>NC_045597.1:121644610-123036729 GCF_009762305.2 Zalophus californianus | reverse complement strand
ATGAAAAAATATATTATTTCAACTAACTTTTGAAACCAGTACTCTGTACATCCTCAGTTGGATGAATTCTAAGGGGAAAAATACTGGGAAGAAATCCCAAACTTCACTCAGTAGGTTTAATATTAGTGGTAACAGTGGTATTGTGACCTTGAAATAGTTTACATTTGTGGTAGGACAAAACACTTAAAGGAATGTTTTAATGTTAACAGGACTAGGGCACAGTATACAAGAAAAGATACCAATATTAAAAAAATTTTAAACTTTAGTATTAAATATAAAATGAAAATACCAATACAGATTTGTGATTTTTTTTCTTCCTTTAAACAAATTTTTCTCCCTCTGGAAAGGGTCACTGAAATGGCCTAGAAACAATGACACTTCAATAGCAATGAGCATACCTAGTAGCATTTAAATATGTAATGACTCTCCCTTCTGTTATCCCCCTAATACCTGGAATCAGTACACTTTTTCTGTAAAGGGCTATATAATAAATGTTTCAGCCTGTGGGCCATACACTCCAGGTACTAAATCATACAGGTTACCATCTACACCAATTTCGATATTGATTTCTAAATATCATTTTCACCTAAAAGAACCGGGATTAATTGAGAAGAAAATGGCTGATTCTAGGTCTGGAACAGAGAAATTATAAGTGGAGCTTAGGTTGTTTCATTTTGTCATCTCATAAATGTTGAAGACATAATAGATTTAGAAACTGGCACTTTTCAATCTCCAATGTAATAATTATTTCAGGTGAGGACCATCAATAGATAGTAAAATCTTTAGATGGAAGATTTTTAGATGGTAAATGGGATATTTACACAGAGCCCAAGTATCACTCCTTGAATTACTTTCTAAATGAAAAGAAGGGGAAAAAGCATGCCTGTACAATGGGGAGATCTGGCTATTGCCACTTTAATTAAGTGTACAAACAACATCACTACTAGTGGACTAATAGCCTGACATTGTTCCTGCTGAAATGATGCAATATGAAATATATCACCTTTGTGCCAAAAATACTTTATCTCAGTCTAACCAACTTTCTAGTAGAGGAATTGGCAAAATTTTTTAGAAAGAGACAGACTATAATTATTTTAGGCTTTGTGGGCCATATGGTCTCTTGTTCAACCCTGCCCTAGGAAAGCAGCTATGGACAATATGTAAACTAATGGGTGTGGCTCTGTTCCAATAAAACTTTATTTACAAAAATAAAGTGGGGGATTGGATTTGCCTGTGAGTAATTATATAGTTGGTCAACCCTTGTTTGAGACCTAATTTAAAGGAGAGTCAGGGGGAAGAGGAATGACAGGAAAGGATTAGATACCAAGAGGAAATAATCAGACAAATCCGAAATGATGGATATGCTACAAAACAACTTTAAATGCTTCAAAAAAGTCAGTGTCATGGGTAAAAAAGTGATGGAACTGTTGACTGTTCAGATTAAAATAAACTAGTGAGACATAAAAACCAGGTTGAGTGTGTGGATCTAGATAACAATCATCCTTTTTATACACAGTGCCACTAAAACCTGTCTCCACACCCCTGTTCTTGTGCAGATGATTTTTTGGACCAATGTGAAGAATCGTTTGGTTATCCTCTCTCCTCCATCAGAATGATTAGCAATCACTACCAGATGACTTGTTTGAGAGTGTCTCAACCCTCCTGGGTTGCTTTTCAAAGTCTCATAACATAAAATCAATCCTATTTTTCTCTAAACTTTTGATTAAAATCATTAAGAAAGCAAGTTTATGAAGAGCGAGGGAGGCAGAAAAAAAGCACACCTGTGCTTTAATCACCAATCTTTAATTATTATCAATCACAAGCAGATTTGTATCATTTGACCCTTTTATTCCCAAAGGGAAAGAAAAAATTTGCTTGTTCCTAATAACAGTCTAAGCAGATAACTATATTTTTACTAATAATTATAATAAGGTGACCTTCCTTATTCACCTGCAATTTTCCTATGAGATATGACTTGGACTTAAAATCTCAATTTATTTCAGAAAATGCCATTTAAAACTTCTAAGTTCTGTTATAGAGAAATAACTTAAAAAATAACTTATCAGCTGAGGGCGCCTGGGTGGCTCAGTCGTTGAGCGTCTGCCTTCAGCTCAGGTCATGATCCCAGGGTCCTGGGATCGAGCCCCACATCCGGCTCCCTGCTCGGCAGGGAGCCTGCTTCTCCCTCTCCCACTCCCCCTGCCTGTGTTCCCTCTCTTCCTGTGTCACATCTTTAAAAAAAAATAAAACTATTAAAAAAAAACTTATCAGCTGAAAACTGGTTTTAAATTAGCATCAACATCTTTTTAATTGAAACTATTTAAAAGAAAGTTATTTTCCAAGCTTAAAGTATCATATGCTTTTGAGCAAACTAATAAAGCCAAGTAAGATTTCTTATAGACCAAGATTTCTCCCCCCCCCAATTCACACCTCACTGCCATGACAGTCTTATATTCTCCCAGTAAAGCCTATACATGACTTTAGAGCAGACTTCTTTACGTTCAACTAATCTTTACTAGTTTGATCATCCCTGCCGTTATTTTTCCACCCTTGTTTTGGTTTCCTGTCTTAATAAGGCACCTTTGAGAGGACAAAGCTGTTTCAAAATCAAGGCTTAATTTCCCTCATCACAATGAATGTTTCTCCTGCTTTTGTTGCTTAGGGGAGGAGATGTTTTTGAACTTCACAGTAGCTTTTCAGTTTTGTTTAACAAAGGCCTGAAGCGTGTGCTACCAATAACATACAAAATCAAACAAGACAAATTTAAATGCAATTCACTGTTTCTGCCTTTTTTATCCTACAAACCATTCTTATAGGATGATAGTTTTACCTCCGCTATCTTCTTCTTCTTTTTTTTAAACATATAATGTATTATTTGTTTCAGAGGTACAGATCTGTGATTCAACAGTCTTGAACAATTAGGGGAAGAATGAAGGGGGGAAATCGGAAGGGGAGATGAACCATGAGAGATGATGGACTCTGAAAAACTGAAGGTTCTAGAGGGGAGGGGGGTGGGGGATGTGTTAGCCTGGTGATGGGTATTAAAGAGGGCACGTTCTGCGTGGAGCACTGGGTGTTATACACAAACAATGAATCATGGAAGACTACATCAAAAACTAATGATGTAATGTATCGTGATTAACATAACATAATAATAAAAAAAATAAATGATCTTTTCCAACCTATAAAATAGATCTTGAGGCCACTACAAGTATTGCCTGAAGATATTAGCCAAAAAGTTTAATGAAATCCCAGACACCACTAGGAAAGAAAGCAAAAACATGACTTGATATGTGGATGAAATAATCATAAACTTGCATTTGGGAGACTGCATGATTCCTAATGTGATTCAGAAAACGATGACTATAATGACCATGAAATCAGGTAGAGGGCCAGAGTTGATGGACTGAGCTTCGAGTATGGAACATAGTGGTGATATTATTTTAAAGCTATTAACCTATTTAATTTATAAGTTTAATAATTATAACTGAATGCCTACTACGTTGGCATAGAGTGATGAACAAAAAGGACAGTCCCTATTTTCAAGGACCTGGCAGTCTAATGGGGAGTTGAATTCAGATATTCTTGGTGAAGGCAAGCACAAAGTACAATGGGAACATATGGGAGCAGCACCTAAACCAGATAGGAGGTGGCAGGGGGAGTCAGGAAGTCCTCATGGTAGAAGGAAACATCTTCCGGAAATGGGAAATATCTTTCTGCCAAATACCCATGGCAATTTAAAGGAACTGACAATGATTTGGTATAGTTGAAGCATATGATTTGGAAGGGCTAGGGAAAGGTTGTGGTGAGAGAAAAGTTTAAATAGATAAGCAGAGGCCAAATTATAGCAAGTCCTTAGAAGCCGTACATCTTATAGGGTTTGAGTAGGGTAAATTCTGACTTTTAATTTATTAACTATAATTAATTGAGTTAAACAATGAATACATTTAGTGGTTTATACTTTTTCTATTTTCAAAAGGATTTTAATATAGGCATAGAGATTTAACAAATTCCAGAATACTAGAAGAAAAAAAACTAGGGAAGTGATTACCTCGGGAGGTTGTACTTATTAATGCATAAATGGGTTCAAAATGTGATTAGACACACAAATGGTAAGTTATTAGGGGAACTTGTTTATTTAAGGCCCTCTCACACCTTCCCACAAAGGGACCTCATTGACATGATCAGAAACTGAGTCTCAGACAGAATGTTTTTTTGGTCTGATTTGGCATTATGTGTCTTAGGTATTTATATCCTTATCCCTTATGTATACATACCCATCTATTTGAGGTAGCCTCAGTAAATAGGATCTTCAGGTGAGCTTGGAACATCAGAGAATATTTAGAAAGCTAAAGTCCCTATCTACTTTTGGAGAAAATCCAGACATCCCATCTTCCATTGATTGTATTTTTGAGTGACTTTTTAGCAATAAGACTCTCTACCTCCAAATTAAGCTTCTAAAGAATCACTGATTAAAATGGCTGATTAAAAACATTCTTTAAGGGGAAAAAACCCTTAAGATAATTTTCTCTTACTGAATTCTTCTCAAGTTCTTTCTATGAAGTGCTGTAAGTTGACTCTCTCTTAACTCATCCTAAGTGGAAACAGAGAACAATGACTCCTCTGTATAAAATTCCCAGTCATTCTCCAAGATCACTTTCAGTTTCCCATTAGCCTTATCATTGCCATATAAGGAGTCTTACTTTTTTTTATATTTTCTTGAGCCAGTTCCTGATCCTTTAATTACATTTGCTGACCTCCTCCTGAAGTCCCTCTTAAGAATTCAAGTATTGAGGGCGCCTGGGTGGCTCAGATGGTTAAGCGTCTGCCTTCGGCTCAGGTCATGATCCCGGGGTCCTGGGATCGAGTCCCGCATCAGGCTCCCTGCTCCTTGGGAGCCTGCTTCTCCCTCTGCCTCTCTCTCTCTCTCTCTCTCTCTGTCTCTCATGAATAAATAAATAAAATCTTTAAAAAAAAAAAAAAAGAATTCAAGTATTGATTCTAAGACATTTAATGATCTCCCTTTCTAGTGTCTTAGATACAGAGTTGGGCTTAAATTGTTACTCGAGGTTCAAGTTAGCTAATAAGAAGTAAGTATACAGCTACTATACAGAGCACATGGGTATGCACAAACACTGGCACAAACACACATGTACAGAATAGGGTCTAGGGGACAATGTACATAACGGAGCAGGCATTTTGAACAGAAAAATGAGATATAAAATTTATATAAAGCAATTTCTGACTTCACCTTAGGAGAGCCAATTAATAAAGTAACAACTCAACATGAACATTATTCAGGTCAGCTGTTTGATATATGCTATGCTTCCACATGTTTTGACTTGGGAGAGGTCAGACCGCCTTGAAAGGAAAGCAGGTTGGAGGAAATGGGAAAGTGTGAATTAAAGTTGGAAAATTTCATGTAACTATATTGTACCTTTGTGTTTTTCCATTTTATTACTAAGTGGATTCACAGCAATAATGTACTATAAATATTTAACAACTTGCTTGGGGATGGGGGAGGGGATGGGATAAGGCCTGATTTGTAGTATTTGCTGATTTCTGTGGTATGCATACTTTTCACCATGGCTTACTTCAAACAACCGACTTGATGTTACTTAACACAGAATTGGGAGAAAATGTGCAGGTGTATGCCATTATATATTATTTCTACTGTACAGACACAATAGATATAAATAACCTCAAGAGTTTAGATAATAGTAAAATAATTAGGAAGTGATGAATTTTGATTGTTACCTTTGTTTTTATTTTTTTAGTGTTGTATTAAGTTTTAACTTTAATTCCAGTGTAGTTAACAGTGTTATATCAGTTCCAGGTGTACAATATAGTGATTCAACAATTCTATGCATCATTCCGTGTTCATACGGCAAGTGCCCTCCTTAATCCCCCCACCACCTTCCCTCTGGTAGCCATCAGTTTGTTCTCTAGAGTTAAGAGTCTGTTTCAAAAAAAAAAAAAAAGAGTCTGTTTCTTGGTTTGCCTCTCTTTTTCCTTTGCCTGTTTGTTTTGTTTCTTAAATTCCACATATGAGTGAATTTATGTGGTATTTGTCGTTCTCTGACTTATTTCACTTAGCGTTATGCTTTCTAGCTCTATCCATGTTGACGCAAATGGCAAGATTTCATTCTTTTTCATGGCTGAATAATATTCCATTGCATATATACCACATTTTCCTTATCCATTTATCTATTGATGGATACTCGGGCTATTTCCACAATTTGCCTATTGTAAATAATGCTGCAATAAACACAGGGTGGATGTATCCCTTTGAATTAGTTTTTGTATTTTTTGGGGTAACTACCCAGTAGTGCAATTACTGGAATTTGGGGTAGTTCTATTTTTAACTTTTTTGAGGAACCTCCATATTGTTTTCTACAGTAGCTGCATCAGTTTGCATTCCCACCAACAGTGCATAAGAGTTCCCCTCCGTGTTCTGCACATCCTCACCAACACTTGTTTCTTGTGTTTTTGATTTCAGCCATTCTGACAGGTGTGAGGTGATGTCATTGTTTTGATTTGCATTTCCCTGATAAGTGATGTTGAGCTTCTTTTCACCTGTCAGTTAGCCATGTTACTTTTGTTTTTAAATACAATTTGTTTCATTGTAAGTTAATATAATTTAATGTTTATTCATGATCGTATTAAAGAACTAACTTGCAAAGGTCCTAAACATTTAGCAGTTGGCTCTCTCCAGCCGGTATGAGACAGCTTTGGCACTTGACTAAGGGTCACAGTCACCCGAGCAGATGAAAGCAATCACAGGACTTAAGTCCCATGAAGAGATAATTGTGATTCCTTGGGGATTGCTGTGGAATTTCCTGTTTGTTTACCTGCTGTTCCATATTAGCTGTCCTGCCTCCCTGTGAATTCTCCCAAAAATTCAGAAGTGAGGTCCTAAACCTCATGCACCTACTGGACAGTCTGCACTTGTTCTGGCTTGTCCGGTCAGTTTGAAGAAAAGTAGAAGGCTTTCCAGAAACTTGGAAGTCTTGAGTGGAAGACCGAAGGAGCTGGGTATGGAGGGAGTGTTTTCATCTGGTGTTCTTATTAACACTGGTAGCTTAGGAAGCAGAGTCAAACATATATAACTCTCAGGATGTGCTGTACCTGATCTTTTAAAAATAGTTTCCCGGGTGGTCTATGACCAGAAAGGGAGGCTCTGAGCTAGGGACAAAGATACTTCTTAAAAATGGAGCAAATATTTTTGACAGGAGTCTTAACAATCCTAATAAATGTCGGGGGGGGGCAGAGGATTATCCTAAATTTTAAGAGAAAAAGCAAAAATTCACAGGGAACAAGAGCAGCAAAACTTGGGGCTAAATGGGTGTTGAATGATGATGAATTCCCAAACATATGACTGGAGGATTGATAATTATAGTGCAGAAATTAGGACCATAAACTAAATTTAATCAGGGTGTTGGCTAGGCCTTCATGTGAATGGTCAAACACAGGAGGCACATCAGGAGACGACAGTATAAGCCAATGAATATGTTGAGGAAAGTGGAAAATAACAAGAGCCGCAGACTCTGAGAGCATTTGGAGAGTGGGAAAAGCGTAAGATTTGTACCTCAAATATAGAGAATAATCCACGAAGGCTCATTAACTGGAAATAACTTTAAAGAGCAGAGAACAGATAATTCTTCCTACATAGGTCCATATTTGGGCATCGAAGGCCAGAAGCCAGGGAGGGAGCATCTCACATGTTCCCATAAACAGCAGAGCAGTAAATTGACCCCAAGCAAGACAGGTAGAGATTACAGCATGTGCAGAGCTATAAAAGTGAGCCTGAAGTTACCAACAGGTGATAAACATGCAAAAATACTAGGAGCCTGTGGCAGGAATCAGAAACAAGCTGATGAGCAGGAAGGGGATGGGATGCTGGAAGGAGAATACTATAGTCAGAAGAGGCCAAGCGTATGGGAACATCCAAAGTAAAACATTAAGCAGTCAATGGACAAGGCATTTGGAAGTATTATGAGCACAGGACAGAAACAGGGAGGCAAAAAGCAGCATCCAAGAGACTGATTATGAGAACAATTTTCTACCTTTTTTTTTTTTTTTTTTAAAGAGGGAGAGTCGGAATGGGGCAGAGGAAGAGGAAGAGAGAATCCCAAGCAGGCTCTGCGCTCAGCATGGAGCCTGGGGTTGGTTGGGGGGCGGGGGGTGGGGGGACTCTATCTCACAACCCAGAGATCATGACCTGAGCCAAAATCAAAAGTTGGACACTTACCCCACTGAGCCACCCAGGCACCCCTTATTTTCTGCCTTCTTGGTGGTGGGTTTCCTATTGTTCCCATGCAACAGGTACTAATCCCAGAAAAGCAGTGGTTTCCAAATTTACAGAGCAAAAACATAACCTAGCGGGTACGTGAAAATATAATTCCAGAATCCAACATCAGTGATCTTAGGTTAAGCCCAGGAATCTGCATTCTAAAAACAAGCACCACTGAAAATCCCATTTCAATTGGTTCACCAACCACTCTCTGAGAAATACAGGGGTATCATTAATTCAGGGCCCCTGATGGTGAGATGGTTCTGGAAATAGTGTTAAATAGCCCAGAGTTTCTGCATTCCCACCTGGTGAGCAAATGCTAACTCCTGTGAGAGGCAAGCTCAGGGCCCAGCTGTCACAACTTGCTGCTGTTGCTTGGAAACATCTACTCCTTTTACTTGGTTTTGTATCTTCTTTGATTTTTAATGTTGCCATTTTACCTTAGGGTTAATATGCATCATTTCAAATCTTGTTTAGAAACAGGTAGGATATAAATCTTAATTAAATTTAAAAAGTAATTGGGGCACCTGGGTGGCTCAGTTGTTAAGTGTCTGCCTTTGGCTCAGATCATGATCCCAGGTTCCTGGAATCGAGCCCCGCATCGGGCTCCCTGCTCGGCGGGAAGCCTGCTTCTCCGTCTCCCACTCCCCCCGCTTGTGTTCCTTCTCTTGCTGTCAAATAAATAAAGTCTTCAAAAAAAAATTTAAAAAGTAATTGCTGATGGCCTCTCTCATGTAATCAGAAGTGGAAAAAGTGAGTAATTCTGTTTAGATATTAGTTGAATAATAAAATGTTCTATACGGAATCTTTCATAATAACATATGCGAGAGTACCTTGAAAACCGGAGTTTTATACAACTAGGTGAAAAAAATATATACAACTAGGTGATTTTTAAAATATCAGTGCTTTCTATATACCAAATAAGTATGTGTACTTATTGTGTTCCTAGAAAGTCTTTATATACTCAGTTTCTTGTACTTGATATTTTATTAATTGAAGGGCGAAAGTCCAAATTTTCCATCAGATATACCTAAAGAGAAGAATACATCACTTTGTCAAAATTGTGGCTCTTTATTCCTTGTAGCTCTTCCAAATCCTACAAACACAGAGGGGATTATCAGTACTATCTGAGTGTGTGTGGGCTTGAAAACTCTAAATGTTTCTAAAAGAGCAAGGCTTTTGATGCCTTTTTTTTTTTTAATACTGGGAGCTTTTGGTGAAAGTTAATCCTTATGATGTCTCAGACTATTGCTCCACAAACTATACCTTCCTAAGGCTTCCACTTAGTGGACATAACTGATTTTATGTTAGACCAGGTTCAGATAGGGTCTTCCTGTGGTCTGTGTTTGGCAATTGGCCTATTTGCAGAAAGACTCATCTCCATCTGCAGTTATGCCAAGGTCTTACACATAAATGTTTTTATGCATTCAAATGGAGCAGTCCAAGCAAGACATTTCTGCTTGGATTGAAGAATACATATAAGAGAGAAGTGTTGGCTGTGCCTGGCTAAGGTGATAAAATTATTTTCAAAACCAAGGATCTAGGCAGAAGATAGATTTATTGATGGGACAGTCTTCAGGGAAACCAGAAACATGATCTCAGAAAGTTGTATATTCAAAAGGAGGCCTTGAAATAATGGGGAATCTGGCAGGAGGAGTTGTGACATCTGGGAGAGGACAATAAAGATTAAAATTTAGAGTTACTTGGAGAGAAAATGTGAGTTGCCTTTCATATACGTGACAAGGTTGGCTATATCTCTAAGAAATTAGAACTATGTGTAAATACAGAGAACAAACTAATGGTTGCCAGAGGGGAGGGGGTGGGGGAATGGGCAAAATGTGTGAAGGGGTATGGGAGATACAGGCCTCCAATTATAGAATAAGCCACGGGGATAAAAGGTACAACATAGGGAATAGAGTCAATGATATGGTAATAGTGTTGTGTGGTGACAGATGGGAGCTGCACTTGGGGTGAGCACAGCATAACATATGGACTTGTCGAATCACTATGTTGTACACCTGAAATGCATGTAACATTGTATGTCAACTACAGCTAAAAAGTAAGTATGAAGGATGTGTACATGTAGTGTCAATATTTGAAGAGAGAATTTAACTATTGCCCCTTGTGTTAGTCATTTGGGGCAGCCATATTTAATTTTTATTTAAAGAGTATTTTTCCAGTTTTATCAATTTTGATTACTTTAATCAGGTAATACCTTATGTGAAAAAAAGGAAATTAGAATTGTGTGGACCTTCAGCTTATAGCTCATAGAGAAAATAAAATCACTTTCTTTTGCTATCCAGGCCATTGGATTACCCAGTAACCTTGAGTTAGGGTAAATAATCTACCCCTTTCATTAGTTTAACTTGGAGTAAGTGGATTTTCCTGTGGGGTTTACTGTTTGGGGGGTCATGATTAGGCCCCTGAGAGAGCCGGGCCCGTTTCTTTTCTGAGGTTGATAACTAAGAAGGTCTTATGACTGGAGAGAGTTCTTCTTCTAAGGGACCTCTCATGCTATTGCTTTACACGCTGTGCAAAATGTGAACAGAGACAACCCATCTCCTGGTGTCCGTTGTCAGCTATGTCTAGAGAGGCCAACACTTGGCCATTGTAACTTTTATTAAAGTAAAATTCCATAAAAGTTAATTACCTGTTTTGTTTACACCAGCAATTTACTTAGGAAACTGCCCTACTTCTCTTCTAGCCTGCCCACCCTTTCCCCTGCTGCTTCCCAAACTTGGAATTTAACCATAATTCTAATATTCTATTAAACTGTACAAACTGTGTGTTTTTGTTCACCTACTTTACTGTACTTCTCTGATCCATGACTCTCCTCTAGGAATTTCTCCGTTCAAAGAGAGGTCCCAAGGAATGTGGGTGTGGATATCTCTAGCTTAATGTAGGAAAGGAAAATACAGGGTTTTTTCGAGATTTATTTCTGCCTGTACATAAACAGTGCTGCTGAGAAAAAATATATAGCCTTAAAAGGGGCGCTGAGGGTCAGTGATGTAGGTATTATTTTTAAAGAGTTTATTTAAGAGAGAGAGGGAGAAGGGAAAGCAGGCTTCCCGCTGAGCAGAGAGCCCAACATGTGACTCTAACCCAGGACCCTGGGATCATGACCTGAGCCGAAGACAGACGCTTACCTGACTGAGCCACCCAGGTGCCCCTGTAGGTATTATTTGTAAATTTATCTGGATCTCTGCCCAGTTTACTATTTTATCTTTTCCGGTAAAGTTGGTTTCCTATCACTTCGGTCTACAGTACTATTTCCAGTTTTGTTTATCTGCTTGAGCTCTGGAAAAAGCCACACATCTCTCTCTTGGCCTCAAGTAATAGACTTTCTAGAACATCGGCTTCAGCCTCTCACCTGGAAAAACTGCAGTGCAGACATCAGAGCTCCTGGAGCCAGCACTAGGGATGGGCCCTCTCCCCCAAGATCCTAACATCAGCATTCACTTGGCTGGACTGTAGGATGCACTGCTTTGTGGAAGTGTCTGCCTCTAAAGAAAGAAAACTGTACAGTGATTTCAGAGTTCAGTCCCTAAGGCTGAATTCTGAGACCGAAAGGAAACTGCTAAGAGAGGCGTGACTGGGCAGGAAGTCACTGGAAAGGCGAGCTGAAACTTGGAGGCAGAAACTCCAGGGGCGATGAGAGTCTATCAGCATTTATGGGAGCCAAGGAAAAAAGCAAGAGGAAAGTCATGCCCAAAACAAAATATATTTTATCTTTTGGTTTTTAGAAAGCATATTTAAAATGCCTAACCAAAAAGTCGTGGTAAAGAAAATATTCTATAATGTTTGTAGAGGGGGGATTAGCAGGGTACTTGAAAAAAAAGAAAGGAGAGAAAAAAAATCAAAGCCCCCAAAGGTGTTTATGAAAGTAGCCATTTTGCTACACTGATTTTTTTTTTAAACTTCAAATGTTAAAGAGGCTGTTTGTGAAGCCTCTTTGCTGATCATTTCCTAGGTTGAAAGAAAATCAGGGTTTACTTCATTGCTGTGGGCGGCTGAATCACTACAAAAATCTTTAGTCCTTTTGATGTTTGCTGTCTACAGAAGTTCTGAGAGACCTCGGAAGGAAAAAAGAGAATGTAAGGGGGATTTTCAAACAATATTAGAGAAGGCAAGTTTTATTAATCCTATTTACTTAAATCATTTGTTTGAGGGAGAGGACTGTGGTTTCTTTTGTTCTCAATGCCATCCCATCAGGATTCCTGAGGAAGAGAAACCAGTTCCATCAAAATGACACAAGTGTCTGTCTCTGGACATACAGGACCAGTTAAAGTCAGAAGTTGAAAATAGAAAAAAACCAAACTGAAATATTATAATTTGAAAACCCAGTGGTGTATGTTATTAGTATGGCTTTTTAAAATTTCATTCTAACACAATGCTTCTTTCAGTTTTGTTTATTCTGAAAACACTCTTCTTGAAATTAAGGTCATCAGAAATTACAGGTATCTTATAAGAATTCTTAAGGAAAAAAAGTCCAATAAAACTAAACACCCATACTTGTCACCTTCTTACCTTTAATTTATTTCTTTTTCTTTACAAACCAAAGTGGGGAAATTTAAAGAAAGCTAATATTGTGAGGTAAACCCTCAACATGAGTTCCCTTCTTATATAACTGATAAAATAATTAGATTCTTGAAGATTTTTTTTAAAGATTTTATTTATTTATTTGACAGAGAGAGACACAGCGAGAGAGGGAACACAAGCAGGGGGAGTGGGAGAGGGAGAAGCAGGCTTCCCGCCGAGCAGGGAGCCCGATGTGGGGCTCAATCCCAGGACCCTGGGATCATGATCTGAGTCGAAGGCAGACGCTTAACGACTAAGCCACCCAGGCGCCCCGATTCTTGAAGATTTTTTAAAATGCAATACATATTAGCTGTAACATTAAACTTTTTCTACCACAAACCATTTGTGAGTTCAAGAGTTACTGTGCAAATTACCCAATTAGTGTCGAATGACAGATGTCTCTTCTTAGTGAACTCCTCTGATGGCAAGTGGCAAGCTTCTGAATGGATTAAAAAATGTGTTTGTTTACTTGATAGGTGTTTCTAATTGCTCTGGGCTTTTCTTATGTGATTTTATAGGATTATGATTTTTATATATTCATATATGTGGCACTTAATAAAAATATGTTGAATAAATGAATGTATGAATGAAATTGGGCAAATAAATGCTGATCTGCTTGGGTAGCCTGTTAAATTCCAGATCATCATAAATCATTCTTGAAAGCCAAGAAGTCATTCCTGCTTCTGCTGCCCCTCCAAAATCACAGGACTAGCAAGTCTGTGTCATGGATGTCATGGTTTTTAGCATCTGCCTTTTAGCATCCATGATTCCTGATTGTCCAAAGGAACTAAACACCTTATTTGTTCTCCAATGTTTCAACTTCTCTCACTTCTCTGTCAACTCCTCAAATGATTACATTTGTAATTTACAAAGGGAATTTACAAATGATTACATTTGTAAGATACAAAGGGAATACCCACTGATTAGACAGGCTTAACAAGTGTGTGTATTCAATTTATTCTTTATTTTTATTTTGTTGACTCTTGTTATTTACCTATAATTTAGAAAATTTAATTGAATGTTTGCCATTACTTTTAAAATTTTGTTCATCCTTTATCCTGTCTTTCACTTTTTGGTGAATAATGAATATTGCCTTCTGTTTAGACACTATGCTAGTTGTTAGGCAATTAAGACAGAGCCAATGTACTCAGGAAATGTAGTCTAACACAAACAACACATGGAAACAAATAACTAGTACAAATGAATAAGTATATGTGTTTATGCCTATTAGTTTGCTTACTTGAATATCTCTGCTTGTTCAATGGAAAGGCAAGTAATATTTCCCAAACTGGATTCTATGGGGAAAAGCTTCTATTAGATAATTTGGGGGAAATTAGCACACTAGTCTTCTTTTTGAAAATTGATAATGTATACCACCATATTCTAATAAATATTCTGAGAGATCCTACTATAAAGAAACCTATTTCACTTGGTTTATCTTTCTCAAGCTTACTTGAATACCCAAACATATTATCTATGGCACACATCTTAACATTCTGTGGGATATTAACATTCCATGGGCCATCAATTTGGGAAATGAACTGATTATCATTTGGAACAGCTTGGTACATGCCCTCCTGTTATAAAGGATGAAAACATAAGTATTCCCTTATATATGGATATGTTTATTGATCAGGACTCCTCAGAAGCAACTGAGAGAAACCTAACTCAAACTAGCTTAGGCAGAAAGGAGAATAGATTGAGTGACACAAATGGGAATCCAGGCGTGGGTCTTGCCTCAGGGACTCAAATGGCATTTTTAGGTTCCTCTCACTCTCTTTCTACTTCTTTACTCCTACCTGTTTGTGCATTGGTATGGACTTTCTCATATGCCTGGGCTGGGGAGACTGGGGAGAAAGGAGACTGTTCTTGAACAGCTCCAGGCTTAATTACACTATTTTAGCTTAGTGACCTCAGAGAGAAAAGAAAGCTTTTCTTCTTCAAAAGCCATATAAATCCCCAGGAAAGATTCTGATTGGCTCCGCTGAAGCTCACTGAGGGCCAATGACTGTGATCATAATTGTAGTGTACTATTATTAACCATATCTGGTCACCAGGAAAGTGTGTGTGTGGGGGGGATTCTCTGATTAAAGGTTTCAACAGACCTGGAAGGAATGAGGAAAGGCAATTTGAAAGGGATTGATGTTACTAGGTTGATGTTAGAGGATAAAAAACCAGACAGATGTCTACCACAATGTGGTCTAATTATTAAAATCTAGATTTGGCCATAATAGGCAGTTGGCCTAGTATCCAATTACTGCCAGAAAATAAGGGATAAAATAAAAAAAAAATCAAGTCTTCTAATATTAAAGTCATTATTTTTGGAATACCTCTTCTAATTCATAAGATGGTTTATAACTAATAATCCCAAATGTTGTGACCTCAGACAGGTTTAATTATATAAAAGATTTTCTTGGCTCCAAGAAGTTGTATCATTCGAAGTTATACATTCTATGATTTTTTTAAGTAGTTGAAATTATTAACCCTGCTATCATTATTTCAGGTTAAAGTTGTTGCAGCCATATTATAAGGTATTAAGCAATGGGAACTTAATTCTCTGCCTTTGGATTAGAGCAAACCTAAAATAACAGACTAGGTAGAGGGGCACCTGCGTGGCTCAGTTAGTTGAGCATCTGCCTTCAGCTCCAGTCATGATCCCAGGGTCCTGGAATCGAGCCCCGCCTCGGGCTCCCTGCTCAGTGGGGAGCCTGCTTCTCCCTCTCCACCTGCTTGTGCTCTTCCACTGTGAAGTAGACAAATAAAATCATTTAAAAAAAAAAATCAGACTAGGTGGAATCTTGGCCCTCTCAGCTCTAAGAGGACGTGGGGAGGTATTCCAGACTTCTCATAGGTATGTGTCGTTAGGTTTGTTCCTAAGATTGTTTTTATGAGGAAACTATGCCAAGCTCAGATGCCCATTAAAGCAGATGCTCTGTATTTAACTATCAATATGATGTAGTTACACTTGAGAGATCTGTCTGAAACCGATTTTGATATTACATAAAGAAAAAATAAAAGATCAGAGTATTTGGCGGTTTGAAGGAGGTAGAGGCTACGGATACTGATGCCTGGATTGCAGCAGGAGTCAGATTTCCCAGAAGATGTTTTTAAATTAAGAAGATTCATGTTGGAACCTTGGGTGGACAGAGGAGGAGAAGCCTGTAAAAGAGGAGGAAAAGCAGAGGGGTTGCATGTGCATTTCAAGGAGGGGGTCATTAGTAGCAGGCATTGTGGACAGGGTAAGTTGGAGGAGCTCTAAAAGAAGCTTGGTTTACAATTTGGAGTCCCTGGTGATATTGGGGAGAATGGTTTCCAGAGAGTGGAGGAAGCAGACTGCATGGGTTTTGGATTAAATGAGAAATGAAGAACTGGTAACAAAAAGAATGGCTTTTTCATTTAAAAAATGTTTCAGTGAAGGGAAAATGAAAAAGAGGATGGCAGTTGGAAAGAGATTCAGAGCTGGGAGACACATTTTTCCCCATTTGATAGAAGTTTGCTTATAGAGGAAAAAGATCCAAGAAAGGGGATTGAGAAAGACTGAATAGGAAAGGAAGAAATTCATTTCTGGAGCAAGGTCCTAGAAACAGCTAGGCTTATGAGACAAAAGCCCAGGCTTAAGAAGCAAAGGACAAATAAGAACAAATCTTAACAAAATTGGAAGTGGGCAAAGCATGTTGGGGAAATGAATGCCCATGGCCTTTCCAGTAAAGTAGGAGGGGAGGTTCTCTGTTAAGAGGGAGAATATTAAGCAGCTGGTGTAAATACAATTAATCTGGAGGAATGTGGAGTGTCCAGGTAGAGTTTGACCTCATAGATACATAATAAATTCAGCAAAGAATCGGGTCTGGGAATTGGCAGGGCATACGTGGAAAGAAAAGAAGACAAGTAGAGGATACTAGTGATAATAACCCTTACAAACATAGACCCAGGGACCCACAGCTGGAAAGAGAATGAAGTAAATAAAGGCCGACTGTGTCTCATAACCTGGAGGGAAAGGAAAGAAGTAGAACAGTAAATTTCATGAGGGAAGATCTAGCCCCGTGTCTGGCACATAGAATACAGTTTAAATAGATCATTGAAAAATGGAGTGCCTGATGCGCTAAAGTAGCAGGCTGAGTCAGGGTAAGCGATGAGAACATAAGAAACATAGGCAGTTAAAAGGGAATCCACCCCTAGAGTTGTGCAGTCTTTATCAGCATATGTGGTGGCCCTAGACATCAGAGTCAGAGCAGAATTCCTCAGTCTAAGATTTTGGCAGGAAACAATTCTTAGGTGATGCCAAGCTCCAAGTTTGGTCAAAGGAATGAACTGGTGAAGCAGGGGAGAAGCGAATGCTGTTGAGGCTCAAGGGACTGGAAGGGTGGAGTTTTGAATAACCCTCAGTAAATGTTGGGCAGTGACCTGGGCAGCTCGTGGTTGATTCCAAGAACCCTGTCAGAAAGAGGATGGTGTAACCCCAATGTCAATGGATAAAGCTTTTCTAGAATTAGTGCCAGAGGGCCAGGAAAATGCAGCCTTCTCCTTCCACGATTTTAAATGGGAGCAATGGGAGTAGTATCACCTGGGAAGCACTGGTTTTCAATTAAGAAAAACTATTAAAAGGGGCAACCAAGAGTGAAGTGGGATGGGGCTATATGCTCCAATAAAGGGAATATTTCATCACTAACTTTGTTTAGACTCGCTAGTGCGTGATCGTAAGAAAGACAGACTTTTATTCTTGTTTTTAATTCTTTATAGAAGGTGCACCTCTTGAAATGCTATTAGAAAGGAGTGTTCTCGGCAAATTTTAAGGGTATAAAAGGATCACTGAAATCTAGAAGGAAAGGGTTAGGAAAGGGTCAACAAGGGGTTGGTAAATAAATTGGGGTAGAAATGTCTTTCTGCGCTACTATGGGGAAAGAGCTAATATGATATTTGCAACATTCTTTCAGTAACCCTCTCCCCACATCTTACCCTGTATTCAACTCTGGATGGCCAAGCTTAAGTCCTTGTTTCCCAGCTGTTTGTATGTCTGTACTTCTAGCTCAAGTGAAGTCAGACAGCTAGGTTGAAATTGATCACAAAGAACAGGAAAACATACTTCACTCTCTTTTGTGGGTTTTCACTTCCAGTATGAAAAATATCCACCCCCTTGGAGCTACAAGAGTTATTCCCAAAGGAAGTGGCTCATACCTCCTTTTTAAGGCTCAAATACTTTCAAGTTATTTCTTCCTTCTTTCCTTTTACTGAGTATACCCTTTAAATATCTCCAGTAGCCTGATGTTTTCAACTGTCATCAGGATACACCAGCGCTTTGTCCATTGGAGAGAAAGGCAGTGATTCAGTAGCAGCCATTCTTGAAACTGCCCATCACTGACACTGACCCAAGACTGAGAGGGCACCTGTCATTTGTGTGTGTTAGGGACGTGGAGGGGGAGGTGAGGTTGAAGGATTCTGCTCTTGAAAGTCAGTAGCACCAAAGCAGGAATTTCTAGTTTGGATCAGTCCTGAGGCATTTCACTGTGCTGTTTGGCACATGCAAACAGAAATCAGCCCTGTCTGGGTAGTAATTTGTACCTGCTTTTGTCTTGATAACAGTAGTCAGGCAGAATCCCTCTAATCTGAATATTTATACTCTAATTCTCAAAATGTAGTCCTCAGACCAGCAGAATCAGCGTCCCCTGGAAACATCTTATAAATGTAAATTTTCAGACGCCATTTCATTACTACTGAATCAGAAACTCTGGAGGTGGTCAAAGGGTCTGGGCTTTAACAAGCCCTCCAGATGATTCTGATGTTAGCTCAAGTTAGGGAACCAGTGGGCCAGGTGGTATTAGCTCTCAGACCTGGCTGCACATTAGAATCATGTGGGGGAACTTTTTACAAAATACCAGTGCTTGAGCCCCCACCAGCACAACACCAGATTCTGATGTAATTAGTTTGGTGTGGGATTGGCATCAGAACTTTTCATAAGTTTCAGTGATTCTAATGACTGTCATAGTTGAAAACCATCATTCTATAGCAATATAAGAAGGGACTAATCTAAGACTTTGTGACAAATAATTTATTAAGAACAATCTTATGTATTTTATTAGAATGTTAATTTAGGCATGCTTATAAAACACCACAAATACTGTAACACTTAAGAGGGCAGGGATCTTTTTTATCTAGTTTTAATTTTTCCCTCTTGTATCCTAAGCTCTGGGGACAGTGCTTGGCACATAGTAGGTGCTCAAATAACCGTATGTTGACTAACTGAATCGATCAATTAAAGAATAGGGTTCCAATAAGAACTTGCCTTTACACCTCACAAAGGGACCAGTAAGTGTTCTGAGCTGGAAGAACAGTCTCTGTTTGGGGCTGGCATGGGATTGTCTCTTGGGTCTGTGAAGCTATGTATGTTTGTTACGCTATGAATCCTCTTTGTTCTTGCCCCACGCCTCTCTGCACCAGGATGTCACTGCCTGGTATCAGGATTCACATTCTATTTGCAGAAGTTGGTCTCTGCTTATGCCCTTAGCCAGAATTCCCACCGAGTCGTCTCATTGCCCATACCATTAGAAGCATCCAGTGAGCGTCCGATGAGCATCCGGTTATGTTATTTTCCTTCTTTTCTCTGAGCTGGCTTCTCCTCCTTCTCCCTCAAACCCCCACCGTCATCCACCTTTTGACAGATGCTGCCACCTGGCCTGCCTGTGTTTCGATCCGCGGATTCTTCCCTGTTGGGGTACCCTATAGCTAATAGAGGGGTTTCTCTCCACTTGGTGGGCAGAACGACTTTCTGAGTGGGTTTGAGCCAAAAATGGATTTGCCAACAGGCAGGAACAGGTTCACCACGCCGCTGCTCCAGTGCCTCTGGCGGCAGCACCTCCGGCAGGTGTCTGTTTAACAAAGCGTTCTTGTTCAGGAGGGAGTGAGCCACGTGACCTCAACACTAAGTAGCAAGTTTGCATACAAACTGCCTTTAATTCAGGAGGGCAAATTACTTCCCTGAAACATTTTCGGGGGGAGTTCAATACTGGTTACAGTACCCTAATTAAGACATGTCTTTATGTTGTTTTATTTACCGTCTACGCTTTTTTTTGACCGTAGATCCTACCACTATCGGCTATCAACCCCCTTGGTTGCTGTAGGTTTGTTTAGACTGAAATTACCTGGGGCTCCAGACAGGAAGGAGGTCAAGGTTTAGTACTTAATATTTTGCCCAGTTTTCACTGAAGTTTTACTGAAGTAAAGGGATGCTGCTACTAAAGTTCAAGGTGTTTCCAAACCACTTGCATTTGTCCATTCATCTCTTAGAGTGCAGTACACACATAAAGAGTCTCCTAGGGGCGCCTGGGTGGCTCAGTTGTTAAGCGTCTGCCTTCAACTCAGGTCGTGATCCCAGGGTCCTGGGATCGAGCCCCGCATCGGGCTCCTGGCTCCTGCTCAGCGGGAAGCCTGCTTCTCCCTCTCCCACTCCCCCTGCTTGTGTTCTCTCTCTCGCTGTGTCTCTCTCTGTCAAATAAATAAATAAAATCTTTTGGAAAAAAAATCTCCTAAACCTACATCAACTCTCCATTTCTACATGAAAGCTTCCTGTCCCTTCAACTACTCAGGCCTGGAGGCTTAAACAAAATCCTTTCCAGATTATTGTTAATGCGGGGCCTGATTCTGTAGCAGCTGTTGTTTTGAACAATATGATGCCTCTCCTCCCCCCGCCGAGAAGTTGAAAGTGCCCATTTTGCAACACTTCCAACCTCTGCAGACTCAGAGAGCATAAAACGGACTGAGGGATGGACCTAAGACTCCTGTTTGGGAATTCTGGGCACAACTTAAAGACTATTGAATTTAGCCACTTCCTGACATTGACTTTCATAGCAAGAGTTTAATTTGGAGAAAATCTGCTACCTCAAATAGCTAAAGGTATTTATGTGGAAAATTTTCCAAATGATTGACTTCACTGTGTTGCTATTTTCTTTCCCCATGAATATGTGAGTATTTGGCTTTCTCCCAGGAGTTTTTCTGCATCACTTCTCTTGAGGCAAAGACAAGTTTCTATCCAGATTGGGAGAAGAAAGAGGCACCAAGAGTTTCCCCTTTTAAGGGGAATTATTATTTGAGTTAAAACCATAGCATCCGTATAAATGAAGAATTTGAGTGTGTTGCCTGTTTGCTTCAATTTTCTGTGGTAAATCCTCAAGGTGGCCAAAGTAATCTTTATCATCACTTTGGAGCCAACCTAAGTATGATGGGCTGCGTGCTCCCTGCAGCACCCCCTGTCTCCCTCCTCCCCATGGCGGTGCCAGTCTCACTGAAGGGGTTGTCCCCGCTCCCCCGCCCACCTCCACCTCGTGGGCTCCACTAATTCTTCAGCCACCTCTCTTCTGGCTGCTCTTGCCAAGATCACCCATGACTCCCTCCTATTTAGCCCAGCGACCATTGGTGTTATATCAAATCTTGCTGTAGCATTTGACACTGTTAATGCCACTTTCCTTCGCTGCTTTGGCACTGTTTCTCCTCAGTCTCCTAAGATAGTTTCCTCTTCTGTCCCTTTCCTAAACGTTTCCTTGGCAATCACTCCTAGACCTACTTTTCTTATTGCTCCACACTCTCTTCCTGATTGGTTCCATCTGCTCCATGGCTTTGATTCCATGATGTTGATAAAGATCCCCCATCTACGTCTTCAGCCCAGATCTGTGAAGGCTGGTCTACGTTCAAACTGAGCCTAATTTCCTTCTTTTCCCGATTTTTCTAAGTTCCCAGTCACAGTGAGGGACACCGTCGCTCATTGTGCAAGAAAGAAACCTTAACTCCTTTCTTTATCTCTTCTGCTCTCCCATAAAATAAACAATTCCAATTTATTCTATTTCCTACATAAATTTTAAGTCCATGTCTTCTCCTTCAGTATCTCCTCAATATCTACCTCCTACCAGTTCCCTAGATTAGGAAACCATCAACTTGCCTGTGGACACCCCTCCCTGGTCTTGATTCTTTACAATTCATGTCCATATTATTACAGGAGAGGTTTTTCTGATCACCACATTTCCCTGATCAAAGCCCTCATGCTTGCAAAGCCCCAGTCTGGCCTCTCCTGTGTCTCCAGCCTCAGCTCTTGGCACTCTTCACTTTGCATCAATCACTTTTGGTCATCCCGAATATTTTTTAGTTCTTCAAAAATATTGTGCTTTCTCACCTCTGGGCCTTCCTATGTTATTTTTCTCTGCCTGGAACATTCTTTCTATGCTCTCCCCCTCTGCTCCTTTTTCAGGTCTAAAATTCGGAGCACTTCCTCTTGGTTGCTCCCTTGAATGCCCCAAGTCTGCAAAGGTGCCTCTCCCAAGGCCTATATCACATGGCCTCTTCAGAGCAAGGGCCCCCCTTTGTCAAAATTGCCTGGGTCTTTGTATCCCCACTAGACTGCCAGTTCTGTGAGGACAGAAGCCTGCCTCCCATGTTGAAATTGTATCTGCAGTGCCTGACACAGTGGTTGATGCAGAACAGGTGCTCAGTAAACATTTGTTGAATGAGCGAGTAAGCCTCAGAGTAAACCAGTGAGCCAGGCTTCTTCAGACACAGGTTCAGTTGCCTGACTCTCGTTTTTAACTTCTTCCTCACTAGTCAAGCTCCCCTAACTGGAACTACTATTACTTTTCCACAGCAGACAAAACTTTGTTGCAGACAAAGCAACCTATATATCCCAAAGGAAGGGAAACTTTTCAAAGGTTCTGAGAATTAGCATATGGTAATTATCAAATCCCAGGGTATCTTTTAATTGAACCTTCACAGTAGTTCACTTAGCTTGTACTCCGTACATAAATTGAGTAGAACCTCATTAGGGAGGTTGTGTCATGCCCTAGTGAAATGGAGAGAATGAGCAGTAGCTTCCCATGACATGGAGGCCTTGGAGAAAGGGAGCAGTCTGGTTCGTGGCCTCTTTAATCTGTGTATCTGACCACCGACTCCTGATATGGGAGATGAGGGGGAGGACAGCCACGGCCATCAGAGGAGTTCAGGATCTGCCTTCTAAGTCCGGTTGTGGGTTTTGTATTCTGCAAGAGTCTACTGCGTGCTTCCCTCCTTTCCTCTCCTGTGCTGCTGCTTTAATGTCAGCCTCAGGAGCAGCCTGGTTTTAAAGATTTTTTCCTCCTCTGAAGGAACCAGGTGACTGCCAGGCTCAGCCTGCCAGTACTTCCCTGGGCTTCTTTTTCATTCACTCACTCTGCTCAAATGACACAGCTTCAAATGCCTTACTCTGTTCTAGCCATCTTGGACTCTTCCTTTCTCAGGACTGTGACCAGGGGGCAAAACTTAAAAGTTGCCCACTCTCAGATGCCAACCCTATATTTACATGGGCCTTTCTTGACTCACCCTTGCCCTGGCTTGCTCTCTCTCTCTCTCTCTCTCTGCCAGGAAGGCCAGCCTCCCCTCCACCACCATGTCTCTCCAAATGCTAGTCATTGAGACCCAGCTCGGATGCTGCCTCCTCCCTAAAACTCTAGCTGAAGCCTCCCAGTCTTTCCCACAATCCAGCAAATCCCCGTGGCCCTTTTTTATTCCTCTCTGAAAGCACTGCATACCTTGACTCGTTCTCAGGTCTCTCTTTTTGTCTCTATATTAAACTACAAACTTCTAAGGGCTTTTTCTCAATGTGCTCATAATATCTAGCACAGGGGAAGCACACAGCAGGTATTCATGTCAGTGAGGCGAGTGGAGTAATCAAGGGGGAGAAGAGAGAAGAGCATAGTGGCTAGTAGAAGTGGGGTGGGAGGGTCAGGGTCGGCGGGAGATCTGGGGCCAGTCTCCCTGGGTTTAATCTCTGGCTCCACCACTTTCTGGGTGTGAGAACATGGGCAAGTTACATCACCAGTCTATACCTCAATTTCTTTGTCTTGAAAATGGGATCAACACTGGTACTTGTGGTGAAGTCTAAATGAGCTAAAACACATAAAGCATTCAGCAACAGACTTGATACATAGTGAACAGCTACATCAGTAAACCTCAAGATCCAGAATTAAAGAGGTCTAGTGAGGGTATATCTATGGAAAATGCAGGTATACACACTAAGGACAAAGCACATTTGTCACTGATGTCTTAAAGTTAAATCTAAACCATCAATAATGGAAGACCAAGGCAATGGCCTCATACTCCCTTGAGAACCCAAGTGTCTACTTTTTTAGAGAAGATAAATCTCATCCCTATAATTCAATAGAAGAGTGGCTTGGGCAAGAAGATGGGAAGGGGGGATGTCTAAAAAAGGCAGCAAAGGAGGGTCAAATGAGCTTGGAGGTATTGAAATGTGCTCTGGTTTAGTATCTGCTGATTTTAAGGAGAATGGGAACATAATGCTAACGGAAAATCGTGTTTTTGCTGCCATCTACAGTCAAAGTGCAATTTTTAAACTTACACACACACACACACACACACGCACACAGGGCATTCTTGACAAAATGAGTGACAATATAAAGTTTGGTTTAAGTTCCAATAATTGGGCATATTATCATAGCATTTTTTTTTACTATTCTTAAAGTATGTGTGTTTAACTAGTAACGTTGCCTTTTTAACATCTCAAATTGTGTAAAACTCCTCTTCAGAAAACTGCTGGACTAATCACTCAGGAGTGAGAATGTCATCTGTTGGGTCGGATTAGCTGCAGCTGTGACAGGCTACAGACAGTTTGAGAGTCAATACAATGATTTCAGTGAAGGAAGAGATGGATTGGATATTGCCCTACGTTTTCCTGCCCCCTGATCTGCAGTTCTCTGGTTCTTAGAATTATTGTAGCTTGCATTTTATACCAGTGTATTTTGTTGTGTGGCTGTGAGAAATCAACCAAAAACAAGTAAAAATAATGACCGTCATGTCACCTCTGACATGCCTCCTGCCCCTATCTGTATAATTTCCATAATTATTATATTTTCCCAACATCCTTGTGCATTATTTTTAAAGGGTTAAATATAGACAAGAATTACTGGAAAAGCGTTTGATGGAGAAAAAAGAAGTGGCCCTTCAAGAAGCTCATGAAGAAGAAGAGCGAGAGAGGCGGCTAGAAGCCCTTAGGAAACAGGTGTTTTTAATTTGGAAATTTTCATGGGTGGTTTCTAAGTGTCCATAACATAATTAGTAGGCTTAGTTCGCAACCTCTGTGATATAAAATGTAACTTTTCCAAATTGGGACACTGATCTTCATTCCTGGGAGCAATTAGATTTATGTTGAACAATTTCCAGTTTCTTAGTATATTAAAATAACTTTATCAGCACCTTTCAAAAAGCTCTCCCAAGACTTAAATGCATCCATGTTACCTCTAGTTTATTAGCTGAAGAGTATCCACTTAAAGGAGTGAAACTGCGTCTACCATAAGGATTTTATGCTCTCAAAACACCTGGTGGAGCTAGAGCAAGGTAATCCTCTTTGGGGTAGGAACCTCTGGAAATACCCTACAGTCAGCAAACATGTGAAAAAACGCTTTTTAAAACTGTTATTTTTTTGTGAGAAAACCTCCCATTGCTTTGCCTAGTAAAAGTAGGCAAAAGTTTTTACCGTAGACAGCAGATGGCAAAGGCAGGAATTTAAGAATTTGAGAAATGTGATAAAATAGTTTTACTTGATAATTTTTCAGAGGTTTTGATCTGGAAGTAATTAGTTCAACTCATAAGCTCCAAAGTCCATTGACACCATTTCCCTGCTGATTGGAAATGACTGTCTGATTTCCCTTCCATGTCGGGGGAGGCAACATGGAATCTTGGATAAGAACTTGGCCTCTGGTGTCCTTCAAACCTGGTACAACCTGGTTCGCTTCCTATTGGCAGAGGAAACTTAGATCTTTTCCTTAACTTCCCTGAGCTTCGTTTCCTCCTCTGAAAGATGGGACTGAAAGATGGGACCTCCTCTGAAAGATAGTATCTGCCTCATAGGTTTGTAGTGATGTGTTCACAGTTTAAAAATAATACTAAGTATAAAGCCCTCTTCTAAATGTTCTTAGGTTTTATCCCATTTAATCTCTACAACAACCCCATGATGTATGTATTGTTTCTATTTTATAGCAGTATTCCTATTTTATAGAAGAGGAAACTGAGGATGCACAGGGGTTCCCCAAAGTCACACAGCTAGTAACTGTCAGACTGGATTCAAACCGAGGAGGGCTAGTTAAATGGCATAGTTTAGAGGAAGTGTAAATACATACAACTATCATATCATCATCTTTGATAAAATAGATGACAGAAATAAATTCAAAGCATAGGAATGTAAATCCTGGTCATCCTAGATTCAACAAAAGTTAAATTATTCAATCATTAGCAAATAATTGCATACCATGGCCTTCTGGGGACAAAACTTTAATGTCATTATTACTAAACACATTTTTGTTCACAATATAACTTTGATAACTACAGTCCATATGACTAGAATTCTTTCCATCTGTGAACTCTTTGAAAGAGGAACTGTGCCCGTTACCTGTAATCAGTGTTTAGAACTATAGTATAGGACATTTTGGCTAGGAAACCTATAATAATTAAAGTACGTTCAAACCCCAGTTATGTCATTATGGTTTCTAAATGGCATTAAAAATGCCATTTTCATTTCTTTTTTTAAGATTTTATTTATTTATGTGACAGAGGGAGACACAGTGAGAGAGGGAACACAAGCAGGGGGAGTGGGAGAGGGAGAAGCAGGCTTCCTGCTGAGCAGGGAGCCCGATACGGGGCTCAGGACCCTGAGATCACAACCTGAGCCGAAGGCAGACGCTTAACGACTGAGCTACCCAGGCGCCCCCCAAAATGCCATTTTCTTAATGCTAATTCTTGACTTTAGGAATTAACAGGCAGGTGTTACTAATGGTGCATATGATTTACAAAATTAGTGGCTTCTTTTCAGTAGGATACAGGTTTGAATGATTTCAATTATTATAAAGGACAAGGGCATTTAGGTTAGAATGACTCTACAGTTTTTCAGTAGAAGGGGAAACAATGGTTTACAACAATTCCTGGAAATCTAGTTGCTTAACACAATGGGATTCACCCATCTCGCCCAATAATGCCAACACAACTCCACTTTACCCATGAGTAATATTCTTTCGATTGAGCTTGATCAGATTAAACTTTCTAGTATATTGTTGTTACCATGCGGTTGTTACCATGTCCATATGTTGCTAGTAGATAAAAGTTGATGTTTTTTACTTTTGGTTACCTTTAAGGTAGTTCAATATATAGGTTTTCTGGATCAGATTTCCTGTGACTTAGCACCAGAAAGATAAATTTTTATCTAAATTTAATCCTAACTGTAATAATTCAATCAATAGCAAACAATATATATCATGGCCTTTTAACATGTTTTGTTTTTAAATCATTAACTCCTTTGTGGATCTCTAGGCCTGGCCTGGCTTAATATTCTGTCTGCCTCCCTTCTTTGGTTTTATCTTCATTGAAGTTAGGAAATTTTACTAGACATTAAACATTAATAGTGTTCCCCAGAAGTAGTTAGCTTGTGTCTTAAACCAAGTAAGACGTGCTCTTTCTTCTTTTAGGTTGCTATTGTCGCTCAGTTTGATCCTGTTAGAATGATGTCAGATACAACCGCATCAAAAGCAAGGATGGGTATTGGAATTGAAGAAGAATTTATTCTTCAAAAACCACTCTTTACAATGAATACATACAATGAATACCAGGTAATTATGGGAATTAGCATGATTAATGCAAAAGCCATGATGATAAGATTCATGGAAGTATGTGTTTTGGGTTTCAGATTATTTTCAGTATTTACATTTGAATGCCACATGGATTAGCATAATTTTTACTGCTAAATGATAGCACACAATTACTGCCCAATTCTTAATGTTATAAAATAGTTGATAGGTAATCCTGGAACAGTTTATCTGAACATATTATGAATCTATCACTGAAAATTATTTTTTAAATTTACATTTTTATGTTAAAATTATTTTTAAAACTTATAAATTTTACTTTAAAGTTGTGTTAATATTGTATTTTGTTTAAATGTTTCTCTATCCATTTGGAATTTGTTTAAATTCATAATGTAAGTCCTATTAAAGCAACAATTGATGATACTGATAAGACACAGCAGAAGCTTTCAGAAATTAAAATGAATTGAAGATAATACATCAGAGCTAATGATAAAAGAAAACATTTTCTGTGGACAAGTATTAAGGTGTTATTTAACCATTTCCAGGAATTTCTGACTCCTTTAGTCTGTTACTGAGAAGGGATTTTATTTATTTTTTATTTATTTTAAAGATCGAGAAGGATTTTAAAAAGTCTTTTTGGATGGATGGATGGATGGATGCATGGATAGAAGGCAGGAGGGAGGACAGATGAACGAATGGATGTCACTGAAATTAAGGGAGAAAGTAGTTCCCCCTAGTTTGTTAATTTTACAAATCTAAGGAGAGAAGCTCAGTAATTATTTAAAAAGTAAGAAACTCCATTCACCCACTGACATAAATCGAGTGTGCCTCTTTGTGAACGGTTCACTTATTAATTGGACAAATATTTATGGAACATACACTGTATTTGGCACTGTGGGGTTGCCAGGGCTACATCCTAAACAGGATGGACTTGTTCTCTCGGAGGAAGTGGGCAGGGCGGCTGGGTTGGGAGGGAAGGTAGCCTGTATGGCAATAATGCTCTGGGGTGAGACTACACCTCCATAGTGGAAGTCTAAGGGCTGCAACAGTAAGGAGAAGGGAACCCATGGAAACGCTGACCAGGGAAGTCAAAGTGTCAAAGAGGAAACAGCTACATCTTAGTCTAGGATCCTTAGCAGCAGTAACAAAATTTATTCCAGGTGATTTAAACCAAATACAAAAAAAAAAAATAGGTTGGGAGGAGGGGTGGGGTGAAAGGAGAGGGATTCATTATAAGGATGTAAGTGTGTCTCCAGAAGCCAAAGCAGGGAGAGCAGCTGGGGTGGACAAAGAATTGGTCAGAAACTGGAAAACGCTCGGGTACCTGGGCTGAGGCAATAAAGGGTTTCACCAAGCCGAAGAGGGTGGAAAGTGTAAAGTCCGTGGTAAGGGTGGGTGCTGGGACATGAGATTGGAAACATAGGTTAGGGTCAGACTGAAAAGTATAGTAACACTTGCTTGCTAAGACATTATCCTGTGCGCACAGGCGAGACTCAGAAGCAGGTGAATTATATGATCAGATATGTTTTAGCCATGTGTCCTGGATGGAAAATTGGTGGGTTTGGGGGTTGTGTGTCAGATCCTTGTCAGATGGCAGAGCCCTCATAAACATGGGAGGGAGGGGCATGAATGGCTCTGAGGGAGTAATGACTGTAAGCTAGGCAGCGAGTGACACTGAGGAGAGCCTGCATTCTGGATTCAAATCCACACCCACTATATACTGGCTATGTGAACTTGTGTAAGCTATTAACATCTTTATGTCTTGTTTACTTCATCTGTAAAATAATAATTTGTAAGGTTCTTATGAGGATTAGGATAATAAATGTCAATTGCCTAGGATATTGCCTGGCACCTAGAAGTAATTCAGTAAATTATAATCATTAGCTGTGGCTGCCATTAACCATATAAGAATACAGAAGTAAAAACAGACTTAGGGAGGGAGAGAACTTGTTTTGTTCTTTTCATGTTTGGGGTGAAGATGTCTAGAACACATTTACAAGAAACTGATTGGCTGCTTCTGGGGAGGTGAATTGGGGAAATGGTGGTCAGCTTTCGAGGGAGATCTCCATTTCGCTTGATATCTATTTTAAAAATAGGATAATGAGACATTTAAAATTTTTTTATTAACATATAATGTATTATTTGTTTCAGGGGTTGCACTCACCATAGCACATACCCTCCCCAATGTCCATCACCCAGCCACCCCATCCCTCCCACCCCCCTCCACTCTGGCAACCCTCAGTTTATTTCCTGAGATTAAGAGTCTCTTATGGTTTGTCTCTCTCTTTGGTTTCGTCTTGTTTCATTTTTCCCTTCCTTCCCCTATGATCCTATCTTGGTTCTCAAATTCCTCATATCCGTGAGATCGTATAATACTTGTCTTTCTCTGACTGACTTATTTCACTTAGCATAATACCCTCTAGTTCCATTCACATCATTGCAAATGGCAAGATTTCATTTTTTTCTGATGGCTGCATAATATTCCATTGTATATACGTATATATACCACATCTTCTGTATCCATTCATCTGTTGATGGACATCAAGGCTCTTTCCATAGTTTGGCTATTGAGGACATTGCTGCTATAAAAATTGGGGTGCATGTGCCCCTTCGGATCTTTGGGGTAAATACCCAGTAGTGCAATTGCTGGGTCGTAGGGTAGCTCTATTTTCAACTTTTTGAGGAACCTCCATACTGTTTTCCAGAGTGGCTGCACCAGCTCTCATTCCCACCAAGAGTGTAGGAGGGTTCCCCTTTCAGGATAATGAGACATTTTAAACTTCACAAACCAGAAATTGAGAAGACAGGTGATTTCAGGAGATAATTAAGGAGCACACAGGTGGAGCATGAATCCTTGGAAGTGGATGAGGGGGACCACAGAGACTATATCCAGAAGAGGAGAAACTAGATCTAAGGCTCAACTACGTTGCTTCTCAGACACGAATCTCTGTATTTTCAACTTGTATACATCATTGCCTCTAGTTTCTGTACGTCCTCAGTTGCCAGAGTCTTTTGATTCTTCCCTTCATAATGTTTGACAGTTCTCTCTTCCTTGCTACCAGCCAAGCTTAGGCATTTATTACTTCATGTGTAGACCGCTGTAGTAGACTGCTACTCCAGTGTTCTACCCAAACTGCCCTGGTCCCAAATTGACCTATTTCACCTCTGAATTTGCATGTGCCTTCCTTTCCTGCTCTATCTCTTTTCCTCCTTGCTCTGCTTCATAGAAAAATAGGGTGAACATTACATTTAGCTCAAGTGCTGCTACTTACCTGAGGTCATCCTGTCTCACCTGCCCCGGGAGAGGTACCTCTGTGTTCTACTATTCTTGGAACATCATCCACATGTGCCATGAGCTGTAGTTATCTATATACATTCTTATTACCTCTGTTAGCTTAAGAGCTTCTTGAAGGAGGGGCTGCTTTCAACAGCTTATTATTCTATCCTCTAGGGGGACTTCAAGTCCATGTAAAATGCCTCATTAGCTAAAATCCGTATGTGACTACCTTATCATAGCAAACAGTGTCTGTTGACATTTAATATTCGTAGAAGAGGAAAAAGGCCCAATCAGCTATAAATGAAAATAGAAATTGAGCCACTCATATTTCAATTCCCACTTAGAATCACATTGGCGGAAACATTTTCTAATTCTGCTTGAAATAGAAATCCAGCCTTGGAAGGAGAGTTCAAGTGATTTTTTTGTTGTTGTTTTTTAAAGTAGGGACCATGTGTTTAAACACAATTTACATATTGCTGAATGACTGAGAAACTGAATGTTTGTTTAAAGACCAATGCACAAGGTTGTGGTTTAGGTTTATTTTAAACAATGATTGTCTATACTTTCTAATTCTAGCTATCAGTAATGAATCAATGATAGTACTGAAAGTAAGTTTTCCCCCATCTTTTAATAATTTCAATGTGTTATATTTTGACGAGTAGGATATTCTCTATACCTTGTGTGGGAAACTACAGATATACTGGAAAATGATAATGTCAAGAATATTTGGACATTTTCGGGGCACCTGGGTGACTCAGTCATTAAGCGTCTGCCTTTGGCTCAGGTCATGATCCCAAGGGTCCTGGGATGGAGCCCCGCATCGGGCTCCCTGCTCAGCGGGAAGCCTGCTTCTCCCTCTCCCACTCCCCCTGCTTGTGTTCCCTCTCTCGCTGTGTCTCTCTCTGTCAAATAAATAAATAAAATCTTTAAAAAAAAGAATATTTGGACATTTTCTTTTCTTTTTTTCTTAAGATTTATTATTTATTTGAGAGAGAGAGAGAGAGCATGAATGAGCCCAAGCAGGGGGAGGGGCAGAGGCAGAGGGAGAGAGAGAATCCACAAGCAGACTCCCTGCCTGAGCATGGAGCCCAACTTGGGGCTCCATCCCAAGACCCTGAGATCATGACCTGAGCCAAAATCAAGAGTTAGCTGCTTAACCAACTGAGCCACCCAGGTGCCACTGGACATTTCCAGTCAAAAAACAAACAAACAAACAAACAAAAAACACCTCAACAGAATATAGTCACTATATATACCAAGTTTATAGGCATCTACCCAGAAAAAACAAGTTAAACAGCTTGAGGAAATATGGAACTAAATGATAAAATGTAATTTAGTTCAATGAATTGCTACTTATTTAAATGTATTTTATTTCTACAGATAATTTCTGACCCTAGACTCCGTTTCGAGTTAGCGCTTCGAGAAGCTGGACTTCATAAAACATTTTATGCCAAAGAGATATTTCCAAAAATCAGTCCTCGAAAACCTCCAAGAAAGGACATGGAGTCTACTGTATTTAAAATCTAGAGTTCATCTGCAAATCCTATTATATGTAAATAAGATTTTTCTTTGAAAACAAATGTTTATATGGATAACAATTACTACTTTCTAAAACCTTTTTAAATATCAGATATAGAAATCAAAGCATTCATTAAAACATCTTTGTCTTTTATGACTCAGAATTTCATAATGTCATGCACTATTTCCCGTATCTTTGTTACGTCTAATAGTACTAAATTCAACAAGACTATGAGACATAATTATGACACATGTGATACATATATTATCATTTAGTAAATTGCATATTGGAGGTTAAATTATCCCATGAAAAGAGCTCAAAATAACCATTTGCAAGAATTATAATTTATGTTGCTAGTACCTGCTGAAGTTCATTTCTGCTTGTTATTTCAGAATTTGACTTTTTAATTATGGAAACTCCATTATCATTAATACTTCTCTTATTTCTTGATTATTATAAGAGGAGACTCAACCTTTCTCTAAATTTAGAAACCAATTTGGTATACCATGTTTACTGCAAACCAATCATCCAAACAATTTCATTTTGCAAATTAGCCTGTAAAAATAAATTAGAAATTAGGAACAGCATTTCAAGCATGGGAATATCTGTTTTGGCTTGGAAAAAATGTATTTGTATGGTTGTTTAGAAGAAATATTTTAAAATTTATAATTTAAATGCTATCAAAATTCCAAATTATTTAATATCTAGATGGTATTATAGATAAGGAGCATTTTTTTTTTAAAGATTTATTTATTTTTAGAGAGAGAGAATCTCAGGCAGACTCCCCACTGAGCGCAGAGCCTACTGCAGGGCTTGATCCCACAACCCTGAGATCATAACGGCAGCTGAAATCAAGAGTCAGCTGCTCAACTGACTGAGCCACCCAGGTGCCCCAGATAAGGAGCATTTCAAATAAAACTCAAGTGTAGGGGTGACTGGGTGGCTCACTTGGTTAGCGTCTGCCTTCAGCTCAGATCATGATCTTGAGGTCCTCGAATCGAACCCTGCGTTGGGCTCCCTACTCAGTGGGGAGTCTGTTTCTCCCTTTCCCTCTGCCCCTCCTAACTCCCCTCACTTGTGTGCTCTCTGTCTCTCTCTCAAATAAATAAAATCTTAAAAAAAAAAACCATCAAGGGGCGCCTGGGTGGCTCAGTCGTTAAGCATCTGCCTTCGGCTCAGGTCATGATCCCAGAGTCCTGGAATCGAGCCCCGCATCGGGCTCCCTGCTCCGCGGGAAGCCTGCTTCTCCCTCTCCCACTCCCTTTGCTTGTGTTCCTGCTCTCGCTGTCTCTCTCTCTCTCTCTGTCAAATAAATAAATAAAATCTTTATTAAAAAAAACCGTCAAGCATATATTTCTTGCTATTTAAAAAAAATTGATTATTTAATCAGAAGAGCAAGTCATTGTTGGAAGTTGCCACCGTTACTGTTAGGAAGACTACCTCCACCCCTTTAAGCTCTTTTTCTCTCCGTTGCAACTCCCTGCCATTTCCTAGGCATCTCTAGCCCAGGGGCTGTAGTAACTGCAATAATGTAAAAAAAGACAAAAACCAGTGTGACTAGTAGAATATTTGGCTTCATGATTATTTCCAAGGTGATGGGAATAAATAATGTAGCAAACACAGCTCATTAGAATAAACCTTCACTAAAAAGTCTATGGGCAAAACCCCTTATCTCTACCCACAAGTCATTATAATGACCTCCCAGTTCAGCCTTTTGCATCATCACATCTCATAATAATAAGAAGAAAAGGAATCCTTAACAAGACTCAGGGCAGTGAGCATTGGCAACTGTCTTGAGGATGTCTCCCACAGTCACAATTTCCTTTATGGGCCCTCGATTTACTTGACGCAAAACTTCAGACCATAAGCCATGAAAGCCCTGCTCTGTCAGAGCACGTCCTCTCTCTGTGGCAAGACATATTGTGGTAATGTCTCTCTAGTGTTCCTTCCTTATCTGTAGGGATGTTATTCTGCCTCCTAATCTGTTTTTTTTTTTTTCACATTAACATTAAGATCTGATTCTTCCTTTGTTCATTTATACTTAACATTTTTTTCCTTAACTTTTAGAAATAATTGTAGCTCTAGATAATCCTTCTAACTTCACAGATCTATAGTTCTCTCTTTTGTTCTATTTGTGCAGTGTTCGAAAAATTTCGCAGCTTGCTTTCTGGAGCTATGTCCTCCCCTAATTTTATCTGGACCTGCTATTTCCTTTGACACTGCTGTTCCTGTGGTGCTCAATTTGCATTCTCCTTGCAACATTTTCTCATCGTGATGGAACTTTGTCCTAGAAGTAAGTTTTGACTACTTAGTCTGGGACTTCATGGGACCCAGACTTCTGTGGCCCCTTCAGAGTTCACTGCAAACTCTTTATGCTCATTCATTATTAAAGTATAAAACCCCTCTCAGCTTTCTGAAGTTTCCAGTGAGTACTTCTTGGCTCTTTAGGGTTCTCTGGTCTGTCTGATGTCCCTTGCTTCCCTCTGTCCTGCAAAGGTGTTGGTATAAGCAGGTCTTACAGCTGTCAGTGGTTAACTCCTTTACCCATTCATATTTTGTAGTATATGGGAATTCCTTGTCACCTACTGTTGAAGACTATCCCCATGGGTGTTTGGCTTTATTGTGCTATTATTTGTTTCTTTTTATAGACTACTTTGAGGAAATTAAAAAATTATGCCACTTCTGCTGTCATCTTCCCAGAATCCCCAAAACTGAATTCTTGATCCCAATGGCCTTTCTTGCACTAAACAAGCCCACCCCATTTCAGTAATGGCACCACCATCCACCACAGATGCAAACGTGAAATCTGAGGGTCACTCAGGCTGCCCCCTCTCCCTCACTAGTAATAACGAATATATCAAGACCTACTGACTTTCTGGCTTCCACACTGGAGCCATTCTTCCAATGGAAGATACGCGCCATGCTTTGGGGCCATTCTCACATTTGGGGATTATCTCACATTATGTACCCATTTCCCAGAGTAGATGCTAGCAACTCCATTTTCCCGGTTCTCATGGTATATATTCTATGCAAGTGAATGCACCCTTTTGAGATTTCATTATTAGAGAGCTATGTGAGAACCCAAGAACCCATTTTCTGGTGAGGTTAGTAGTGGAGGCTTTCAAGCTTTGGGGAGTAATGGTTGCATAGCTGGTAGTCTCTAGCAGTCAGTGTAGGTGATGACTGTAGAGGTGCATGGGACTACCAGAGCAGCAGTGGGTCTCCATGAAGCAGTTTCCTGGTTAGGGTTGAGCATCTTCCCAGTCGGATAACCTCAAACACAGACTCTCTGGTCTCCCAGAAATACCTAACACTCTTTAATAAATTGCTTTTCTATTTAAACTAGCTTATGTCAGTTTGCTACTGTGGCAGCAGGGATACACTGATCTTTCTGTAGTTGCTGTTATGCACCAAGCACAGTCTCATGCCCTCCACTGATCTGTCTTTTAATATGTCCTCTCAATTACCATCTCCCCTCTCTTCAGAAAGTAGGAAGAAGAAAACAGTTCAGGCTTTTTTTTTTTTTTTTTTTTTGTCACCTTAATTGTTGAGTACTGTTTTTCACAGCAATGATTTTCACTCTAAGGAGAGACCAACTAGAAATTACTTTCTCTCTCCTCAAAGAGTTCAGTGCATTTCCCCATATCCAAAGTCCCATATAGCATTTTTAAAAAGCATAAAGAGCCTGGAGCTTCCTATATCTGGTATATATTTGCTTATTTTTTATGGAGCCTGTATTTTCTTGGGTTTTCTTTTGGCCTCGTTAAAACAACTCCATCATCTCCTTAGCTGTGATAGATTTTAAGTTCAGGACACAGAGGTAAAGTATAAAGTCATTTTGAAGGTAAAGACATTTTTAAGGAAACTTGGGGAAATTAGAAACTTTTTAAGATCAAGACTGTGTTTGGCTGGAGAATCTACGATACAGAATTTTTCAGATCTCAGTCAGATCCTAGGAATGATGAAGTTTCACCTAAGGAGAGAAAAAGATCTGAGAATTCTGTTTCTGACATCCGATCAATTTGTTTTGGAAAAATGTTACATGCTTCCTGATGCATTTGAAGATGAGCACTTGCTAGATTACTGCTGAGTACCAGAGTGGTCCTGAGGGGGAAAGTTCTCAGGAACTTAGACATTAAGCATTTAGGAAGAGTGAATATTGCACTTTGAGCCTCAGCGTGGGACTGGATTATAATAATAGAATCCATGAACTGTGTGACCTCATGGAATCAAGTCTCAATCCTGAGAGAGGAATATGGCATCAAATCTGTCCTGTTCTTGTCATGTTAAAATCTCTAGAAAGATGTTTTCCAACCTCCACAGCAATTCCTCTTTTTACACGAACAAGTGCCTGTGTTCTTTTTCTTTCCTATCTTCAACAGCATTTGAGTCTACATTTTTCACTGCTTAGCCTGATTCAGGTTTGTATTTAAGTACATGTTTTAATGTCACTGTAGGCCTTACTAATTTACCAGGTGCCTTTTTTTCCCCTCAGAGAATGTATTATTTTGTATGTGGGAATGTAAGCGTGGGGAAAGAGCAGTTGCATTATTTCCCTCTGTTTTGCACATTTTCCCAGACACGTCAATATTACTTAGCACCACATATGCTTTAAGTTCCTAATATTTATAAATAATTTCAAAAACAATTTGCTTACATTTCTTTCGACATTTTATAAATGTTGTATTAATCTGAAATGCTTACCTTCACAGTATATTTAAAACAAATGCTGCAAAAATTGTCCTGTTACTGTTGAAATATTATAAATTAACTTAATTTGGGAAGATTATTAAAAGTAGTATTTATTTTTAAACTTACCAAAATGAAATAAAACGTTCCTTGAAAGCAAAAATAACTGACTTGCTAAAGGAAATCCAGCACAATGCAACATGAATCTATGTCCATGTGGATTAGGACACTGCTATCTGGAAAGAAAAGATCTAGATAAAGTGAAAATATTTTTTCATCCATATTATTATATCAGTATAACATAGTTGCTTAAAACTGGCTTAAAGGACCAGCAGAAGTCTTGGAGCTTTTTTATTTTTATGTCTCTAAACAATTATCTCCCCCCCCCATTTTCTCAATCCAAATCTATAGTTTAAATCAGTTCAACAAATATTTACTGAGATTGTGGCATAAGATAAAACAAAATTACTACAAAATTGCCACATTAAAAAGAATGAATGAGGATTGTGGTGGTGGCTGCACAGCTCTAAATATTCTAAAAACCATTAAATGATACACTATTTTTTTTCAAAGGACTTATTTATTTTAGAGAGAGAATGCAAGTGAGTGGGGGAAGGGAAGAGGGAGAGAGACAATCCTCAAGCAGATTCACTGATGAGCCTGGAGTCCACAAGGGCTCGGGTTGGGGCTCCATCCCAGGACCCCGAGATCATGACCTGAGCTGAAATCAAGAGTTGGATGCTTAACCGACTGAGCTACCCAGGTGCCCCTCAATAAAACTGTTTTTTTTTTTTAAGATCTTATTTATTTATTTGAGAGCGAGAGAGTCTGAGTGGGGGGTGGGGCAGAGGGAGAGGGACAAACAGATTCCGTGCTGAGCAGGGAGCCTGATGCAGGGATTGATCCCAGGACCTCGAGATCATGACCTGAGCCAAAGTCAGATGCTTAACCAATTGAGCCACCCAGCTGCCCCTCCTCAATAAAACTGTTGTTTTAAAAAAAACAAAAAACAAAAAACAAGGAGAATTACATGGCCTTATATGAAAAGAGAACCAAGATATATTGTATAGAGGAGAGGTGGGGGCAACAACAGAAAAATACATATAGAATGATATTTTTGAAAAAAAAAAGAGTACAAAGTTCTGAAGGATAGATAAGAAACCTTCAACTGTTACTTTTGGGCTATTGGAATGGGAAGTTTGTGTGGAGTGACAACCAGGAAGTCTTACTTTTCCCTTTGTACCCTTTTTTGCTGTTTTAATGTTTACTATGAGCTTGTATTATTTTCATAATTTTATCTCTTTGTTTTTATAATTTTAAAGCTAAATATTTTATCTGGTGCTATGTGTGAGATGCCAAGAAATCTAAGAGTTCCAGAACCTGCATAAACTGCCCTGTGATAGGACTGCCAGCAGAGGGTAGAGATGGATAGGAGTCGGTAAATGATTACTGTCTCAATAACGAAATGGATTGATGGATGGACAGGTGAACTGTAGGAGTTTTGTCTTTATATGGGATAATCAACTAATAAGTAATTATCTATTGTTGCTCTGAATAGGTATACGTATATAGAGTAGAAAGACATAGTTTAAAATAATTCCCTTCTTAGGGCTCCTGGGTGGCCAGTCGGTTAAGCATCTGACTCTTGATTTCAGCTCAGGTCATGATCTCAGGGTCGTGGGGCTGAGCACATGTCAGTCTCCACGTTCAGTGGGGAGTCTGTTTAAGATTCTCTCTCTGCCCTTTCCCTTTTCCCCCTCCCCCCCTAAAATAAATAAATAAATCTTTTTAAAAAATAAATAAAATAAATCCCTTCTTTTCTCAAAGCATGCCCAGCATATGGCTGAGAAGATAAAACATCTCATATTTAAGAAAAAATACAAGTAAAAGGCAGTAGGTAGGAGAAGACTATAGAACAAGGCATTCTTGTCCTTCTTGCTACCCTCCTGGCTTGTGTTCCAACTCCTCAGCTTCTTGGGACATTGGAACAGCTTGCGTCTTCTCCTTTCCTTCCCTGCCATCACTTCCCTGTCTTAAGCAGAGAGATGAGAAAGGACTAGGAAGTGAGGGAACAGAAAGGGTAGACCAATATGAATGGGTGCAAAGATTTGTGTCAAGGGGTAAAAGGGAGTGTTATAGTAAACATTGTGCAGCACACAGGTAAGTCTGGAGTTAAAACATGAAACTGGGATACCATTGCAGAGGACTTCTGTGGTTGAACGTGACCCAAACTGCCCTCCTGGAGAAATGGAAATTCCCCTAATCTCCTACACAGGTATAAATAAAGGCAACTGCATAACCTCTAAGTGCAGGCATAGGAAAATAGGTAATAGAATATTATGCAGCAAGAATACTGGGACCCAGAACTCAGACATTGGGCATAGATGATTGTCCTAAGTGACGTGGCTTGTTGAGTGGCTTTACAAGGTAGCAGAAGTTATCTTCTGGGTGATAATGGGACACTTCCAGTAGGAAAGGATGCATTTCTGGGTGCCCTTTTGTTCAAATCTGGCAGTTTTTTTCATCCCTGCAGGCTGCTGACCATCGTCACCTCTCTTGTCTGTTCCCATGTGAAAAAAAATGATACATCATTCAGATATTTCCTTTGTGCTGTTTGTGAGTTTCACTTCTGTCATTCTCCAACCTAACCCCCTTTTCTCAGACACAAGCCCATGGACCCTTGAATAACAGCCTAAGGTGTTCAAACTTTATCATGTAGACAGTACTGAAAAATAGTTAAGCTTTCTTGGACATTGAAACGAAGACAGTGTTTCTGGAAGGCTAACATGAGAGTTGGTACAAGTTGGATGAAAGTAGGGAGAAGACTGGGACGGGGGGGAGCCCTTTATGATTAGTTAGAATAGATCAGGTGTGAGATGATGTGAAAGTGGGGAAGAGTAGGGTCTGATCCTTATCAAATGAGGGGGAAAAGAGAACTCTGAACTCATTCACTCCTTTCCCTTTTACAAAGTTCCTTTAGACCATACCCAGTGAACCACGCCTCCTAGTAGCCATGCTGTTCTACAGTCCCATCTCTCCACACTGAATCTGGATGACCTTGTGACTTCTTTATCCAACATAATGGGCAGAAGTGATGCTGTGCCGGCTCTGAACCTGAGCGTTAGGAAAGGCCCGGCAGCTTCTGCTTTTGTGTTCTCAGAAGAAAGTTACCATGTGAGAGGTCTCATCACCCTCCTGGAAGATAAGCCACACAGAGAGCCCTAGAGGATGAGAAGCTCTGTGGAGAGAGACGCCATGGGGTGACGCACTGAAGCACCAGACACTGGAGGGAAGAAGTAATCTGGGACATTCCAGTAGATTCAGGTCTCCACATGACTCCAGCCCCAGCCACTGTATGACTATGATGACTGTGACCATACAAGAAACCTCAGGGAGACCAGCAGAAAAACCACTCATCTGAGCCCACTCATCCCATGGAATTATGAGAAATGGCAGTACATTATTGTTTTAAGGTGGTTTATTGTGCAGAAACTGATATCTGAATCTAAATCTTGAACAAGAGATCCTGGACTTGACTATGTTCAGTCCTTTGCCTGAACTCCTAGTAGGAGCAGCCAACGTCTATTGAGCACTCACTACACACCAGTCACTGTTCTAGATGCTTTACATGTATGACATAATTTGATCTACAACAACAACAACTCTATGAGCTATGCACTAACATCAGCCATTTTATTTAATGGGGAAACAGGCACAGTAAGGTGACTTGCCTTGCCCAATCTTACACAGTTCATCAGAACCTAGATTTAAAGCCAGGTAACCTGCCTTCTGAGCCCTGAACTCTACTGCCTCCTAGTCTCAGGATTTGCCAATCTGGCCATCCTTCTGTTGTCCCAAATAGCTAGAACTATGTTGGGTCTCAATTGAAAATGATGGGACTTAGCCACAAGTCACATAGTGGTGACTCTTCTTTGGGTTTTTACCTGGATATGGAATCAAATGTATCATAATAATGTGATTTAAGAAGCACTGAGAAAGTCCCCCAGCAATCCACCTACCCTTAAATGATATCCCATTATCAGCAATAGGTGCTAAATTCCTTTCATTAGTGAAGCATTTATGAAAATGTGAATTCTCTAGAAGGGCTACACCTTGAGCCATTGTTTTCAAGGTCTATCCTACAAAACTTTCTTTCCTAAGATCTATTCAAGCACCAAATGACTTCCCAACTAGTGACTATAAAGTTTCACTTCCTTTTTATATATCAGTATTTTTGCCATTTTGTAGATTAAGACCCTATATCAGCTTGTATTTTTACCTACTCCTTTCCACGTTTCTGGAAATGCCTACATGTCCTACAAAAGTGTCCTGGTTGCAGCCTGTCATCTTAGCCAACCCTGTGGCTCCAACCATAGCCCTATGCTCTGAAGACCATCTTTTGCCATCTCATATTTGGCCTCACATAGGCAGTTTCCGTTCTCTCTCTAAGCTGGGCTCCAAGCATGAAATTTCCTTAATTCCACACGCTAATAGCTATGATCAATCTGTAGCAATTCACAAGATTTATTGAAGGCTTAGAGACTAAAAGGGGATTATGATCAGAGGAGTAAAGGACTAATATTTGAGATGTGATCACAGGCCCACTCTTCCACAGGAGGTCTCCCACCAGCCACCATTCTCCTTGGCATGGCTTGCCAGGATGTAGTAGTGCCATGATGTCATAGTGGCCTGCATCTAGGAGAAAACCCAAGTGTCTCTTCTGCCTGCAGGCAGGCTCCAACTCTGTCAGGCCCTGAGGGATGAAACTATTCCCTTGAGATTGTTTAGTCTTCCACGGTGAATAACAAAATGCACAGAAATAACAGAGAGGAAATGCTAGCAACACGTCCTTTAGAATACAGCTGGCAGATGCAGAGAAAATACCTGTGGAAATGAACCTCTGAGCCGGTGGGCTGTTTGTGTGGTGGGCATATGAGCAGTGTTGAGTCTAAGCAATGGCTGTCAATTTCAGGGACTCCCATCTAGAGCCAGGTCACGAGCTGACAAGTTTCCTTACCTGCACGCTTTGCAAACAGTCATCAGATATTCCCTCAACTCATCCTTTTACAGAGAGGAGACTCGTTTCCATCGTCTGACTCTTTTGGAGGAGTCTCTATGTAAACTTCTTCACGGTGCACAGACTGAATTGATCACATTTCAATTTCCTATTTTAATGTTACCTAGTACTGTTTTTTAATCAAATTGATTTTTCAGTCAGTGTTTGCCAGTGTGTTTGCTTGCATTGCTTCTTGCATTCTACACATTCTTCTGAGTTTATTTTTTCCCCTGAACTACATCCTTCAACTAGCTGTTCTTTCAGCAAAAATCTAAGTGTAGGATTTGTATTTTGTCCTCGTGCCTGAATAATATCCTTTCTGGGTATAAAACTCCAGGTTTATAATATTTTTCCTCAGGACTCTGAAGATACTATCTTCTAGATAATCTAGAATCTTCTAGAATTTATGGCTGCTATTGAGATATGTGCTATTAATCTAATTGTTCATTTATAGGGAATCCTGTTCATTTTTTGCATGCTTTTGATATTTTCTCTTAGTTTTCTTAGTTTCACCACAAAATTTCCATGTGTGATTTAACTTTACTTATACTGTGCTTCTTGAATATTTATGTCTTTCACCAGCTCTGGAAATTTCTGCCACTACATTTTTAAATATTTCCTCTTTATTGTTCTTCCTGTTCTCTCCTGCTATAAACTTCTGTTAGAAATATGTTGGATCTTTTCATTTTATTCTCTACATTTCTTACTCTTGCTTTTATATTTTCCATCTCTTTTTCTTTCTGTTCTATATTTTCAGATTTTTTTCAGTTCTATTTTACACTTATTCTTTCTTTAGCTGTGCCTAATCTGCTATTTAATTAATTCATTCACTGAGTTTCCAATTACAAGTTTTTTTTATTTTTGTAATTTTTAAATCTTGAAAGGTTTTGAAATTTGGAATTTCATTTGGAAATAAAATTTGCTCTTTGGTGTAATGGTTAAGACCCTATATTCTGGCATATAGACCGAAAGTGGGCCTTCCCCTGCCCCCACCTCTGCCGCAAAATCGTGTATTAAAATCCTAACCCCCAATGTTGGTATTAGGACAAGGGGCTTCTGGGAGGTGATGAGGTCATGAAGTAGAGCCCAAATGAATGAGATCAGTGCCCTTGTAAAAGAGGCTCCAGGCACCTCCCTTGCCCTTACCACCATGTGAGGTTGCACTAAGAAGATTGCTGTCTATGTCAGGAAACCAGCTTCACCAGACACTGAATCTGTCAGCACCTTGATCTTGGTCTTCCCAGCCTCCAGAACCATGAGAAATCAAGTTTTGTTGTTTATAAACCACCCAGTCTATGCTATTTTGTTATAGTAGCCTTAATGGACTGAGATGTTTGTATAAATAATGTCCTTGTACAAATTTCAACTCTACCACTTATTAAATTTGTGACCTAGAGCAAGTTATTTAACCTTTTTGCCCCAGTTTTCTTTTCTTTTTTTTTTTTTAAAGATTTTCTTTATTTATTCATGAGAGACAGAGGGAGAGAGAGAGAGAGAAGCAGAGGGAGAAGCAGGCTCCCAAGGAGCAGGGAGCCCGATGCGGGACTCGATCCCAGGACCCTGGGATCATGACCTGAGCCGAAGGCAGATGCTTAACCATCTGAGCCACCCAGGCGCCCGCCCCAGTTTTCTTTTGTATAAAATGGAAAAATACTAACACCTCGTAATACAATAATAATAGTGTTGCTGTGAGGATTAAATGAGTTAATATTTTTAAAAAGATTTTATTTATTTATTTGAGAGGGAGAGAGAGACAGTGCAAGTAAGAGCTCAAGAACAGGGGGAGGGAGAAGCAGACTCCCGTTGAGCAGGGAGCCTGATGCAGGGCTCAATCCCAGCCAAAGATAGCCGCTTAACCAACTGAGCCACACAGGTGCCCCAAAATGAGTTAATATTTGCAAAACATTTAGAAAAGGGCCGAGCAAGTGGCCAGTGCTGTACTATTAGCATCAGCAGCATCAACATTATTCAAAGTGGCCTTGTCTTTTTGCATTTCTCATTCCTGTGTTTTAATTACCTCTGTTACAGCTTTAACAATTTTAAAGATGTTTCCAGTGCTTTGGGGTTATGTTAGCTGTCCATCTTGCAGAACCCCAGTAGACTTCTTCCTTCACATAACATGATTTCACAACTGCCTTCTTTCCTTGCTAGTCATCCTGCCCTCTCAATATTTCCTTTCATTTTTTTCTTATCAGCTTCTTCCACTTCACATTAGTTTCTTTCCTTCTTTGGTAGTGTATTTCAATTCTACAGAGTCCTATAAGTGCTATGTCAACCTGCAAAGATAAATAGCCTCATTAATTGGTCTTCTACTGTCATTGAAACACCAAAGCCCATTTATACCAAGAGCAGTGCATATTGGCTTGATGCAGGAAAATTTCACTTCAAAATCAGACTTTGATCCTGTAGAAATATTCCCCGGTATCGCTCTTCTTCTCTTCTCTCTAGTGAGTATTTTAGATTTAATCATTCTTTCTGATCGCTATTGATGTGTTCATCATATTTTCTCACGGCATTCATGACTATGATGAACTGTGCTTTGAAAAATAACCTTGGTTGGCTACACTATCTTGAGGAAGAATACCCAGACAGGCTAATGCTAAGATTCAGACCTCCTTGGCAGATATATTCCTACACTGAAGACAAGAACATTAGGACAAGCAATCTCTCTACTGGTAACAATTACCATACCCAATTCCTTTGCTCTGATTCCCAACTTCCCATGTAACCTTCTTAGAGGCCATGATTCCTCCTATAGAACAGAGGCCCGTGTAGAAAGGCCAACCTGCAGGCATGATCCTATCAGGTCACATAGTATGAACTTTCTCTCTAAAAATCAGTAAATTAGAATTTGGCATCATAAAAACCACAATATAGACCTCACTGAGCCTTTGCTTTTAAAAAATTGTAAAATATGCATGCCATAACATTGACCATTGTAACCTTTCTTGAGTATCCAATTCAGTGGCATTATGTACATTCATATTATTGTGCAACCATCATCACCATCCATCTCTAGAACTTTATCATCATCCCAAACTGAAACTATACCCATTAAACAATAACTCCCCTGTCTTCTTTCCCTCAGCCCCCGGTAACCACTATTCTACTTTCTTTCTCTATAAATTTGAGGTAGGTACCTCAGATATGGAGAATCATGCAATATTTGTCTTTTTGTGTCTGGCTTATACCACTTAGCATAATGTTTTCAGGATTTATCCATGTTGTACTATGTGTCAGAATTTCATTGACCCTTTTTTAACATACTGAATTTTATACATTTTTCCTTTCTGGGAAAGCTAAGTTTTATTAGTCACAAAGCCAGAAAGCGTTTTATCTGCACAGATACTGAGACCATGGTGGATATTTCTCCCTCATCAGCCCTTTAGATGCCATTCTCTTCCATAGCTGCTGCTCTGGCTCTGTCATGCTTGAACTTTCTTTTGCCTTTTAGCAAAAGAAAGACTTTGGAAACACATCATCTTCACATGAAAAGGGAATTTTTATTCTGAAATATGTAAGCTGCTTAACTTATTAGGTGAAAATGTGAAGGCACTGACCTTCACAAGTAGGGGAGCTGACTAGTCTAACAAGAAAATGATGTCTTTGGTGGCCTTAGCTTGTCTTTAATCCATCTCTGCCCTCCCCACAACCTTGGGATATTGTGGAAGGTAGCGGTCAAGTCTTGGTCATTTACACGCAGACACAGTTCCTTGTTACGGGTACTTGTCTCTACCTCACTCCCCCTCCTCCCACTTACCTCCAACAGACTCCTCACTGGTTCTGCTCCATGCCTGTCAGCCACTTTCCTTTGCCTAGGCTCAAGGCCCCATCTCCTTAACCTGACTTGTAGGGTCCCACATAATAGAACCCCATTTTACCTTTCCAGCTCCAGCCAAACAGGACCAAACTAGAATAGTGGTGTCCTATTTTCCTTCTTTGTCCTATTTCATTCTTTTATTTTCAATGAAAACGCCCTCCCCAAAGTCTCTTTCAAAATTTCAGCCCTTAAATAAAGCTTGTCTCAAATATCCACCTTGTCTAAGAAACCTTTTCAAATCCTAGCTCCATATGATCATTCTCTCTGTTGACTCCCCAAACACTTTTATTTCTACCTCTCTTTTGGAGTCTCTCAGATAATCCTTTGAATTATAACACATTTGTCTTAGTGCCTCAAACTTAGTAGGCTATACATTGTTTAAGGAAGTTACTGTGTCTTGCTCTCCCACAACACCTATCACTATGACTTGCACAAAGTAGGTTCTTTATAAATACATTTCTTCTATCATTTGCTTGTTGATTTAAAGCAGATCTGTGGTATTGCAACCTTAAATCAATCATGGAACCAGCTGTATAACAGGTGACTTCTCTGGAGTCCCAGTGGAAGAAAGAAGAAGGCAGGACAATGAAGTGTAGGAAATATATCTGAGTAGTGGACTGGTTTCCACTGCTGATTATTTACTCAGAGTAAGTAGAACATAGATAACATTTGCTTGCCTCTTAATTAGTTTTTGTTGGTTGCAATGTTGGGAACACATGTAAATGCAAAGGACCTTAAACCCAGATGAAAAATAAAGTGATATGAAAATGAGAAGAAGAACCCAGATCTTAAATAATTCATTCTTCTTATTCTAATAGGGCATGGGGCAAAATCACATTACTCAGATGATTTCTCTAACTCCGGAATGTCCAGTGTTTCATGATGGTAATGATTAAGCTACTGTAGAGAGTAACAGATTTTCTAAGAAATTTTAGAAATTTAGAAAACACTGACCCAATCCTAAATTGCTGCCTTTTGTAGCTAATTCTTGACTAATCCTCTATAAAATGTTATATTGGTTTCTAGGTTCTTTGCTTGATGATTTTAAAATAAAAAAATAAAATTATTTTATACTTATAAAAATATTTAAATCAAATTTAAAGTTTCAGGGAGAAAAGTGGTTTAACGGTGGGCTTTTGTTCTCTAGTGAAAACTGTCATGCTCAGTGTTTAGAAAAACAAATTATAAATATCAATTCTGGATTGAGTGATACCTATCTGGGGGGAGTAAAAAAGCAAATCAGAAATGGGGAAAACAGTTGAGGAGTTAATAATGAAGTAGGTTGCAAATTATAAGTCTTTCAGTTATTCATCTTAGGAGACACTGGATGGCAGAGCCACTGGCTATTATTTTAGGATTCTTTGAAGATAGAAAAAGTCCTGAAGGACTGAGGAAAGAAACATTTATATAGATCATTTATGTTTTAAAAGGGACAAAGAGAGACCCCGATAACTAAATATTAATTTACTTAGCTCTAATTCCGAAATGAAGATTGTAGATCAAATCCTCAAAAAAACCAAGTACTTGTGGTATTGACTTCTACAGGCTCACAGGATCCTGTAGAAGAACAGTGTGGCTTTATGAAACTCAGTATGTGTCAGACAATTTTAATTTCCTTCCATGACAGGATGACGGGACATGTAGCTTGGGAGGCAAGCAACAGAAGCCATTTATCTGTCTTTTACTCAAGCTTTCAATTCTTTCATACACGTGATGCCCAGCAGCCAGCTAGGAAAATAAGTCAAGTACCATGTTTCTCAAGCTTCAAGCCCTGGAGAATTCCATGAGAACTTTCACATGTAAGAATAAACATTCTTGTATTAGAAGATTATCTTTTTAAAAGTATTCTACCCGTTAAAAAGAAAAATACCAACTTCTGTTTTGCAGTAAATATTGTAATCGAAAGATCTTCACGTGGAATGGAGTTTCTTAAGTCAGTGTTTTTCAAAACGGTTTTGGGTACCCAGATGTACTTTGGAGGCTGTATTACAGGGTCGCAGCAGGAATCAGATGGCACAAATAAAGCGAGGTACTGAGAGAGTTACTGAAAGGACTATTTACAAAGAGGGGGTCAGAAGGTAGGAAATAAAGGATGGTGCAGCTGGGAACAGCTGTTACTGGCCCTGATCTGAGGGCATAGGGGGAGCAATTACCAGAACCTAGAGAGGACAGCAATATGTCAAGGGCCACCAGCAGGAGGTCTGGACATTGGTAGGGGACACGTTATCCTGCCATGAACAGCCTGAGGCCGGTGTCTGGACCCATGAAGTTTTATGCAAAGTTGGGGATATATGTGTTAATGTGCCTCCTTCTGCAGAGTGGGCCCATAGATTTTATCAACAGTCTCCAAAATGAGTCCCAAATGTTAAGAGCTATATTTTTAAGTGATGGAAATAAAATTCAAACTGACTTTGTTATATTCCTGAATTTTATGGTTTATAGCCCTTGTTAAGGATCTACAGGGTACAAAGCATTGAATAACATTCTATAACTAGATACAAATAAGCCAGGAGAAGTTATTTAGTGTATTTTGGACCAAAGATTCAGTTTTACTGAGCAATTGTTAAGTGTGTCAGTTATTTAGTTTGTTGGTGCTTAGAGGTGAAACATGGAACTAAAGAGCTGGTCGTGGTGGGTAATGAGTTCACATAGCAAATTACATTGAATAATATACACATATTACTCTGAAAGTGGTTAAGAATAACATTTGGGCAAAATTAAGTTGACAGGCAGTTAGCTATATATTTACTTTTATCTATCTATCTATCTATCATTTTCGGTGGTTTTGTTTGTTGGTTTTTGTTTATTTTTGTATATATATCATTATATACTACACACACACACACACACACACACACACACACACACACACTTGCACTGGTGCCTGGTACATTTTAAGAGTGAATGAATGAGCACTGGGTATTATGCGCAAACAATGAATCATGGAACACTACATCAAAAACTAATGATGTAATGTATGGTGATTAACATAACATAATAAAAAAAGAGTGAATGAGTTATACACATAAGTTCATTACATATATACACACATATAAAATATATGTCTTAATCAGCTCAAGCTGACAAAATATCATGTGGCCTAAGTGAGAGAAATTTATTTTCTCACAATGCCGGAGGCTAGAAGTACCAGATCAAGATTCCAGCCTGTCCCATATCTGGTGAGCAGATGGCCACTTTCTCAGTGTGTCCTCACATGGTCCTTCCTTGGTGAGTGTGGACACAGAGAGAAAGAGAAGGAGCTTTCTGGTGTCCCTTCTTATAAGGACACTAATCCTATGCAGCCAGGGCCCTACACTACGCTCTCCTTTACCTTAATAATTTCTTACTGGCCCCATCTCCAAATACAGCCCCCCTGGGGATCAGAAATTCAACATCTACATTTCAGAGGGGATACAAAAATTCCTTTTTAAAAAAATATATTCTGTGGTGAGGACATTTGAAATTTGCTATAAGAGTGAGCCTTAAATATACAATCACCATGCTGTGATCCCCAAAATGTATTCATCTTGTAACTAAAATTTGTATCCTTTAACCAATTTAAGCAGCATCTCCCCATTTCCTTCATCTCCCCCCCCCCCCGCCCGCTCCTGGTAATCGCCATTCTGTTCTCTGTGTCTAGGTGTTTGACTTCTTTTTGTTTAACTATTCCACATATAAGTATTACTATGCAGTATTTGTCTTTCTTTGACTTATTTTACTTAGCATAATGCCCTTCAGTTTCATCCCTGTTGTCACAAATGGCAGGATTTCCTCCTTTTTATGGCTAAATAATAGTCTATTCTGTGCACAGGCCACATTCTCTTTACTCATTCATTGATCAACACTTAGTGTTTTTTTTCCCCATATCTTGACTACTCTAAAAAAGGTAACTGTGAGGTAGTGGATGGTGTCAATTCACTTGATTGTGGTAATCATTTCACAATGTATTTGTATATCAAATTATCACATTGTACACTTTAAATATATACAACTGTATTTGTCAATTATATCCCAATTATACGTGTGTTTGTGTGTGTGTGTATGCACACACATTGAGGAATAAGAGTCAAGTGAAAGAGCTTGATCTTTATAAACTATTCCAGGGGAGACACCATCTAAGAACTTGGAGAAGTTCATCTAGAGGAATACCCTGCCATATTCACAGACTATCCATTCTTCTAAATCATTGGCAGCAAATCACCAGGGGAAAATTTTTAAATAGGGCTTCCCAGTCCCATTCCCAGAGATTCTTATTTATTTGGCCTGAGGAAGGGCTCCAAATCGTGTTTTTTTTAAAGGCTTCCCTGACGATGGTAATGTGTACCAGTGTTGAGAACCACCTGGAGTAGGTGCATTGACCACCGCCCACCCCACCTTCACACTCAGGCCATCTGCTCCAGGGCCCATGCTCCTCACTATACTACACTGTGACCTCTTAGAATTGGGACTAGTTGTTCTTCTCCTAATTATTAGTTCACATTTTATCTTAGAGACACTAAATTTTTTTCTTTATGAAGCAATGCTAGCCAGCCCAAAGCCAATTTAGGACCTGCCATCTGCCAATGAATAGACTGTATGGAATGCATCTATGCATCTTGGTATCAGCTCCAGGCTCTGGGCCAGGGATGCCCCTTCCCCTCATGTTTCCCTTTTCTTCCCCACTTGTTTGAATTTATGCTATTTTGATGTGCTTTTATTATCCTTGTAAACTGTTTCTAATTATTTTAGGGAAGAAGAAGGGATATATATTTATAATGAATGAATGAACAAAGGAACAAAGATATCAAAACATGCACACAAACAACCATACATAGGAATAACCAGGAGAGAGTGTTTGCAAGCCTATCTATCTGTTCTTGAAGAGTGTTCAAGGAGGGCAAGATGAGTGGAGAAGATGGAATTAGGAGTGAAGTGAAAAGCCAGTGAGCAGACACAAGGCAGGCACAGGGGAGCAGTCGGAGAACACCTACAGAGGACTTCTCTGTGGCAGTCTTAAGGGGAGAAGGGAGACATGGGACTTTCAAATGAGGACATGCTGGGTGGTCAGAAGCCAAGTTCATGAAAAAGGATGAATGTTCTCAACACAATATAGGAATGAGAACAAATCAGTATCTTCCTAGTGTAACCTTAGTTCGAAGGGAACAAGAAGGAAAGTTATGTTGGGCTGAGGGGGAATTAAGCTTGGAGACCTTCCTGAAGGTGATGAATCTGGATTTGGTTGTGACAGCAGGGAAAGCCATATGCTATAGGGGAAAACAAGAGGTTCTAGCCATCGCCACAACTCTACACTGATGGTACAGAGGATTTTCCTCCCCCAAAAAGTGAGATGGGAGGGACAATCGGGGGAGCCCGGCCGACAAGGGACTGACTAAGGTAAGGATGAATCTTGCAAAGATTGGGCATTTTGTAAGAGTTTATACAGGACATGCTAACAAGAGGATTCCTTCTTCATTTAACGAATATTTATTGAGCACCTAGTATGTGAGAGGCACTGTTTTAGGTTCTTGGGATACATCAGTAAATAAAACAGGTAGACTTTGCCCTCGTGAACCTTATAATCTAGGCAGTAGACATTAATCAAATAATGACCCAAATCACAACATAATTGCAAGGTGAGTACTTTGAGGAGGCTGTAGAAGGGCTGTGGGAAGCTGTGGGTGAGGCTGGCTGGGAGGGCTCCAGTTTGAGGACCAGGAAGGTGGTGGACAGATTGGAGAAATATTTAGGAGAATCAATTAATAGGATTTGTCGATTGACTGGAAGGAGACAGAATCATCAAAGAGGTCTCCCAGGATCCTGGCTTGTTCAGCTGATACTATTTTCTGAGATGGGAAATAACTAGTGGGGAAAACACACATACACAAACTTAGGTAGGCGGGCACACATACCCGCACACTCCTAGTCAGGAGCTGAGAGGATGATTAATTGTAATTCTTCTCTCTCTTTCATAACCTCCTCTTCTCCCAATAAAAAGGAAAATAAAGGCAATTTTCCAGGATCTGACAGGTAAAAGTTAAACCTGAAGGCTTATGGAGAGCACTACGAAGTATTCCACGTGGTCTACAAAGATATGAAACAAAATGAAAAGCTCACTAATGACTGCAGTGTTATTCTACATTACTTTCAGCTCTGATCTTTGTATCTGACGGTCGATTATTGGGGTACCTTAAAAATCACACTCCAAGCCTATCAATTGCCAAAAGAAGTCCTCAAACTGATGCACCCCTCAGGGGGGTTGTTTATTGTCAGTGATTAAAAGACAATCCTTTTTTTGGGGCGCCTGGGTGGCTTAGTTGTTAAGCGTCTGCCTTCTGCTCGTGTCATGGTCCCAGGGTCCTGGGATCGAGCCCTGCATCGGGCTCCCTGCTCGGCAGGAAGCCTGCTTCTCCCTCTCCCACTCCCCCTGCTCGTGTTCCCTCTCTCGCTGTGTCTCTCTCTGTCAAATAAATAAATGAAAATCTTTAATAAAAAAATGAAAAAAAGAGAAAATCCTTTTTATCTGAGCAGGAGCAGCCTCCTGCAGACTCCACCAGCCTAGACCATGTTGACCACCAACAGGGAAACCCACCCTGCCCCTCCACTCTGTCACCCATGTTGCAAATAATCTTTATTATGATTGGAATTAAGCTTTATTTGAGCCACGACCATATAAATCTGTACACAACACTACACACTATACAAGCATGTCAGCCATCCTCCACCCATCCCCCATCCATGCTTTAGAAACCCTTCAGGGGGGGCGCCTGGGTGGCTCAGTCGGTTAAGCAACTGCCTTCGGCTCAGGTCATGATCCTGGAGTCCCAGGATCGAGTCCCGCATCGGGATCCCTGCTCAGCAGGGAGTCTGCTTCTCCCTCTGACCCTCCCCCCTCTCATGTGTTCTCTCTCTCTCATTCTCTCTCTCAAATAAAATAAATAAAATCTTTAAAAAAAAATAGAAACCCTTCAGGGGGCAGCAAGTCATACAGAGCACAGTCACACAAAAGTACGACTTTCACATCCTGAACTCAAGTCTAAGCTCAGTTGTTATTAATTCCTCAGCCTATTAGGTTAATATTGAAATGAGATTTAAAAATATAGCCTCTTTGAAAGATTTCCTCAAGAGACAAGAAAACGGCTAGAAGGTAATTTAGTCATTTGTGAGTTCTGAAATCAAGATCATTCTTTGCATTACCTAGGGTTTTCATCTGAATTTATATTGTGGCCCAGAATTGTTATATTCCATGCTAAAAATCACAAACATAGGCAAACATAAGCCTCTAATCCTATTCCGTGGTGCACTGAAATCACGCAGGGGGTAGAAAACAAGAATGGTCAAATTTCCTGAAGGGTGACCTCCTCATATAGACCTACATTACACTGACTCTTTTTTTATGTAGATATTCTAAGTGTGCATCATCAATTTCTGTCACTTGTCCAACACCTAGTAAGTGCCTGACAATGTTCCAACATTTCTGGACTGGTTTCAGAAACAGAGTGACTGGAAACTGTATCTACAAGTGGCTAATCTATTTTGATGTGAGCTTAATTAATGCTGCATATGAAACTCCAAATGTTACAATCCAGGAGTTTTAAATTTTTAATTATAGACTAACAGTTATTCTAAGATGAAATTTTAATTTAATTTAATGTTAAGCATTAAATTCCTTTACAATAAATTCATTTTTTCAAGAGAAAGGGGTTTTATAAAACCACTCTATTATGATTTTAGCACATGGATAAGAACTATATAAAAATGTCACAAATAATATATGACTTCAGCATTACAACTTGAACTACAAAGTTACAGGGAAGGATTGGGCTGCACAGTTATGACATCTGGTCATGAAATCCAAGCTGCTGTTTGATGAAGTTGGAGATTAGGGGCTGAGGCTATTGCTCATGGAGCAAGCGAAGCTGGTCACATTTAAGTCTGTCAAGCTGTGTCACCTGGACCACAGGAGCTAGAAGAGTAGGTAACATGATTACTGAACAAACGGGTTTATATTTGTATAGAAACCAGACAAATATCCCAATCTCCCTAGCATATGTGCTTTGTATTATTTTCTGTTACATAGATGTAACCTGCTGAACCCTCTAGCCTTCCACACAATTCATATTTCTGTGGACTCCATCAAACACTCCATCTAAATAAGTTAACTGGGATAATTTCAAGCACTCTCCTTTCTCCTTTTTAAGGCTCAGGGAAGCTTTGTGTTCAGGACAAGAATAAGGAGAGATCTTTGCCAACCTAGACACACAAAGCTCCCAGCTTTCTCTCCTATTGCCAGTTCTTAAAGAAGGATCTTCTTACTTGAGGGTATTATTGGAGAGCTAGACATTACTCCTGAGATGACATTTTCTCTGTGGTGCAATATTTGAGTTTGCCTGCTTCAGCCCTTGCTGAAGAGTAAAGTAAATAGAGAAGAGGTATGAACACAGAACCCAGGAAATACCAATAAATGTGATCCCTGACCCTTATGAAATTTGAGAAGGAAAATATGAAATGAAATGCATAAACCTAAGCGCCAACACCATGAAGGAGCAAATTTTTTAGAATTTAGTTTCTAAAGAACAGGAATAAAAATTTTAAGATAGATATAAAACCAGGGGAGAAGAACAAACATCTTTTTCTAAAAAAAAAGAAGAAGAAGAAAGAAATTCTCAGTTTTGAAAAGTCACCATGAAGGTAGTTTCTTTAGTTTTTTCCATCTAGAAGAACCAGAGAGAAAAATCAGGTCACCTACATATTCTTTATTGTCAATGTCACATGAAATCTTTGATTTCAAGTTACGTGGTTAAACACATTGAAATCAAATAGATAGCAATGTAGTAATTTCTATCTTCATCTGCATTATTTTATTTTATTTTATTTTATTTTATTTTATTTCATTTTATTTTAAAGTAAGCTCTACGCCCAATGTTGGGCTTGAACTCATGACCCCAAGATCAAGAGTCACATGCTCACTGACTAACCAGGTGCCCCTCATCTGCATCATTTTAGATAGTTATACATTTTGGTGTACATGGGATTAGATATGCCTACGTTAACAAGCTTGTAAGGCATGGAGCTCAAGTTGTGTGTGGATGTAATATTTATTTTTTTGACCTCCCCACTAATTCAGACTTCTTAATAAGATCTGGATTTGGGAAGGAGAAATGGACAGTAATGATAAGAGATGCTATCATTTTGTTTGGTTGAGTTCTTGTTATATGCCGGGTGTTTATGTGATCATTTAGTCCTTACGGCCAGCCATACCATGAGCTAGCTATTATTTTTATCCCCTTTGACAGATGATGAAATGAGGGCTTAAGGAGGTCAAACAAGTGGCCCAGAATGACACAGTTAGTAAACAGCCAGTCAATTCCCAGCCTCCTAAAGTGCTGAGAAGTGTTCTCTGCCTTCCATCCACTGCTCCCCTGATCAGGCACATGGTGAACCATTACCCAGACCTCCCGGTCAACCTGACCCTCCTGTTCAGTGAAGTGAAAAGCGATGAAAATATTCGACTTGAGCTGAGTCAAATATTTTATCACCTAGGACCCTATTTATTCAAAACTCACTCGCTTGTAAAGCAACTTGGTTGAACAGGTAAATAAGCAAAGGGAAAGGCTAGAAACTTCCTCAGTTCTTCGAGTTAATGATCAGCAAGTTTCTGAAGCCTGACACGGGCTGGCAGTAGCAGGGAAAAGTTGAAAGTCCTTCTCTAATCCTTCACTTGGCAAAAGGATAAAAGGAAACTTGTGCTCTGTACTTTTCAGAGAGTGGGAGCTGACTTTACTAAATGTCTTTTCTGGTGATTTCAAGGGGAATGCCAAAGATGGAAAAGAACAGGTCATAGTAACCCCAGTGGTGTTTTCTTGACCCTGAAGGACCCATTAACAAGCAGCATATAATAATCTTGTCACCTAAAATTACTATTTCCACGAGCAATTAAAGGGGACTAACTCCCCAAAACAATTTGTCAAAATTAAGCCTGACAGCTTTGCTACCATAATCCTCAGATTGGGCAGGGAGAGTGGCTCCTATGGAGAGATATTTAGTGACCTAGCTGTCACCAAGGAGGTTGTCAGCTTTTAACTGACCTTAGGCTGCCGTGTGATGGAACACACCAACATGAACGTGGAGCTCGATGCACCTTCAGCCGCATCAAGAATTCCCAGTGACTCTGCATTCTTTGGGATTGTTTATGGTCCCTTTAAGCATCTGATGAGAGTTGTCTTTGGAACCTCTTTTCACAGAAATATACATATGCATATAATCACAAAATATTCATGTATAATTTCAGGGAATTCAGGGCCCCTGAAATCCACCATGAATCCCTAGGAATCCACAGACCCCAATGGACCCCCACTTTAGGCCTCCCTCTCTGATTCAGAACAGACTTCCAGGAAGGTTTTTGCATAGACTGTAGGCAAAGACAGCAAGGTGAGGCACAAATTGCCCTGTGCACTGCAAAGCCCAAACAGGGCTGGGCCTTGGAAAATGGCAAAGCAGCAAAGGTAAGCTTTGGAGTTTCCAGGCTGGCCCCTGTGACTGCTCCTCTTGCACTTATCCCCAGCCTTTTTCATGGCCCCCTTCACTCCTCAAGATCTGAGTTTATTAAGCAGACCCCATCTTTACTTACTATATGCCTGGAATTTAAAGCATAGGAATCTCAACAACCTAGAGCCTATGCATTTTCTCTGTCTTCCCTGAAACATCAGTTTCAGGCTATTGGCTGCTAATTGAAACCAAGTGGAGAAAATTTATATTCAAAGAGGTGGATCAAAGCTAAGGAGCATAGGAATAATTTGTTCTTCTAGACTGGTATTTCTTCAAATGTGCCCTACTGGTCACCTGGGTCAGAACCAGAGCTTGTATTTTGTAGGTTTTTTAAAGATTTTATTTTTCTATTAGAGAGAGAGAGAGGGAGCAGGAGGAGGGGCAGAGGGAGAGGGAGAGGCAGAGACTCTCAAGCAGACTCCAAGTTGAGTTGTAGAACCTGATGCAGGGCTCGATCTCATGACCCTGATATCATGGCCTGAGCTGAAACCAAGAGTCAAAGGCTTAACCAACTGAGTTACACTGGTGCCCCCAGAAATTGTTGATAATGCAGATTCCTAGGCTCTATCTTGGACCTATAGAATGAGGGATGAGTGTAAGGGAAGACAGTGAACCTACATTAGAAAAGTACACCTTACCAGTAAATTATTTTCACATTAATATTTGATAACAATGCTTTAAAGACTTTAAACTTTATCCTGAATCAAATCAAGTTACAACATACTTAAACCCTAGGGCTTTAGGTTCCCAGAGAAATGCTGATTTTTAGACAGAACCAAGATTTAGCATAAACTCTATCAAGAATTGCCCCAAATCTTTTATAAAAGTATTATTGAAGACACTATCCATTGTAATATAGCTGACAATTTCACTCAAGTTTAACATTTGGATGAAGTTTTTATGATAAACCTCGAATGCTTTCTTTTATTAGATAATGAGAGTTAAGTAACTCAGAGTGTTTCCATTTTCAGCTTGGCCTCCAGGAAACTCAGAACTAAATCTAAGTATTTAGATTTAGTACTGTACTCCCAGGTTGCCTCTTTCATATTGAGAACTCCCCACCCACTCCCTTAAATATATGCCTCTATTCTTTTTACCTCTGTTTAAATTATATTAAGCATTCATCCTTTATTGAAAGCTGCTGCTTATGCCTATTCAAAAAAATAGAGAACACGAGTAATCTGTCAATAGATAAATATGTTACTCTTTTACATATTATGGAATAGTGGAGTGAGTGGAGATCAAGAGACAGGAAATTTCAGTCCTCATCCATCTTTCTCTGTCTAGCTGGGTTTCCTTAGGCAGGTTGTCTCATTTCACCATCTGAGACAGGGGCAAGTTGGATCTCAGAGGTCTCTCCCAAATCCACACCCTCAGCTTATGTGCTTCCCATCATTTCGTTGGTGTGAGGACCACGCTGTCATCTCCAAGAGGTCCAGCTGTAGCCTTCGGTACTTGAGCGTCTGCTGGAGGCTGGACTCCCAATCAGAGATGCGTCAGGATGGGCAGGGGATAGAACCGATGTGCTGGGGGTGGGAGATTCCAGCAGGGGCCCCGGTGAGGGCGAAATGGGTCACAAACAATGCCAACCAGACAAAGGGTTGAGTCAGTGGCCCTAAATGATCCTCTAATACGGGAGTGTTGGTATGGGAGGTGGGAGTTAGATAGATGGTAGGAGAGGAGAACCAGAATAAATCAAATAAAACTACAGAGGCTCACCTTGATTAAAAATGTGTAAAAACCAACAAAGAAGAAAGAATTTTTAAAACTTTGTTTTTGTAAAAGTAATAAATGAATTACCTACCATTTATGCCTGATTTTCCGGATACACTGACTGATTTTGCATACTGCCATGCTTTATTTGATTCCAACACTAACCATCTTGGTATATGCTGAGTCCTTAGGGTTTGCTGGCTGAAGTAGAACAACTACCTGCTCACAACTTCTAAAATAGAGAAATCTGCATTTTTGTTCTTGTTGCTGTTCTGAACAGACTGTGAACCTTGTGCATCCATGGGAAGCTGCTGGGATGATGCAGCAGAGTGTGGTGCAAAGGGGCCTCAAATCAGAGCTGGGTTCCAATCCCAGCTCAGCTGCATGTTAACTGGGGGATTTGGGGGAAGTTATTGAACCTCTGTGAGCTACAGTTTGTCTCTTGGGAGGGTGAAGAGAGCTGCAATTGGTTGCCTCATACCCTTGTGTAATAATATTTCAAAACCCTGATTTTTCTCCATTTTGCAGTTAAGAAATGCTCCAGCTCCAGCCTGAATGTAAGCTTTAATCCTTGTTGTAATATCTTCTTTATCAGTGATCACCGTGCAGTTCCCAGAGTCCACTATCCTTCATTGCTGGGACCAGCAGAAGAATATATAATTGAGTTAAAATCAAGATTCTGCTCCCTTTCACTGAATTGTAATGAAGTAATATTATAAAGACTGACTGTATCCCCAAAGTTACCAGTATCTGTCAAAAGAAATAATACTGGAATCTTCCTTTACCCTAAAAAACAAAACAAATTAAAACAAACAAACAAACAAACAAAAAAACACTCTGAGTGCTACAAACAGCTAAAGACAAAGAAGAGGATTTAAGGAGAACCTAATCTTAAGATAAATATTAAGTTTCACATATACTGCCATGCAAGCAAGCGTGTGTCAAAAGGCAGCACTGTCTTTTAAAAATGGTTACAAATTGAACATACTTATCACAAGTTCACCAGTGCAAAAGGATTATCATCTTTAATCAGAGTGTTAGGGGTTTAATTAAAGTAGATTTTGCTTTAAGGGAGGGACAGATGTATGCATATTACAGAATCATAGATGAATTCATTTATGCAGCATTGTACAGTGGATTTATGTTATTCTGAAGGTTTAGACTTTCAGTGGAGAATAACCCTGTGAATGCCACTATTTCCCTTCACCCTAATCTTTGTTAAAGTGACATTGGATTTCCACTGTTCTTTTTCAGGGTAACAACATCAGGATAACAACAGTGACTTACGACTTGTGGGTGTCCGCGGCCACCTTTTAAGCAGTTTGTACACCTATCAGACCAAAGGATCCAGGAGCTAGAGATCCAGTAGAGGTAGTGTATGAATCTTACAGCAAAGGAAGGCTTAACTCTAAAGCTTTGCCTCTTCCTATTTGGACAGTTCGGAGATGCTCTAGGGTCCGTTAGCAATTCCAAGCCATTAGTGTGGCCAGGGAATGAAGGAACCAGATGAATTTGCCATAGCCCTTTTTCGTGGTAAATAGAAGTTAATGGCCATTCCTTTCACTCATTTGTTCACTCACGTAGCAAATACTTATTGAATGCCCAGATGGCAGATATTATTCTAAGTGCTGTTGATATAGCAAGAAAACTACAAAGTCCCTGTTCTCATGGTGCTTATATTTCTAATGGAGAGAGATGCTAAGTATATACCTTCACTCATTAATGTATGTAAAATAATATATAAGTTAATATGTAAAAAAACCAGAAATATAATTTATAGTAGTAACTGTGATACAGAAAAATGAAGTACAATGGGTAAGTGAGTTGAGTTGAGGTCGTCATACAAGGAGGGCTTGCTGATGAAGTGAGGTTTGTGGTGAGAGCTGATATTAATTATAAAGAAGTGGTAACCCACGTGGACACAAGACCTCTTTGTCCCAGGGGGGATGCAGAAAGATCCGATTTTGCATGAATCCATATTCAACAAGTGACTCCTCTGGGTTAGAACAATGGCTTCTAGAAGACCCTTGTTTAAATAAAAAGTTATTTGTAAGTTGAAGCCATTAGCCATCATCACCTTTACATGAAGTCAGAGTGGTTATCTAGTCATCTGGTAATATTAAAAGGACAGAAAAGGCCATTAGAGAAGGTGGTCTGGATGGACAGTGTGGTCTGGACGGACAGGGTGGCGTTGGCCATCACTAACAACAGGAACAGAATGGAGGGGGGCAGGGGAATAGGCCTGGGAGGCTAGCCACAGCCTGTGGGCCCTGAGCCATTGGTGGCAGGTGAAATACATTGTCCCGTGGTGCTTACCACTGGTATCTTCTCCCTAACTTCCCCCATGTTAAAGCAGCTGCTTGTGAAGGCTCTCTCAACCTTCCCCACAACAAAATTTCTAGCTCACACAGAGCTTTTCTGAGCTTCACGGCTATGGGGGAAGGATGTTATGAAGTGGTGATTAAAGATGGGAACATGGTGGCATTGTATGCATGGAGATTTGGTCTGTGCCCTGCTCGATCTTCCAGGGGGCACTATACCAGGAATTCACCTTGAAAACAGTGCTGTCTGAGGGAGATAGGAGTCCCCATCACCACAGAGACATTCAGACAGAAATACTCCCGAGAACTACAGGATTAGAGTTACAGATGCAACCTTTAGTGTGAATGGTGGCAGTCCAGAAGAGGTCAGCTCAGGGCAAGAGCTGCAGGAGTGGCTTGGAAGCCAGGTGCTGGCAGGCTGGAATCAGCTACCTAGAGTTCTGCAGCTGCAGGGAAAGGAAGCAAGAGAGGAAAGAGTCCAGGAGGGCGCAGCAGGGGGCGGAGAGAGCAAGGTCACAAGGAATTGCAGCAAGGACAGAAAGTTCCCTCATATCCCTCATAACACAATCCTTTCTCTGGGGTTTTGGCAACATCCTTAAAGAGAGAAAGATCAGGGTCTAGGGTTCACAAGCCTAGCGCTCTTCCTGATTGCCAATCAATGCCTCTTAGGAAAAAACTGATGGTCATCCCCAAACTTACAACCAGGGCTGCACCGTTTGGAAGGAGGCAGTTTTTGTCTAAATAAACTTGTTATCAGATTCTCCATTTGCATATTATGTGGCGCCATGGCTCAAGTGACCACTTGTTGTTTCTATACTAAAGAAATACGAAGAGGCATTTCCTGGAGCAGAAATGTCTAAATCCAGGTGTTCCTACAGGCTGTGTGCTGATTGGACTGTTGCTCAGGTCAAGATCAAGCTGTCACCACCTGCAGCTCTGACTCTCACTAACTTGTGGAGAGAAAAGGGTGTTAATGATGACCTTCTAAAGAGGGTAAGGATGCATTTGCATTCTTCACCCATATATTACAAGGATCTGCATGTATGTGTATTCTGAGAGCTGGGAGTAGTTAAGCATAGTGGTCCTTCAATTAATCTCTTCTTATGAACCGTAACTTCTTTCTAAAATGTATTTTTAGAAATGTTACCATATATATTTTGTTTGTAGTTTTATGTATTAAAATTGATCGACTCTAAGGACAAATATTGGAATTAATATTCCACCTGTGATCAAAAGACACATTAACATGTTATAATTCTTGACTTCTTTGGAGGTTTCTTCTCTGGGCGCCGGGAAACTAGACTCTCCAGGTGTACTGCCAATTCCCCTGGTCACTCCTCCATGGCCTTTGTTGGATCTCCCTCACCTCCCCTAACTTTTCACATCTAACCAAAGACCTGTTTCTAGATTCATTTGCTTTGTTGTCTCATCTGCTGTGTGGCTTTAAATGCCATCTCTATGTTGTCAACTTACATTTTACTTCTCCAGCCCAAACTTCTCATCCAAACTCCAGATTCATAAATCCACTTGCTTACTCAGCCTCCATTTGATGTCTACTGCATCCAACTTTCTTCAATCCAATTATGTTAACTTCATCCTTCTTGTTGTTCAGGACCCAAACCTAAAAGCTGTTCTTAACTTTTGTCTTCCTCTCAAAATCCACATCAAATTGTCAACAAATCTTGTTGGATATGCCTTCAAAATGTACTCGAATCTGACTACTGCTCACTACCTCCACTCCTATTACCTGGTCCATCATCTCCCCCTGGACCACCATACTACCCTCTTACTTCTCTCCCTACCTCTGACTTTGACCCCCCAGTAGGCTCTTCCCAACTCAGTAGCCAGTGTGCTCCTGTTAAAATCCAAGTCAGATCTGGTCACTTCTCTATTCAGAACCCTCCAATGGCTTCCCGTTTCCCTCAGAGTGAAAGACACAGTTCTCACAGTGACCACACAGTCTGCACCCCCTATCTCCTCCCACTCTGCACTGCTGTCTCTCCTCCAGTCACACTGGTCTCATTGTTCCTACAACACACCTTGCATGCTCCTGGCTGGCAGCCTTTGATTTGCATGTCCCAGGCTCTTCCCCAGATACCCATGTGCCATTTTCCTGAATAGTACCTTCTCCATGCACCCTTCCCTCACCATGTGATTTAAAATTGTGGTTTTCCTTCCTGCTTTGTTTGTCCCTGTTCTCTTTCCCTGTCCTAATTTTTGCCATAGGCCTCTTCAGCAGCTAACATATTACTGTTACTCTACATCACTCTTTGCTATTGTTTGTCTCCCTCTAGATGCCACAGGGCCAGAGACTGTCTGTGTTGTCCTCTGCTAAATCCCCAGTGCCTGGGCACTCAGTCCACTAGTTGATGGACAGAAGGAAGTCCTTCTTGGGGTGCCTGGGTGGCTCAGTCAGTTGAGTGTTTGACTCTTGACTTTGGCTCAGGTCATGATCTCAGAGTCCTAGGATTGAGCCCACCATTGGGCTCCATGCTCAGCCAGGAGTCTGTTTGGGGATTCTCTCTCTCTCTCTCTCCCTCTCCCTCTGCCCCTCCGCCCTCTCATGGGTGTGCTCTCTCTCTCTCTCTCTCAAATAAATAAATTAATTAAAAATAAAAAGAAAGTCCTTCTTTCTTTAAGAAGATAATAATTGAGATAAATCTTACTAACAAAAGATCTGATTTAAAAACCAGGTTTCTCAAACTGAGGGTTGCTGGAGTGGTGGGGGGTGGGAGGGATGGGGTGGCTGGGTGATGGACATTGGGGAGGGTATATGCTATGGTGAGCGCTGTGAATTGTGTAAGACTGATGAATCACAGACCTGTACCTCTGAAACAAATAATACATTATATGTTAAAAGAAAAAAAAAGAAGAAGAAGGTAGTAGGAAGCGAAAAATGAAGGGGGTGGAAATCGGAGGGGGAGACAAACCATGAGAGACTATGGACTCTGAGAAACAAAATGAAGGTTTTAGAGGGGAGGGGGGTGGGGGATGGGTTAGCCCAGTTGATGGGTATTAAAGAGGGCATGTATTGCATGGAGAACTGGGTGTTACACGCAAACAATGAATCATGGAACACTACATCAAAAACTAATGATGTAATGTATGGTGACTAACATAATAAAATAAAATTAATAAAAAATAAAGAATTGGGACACACACACACAAACACAAAAAAAACCCAGGTTTCTTAGTATTGTACCATGTACTCAGTAGGCATGCTCTAAAACACATTTGAAATGATGAGATATTTTATGGCCTGTTTTTCTTTCTTTCTTTTTTCTTTTGGAAAAAAAAAGACAATTGCCATGTGAAATGCAAAACCATGGATCCAAAAAAATTGCTCCAACATTTTCTTGGATATTACTGTCAATATTTGGAGACTGATTTCCACTAAAAACATTATTTTAGATGGTGTTATTCTGCTTCAGATCTGAGGCTTTTTAAATCAACTTAATGAAGACAATTTTATTTGAAAACTAATTTTATTCACTTTATAGCTTTATTTTCTTCCATCAGTAAAATTTACAATTTTTGAAATCTAGAGGATAACTATGAAAATAATTGAATATCCCAAAGAATAGTTATTCTGATGAGTGCTCATGGAAATTATATTTTACTTCATCAGGGTTTTTTTGGTGCTAGCTAAAGGTTAGAATAATTTCACCAAAAATTAAAATGCATGGCACACTCATATTTGGTTTCTTATTACCATTTCCACTAAGAGGAACCCGAGCTTCTTGGAGAAATGGCTTGTTCCAGACCTGAGGCAAGGAAAGTGCAAGTTGTGCCTGAGAATCATGTTGTGTTTGAAAGCAAGAAAATTCTCAAGAGCTAAGAGGATTATGTCAAAAGGATAAAAGAGTATGCTAGAAAGGGCTCTTCCTGGCCAAATTTGGGATAATTTGAGTATCAAAAACAATGACAGAAACCATTTATAACACATTGATTTGAACTAAATTCACAAAGCAATAATAACTATCCCCTCACTACCAGAGAGAGAGAGAGAGAGAGAGAGAGAAAGGGGTGTGAGGAGAAGAAACTTTTCTTAAAGCAGAATGCCCCTATTAAATGGAGGGGGAACGGTGCTCGCTTCAGCAATACATATACTAAATGGAGGGGGAACGATAGAATTAAAGATCACCATTTTGTAACCCATGCTAAAATCATTGGTAAAAGATAGTTGGGTTACAGGGTGTTCATGTAGAGATTACTTGTTCTGCACAAAGAGAAAACTTTCACTTTTCAGTGGAAAGTGATAGCAGTTATCCCTTGAACCAAGTGATCCAATTTGAAATTACTAGTAGTGGGACATCTTCACATTATTACATCTCCCTGAGGTGGTACAATCGGAAGTTTACGTTGCCATAGAGTGTTCTTGCGATAAAGCTGAATCTAGTGAGGCCACTAAATTCCACTTCCACTTACAGGAAATCCACAGTATAGATGAACAAGTGAAACTCTATGATGAAACACACAGACAAATCTAGAACATGGTATATTCAACAAGATAACTTGACTCTTTAAAAAAAAATCCAAATAAATAAATAAATAATAAATAATAAAAAATCCATTGTCATAGGAAAAAAAAGAAGAGTAGGGGGACTATTCTAGATGTAAAAAGGACAGAGATATAACAACCAAGTAATATAATGTATGAAGTTATTTTGATGTTGAGTAAGAATAAAAATCTATAAAAAAATATAGGAAAACTAGGGAAATTTAAATATGGAATGGATATTAAGTGATGTTATGAAGCTATTTTTACTTTCCTTAGGTTTTTGGGGGTTTTTTTGGTTTGATAATGGTATTTTGGTTATTAGGAGAATATCTTTATTCTTAGGAAATGATGCTGAGGTACAAGAGTTAAGTGGCATGATGCTTGCAATTCATTTACAAATGAATCAGGAAAAAAAGCAAATAGATGTATGTATACTTATATTTATATACACTTATATGCATACATATATGTATATATGTATATATAAATATTTAGAGAGCATTCATAAATGTGGCAAAGTATTAAATTAATCTTGGTAAAGCATACATAGATATTTATTATACTATTTTTAAATGTTTTCTGAATTATGAAAAATATTCAAAATAAAAAGTTGGGAAAAGCAAAAATGCATGTAAATTAACTTTAAAAACCTACTACTCCATTGATGTTTTGTCCTTTGATGAACTGTTTTAGGAATATTTCATTTGTATCATGTCTTGATAAATTTAATTTTAATAGAAAATAGCAGCCACTACCAGGATCAAGAAAGTGGAACTTGTTGTCAAGTCCTGGCTAGATAACCTTCATGACTTTGGGCAACTCACTTTTGACCCCTGAGGCTTGGTTTTCTCAATTGCATAGTGAGAATAATGTCCTGCCCTCCCTCAAGATATGATGATGATATTATAAGCAATTACAAGGCATGCCTTCAACCCCAAGTAATATATTGGTGGATTCCTTTTTCTTCTCCTGTGAAGTGAAAATAATTTCATGAAAAAGGAGAATTGGACCGGAGGCTTTCATGAATAGCTTACCTTTCAGACCACAAAATCTACACGCAGCCACAAACACTGCCGATTCCATTTCAGTAGTTTGCACTCTGGCTTTATATGCTCTCTTCAAGCAATGTAACTTTTCTTCTCTGGAAAAGGACCACAATGCTCCGTCTAGTTGACCTGGCCTAAAAGAGAGTGGAGAACTCTTAGCAACTTGATGTCCTACCAGCGTGGCAGCAGCATCACTAAGGGGCTTGCTGGGGACCCAAGTGCTCGATGGCTAACTCTAATGCTTGGGTCTCCACTCCTGGTAGGACAAATCTAGCCATCTGAATCATCCTATCAAGGGACCTGGAGCAAGGCTTGTGCCCAGCTCGAGTCTCTTGTAGAAAGGAGTCACCATGATGTTGAGCGCTCTAGCTCTGGGGCAGAATCGTTGGGTAGCCACAGCAGCTAATACTGTACTGGGACAGCAGGACCCACCAGAGGGCTGCTAGGAGATCTGCCCTTTGAGGAAAATCTCAGGTTGCTTCCATGACTGGGGGATGGCTCAGGGACAGGTGCTGGCAGAGAAGCAGTAGCTTCAAGCCTCCTGAAGCTATTGAGGATCAGGAGGGTGGTTTGGACGGTGCAGTTCTCCATCTCTGTGAGGACAGTGCTAGCTGTATATAGGCAATTGACTTGTCCCCTTTCTCCCCTGCCACACATGTCTCAGGCTGCATGCCACCCTTTTGTGATCGCTTTTTCCCTGCTAGGCTGCTCTCGGGGTTCATTTATCACTTAATTTCACCTGTGTCAGCTAGTGGAGCCGGAAGGAAGTGGAGAAAAGCCTGATGCTATCTTGCCCGCGCCGCTCCCGATTGAGGGGGGCATCGAAGCAGGGAGGCTGACACACTCTGTCACCATCCATTATTTGCACAGTCCCCATTTTGGCTCCCTTTCCACTCTTTTCCTCCCTTTCCTCTTACACACTACTTCCACCCTGGCTGTCTGCTTCTCCTTGTTCCCTCCTCCTCAGTGCTGCCTGCCAACACCTCTAATGCAGTGTTATTTAAGCCAATTCAAACTCCGATGTCCCAGAAGGCGAGCAGGTAACATCCATGAGGTCTGCCTGGGCTGAAGAGAAGGGACAGCCTTGCCTCACCTTTAGCAAACGTAGCCTGGACGTGGGCGGGGTCTTGCCAGGGCTGCCATGCATATATTATTTTATATTTTTTATGTTATGTTATCTCCAGAAGCCAAAAATCTGGACTTTCATGCGAAACCTCCAGAAATGTTCAATGTTGGCAAAATAATTCACATTTTACAAAATACTGTGCAGGCCAAAGAAAACATTGACTCCAACAGGCTGCCATTTGCAAGCTCTGGCTGAAACCTATCAGTGACCCTCCCAGTGAAGGGGCTGTGGCCTATGACAGAGTCTCAACCCTATCAAACCCAACATGCCTCCTATTTTATAACATAGATGTACTGACACCCCTTTGACTAACCTGAAGTAACATTTGTAGATAATATAACCTGTCTCCATACATAATTTTTTAAAAAATTCAATATAATACCCTAAGTTTGATCCAAGGGAAAAGAAAAGAAACATGATTTAAGATGAGATAATACGCAGTTTGATGAACATACCCAAACACAAAAACATTATAGGATTTCTAGAAGGCCCTTCAAGGAATGGTAACAATCCCGCTTAGGTTCTTTCTTCCGGAATGAGCAGAGTCTGCCCTTGAGGGTGTTTTCTCCTGGCCCCTCCCCCACCCCTTGTAGCAAGAGCTACTACATGGCAAATCACCTGATTTCGGGACCCCCTCATGGTTGAGAGAGAAAAGTATCATTCTGAGACCACCCATCCTTTTAGACTCCCTCCCGCAAATATTTTTCCCCGTTTTCTGGTCCCTACTCTTCCCTGGGTACCAGATCCCTTCTGAGGCATGGGAGAATGTAACTTAAAATGGCAGAAACATAGAATCAGCTTTTCCCCTTTTCCCAGAATCACTAGTTTAAATTAAAGGCATAAACAGAGATAAGATTTTGCTAACATCGCTAATTGTATTTTAGTATTTGATTTGTTCTTGGAGGATTAAACCCACTCTCAATATAAATTCATTGTGGATGTTTCTCTGCTGCTTATTATGTCCTCACATTCCTATGCTCTAGTAAGTCAAAAAGGCTGTTTCAGTTCCTTTATTTAATCCCCAACTATTTAATTTTCTAAAGCAGAGTTTTTAATGTAAATTATGGCCTTGAATAACAAAGGGTTGCAACAATTTTCTGTTGCTTTCCCAATTTGTAACTTCTTGTCACCTTCATAAAAATCCTAGGTACACATCACATGTCTGATGAGGACTGGGAAGGGGGGATTCCCTTGCTGTAGCTGAGGAGCTCCTGGGCCAGTTCCTTGTCAAGTTTAGCACTTCAGGTAGTGATATTGTCCAAGATTACCTATTCAAACCAGGGATCAAGGAAGGAGTCTGTGGCTGCACCTTCTATTACAACAGACCCCAGGGCAGTATTGCAATGTGAGATTAAAAGAGTGGTTACAGAAGAATGTCACTTAGAGTTTACTTTTGACATGTAGTATGTAATCCATTCTGCCAACATTAATTAATGCTGGTTGCTAATGATTCTCCCTATTTTCATCTTCTAAATTATTTTCTTTTCTAAATGCAATTAAATAATAATATTCAGAACAGGCATTTACATTTGCTGTCTTTCCAGATTCACATTTACAACGTGATCAGGTTTAGATTTCAAGACAGACGTGACTCTTGGACATGCAAATTAGTACTGGCCTTCGGGCTCAAATTTGAGTAAATTAGGTCAGGAATAAACTAAATGAGCCTTCCGGCAAGTAGCTTTCATAAAGTGATGTGACTACTTGATATTTAATCTTCTCTGCAACTCCTTGATTACTATAATTTCTTTGCATCTCTATCCTCTCTTCCTTCTGATTCTTGTCACATTCACCCTCCCCCCACCACCCCATGTAAATTAGGCCTCTTGGCTGACCTTCCATTGCTGCAAAGCCTGGCTTGCTCACGGGACTCAGGAACTCAAGTCTCAGAGAAACCATTTTCTGCCAACTCCTATTGTCCCTGCCTGCAGTGCCGTCTTGTCCTCCCCCACACTCTTTCTTTTTCTCATCAGACTACCTCCAACTCATTCCTCAGGTATGAACATAAGTCACTTCTTTCAAAACTGAATCATGGAGGGGGAAAAAATAAAAAGCAATAATATGGATAGGTTACATTAAATTTCCCCAGCCCAGCTTTTGATCTAGTTTCTGATCCATTCTGATTTCTGTGTACAGCCTGGATAAGGGGACATATATTGATAGTGCCCTCTGTGTCTTAACATTTATTATACTTTGTAATTACTCACTGTTTGTCTATTGCTGGGGTAACACATGAGCTCTATAAAGGTAAGAGCAATGTCTGTTTACTCTTTTCCCTGTAAGCCTAGCATTATGCCTATTATAGGTACTCAATAAAAATTTGTTGAATGAGTGAATGAATGCTTCCATAGAGATGCCATAGAGCAGAGATCTGCAAACTATCATCCATGGGCCAAATTCAGTCTGTCTTTATAAATAAAGTTTTACTGAAACACAGCCACATTCATTCATTTACGTATTATCTCTGGTTGCTTATACACTACAATGGCAGAGTTGAGAAGTTGCAACAGAAATCATATGATCTGCAAAGCCTAAAATATTTACTATCTGGCCCTTTGCAGAAGAAGTTTATCAACCCCTGCCACAGAACATAGCCATATTCTTCTGGATTTTTATAAATTCCAGTATTGATCAACATGGGATTAATTTAGAAGATCCAGGGAGATCTCCATGATAAAAGAGCCTTGGTGGGTCAGAAACTTTTAAAATAAGTCAAAAATAAGTCAAACAAGTGGCTCCTTGAATTATTCACAATGTCCTAAGAACAGGAAACTGATCGAGACGGAATTTGAAAATGTGGGCATCAAAAGTGGTATTATTCACCTACCATCCTAATATTTAGATATGTTAGAACATTTATATCTTGGTTAAAGTCTCTCAAAGGTCCAAGTACCATTTAATTGGGTATTTTATCCTCATCAAGGCTCATCTAAGGAGTGGGAACATCAGCAAAGGAATGAGATTTATCTTCTTCGTCTCTGAATGCAATGCTACTTAAAACAAAACAAACATTCGCATCCTATCAATAAGCTAAGAGTTCTTCATGAGGACAAAACTTCAAAATGAAGGTATCCACAACAGCACAGTGTTTCATTCCCCACCATTCATAGACTTTCATTGTGATACTAGTACAGCCTATGGGCTGGATGCATTGTGTTGCCATAAAATGAAAGAACTAGGATCCATGACCATGAGCTGGATGGTCAGCAGAGTGCCTTGCACGTGGCTCATATCAAGTGGCAGCCACAGCAGCAAGGACGGTACATTGCATGGGCATGGGCTATGCAGACAGAACCTTGTAGCCCACAACCCCAAATTATAAACAATCTTAATAACAATATTACCCATTTCATCCCCAAATGCACTGATACCTACTACTGATTATTTGGGGTAACATTGGATGAAAAACAATCCAGAAGGATGCCTGATTTAAAAGTGATTGCTAACATTCTCCTTCTCTTTCTGGATGGGCATCCACAGATGTTCTTTATCCCACCTGTGAGGGCCGTGGCTGGACTTGACCCTGTACAAGTTCAAGTGGTAGAAAGGGCATAATCTTTGTGACTATGACTGTTTCTAGTGAAGGATGGCTCAGCCACCTATGGCTCTGTGCTACTGGACAAGTCACTTCTCTAATTTCTTGTCCAAGGTTTTCTAAGGTACACACTTACTCCAAAACTGTGTCATTCTGAGAGCAAAATCACAGCCCTTGCAATCCTGTCACTCTGCCAACCAAACCTTAGTTACAGTGTCCTGCCTGTATTTGCATTTGGTGACATAGTCAAATCGCCTCCTCCCAAGGTCTGCTCCTGGAGAAAAGATTGGAAAAGAAGGAGGTTTCCTCAAAACTTGATGTCAGCCCAGTGTGGAAGCAGAGGCACAGCCCCTGACCAGCCAAAGAAGAAAGGATTTGGAGGGCAGGGGCTGGCCAAACCTTAGGAAGCATCACCTGGCCCCTCCCTAAAAACCCAGCCTGATCTCCTCTGGTGTGTTGATGAGAAAAGACCCAACCAAGTAAAGGGGTGTAGTCACTGACATGAGCTAAAACAAAGTTTTCCTAAGAGCTCTGAAGTCTGCTTCCTTGGCTGACAAATGAGGCAAATCTTAGTGATTAATTTTTCCCTCCAAGCACTTATTTCTGTCACTTATAAAATTCCTCAGCCTCAAAATTTACTCATACTTATACTCAAAACTTATACTTATCCTCATACATATTCGTCAGCAATTCTTCCAGTCTTCCCCTTAAGAATACCTAAGTCCATCTGGGCAATAGGCAGTGTGATCTCTCATGCTATGTTTCCATGGAGGAAAAAAAGAGCAAGATAAAAAGGAAATATTTCTTTAGATTTCTTTAATTTTCTTTAAATTTAAATTTCTTTAAATTTCCTCAAGCCCAGCCTCCTGACACTTTCTAGCCCATCTGGGTATCTGCTGGGCTCCGAGTATGTTGCCGTATTTTGGCAGCTACCCTGTATGGAGCAATCACTTGGATTTAATAATAGAAATCAACTCGTCTCACCTATTCTCCCTGATGTACCAATTCTGATAATGGTAACATTACAGCACCAGGCATGATGCAGTAATTTGATGAGTTCATGAAGCATAAGCATAATAGAAATAGAGGGAATGCCAATGCCATGCTGTTGAGAGAAAAGAGAAAGTCATTATACATCTTGCAAACTGGTACATGCACAGGACATATTTTCTTTCTTCATTACAAGTTAACAGCCCTCAGATAAATTTACATAGTCATTATGACTTTGCCAAAGCTGAGGAAAACGTAAGTCAGCTCTAACTGACGCCTACCTGACATGCTGATAGATGTGTCCATCTGTGAGGATCAGACAGAGACATCTCCCTGCCAGTTACACTGAGTTCAGCCCTCATTGTCAAGAGCAGAAGGTGGGGATGGCATGGTGTACTGGTGTGTCAGGGCATGGCCATTTCTCATCGCCCCGCTGGGCTCTTTACAGTGAGCCTTTGAAACAGAGCTTTTTGCAAGATTGACTTGTTTCTGAGGAAATATAAATTTGGCTGCCATGTAATTAGTCCTCTTCCACCATACTAAATGAAATAATAAATCCATTTCATTGTGCTCATGTGGCCTTGTTCATTTGCTAATTCAGTGTGAGCTCTGAAAGGTGTGAGGGTAGAGGTGTGGGCTACATCCACATCTGACCATTCAGAGCATAGGTGAGGTTATGTTGCTATACTTCATGACCATAACCCTTATTTTCCTCAGCATTTGCTACAGTAAAATCAGTATCACCAGAATAGGGGGTCAATATAGTTTAGAGGATTTAGTAATTCCTGGGAGTTACAATATGTTCTAATAACTCTCCAGAAAGATCGTCTGAGCTGGAATTTGTAGGAGCTGGAACTGAGTTTTGAATCGATGGTTATTTCATTCCTAACATAACATTAGGGGGTCAAATGTGTTCTTCAATGTGTTCTCCTCTTGGACAAAGGACTTTGCATGACAAAAAGTACCAGGGGTATCTTGGCAATTAGGTGATGCCTGCCACTAATTCTCTCACTAACAAATCTGGAAAACCATTGTAACCATGACTGTGATGTGCTCAGCTGAGTTCTCTCCCTTTCGCCATCAAGAATATTAAACTATGGAACGTTTGAAGCTCTGCATTCCCCATTTTTGGTTCCCACTGAACATGTCCTGACTTCCAAATACATTGTAAGCCTCCTAGAGACATGAATCAAACCTCTATTAATTTGTATGTCCAAGATTAACAAGTCTGGGCTTTGGCACTGGCTCTGTCACTAATGAGTAGACTCTCTAAATCTCATTTTCCTCAACTATAAATTAAGAGAATGAACTATTATTTGATCTATTAGGTTCCTTCTAAATCAGATATTTGATAGGTTTATGATTATCACTTATTATGCAACATGATGATAAAATGACAAATGGGCTTATATATTCCTGCAAAATCTCTCTCTCTCTTTCACACACACACACCCACCCACCCACCCTCAGCAGCTGTTGGAGAGAAAGAATTTTTAAAGGGGGTCCAGTTGGAAATCTCTGTCCGCCTAGTGAGGGCTGCTCTTAATTGGCTGACCCCTGGACATGATACATATTTCAGGCCTTTTTCCCGACAGGACCGCAGGGTCAGTATAGTGCTGTTTTTATTTCTTACTTGAAGTCTTACTGCTTGTTTATGATAGTTTCATATTTATATAAACGTTACCCTTTTTGTTCTTACCCATTTACTGTGTAAAAAAGAACAGTTGTCTAAAAGTCAAGTGAAGATTAGTAAAACAAAATTTGCCAAGATCGGAGAATTCTCAGCTTCCTTCCAATGTAGACATTCTATAATAGTTGAATAAACAGATGACTAAATAAATGGATTCCCCTACCTGAGCCCCAAAAGCAGGTGTGAGGCCTTCTTGGCCCAGAGGGGAGGTAACTTAGCTGCCCAGCTGGTGTCACATAATCTTCCCTTCTTTACCCCAGGCTTCCACCCACGTTCATCCATCCTTCCATCACCAGGGACTATCAGGTGATTGACGGATGAGGGCTATTCTCTGGTGCAGGAGCTGCAGGTGGGTCCGCTCCTTAGCAGTGTTTCACGTCTGCAGTGGACTCTTCCCTGGCCCTCTGGCATGCCTGGCTGTGCCCTTCAGGAGGGCTGCAGTGTCCAGGACACATGACAGACACAGAGCTATTGTTTCGGAATACAGCCCTGTGGCAGAGAGACAGACTTAGAAAGGCCAGCTGGGTGCTCACACGTATACACTCTCCTTACGGGGATGCTCCCCTGCGTCCAAGAGGGAAATGGTCTCTGTGTTCCCTAAAATTGCAAATCATTCCACTTATATTCTGTCTTAGGGCACCATGTGTGTCCAGAGCTGCTAGCATAGTCCGAGTACAGAAAGCAGTTCACAAGAACTCGTGGAGATGCATTAGCAGCTTCTCAGTGAGCTGAGTATAGTGTTCAACAGCATGCTTTGACAATTCTGAAGATTGGCCCCTGTGTACGAAAAGCTCAACATTCCCAAAGCTGGATAAGGGGTAGAGGAGAGAAAATTGCTGGTGGCTTAATCAGTCATAAACTAAAGAGAGGAGGTGTGCTTTGAAGGCTTTCTCCCCCTAACTTGAATAGCTAAGTGGTAGCTAATAAACTAAAGTGACACCGAATGCCATGTTCTGCCCCAGGGCTTTTCCCAACATCGAATGCCACACCTGGGCACTTAATTTAATTGTGTGAAAATGCAAAGCAGGCGAGGAGAAAGAACTCCTGTATTCAGAATCTCCCACCTTTTTCTGCCAGCTTGTGATGAGTACCTGAAGGGCAACCATTGAGTACTTAGACCAATGGAGGACACAGGATCAGTTTTGTGCATGCAATATCTGTCTGTCCGAGCTCAGACATCCTTCATGTCCTCTCTACTGTCCTCCAATCCCAGCTCCCTGTGTATAAACACTGCAAACTCTTTCATTGTGTTGGGGCTCCCACCAATGCAGACAAATTGTTAATAAAAATAAACAATTACCTGCCTTATAACTGGGATAAGAACCAAGGGTCAGCTTTCAACTTTAATGTTTTTATTTTATTTTTCTCTGTACTTTACCTAAGAGTATGTATAGACGCTATGGGTTATGTTCATGAGTTAGCTAATTTGGCATCATTGACCTGTAAATAAGGCAACCAGATGCAAAGTTTGATGTACTTAATTAGTAAAGAAAAAGATAATCATAAAATCAAAGTAGGTGTTGATTTTGTTCAAGTAGGTGTTTCCTGGCATTTCTGTTTACAGTGAACATCAACCAGCCTCTTGGGTTGGTACAGACAGCTCATTTGGGCACATTAGCAGGCCATATGCTTACCATGGACATGGAATAATAAGTAATATAAGGAAAAAAGTACTCTGAGTTTTAGATATGTCTTCTCATTCCACATTCCCAAACATTAGTTTTCATTGTAAAATGTGCTACGTTAACTTAAAGCTTTAAAGAAATCACATCAAGACTCTCCAACTTCTCTTTCAGAAGAAATTCTCGTGGAATAAGCCTTATCGCATAGCCTGGAAATCTCACCATGCTATTTCATCAATTCCAATGATTTCTTTTTGTTTTGTTCCCATTTTAACATCTCTGAAATTATCATAGGTGTTGTAGTCAAGGGGTGTCGAATCTAATAAAATGTCGTAATGAAACTGTCTATAGTTGCTTGTGTAACAGCCTATCAGGGGCACACCCGCCTCGGGGATGGGTGAGGTGGAGACCAGAGGGGAGGATGGCAACAGCCTAAGAGCATGGGTAGCCTGGTGAGCACCAGGAGGCGGCAGCGATGTCAGAGACCCAAGGAAGTGCAACCCATAGAAGAGCACCAGGAGCAAAGCCATTTGGAAATCTAAGCTAATCCCTGCTCAGCGAGAAGCCTGCTTCTCCCTCTCCCACTCCCTCTGCTTGTTGTCCCTCTCTCGCTGTGTCTCTCTCTGTCAAATAAATAAATAAAAATCTTAGGGAAAAAAAGCTTTAAAAAAAAAAAAAGGAAATCTAGGCTAAGCAGTGAGGAGTACAGAGTCTGAAGAAGGTCCAAGTGAGAGAGATAAGGCAACAAATGTAGTGTTTAAGGGCCTGCCCAAACCTATTGCTTGATTAAGTGACTTGCTTAGTGTTACACACGTAATCTCTATGTGCCTCAGATCATTGCCTCCAAGACAGAAAAAATGCAGAACGCTTCGGAGGGTTTGGTAAGGATAAAATGGGGATCAAATACGGAGGAAGACATTGCACAAACAGGTGACTTCTGAGTGTTCAACAAATGACAACTACTATTTTTCATATCATGTAGCAATTTTCTGGCCTAGCTTTTGAGCTTGCTTATTGTTTCTGTATTTGCAGAACTTAGTATAAATGAAGCTGGCTCAAATCCAGTAAGGAAAAGGCAGTTGGTGGTGCCTAACTGATGTGGGCAATATTAGGCAGAGGGATCAGAAGGATTGATGGCGAGCTTCCTCCCAGCAATGAAGAATATCTGTCCAAGGGGAATACCCAACCGAGGTTATGGAGTAGGCGCCCCCATTCACAAATGATTTACTAGGACTATTGGGTGGTCTGATTACATGATGCATTCTGTTTCCATTTAACAACAATTCCTGTTCCACACTCATTTTCAACTATACGATGTAATTATCCTTTTATCCAGGGTCTCTGCTTCTCTTCTACCTTCATTATTGTCTTTTCTGTGCTCTCTTATGGGTCTCTCTGATGGGCCTAAGGTTGGTAATGAACTGCAATGCAAGTTAGCCATAAAGGCTGGGTAGCAAAGAGGGTAAGACTGTGGTCTAAGGTGAGTTCTTACATTATTATTTGTAATTCATGACATCTTTCCCTCCGTTGGTATGGATAGTTGGGACTTGGCTCAACATCTAAGTACAAAGAGGTCATTTTTGTTGTTGTTTTCTTTTTACAAAATACAGTAGTTTGCAAATAACCTCATTGTGTGGTGCCAGTGCATGTAAATTACAACTATTCAGATTGACCCTAAAACCAAAACTGATGTTAGAATAGCTTGCAGTTTGAATTCTTCTTTGAACTATAGATACTGCTGTAATCAACAAGAATTTCTGAATGTTTCTGGAGACACAAAGATAATATGTATAGACAGAAACATTTTCATTCTTGAGGACTTACTCCTAACTCAGACTTACTAAATATCACTTCTAGACACAATTTTCAGTCTGGCTGCTTTAATGAGAAGTAAAATATGGCTGAAGACCACCAACCAACATTGACCTTAAGTGGCACTTTCTGTGATTTATGTCCCAAACAAAATTATCATTTTTCCTGGTTTTATCAGAGAAGATAGAAATGGCATTGGGAAGGAGTCTTTCTAAAGAATTAGAAAAATATGCTATGGACTTTGAGTAATGACTGCCAGAATGAACTCATTTTCAAATATATCCAATGTCTTAAAGGACTAACTTTGCCATGTTGTCCATGTTGCATTAATCTGGTCCTATTTCTAGTCAGTTTGATAAAAACTGATTAGCTGTTCACCACAGCTATTTTCCTTCTTTGCAGGCACACAACTCAATTCAACTTTCCAGATGGATGAAGCCATATGCCTGAATTTCAGCAACTCGAATGTGAACAAATCTGATGGGTGCCATTTCCAGTCCTAGCCTATAGAAATCTCCCATTGGTGCTCCAATAAAATGCCTTCTTCTATCTCCTGGATGGGCATTGACACCCAGAGAAACTTCATAAGCCACTCCTTAAAGTTGATAGAACAACAAGATGGAAGGAGGCCTGGGTCCCTGAATCACCGGTTGGAGGAAAGCCACCAGGAACATTCACTTTGTACTCAATGTGAGTAGGAGAATAAACTTACACTGTATTAAGCAATTAATATTTTTCAGCAGCAGCTAGCAAACCTTTTTAAAATCTAGTAAGCAAGGAAATGAAGGAAATAAGAATGATTATCAGAATCTTTAAGGTTTAAATTTTACACGCCCAGCGTTCTCCTTTCCTTTGTAGATAATACTATTTATAATGATTTTCATCTCTATGAATACAGCCTGAATTTTCAGGTACTGATGGATTTTATCCCCTCTTCTTAGCTAGAATTGCTGCCCTGGGATGTGAGGGAGTCAAGAGATTGACTAGCATGCTTTCATCCAAAGGTAAAAATGTGGCTGGAAGAAGGCAAGTTTCTGAGAAAAGCTTCTATATGTGTAAAACAGACTTTGCCAGCTATCTCTAAAGAATCCTGCTCTAGGCTAGACTGCCAGTTCTGATCACGTGCAACTACATTACCTGCTTCCCAATCCACACACCACATGTGCACACACGCACACATGCAGACACGCACATGCACACGCACATACACTTCTGCCTCCTATCCATCAAAATGGCCCAATCAATAAGAGTTGTTCTCTGGTGGAAAAACCTAGGTTCTAAACCAGATCATGTTTTTATTTTGTTTTTGTTTTTATCCAAAAGAGAATCTACAGAAGAGGTCCATAACCAAGTAGGTGTGAGTTTATAAGGTTGGATAGTGGTTATGACAGACAGAGTGTGAGAATAGTGCTAATGAAAATCTATTTGGGTAGAAAGGTAAAGGCCTGATTCCTGGATTGTAACATGGATGAGACAACTGTGTGTGTGTGTGTGTGTGTGTGTGTGTGTGTGTGAGAGAGAGAAAGAGAGGTGTGAGTATCATAATTTTCATGTCTAAGACAAAACTTTCTATCCCAATGATTTCCCAGAAACCAACCTTTAGAATACCAAAGTGTAGTACTTTTTTCTTTCAAATAGAGAAAGAGACATTACTTTTTTCATCAGAGAAACTTAAGATTTAATCCCACCTTTTCCCTTACCAGTTGTGTTATGCCTTATTACCGGTGCCCTTGGAGAGATTGGGAGGAGAGGAAGCAATTTAGCACCTACTATTAATGAACATCACAGATTTATTTCTTCTTCCCCTCTCCCTCTCTTCCTTCTTTACTTCATCTTCCTTCATCTTCTTTCCTTCTCCTTCTTTTTCTTCCTCTAGCTAACCTCTTCCTCTTCTTCCTTCCTTTCTTCAATACCTGCTCGCATTTAATGGACTATTCTCAGTTACTATGACTTCAAAGAGTGCACCTAGTGTAGTGGGCAAGAAGCCTGGAAATGGGACTTGGAGGAACTTGGTCCAAGTCCTACCTTTGCCCCTATGTGGTGTAACTTATTTACCTCCTTTATCCTTTCAGAACAATTACCTTTTTTATGGAGGAAATTAATATCTGCTAAATCCACCTACAAGACCTCATGTGAAGGATTTAGCGAGGTAGTGATGTAAGAGCATTGACTTTTGCTCCTTTCACTGCTTAAAGAAGTGAATACAAGTCAGATGAACACTGCACAATTCTCACAGATAGTTCTCACACAATCCTCATGTGTGTGAGCACAGCATAACCCATAGACTTGTTGAAACCTGATGTTGTACTACACTTGAAATTAATGTACACTGTGTGTTAACTACACTTCAATCAACAAAAAATAAATAAAAATAATAACAATAAGAGAAAAGAGAAAAAAAAGAAAACCGTATAACTTACGGGACTATGAATAGGGACAGACCCTTTGGAAAGCAGAAGTCCTTTAAAAAGTTTATTCTCTTGAACATTCCCGTGAATCATCCTAAGTAATGTGAAAAATCTTTAGGTACAAAAATATTCATCTAAGCACTGTTTATAATAGAAAATACTTCAACATAAAAGTCAACGATAGACTAGAGAATGGATGGCACAGCCACTTGACATCCACATGCAACATGTTTCAAAGAAAATGTCATAATATGGGGAAATGCTAATGACAGAAAGTTAAGTGAAAAATGCAGAATACAAAGTTATATAATTCCAACTATTTTAAAGTCTATTTATTAAAAAGGACTGGAAGAAAAGAAATAAATTTGGTGGTGTCTGTGTTTAGATAGTAGGGGTTTTTTTTAGGTGTATTTTGTTCTTTTTGTGTTTTCTCAATTTTAAATAATGAACATGAGTTGCTTTTATAATTAAAAATTATATATATATGATCAAATGAATACAGAAGTGCAGTGTTCCTAACAGTATTCCATAAACAGTTTTCTCATAATGGTTCTTATGAAAGAACACATTTTAATAATATGAAATATTGGATAATGGTTACTTTCAAGAAGTGGAATAAGATAATATTGTTAGTTTTGTTGAGTTAATTTTATGATTTAATAAAAGGAGAATTAGTGAGGTTCAGCTCTGAATGTAGATGTTCAACAGTGAACTGAATCATAATGAATTCTGAACACCCAGCAGTATTGTCAATAAACTTGTATTTATCTCTAGGGACCAGAGCAACCAAATAATCATGTTTGGTATTCAATTTAGTTTGGGACACTTTATGTCTTGTTGGGGTGGAAATGATTGTTTGTGATGTGCACATTCTAAATGGTTTCAGAGTATGAACATAGCTTGGGTTCCTATTAGGATCTCTGACATTTCTCTAGCTGAAGGTATAAACTTTGTTAGGAAAATAAGAAACAGCAGCAGAGGAAACTCAATTGTTTTTTCCTAAAGTTAGAAATAGTTTTACCCTTTACATCCCTAAGTATTGCTGGTACGTTGAGTTTTAATCTTATATCCGTCCTATTAAGTAATACTAATGATCCAATTTACAAATAAGGCCAAGGCTTACAGAAGTTGAGAAACTCATGCAAGATTATACAACCAGTAGATTATAGGAACAGTCATTTCTCCAGTTCTGTCTGGGCCCTAGTGGTCATTTTCTTTCTTTGCTTGGGACTGTGCAATATAAGCTACTGGCTCTGGAGTCAGACTGCCTGGGTTCTGGGGTAAGTTACTTTATCTTGGTTCTTTAGTTTCCTCATCTATAAAATGGGTAGAGTGAAAATAATAACTGCTTTGCAAGTTTGCCCTAAGGCCTGAGATAATGTTTGTGACATACCTGATTATACGGGAAACAGAGACTAATGAGCTCTCATTTTTACATCTCCCAACATAGAGAATCTGAAAGATACCAGCTTTAGAGAGACTAATATGAAAAAGTAGGGTGTGGCAAAGTGTGTTCATTAAACTCTAATTCTTTTTCCTCTTGGGGCATTGCTAAACCATATTCCCAACTCCCTTGCAGTAAGTTGAGGTCATCTGACTGAGTTCTGGCCAATGAAATGTGGGTGGAAATGACACACCTACTTCTATGCCTGGCTCCTAAAAACCAGTATCTCACTCAATCTCTTGCCTTCTGGCCAAATGTAGGAGATGGAAGGCCTTGGTTCTCAAATGGCTGCAGAGTAGACACCTCCCTTTACTTCATCACTGTTTTAGATTCGAGCGAGAAGCTACTGATATACTTTTTTTTTAATTTACTTGAGAGAGAGAGAGAGAGAGAGAGAGAGCCAGTGAGCAGGGGGAGGGGCAGAGGGAGAGAGAATCTCAAGCAGATTCGTGTTTGAGTGCAGAGCCCAACATGGGACTCTATCCACGACCCAGAAATCACAACCCTGAGCCAAAATCAAGAGTCAGATGCCTAACCAACTGGGCCACCAGGACAGCCCTGAAGCCACTGATATTTTAAACAGCATTAGCCTATCTGACCAATAAGAGGTTTTAAGTTTTGTCAACATACTTGGAAATGAACTTTGTCCCATTAGATTTAAGTGAGAAATAAAATGAAAATGGATGATGGGGTGGAAACACAGAGCTGAGTTGGAACCTGAGAGACTGGATTTGGTTGTAATAGGGACAAAGAAAGAATGAATGGGCATATAGTTCAGGAGAAACAGGATTTAGAGCTTATCAAGAAAAGGAATGCTCAAGAAAATCATGAAGGAGACATGAGGCTAATAAGAGCTTGGAGACAAGGGATGTGAGACGTTCAAAAACCTCATTTTGCAAACACGTGACAGCATAATACAAAATTATTGTAATAAGGTAAGTGAAACTGAAAAAACAGAAGGTAAGAGAAGAAGGAGGACATTTTAATGTAAAAACTCTTTGTCCAGCCGCATTCCTTCACCAGATTCCCAGGAGAGAATGTGGAAAATCGCTAAGGGGCCAAGGGAAGACAGGCTTGCCAGAACGAAAGGACCGCAGCCAGAGGGCTTTGTAAGCCATTCATGGTGCCAGCCCCATCACCCCCATCACCCAGTGTGATTCCACGGTTACCTGTTCACTCCCACTCATCCTGGGTGTGACATCCCAGCACACCTGGCCACACCATCCCTCCTAGCCCTACCATGGCTGCCAGTCCTCTAGTCCCTTCCCCCATTCCATGAGCATTGCATCCCGAACCGGCCACATCATGCTCCCATGGCAGTCTTCCCATATGCCTGCTCTCCTGTCTTCCATCTCAGCACACTTCTTTGCCTCCTTCTTGGCTTTCCATGGGGTTCTGTGTATGTCTGTGTCTGAGCGTACGTGCGCATGTAATCTAAGAGTCTGCAGCCTCTTTCAGCTCTGTAGACCAGTGCTCTTCAAAGTTTAGCTGACATAAGAATCACTAGACTCTTCATGGGTTCCTCTTCCAGAAATTCGGATTCAACAGGTTGGGGGTGTATTGTGTCAGAATTTGCCTTTCTGATAAACTCCTCCTTGGTGCTGATTTTGCTGGTCCAAGCTTTCATGCTTTGAGAGCACTGCCATTGAGGACTCACCTCCATCCCTGTGCTGTATCTATCTCCTTTCCTTCCTGGCGGCCTCTGCCCATCCCAGGCCTCTAGCACAGCAGTGCTAGCTGGACAGTTAAAACAATGCAGCCCATGTATGCAAGACAGTGAGCGACTGCTACTATAGGAGTGACCTTAATTCAATCTAATCCATATTTATGAAGCAGACTCATCACAGCCTTTGGTTATTTCGGTAATAATTATATACGACTTTAATTATTAGTGATAATGAGCTTTTCTTCCCCACACCACAGTGGTCAAGCTGTCTTTGCCAAGAACCATCTGGGATTTCTTCGCTCTGCATTCCTCCCATTTCCCTCCAAATACCTCAAAAAATCTTAACAAAAAACCTGGTGTTTTTATATATCTCCAGTGATCCTCAACTTAATTGCCCATTAAAATCACTAGGAAGCTTTTCAAAAATACTGGTTCCCAGGCCCCAATTAATTTAGACTCTGAAGTACTTTTAAAATCTTCCCAGATGGTCTGACGTGCCGGCCAAAGTTAGGACCCCTGCCTTAGGCCTTTGTTCTCAGGCATTCTTCCCCTTCCCTTCCATTTTTCATGTATTGTAATCCTAGTTGTTCTTCAACTTCATATTCCAGTATCATCTCGCTCCATGAAGGCTTTTCCAAGAATCTTTCCTCCCTGGTCAATATGGATTCCCCCGCACTTCGCTCTAGAGCCCTGATTTAGCATTTACATGTTAATTTTCTGTTTCCCCAGAAAGATTGTGAATTCCCTCATGCAAGCTGTCTCATATATCTTTTTTTAATCCCTAAGGCCTAACAAATTCTATTTGTTGAATTAAATTTAACTGTTCAGGAAGTGGAACAGAAGTACTATTAACTTCCTCCTCAAAAACATTTAGGGTAACAGATTCTTAATTAGTTAGTAGATCATAGCTAGTTTCAAAAATAAAGCATTCCATGATGTTAGTACACTCTCCTACTTCAGAACAATCCTCAAAGCCTCAAGGCAAAAGGACACCTCCTTTCTTCTCTGGGTGAAGGGCAAGAGGACATTTACCCAAAGTCCCTTGTTAGACAAAGTGTGGTCAATGAACCAGCAGCAGCAACTGCATTGCCTGGGAAGCTTGTCAGAAACATAAAATTTCAGTCCCCACTCTAGACCTCCAGAGTCAAAATCTGATTTTAACCAACTCTAATGTCATTCCCGTGCACATTAAAGTTTGAGAAACACTGCCATCCACTTTCTCTTCCAACTTCTTTTGCACTTTCTGTTTTACTCTGCAAAACTGCTCTCACTATTCCCAATGGAATCTATAAATCATTATTCTACAAAACAGTGCCATTCATCTTCTCCAGTGATTCTAAACTCCATCAACATTTCAGAGTCACCCAGGGTGCTTTAAAAGATATTGATACCTGGGTCCTCACCCCTAGAAATTCTGATTCAGTTGGTCAAGGAGATATGGACCTTTGTATTTTTAAAATCACCAATCTACTCCACATTTCCTCTTTCAAGAAGAAATTCTCAAGCCAGCACAACCATTAATTTTATTCTTTAGTCTTCCTTGATGTCTGCCCCAATGTCTGATAATCCCTTGGTCAAGAAATTGGAGGGCATGTCCATAGAAGATGTATATCCCATTGAGCTTATCAAGAAGCACTTCTACGATGATCACTTTATCAGTGACCAAAAGAAAGACTAGTTTGGTCATCACACCAAATCAACCCAGTATGAATCTGGTAATTGCAATACTTTGATCTTTCTAAAATATATTTTCACTGAATAGAATATCTTTTATTGTTTCCTCCTCAAACTTTTTTTTTTTAAGATTTTATTTATTTTTTGACAGAGAGAGAGAGACAGCGAGAGAAGGAACACAAGCAGGGGGAGTGGGAGAGGGAGAAGCAGGCTTCCTGTGGAGCAGGGAGCCTGATGATGCGGGACTTGATCCCAGGACCTCAGGATCATGACCCGAGCCGAAGGCAGATGCCTAACGACTGAGCCACCCGGGCGCCCTCAACCTTGTTTTGTATTTTCTTTTCTTTTCCTAAAACATGGGTCAAAGGTGGGATTAAGAATAAAGTCTTTCAGCAAACCATGAAAAGTTACACAGAATGGTCAGTATTACATATTGGTAACCAAAGGAAACTGCTTGTTGAGAAGTCTTTCATTTTACCCTTACCTTCATCTTCATAATTTTTCCTTACCCTCTCCTTGGCTTCCTGAAGAAATTAACACATAGGAAGCTACCTCTGTTTGGGATAGGTAAGCGGAGCATTTTCTGAAATGCTGACATGACAAAGGCTCTAAGCAACAGGTTTCAAACAACTCTCAGCGAATCAGAAGGAACTCACAAGAATTCCTTAAGCCTCATGAAGATTAATGCTCTATTATGTTCTGTGAACCTGGGGCAAGAATTGGAGCTAAATTTGCAGACAGCTTTGGCAGATTTATGTCTACCCCTGAGATGAATAACATACACAATATTTTAGAAGTGAATTCTATGTAAAGTCCATCACAAAGCACATGAAATCACTTCATAATAGGCTGCAACACAGTTAAATCTCCCTTAGGCACTGGGAAGCTCCCTTAATTATTTCTTAGCTACAGCCCATGGTCCTGGAATTAAAGGCTGAATCCCAGGCTGAACTTTGAGTTCGTTCACTCTTGCAGGTTGGTTAACCTTTTGCATGTTTTTTGGTGACATTTTTTTTTGGCCCCATTTTCTTTTCTTTTTTTTTTCAATTGAGATATAATTGATACATCCCTCCACTTTCTTAGATGAGCCAAATGCCACCAAGAACCAAGAAATGAAAATGCCATCGGGAAGAAAAACTGCATTGTTTTAATTTTGTTTTGTATTATGAGCTGTGTTCCAACTGTATTGTCTCTAAACTTAAGAAACTTACATAACCACAGAGGCCTATCTTATGAACATTTAATATAAAATCCAAAGAATATCCATCTCATCAGAACAAATAAAAAATCAAAATTACTCACCCAACATATGTATTCCTGTCAGATCTTGTGGATTTATTGGGAACAGGTAAATTTGAAGCCATACTTTTACTGTATGGATAATCAGTCATTCTTAAGTTGATGTCAGAAAAGAAATATTGTGATTTGCTATTAAATTATAGATCAAATCACAGTAGTTCAACTCCAAGTTAGAATGATACCCTCCTTTAAAACTTATGTTTTCTTCTAAAATTGCCAGTGGAACTTTTCTCTGAGCATTCTAAAGTCCCTTATTAATTCAAAAATATCCTCCTTGACATGGCCTTTTATACTCCAACCCAGCTCTCAGAATAGCACTTCCCCAAGAAGATAGTCTCTCTTTGAAGGTGTGGCATCCTGGCATCCTGTCTCTTTGGCCAGGTTGGTTAGCTTGTTAACTGTTGACCAGTGAGCCTTTCTCTCACATCTGGCCTTAGTCCCTGTGTGGGTCCGGTGTAGCACACTGACTTATTTATTTTGAGACAACTGTACATGGATGTGAGTCTTGCATTGATTTCCATAACAACTCCACTGGGCTCTCTGAAAAATGTGTCCCCAAAATGTCCCACTTTCCAAACATTTCATTTTCTTACCCCATCCCTACCTCTCACCAACTTGGTCTTGTTCTTTGTGATCAGAAGTGAGGAAAACATCCAAAGTCAGGACCTCAAAACATTCCTTCATCTGAACTTTGTCCATTCAAAATCACACAGAAGTTCTGTTTCCCAGGGGCTCTTCATTTAGCTAAACCTAGTTAAAGTCCAATTGTCAGAGTCCAATCCAGGTAGAAAAATGAACTACAGTCCAATATTTTTAGAAAACAGAGTGCCTGTTAAGAAATCCATGAATTCCTGGGGCGCCTGGGTGGCTCAATGGGTTAAGTGTCTGACTCTTGATTTCAGCTCAGGTCATGATCTCAGGGAGATCGATCCCTGCATCAGACTCCACGCTGGGGGTGGAGACTGCTTAAGATTCTCTCTCTCCCTCTCCCTCACCCTCTCCCCCTCCCACCCCCCAGCTTGCATGCTTGCTCTCTCTCTCAAAAAAAAAGTAAATAAACAAATAAAAAGAAAAGAAAAGAAATCCATGAATTCACTACTCTGCTGCTTCTTTTCACTTTATACGTTTGGGATGGAAACTCTTCTTGAAAAGGAACTTCATCTTGATCCTTTTTTGCCTCAGCTCTCACGGCAATCAGCTAAAGTCCTATGCAAGTATGAGCTTCAAAAACATTAGTCTCGGGTGCCTGGGTGGCTCAGTCGTTAAGCATCTGCCTTCGGCTCAGGTGATGATCCCAAGGTCCTGGGATCGAGTCCCACATCGGGCTCCCTGCTCGGCAGGAAGCCTGCTTCTCCCTCTCCCACTCCCTTGCTTGTGTTCCTGCTCTCGCTGTCTCTCTCTCTGTCGGATAAATAAATAAATAATCTTAAAAAAAAAAAAAAACGTTAGTCTCATCACTTTCAAACAAATCAGAGCTCAAAATATTCATAAGCACCCAAACAACAGCAAATACAAGGTTTTGCATAATGCGAATGGATTTCTCTGTAAGAATGTGCATGGCAGGGGTGCCTGGGTGGCTCAGCTGTTAAGCGTCTGCCTTCGGCTCAGGTCATGATCCCAGGGTCCTGGGATCGAGCCCCGCATCGGGCTCCCTGCTCAGCGGGAAGCCTACTTCTCCCTCTCCCACTCCCCTGCTTGTGTTCCTGCTCTCGCTGTCTCTCTGTCAAATAAATAAATAAAATCTTTAAAAAACAAAAAAGAATGTGCATGACAGTCAATAATCAAGAGTCCATATCCTATGTAGGATCTCCATGTTTGAAGATACTCCTCTTCGTGGTGATAGTCAGTCTGGACAAACTCTTCGAATTCCACGCCGGCCTCCTTTGGTCCATCTTGGCCAGCGACCAAAGCTTACAGAATGAGACGGAAAAAGGCTAGAGAACCAACGTAGCAGCCTAAATCTTGCTGTGCCACCACCAAGTAGATGTTTGTAACTTTGCCCAAAGTATTCAAAAATCCCGGAAGAAACTGATCTTAGTACAGGTAATGACAGCTTGGAGACAAAATAGGCCCGACCATGTGTGTTGCTTCTGTGACTTGGGACAGCAGTAGCTGTTTGTAGTTTACAATGACGTGCGTCTCTTACCTCCTGACCCACCTCCAACGGCTCCAAACACTACTGACAGTTCCGGGCTGCAGCGTGCCCACTTCCCACCATGGAGTCTCCACACTTGTATTGGGTATTCTGTGCTGCGTGTCTCCATTTATTTTTAGGGTATAATGAAGAGGACCACCGAATTCCAGTCTGGCATTTACCTCTGGCTCTGACAGGTGAAACTGTTAGCTAATTAATAAGTGTTAGATAATTAATGACTCCTGTGGATTCATTAGACTAACTAACAAGTCTGTTTCCAGGGCAAATTCTGTCAGCCAATGGTCTCGATCACGAATAGTGTCAGGGAATGCCAGCAAAGATTGATGGACCCATATACAAGTCCCCGGGACGTTAAGGCAAGTGGTCTTCATTTGGGTGAATTGCAGAATAGTTTTGTAGAATCTATGAGAGCAGAGTACTATTTTTTTTTCCTTAAACTGTATTGCAAAAGGCCAATCACCTGAATGGCAAAGGATAAAGTTTTCATTTTTAGAAAGCATGTATACAGTCGGCACAAGGCAAATGCAATCCATCCCTGGGCATTGGGCAAACAAAGGCGTGTGCCAGGCAGCACACTGACTCAGCCCAGCCTTGAGGTCAGTAGGCCTGCGTTGGCTCTGCCAGATCCGTGCTCAGACAAAGCCCTTTGCTTCCCACCGTCTTTCTCCACAGTGCCAGCATTTTCATATTCTCACTCCCACGACCGTGCTCTCTCTGGCTTAATTTTGCCCCTGCACCTTTAATGCTGGAGAAAAGAAATCAGAGTCCTGGTGTACAACGGGATGACATTTGGGTCTCTCTGCATTTGGCACGCTTTCCGCTTAACCTGTGAGATGCATCCATGTAGACATAGAACCATACCCACCCCCAAAAATAGCGCTCCTCTCACTCTGGGGAGGGGCAGGGCTAGGAATTGGGGCTCCCAGAACCTTGCCGTAAGGGCTGGGCATCTGCCTCATGCCAGGCTCTGTGCTAAATTCTGAGAACACAAAGAGGATGAGATGGATGGCATCTGCCCTAAGGCATTTACACTCTAGTAGGGAAGAGAGATGAGCAGTAAAGAATATGACAGGTGCTATGAAAACTCAGTGAGGCCCCGAGCTCAGTGGTTCTGGGGGGAGAATTCAGGTGCCTCTGGGAGGCTGTGATGCCTGGGCTGTGTCTTGAGGAAAGATGTAGTCTCCAAACATACCCCTGGGGCGGGTGGGGGTGAATATGAAAGGCCTGTGCTTCTGGCCCAGGGAACAGTGTGTAAAATGCCGAGAGGTGATAGAGAAAGGGTCTCGTTCAGGGAACGACTAGTAGCAGTATGTGCTTTTACTTCCACGTACGTGCACCAGAACATTGCAGACAGGGTGTGGTGGCTTTCAGGTTTTAAAATTCTGGCATTTTTTAAAAAATCAAGAAAGGTCAAAACGGGGTTATCCTCATCCTACTTTAAAAGTTTACACTTAATGGGGGCGCCTGGGTGGCACAGTCGGTTAAGCTCGGGTCATGATCCCAGGGTCCTGGAATCAAGCCCCATGTTGGGAGTCTGCTTCTCCCTCTCTCCCCTGCTCATGCTCTCTCTCACTCTCTCTCTCTCTCTCTCAAATAAATAAATAAAATCTCTCAAAAAAACTTCTACACAACAAATTGGCATCTTAACTCTTTTAATAAAGAACACAGTCAAATTGTGCCACAAGACATTGCAGGGCTTATAAAAATATTCTTAATTCATCACACACTGTAAATTTAATAGAACACAAGTTTAAAAGTAGCATATGCCCATCTAATTTTAGACCAAACACTCTCCCACCTTCAGGCCACCAGGCCATCCCTGCCTCCCTGAGGCCATGCTGGGTGCTCTTTGCCTTTCTCCCAGACCAACCCCTTCTGCCCTGGGCCCAGAGTCCCTGCTCTGAGAGGGTCTCTCCATGAGGAACCTACAGAAGGTCCTATAGTGCTAAAGGCTGCAATGAGCACTCTTGCCCAGGAAACAATCACACACAGGCAAACACACACACACACACACACACACACACACACACACACACCCTGCGAGAGAGAGAGAGAGAGAGAGAGAGAGAGAGAGAGTGAGAGAGAGAGAGAAATGGCAATGCACAGCAAAGTCCCCACCTCCACTCCTTTTTTTTGCCCCCTCTTTCTGATTGCAGGTCTCTCATGGCCAGGATGGGGTAACTCTTTGGGGCAACTCCTACCTCTTGCCACCCCAGTCCCCCCTGCTCTGCTATGTGGCCCATCAATGGCTTGAAAGAGCTCAAAAATGTCTTAAGTTATCCCTACTGATGCTAAGCAGTTTATTTTTTCATTTATTCATTGAACAAATATTTCCTGAGCGCACACCACGCTCCAGGAAAGGTAGGAGACACAGGTGTGATGAAGACAGCTCTGGCTTCTCGGCTTTTCTTCCACAAAAATATTGACATTCCATTAACAGAAAAGATAAAATTAACCGCACTTCTCATGCCAACCTTCTAGATGTCAAATCACATGTATTAAATGTATTTTCATCGTTCTATTTTTTCTATTTTTTTAATTCCAGTATAGTTAACATATGGTGTTCTATTCTTCATACCGACTAACTAAAACTCATTGAATCTTTGGATCTTTCCTTAAGTGTTTACTTTCCAATACCTAGGTTGTAGCTGCATCAAATCCTTTTTGGAAGAGGGGAGGTATTAAAAAACACACAATTGTTTCCCTTATGGTATAAATATGTTGCAGCTTAACATTTTTACACATATGTTCAAAGAAAATGTACCTTATTTTCTATGAGCCATCTGCTCTTTCCCACTATGCCCACCATCCTGGAAGTTGGGGCAAGGGGTGGTGACTTTAAACTTGCCCATCAAGAGCATCTTCCTGTCTTCACTTTAGACAGTCTCATCTAGATGGTTCATTCTCTTCCAAGTTCATGTTTCTCACCCTCTGCCCACTGCTCCCGTGTGAGATGACACGCACCACGTGGGATGGGTGGGGAGAAGCTTACTTGGTTTCTTGACAGTAAGGAAGAGGAGAGCTTGGGGATCCACGTGCTTAGGTTCCCGTCCTTTGGCTCCACTGGGAGGTGGCAGGTCAGGTGCTGTCCACTGTGTTCTTGTGAGGAACCTCTAGTTACTTGGGTTGGTCTATGGGTCTCTGAATGGGGTGACTGAGACACAGCTGGGCCCATCCAGCACTAATGGCACATGATGCTGGCACCCACCTCTGAAGTCTGTTGCCTCTTTGTTTCTTTGTCTCCAGCCTCAAAACCCCTTCTCTTGTGGCCTCTTTGTTCAGTCCTCGGGCTTCTGACAGCCCACTGGCATCTGAGAACTTCTGTTTCCCCTGTGAGAGCGCTCTGCCTGCCAGACATAGGCTTTGGCGTTGTCTTGAGCTCTCTCTCCCAATTCTTCTCTGCCCACCATTGGCGCACTAATGCCCCACACCATACTAGATGGAGATTCTCCTACTGACTTGCAAGCTCTCCTGGGCTACAATGGAAGGAGGCACACTTCTGCCTCCAGTGTCCTCAGGTGGACCTATGTCTAGTTGGATAGTTACACGGCACTCTCGCCCTTGAATTTCATCCCCAGGGGTAGATGGTGACCAGGGACCCTGTCTGAACTTCTTGCCCTACTTCTCCCTGCTCCCAACCCCACAACTCTCATCACAGGAAGGTGAGGTCTTCTTCGTACCTTTTCTACCTGACCAAAGTGAAATACCCTTATATACTGACTTCTCCCTGGTATCTGGCAGTCTCTGTGTTGAAGTTCACTGGACCTAGCTTCTAATATGTTAATGAAAACAAACCTTTTTTTTTTTAAATCTTATTGTTCCTCACACTGCCTCCCTAGGGACTCAGACTTCCTGTTAAAAGAGTCCTAATTCCCTACTTGATTTCCCATTCCCCAGCAGGTAGATAGGAATATGGACTATGAAAATGGTCATGTACACAGAAAGGAAAGAAGAGCTTGGCAATAGGTTTCAAAACTACGATCTCCATTAACACTTTGAAGCAGTAAGAATCGAAGCTCTAGCACAAAGGCCAGGAATACCAGGGTTTATATCGTGCTTTGGAGTACTTATCCCTCCACAGTTCTGTTAGAATTCTTTTTTTTTTTTTCTACGTTGATGCTTTATTTGAAACAGTTCTGAGTTTGGGAGTTCTTTCTTGCATCAAATGAGTGAAGAAAAGGAGGGAGGAAAAAAAGGCACTTGTCAGTTTGAAAGTCACAGACAGTTTATCTTTCTATAATTAGATTAGGAGGAAAAAACCACAAAGAACCCATTGGTAACAGGAAGATGTGTTAGAATTCTTCACTTGAATTATATGACACTCTTCTAGGCAGAGGCACGCAGAGGGGCAGTGGATGAAGCCTGTGCCATTAGCAGGGTCACTTGAAGGGGACTCTAGTGGAGGCTGAACCAGGCTGAGACTGTGGAGAAGATGCCAGCGTCCCCCAATCCTTGCAGAGGACTGAAGCCTCCTGTGTTCAGGGCCACGGGATGTTAGAGGTACTCTGGTTAGGTTTTAAAAGTTCAGTAATTTTGTATGAGATTAAAAATACCTCCAAAATGACATATTTTCCAGGACCCACAGAGCATTGACATCTGGAATCTCTATAAAGTTGAAATTTGCTTTAAGAAAATAACTGCTCCTTGAAACACAAGAGAGCCTAGAAATAAACCCACGACTATATGGTCAATTAATCTTCAACAAAGAAGACAAGAACATGCAATGGGAAGAAGAGAGTCTCTGCGACAAATGGTGTTGGGAAAACTTGACAGACACATGCAAAAGATTGAAACTGGACTACTTTTTTACACCGTACACAAAAAGAAACTCAAAATGGATTAGGGACCTAAATGTGAGACATGAAAGCATAAAAATCCTAGAAGAGCGCATAGGCAGTAACTTCTCTTGACATTGGCCATAACAACATCTTTCTGGATATGTCTCCTGAGGCAAGGGAAACAAAAGCAAAAATAAACTATTGGGATTACATCAAAATAAAAGGCTTCTGCACAACAAAGGAAACAATTAACAAAACTAAAAGACAATCTACTGAATGGGAGAAGATATTTGTAAATAATATGTCTGATAAAGAGTTAGTATCCAAAATATATAAAGAACTGATTAATATAACTCAACATCAACCCCCACCAAATAATCCAATTAAAAATGGGCAGAAAGACATGAGCAGACATTTCTCCAAAAAAGACCTACAGATGGCCAACAAACACATGAAATGATGCTCAGCATCACTCATCATCAGGGAAAGGCAAATCAAAACCATAAGGAGATATCCCCCTCACACCTGTCAGAATGGCTAAAATCAGAAACTTAAGAAACCACAAGCATTGCAAGGCTCTGGAGAAAAAGGAACCCTCTTGCACTGTTGGTGGGAATGTAAACTGGTGCAACCACTGTGGAAAACAGTATGGAGTTTCCTCAAAAAATTAAAAATAGAATTACCCTGTGACCCAGTAATCACACCACTGGGTATTTAGCCCAAAACAGAAAACACAAATTTGAAAGGATACATGCACCCCTATGTTTACTGCAGCATCGTTTACAATAACCAAATTATGGAAGTGACCCTAGTGTCCACCAACAGATGAATGGATAAGGAAGATGTGGTGTATATGCAATGGAATATTATTCAGCCATAAAAAAGAATGAAATCTTGCCATTTCTACCAACATGGATGGAGCTAGAGAATATAAAGCTATGTGAAATAAGTCAGTCAGAGAAAGACAGATACCATATGATTTCACTCAAATGTAGAATTTAGGAAACAAAACAAATGAACAAAGGGGAAAAAAGAGAAAGAGAAATAAAACAACAACAACAGAGTTTTAAGTATAGAGAACAAACTGAGGGTTACCAGAGGGGAGGGATGGGTGAAATATGTGGAGGGGACTAAGAGCACAATTATGGTGGTGAGCACTGAGGATTATATGGAATTGTTGAATCACTATACTGTACACCTGACATGAATATAACACTGTATGTTTTTTTATTTGTATTATTGTCTCTTTTTTATTATGTTCTGTTAGTCACCATACATTACATCATTAGTTTTTGATATAGTGTTCATTGATTCATTGTTTGCATATAACACTGTATGTTAATTACACTGGAATTAAGTTTTTTAAAAAAAATGTTTAAAGAAAACAACTCCTCTTGATTTACAAAGTTTCATTGATTTTTTTTTCCTTTCAGAATTATATTGCCTAATATTTAAAGTATAAAAACCCAGAAATTTCTCTTTGGACAATGATTCAAAATAATAAGTAAAAGAACATATTTCAACTGTGCAAACATTTATTTATGGGGCTTTGTTGAGGTATGAGAAGGACTTGATGGTTGTCAACCATTCTATATAGATAGGACCTGCTTAGTCTGTTCAGGCTGCTATAACAAAATACCACAGACTGACTGGCTTAAACTATAAACATTTATTTCTCACAGTTCTAGGGGCTGGGAAATCCAAGGTCAAGGTGCCATCAGATCAGGTATCCAGCAAGAGACTGCTTCCTGGTTCACAGACCACTATCTTCTCCCTCTGTCCTCACGTAGCAGAAAAGGAGCAAGAAAGCTCTCTGGGGTCTCTTTTATAAGAACATGAAGCCCCTTCATGAGGGTTCCACCCTCATGATCTAGTCACTCCTCACAGCCCCCTACTTCCTAATACCATCGCCTTGGAGGTTAGGATTTCAACATATGAATTTGGGGGAGACACATTTAGTCCATAACATTCTGTTTTGAGGTGAATCTGTACAGGAGGTGTCATACATACACCTCAGTGATTATTAAGCACCTACTATGGGCTAAGTTTGTTCTTGCTTAAAGTTGTATAAGAGACATAAAAGAATGTGCTTGTTCTCAGAGTCATTCTTCTGGCAACCTCCAAATGAAAAGGACTTAACTTACAACAGCCCTGGCTGCTTTGGTGGCCTTTCTTATTGGGAACATGACTCCCTCAGTGTGACCAAAGCTTAAATTTCCTGTTCCCCAACGGCTGACCTTAAATACTAACACCAGTGCCTCAGTCAGCAGACGATGCTGAGATGCCAGCAAAGGTCAGCAGTGCCTCAACTGGCTTGGTCAGTAGAGACACTTAAGACTGAAACCACTTGGCTTCTGAACACGTTTGACTTCAATCTTTAAAATGTTTCTGTTCTTAATAATGTTTGAGAAAAGGAAATGTGAGGCAAAATATCAAACAAAAATTCAAGAAAACCTATTTTATTGGGGATAAAGCATGATATTTTAAATCAATAGCAGTCAGGAATAAAATTTAAAAGTTCTTCTCTAAATTCAAAATAATCACCCTCAACTCAGAATGGAAATCTGAAGAACAAGGGGAAAGTTGATTGAAAGACCAGTAAGAAAGAGTAAAGGCAGTGACAGTTGTGATGAGTTCAAGCATGACACCAGGCCAGACTCTGGGCTATCTCAGTCAGTCTTCACATCAACCCTCTGAAATGGGTGTTAGTATTTCCCCAAATTTCAGATGAGGAAACAGAAGTCCAGGGAGGTTAAGTGAGATGTCTGAGATCCTGCAATGAGTAATCTGAGGCTGGGATTCAGACCTAGGTCTGACCAGCTACAAAGCCATGGGGACTCTATTTCACCACTGTTTTTACACGTTAGAGTCCTTTAAGGAAGACAAGAGTCCAAGGAGAATGGCATCAACAAGAGAAAGGAATTTGACGTGGGTCTTAAAGTAGGATTGGGATGGGAGGAGCATCTCTCTGCAACACATTGCCCTGCTGGTGTTAAGCACTGTTGACTTCACTGTTGGTGGGATGTCATTATCTCAGGCTTACCGTTTCCCTAAGATTTTACCCCAAAAGTTTGGTCCAAATTACCATCCGGCCTGTAGCCAGCTCTGTCTGTTCCTGAGTGGCTTCTATAAAGGGAATTAAAAGGCACTGGGCTGAGAGGTTCTTCACTCCCTGTGGCTGGCCCATTATGGAGAGGTGAGGCCTTGGAGATTAAAGCCCCGTGTTTGCAGCAAAAGAAACAGTCCACAAAACCAAAAGACAACCAACAGAATGGGAGAAGATTTGCAAATGACATATCAGATAAAGGGCTAGTATCCAAAATCTATAAAGAACTTATCAAACTCAACACCCAAAGAACAAATAATCCAATCAAGAAACGGGCAGAAGACATGAACAGACATTTTTCTAAAGAAGACATCCAAATGGCCAACAGACACATGAAAAAAGTGCTCAATATCGCTCGACATCAGGGAAATCCAAATCAAAACCTCAAGGAAATACCACCTCACACCAGTCAGAATGGCTAAAATTAACAAGTCAGGAAATGACAGATGTTGGTGGGGATGCAGAGAAAGGGGAACCCTCCTACACTGTTGGTGGGAATGCAAGCTGGTGCAACCACTCTGGAAAACAGTATGGAGGTTCCTCAAACAGTTGAAAATAGAGCTACCATATGATCCAGCAATTGCACTACTGGGTATTTACCCCAAAGATACAAATGTAGGGATCTGAAGGGGTACGTGCACCCCAATGTTTATAGCAGCAATGTCCACAAGAGCCAAACTGTGGGAAGAGCCAAGATGTCCATCGACAGACGAATGGATAAAGAAGATGTGGTATATATATATATATATATATATATATATATATATATATATACACACACACACACACACACACACACACACACACACACACACACACAATGCATTTGCAACGACGTGGATGGAACTGGAGGGTGTTATGCTGACTGAAATAAGTCAATCAGAGAGAGACATGTATCATATGACCTCACTGATACGAGGAATTCTTAATCTCAGGAAACAAACTGAGGGTTGCTGGAGTGGGGGTGGGGTGGGAGGGATGGGGTGGCTGGGTGATAGACATTGGGGAGGGTATGTGCTATGGTGAGCGCTGTGAATTGTGCAAGAATGTTGAATCACAGATCTGTACCTCTGAAACAAATAATGCAATATATGTTAAGAAAAAAAAAAGAAGAAGAATGATAGTAGGAGGGGAAGAATGAAGGGGGGGAAATTGGAGAGGGAGATGAACCATGAGAGACGATGGACTCTGAAAAACAAACTGAGGGTTCTAGAGGGGAGGAGGGTGGGGGGATGGGTTAGCCTGGTGATGGGTATTAAAGAGGGCACATTCTGTATGGAGCACTGGGTGTTATGCACAAACAATGAATCGTGGAACACTACATCAAAAACTAATGATGTAATGTATGGTGATTAACATAACAACAAAAATTTAAAGAAAAAAAATAAAGCCCCGTGTTTGTTTTTCAGCACCGGATGAAAATGCACCACCTGGGGATGTCTGGCTGGCTCAGATGGTAGAGCAAGTGACCCTTGATCTCAGAGTCGTGAGTTCGAGCCCCATATTGGGTGTAGAGTTTACTTTAAGAAAAAGAAAATGCCCCACCTGGAAAGGGAAGTACATCAGGAAATCAGACTCTCAGTTGGAAAGAAGCTCCGTGAGTTTGACAGATGTCACCCCGAAATGAGAGAAGGTGCTATTTTCCTTGGAACTCAAGGAAGGTGCAGTCCTAACCTCTAACAAAAAACCGAGTTTATTACTGCGGCAGCCCAAGAAGGCTCAGATGGGAAAATAATGCTAATACATCATGGAGGTAATGAATTCCAGGCCCAGAAAGTCATGAAATTTCAAAGCTGACTGATTCTAATTTCGGTTTAGCCGAGTGACAGACAACAGGGCGTTCTATGACATATTCTCCTAACCTACTAAGTGCAATACATTGAGTTAAATTTAAATTTTTTCTAAAGCAGTAGAAAACCTTGAGTACATCATCATGGTCACATTCCCATTTCTATTAATGCCGTCCTTTAGGAATGTCATGACTTTTCTAAAGTGATTATTTTGAATGCTTCTCCTTGGCTTTGCATTTCATTCTCTACTGTGATGATTGTTGGTTTTTCTCTCAGTATTTTCTGTTAGTCAATATTCTTTGAATTTTTAATTATGAAATATTTTGAGCATGTAAAAACGTGCAGCTCTAACAGATGCCTGTGTAGTTGCCAGACACATTACTAACTGCTAATATTTTGCCATATTTAATACCATTTTTTTTTAAAGAATCCATCAAAACAATTTCCTTCCTTACCTTTACATTGCTTTTGCTTTCTTTCCAGAGGCAGCCACTCCCCTGAAGTTGGTGGACATCCTTCCAGGGCACATTTTAAAACTTTTACTTAAAAGTATGTACTTATAACTACATGAGCAAGTTATATGTATATCTGTACCTTAACCTGACCATCTGTTCTTAATAATGTTTGAGAAAAGGAAATGTGAGGCAATACTACTGGGGAGCAAGGAGAGAAAATGTGAGAGAGTGTATGTACTATATAAATATTCTTCACAACTTACTTTTTTTAAGGTTGCTTCCAATTTCTCTCTGTGAATATCCTTATAAATATCTGCTTGTGTATGCACATGAGAGTTTCTCTAATATCTGGTCATACATTTGCACATATCCAATTTTACCAGCTATTATTACACGGTCCCTACAAAGTAGTTTTACCAAGTTATACTTAGGCCAACAGTGTATAATGTGCCCCCATTTCCCAATATCCTTGGCAATAAATCAAGTGTTATTAACCATATAATTCTTTTAATAATGTGGTGGTCATAAAATGGTATTTCTTTGCTTCATTTTACATTTCTCTGATTATTAGTGAGGTTAAGCATTTTCTATCTGAGTTTAATACATTTCCAAATACTGTGATTGCTGATATATTTTAATTCATTTCTTCTGTCTTATGTTTCAAAGTGTGTGTGTGTGTGTGTGTGTGTGTGCGTGCATGTGTGTGTGTATATGTTTATGGAGAGACAGACAGAGAGACAGAGAGACAGAGAGAAAGCACTTCTTTTCACTTGTTCCTGCCTTCTATAGAATGATTAGGTTCTCTGTAGACTCCATTTCCCTGTATTGTTTTTGAAGTCATTCTTTTCTGTTAATAGTTATTCTTATATTTTAACAAGCATACTTAACAAAATTTATGGTTAACTAATACCTCTACTCTTCTCCTGAAAACACAAGGACTTGGAACTCTTTAATCCTAGTTCCTACTTCATGTTTTCCATGTGAAATAACTTAATCTATCCTGTTTTCATGTCTCTCCACCCCCATTAGTCATTATTATGGTTACTGTTTCATTTGCAGTTAATAATACTTTAAATTATCCATGTCTGCTGATGTCTTTGATTCCTGTTGCTTCTCATTCTAGTTCTTCCATCTGAGCTTAAACTTCTTTCTTTTTAAAGCGCATTACATAATAGTTCTTCGGCATGGATTTTGTCTGAAAAATATCTTTATTTTTGCCCTAATTTTTGAGTGACTTGTATGGTAGAAAGTTCTGGATGGGTGGTTATTTTCCCTCGGCACTCAGAGGGTATTAGATCATTGTCTTCTGGTACCTATTGCTGCCAATGACAATTTTGCTTTCATTTACTTGTTTTATCTTAGTAAGTACCTATTCTTTCTGTTGTCTTTTAAATTTTCTTTTTATAGTCTCAAGTTTTCTAAAGTATGTTTTAGGTGTCACTTTAAAAAATAAAGTTCTTCTTAGGACTCATTGTGCTTCCAAATTATGAGAAAGCAGATCTGTTATAAATTCTGGAAAATTCTCACTATTTCTTCCTTGAATACACCATCTTCCCTGGCACTCCAATTAGATATATGTTGGGCCATCTCAATCTGTCTGAATGTCTTAAACTTGTTCACATATTCTATCTCTTTGCTTCTCTGCTATGAACTGAGAAATTTCCTCAGGTCTTCCTCATTCATTCTCTCTGTAGGTGTGCTTAAACGAGCTTTTTCACTCAATCGCATCTACTGTAGCAACGTCCTTGACTCCTCCTGTCTCCCGAATCCGTACCTTCTTCCATGACTGCACAGTCCCACACCCTCTCACCACCAATGGAGTGACCTGTTCTGCCTCTTGACTGTGCTTGGCTGTGTCACTATTTTGATCAAGAAAACTGAGGCAGTGTGCCAGTTGTTCCTGCCCTTGCACCTCTATCATTGTCATAAGAGCGAACGTGCCCAGGCGGGTCTGCTGGAGGATGAGAAGCACGTAAATCAAAGACCAGTCACCCCAGGAACCCCAGCTGAGGCCAGTCTTGATCAGCCAACAGTCAGCTGATGCCTCAAAGGTGAGCAAACCAAGGATAGCAGCCCCAGCTGACCCCAGGCACATGAGCAATATCTACTTGTTGTGCATCACTCAAGTCCTAGGCTATGACGTTATGGTGGCAATGGATAACTGCTACGCCATCCTCTGAGGTCTCTCTTCCCATGAACAGTTCTCTGATGTGTAGATATTGTAACTGGAATTCTTCAACTTTGTCTATTCTTTTTAAATTATGTCCTGTTGTTTCCATATATTTCTATTCCACCTTTTGTCTACTTGACGATTTTAAACAGAACTATTTTATAGCTTCTTTCAGACTGTTTAATTCTTTCAAGTTTTGGGGGTGCTGATCTTCCTGTTTTTTGTGTCTGTTGATTTCTCTTATAACTGATTGTTTCCAAGTTTTATATATAGATTTTATTTTGAGCCCATTTTCTATGAGTGTCCAATAGACATTGGTTTATGAAAGTGTCACTAGGCCGTGGTGTTGTATTTGCTCCTGCCAGGAACTCCATGGGTATCCCTAGACTAGGACCAGGTTTATATAAATTTCCTATGCAAGGATTTCAGCACTGTGTAGCTGGCATAAATTGTCATTTTGCAACCACATGTCCTACTCTGTTTCAGTTTCTCACTAAAAACTGTGTTTCTATCCACATTGGCAACAAAAAAATTCCTTTGCATTTCAAGGCTGGTCATATTTAATTCTCTTTTACTGAAGGTACAGAATTTCCAAGGTCCCAGCTTAATGCAGGGGTTTCAGGTCCAAGGCCCACCTCTGGCAGGCCAGGACCATGTATGTGCATCCTGCAAAACCCCTGTACCTTGGCAGGAGGGTCTCTTCCAGGATTGATCCTCACTGTGCCATGATAGCATCAGCTCATGAGCTGATGGTTCTCATTTCTGCAATTTACGGTTAGCCCTTTGACTCCTTAAGGTTCACTCATTAATATTTATACTGTACTCCTCTTGTTTACTTTAAGAGACATGTCCATGTGGCTCAGTTTCCCATGTTGCTTGCACATGCTTTGTTCAATAGCAAAGATAATAGTGTAAAAAACTGGAGACTTTTTAAAAAGATTTTATTTATTTGACAGAGACATAGAGAGAGAGCACAGATAGGCAGAGCGGCAGGCAGAGGGAGAGGGGGAAGCAGGCTCTCACTGAGCAGGGACCCCAACGCAGGGCTCAATCTCAGGACCCTGGGCCGAAGGCAGCCGCCTTAACCGACTGGAGCCACCCAGGCCACCCCAAAAACTGGAGATTTTTTAAACTGACTCAGTCCTCAGCGAAAGAAAAACATGGCTCAGTACAGACTATATAGTTCAGGGCATAAGTTTTTCTTAAAATAGGCTTGATTTTTGTTAAGCACTAAAAATGGCCCTCTCTCCATTAAGCACTAAAGAATTGACATGAGCAGTTTTTGGACTTATGTCCTTTCTTTTCAATATCAGCATTTCACACAGTTCTGCTATATTCTATGATTTACTTTATGAGAATGTATCTATTCCTTTATTTTCCTGGTAACACTTGATTCGTAGGTCTCTAATTCCTTTAAGGTGTAACAACACTGCAAATCAACATTTAGAATAGGACACAGGAATGGCTCACTATTTTTAATACTAAATTTTACTTGAAAAAAATTTAAATACATGCCTCTAAATGAATACTTTCAAAATGCTACAACACAATGTTTCCTAACAAATAACTCACATTCATGGACATCTTCCTTCTCTTCTTGTCTGAGCCTGGCCTTTTCTCCACTCTTAGGGTGAGAGAAGGGGCAAGGGAACAGGAGCAGAGAGATGTTCCACCCTGATTCAAATCCCCTACTTCTTTGCCTTAATCCCTTCTTCATTCACATACTAATGAGGACATAGTCTGGGAAACAAAATGCAAAGGCTGGGATTTTGGTAAAGGTGTCACAATTCTTTTTCAAAGCAGGAAAAAAAAAGCATTTGCAAAGTTTGGCAAGTTTTGACTTGAGTCGAGCTAGCTAGGAAAGAGAACTATGGCTTTAATAAGCCTGAAGAGAGTAGAACACCAAGATTTATAAAAATAGACCAGCAACATACTAAATGATGCATTGTCCTTGGGTATAATCAGCGTGTGGATAAATGGAAAGTCGTTGTATTCAGAGAAAAGCCATATTCTTGGCTCTGGAAGCAGGAGGAAAAAGTAAGCACAATTCTATCACAGTATATGAATGCCGTTTTTGTTTCATAATGGTTGACTAACAAGTTGCACTACCAAGGCAATATGATGTACTGAAAAGATTATTCTTTTTATGCCAAGTGGATCCATGTATTGTTGGGCAAGATCATCATCTTTTCAAACTTCAGTTTGTTTGTTTCCTGTAAAGTGGAAATAACAGTAATTACCACGCAGGAGTGTTGAGAAGATAAAATGAGAAAATATATATTAAATACCTGGTTTATAATAAAGCACATAATAAAGGATGGCAATTACTACCTTAATACTATTACCTTATTATCTTAAGGTACCCTTTTTTAAAAAATTGTGGAACAGGGTGCCTGGGTGGCTCAGTTGGTTAAGCAACTGCCTTCGGCTCAGGTCATGATCCTGGAGTCCCAGGATCGAGTCCCGCATCGGGCTCCCTGCTCAGTGAGGAGCCTGCTTCTCCCTCTAACCCTCCCCGCTCTCATGTACTCTCTCTCTCCCTCTCATTCTCACTCTCTCAAAATAAATAAATAAATCTTTAAAAAAAAAATTGTGGAACATTCAAATAGAGAAATGTGAAATGATGTGTGGTTCATGGAATCCGAATCTCTTTGTCAAAGAAGAATGCTCTAAAAGGGAGATTCCAGGACAGCCATGGGGCTAAGGTCAGGCATGTTGATGTGGCTATATTGTACTTAAGCAGGACTCTACCCCCAAAGAATCAGACTTCAAACACAGATGGTAATGACACTGAACGGCCCAGATGTCTCTGTGCAAATAGTGCCTAACAGACAAGAAAGTGGTTCCTGTGATACATTTGTCCGAATGCAGTTAACTTCACACTTACCCACCTTGATTTCGTGAAGGAGCAATGAATCAGCCAGTATGTAGCTCACACCCCTCTCTCAATGACTGTGACTCATTCTAACTCATTTGACCTTTCTTTGCTAGATAGATGCACACTCACCATGTGAGGGCAGAAATAGTTGCAAGTAAAGGAGAAAAAAATGCAAAAGCCTTTTGGAAAAAAACAATTTTTCTTAAAATATGCATGGAATTCTGGGTATATATCCAGAGGAAATACAATCAGGACCTGGAAGAGGTATTTGCACTCCCATGTTCATGGTAGCATTATTCACAATAGCCAAGAAATAGAAAACAGCCACAGTCTCTGTCAACAGATGAATGCATGAGGAAAACGTGGTAGATCATATACACTGGAACATTACTAAGCCTTAAAAATGAAGTAATCCTGCCACTTGTGTCACCATGGATGAACCTGAAGGACATTATGGTGAGTGAGGTAAGCCAGGCATAGAAAGATAAATGTGACAGGATCTCACTTATATGTGGAATTTAAAATAGACTCAGAGATGCAGAGAGTAGAACGGTAGTTGCCAGGGGCTGGAGAGAGAGGGAAATGAAAGAGCTTGGTCTGCTCAAGGGGTACAAAGTCTTAATTATGCCAGATGAGTGAGTTCTGAAGATCAATGTGCAGCAATGTCATTATAGTTAACGATACTCTATTGTATACTTGACATTTGCTAAGAAGGTAAATCTTACGTATTTCACCACACACACAAAAAGAACAGAAGAAAGTGATAATTCTGTGAGACAATAAACGTGTTAATTAGTTTGATCATGGTGATTTTTTCACAATGTATACTTATATCAGAACATCAAGTTGTACACCATGAATATATACAATTTTCATTTGTCAATTTTACCTCAATAAAGCTGGGGGTGAAGGGGGAGAATGAAGCTTTATAACATATACCTGTACCAAAAAGCACCTTCTTTCTTGAAGACATGTTTAGTATTTCTAGTTTTATCTTAGTGTAAAATCATACACCTGAGTCAGTATAAGTGAAATCATGCCCTTTCATAATCTTTAAAAAAATAAAGTAAAATATACATGAAAGAAATGAGCAAGCAGGAAAAATAATTGTGTGAAATGCAGTGGATTCAGCATGATTTAAGTGCTTTTTCAGTTGTCTGGTTTCCCTAAACATGTCAAATGATGACAAGTGATTCATGTATATGATCTTGTTTCTTCTTCACAACAAACCTGTAATGTAGATATTTTCCTTTTACAACAATGTTCATCCATTCGCCCTACTTCCCTCAAGTGGTAAATAGCCCCAGTCTCTCTGATCCTAAATTCTACACTTCCCCCAGCCCCTTCTACCTAAGAAGCATATCTTAGATCAATTTTTCAAATTTTAATTTAAACTTATAAATTTGGCCATATGCAAATAGTGGCTTAATTAATATTTTTGGTGAATAATGTCACTGTGACAGAGAGGAAGGAGCACCAGATTGTGAGTCAGGGCTACTAGGGTTCTGGTCCCAGCTCCATAATTAACTGGTTTCATGATCATAAGGAAATCATGTAGCTTTTCTTGTTCTCAGGGATCTTATCAATAAAATGAGGTTGGAGCCTTCACTCAAGGCAAGAGACTTAAGCATATATTTTAAGGCATGTCTAATTTCTAGGTAGAGATAGGTAGAGATGTCTTACCTGGAATGGGTAGGGATGCCCTGTCTGAATGACACCAACATAAATGGGGAGAGCTACTGAGACCTCCAGGGTAGTTCAGTTTGGGTCCACTCATGAGACAGAAACCACACAGCAATTTAAACAAGGGACAATTTACTATAAAGAATTGTTAAATCTAAGAATAGATGAGAGTAACAAGAGATCAGCTACGAGAAATGAAGAGAACTCGAGCAAATATAGAAATAGCAGCTATAAGGATCAGGCGCTATACTTAGGACTGAGATAGAGCACCCAAGAAAGAGCCCTTCCACCTAAGGCTAAGATCCAGATCTTGTTGGAGGGCATGACTGCGGCTCACAGATTGCCAGAAAAGTCACTGTAGTGCCAAACAGTGGAACTTGCTGGAAATCCTCCCTCTAGGGTGTCGGAAAAAGCTGTTTACAGGGAGGTGTCTTGCCAGAAGTCTTCTGCTGCAAAATTGCCTAAAGGCTTCCAGAGCCAGGCACTAGAGAAGTTATATGCACTACAGTAGACAGATGCTTAAGAACTCAGCCATGCTGTAGAAGCTGGGTGCTGGAGAAGCTTTGCACCTTGTAGGAACTGGACACTGGGGAAATTGCCATGATGCGGAATCCAGATGCTTGAGAAATCACTCTCAGTGCAAAAGTGGGCACTGAAGAAGTCACTGCACCAGCACTAGAGTAGCTGCTTGCAGTGCGGAGTCCAATGCTCGAGGAGCCACCCGTGCTGCAAGAGCCAGGTGCTAGAGAAGCTGTGCACCCGCAGAAGCCGGATCCTGGCGAAGCTGCCTGCACAGAGGGGGCCCCACCAAGAGAGCTCACTAGAACCAGGAAGTAAACTTCTTTCTCTTGCAGTCTTTCTCCAGCACCACCTAGCAACAGAGCTTAACCCTGTGCCACCTGACAGAAGAAAACTTTCTAAAGGCGCACCTTAGGGGTACCTGGGTGGCTCAGCCGGTTGAGCCGTCTGACTCTTGGTTTTGGCCTGGGTGCTGATCTCCCGGGTCGTAAATTGAGCCCTGCATCAGGCTCTGCACTCAGCGGGGAGTCCGCTTGAGATTTTCTCTCTCCCCCCTCCCTCTGTCTCTCTTCTTCCTCACTCTCTCTCTCTAAAATAATAAATGAATCTTTAAAAAAAAAAAGAAAATAAAAGGTCCACCTTCATTTTCACAGAGCAAGCAAAAAGGGCACATTTAAACCTGAGATGCAATAACAACTTGCACAGGTGGTCATCAAAGAAGTTTCCTAGAAAAAAGATATGGGTTGGTGCAATATGACTTCTTGTACCTTAACAATCATTCATTCACTCCAGAGGCAGCCAGCCAGAGGCCTGCTCACCAAACCAGGACAGGAAAGAATTTAAAAAATTTGAACGTGAAAGCTTTAAAGAAGGCCTTCTGGTTTACCAAATTCTCAATAACTACCTAGTATCTTAGCTGCAGCAGGCAGGCTTTACCCAAATACACACCAGGTCCCTGTGATCATCTGTGATCCTTGACCATCTATCTGCTTTGCTTAATAGATGAGAAAACCAAGGCTCAGAGAAATGAAACAATCACAATTGTTCATTCATTCATATCTATTCCTTCCTCTACTCCCACTCTCCCAGGCACAGTGGAAGTAATAAATAAACCTACCTAAAATATTGACTTGTCTCAAACATTTGCACTAGATTTGGGCTGTTTGAGTTGCATAGATTTTGCTCATTTACATAAAATCAGGAGATTGTTGGAAGAAATGTGTTCAGGTAATCCTCTATGGCAAGAAAATACCCCAGAGCTTATTAAGACTTGGTTTTTTGGGGGGTTAACTACCTGATATTAAGTGTCCCTCATGTAAAACCTCATTCACAATCTCTGACAACCAGACCAGCACTTCACAAACTATAATTACTACTCAAAAACAATTCCCCTGATTCCCCTTTTTCTCTTTTCCTGTGTTTTCAAAGCTATCGCTCTCCATGTGATGAGGTTGTACAGATTCCCATCCCTTCACCAGAATGGGAGATCTATGCTATTTCCATTAAGTAACTAAGCATTAGGTGATTTCCAAATCTTAAATAATTTCACACTCTCGGCAAGGTGAGAAAGAAAACTATATTACAAAGTTTTCCTGGGATTGCTGATAACGACGATAGTAGCAATGCCTTACTATTGCAGAATACTTCATGGTTGATGATATGCTTTTACACGCATTATTTAATTTAAAATAAATCTTCAGAAATTTATTTGCCAGTACCCTTTTATTTTCTAAGAAAGAAACCTAATTTAAGATACACTGAAGCTTAAAGATGCTAGGTGAAAACATAATTAAGAAAACAGTCTAGTAATTCCAAATAGAAGCTAAAGTCCTACCTACAGCCTAATTATTTTATTATAAAAGAAAACACCTCCAGAAGTTGGTAATTATTGAAATTTTAGGTAAATATATGGACTTCAGAAGTTAATCTGGGTTATAGTATTTATTATCAAGTAAAGAACGATGGATGAAAAAATTAGAATTTTGGAAACAGGGCATGTGGGTTTATACACCTTCTCTGCCAGCAATGGGTCATCATTTAACTTGTCAAAGTTTTGTTTTTTTAATCCATGATGTGAGTGGGATTCCATGTTCTTTTACAATTTTTGCTCCTCCAGTAAAGAAAGATCTCTGTAGCCTTCAACTCCTTTGGCCTTTTCTATCTTCACCCCCAGAAGGGAAGGAGTTTGCTCATTTTAAAACACCAAGGTCATACTATGAGGCATAATACCAGGTTCTTATTTATTCAAAATTAGTCAAGGTACAGAATAGACACATAGGTCAATGAAACAGAATAGAGAGCCCAGAAATAAACTTACAATTATGTGGTCAATTAATCTTTGACAATGGAGACAAGAATATGCAATGAGAAAAAGACAATCTCTTCAACAAATGGTGCTGGGAAAATGAGGCAGCTACATGGAAAAGAATCAAACCGGACCCACTTTCTCACACCAAACACAAAAACAAACTCAAATGGACGGAGGACCTAAATGTGAGACCTGAAACCACAAAAATCCCAGAAGAGAGCACAGGCAGTAATCTGTATTTTGGTTTGTCTCTGACATCGGCTATAGCAACACATTTCTAGTTATGTCTCCTGAGGCAAGGGAAACAAAAGCAAAAGTAAACTATTGGGAGTACATCAAAATAAAAACTTCTGCATAGCAAAAGAAAAAAAATAACAAAACTAAAAGACAACCTACTGAATGGGAGAAGATATTTGCAAATGATATATCTGATAAAGGGCTAGTATCCAAAATACATAAAGACCTTATACAACTCAAAACCAAGAAAATAAGTAATCCAGTTAAGAAATGGGCAGAAGATATGAACAGACAATTTTCCAAAGAAGACATCCAGATGGCCAAAAGACTCATGAAAAGATGGTCGGCATCACTCATCATCAGGGAAACTGTGAGTCAAAACCCCAATGAGATATCACCTCACACCTGTCAGAATGGCCTAAAATCAAAAATTTAAGAAACAAGTTTCACAAGTGTTGGTGAGGATGTAGAGAAAAAGGAACACTCAAGGCAATGTTGGTGGGAAAGCAAACAGGTACAGCCACCGTGGAAAACAGTAGGGAGATTCCTCAAAAGTTAAAAATAGAACACCCTACATTCCAGTAATTGCTCTACTGGGTATTTACCCAAAAAATACAAAAAATACTAATTCCGAAGGGATACATGAAGCCCTATGTTTATTGCAGTGTTATTATAATAGCCAAATTATGGAATTAGACCACATGTCCATCAATAGATGAATGGGTAAAGAAGATGTGGTGTGTACACACACACACACACACACACACACACACACACACACACAAGAGAATATTATTCAACCATAAAAAAGAATGAAATCTTGCCTTTTGCAACAACATGAGTGGAGCTAGAGAGTATAACGCTAAGCAAATAAGTCAGTCAGAGAAAGACAAATACCATATGATTCCACTCATGTAGAATTTAAGAAACAAATGGACAAAGAGAAAAAGAGACAAACCAAAAAACAGATTCTTAACTAGAAGAACACCCTGATGGTTGCCAGAGGGGAGGTGGGTGGAGGGATGAGTGAAGTAGGTGGAGGGGATTAAGGAGAGCACTTGTCCTGATGAGCACCGAGTGATGTACAGAATTGTTGAATCACTATAGTGCACACCAGAAACAAATATAACACTGTTTGTTAACTATACTGGGATGAAAATTTAAACAAATATTTGAGTACCTACCTTCTCCCAGGCAGAATTCTGTGTTCTAGGAATACAGTTGTGAACCAGAGAATGTAGGCGTAGGCTAAGGTGGGGGGACAGGAAGTTAGTGAAGCAGGCAGTCATGGAGTTTGGCAGGTGCTGATGAGTGCTGTGGGGAATAACAAAGCAGGGAAAGGATGGGGGTGCTGCCACAGGTGGGCGCGTGAGGAGGCCCTCAGGGGAGGGATCAGCAAGGCCTTCCAGGAAAGTTAACAGTTCAAAAACTGTCAGTTATTCAAGAAAAGACTATGCTTGTATTGCAAGTATTTCCCCTAAACCTGTTGAAGCAGATTCAAAGGGATGACGGTGACACTGTATTTGTCAGTTTAGGAGTGTGGAAGAGGAAAAGACAAGGGAGAAAAGCAGATAGGGTTTTTTTTTTTTTTCCTAGCAATGGGTTGAGGGCTTGAAACATTAGGTACTCAACAAATGTGAGTTGGATCTGAGCTCAGTCAAGCTTCTAACCTTACATAAGTCAAGTTAATGTAGCAGTCCTTTAAGAACCGTATTTTCACATGCCAGCATGATGACCCTCCACTACAGTTAAGCTGGTTTCTTTCTCTGTACCTCATCCGTCTCATGGCCCTGAGAGGGGAGGAGGACAAATGTGATCTCAGGGAAGAGGAAGATAGAGCAGTAAAGGAAGTCTCAGCTACAGGAGAAAGGCGGAAACACCTGCCCTCCCAGACCCAGGGGGCCATGGAAAGTTAGTGTGTCCTTTGCAGCCCTTTCTTTGGGGCTAAACCTAGAGCACAGGTGGGTGGTACGAGATAGTGAATATCTGATAGAAGCGCAAGAATCTGGAACAGCAGGGACAAAGAGCCTGTTCCTCCTCACTCCCTGAGAAAATCTGCATACCCCTGGTTAAAAACTTTGAGTGTGAACACATGTCCCAGGAGCGATGATGCAGAAGCCAAGGGAAGTGGCCAGGGAAGATCCTGAGGCAGAACTCCTGGCTCCCCAAGGCCTTTTCAGGGTGTCTACAGCTGCATTGTCCAATATAGTAACCACTAGACACATAAGGCTATTTAAATTAAACTTTTTAGTTATCAAAAGGGGCGCCTGGGTGGCTCAGTTGGTTTAAGCGTTTGCCTTTGGCTCAGGGGCATGATCTCGGGGTCCTGGGATCGAGCCCCGTATCAGGTTCCCCCACTCAGTGAGGGGAGTCTGCTTGTCCCTCTGCCCCTCCCCCTGCTCGTGCTCCCTCTCCCTCCCTGTGTGTGTCTCTCTCTCCCTCAAATAAATAAAAATCCTTTCTTAAAAAATTTTAAGTTATCAAAATTAAATAAAATTTGAATGTGATTTCTTGGTTGTACTAGCCACACTTCAAGTGCTCAATAGCTATACATAGCTGTTGACCACTGCATTGAAAAGCACAGATAAGAAACATTTCCAACATTGCAGAAAGTTCCGTTGGATAGCATTTGTCTAGACCAGTGGTCAGCAAACTTTTTCCTCTAAAGAGCTAGATAGTAACATTTTTGGCATTGCTAACCATACAGTGTTATTCACAAGTACTCATGGAAGCAGCTGTAGTCCATGTGTAAATGAATGAGCATGATCATGTTCCAATAAAAGTTTATTTGCAAAAACAGGCTTTGGCCAGAGGGCCACAGCATGCCCATCCCTGGTCTAGAGGATCCAAATCTCCCATGTGCTCCAGGGAAGGGACAGGAGCCACAGAAAGAATTGGCAGACGTGTGGAGCCCTGGGATAGGGCCAAATTACCTGTTCTTGCACCCAAAGGTGATGCAGGTCCAGGTGCAGCTCAGCAGACACCAGCCAGGGACCACACTTTGTGTTGCAGAACAGCACACAGACTTGCACACACTGACTCAAGGTGTGTTCCATTTGGAGAAGGAGCAGGGGGAGTGGGAAGAAACCTGGAATAATAAACCCAGATAAGCCAAATGATCTAAAAGAGATTAAGTGGAAGAGACAGGATGCTGTTTGATGGCAAATATAGGTGTCGCCACCCACTGTCCCAAACCCACTACTCCCTGTCCACTCACTGAGGGGCTGGGGTGGGGCTCAGGAGGAAGTTTAGACCCATTACAGAAAACAAGCCCCAGTCTCTTTGCATCTCTGAGTTAGAGTGCAGATAAAAGGTTAATACTGCTGCCCAGTGTTTTCTCAGGGGCACAGGGAGAGAAGGAAAGGAAATCTTTGCACTCCCTGGGAGCTCTGATTTGAGCTAATTCGTCTCTACAGCCTCAGCAGGGCCTCCCTGTGACTGATGATGTGCATGCCTTGTGTGGGGAGAACACTGGCCTCAGAGAGAGAGAACTGGACTCCAGCTGTGTGGCTTCTGCTAAAGTTCTTAACCACTCTAGGTCTCGGTGACCTCATCTGCCACACGAGAAGGTAAATCAATGCCTCCTAAATTCTTATCCAGCTCAGACAACAATTTTGTGATTCATCTAAAAGACATTGGACTGGAGTTTTAGCCTGTGACTATAATTAACGTAGTGAACCAGATCACATGTCAGTGGATAAAGTCTTAGCTTTATTAGTAAGTTTTTACCAGGTCACTGAAAAGTTCTGACGTTTTATACTTTGTTGGTTATAAGATCATCTTATCACTCAAAATGTATTAGTCCGCTTGAGCTGCCATAACAAAATACCACAGACTGGGTGGCTTCTACAACAGACATTTATCTTCTTAGAGTCCTGGAGGCTGGAAGTCCGATATCAGGGTGCCAGCATGGCAAGCTCCATGTGAGGACCCTCCTCCTCGTTGCAGATGGCACCTTTTTGCCATGTCCTAACATAGCAGAAAGAGAAAGAGAGTGCGCTCTCTCGTGTTTCTTCTTATAAGGGCATTTAACAACACGAGGACTCCACTCTCATGACCGCATCTGGATCCAATTACCCCCAAAGTCTCCAGGTCCAAATACCATCACAATTGAGGTTAGGTCTTCTATATATGAATTGGGGAAGAAGGGTACACAATTCAGTCCACAGCACAAACCTTAAAATTACTTTATGCTCAGCTGCCGAGTTCCTGGAATTTTGCTCTCTGGTCATGGACAAATCAAAAGGAGATGCTCTTCTCAACACTAGGAAACTTTTGAGAAAGAAGTATCAGATTGAGTCCCACCTTCTCTGAGATTCAAAGCAGAGGTGGGATGATGGGGGTGGGGCAGTGACTGCCCTGATGATCAACTATCATGATAGCTAACATTTACTGGGAAACTTACTGTGCACCAGGCACTCTTCAAGTATAGTGTATGAATCATTTCATTTCCCTCTACAATTTTATTAGACCTATGTAGAGATGAAGAGGCTGATATGTGGAAAGCGTAAGTAGCTTGCACAAGGTCACATAGCTAATATGAGACTGAGTCTGGCTGTGATTCATTAGCAGACTAATTCTAGAGCCTGCTCTTCTAATCGCCTATCCTCTACAGCCTTAGGTTGGACACAAGTCACGGGGAGACCCCCTACACCCACCCACCCACCTACCCACACACCCCCCCCCCCGAGATGTGTTTGAACAAAATAACACGTATCGATGACATGTACTAATTAATGGATTAATGCCTGTAAGCTATTTACACTTTATAATGGACTACTTTAACCAACTAATCAAAGTGCTTTTTCTTAACATCTGGCTGAGATCAGAATTTCAGGAAATGGGAGCTTTGATGAGTTGTGACAAGCAAGAAGCTATCTCGATGGGGGGCATTTAAGGGATGAGAGGCCTGGATAGAAGGCTGAATTTAGGAGCCATGAACAACTAGGGTATCAGACAAAGGCATAAATGTTCGAGGGGAGGGAAAAGGATGGAGGAGAGAGAGGAAGCACATTGTATGTCAACTATACTCAAATAAAAAAGAAGTTAAGAAATCATTAGCCCGACCCATGTTCATAGCAGCATTATTCACAATAGCCAAAAGACAGAAGCCACCCACATGTACCTTGACAGATAAATGGATAAGCAAAATGTGGTGTATATATATACAATGGACTATTATTCAGCCTTAAAAAGCAACGACATTCTGACACATGCTACAACATGGCTGAACCTTGAGGACAAGAGGCTTAAATAAAATAAGCCAGACACAAGAAGACAACTACTATATGATTCCACTTATGTGAGGTACTTGGAGTAGTCACATGCATAGAAAGAGAAAGTAGAATGGTGGTTGCCAGGCTGAGAGGAGGTGGAAATGGGGAGTTGTTCAATAAGTACAGAGTTCCAATTTTGCAAGATGAAAAATGTTCTAGAGGTGGGTAGTGGTGATAGTTGTACAACATCGGGAAGGTTAATGACACTGAACCATACACTTAAAAATTATTAAGGTGGCGGGGCGCCTGGGTGGCTCAGTTGGTTAAGCATCCAGCTCTTGGTTTCAGCTCAGGTCATGATCTCACGGTTGTGAGACTGAGCCCGGCATCGGACTCCAAGCTCAGTGTGGAGTTTGCTTGGGATTCTTTCCTTCTTCTCTCCCTCCCCTGCCCCTCCCCTGACTCATGCTCTCTGTCTCTGTCTCTGTTTCTCTCTCTCTAAAGTAAAAAAAAATATATTAGATGGTAGATTTTATGTTACAAGCATTTTACCACCATTAAAATAATTCTTAGCCCACTCTAATGCGAAATTCATTGTCTGCTTATGGGGATGAAAGGAGGCAATGGAAATACGAGTGATGATGTTTCTGGAGAAGGCTGTGATAAAGCTGCAGAGCCTGTCCCCAAAGAGCCTGTCCCCCAGCACACACCAGACTCCCACGAGTCACTGGGGTTGGGATGGTTTTCACATTTTTGATTTCCTCACTCTTTTGCATGTCCCAATGCAGCAATTTCAGCACAATCTCATATTATTAGGGAGAAATAACCTTCGATAGGCAAACCCATGACTCTCCAAAGGACAGAGAGAAATACAATACTGAGTTTCCTTCCCATACATTGTAAGAATTTCCTTCGTCAAGAAAACAAACAAACAAAACTATGAAAAAGTAAAGTAGGGCCTTATTAATCATTTACAAACCTGCATTTATCCCTTTTGTTCGTTTCCTACATGTACAGATCAACACAGCTACTAATATCTTGCTGTAAGTCACAGTGAAATTTTGCAAATCCTTACAGCAGGTACATTGTCCCATCAAGCCTAGTAAACAAACACCTTCTTTGGAATAACACTCTATTATTTTCTTCACTACTCATTTCTACCTCCAGTTAAGAAGACCTTAATCTGTCTATGCCTAGCTCTCCAATTTGATTTATAGGAGGTAAATCCCCCAGCCTTCAAAGATAATGGCAATGAGTTCGAGAACTTGTGGGTACAATGCTTAAAATTCCCTGGAAGAATGTGATCTATAGCTTCATACATCCATTCACTCATTTGCTCTTTCTACAAATGGTTACAGAACGGTACTGAACCAGGCCCAGTATGAGGCGCTAGTAATATGGTATGGGAGTCAAGCATTCAGACACTGGAGTCTGACTGCCTGAATTTGAACTCTGGCTGACTGTGTGAGCATGTGAATCTTTCCAAATCTCAGTTTCTTCATCTGCAAAGCAGAGATAGTTATACTATCTGTTCTTTTTAGAGTTGAGCCGTACTAAATAAGATAATGTATATAAAATGCTAATCACACTTTCCAGTACATGTTACATATTATTACGAAATACATAAAATTCAACTTCTTCCTTCAGAGTTGTGACAGAGAGCCTACATGTTTCTTATTTATTCCTCTAGGGCTTCTCAAAAGGCATGGGTACTAGGAATAAATATTTGCAAAAGACATATCTAATAAAGGACTGTTATTCAAAATACCAAAGAAACTTAATATTCAACAATAACAAAACAATCCTATTAAGAAATGAGCCAAAAACCTGGATACCTCACCAAAGAAGATATATAGATGGCAAATAAGCATATGTAAAGATGTTCCACATCATATGTTATCAGGGAAATGCAAATTAAAACAACGATGAGATTCTCTACACACTGATTAGAATGGCCAAAATCCAGAGTACTGACAACTCCAAATGCTGTGAAGATACGAAGCAACAAAAACTCTCATTCATTGCTGGTGAGAATGCAAAAAAAAAAAAAAAAAAAAACAACGGTACAGCCTCCTTAGAAGACAGTTGGGCAGTTCCTTACAAAACTGAACATACTCTTACTATACGATCTGGCAATCATACTCCTTGGTGTTTACCCGAAGGAGATGAAAACTTATGTCCACACAAAAACCCGCAAATGGATGTTTATAGTAGCTTCATTCATAATTGTCAAAATTTGGAAGCAACCAAAAGATCCTTCAGTAGGTGAATGGATAAATTAATTGTGGTACATCCAAACAATGGAATATTATTTTTTTTACGATTTTATTTATTTATTTGAAAGAGAGAGAGAATGAGAGAGAGCACATGAGAGGGGGGAGGGTCAGAGGGAGAAGCAGTCTCCCCGCCGAGCAGGGAGCCCGATGCGGGACTCGATCCCGGGACTCCGGGATCATGACCTGAGCCAGAGGCAGTCGCTTAACCAACTGAGCCACCCAGGCGCCCCAACAATGGAATATTATTTAGTACTAAAAATAAATGAGCTATCAAGCCATGGAAAGACATAGAGAAAACTTAAATACATATTACTAAGCAAAAGAAGCCAATCTGAAAAGCCTATATATACTATATGATTCTAACTACATGACATTCTGGAAAAAGTAAAACTAGAGAGAGAGTAAAAAGATCAGTAGTTTTCAGGGATTGTGTCGGGGGGGGGGCAGGATGAACAGGTAGAGCACAGAGACATTTTAGGGTAGTGAAAATACTCTGTATGATACCATAATGATGGATATATGTCATTATACACTTGTCCAAACCCATAGAATGTACAACACCAAGAGTGAACCCTAATGCAAACTATGAACTTTGGGTTATTATGATATTACGATGAGACAGTAGGTTCATCAGTTACAACAAATGTGTCACTCTGGTGGGGGATGCTGGTAAGGGGGAGGTTATGCATGTGTGGATATAGGGAGTATGTGGGAAATTTCTGTACCTTCCCCTCATTTTTGCTGTGAACCTAAAATGGCTGTAAAAAAATAAAATCATATATCTACATATAAGTATATATATAAAGCAGTTGCCATTCACCACGCACAGCTGATGCCTTGACAGAGACAAATTCCTACTTATCCAGCAGTCCCTGAAGCACCTCTTTCCTTCCTTCCCCATGAGAATGAGATTTGGGAGGAGACTGAGGATCCCTGCTTTAAATCAGGAATTGGCATACTATAGCCCACAGGCTAAATCTGACCCAATACCTGTTTTTGTAAATGAAGTTTCACTGGAACACAGTCACAGCCCTCCGTGTGTGTATTGTTTGTGGCTGCTTTCTCACTACGATAGCAGAGATGAGTAGTTGACAGGGACATTAGGACCCATCAAACCTAAAATATTTACATTGGAGGCTTTATAGAAAATGTTTTACATTGGAGGCCTTATAGAAAATGTTTACCAATTCCCGGTCTAGATGATGATGGTGATGATGATGATGATGGTGATGAAGAAAAGCCACTTCTGCCATTCATTGAGTGAAAATACCTCTTAAAGAGAGTAATATCAACTTTATTACACGAATGAAGACATTGAAGCCCACAGTCATCATGTAACCTGATCAAAGAGACACAGATAATACATGGCAGCTAGTATCCCTCCAAAGTTTGTGCTCTTAACTTAGAAGCTTCATACCTATACAATGAGTCGGTACTATTGGTATCCAGAACATTAGCCATTAGGGATATTATGGTATATTTATTCTAGATAATAAACTGAGTCCATTCTAGGTGAGAGTAGCCCTTAATTCTGTCACTGTTCATTGAATATTTACCCCAAGTACACTTTTTCCAAGTTTACCCACATTCTTGGTGTCTCTATCATCATACTTTCTCCCACAGCTTCATGTGCAGATGGACTAAGTAAGGTGCATCTTTTTTTTTCCTTAGGAAGATTCCTTGCTGTTCATGGGACTCTAGGCTCATTGTTGGGTTCCGATTTCTTGCCTGCTTTTTCCTTCAGGTTCCTCCCTTTCAGTAAATGCTCATGATCCCCCACATGGGATCGCCAGATAAAACATAGGACATCAGTTATATTTGAATTTCAGATAAACAACAAAAGATTTGTTAGTATGGTAAATTTTATGTGACATGTATTTTACCTCAATTAAAGTCATTTTTAATGGGAAAAAGTTGTCCTATACAATATCTGGGACATACCCAGGATGTCCTATGTTTGTATTTGTTCAATCTGGCAACCTTAACCCCATCCCTATATTTTTGTAGCTAGAAGATGAATTATCCACTGCAGAGTGGCAGGACATTTACATGGAAGAGCTTATGGGATAGGAAAAAAACAAAAACAAAAACACATGATTTCTTGTTAGAAGAAGTGTGGGCCAGGACAGCCGGGCAACATACTTCACATTTCAGTGTACCTATATTTCTCACCCATGAAATGGGAATAACAGTGTCCACGAGCAGGGTTTTGTGAAGACTCAGTAAAATGTATGTGAATAGCACTGTGGTAAAGAGTAATTGTTTTCTCTCCAAGTGCCATTTGTTAATTCATCTTAGTCATTCCCTCTGACAGTTTACATTCAGTTCATATTCCTCAATATGCCTTCAGCACAACCCAATTGGATTCTGTTCCCAAGCTCCTTCCTTTCCAGCATCTGACTGAGGAATTTCACTGATCATTAAAGTCGATTTAAATATTAAGTATACAAAATCCTCCCTGATTTATAAATCCCATAGGAAAAAATTCAATTAACCAACTTAGGTTGCTATAAAATGAAGGATATTCCATACCTGTAGTCCTTAGAGTATCCCACAATGAATTTTAATAGCTCACGACCAGTAATATGATCTGCTCTGACTGCCACCCTTTTCCAAATTCCATAGGTCACATTTGATAGCAGCAAATACTCATTTTTAAAAATTTCTTGAATAATAGAATTTTTGTCCACTTTCTTCATTCAGTAAATCCCAGATCCTTTTTATTCTAAGATCTCTTTTAGAGACTGGAATTTTATAGTTGGAGTCAGCACAGTGTTCATCTGTTACCTTATCAGAAAGCAAGGACCGGAGAAAGCAGCACGAAGAGGGGGGAAAAAAGAAACTTAGCCCTAAGTAATCCCTGTAAACAAAATGGAGCAAAACTGTTCACTTCCTAGTCTTCGCTTACAGTCTTTGCCTCTAGGCTTTTAGCAAATCGTTGTTAACAGGTCTCACACGTTCTTCAAAATGCAGACTATAGAAAATAATACGTTCCCTCTCTGCAAGAGATGGTCTATGTCAGAATATGCTCACGGAGAGCCTCAGCACAAAAAGGTTTTTCTTCCTCATGAAACTTTCCAGCTACATCTCTTTGCTACATTTCTTTGTCAGGAACAAAGCATACAACCCTCTACTCTCCATTATTGCCTATCATTCTTAGTATTTCCACTTTTCCACTCAGGAAAAAAAACAAAAGCAAAAGAAAATTGAGGAAATCAAGGTTATTGACTTTTAGGAAAAAAGAAGGAAAGAAGAAAGGAAGGAAGGAAGGAAGGAAGGAAGGAAGGAAGGAAGGAAGGAAGGAAGGAAGGAAGAAAGAAAGAAAGAAAGAAAGAAAGAAAGAAAGAAAGAAAGAAAGAAAGAAAGAAAGAAAGAAAGAAAGAAAGAAAGAAAGAAGAGAGAGAGAGAGAAAGAAAGAAACAAACAAACAAACAAACAAACAAACCACTGTGAAGGAAGAACTCTAGAGCCAAGGGGATTTTTGTTTCAAATTGCAATGGGGCTTCTTGGTCCAAATAAATAATATCACACGAGAGTCATTTTGCTCAAGCCTCTTCCAAGTGAAAACTATCCACAGGATTTAGGCCTTAAACAAATACATTTGAGTTCTAATATACAATCATAAGAAACTAATGAAAACATTTACAAACTTCTTCTCTCCAGGTAATACTTCCCAGTTCACTTTAGAATTCCAAGTGAAAGCTGACGACTGTTCTAGTGCAGCCTGATTTTTGAAATGGTATTAGATCCCAAATCCATGAATCGGTTAAAGTGCTCGGTGCTCCTATTTCCTGCAGAGTATGATCGCTCCAGCCTGTTCTCTCCAACTACAATTTCCATGCACCTGTTGTTCCCAGTAGGGAAAATACTCACTACTGTGTCACACCCTAAAACGAAAAGTGGCTGAAATACCATTCTCTGCTCCTAAGAAATGCTGGGCCACAAACGGATGAGGAAATTTAGAAAGGAAAATGGGAAAAGGAATAATAAGACCTCGTGTCCTCTGGTTTGCATGGCACCTGAAAACAACTTGGCACTTAACTGATGAGGGTAAGAGAGCAGGGGCACGGCACAGATGGGGAAGTTGTTCTAGCCCCCAGGAGCTGTGGTTTTCAGGGTACGCTGTCAGGTGGCACAAGCCTCTATCTGTCCCACAGCCTACCATGCTGGATGCCTTCCTCTGAAATAAACTATCTATCTCTCATGCTTTACTTTTAACCTCTATGGCTTCTTCTGGAGAAGGCGTCTGACATGGAGTCATAATTAACTATTACTTTAGAATATGATACTTTGGTAAAAGTCACTAGTGAAGCTCTAAGAGCATCAAACATGTAACTATTAAGTTGTGATGGGGGGTGGGCAAGCAGAATGTCTGGAGCCACATGGGGGAGACCTAAATTGTCAGGGCTCACTCCAATAGCACGGGTGCCTGAAGGGGGGAGGTGCTAGAGTGGAAAAAAAGTGATGGTCAAAGACATATTCACTCACATCACATCTTTAAAGAGCCCGCTCTGCTTAGCTGGGAGAGGGGCAGGGGTTGAAATTGGGTGGGGGTTCACCTCTATTTCCAAATACCTTTCAGGTCCTCATGCTGCTTTCTGATGTCCTTTTCAAGCCACTCAAATGGTTTAGGTCCTAGAGAAACTAGAAGAATATGGTTAGACATGGTTAGGATGATCAGCTGTTCCCTACCTGCAAGTATAATTGAAGGTACATTCATTTATAATTTGGCTCTATCTTAACCTATTTTTCAACAATTACAATTGATATTGAAGTGAATGTTATTTGCATATGTCACACTAAGGAGTGGCACTGAATTAAAAAAATTAAAGAGACTTTCTGCATTTTCCCCTTTCCACTGGTCTCACGCCTTTGAGTGGGTGATAATACCCAGGTTTAAAACTGATGTCAGCTACCAAATCCTCATATTGGCATCTTGCTCTTGCCACTGACATACAAATGTGAGAAAAGGACCGATGTTAGGCGAATGAGTAAACCAACAGCCGTCTATATATCCAAACCCCCCCTCAGGTCACCACGTGGCCTTGCCATAGGTTTACCAGCCCTGGGTTCATGCTGAAGTGTGGATCACCTGCAATGGGCTTTACGATTGGCTCTCCTTAAATGATCCTCAACATCCCTGCTGTGTGAACATGTGCGTTGCCTGACAAAGATGTTGACGAGGGAGGAAATATACTGCAGGACACCTCAAACCTGCTTTTGGATAGAATGAAATTTGGAACAAATGCCAACATGAGATAGAATTATAAAATGACCTAGACTGTGAGCTCAAACTCTCTCAGATGCACATGTAAGGAACAATGATAACTGATTTTCATAATTATGAGCCAGAGAGACTGCCAAATACAAAATTATCTTCAGGATCTTTAAACAAGAATAGTGTGAGATAAGTGATTTCAGTTTACCTGGTCCAATATATTTGAATTCTTTAAAAAATCATATTCTAATTCTATTAACTGTAATATCTGAGCAACTGTAATATATAAATAAAATTCTGCATAAAAAGAATTGACTGATCCTTGGTTCCCCATATGGGAGAAGAAGGTGAAATTCACAGGATACCCTAGGCTTATTTCTGGTAGGGGAGAAAATCACAATTACAAAAGTCTACTTGGCCAAGACACAGAGGAAGGAAAGTGTCTTTGAGATAGAGCAGTTTTATGACTTTTACAGGGTACTTTCCCAAGTTTTCCTTTGGTCATGACTTGAAACACAGGTGAAATAGTAAGGAATTGACTGTGCTATTACTTTAACTACCTCAGATGCCTTTCTGGAACTTCCCGTGTGTACGGCTTTGGCTCTCGTTTCCTGACGCAAAGGGTCAGATCTCAGTGTACAACCTGGCTCAAAGAGATGATCTGGTCCAAAGCAGATTCTCTGACCGGGGAGTCCTTAAACTAACAAATAGTGGGCAGATGAGACACTTAGGGAGAAATAAAATTGTAGGTCATGATTTAGAGAGAAATCGGAAAGTTGGCTGGGAAGTCATGATGGACCATGTTCACGTGGAAACTATGAGCCAGCAGACACACTCGTGGTAGGGTTATAAATTTACTTAAAACTCTAATTCTACAGCATGCAGAAAATGTAGCTTCCTCATTTGACTTACAGCTCCTTTAATCTTCTTCATGAGACCCCATTGACTGGGTAACAAAAGGGAAAAAGCAAAATAAAACAAACCACCTTAGCCCAATTCTTGGCTTGAAGTAATCATTTTGACATTTCTTTAGGTATTACTCAGTGTGCTAGAATTTTATTTCCTCCCTTGCTCTATTTCAGTGTGGCATCTGGGTCTATGGGGCAAATGGGGACTAAGTGACCTTATTGCTTTGAAGGGAAAGAGCCCTAAAAGCCGTGCGACACCTTTTACCCCCCTCATCCGCACGGCCACGATCCTGGCCCCAGCTGGCCCTGCTAACACACACAGCTGCCATTGGCAGGTGGTATTGCCTGTGATCCTCTCTCTTGCAACTTGGACTGTAGCTGGTGGCCCTCCCTCTCATGCGGCCTCCCTCTGCTCCTGCTGATGTGAAAGGCCTGCGACTCTCATTCATCTGCCACAGCATTAAAATACTCTTGCTCAGAAACAGAGCTCCCCAAAGTCTCAGTTTCCTCTGTGTTGAATCCATACCACAGGAGCACCAAAAGCAGAGCAAAAACACTGAAGCAACAGGAAGTCCTTCTCTCCCACCACATGGCACCCCCGGCTTGACTTTGATGAAGCTGTCCCATAGGCAACATGGGAAATGATTGCCTTCCGGAGTCCCGGATAGGAGTGGAGAAGAATCCTCATGCTATTTAAATACTCCAGGTTACCCAGATGTCCCTAAAGTTGCCCGCTGCCCTTCAGGTGTGGCCTGGAGGCAATGGGGGGTAGGTAAGAGGAAGGACAAATGAGGTGTCCAGAATCTCCTTTCCTCCACCTCTACCTCTCTCCCTTGTCCCCCCCACCCCCGGTCCTGTGGGCCAGGAAGGGTGGGGTTTTCCCTCACTTCACCTGCACCCTGTCCTCCTCCCACCAGTTGTAGTCAAGCCTTGGGACCTGGCTAGGTGAGATGGAAAAGGTATCTCCATTCCCTGTGAGGAGTTCTGTGATCTGACCCAACCAGGTTAGTTCCTGAAATTCTGAAGGCATTTAGAAAATCTTTCTCATCCAAGCCCAGTTTTCAAAACTACTATATTCTCACAGGACAAAAGATTTCATGGCTGAGCCTCAGAGGTGGAGAGCTACAAAGAATATGATTTAAGAGGGGAAATAAAACATATTAGTTCAACGTTTTGCAAATAGTATCCCCATTACACTACAGAGACTACAAAATATAATTATAAGGGGTGAGGGAGGTGGTCAGAAGTGAGAGACTGAGATGCACAGGCTTGGAGCAAAATTAAGTCTGTTACTGGTAGAGCACTAAAATGAAACCCACGAACATTTTACTAGAGCCATTTAGGTTATAGAAGACCCTCCACTTACCATCTGCCCGAGGCCTCTTTTGTTAGTTTGTTTGTTTAGCTTTTCCTGAGTCCCTATGCTTGTGTACAAATTTTTAATTACTTCATTTAACTTGAGTGCATTTCTGTTCCTTAAAGCCAAAATATCTGAATGAACAAAAGCTTTCCGTTAAGGCTTTCATATTCCACTATGTGTACACTGTGCAGGTGAGCGTTCCCAAGTCTCATTTCATGTTTCCTGGAAAGTTCTTTCTAATCCATCCCTCCCCCCAGCCCCAGATCCCGGTCATCACACCCCCAGATCACCTCCACGTCACCCTAGCTGGCCAGCCTGGCTCCAGGCTCTCCGCTCTCTGTTATCCTGCAATTCTTGTCCCTTTAGTCATCCTGAAACTCCACCTTCACCACATCCACTGCTGTTCAGAGGTGTTAGACTTCTTCCTCTGTCATATTGAGTTGGATTTGCCCCAGTCCGGTTGTTGTCTCTGCCCTTGCAAACTAATCCAAATGCTTTCTTTGCTCATCATTTCTCCAGTCCAGTCTGGTGCATGAATGGGAACAGTGCTGTCTGGGCCTTCTCTCATGTTTTTTGCATGTCCTGAACTGATTTCTGCCCCTCTCCACTGAGCATTTAATCCATTTATCCAAGTCCACATCAAAGCAACTAATTTTCTGTTTCGCTGAACTCTGGGTTACACTCTGCCATACCACACTACTTTAGAGCTTAGTTATATTCCATCTTCGAATAATGGATAATATCAATAGCTAATATTTATTGAGCACCTTTTATGGGCTAAGTGCTTCACAGGGATCGGTCATTTGACATACACACCATCCCTGTGAGGTGGGCGCTAAGATATGTGTGTCGGAAGATGATGAAACAGAGCCATTCTCAGGAATGCAGAAGCTTGCCTAAAGTTATACAGGAGGTGAGTTGATGCAGGTGGAATTCGTGCCAAGAAACTGGACTCCAGAGGCTAACCTTTCAGTTGGTATGGCATATCACCCCCAGAGAATTACTTCTAACTTCGGCTGTCTTCATGTATCTCCCCAACTAGACCATAAGCATCTGTATGGCCAGATCGGGGCTTCTGTGCTCTCTGGGTCCTCCTACACAAGCACATAATAGCCCTTTGAGTGACACTTCTTATCTCCCCCTAACTGTCCTTTCCTGTTGCATCATCATCTTTCAAATATGAGCAACATGACCTTTACATTAGAGGGTTTACTCAGACTCTGCTGATGTTAGGTGACACTTTTCTCCTTTCTTCTCACGAAAGTTCTGTGAGCCTCTGCACAGCTACGGTGTCCATCACCGAAGGTAGGAGGCATCTGATGCCCTCGTGGAGGCCTCCACTTTCCCTCTGCCCATCTTCCAGACCTGATGCTGATGTCCCAGGACCTTGGCCACCACCTGACGCCCTTTCGCAACGTCAGGGTTGTACAATGTTCTGTTCCTAAACCCACCTTCTAGACTCCGGTCCCAAAGGATTTTATAAACAGGATTGTAGCCTGTAAGAGGTGGTCTCGGGCCAACCACCCCGCAGCTAGGCCTTTTGAGCAATGTTTAAGGGAGACCCCAAAGATCTCACATCAGAATGCTCAGCAGCCCTGTGCTTTATTTGGAGAGAAACCAGCTGCCCCAGAGAGAGTGGAGAAATGTGTGTGGTTTGCTAACAGATTTTAAACATTAGAGCTTAGGACTTCAAAGGGAGTTTCCCAAGGGAATTTCTCTTCCCTCTCCTAAATGAGAAGCTATAAGCATTTAGGACTGCCTTAAGATGTAGTCAAGTGAGGCTTTGAGACTGTCAACATTTAGCTTGGGTCTTTGCGGATGGTGTGTGGGAGCCTCACAGACTTAGGCCTGGCAAGAGAAATTTCAGCTGCTGCCACTTTGTTATAAGAGAACTTAGCAGGGCTGGGGGTAAGAGGTGGAAACCACGCGTACCCTCTCAAGGCTTCCTCCCAACAAGGAGTATGGCGCCTCCCTCTTCTGATAGCATAGCATTCTCTCCAGAACCTCTGCCTCACCCCTACCCTCCAACTTCTCTCTTGTCTCTCTCTTTCTCCTTCCTCTACCCACCCACCGTCCTCCTTGGGAGGAAGAAAAGAACAAAGCACATTCAAAAGGGTCTCCCCAGTTCTTCAGAGGACAAGCTTCTCGTCATACTAAGGTCAGACTGCAGCCTGGGAGCAACACAGTCAGCAATGACAAGAGCATTTCAAGATCCCCTTAAAAGGCCTGTCGTTTGTTTAAATTTTTGCCCACAGCTGCCTGGTTTAGGAAATCTAACAAAAACACCATGAAATCCTGTTTGATCTCAGCAATATTCATTGCTTATCCCACAGGATAGGAGAGTGCTGTTTGGTTTAAGATGTGGGGAGGGTGGCTTTTGTGATCATGACAAACATCAGACACTTCCCCTTCCAGACATGTCAGGGGATGCTACAGGATCGGGAGGTGTGCAGGAAAGAGGGGGCCATGCTTCCCTGGCCTGCTTATGTCTTTAATCATCAACTCTTCTTGCCTGTAGAGGACTGACAGGAGCTCTTGCCCCACTGGCCTCTGTTGGTTGGGCAGCAGGGAAGGGGAGAGGTGCTCCACATAGAAATTCACTCTTGCCCTGCAAGTGGGAAATTTACTTCTATACGTGGCCCTCCTGAGCCTACTTCAAAATGGCCTTGGGCCTGGCCCCTTCCCTGCAGAGAGAAAAGTGAGGCACCATCACTTGACCCCCAGCTCGCTGAAGCAATGTGGATGCACTCTACTCTAAGAAAATGTGATTCCTGGAAATCCAGATTTGCGAAAAGTAAGATTAGGTCGGGGATTAGGTAGGTTTTTCGTTTTAGTTGAGAAACATCAAAGGAGGCCTTAAAATAGTATCTCCCATCCGAGGGCATTTGAAATACAGTCTGATTCTTAAGAATTTGATCCCAAATCAAATTCTTGGGAAACGGATCACATACAGTCTTAATGGGAGCAGGGAGAATTATTAACTACATCTATGCAGTGCCAAGATTTGGTGAGGAAGCAACGTTCTCAGGACGGAAAAGGATTCACTAATTAACTGACCACGTTTACAATTTGTTCTTTAATCATAACTTCCCATTATGCTGGTGTCTACTCTCACAGATGGTATCAAGATCTTTGTTGGACACTCCCACGTGGTCAATAATTCAATGCAAATCAAATGCAAATTGATTGCAACAAAGTGAAATTGCATATCCTGCAAAAGATGCGGGCTTTCATCTGACTTGGATGAGGACACAACCTGAGCTTCAAAAGAGAGCCATTTAAATATCAGAGAATTAAGAGAGACCCTTGGGAGAACGAGTGAAGTCCTTTAATATTTTTGCAAAAAATGACCCTTTCAATAAGTGTGTAGCAAAGGTCAAATGTGAAGAAAAGGAGGTCTTAACATTTTGTCTGTCAAGTTAAGCCACAAAAACTAACACTTCATTTTTGTGATTCTAAAAATTAACAAATAATTACAATTATAAAATTCTGGAAAGTATAAGATAAGCTAACTTATTTTTATACGTTTCATTTTTTTTTAAAGATTTATTTGAGAGAGGGAGAGAGATTGGGGCGAGGGGCAGAAGGAGAGGGAAAGAAAATCTTAAGCAGACTCCACACTGAACAGGGAGCCTACCCTGAGGCTTGATCGCACGACCCTGAGATCATGACCTGAACAGAAAACAGGAGTGGGTCGCTCAACCAACTGTGCCACCCAGGCATCCCTATATGTTTCATTTTTAACAATAAAATTCATTCAGTACTTTTAAAATACCATATATGGTAAAATTTTATTTCCTGTTTTAAGTGACTTCCCCTTTATTTTTTTATTTTATTTATTTATTTGAGAGAGAAAGAGCACAAGCAGGGGGAGTGGTAGACAGAGGGAGAGGCGGAGGGAGAAGCAGGCTCCCCGCTGCTGAGCAGAGAGCCCGACATGGGGCTCATCCCAGGACCCCTCATGACCTGAGCTGAAGGTAGACACTTAACTGAGCCACCCAGGTGCCCCGATTTCCCCTTTATTTATTTAAATCTCGATTATCCTCAAGAATTGAGTACCACACATGGTTCTTTATCAGTTCATGTACATTATTTAGTACAGCCACCTGGTCGGCTAGACTGAGTAGCTATTAGCACCATTGTACAGGGAAGAAAACTGAGGCCCTATTAGGATGATTTGAACAGCATTACAAAGTTAGTACACATTGGCTTCAATTATGTAGGCAATGCAAGTATTCTTATTTTAGTGACTAGCTGTTGGCCACATGGCTCGTAATATTAGCTATATTCCAACTCAGACTTTCTGACTCCCAGGTCTGGGATTTCTTCACAGATAAAAATAGCAAATTATGCTGTAAGCAACATTTTGAGCACTTACAGTCTACCAGGTACCATCCTAAGTGTCTTATGTGTTCCTCTCATCTCATCTTTCCAGTAATCCTATGTGCTTTATCCCTATTTTGCAAGAGAGGAAACTAAGGCTCAGAGAGGTTGAGGAAATTGCCCAATGTCCCAGAGTTGGTAAACGATGTTTCAGCTAGAATTAGAATCCACGTGCTTATCTGTCTTGGTGCTCTTAATTGACACACTACTGTACCCCTTTTCAGGAGTAGATCTAGTCCACAGAGGGAAGCTCAGGATCTTTGCCCTTAACAGTTATAGGACAACCATGCATTGTATAATACATTACATTTTCTGAGGGAAATTGCCTGGAACTCTCCTCAGCTGGTTTACTGGAAAGGAGAAGTGAAAAGCATGGGGCACAGGATAGTTAAATTTTACAAAGTTGTTCAAGAGCAGGGATGGCAAACAGCCTTCCTCCATGGAAGATGGCAATCCCACTTAATGAGCAGAGGCTGCTAGGATGCAGCCAGAGTCTTAATTTGGGCTTCGCGGCAAAGAGTGGCATGAGCTTTGAGCAAGCCTGGAAGGCCCACACATGGGCCATATGTTTCCTATTTACTCTATGGGAGAATGCCAAGGTGTGGCACTTTACTATTCCATGGATTCATAAAGATTATATTCCTTAATATTTCATACCACAGTGAGTACACAGGCTGCCTGAGGTGGCAGGTGGGGACAGGAGGTGAACATAAAGGGTGTCCATACTCCAAATTCAAGAAGGAAAGACTGCTCTCTGATCGTAGCAACAAGTAACCACCAGATTCAGTTTTAAACCCTTCCCCATCAATTAATGACAACTCTGAATTAGTAAGCAGGCTTCTGAAAGCCAGCCAGTCAGCAGCAGCCATACTTGAGTGCTGCTTTCTATGGCCAATCCCTGACCACTGCTGCTTCTGCAGGCCACCAATCTCTGAGCGCCCAGCTTCCCAGACCCCATATAAGAGCAACCATCTGCTTTCTTCGGAAAGATCGTTTTACGATCATTGTTTTTGGCTTAGCGGATAATACATTCTGCTCTTTGTTTCATTTATTGAGTGGTAGCCTCTTCCTTGTCCAGGGGAAGGAACAGAGAAGAAAAAACATGGTGAAAAGTCCTTGTTTCTGGGGCGCCTGGGCGGCTCAGTTGGTTAAGCGTCTGCTTTCGGCTCAGGTTGCCATCCCAGAGTCCTGGGAGGAGCCCCCCATCAGGCTCCCTGCTCAGCGGGGAGCCTGCTTCCCCCTCTCTACCTCCCCCTCCTAGTGCTCTCTCTGTCTGTCACATAAATAAAATCTTTTTAAAAAAAAGGCCTTGTTTCATATATTTGTAAAAGTGAAAAAGAAATCTCTATCGAACATACATAATGAAAACACGGAAATCCCTAGAAATATATGCGGACGCACACGCACACAATACGTTCTACTTTTGCCTTAAAGATGTCAGAGGGAAACCTCTGCGATATTCAGGAAACCAGATTCTGTTGTAACTCCTATGCGGAGAGAGGGATAATCAGTGTATATGTATATGTTTAATTCATTTTAGATTGAGTTAAATAGGCTCTTCATTGGTGAGTATAGCAGGCTATATTCTTCCTTGACCAGTTTGCCAGAAGTTCCGCAGTGATTAAACACTAAGCAAATCCATACATAGGTAAGATAAAAATAGTGCTCAGATGTTGAAAATCTAAACTTACCCAGCAAGTTTAAGCCTAGTGCAGCAAGGTATCTGGTATCTGTTTTTATTAGTGGATTTCTATTTCTGGCTTCTTTTTCTTTCCTACTTTGGCAGGAAAAGAAAATGCTAGATATATGTACAAACATCTACATATTTATTTGGAAATTGGTACTTTACTACTGATGAGTTGAAACAAACAATATAACTAGGGCCATTACAATGTTAAGTGAGTTTTGAACAAATACAGTTAGAAATCCAATTATCTTTCCATAGAAAGCTTTTGTGTAGAGTCATTGTTAAATAAAGGAGGGAAGCCAGTGGGAAAGTGAGAACAGCAATTTCTCCTGCCTGCAAATGGACATTGGAGAATTTAATCCTGAACATACGTTAATCTGTTCACGACGGCCTCCCCACTGGTCAGCCCACAAAGATACAAAGGTCTTTTCTGTTTATGGGAAGCTTCTTTTTGGAAGTGGAGCCGAGGGTCAGGAGCATATGACTTGGGTACGAAATCCAAGAACAAACACAGATCCTTGCACTGGGCAAACGGCTTAGAACTGCAGGAAGGAAGGCACCACACCCCTCCCCTGGCCCCTCAGTCTACCGCCTTCAACACTTCCCACAAGGGACAGAAAACAGAAATCCCTTGCAGCCGTTCCAATTCGGCCTTTGGCCAGCCTTAGATTAACCCCCTCTCAAGTTTTAATAGGCATAGGAATCACCTTGTTATCTGGTTTAAAATGCAAGTTCTGATTCATAAATTTGGAGTAGGATCTGAGATTCCAAATTTCCAAAAAGATCGCAGGTGATGCCTATGTAACTGGTCCACGGATTTTGAGGAGCAAGAATCTAAGTTAACCTAAGCCTTAGTTGGGACACAGGGTCTTCCGCTTGACTTTCACAGTAATAGCCATTAAAATTATAGTCAGATAGGAGCTTAGAGAACCTCTGGTCTTTGAAAATTACTAGCTGTGTGATGCTGGGCAAGTTGCTTATCCTCTCTGTGTCTTGTTTCTCATAAAAGTTTGGTTACAAGGATTAAATGAAATAATGCTTACCACTGTGCCTGATAATCAGTCTTTGCTCTGTAAAGACTAACTGAAACCATCTGGCTTCATTCCTTCATTTTGCAGTTGTAAAGGTAAGTCATTCTGAGGTGAAGAACCTTGCTTAATGTGCCGGAGTTGGCGCAGGAACATTATCTCCTGACTTCTAGGCTAAAGCCCTTTCTGCTGTTTAGTTAGAGCCCAACGATAATTGAGAAAGCTGGCCCCAGCGTGCACTCAGCCCACTTTCCTGCCCCAGACTCAGATACCCACAGAACAACCGTGGTTTAACCCACATGCCCAAATATTTTTGCTACAGCCAGTCCTGACAGCTCAAGTTTTCTGCCATTAATTATGAAGATTACCCAGATAATTGATTTAATTGGGAACAGGGAGTATCTCAGTGCAACCAGCCAAAATGGATTAGACCTCCTTAGTGCAGTAGGCAGAACCCTGCGGCTCTCAAGGGAAGGCATTTTCTCCCTGTGGAAAATTACGGATGCCCCAGTGGTACCTACGGTGTAGACCACGCATACACTAGTCTTGCTGACCTGTTCCCCAGGGAGAAAGTTAAATCTAGTCCAAGTGTTGTACGCATACAGCCCTCTCTTTATCCCTATTATCTTTATAAAAACTCTCAATAGGGTTTTTAATGTTCACACTTGACAGTGATGACTTTGAGGAGGTCAGAAAGCAGAGAGTAAAAAATTCTCTCCCAGTGTGGTTTTGCATTAGCCACAGGCTGTTCCAACTCAATGGTGAAGAGTAGCATGAACTCCTTTTTCTGCAGTGAAAGGAATAAGATGACTTCTTTCAATAGCAGTGCTGAGATATGAATAACTGAACTGGAAAAAAATATTAACTGTCTGTCCAGTGTTGCTGCATAATACAAAATATATCATTCCAGCATCTGTCCAGTGAGAAGTTATAAACAACTAGCAAATGCATGCTACAAAGTATAATTACTTTGGTTGTCCTCATTATCGGTGCAATCAAAAGGGGCTTATCAATCTAGTTCTTTGAAATCAATTATTCAAGTATCCACTTATCCTAAAGACACAACCTTTTTTAAAACATCGGGCCCATATTACTTTAGCCTCCATAGGATAGTTTTTCTGTTTCTACATGTATTGAAGCCATGTCAAAAATCTGGCAGGTAGAAAACTCTGGGGAGAGAAGCCACCCAAACAACTACAGGAAGCTCATATTACTGATACAAATACCGAAAGTTGTGTTCCTCACATCTTCAAATTTGGGAAACTAAAAATAAGATGAATCTGAAAATTGGTGATGGGATATAGAAGTTTCTCTTTTAGGTGACAGTTGACATTCTAATCAGAGCTGAGATGGAAAAACAATGAAACAGAAACAGTTCTATCCATTGGGGATACATTATTGGATATCTTAGTTTCAAAGGCCCCATGGACCTGCCACCACAAATCAAGCCTATCTAAGATTTACCTTATATACTCTGGCAACATTCGTTATTGAACAGGGTCAGATAATTCCTCATTCCCTGTTATGGGTTGGATTGTTTCCCCTCCATCCCCCACAAAAATCTCTCTCTCTCTCTCTCTCTCTCTATATATATATATATATATATATAAAAGCCCTAACCTGTAGTACATCAAAATGTGACCCTATTTGGAAATAGAGTTGTTGCAGATATAATTAATTAAGATGAGCTCATCCTGGAGTAGGGCGAGCCCCTAATCCAATATTCCTGGTGTCTTTATAAGGAGATGGCCATGTGAAGACAGACCTGAGGATTGGAGAGGTGTATCTACAAGTTAAGGAATGCCAGGGATTGCCAGTCATTAATCCCTGGATGTCACTAGAGGCTGGGAGAAAGGCTGTGGACAAATGGTTTCTCAAGGCCCTCAGAAGGAACTAACCCTGCTGACACCTTGATTTTGAAATTCTAGCCTTCAGAACTGTAAGAGGAATAAATTTCTATTGCTTTAAGCCACCTAGTTTGTAGTACTTTATTACAATAGCCTAGGAAACTCATATATCCCCCTTATGGGGATTGTTACATTTCCATTCTCTATGTCAGGTTAAAGACTGATTGACTCTCTGAGGTGAGAATGAATCTGAGATTTTAGGAAACAAATGAGCTTGAAGATAAGAAAATTTTCCAACCCAGTACAGGCTTGAAACTGACCAGTGTTTTGTTGAAGTGGTGTCACTTTTTTTATTTAAGCACATACAGATGACCTTGGGTCTCCTTGACTGTCTGGGACCTGTCAGTGCGAAGCAAAACACATCTGGAAATGTGAAACTTTGCACCCGTTTCAACTGATGGCCATTCTTTGCTTCATTCAATGAATATTTATCTTCTCCCCACAGGGACAGGAAACTGACCTGTCGAGTACTTAGAAGTAACTTGTTTTATCTTCATTTGCCTTTCCATAAACATATTCACAGCATCACTGTTACAATCTATAGTTGATTGATTTTGAAGTTGTGTCTTTCTCTGAGCCTTACACCAGCTTATGAACAGATAAGAGCTAGGAAAATTTCTGCTCAGGGTCTCATAAACATGTATCACTGGTTACAGTTCATGCTGGAAAGTAGCTTTCATCTTGTGGGGCATCCATAGGCCAACACTAATGGATTGGTAATGAATGCCAAGGTGGAGAGCTTTGTACTAAGGTCAATTATAAGACCACCCCTGGACTTGGCAGGAAACGTGATGTCACTGCTTAGCTCATGGAGCTATAACAGTGGTGAATGGACTCTTTGCCACCGCCCTCCCTTTCAGGCTCAAATGGAAAGACTTTAGGTTAGACTTTGACAAAGAAAACTGTAAAACACAAACTATCACTTTAATAACGGAATGTATGACACTACGAATCTCGGAGAATGGCTTAGGAAACTCAGCGAGCACTTTTCCTGGCCATTCTCTGATGGTAATGTATCCAATATCTTAGAATAAAGAAGAAAAGCTGGTATTTTGCTTTTTTTAAAATGGGCACTTTTACTTTTCAAACTTGTGAGCCTGGTTTCTTTCAAAGTCCATGGTCAGGATTCTCCTACGGGCCAAGTGACTCACATGTCAGATCATCTCCAAGGGCTCAAAAACCATTGGCCAACTATTTGACACAATCCTTGTCCTTCAGAACTCATTAATCTAAGTTTAATGAGAAAATCAACTTCTTAGACATCCCCCGTCCCAGTAGTTTATAATGCTAGTAGCTGATTATCAGAGGAAAACCAATTTCAATATCCGTGTACTTGAACAACTGCATCCCACATAAAACAAGAACATCTCTGGATCAATCAATCCTTTCTCTGGGAAACTTCATGCCGGTGTTCATATAGTGTTAAACAGTTTGGCAGATCAAATATTGTCAATCTATGGATTAGTTTCACTTCCTTTAGCTGTAAGAAATGGAGAACAACCATATAGTGATGTCAGCAGACTGATCAGCCAGGTTCGGTCACAATCCCACCCCGTGGTCATAGGGTATGATGCCTGTTTGATCACTCTATCAAGATCCTATAAACTGGGAGAGGAGCTCCTCTAATTGGAAGCAGCACAATAAGGACGGGATAGGAGCTGATCGACAATGACCATGAACCCCGGAGTCCACTTTAAGATCCTGATTCTCTTAAACTCAGGCACCCGACATTCTATCTCTCTGTATCCTCCACAGTTTCTAGCACTACCCCCTGAAAATAGCAGTCTTTCAATACATGCTGATCAAGCAAAGAGGACGCAGAGAGGTAAAGACTCGTCTCCACACCTCTGCCTCATCTCTCCCGGAAACTGGTCTGACGATAAGCCAGAAACAGGGCCCCAAGCCGAGCTATGGTGGCTCTAGCGCTTCCAGTTTGCACAATTTTATGTGGTGGAGAGTCACCTAGTGTAGAATGGAGTCCGCTGGGCTGGACTCGTCACAGTTAACCTCAGGCCAGGCCTCATTCAAGTTGAGAAACCTGAGACTGGTTTGAACAGGCTGCCTGTAGGTAAGGCCAGACCGGACTGTGCCCCCAGGCCATGAGAAAGACAGAATGAACTGCTTGCTGTCTGGTGCCTTGCCATCTCTGCCATCTCAGCTTGTCAAGCTCCGTGCATTTCTCAGCTTGGGCTCTAGAGCACAGACTTCCTAGAATCCGCAGACACAGGACAAATCTCAGTTCTCTGCAAGGAAAGGGACTTCTACTTCCCCTCCTTGCTCTCCTCCTTGGGAACTCCACCACTCATGGTCCTTTGGTCAGCCTTCCACCACCCCCACCCCACCCCCGCCCCCCGCCCCCCGCCGGAAGTCCTTGAAAGCTAAGCTGGTTTGGAAAAGAGCACACTTGATTGTCAAGCCAGACTCCCTGCACATCTTAGAACTTACTGACACCTGCTGGACAGTTCTCTCTGGAAAGCATCTGAGCAGAAGTTTTTGCCCTACGTGTGATGGTCCCAGGACATTGGCTTCTGTACTGGGATAGGAATGAAAACTTTCCATGCCCTAATGAGTGCTGTGTCTGCTCAGTGAAAATGAGCCTCCTTCCTACAGAAAACAGACTTGAGAATCTCCAGCCAACTTCAAATACAAGCACCTGATGGTAAAAATGAATGCAAGAACACCAGACAGAGCAGGTCAAGATTGGAAGGGTGGGGAATTGGTGATCATGGTTAAACTCTGGTTTCCTAAGTGTTTTGCTACCATAGAAAGTGAATATAAAACAGGGCTTCAGAAGCATCCATTTTAGAACATAGAGCCTTACCCTGGGCTCTGGGTCCCGAGAGCCAGGAGACGCTGCTTGACTGGGTCTGTGTTGGCCCATGGCAAATCCTAAAGGGAGTAAATGTGGCCCTCGGTATGCTCTGCTTTCTCGATTCAAAATATTTCGCTGTCTTTGGCTACCTTCTGCAACTCCTAATGCTTCCAGGGCAATGCGCTCCTCTTACGAGAGAGGAATGACCCAATAGACTAATTTATTGTATCAGGTGAAGTTGCATTGTTAAAGAGAACCATGGAGTGAGATTTATGGTAAAATCCAGTGAATCCATCCTAACGGTAGCATTTTAAACCTCAGAGTAGGCCAATGTGGAAGCTGTTGAGGGGCTTCTGGACCCCTCAATGAGAACATGTGGGGCAGTTATCTGTATGTACCTCCTCTACAGAGCATCTTGGCTGCCATCTTGGTGGAGCAGTCACCCTGCATGCAGACCAGCTACTGTTTTGCCCACTTCGCAGCTTCTCCTTCTCTCAGGAAATCACAGAAGAACTGGCTAGCTGGGTGGCTGCCCATAGACTCACTGGGAGATCCCTTCTGGAACAGCTGCCTTTCAGCACTCCCTGTCTGAAACACCCCTCCCATCTGGGGTAGCAGGTCACAAGAGCAGCCCTGAGACTCCTCTGAGCTTCCCACCCTAGGAGTTCAGCTAAAGGCAGGAAGAGGGAGAACAGGCAAGTATGTGCCTCTGAGGAAGCAGAGGGGCCATGAGTAAGGCCTGCATCCAGTGCCAAGGAGAGAGAGCCTCCCTGAGAGAGGAGCTGCACCCCTCCCTAAAGGAACCCAGCCTACCCATGCCAACCTCAGAAACCACACGCCTTCATTGCAGGCAGGAAATAGCAACCTCAAAGTCTCCCCACCTTTGGGGCCCCCTGCCATCTCCAAAATGCTTCAGGCCAGAATTTAGGGAGAGCTCTGAAATTTGAGTTCTAATAGCTGGGTGTTGCCTACACTTGCTGTTCTAAATGACCTCTGGCCTCCTGGGGGTAATTATACAGTGGGCTTTGAGGGTTTAGGGGTGGGTAGGCTAATACCGGCAAATGCCAAAAGAATGTACTATTTCCCTTAAAAGCCTGTTAAGGCTAGAGACTCCGCTGATGAAAGAGGTCAGGAAAATGCCATGATGTTATTTACTTTCTACCCTAACATTTGTGCTTTCTGAGGCACTGCACAAGGAAGCCAACACTGCCTGTCAAGTATGAAAGACATCGCTATTTAGTAACTCAGGTACCAGTAGAGGATTTACTCCAACAACCTAGAGTTCAAGGATTTCCAGATTGTGGCCTTTCTGGCTATCTCCAATCGCTATGAGCCCTCCCCTCACAGACCCTCCTCCCTGCTCTATGCCTCCTCATGGTGCCAACACAGCCCTTTGTTTCCAGTCTTCCCTGTTGCCCCAGCTGCACCCCAAGAATCTCCCCAATCACTTATCTGAGTCTCAGCCACATTTCAACACTCACCCCGTATCCCACCTCCTAATGAAGCCTTCTGCCTCTGCCCATTCCCAGCCAGCCCACAGCTCTCAGTATGTCCCCTAGTCCATGGCATGCACTTCCTACACTCTTAACTTATATTTTTATTTACGCATCGTTTCTTCTGGAAGATAATAGGCACTTTGTCATACATTGATTTGTATCCCCAGAGCCTTTCACTGCAAGCTACCTGGGAGGCGTCCCAGATACGGCATCCCTGAAAGAGGCCTACCTCATCTCTCCAAGGACATTTCTCATGACTTCATGACTTCATCCCAGCCCCTTCCAAAGCTGGCGAGCCCTAAGTTTTATAAAGTTCCTCCTTTTACCAAGCCAAAATGAGCAATATCTGGTCCTACCTCTACATTAACGGGCAGCCGCCTGCTCTCAATTTTTAGGTTAGGGTTTGCTTCTCTAGACTAGAGATCCTCAGTTCTTTTGTCTGGTCTTCCTCTGGGAAGTGTCCAGATACTATAGTGTCCAGATACTATAGTGTCCAGATACTATACCATCCCTCTCTCCTGGGAACTTTCTGGTTTCCAATATCCCTCATGAAATGTGCTGCACAGAACAAAATGCAGTATTCAGCTATTGAAGATGTACATTCTGAGTGATGAGCCTAAAACATAGGGAAGGAGGCACTTGAGGGAGTGTTTTTATTTTTATTTTTTTTTAAATATTCAATTACTCATTTTAAAGAGTCGGGGGAGAGGAGCAGAGGAAGAGAGAGTCTCAGGCAGACTCCACACTGAGTGCAGAGCCCAATGAGGGGCTCAATCCCATGACCCTGAGATCACAACTTGAGCAGAAACCAAGTGTCAGACACTCAACCCACTGCACCACCCAGGCGCCCCATTGAGGGAGGTTTTTTGATGTTAATTGTTATCATGAACAGGACTGGATGGCAATGATTTTTGCTTAAAACAAGAAAGAAATGCTTTTGTAAAGAAAGCCAGCAAGTATTTTACCCAACCGAGAGATTCCAGTTTTAGGGAAAACCAAAAGTGGTACAAATTAGAACCACCTGGACAGACATGGAATCTATTTTCTTAATTTTATCTCACAGCCTTTTGATGGCATAGTTGTGGTTTGTGTGAGTTCTACAAAGAAGTTCATGTACCTGGTTATCCAGCAATGGGTTGCCAACCAAAAATGTAACTAGAGCCAGTTGGAAAATGAAGAGCATCAAAGCTGTCAGCGTCCTGAACTGACACTGGCCGACTCTCCAGATCTTCCTTAGAAAACAGCCAGATCGGGCACCTGGGTGGTTCAGTCAGTTAAGTGTCTGCCTTTGGCTCAGGTCATGATCCCAGGATCCTGGGATCGAGTCCCACATTGTGTTCCCTGCTCAGGGGGGAATCTGCTTCCCCCTCTACCCCTCCCTCCCCCTGCCCGTGATCTCTCTCTCATTCTCTCTCAAATAAATAAATAAAATCCTTAAAACTGCCAGACCAATCAAGTACCCTAGCAGTCCTGGAGGTGCTCCAGCACCCAGGGCTCCCCATCTCTATACTCCTCTCCCATCCCTAAGCCTGCTCTTAGCACCTCAAAATCTCTGAAGTTCCTTTAGCGGGCCAAATCAAGAGAATGGAGTCATCATATATAAGGGGAAGGCCACTAGGATCACATGATTTCCTTTTTCCCCAAGGCACTCAACATACCAAATAATACCTTACTTTAGGGTTTGGGAGGCTAGGCCATTTTCTCTGGTTCTTAAGGACCTTTTATGTATCTGTATAGGCCTAACTAAGTGAAATCTCCTCCCTGACCCTCAGTGTACTTCTACTCCAAAATCTGTAAAACTAAGGGAAATCCTAATTTCTTTTTATCACGAAAGCCTAAGAAACCAGAGGATTTCCCCAATCACTGCAGCACACTGATCTCGTTTCTTTTTACTTCTGAGGTGTTCATTTTCTGTACCATTTATGTTAACATTTCACTACCCTTTTGCTTCTATTTTCATAGATAAAAGAAATAGTCAGCTCTGGAAGAAAACTCCTCTAATTTCTGCGGAAAGTTTAAGGGATTTGCCTTAAGTTGCAGAGGTGGTTAGTCCAAGAGTGCATCTTATCCACCCCCCAGCTAGACTCTAAGCTCCAAGGAGGCCAGAAGAGACCAGGACGACACATTCTTCTTTCCAGATCCATACAGTGGCTGATCTTTAATAAATGTACCCCAGGCCACCTTAACACCAAATGAAGTTAGGGCTCGGGTCCATGATAGAGGCTTCTTAGAGCCTGGGATGGAAAGGAACTGCCCTTGAGCCATTCAGTGTAGTCCTGAGAGACTTTGCTTGCAGAGACCCTGCTGGTCATCTATTAATCTTTAGGACGAGCTCATAGCCATAATCCCTTCCCCCCTGCATGGTGGTATTTTGAAAGACAGCAGCTGGACTTAGGACAAAAAAAGACATAGCTCACAGACTCAATGTTTTGCTCTATCACCTGGAGTCCTGATGAATTCTCCACCCAGGCGAAAAGTCAGGCGGACCCCTTATCCACCTTGCCTGAATTCCGGGAGCCTGTTGCTATAAACCTACGTAGAACAGAAACCCATGTGGTGATGACAATATATGCCTGGCTATAAGCTGACCCCAGATACAAGGTGTTTCCCCACAAAAAAGTCCAAAGGAAAGTTTCTGGCCAATGTGAATACATAAACTTTTGGGAATATGAGTAAAATGTTCAAGTGTCTAATCATAATCTTTAATTTGTTAAATAAATTACATATTGATGTTAAAAATCAGGTATTACATAAAATAATGCTTAATTTAGCATTTTTCCCACTCTTACATTCAGCATTCACACACGTGTTCTGTCTTCCTTGTCTCCTTCATCACGATGGCCAATTTGTTTATCTTTTGCCGTGTCATCCAGAGTGCACATCTTCACGCTTCAGTTGTCTGACATATAATACTTTTAAAAATCAGGCACGATGCTGTCGCTGAAAAATTTCTTCTAAACCATACACTTTCATAAAAATAGGAATTTCCATTTATCCTATCGGTTGACAGCACACCCACTTTATCCTTTTGCTTTTATAACTGCAAAATCCAGCAACTGAAATTTTGAGAGACAACCTCCAGGAATAATTACTAAATCTGTGTCAAATTTCTATCCCTCCTTTTTAAATCTGTTTTCCATTAGTCGACCTCTACAAAAAATGCAAAACTAGCAGTGGTTGAATCATTTCAGGATGTCTTGCCTAAAGAGTATTTTCTAGGTAACAAAAGACAAAAACCAAACAAACAAAAAAGGAACTTGACCTGGAATATGAGTAACTTCATGAGAACCTGAATAACATTTATAACTATATCTGCATCTTCCATCTTTCTGTGAAATAACTTTGAAGGAAAAACCTTGCCTTATAGGCAAGGAAGTCCCAGTTTATAACTGTTTTCCTGGAGTGATTATAAATTGTTCCTCCTTTTATTCTCAAAGGTATCACAGTTTGGACAATAAATTACACAGTCTTCCACTTACAGCAAAGAGCATACTATATATTGTAATTCTGTGGCCTTGCCAAGGCATTCAACATATTGGCCATTCAGCAAGTTTCCTGTAAGACTAATACCCACATGGCTGCCAGACAGAACTCAAAGGCACAGTAGTTGGAAATTAAAGCAAAGCAACTAATTATCTAAAGTGATATTAAAATGTCTAAGATTCTGGTAATTTGACTACCAGTCAACACAGCATCTGCTTCCAAAGGAAACCTTATTTTTTAAAATCAATCTTTAAAAGAAATCTAATTACAAGAAACTCTCTCAATTAGTTAAAAAGGGCTGCTTTGATCTGAGAACAGTACATTTAGTTATTATTATTTGTCTAATATTTCTAAATCTCTGGAGGGAAATTGTCTTTATTTCTTATTTTATGATGTAACCATTCATACTTGCAAAGATGTCTCGATTAAGACAAAATTCAGGGGTGCCTGGATGGCTCAGTTGGTTAAGCATCTGCCTTCAGCTCAGGTCATGATCCCAGGATCCTGGGATCGAGCCCCACATTGGGCTCTCTGCTCAGTGGGGAACCTGCTTCTCCCTCTCACTCTGCCTGCCACTCCCCCTGCTTGTGCTCTCGCTATCTCTCTGAAAAATAAATAAATAAAATCTTCAAAAAAGGGGTGACTGGGCGGCTCAGTTGTTAAGCGTCTGCCTTCGGCTCAGGTCATGATCCCAGGGTCCTGGGATCCAGCCCCACATTGGGTTCCCTGCTCGGTGGGAAGCCTGCTTCTCCCTCTCCCACTCCCCCTGCTTGTGTTCTCTCTCTGTGTCTCTCTCTGTCAAATAAGTAAGTAAAATCTTAAAAAAAAAAAAGACAAAATTCATTTCCAGTTGACCATCTTGCAGGTGATTGTGTTATGTGTAGTGAGGGGTATGGAAGCAGGTGGAGCAGCTTTCCCAAGCTCTGGGGCCATGAGACTCACACCAGAAGTCCAGCCCCTGTGCAAGCCTGCCAGCTTTCCTCACTTTCTGTGGGTTGGGCTGACTGCCTGCACAATGCTGACGGTTATGCAGACACTGAAGAGGACAAATCTGTGCAAATCCACTCCCATTCATCGGAAAATCACTCTGAGCACCAATGCCCCTCATTGTAGATCAGAAACTTCATCTTCGAACATGAAATCTGCCATGCAAGGAATACCCCAACAAACAAAACTCCAAAACTTGCTTCTTAAAATGAATTTCTATGTTTCTCCATTCCTGCCTCTAAGAGTTGATTGCCTGAGTGTAAGTAAATCAACCCAGGTCAGCGAGTCATGTACCCCAAAGTTAAGGCACCTTTCACACTGGATGGGGGATATGGTTTCATTTGGAGGGTCATTAAATAGAACTGCTTATCCTTAAATCACCTTCTGTATTTGACATTACTCATGGCCCAGGGTCTCATGACAGTTGACAAGATTTGAGCTCTTTCTGTGAGTCCCACTTTGGGCAGCCCATCTCCCTAGATCCACGGATAATGCAGTAGAAAAACAGTCTTGCCAAGGTGAATGTCTCCCAACTATCCCTTCTCCTCAACTACATAAGAATCTCCCTTGGCTATCTAGCAGCACAGGGAGGGTTCTCATGGGACACTGTCCTGCAGACACACTGGCTTTGGAGAGAACGTCTAACCTCTTTGCCAAAGCTCTCATCTGATTTTTCCCTGCAGTGAGTGGGCCTGAACAGAGAATAGCCAAAGGATGGCTGTCCTTTAAAACAATCAGGACCTCAAGGCCTTTGCCCCAGCCCCATGCTGTAAAGAAAAGAGAAAAGAGAGGGGCACCTGGCTCAGTCGGTTAAGCATCTGCCTTCAGCTCAGGTCATGATCCCAGGGTCCTGGGATCAGCCCCGCGTTGGGCTCCCTGCTCAGTGGGAAGCCTGCTTCTCCCTCTGCCCTTCATCCCTCTCTTGCTCGCTCTCTCTCTCCCAAATAAATAAATAAAATCTTTAAAAAAAAGAAAAGAGAAAAGAAACATCTCAGGTATCTCTCCTGCACTCTTGAAATCTCTAAGAAAATGGTCCCCCCGGCCTTTCTTCTTCACAAGAGTTTTCCCCTTCCAACCATTTCCTATCCTGACCAAGAGCACAATGGGAGAAACAAGGAAAAGTGAGAGCAAGGAAGGCCCAGCTATGGAGGCCTCCTCTATCTCCCTGCCCACTTTTAGTCCTGATGGCCCTTTGTACCTCCTTCAGGGGTGTCCTCTTGCCATCCAGGGTTTCTTCTTCCAGGGGAAGCTGATATGAGAGGGTAGGATATGATGTCAACTTTCCCACACGCTCTTGAAAACTGAGGATTGATTTTTATCCCTCCACACCCTCCTCCTACTGAGCTTCCTAGACACATTTTTCCTACATTCGTTGTGTTGGGGACATCCTCACTGTGAGGCTGTGGCCAAGGGCTGCTAAGTGTGCACAGACGTGGACACATATGACTCAAAGCCCACTAGGTGACCAACAACCATGTCCCCTGAGGCCTTTCTGTCTTTTGCAGCCCATCCCTGCAGGATGTTGTCTTGGTCTCCCTGTAAACCCAACCGCAGGCCTCTTTGTGCCTGAGGTCCCAGGCCCACAGCGACCTTGCCAAGGGCTTGGCCTTCCAGTCGTCTGAGGTTGTGCTGCTTGGCTTGTGCCCTGGTGAGCCCTCACAGCCTCGTCTCTCTGCTCCCTCCCCACCAGCTTCCTCACCTTCTGCAGCACCTCCCAGGAGGCCCGGCGCCTGGCCGCCTGGCGTTGCTGGGAGAAACTCAGGTCCACGCCAGCCAGATGGCTCCGCTGTCACTTTTGGTTCAGAACTGTCCTGGTATTATGTTTATCCAGAGCATTTTTCTCTTTCTCTCTCTCTTTTTCATTTTCTGATCCTGACGACAGACCAATAAAGAGGAAATTTTACCACATGATGCTTTTTTTATTTTTTAATGACTGGATTGTACCAGCTAGTTCTCAAAAAAAACAAAACAAAACAAAACAAAACAAAAAAAACCCCCAACTTCTCAGAAAGCTTTTAAGATACTTTCTTTGAGTGACATTTTTCATTTTGCAAAGACTACAGCCTTTTCTCAAACAGATTTTTATCTTTTTTCTGAGGTTTGATGTGGAAATCTCATTAAATTCTTCCATCTAGAGTATGTCAGTATTTGATTGAAATGCGAGTTTGAAGGCTTGCCTGTTAAGCCATTTCTCCTTGCATCCTTTTAAAATTAATGCATACTTCTAAAACTAATGATGTATTTAATATTGAAAATAAGCTAAACCTCATGAGAACTCGCAGAGCGTTTCAAATAGATGCAGAAGATCGCCACCTCGTGGCCACTGTGGGATCTGTTACTTAGACTCGTGCTGCTTTGTCCTGGGGTTTGGGGCCCCACCGCTAATTACGTTAAAGGACTTCTATGAGGTTCACATCCCAATCCCGCTTTTTTCCCATGCAGTTCACATCCCAGTCCTGCTTCTTTGCTGGTCAACTTGTGGAGATTTCTTGGCAATTTGGGGAAAGGAGGCTATTCTAAGTAACCTCAGTGGTTTAGTAGAAGGAAGCTGTTTTGGTCCTTTAACTTCGTTTTAGTCAAGAGACGAAATAACTTCAGGGAGCCCAGCTCTCCGTTTCCTTCAAACCCCATATGCTCTTACTCCTGTATTTTTTTTCTAAATGTGCCTTAAGGGGATACATGTATCAACATCCTGAAGGAGATATTTAAAAGGCAGGTTTCTGGGCTCACCTACACCAAGACCTAAGAATCCGAATGGCTGGGGATAGGTTCTGGGACTAGCATTTTTAACAAGTTCCTCAGGTGATTTTTATACACATTAAATGTTAACAATGCTGCATTTCATCTATGCAAAGAAGAAATTAGACAGAGGCCTAACAAATTAAATGGGTTTAACCCTGCGGAGCCTCCCTCAGGCACCAAGAGGGAGGGAATTTAGAGCTGAAGAGATCTCAAGACACCAATGCGGTAAGTTTCCAAAGCTCCTGCCAGCCTGGATGTTTGCTGTACGAACAAAGAAGGCTCCATTAAAGACTGCAATGACCTGTCCCTTCAGCTGGACCCTCTAAACAAGAAGCCATCATCTATCAAAAGACTGGCCCATCCGTGTAGGTGCCTCCCTTGACTTGAATAGGAAGCCGCAAAAGGCAATGAGATGAAGGAGTGGCTACCATGCTCCCCTGTGTCCAAACCTCCAGGCCTGATCCTCCCACTGACTAGCTGTGTGGACTTGGGCAGGTCACTGGTTTCAATTGTCCTCCTCTATAAAATGGAAGTGGTTGGAGCACTGTTACTGAATTTTTTTCCAGCTCTAGCTGGATCTTCTAATTTTGAACTTTCAGAGAAGAAGGGTCTCTTCGTGAGGAGTGATCTTGAGAGTTCTTACTCATTCCAAGCTCAAGACTAGTCTTTGGCTGTTTGCAGGAATCAATTCTTAGGGAGTGTCACAGTGAAAGATGAGATCCTTTGTCAATGTGAAAATAACACTTTTGCAATGTCAACTCTCTGTGGGAGAAAAACTTAGCACCAGATTGGGAGACCTCCAAATTTTTCCACAACCATATGACCTCGTCACTTCCTCTCCCCTCTCCCACTATAAGCCAAAGACTTCAGCTCACCCTGTCATCACAGATTCCCTTCCCATGCCCACCCCAACCCCCCAAGCCTCAGGTGTATGGACTCACTTCCTACCTGAAAGCTTATTTTAGAGGTCACTGAGATGCCTGCAAGAGATTGTCTCATGCAACATCCAGCCCATCCCTATTCCTTCAAACTCACCACACCAGGTGCCACTTCTCTCTGATTCCATCACTACCTGGGCATACCTGGCTCGGTTCTTAATACATGACATTATAATCAATTTACATGCCTGTTGCCCTAGATGTAAGACCTGTGTCTACAACACAGTATTTTCTTGAAATATTTTCTTGAATAAATGAAACTAAGAATGAAAAAAAGGAGTAAATGAATACATTAAAGAATTGAGAGAATAGAAGGTGATTGTTATACAGAACCCACACACCTAGTCTTCAACAAGCATGGATGAAGAAAGAAGGCCTGGGTCCAGACTCAAAGGGCCCTGGAGTATTCTGGGGGAGAATCTGGGAATGGGGGACTGTGCTAGGGCCAAAGAAACATGGTGACTTGTTGTAACATTGTTTCTCAAAGTGCAAGTCACAGACCACTAGAGGGTTGTGAAATCAAGTCAGTGGGTTCAGACCAACATTTTAAAATGAAATAGAACAGAATAGAATTAGAAAACATGTCTCTTGGCAAGAGCAAGTATTATTTCATGGAACTTTTGTTTTTATAAATACATATATATGTATATATGTAATCACACACATATAATGATGTAAAATATACTTCTTTTCTACATATGGTGGTCAAAAAGATTAGAAGCCACTGATTTAGGAAAGGTCATCCCTATATATGTCATTGACCCCATTTGAAAAAAAGAACTTACTGGCCTTATGGTATGGCTTCCATTTATTGGAGTGTGGGGACCCATTTATAAGCAAATGTATATGGATTCCATAACTCTTTTGAGAGATCAATATATTTTCTAATTATATGAAAATATAATGATCTCATCTTACCCAATTTCAGTTAAGTTCAGAACAAGTAAAACTCCTTTCTAGATATTATTATAAGAAATTTTCATTGAAATAAGGACCTTCCCCTCTGTTTTTCCTTTAATGTCTACCCCTGTATTACCTTTCTATGCTGACAGCATGACACTACCTCTCCCCTTTCTCCCATCAGGGTAAAAAAAACAAAACAAAACATTTTCTAAGAGTTAGTAGAAAGAAGTGATGAAAGCAAATTAAAAACCTTAAATTCCAAAGCCCAACTTAAAATCTATCTAAGTATCTCAGTGGGAAATCACAGTGGAAGGTGGGATGCTAAAATTAAAACTACAAAGGAAGGAAAATAATGACTGACCTTGTTATGAACTTGAATCTAAGCACATAGGACACATACATCTTTTCTGCCATATTTTGTACTCTTCCATCAGACAAATGGCCAAGTGTTAGGCTTTCCCTGGTTTGGCTATGATACTGTTCCCAGTCTTATCTGTTGACATCATGTGGGATTGTCACCATTCCTTTTGTACAAAGAGTCTCCTACAACATCTAACACGGAGGTTTCAAAATGGTGGCCAGCAGCCAATCCAACCCAGACATGTTGCTGAGGTAGACTGGTTTAGTGTTTGAAAAATGTCATGTTGACACTTAAAACTCAGAAAGCTTCATTTAAAAATTTGGCACTTAGCTTCTCTTAAAAAATCAAAATATTTGGCACTACACCACCCATATCTCTACACGGGTACAATTGCTTTTAACCTTGACCTATGGGATCCCTGTATTTTGAAATAATCGTTTCCTTTGTAATCTTACATATTTTATTTCATTTAAAAACCTCATCCTGAGAAGGGATCTAGAGATTTCGCCAGACTGACAAAGGGGCCCATGGCCCAATAAAGGTTAAGAACCCCTAGTCTAGCCAACTAGCAGCTGTCCCTTTAACCCGTGATTGGCCACAGGTCTCATCAGTCTCTACTTGCTCTGAGGCCATGCGTCCATTTCCACTTTCCTCTGCACTGATGCTCTTCCCAGTGTCTGAAATATTTCTTGTATTCATGTCTCTTTCAAAAGATGGGGGAAAAAAAATCAAAGAGGGCCTTAAAATTCTTACACTAAGCTGCCCCACTTGTTTATGCTGCCTCAGTGATCTCTGCCCTCCGGCTTACGTTCAACATCAGTGAACATCAGTGAACATCAGTGGAGCACGGCCACTGACCAATCAGGATGGCTGCCAATTGGAAACAGACAATTCAGGTGCATGTCATCCGGACTTCAGCCGTGTGCCTGCAGTCTTTTTCATCACTACCTTGATGGGCTTCTCCAGCTCCCTGGACATTATTCCCTGCTGTATCCCCCCTTCTCCCTGGAATATTGGGGCGGGGGGGTGCTGTCTAGCACATGCTTGGGAGTGTCACCATTTAGAGTATCCTGGGGAACAGGGAAAACCAATGCCTTTTCTGTTTCTCCTTTTCAGCAAAGGAGCAGAGAGGCTACCTTGACCCTGCTGGCCAGGCTTTGGACGTGAGTGTCCATGCAGCTGGTCCTACGAATGCCCAGACTTGTGCTGCACAGGGCAGTTTGCACAGCTCTCCTCCTGGACTCACTTCCTCGCACCAACCTTCCTGAGGAAAGGAAAGGAATCAAGCCCACTTTGCAGAGGAGGACCAGTCAAGTTCAAGAAAAGTTTGATGCAAAGTCAGAAGGAGAGCACGGACTTCCAGAATTTTAGTCTATTTGAACATCTGTGGGGGGGGTGGTGGGAAACAAAACACCTGTTCCTCAAGGAAAGTGCCTTTTTGGGAATTCCACAGCAAGTGTTTAATAAGTGTTGTTCAATTGGATGCATTTATGTTTGTATAGAGCAAGTCTGGACCTTTCAAGTAAATCTAGTCTCTTCTGAACAGCCACATTAGCCTTTATGCTAATTAAAGAAAGATAGACCGGCAGACAACTTGGATCTTACAACAGAACTGGGCTTTTCTTTTTTTGCGGCAGTAAAATACTATATTTTATTTCACTTTTTAAATTATTGACTTTTTTTCCTTTGGGTATATAGTTCTATGACTTTTAACATATATATAGATTTGTGTAACCACCTTTAGGATACTGATCCATCACACCAGAAACCTCCTTAATGCTAGCCCTTTGAATGATTTTCAAAATAATTATACTGGTGTCCACATCAATCGAAAGCTATAGGGATATTTGTAAAATGACGTATGCGTTTTGTTTTGTAAGACAAAACTTGCGTGTGTTTTAGAGGATTTGATTTCCTTCCACTTTGGAGGATATAAAAATTATTTTTTTAAGATTTTATTTATTTATTTGTCAGAGAGAGACACAGTGAGAGAGGGAACACAAGCAGAGGGAGTGGGAGAGGGAGAAGCAGGCTTCCCGCGGAGCAGGGAGCCCGATGCGGGGCTCGATCCCACGACCCTGGGACCATGACCTGAGCCGAAGGCAGACGCTTAACGACTGAGCCACCCAGGCGCCCCAGGATATAAAAGTTATTGAGAAAGAATCCACACACGTCCCTCCAAAATTTTTAAAGAAACCTGATGGTTTGACTGGTTTCCAGCTATAACAGAAGACACTAGAGCACCACTGTGAACGGTGGGACAACGCCCGAGGAAGGTAACCCCTTCGGAAGGAGGCCTCCACGCATCCCCCTTCCCCATCACCCAGTGGCGCCTTCGCCCTCCTCTCCTCCGGACCCTGCCCCACTCCCAGACCTCCTCCCCAGCACCGGCTCCTGGCATCTCTCCAGCTTCCTCCTCTCTTCCCCTGGTGCCTCCCTCCCGGGAACACCCACCTGCTGGCCTCTTCTCTAGCTTCTTGCCACTCCTCAACTCTTCCCATCTCTGGCTCCTCGTCAGGACAAGTATGATAGGAATGGAGGAGCCTGTTGACAAAAGGGAAAGGAGTTCCTTTTCCCTTCCCACTAAAACTTCCCCCAGGACAGATTTACCGTGTACCGAACCTTACCTGAAATAAAGGACATCTGTCCATCTGTCCACGCTGCCCACCTGCTCTCCAGCCAGCCAGGCTAAGCAGCGCACTTCCCCCAAAGACACAGGGGGCAACAGCCAGACCCGAGCCTCCAGGCCTTGCTGAGTCTCTCCCTGGCTCCCTCCCTTCGAAACAAACCGAGACTGGAAGTGGAGGCAGAACGAAGAGACATACCACTGAGTACTGGTAAAAAGGCACCTAATTCTCACACAGTGGATTCCTATGGAGAAAAAAACCCCAGCGCCCCACTCCCTGCCCTCTATAAATACTGAAACAGACAGGATTCATGTCATCCAAATGGTCTTTACAAGACTCCTGAATTCTGTAAATAATTGCCTTCTGGCAAATATTTTTGGAAGTGGATATTTTATGGAGTTTGCAGAAAGCAGAACTTTCTTTCAGTGACTAAAGCTAGTGTCTTTTGAATAATGCTTACTATGGTACCGCATAAATGAAACTATTTGCTAAAAGCTTTTTATCGGTTATGATGCAAGCTAGTTATTGGATGTGATTCAGTGAAAAAGAGAAGAGATAAATAGATGAACCATTGCTGTCTCATGTTTGGTACACCATTGCTCTCTCCACATGGGGCTGAACATACTGTGTTAGCCTGGAGACCATCCTGTGTGTATGTGTCTAAATACGTACACACATAACATATATATTTAATGGGCAGCAACTGTTTTCAAAGAATGTAAGTTTAAAAGAAAAAAAAAGGAAAGGTAGAAAATGAGTGGTTTGTTCTTTACAGAGAAATGTACAGGAGCTTGATGTAATCCGGGAGTTGAAACTCAGTGATGAAACTGGCAGTAAATAAAAAGCTCTTGAGTATCTTAATTAGCTTTTGGACTTAAAATTAGTTCTCCATATATGGGAATGAACTCATCCCACAGGCCCAAGCCAGCTTTTGAAAGTCCAAAAACAACAACTCTAAACCAGGTGTGGGGAGTATGAACTTTTGGCAATTTCAACACTCAGGTATACAAATATTTGACTTTCTCTGGGTTTCTATAATAAGTGGTCTTAGCTTTTGAATCCTCTTTTCAACTTGGTGGCAGGAGTTTGAAGTTTGCCCATTTGAGGTACAACTCTGTCACTTCCGGAGTTAAAATCGGTGTGTGTTAGTTCAAGATTCTCCCCTCTTCTCATTTCCTTCCAGGAGAGACAGAAGTACCACAAAGGCTTATATATTGTCTAGAGAGGCGAATTTAATAGCTTAAATATGTTGTTCTATTATTCACAAGGTACTTCTGGGTCACCTTTACTATAAAAGTGGAGAATATTTTTTAGATAAAGTTAGGGCACACTCCATAAAAGTTTTACAACTCACTTAAAATCATAGATGAGCTGTGTATTTCAAGATGAAGATTTAAACTCTGGTTATTTAGCAGGGTCTTGGGAGGCAGGAATTGCTGTGTCAACTAATGTTGTGCTCTATATTTCATTACTGTCTTTATGTTTTTTTTCTGTCTTTATGTTTTTTTAAATACCTCAAGAATAAAGTTTATTTAAAATGGCACACTTTGCCAGCAGCACATTATATGCATAGAATATACTGGTACCATGGCCATTACTCTTATTTATTACAGTAGATTAGTTATGGACCCTCTCCCATCATATCTTGGCTTATTAACATACTGCATACTAAAAAGTGTAATGAATGGCCCTACAATGAACAGTTGCAAAGTCTAGTCACTCATTCCTCTTTGGCTCTCCTTTTTGTGCAGAGGGAAAAATTAAATAGGATTGGACTCATGCCTGAACGATCACCCACCTGATTCAGCTTGTGAGGTGAGGAGGGAAGGGGTCCCTCTCAATACGTAATGATTGAGAAATACTTGGGCTCCCTCCAGGGTTAGAGATGAGGGCCAGCAATCATCAAAGTTCAAATGCCACAGGAAGAAGGGATGGGCTTGGGTCATCCAGACCTAGACCTACAGCATGTTTGTTGATCTTAGTTTTTAAAAACAAAACGGTAGAAACACACCAAAGGTATAGAACTCATAGCACTATCTGGTTCACAAGAATTTTTTTGCTAACATAAATTGCCCATCAACTTCTGCACAAGGTGAAGCCTTTAAGAGAAAACTTGATCCCTCCAAGGTACCAATAAATGGCAAAAACACTCAAAGAAAGTCTTCATGGAAGGGGCTGATTAAAAATCTTTTCTCGGGCGCCTGGGTGGCTCAGTTGGTTAAGCGACTGCCTTTGGATCAGGTCATGATCCTGGAGTCCCGGGATCGAGTCCCACATCGGGCTCCCTGCTCAGCAGGGAGTCTACTTCTCCCTCGGATCCTCTTCCCTCTCATGCTCTCTATCTCTCATTCTCTCTCCCTCAAATAAATAAATAAAATCTTTAAAAAAATTACATATCTTTAAAAAAAATCTTTTCTCAACTAACATGAAAAGAAAAGAGATCTGTCATCTAAATTTTTTTCCATTTTTTTTAAATGACCATAATCAAGATGAATTAAACGATGTTTAGGATAAGAATGCAGGTACTTTTATTATCCATAGTGTTGCTAGCCCAAGTTTTCTGCCTCCTACAAATCAAGTTTCATTCTGAAACTCTGTATCACCATAGAGCCTAAGGATCCTTTTGGAACCTAAGCATCATTCTCCAAAGAATCTGTGACCCACCAGTTAGCTGGCAATCAAATTTCCCTGGGAAACTCAATAGTTTGGGTATTTGAGGATAGAAGATGTGGTGGAATCTGGTGCTATTCTTTTTGGGGAGCTGCTTTTGTGTTTTTGATGACAGAGAATAGCCGGATCCATCTGGAGCAAATGATACAAGGCGCACGAGTTAGCTGCATTGCTCGGTTTGATGCTGTGCAGCAAAGGGAACATTTATTATCAGAAACACATTTCTTAGGACACCTGGGTGGCTCGGTTGGTTAAGTGACTGCTTTCGGCTCAGGTCATGATCCCGGGGTCCTGGGATCGAGTTCTGCATTGGGCTCCCTACTCAGCGGGGAGTCTGCACCTCCCTCTGCTTCTGCTCCTCCCCTGCTTGTGTTCTCTCTCTCTCTGACAAATAAATAAATAAATAAAATCTTGAAAAGAAAAGAAAAGAAACACATTTCTTTTCTGACATTAAGGGGGAAAAAAGTCCCGACTAATTGTAATTCTACTAAGAGATGGAGTGCAATTGGAACACTGTTAAGGAAACCGTGGCTTTAGCGTGGATTCTGGGAAGCCCAGGACAAAACTTCTTTAGCTTGCAGCTTCGTGCCACAACAAGGCCCATTCTCCAGGGCCCACCACTGCTTGCAGAACCCTAGGGAGTAGTGCTGGATGGGGTTGTTCTAGGAGAGGCAATCATCCACTGCTGGGCTCCCCTGCTTAACTCTCCCAATGGATTCTGCCAGACCATACTAGCAGACGAGCCACTACCCTCACCCATACCAATGGTAGCCTGGCTCCTAATGATGGCAAGGCCTTCAGAGGCCGCTTGCCAGTGCCGGGGTGGGCCTCAGAGCTGCAGTTCCAGGCTTGTCGAGCAGATGCGTGGTGAAGGCTGCAGTCAAGTGCACAGCGCATTTTCCTAAGTGGAAGGACTGGATTAGAGACAGAACATTACTTAACAGCAGGTGGGCAGTTCATTGCTAACCAGCTCAGTGGCTCCCCATCAAGGACCCTGCAGAAGCAGGCTTCTGCCTTCTGCTGGCTGTCGGAGTGAGGGGCTGCCCTTGGAACTGTCAGGAGCAGGCAGTGGTTCCGCAAGACAGTGTCTCCAGAAGCCCCTGTCTGAGATTTTCCTACGTAAACAATATAAAGGAAATCCCATGGGCTTATCTCTCACACAAACAAGAAGTACAAAACTTCCTTCACATTCACATGCTGGTTTGCTGTTCTCCCTTTAGGTTTATGGCTGTGTAAGGGTGTTTTTGTCCAGATATGTGAAGATACCTAGAAGTTTCGAGGATAAGGACCCTCTCCTTCTCAGGTAAAAGAACGAATATTATCGAGTGCCTCTTGCCTTCCTAGGACTCCGTACCCATAATCTCATCTCTTCCTCACCAAACACATCTATTCCAAGTGAGTGGCCCAAAATCACACCACTGGCCATCCAACGCATGCTTATGCTTCTGTTTTCATTCTACCGAAATGAGAGAGAGAAAGTAAAAAACGGTGTCCTGCCTTCTCCCCTTAGTAACCCCCTCCGCTCTGGGCCTTTCCACATCTGGAACTAAATATCTGACTCTTGTCACCCAGACCCACCCCTATTATCTGTGGGGCCCAGGCAAGAGTGCAACGGGACACCCAGGTACCATAGGTCTAAATATTTAAAAATTACAACATATCTAAATAGGGACACCTCATGCTTGCATCAGATACAGTCACTAAGATTTATGTATAAGAATTAAAGTAGCATAGGGGTGCCTGGGTGGCTCAGTCGTTAAGCGTCTGCCTTCATTAGGCTGAGATCATGATCCCAGGGTCCTGCGATTGAGCCCAGCATCGGGCTCCCTGCTCAGTGGGGAGCCTGCTTCCCCCTCTCCCACTCCCCCTGCTTGTGTTCCCTCTCTCAATGTCTCTCTCTCTCTCTCTCTCTGTCAAATTAAAAAAAAAAAAACTTTAAGAATTAAAGTAGCATAAACTGGAAACAATATAAGTGTTCAACAATGGGGCATTTTGATTGATTACAGTATCCATCCATATAATAGAATAACAATGGGCCATTAAAAGTTGTTAATAATGTAAAAAATGTGAATTACCATTAAGTGACTAAATATTATTAAAGTATCTTTGTAATTATTCTTGTTTAAGGTAAATGAATACATGAAAAAATATATATCCAATAAAATTGTAATAGTTGCTATCTCTGAGCAGTGAGCTTAAGAATGATACTTAGTTTCTTGTACGTATTTTTAGCGTTTTTCAAAAATGTTATAACAAAGGAAAAATGAAATACACTTTTAATAAAAATATTCATATACCTTAATAATCCCATTTTCAGGAATCTCTTTTAAGGAAAATCAAACATGTGGTTAAAGATCTCAAAGGAGGGGTGCCTGGGTGGCTCAGTCGGTTAAGCATCTGCCTTCGGCTTAGGTCATGACCTCAGGGTCCTAGGATTGAGCCCCGCATCGGGCCTGCTTCTCCCTCTCCCTCTGCTGCTCCACCTACTTGTGCTCTCTCACGCTCTCTCTGTCAAATAAATAAAAATAAAATCTTTTAAAAAATAAAAGATCACCAGGGAATTCATCACAATGTTGTTTATAATGATAAAAACTGCAATTAACTAAAATTCCAAGAACAAGGTAATAGTTACACAGTTATAAAAAAAAATACAATAAAATATTTTAAAGACCCAAAGAAAACAAAATGCCCAAAGAAAAATGTTACAGAAAAAGCAAAAGTGAACTGAATTTTAACAACCTAACTTGCTTCAGTATTTAAGTAAAACCAAACCATCATCATGGGGGGAAAAGTTCCTTTTGATTGTGCACAGCTTTCAAATATCTTAAAAGGGTAAACAATTTGGTATGATTACTGAAGCTTTGAAACGTCCTCATATTATTTTTTATTCTATGTGGCAAGGAATACAGGGGTGCTCAGGAAAGTGATGGTGACCCCAAAGTCAGAAATAAGGAGAAAGAAGGCATTCACTGAGTCGAGTAGGGGAAAAAAACAGGATTCTTGGTTTAAGCTCCGCCAAAGAAAGAACATGCATGACCACAGCCGCGGATGGCGGAAAGGCTGCAAGGTTTAATAAGGGAAGGAAGTGTATGGTTTCTCCAGCTCCAGAAAATAGCCACCTCTAACCCCACCCCTGTATCCCTTATGCCTACCCTGGGATCTTCTACGCATCTAGAAAATCTGTCATTCATTGAGCAAATATTTATTGGGTAAGCTGATAGACATAAACAGGACAGGAAAAGAGGGAATCTGTTGCAAGTAAGTGTGTTGAGCTACCTGTTCCCCTCCTTCTTTAGAGAAACTGCTCCTTCTCTCCCTCCTTCGGGGTAGGTGTTCTATCATTTCCCATGACCCTACATCCTTTCCCACAGTGATTGGCTGAATGGTGACCAATTACCCAAGCTCAGCCAATCAATGTATCTCACTCCCTTGGCCATTGCAATTGGCCAAAGTGTGGTCATGTGGCCCAAAACAGGCCAATCAGACTTCCTTCCTGTCTTTTTCCAAAACCCATCTGGGAGAAGAGAGCATCTTTCCTCCATTTAGAGAGCGTGAAGATGTGAGCCTGGAAGCTGCAAAGAGCCAGCTGAGAAGCAGAGTAGAAAATGGGGCAATAAGCAGAGATACCCAGAGACATGAGTTAGAGAAAGAGTATTGCTGGCATTCAAATCCCTGTTTCAGATCTCCCCAGTTAACCACTTCCTCTGTTCCTCTGGCTGTTTGTTTACATGAACCATTACCTTCCTGTTCTTCTGAAGCTAGATCCAGATGTGTTTTTGCCATGTGAAACCGGAGTCCTCCCCAATGCAGGCTCCTAGCATTGCAAAGCTCTGTGTTAAGTGGTAGGGATAGAGAGATGGATAAGTGAACCTCCTTGGGCTAGTGAAAAAGGTAGGTACAAGGTCAAATGATTTAGCAAGATAATGAGGGAGCTGAAGGTGCTCCCCCGGGAGGGACTTTGTCGCATTTCCTCTTAGCTTTTAGCACCACTCTCCCTTCATTCTGCATTAATTCAACCAGTATTTACTGAACGCTGACCATCTATTCTCCTCTCCGGTTTGTGCACACTTAAACTGAATTGTTGTTTGCTAGTTCTTCTTTCCTGCTTAATTTCACCCAGTCTCCAGGGAACATTAAAAAGAGAGGATCCCACTTATGCCCGTAACTGTGAAAATGCAACATATGTTTAATGGAAAGTTTACAAATAACCACAAGATGGGGCTGTTACGCAATGAAAGTAAAATTTTAGGGGTCCGGAGGAGAGGAAGCAATAGTCTCCAACATCCAGAACTGAGTATTTAAATCTCTCGTCACTAAAAAAGAAGAAATAAAATATTTTGTGAATGTATACATTTCTAAACTTTCTATAAAATCAAAGCGCTGCTTGTAACAAATTTAGGGAGTACTCCTTAAAAAAAAAAAAAGACCTACTGATCCATTTGTGGGGAGAAAGTACATGATTATGACATTAGATATTTTCCTTTCAGAGGTTCTGCCTACAACAAGGTTGTTTGGTGGTCTTTCCCCTGGTCCTTTCATCTTCATTCCTTCCTCTCTTTCAGTGAAAGGCCATAATATAAAACAGAATCGTATTGATTTGTTGTTGTTGTTGTTGTTACAGACTTGTCTAGGTCCTTGTATTCAATTTCAAAAACAAATGAATGGCATTTGACATTTTCTTTTTTTTTTTTTAAGATTTTATTTATTTATTTGACAGAGAGAGAGACAGTGAGAGAGGGAACACAAGCAGGGGGAGTGGGAGAGGGAGAAGCAGGCTTCCCGCCGAGCAGGGAGCCCGATGTGGGGCTCGATCCCAGGACCCCGGGATCATGACCTGAGCCGAAGGCAGACGCTTAAGGACTGAGCCACCCAGGCGCCCACATTTGACATTTTCTATCAACATGCTCTTGTTTCCTGCTTTCTTCCAACTCCATCTAAATGAAATCCCTTTGACCTCACTGCTTCTGTTCCCTTCAGTTTTACAGTTTGAAGATCTAGACAGCTCTTGGTTAATAATGATAACGTCAGGTCGCCACTCTCTCAGAAAATCCAAAAGAGCCACAAGAGGGAGAGCCCCAGGTTGCCGTTGCCTTTTCAGAGAGGACACCGATCAGTGGGGCCAGGTGGCCGTAGGGATGACAAGCTGGAGATGCCAGTCCACCCGGGATATGGGAAATACACGAAGCTGGAGTCCCTGGACGGAAGCCTCGGAACCTCAGAGACCAGGCCTCCACCCCTCCTCCCCGCCCCTCCAGCACCACGCAATCTGTGTTGCATGAACTCAAAACTGGGAACGTCCCGTTGAGAAATGGAAAACCTAAAAATAGGCCCTCAGAAAGTACTTTGACCTTGGCTTGAAAGTCAGCCCAGTGCTATGACAAGAAAGACCTTTTCCATGAAGATTATGTTCTTAAAAGCTATATTTCATCTGCACACAGCCTCTCAGTAAAACCATGCTCAGAAAATGTGCAACTTGGCTATCCTTCCACTGTAAAATCAGGATATTTGGCTCTGGTTATTCTGGACATTAGATGTCTATGCAAGGGTTTCTTTCCAAAATTCTTCATACAAAATGTTGGAGGTTATAAACTGGATTAATAGTGACATTTAAGCAAATCTGCTATTGCTGTATGTATCCAATACTTAATGATTTTTGGAAAGAATTCAAGGACAAGGCAGGAAAAAATGTTGCAGTCAAGTAACACAGAATGTACACGTTTTAGAATTACCACAATAAACTACTAACTTGTCTTGAAGAAAGCTATCCAGGGTACCAAGAGAATATTTGTATTTTAAGTTTTGGCAATTAAATCCAAAATTAAAGGGTACTGTCTTATAATTTCTTGCATATGTTGGAATTAATATCTGAAAATTTCAATATCAAAGAACTTCAGGGGACCTTCATATGTATTCCATATATATTTCAAGGATAACTTAAACCCTGATTAAAAAAAGAAAAGCTATTAAACAGAGGGGAAAAACACACTTTTATATACTTGGGTAACTTTCTAAGGGACAGCTGCCACCAATTAAACAACACATACTTTTTTAAAGACTCCTGGGGGGTTCAATGCTCCTTCAATGGACTGAAAAATCTGGAGAAATGGACTTCATTAGCTGTTACAAAATTATTGAAAGGATATTTGAAATGGCATTTAATACCTGCAAAGACAGGAACAATCAGTGGTTTAAAGTTTCACTGTAAAGATTGGTAAATAACACTGATTACAGGTCTTATTCAAATAGAAAATAATATGTGATGAAAGGAGAATAATGATCCAAATTGCTCTTAATCTTGGAATTGTGCCTATTGATTGGCCTAGAAATAATGGTGCTAAGCATATGGTAAGAAAGCCAAATGCTTGAGAAAGTCATTAACTTTGGAGGAACAGGGTACCCATTTCATTGTACTCATACAGTATGTTATTGAATAAGCTCTCCAAACAATCGTGTAGTAGGGGAAAATTTTAGTTTTAACCCAAGTTAAGTAACATTCTTCTCCACTCCTCTGTAACTTATAAAAGCTATTTAGATACTCTTTATAATTCATTAAACATTTGTTGAACACCTACTGCATACCTGGCACACAACAGGATCAAGCAAGCAGTATAGTGCTCCAAGAGATCACTACAATCTCCCACGAGCTTGTTTCTAATAAGCTGAAGAAACAATGACCTCAAACCAGTAAATTTACACTTTTGACTGGCATTCCCAAAACACTCCAGCAAATTTCACGAACAAATATATTTATAAGCAAGAAATCATGTTAAAGAGACACAGTGGGGTTTTTTTTTAATTGTAATTTCTCATTTCTAGGAAAAGCCTCAAAGAATTTTGAATTTGAAATGTCTTTATTTCCCATTAACTTTTTTTGAGGACCCGTGTATCCAATTAAAGTTAAATTTGCATTCTTTTTAATCCATTTTTGAGACCTTAAATGTATTCTTAGATCCTAATCTTGACAATTGACTTTGATTTAAACGGTAACACAGACGCATCTGATTAATGAAAATAGAAGTATCTAAGAAAAGTCCTGCTCCTTAGCAAAAATGTGTTGCCAAAGGCATGCGAGTCAGTGTGAAGGCTTGCCAGGTGGGGGCGGCAGAGAGCACTTTGCAAAGACACTGGTAAGCCGAGGACCTCAAGACCTGGTGGTTGCCAGGGAACCCTCAGGACACCCGGGCACTGGGCAAGATCAATCTGTTGTGAGGAAGTTTGCTGAATAGAGAGGCTGGTAACAGGAAGCACGAGCCAGGAGAAACAAGGAAAGGGAACAAGAAAGGGCTGAATGCAAAGAGGAAAGAGCTTGGGCTTTGAAGTCACAAAAACCTGACTTCTGACACTTTCCCAACGGTGTCACCTCAGGCAAAGGACTTAATCTCTCAGTCTTGGTGCTTTTCATGTGTAAAATGAGCATAATAATATTACATTACCACCTTGCAGAATTGTTACAAGGTTGTAAGGTGATGCATGTAAAGTGCTTGGCACATTGCCTAACAGTATACAGAAAGGGCTTAACGAATGTTGTGCCCTATTATAATTTACCGCTGCCGTGCCAGAGAGGCTGGCACAGTGGAACTGAGTGCCAGCCTCAGAGAAGGAATTGAATGGGTGCCTCAGAGAAGTCCAAGTCTGGGGGGTGAAGGAAGCAAGGCGAAGGGAGCCGGGAGGGTGAGGACTCTCCTCGCTACTCTTTTGAGTTGAGCTGATGATTTTTTTGTCACAGAAAAACCTTGTACACTTAGATCTTCCGACTAGGGATGTCCACCTAGCCCCATTTGTAGTAGCTGGAGACAAAACAAAACCTAGTGTCATGTCTGATCAAGACCCAGTTATCTTACAAGCACATTTATTAAATAAAGGTGGAAATGGGGGCCCTGGGTGGCTCAGTCGGTTAAGCAACTGACTCTTGGTTTTGGCTCAAGGTCATGAGATGGAGCCGGGCATCAGCTCTGCGCTCAGTGCGGAGTCTGCTTGTCCCTCTTCCTCTGCTCCTCTTCCTTTTCTCTCTCTCAAATAAATAAATAAAATCTTTGAAAAAAAAAGAATGGAAATGAGAAAGGGTCTCTCAGGTACACATTGTAAGGCATCCACTGGACATTGCTTTTTAGCTAACAAGCTAAAACAACTAATTCTTGGAAATTGCTAATATTTTGTATTTATGTGAATGGCCCCCTTGTTTCCAGAACTGTAAAGGAAGCACCTCTCTCTCTTGTTCTTGGAGAAGACGGTGAGGTTTCCAGACGTCTGAGTACAGATGCAATAGACAGCAAGGTGTGAAATGTTGTACTTCATAATGGGAGGGATGGACATTTTTAACTAGATTGTGATCTTAAAGTATTCAGTAGATCTTTTTCTGGCCATAGAGTTTTGTAAACTGGACTCTCCCCCCACTAACTGTACTTACTGAAGAGCCCAGACTTTGGGAAATGTACTGTGGGGTGTTTTGCTGATCACCTTGGCTGGGTAGTGAAGCTGAAAACATTTCCCGTCCTTAATTACCCTGAGGTAGAAGAGAGAAAGGTGGCGGAATAGAGGAGGAGAGAAAGCGCTTAGCTCTGAAGGGATTGATGGGTTAGGCATGGGACTGAGGCTTGCAGAGGCCTGGACATTTTGCAGGTGGGGTTTGGGCTGGTGCTGGCCATGCAGTGGCCTCCAGGGGCTAGACTGGGACCCTGAGGTTTATTTCAGGCCAGCTGTGAAGGCCAAGTGTACCCATTGGTCCCTGCAGTGTCAAGCACTCAACTTGAGATTCTTTTGACACTTGGGAGAGTTTTTATTAAATGCCATGGGTTTTCCCCATTTTTAATGAATAGCACAGCCATATAAATGTACCTAAGTGTTTTGGGGCACCTGGGTGGCTCAGGAGGTTAAACGTCTGACTCTTGATTTCGACTCAGGTCATGATCTCAGGGTCATGAGATCGAGCCCTGCCATGATGGACACCATGCTCAGTGGGGAGTCTGCTTGAGATTCTCTCTCTCTCCCTCTCCCCCTAACTGTTCCCCCTTGCACATATGTGTGTGTGCACACGCACTCTCTCCCTCTCTCTCAAATTAAAAAAAATAAAATAAAATAAAAAATAAATTTACCCAAATGTTTAAACTACAAACTTCCCTATTCCTTCCCACTCCTACATAAAATCCATCGACAAGTACTGTCAATCCTAGCTCCACATAGACCAAATGCCAAGCCCATGCTGTTTCCCTGCCCTTGTTCCTTCCCAATCCAGCTTCCACATTTTCCACCTGGGTTACAACACAGCCCCACTCTCCCTGTTTCTTCTCCTGACTCTTCTGCTCCATTCTTTCCCGAGCAACCTAGGGATTCTTCTTAAAACACAGGTGAAGTCAAGTCATTCTCTTCCTAAAACCTTTCCGTTTTCTCAGTGTTCTTGGGGTCTAGACCCATGTATTCAGCATATTCTGCAAGGCCAAATCTAAACTTGATGTGCTTTGGAGACTTTAGTGCAAACCCTGGCCTCTGGGAAGAGACGCCTGGAAAACCTAATTATAAGACGGTGCCAAAGTGACCGTTCAAAGTGTGGACTCCTGGGTAAGTGACAAGAAACCATGACAGATTTCTTGGGATTCCTTCTGGAAGGTAACCCAGTAGAACTATGGACTTCCTGTCCCTGTGGGGGAGAAGTGTGAAAAGCCAGTAAAGGAAATGTGACTAACCAACCTGTAGGAACAGGTCGGTAAGGTCTGGGGCTATATGGATAACACACCTAACCCAGGGAAGGAAACAGCTTCCCCATAAATCAAAGCAACCCTCTTTATCTTTGTCACAAAAGCAAGGACCCAAAATTGTATAATTTACATATAATAATGACTTCTGTTTATCAAGTACCTCTAGGGGGCTGGCCTTATAAGGTAATTATTATTATCTTTATTTTTGATGTATGGAAACGGAAGCTCCAAAGGTTACTAAAAGTCAAGTGATTAGTAAGGCATAAACTTTTAAAAATTACCAAATTACCTTTCTTCATGAAGGAAAGGGACTGATCTAAGGTTTAATTTATCACCAACTGATGAATCATATAAGACTGGGTGTTTGTTCATTGTCTGTCTCCCCACCTCTAGAATAAGAGAGCCCCATGGGGGCAGGGGCTCTGTGGTTCATTGCTGCCTCCCTAGCACAGCAAATGGTACCTGGTCAAAGCAATTTGAAAGTGGGGACTTGTCCATACATTGAAAAAATGAATAAAGAAGTAATTTTGACAGCTGCTTTAATCATCCAAAGCTTTTGATTCAGAGCCGTGCAAAAGTTGGAAAAATTAGTGTAAATATCCATGTGCTCATAGATTTGGTGTTGGATATGTTTTTCTTATTCTTTCCACTAAAGAACTGCTATTAAAATACAACTACGCCTTGTTCAACCAGAGGTTTCCATTAGCAACAAGAATTAATTAAATTATGAGTCATCGGCAGATGACATACTAAGGCAGATTATCCCCCATGATTATTGGTTTTTTTTTTTCTAATTATAAAAGTAATATAGTAAAGAACACAAGTTAGATTTATGAATTTTAAAAAACAGGTATGTTCTGTTATGAAAAGATTTCCAAGATATATTTTTAGTGAAAACAAAAACGAGATGCAGAACAGTGTTCATGACATGCTTTTATCCCAGGGATTATAATAATAGTTACTGAGAGCTTACTATGTGCCAGGCACTATCTTATACCCACTACATGAGTTCTATCACTTGATTCGTTTGACAGTCAAATCTTGTTAGCATTTTATCCCTATTTTAAATAGTACTACTCTCCTATGTTAACACTTTTTTAGTTTTTATTTTGAAACAATCTCAAATTAGGGAAATGTTGCAACATGCAAAGCACACACATACATGTATATTTCACAGCTGTATTTATTTCTGTGTCTCCATACACTGAAAACCATGAGATCATATGAACATCTATAGCTTAATTCTTATATCGCAGAGTTTAATTTTTCTCTCTTTTTAAAAAGTTTATTTATTTATTTATTTTTAGAAATCTCTACACCCAACACGGGGCTCCAACTCACGACCCTGAGATCAAGAGTCACATGTTCTTCCGACCGAGTCAGCCGGGCACCCCTATTTTTCTCTTTTTGTATGTACTTCTCTTCTCTAAGAAGAAGCCTGACTCCAGTTGTCCTCAGTATATTTCCTATTGAATCCATCCCCCTGCGCATGACCAATCTCCTGTCGCCCCCACCGTCCCCACCCCTGGCAAGGGTGTCTGTGTCATCCCGTCAGTCTCCCAAGTCACAGCAGCCTCTCCCGCACCCCCTCCCACCCTGCCAGGGAACAATCTCCGCCCCCGCTCAGGCTCCGGCACCCATGGCAGCGCAGAGCCGACACTCTCCTTCCTCCGTGCCACGTCCTCTGTGCCACGTCCTCCCTGCTCTACCCCCACAGCTCATTCCAACCTGGCAAGGACAGCTCCCTGGCCCGCGTAAGGAACGGCCATGGGAGAGTGATGTCCGGGGGTCTAATGCTTTGAAATTGGGTCAAGCCTCACATGTTAGCCTCTTTGGTCATCAATTCTTGAAAACCCTGGAAGCATGGATGGCCATTCAGCCACTCATTTGCATGAAAATGGAACATGCAAGGTGAGAGAAGAAAAAAAAATAGGAAAGGAAAACGAAAAATAATTGCACCAGGGAGGAAGGTACTTCATGAGCTGAATCTCAAGCAGCAAAGTCACCACTGATGTCACAACAGTGTTACCAGCTAATAATGGGCTGCTTCCTAACTGTCGGGAAATGCAAACAGCACAACATTAAAATGGTTCTATTTTTTCCACCCTTACAATAGCAGCACAGCAACAGAGTGTTGATCTCTGAAAGACAAAGGCTGTGAAAATAAACATGCACTTAAGCCAGGGGGCACTTGGGTTGTGAGTTTTCTTTTTAGATATTAGGTAATATATCCAGAATATTCAAACCACCACTGGGACCATCTCTTCAGCTACCAGCTTGAAATCACCCACCCATCGCAAACGGCTCAGCCAAGCTCTTGTTTGGTGCAAGCCCTCCAGACAGCCAGGCTTTCTCGTTTCCTCACTTGCCTTGGTGGTTTTAGAAAGCAAAAGGCCAGATTCAAATAAAGAGCAGACTCCCGGGCCAGACCTGCATTTTCCTCTAACTGCGTTAATCGGCGGCTGCTTGGCCTCTGGTTTCTCTGTCACAGCCAAAGCTGGAGTAGGGCCTGCTTTTCTGTCTGCTTGCAGGAGAGCCTGTGGGTCCCAAGCTGCAAGTCTACCTTCGGTACTTCTTGCTTTCTATCTTGTTATTACTTCCCCTGGCCCCTTGACTTCACTTTTGTCTGTATATTTTCCAGCAACTTCTTTTGACCTCATCGCCCCCTCTTTTATTATTATTATTATGAATTTGTATTCCCTGTGCCTTACACTGGTGGCTTCCTCTCTAAAGACATTAAAAAATGAGTGGGTTTTGTGTCGATGGAAGATGCTGAGGTGGCTCTTCAAAGCCACCCTCGGTGAGTCCACATAAGGTAACGGCATTCTTTTCTTGATGCAAAGTCTCTCCAGTCAACCAGTAAAACTGCCCCTTCCAAAAAATGGCCTGATTCTGTTCACAGCTGAAGACCAAAACCTCCCGTTATGAGGCACATATGTCAGGCACTTGCCACTGGCATTGTGCCTTCTTAAATACCAGACTGTGGCTTGTGATCTAGTTCCCCATTCCAGGTTATAGAAGCTCAGGTTTCTCTACCTCAGGACCAGAGAAATCCTGAACGTACAAAGGTTTTGTGACTATGATCAGGAATAGATTGTTCTGAGAAGGGGGACAAAACTCTGAATTCAAATAGACTGGGAAATCACCTAACAGGACGAAGATGGGTGTGAGGCACATAGTTAGGGAAAAACACCCAAACTAGGTCCGAGATCGAGGATATGCCGCATGTGGGTCAGCTCCATAGCTCAGTGGGTAGAGCACTGGACTTTTAGGATATGCTGCACGTTTCTAGTCTACTCTTTACCCTTTGCCACCCTTCCCTGTGCTGTAGGCAGTAGGCTGGCTCACTGGACTATAACAACAGTCTCTTTGTCCTATGTCTTCTTGTTGGTCTCACCACGTGGGGAGCACTGGAGACCAGGGAGAGGTAGATGTCAGGTTATTTATTCACCAACTCTCTCTCCATGGGGTCACCATGGGCTGTCTGAATATCCCAGCCCTGACAGTTTCTCTCTCTCTCTCTCTCTGGTTCTATTACCATTCTGTCCTTTGTCCCTTCCGGCCTTGGTGGAAAGAGTACTCTTTGCCTAGCCCAGGTTCCTGCACTACCCCTCCTGATTTCCCAATAACCTGCCAACATCTTTGTTAATAATCTCTTTATTAAACTCTCTTCAAATTACCCAATTCGAGGGGCAGCAGGGTGGCTCAGTCAGTTAAGCATCTGCCTTCAACTCAGGTCATGATCCCAGGGTCCTGGGATCGAGCCCCGCATCGGGCTCCCTGCTCAGGGGGGAGCCTGCTTCTCCCTCTCCCACTCCCCCTGCTTGTGTGATCTCTCTCTCTCTCTCTCTCTCTCTTTCTCTCTGTCTGTCAAATAAATAAAAAATAAAATCTTTTTTAAAAAATTACCCAATCTGAGTGGACTGTCTGCTTCCTGCTGCTAATTTGACACTTACACAAGATCTTTGCATAAGCAAGGCAGAAACAAGTGTATTTGAGAAATTACAATGGATCGGGAACCCAGTTACTTGGAAACCGAGGCCCACAGATAGGAATTTAAGTCACTCTTGACCCAGAGACACAAAGGAGGAACTTCTTTATCGAGAATTAGTGATGCCGAGAAGCAAATAAATTTACTGACATCTGGAGATACCAAGCTCAGATTAGTGATAGTAAGATGTACTGTGCCTTTATTACAGGCCCCACACTGTGCTAAACTCTTAATACATTATAACATTTTAGATGATTTTACAGATGAGGAAACTGGATGCTGGAGATCACTGTTGTTTTGTCTACCCAATATCCCTCCCTCAATATCTTCTAGTAACAAAACTGTTCTTTCCTGCAAGGACCTCATTTTACATGTTCTCAGTAGGGCTAACTCTGGCTTTGTCAGTCAGAACAATCTACCTCTCATGCACAATATATGGTTCAGTGATAGGCTTGTTACCCAAATAGGCCAATAAGTCTTCCTTGAGATTTGATACATGGATTTAGGGAAAGAACTAGCAGGATGATTATGTACGCTGCTACTGCTTGGGGCCATCTTTCCATCTGCTTGGAAGAAGCTCTTTCTGGTAAGAAACCATACAATATTGCGTAAAGAGAACCAGAGGCAAGAGATAGCTGGAGAAAGAGTAAAAGTGAGCACAAGATAGAAGACCTCCTTTGCTCCTGTATCCACTGTCCCCAAGTGGGTTTTATCCCAAGATTTTTCTTATGAGTCAACAAATGTTTTTTTAGCTTAATCTAAGTTGAGTTATCTTAATCTTTTTTTTACTTAATCTGAGTTTCTGTTACATATCATTAAAAAATCCTATAACTATAATGTTTATATAATGATATAAATATAGTAATATCCTATAAATATAATTTCTAAGTAAGAAATTCTTCACTAGATCAGTGATCAACACATGCAAGTGAGGAAACCACTCAAGGTTGGGGAAGGACACTCAGAGGAAGCAGGTGAAACAACTTTCAGAGCTCACATATATCCAGAAACAGTTGGTGATCCCACAAGCCAGAATGAAAAAAATCTTGTAATACATGGGACACCAGGTAGAGTACTCAGAAATAAATTACATGATTTGTAAGGGGAAAGCATCAGTTTTACACTTTGCAAACCTTAAAAATATCAAACTGTTTCCAAGTAAATTAAGTATATCTTAGAGCTAAGCTCAATAGTACATATAGAAATACAAAAACAGCATCTAAAAATATGAAGTTCACAGTTAACTACCATCCAATCAAAAATTACCAAGCATGCACAAAAATAAAAAAATATAACCCATAATGATAAAGAAAAATCAATTAAAACTGGTCCAAAATATCCCTATCAAAACACCAACACCTTTTTTTCACAGAACTGGAAAAAACAATCCAAAAATTGGTATGGAATCACAAAAGACCCTGAATAGCCAAAGCGATTGTTAAAAAGTAAAGCAAAATTGGAGGGATCACAAATCCAGACTTCAAGCTATATAATAAAGCTGTAATAATCAAAACAGTATGGTACTGGCACAAAAATAGACACATAGATCAATAGAACTGAACTGAGAGCCCAGAAATAAACCCACAATTATATGGTCAATTAATCTTTGATAAAGGAGGCAAGAATAGGCAATAGGAAAAAGACAGTCTTTTCAACAAATGGTGTTGGGACAGCTACCTGCAAAAGAAGGAAACTGGACCACTTTCTTATACCACACACAAAAATCAACTCAAAATAAATTAAGGACCTAAATGTGAGACCTGAAACCATAAATATCCTACAAGGGGGCAAAGGCAGTAACTTCTCTGACATTGGCCATAAAAACATCTTTCTAGATATGTCTCCTGAGGCAAGGGAAACAAAAAGCAAAAATAAACTATTGGAACTACATCAAAATTAAAAGCTTCTGCACAGCAAAGGAAACAACCAACAAAACTAAAAGACAACCCACTGAATGGGAGAAGATATCTGCAAATGACATAGCTGATAAGGGGTTAGTATCCAAAATATGTAAGGAACTTATACAACTCAACACCAAAACAAACAAACAAACAAACAAAACAAACAATCTGATTAGAAATAGGCAGAAGACATGAATAGACACTTCTCCAAAGAAGACATACAGATTGCTAACAGACACATGAAAAGATGCTCACCATCACTCATCATCAGGGGAATGCAAGTCAAAACCACAATGAGATATCACCTCACACCTGTCAGAATGGCTAAAATCAAAAACACAAGAAACAACAAGTATTGTCAAGGATGTGGAGATAAAGGAACCCTAGTGCACTGTTGGTAGGAATGCAAACCGGTGCAACCACTCTGGAAAACAGTATGGAGGTTCATCAAAAAGTTAAATATAGAACTACCCTAAAATCCAGTAATCACACCACTGGGTATTTACCCCCCAAATATAAAAACAATTCAAAGGGATATATGTACCCCTATGGTTATAGGAGCATTCTTTACAATTGCCAAATTATGGAAGTGGCCCTACTGTCCATCAGTAGATGAATGGATAAAGAAGATGTGATACACACACACACACACACACACATACATATATATATATATATATATATATATATATATATATATATATATAGACAATGGAATATTATTCAGCCATAAAAAGAATTAAATCTTGCCATTTGCAACAACGTGGATGGAGCTAGAGAGTATATGTATTTTAAGATTTTATTTTCAAGTAATCTCTACACCCAATGTGAGGCTTGAACTCACAACCTCAAGATCAAGAGGGGCATGCTCTACTGACTGAGCCAGCCAGGCACCCTGGAGCTAGAGGGTATAATGTTAAGGGAAATAAGTCAGCCAGAGAAAGACAAATACCATATGATTTCACTCTCATGTGGTATTTAATAAACAAAACAAATGAGCCAAGGCGGGGGGGGAGAAAGAGAAAGAGGGACCAAGAAAACAGATTCTTAACTATAAGAGAACTATAAGACTAATAGTTACCAGGGGCGCCTGAGTGGCTCAGTTGGTTAAGCAACTGCCTTCGGCTCAGGTCATGATCCTGGAGTCCCTGGATCGAGTCCCGCATCAGGCTCCCTGCTCAGCAGGGAGTCTGCTTCTCCCTCTGACCCTCCCCCCTCTCATGTGCTCTCTCTCTCATTCTCTCTCTCAAATAAATAAATAAAATCTTTAAAAAAAAAAAAAGACTAATAGTTACCAGAGGGGAGGTGGGGGGGGATGGGTGAAATAGGTGATGGGGATTAAGGAGAGCGCTTCTGATGAGCACTGGGTGATGTATGGAATTGTTGAATCACTGTAATGTACACCTGAAACTAATATAACACTGTATGTTAACTACACTGCAATTAAAACAAAACAAAACATAATAAGATAAAATAAAATAAAACTGATCTGGAATGACACAGATATTAGAACTAATCGTCAAGGGCATTATAATTATAATCCTCATGTTCAAGAAAGTAGAGAGAACCATAAGCATATTAGGGAAAGAAATACAGAATGGTATAAAAAAAGCCCCAAATCGAGGGGTGCCTGGGTGGCTCAGTTAGATAGGTGTCCAACTCTTGATTTCATCTCAGGTTATGATCTCATGGTCATGGGATTGAGCCCAGCATCATGTTCTCAGCAGGGAGTCTGCTTGGGATTCTCTCTCTCCCTCTGCTCCTCCCCTTCTCTCTCTCTCAAATAAATAAATACAATCTTAAAAAAAAAAGACCCAAATCAAACTTCTAGAGTTGAAATATACAATGCCCAAGATAAAAAGTATACTGGATGGAATTAAAAGCAGATTGGGCACTGTAGAATAAAGCATTAGTGAATTCAAAGACAACAGAAACATTCAAAATGAAACAGAAAGAAAAATGACTGGAAAAAAAAATCAACAGAGCATCACTGAACTGTGGGACAACCTCAAGTGATCTGCTATCCGTGTAATTGTAGTCCTCAAAGGAAAAGAGAGAGAATAGGAGACAGAAAAAATGTTTGAAAAAATAATGACTGAAATTATTCCAAATTTGTTGAAAAACATAAATATCCAAATCCAAGAAACTTATTAAATTCTAATTTAAAAAAAAAATGAAAAAACCATACCAAGGTACTTCATAATTAATGACAGTATCCCTGACAATTCATACCTGGCCTTCAAATGAGAGCAATCATAGTGTTTCAAAGATGTAGATATTCCCTTCACTAATTTATTTCTCAATAGCTTAATGAAGGGGCCTTCTAGTGGAACAAAGGTGTGGGGATGGTATGTAAGTTTCATGTGATAAATCCAGTCCAACATTCTTATCTCCCTAAGCCTGTGCATTTCCTCCTTCACATCATGCCAAGGAAGCTTTGACATGTCATCTCATTAAATGTAGGTCACCACTAAGTCCAAGTTCTAACTGATCAACCAGGAAAGATGTTAGAACCACTTCTAGCTTCATGAACTGACACATTAAATCCAGAATCTTTAGGAGGTGCACTTAGGTCAATAAATTCAATGCAATCTACTGTTATATCTTCTTTGGGTAAATGCCCTTGGAATGCACAGATGTTCCCCAGGTTTCTACTGATACATATTTTAGCAAGATCTTGAAATTCTTTTGGGGTGTAAATTATTTCCTCCTGGAGCATAGAGTGTACCCATCTCTCTGGAACATGCTGAGATCTGACTCAATCCATAAGGTCCATGGTAACATGGTTGTGGTAAGTCTTGTGGAGAATGGACATCCCCTTTTAAAGCATCTGCCCCAAATGAGGTTATCACAGGGTTTTCCCAGCTAAGGCAGGACAGCAATGGACTAAATGCTCATAGAATTACATGGTCTTAACACAGACCCATTTCTCAGAAATGGTTGGGCTATTTGAGGGCTGGAATGGCTTACTAAAGACTGAGTTATGGTGTTTATTGAGAGACAACAGCCTGAAAAAGTGTAAGTTCTCTCTTACCAGGTGTAGTATATGCTTTGAATTAAAGACCTGACATCATGGCATTTCCCCCATAGCCAATATACATAAATCTGGAAATTAAGGCGCGGAAGTAGAGGGAAGATCTGTACTGAAAAGGGAATTCAAACTTTGACCTTTAGAGAAACCAGAATTTTGCTAATAATTTAAAAATAGCTATTTCCAATCCCCTAGTCCTGCCTTCTGTCCACTACTACTGAGCAACAGGGTTCCAAAAAATATTGAAATCCAATTTTAGCTACCTAAAAATTTGGGAGGGTGCCTGGGTGGCTCAGCCGGTTGAGCGTCTGCCTTTGGCTCAGGTCATGATCCCAGGGTCCTGGGATCGAGCCCCACGTCAGGCTTCCTGCTCAGCGGGAAGCCTGCTTCTCCCTCTCCCACTCCCCCTGCTTGTGTTCCCTCTCTCGCTGTGTCTCTCTCTGTCAGATAAATAAATAAAATCTTTAAAAAATAAATAAATAGGGTGCCTGGGTGGCTCAGATGGTTAAGCGTCTGCCTTCAGCTCAGGTCATGATCCCAGGGTCCTGGGATCGAGTCCCACATCAGGCTCCCTGCTCCTTGGGAGCCTGCTTCTCCCTCTGCTTCTCTCTCTCTCTCTCTCTGTCTCTCGTGAATAAATAAATAAAATCTTTAAAAAATAAATAAATAAATAAATAAATAAATAAATAAATAAATAATAAAAATTTGGGGATCTTTACACATGTTCAATAGTGTATTATGAAATGATAACCCTATAATAAAAAATATGGGCAAAGATTTTCCAAAATGAGCAGTAGAGTGCCTGGCAACAAAACAAAAAGTAGGAGAGGCAGAAACAAATTTTTTTTTTAAGATTTTTTCATTTATTTTTGACAGAGAGAGAGTGTGTACAAGCAGGGGAAGCAGGAAGCAGAGGGAGAGGGAGAAGCAGGCTTCCCGCCGAGCAGGGAGCCCGATGCAGGGCTCAATCCCAGGACCCCGGGATCATGACCCGAGCCGAAGGCAGTTGCTTAACCATCTGAGCCACCCAGGCGCCCCAGAAACAAAATATTATGTGGTGTCCCATATACGTTTTCCTGATTCTCTGATGAGCTCTCTAGTTCACCCTCCTATTTGACCTAATAAGCAGAGTAGTCCCCTTAGGTTACAGGCAGGCAAATCACCCTTCGAGTTTAGGGCACAATTCCAAAGAGATGTTACGAGAGAACAGTAAGGAAGGACTCCTGCATGAAACCCTTCCTTTAGCCTGTAGCCCTCTGCTACTGGAGTGGTGTGAAGACGCACTGCTGGGGTTAAAAGTTAAAGGTCAAGTTGGTGTTATTATTCTCTGGGTCCTTTAGTTGACTAAAAAATATTAATTGAGATGGAAACATTTAAGAAAAGAATTATGGTTACTTTATTAGTATGACTGAATAAATGTCTCTTCAAAATGCACTTAATCATTCAAAGCATGTCATATTGCCTTAACATTACTTACTCAATTTCTGGCCAGAGAAGACTTTCTTTCTTCCTTCCTTCCTTCCTTCCTTCCTTCCTTCCTTCCTTCCTTCCTTCCTTCCTTCCTTCCTTCCCTCCCTTGCTTCCTTCCCTTCCTTCCTTCCTTCCTTTATTTTTTTTTTCAGAGAGGAAGAGAAATGGGGTGGGGCAGAGGAAAAGAGAATCCTAAGGAGGCTCCATGCCCAGTGCAGATTCCAAAGCAGGACTCCATCTCACAACCCCGAGATCATGACCTGAGTCGAAATCAAGAGTCGGATGCTTAATCCACTGAGCCACCTAGGTGCCCCTAGGGGGGATTTCTTTTTAACAATTCCCTACTAAACTTCTCATTGATATGAACCCTGATCAGTATGGCCTCCAGTAAAGCAAACCTAGGATTTGGAAAAGTGTCTGAGCCCCTATAAGTAATATCTGAGCTTATCCAAAATGTTGGTTTTCAGGCTGCTTCTTCTCTGCTGAATTCTAGAAAGCTCTAGAAGGATTTAATAACCATGAAAATCCTCAAAGAACACAACTCAAGCATCAAAATGGCTATCAAGGGTTTAGAATTAATTGGAAAAATTATTTTCTTTAGGATCTAATACTCATTAAAAGTCATTTTTAGGAGCTCAAATTAGGCAACAATATTCAACAACAGGACAAACTCTGACTTCAGATTGGAAATCTTCCACTTATTTCATAGGAGGTAAACAAGCTCTAGGGCAACATGTGAGAAAATCAATTAATCATAAAATCGTTTAGCAAGAAAAGAAAAGCTCAGAGAAAAATAGGACTTAGCTTTAAAAAAAAAAAGAAAGAAAGAAAGTATGTTTAGGGACTAGTCATCCTCCTAACCAGAGCTATGGTAAATGAAGGCATAGCCAAACCTCTAGTAAAATCATGAAGCAAAGCCCTTCTGTCCAGAGGAGAGAGAATTTATTGTCTCTACAATCATGTGGACACAGTGGATGTGGTATAGTGGCCAAGCATCTTCTGCTCTCCTAGGGTTCACAGGATGCACCTTGGATCTTTATGGCAAAAAATAAAAATAAAAAATAAGGGAAAAAATTAAAATGCCCAAGAAAACCATTGAAGTTTTTTTTCAAAAATGATTAATGCCCAGTACATTAAGTAGAAAAAAAGAAATCCAGGTTACAAACCATGTGCCCATTTTTTTTCCATTTTGTAACTCTGTGTGTGTCTGTGTGTGTGTACATATGAAAAAATATGGAAGGACTTAGAATAATTTTTCTAGAGTCTTTCTTTTTGTATTTTCTTATTTTCTCTAATTTTTAAAAAAAGCTCTTTCTTAAGAAAGATATTAAAAGTAGCCAACTACCTCAAAGAGTATTATGAATTCATGATTAAATAAGGTGATTGAAAATAAGGCGCCCAGGGGCGCCTGGGTGGCTCAGTCGGTTAAGCGTCTGCCTTTGGCTCAGGTCATGATCCCGGGGTCCTGGGATCGAGCCCCACCATCCCCACCCTCTGGCTCCCAGCTTAGCGGAGAGTCGGCTTCTCCCTCTCCCTCTGCACCACCCCACCCCTGCTTGTGCTCTCTTTCTCGCTTGCTCACTCTCTCAAATCAATCAATCAATAAAAACCTTAAAAAAAAAAAAAAGAAAAGAGGGCACCCATATAGTGCTGCTCACATAGCATGCTCTTCTAAAATATCCTTCTCCATCTTCGATAACAGCTGCCTGCCCTTCAGTGGACCTATAACTTCAAAAAAGTTGCGAAATTGGGCCGGTATGTATTCCATCATCCTTAATTTATTTTTGCCAACCGATGGGAGCTGAAATATGGAAAACATCAAAAAATAATCCTAAATTAACTTGGACTTGGACTTGGAATTTGACCAGACACATGTGCTTAGACATGAATGTATTTACCCCCACTAAACCTCAGACTTGTCCTCACCACTTCTTCATCTGGCTCCCACTTGCCACACTGGGGAGGTGCTCAGGAACCAAAGAAATTCTGGGAGAGGATTGTTTGGGGATGGAGATGTGGCTCTGAATTGTGGATATTTATATGTATAAATGCTAAAACATCCATATATAATTGTCCACATATTTATAGTTGTTAATTTTCCATGTTTCTTTGATTAAAAGAGGAGTTTTATTTGTATAGAATCCTCCAGATTTGATGAAAGTGGTGACTGGGGTAGTGGAAAGTAAGAGGTCTTGGCAGGACTGGCTACGTAATTTAAGGGACCCAGGGCCAAATGAAAATGTGAAGCCTGTTATTCTGAAATTATTAAGAATTTCGAGACGATGACAGCAGAGCATTAAAGCAAGAATGGGACCTTCTAAGCACGGAGGCTGGTGTAGAATGTCCGTGAGAGCTGAGTCTTGGAGTCAGGTAGACATGAGATCAAATTCTAGGTTTTTCATTTACAAGCTGAATGCATCTCTTGAGGGAGTTACTTAAACTTTTAAAGCTTTTGCTTTCTCATCTGTAAAATCAGAGTAATGAGAGTACGGCATCATTCTCAAGATTGTTGTGACAATTAAGAGAGGTCATTACATATATATATAACATTGTTCCTATGCTGAGTGCATAGCATAGTGCCCGGCTCATGGAGATTCTGTCTTTTCCATCCTGTATAGTGCAGTGAGAATTCACATGCTAGAATGTAAGCTTGAGGGTCTCTCCCCAACTTAAAATTATTTTTGGTCACCCACTGTCTACAAAACAAAATAAAAATGCACATGATGGCATATGAAGATCTTTCCTACCAGGTTTTCTCCACTTCTCTAGATATGCCACCTATCACTCTCTCATATGTATCAAGACCTAAAATATAATTTGTACTTCCACTTTTCCCTAAGGATCAATAATTATAATGGGCATAAATGACATATGTTAAAAAAAGACACGGGTCCCAAAAGGTGTATGCTAAACCTTACATCACCAAGCTGAGACTTGGCTTAGGCTCACCTTTCCCAGAAATGGAATCTTGAACCAGTCAGTCAGGATTCACCTGATCAGCACTAGTTAGGTCATCTGCCTGATAGACACTGCCATCCCTTAACGGAAAGTGACCTTACAATAACCAGCCCTCTTTTTTGCCTCGTATAACTTCCTTGTTCCTGCTCCCTTCTGCCAATAAGTCTTTCATTTTGTACAGTTCCTCGGCTCTCCTTTTTATCTACTAGCCAGGATGCTGGTGGATGTAAATCAGTTTTTGCTCAAATAAACTCTTAAAATTTTTAATATGCCTCAGTTTATCTTATAACACATAGAATAAATGTTTCTTTGCGCCAGATGCTGTTTTAAACATTTGGTTGCCGGGAACACTAATTCTCCGCTCCTGATGTTTCTTCCCATGAGAGGGAGCTTCATGAGCCGTAACACACCTGGATACCTTCCACCTCTCCCCAGGGGGGGAGTGATTTATCTCATTAGGGAGCTTGGGAGAAACTGGGTATTTATAATCCAGCTTCTTCCTCTCTCTGTAGCAAATCTCCTCACAGGGAGCATGTGTTCTCAATTGATCTCAGGCATGCTTTAAGCTTAGTAGCAAATACCTTTTCCCGGTGGGAGACGTATTGTATAGGACTGCTGGTGACCAGGTGGTAAGTCTGTTTATTTCTGGTGTTCTGTGTCAGGAAGCTCATGTTCCCCAATGTCAGCTTTTTCCATGACAATATCTCCTGTCTGCCCTACTCTTGTCTCTTTCTTAATTGGTTCAGAACTTGGGTGGGGAGAATGAGTATTATTTATTAAAGCTATACAAATACCCCAGTACAATCTACATCCATTAGCTCCTTTAAACTTCATAATTACCATATGAGATCAGCATTTTTGTCACCCAATTTTTACAGATAAAGTAAGGATTAGCAATCAACTGAGTGGCACTGTCAAGATCTGGACTAAGTCTATCTGATGCCAAAGCTTTTGCCCTTAAAATTTCCCTTTTTTGTTTTTGCATGAAAGTTTAATAATGAACAATAAGAACATTCAGATGTGGGGTTGATGTTGAAAAGAAAGCTAACGTAGTATTGTATCCGGTATACTTATATTCTGTTTGGCAGAGAAGTAAGCCAAGCTAAACTTAAATTCAGCAAATGCTGAGTTTTATTTTAGGAAGAGCAAGCTGTAACCATAATAAAGAACTGTATTTACAGCTAACAGCAATACCCGTGTTACTCTATAGGTCTTACGCTACAATTTGAAACATTTCATGATTTATAAGGTCTGAAACATAAACAGTAAAAAGTATGTTTTTGGACATTTCTCATTAACCACCATAAAGCTAGCGATTTTGTGTGGAATTGTTTTGTCTATTCGTTCTCAAAACGTGTCAAGACATCTCTGATAGTGAACCCATTCTTTTTTTTAAGATTTATTGATTTATTTGAGAGAGAGAGAGAGCATGCACATACACACTCGCACTTGCGTGCACGTGCACACTGGCGGGGAGGGGCAAAGGGAGAGGGAGAGAATCTTCAGCAGACTCCTGCTGAGTGAGGAGTCCAATGCAGGGCTCAATCTCGTGAACCTGAGATTAAGACCTGAGCCGAAGAAATCAAGAGTCAGACGCTCAACCAGTTGAGCCACCCAGGAGCCCCTGATGGTGAACCCATTACGATTTGAACACCTGACTATTTTCAACATTTGGGGAACTCCTTCACACCCCACCCATCTCTGGGAAGGCTTGATTTCCTACTCACTTGGTAAGAAGGAGGAAATTAGAACATCTGAAGTAGCAGATTGCCAATTTATGAGCACCTGAAGAATGAGCTTTGCCTAGCCCAGATCCTTTGTGCTGGTACACAAATGAGTCATCAAAAATTCACTAATATTTCAATTATCTATGCTGATGGCAGTTGTACTAATAAGAGAAACAACAAAAGTGGGCAGTGCCAAGAAGTACTAGATCTGGCAGATTTAATGTATTCATTTATATTCATAACCCAACCCCTTCTCCAATGTGTTCCTAGTTATTATGTTCCATAAGATTTCCTACTAAGACCCCACCCAAGTGTCCCCTCTCTCTTGTGGTCCTAAGAATGTCAACACTGTGCAGTATTTTCTTCTTTATATGTCTGTGTCTCTCCATATGTTGCTCATCAAGATGTATTTTTCCCTTTGTCATAGTTGTCTAATCCTATTGATTCAACACGTTTTATTTCTACCAAGAAAGCAATACATATTAAAGACTCCCAAGCATTTAACTACTTTTTAAATGTAAATCTTGCTACATTTCCCATATTCCCTGACCTGACATTTCTCCCTGTCTAAATACAATGCTTGCCGCTCTTGACTGTGTCTTTAACATTTTACCCAAAATTGCAATTGGAAAGGCAAAGAAAACAGAAGATGAAAGAATATAATTGGTATTCTTTGTAACCTTCATTATTTATCAAATATACTTCTTTTATAACCATTTTTATAGCAGTTCAAGACATGCCTAACGGCCAGTGTTCACTCTTTTACAGGCCCAGTGAATAATGGAAAGCCTAGAGAATCCTGGCTTGGAAAAAGCAATCAATAAGGTTAGTTTGACACTACTTACTGTTGGAGAAATTTTCTTTTCTTTGAGAGAAGTTGACTGATGGCAACCCAGAAGAGCTTCTAGAGAACAGTTGTAGACTCAAAACATGGGTTTTAGTCTGCATAGATGCAGCACCTTGTTTACAAAAAGGCTTCACTTTTATTGCCTCGCTGATATTCATGTAACCTGGTTACAGAGCGTGTTTTGCCCACTTTTTTAAAAGAAATGATAACTTGAGGCACAGAGAAGTAAATGACTGGCTCAAGACTAGGTAACGTGTCATTATGTAAGTTTCAGGTTGTAAAGTTTGAATCTAAACTCCCCTCAGAAACCTGATGGTGAAAAGGACTTCCAGGCCCCAAATTTCCTGAAGTGTATGACGTCAAGAATTTGGGAGTGTAGTTACAACTTAATTTGTCTCGTTGCATTGAAGGATATCCAACTTGGGGCTGAGAATGCCACATCAGGGTCTTACAGGCCTTTTCCTCCCTTTTCTGTCTTTCCTGCCCACGAGTCTTTAGTTGCCTACCTTCAATCTTCTGCCAACAGCAACCCTTACCTCTCTGGCTTAGGCAGGCAGTTCTAAAGAGTTGTTGTTGGTTACCATGGTAACAGACACTTAAGTTTCAGCTTCAAATGCCCCTTTTAATGAGGCAATTTTAAGAATATTCATGATAAATTACCAGACTACAAACTTAACTGTGGGAAGTTTTGCTTTGGAAAATCTAGTAAGAAGAAAGCAGAAAGAATGAGCAGCGAGTGAAGTAGAGGAAATGGGGCCAGATTTAGAGGGGCAAATGGAAGGAATGCCAGCTCTGACTACCAAAAGCCAAATCAGAATCCATTCAAACCAGTGCTTTAAATTATAGATGGTCGTTGAAGGGCTACAAGCAGATGGAGCCAAGATTCCCGAGGAGGAAGAATGAGAGAGTGAGGGGCAGAGAGGACAAGAATTGAGCGTGTCCTACAGAAGGCTGTGCATTTTAAAGAGCTTCCATTTTCTATTTTATTGCTGACTGGGGTGGCTAAATGTAAGCAACAATCTTCCTTTTGTTTCTCCATTTCTCCATTTATGAAACCAAGAGAGACTGCAATCTGGAGAGAACACAATGAACTAGAATGTGGAATTTGGCATAGCTGAATTTTCATAGCAACCTAGGTTATCCTCAAACCCCAAAGAGCAGTCCTGATAATGTTCCAGGATTCTGTTCTCAATCTCTTATCTATTCTACCCACTACAAATTTCACTGAAAAATAGAAAGACTTTAATACATGGCTACACTATTACATGGAAAGAAACCTACCATAATTACCCAAAGGAAAACATGTCAGTAATCCTTGTTATGCTTTACTAGAAAAGCATGCCTCATCTGTATAGGATAGCTTAATTTTGTACCTGGTCAAACGAAGGCAAGAGGGTAGCCTAAAAGAGCTTTCACAGACACTTTAAGTCTCTGGCCGGGCTCCTTAGGTCCCTACAGGAACGTCTTACTCTTGCTGCTCACAGAAAGCACCAGGGAACAGATGCATTACAGTTTGTGACAGGAGAACAGCCTGTGGATTCCGCCTACTCCCTCCAGTCCATCTGGGAGGTGGGTGAGACAGGGAGCCCACAGAGAGGGGGGCTCTCCTGGGAATCCCTTGGGGTATCATGGCTATTGGTGCTTTATTTTCAGTAGATGGCACTGTGTCTATTGAGATAAGCAAAAGGAGAGTCTAGATGGGAAATCTAATTGTTTCTAGAGAAAGCACATTGCATGTAAGAGTGCATTGTTGTTGTTGTTGTTGTTTTACTTAGTAACATGATAGCACGAATACTATTCAGTATTCATGTTAGCACCTTCTTTGGAGCCTAAGGAACTTCATGATTTATTATTCTGGCTCGGATGCAGGGCTGTGGTCGAGCCCAGGGCCAAGCTATGAGGGATAGAGTTGGGATAAGAATAAATCATGCTGCATGTTCACCCACTTTATCACCCAAACACATATATCAGAACCTGTACTCCATCTGTGCTCTGAATCCCCACCTCCCTTTACCCCCAAAAGGAAATTCTGACATCTCAGTTTCCACCCAGCACATGGGAATTCTCACACTCCCCACAACCCACCCCCTCCCCAAGTCAAAGCAACCAGAACAGTTTCTTGTACATTGGTAGTCTTGTGTGGCAGATACTATTATTTGCCCACTAGCCATTTTCCTTTCTAATCCACACTCAATTAATTTTTTCTTTCTTCTGAGGGCTTTCGGAAAAGTAGACCCCAGCACCACCAGAAGACAAATCAAGTTTCTTATGGTCTTTTAAATGGGAAGAGAATCTCAAGTTTGCTTCTTAGAAAATAAACTCTAAACACAGTATGGAGGGTGGAATAGAAGAAAAGAGGCTCTGTGAGCCAAGCAATGTGCTGTGCACTTAGTAGAATATTCTCTTTTATTCCTTACAATAATTTTAAGATAGGTACTAGGCTACCCATTTTACAGCTGTGAAAACTAAAGCTCAGAAAGTATAAATAGCCTACCTAAAATCACTCTTGCCATTGATTGGGCATATTATGAGATTCTAACCATTAGAAGAGAAATCTGCTATGTGACTTACGGGAAAGGAACATGCAAGGAGAAACCTCCTATTTCTGTCCCATGACATTACTTTCTGAATATAACCCCTGAAACTGCAGCAGTCATCTTGAGACAATTACAGGAGCCAACCTAAGAGAATGAGACAAAAGTGTGAGGATGACAGAGCAAAATGTTGGAAAGAACCTGAGACCTTGATGATGCTGTTGAGCTGCTGAATTAACCAACCCTCAAACTTCAGATTTATATTTCAGCCACTTTGAAATATATGTTCTGTTACTTGTGGCCCAAAACATAATATCCTAATACAACCTAAGACACTAACAATGGATGATTAGAAAACAATTAGTGCTTGAGCTAAAAGCAGCAATGCAAACAGTGAATGCCAAGGAGTCAGGATAGGAGAGTCCACATATTAGGGACTCTATAATGGATCATGTCTAAGGAGACTAATAAGATCCTTTCTGGGGGAGTCTGAAAAAGATAACATTTTCTCTCATCTCCTCAAGAACCTTTCTCCATCAGTTAACCCATCTCTCTTTTGGATCTTCAGTGTTAACCCATCTCTCTTCTGGATCTTCAATGTTTTCTTACGGTGTCACTCGGGAACCATGGTTATAAGTATTTTCTTTTGTCTTATATGTATATTAATATTGCTGCTGTGGCACAGGGATGCACCTTCTTAAATACCATTTAAGTTTTTCACATTAAAGGGGCACCTGGGTGGCTCAGTAGGGTTAAGTGTCAGGCTCTTGATTTTGGCTCAGGCCATGATCTCAGGGCAGTGAGATCAAGCCCTGCATCAGGCTCTGCACTCAGCAGGGAGTCTCCTGGAGATCCTCTCTCTCTCCCTCTCCCCTCCCCACCCGACTCACCTGTGTGCGTGCATGCACATGCACTCTCTCTCTCTCTCACAAAAATAAAACAAAAAATAAAAAATAAATTTCTTGGGCGCCTGGGTGGCTCAGTCGTTAAGCGTCTGCCTTCGGCTCAGGTCATGATCCCGGGGTCCTGGGATCGAGTCCCGCGTCGGGCTCCCTGCTCCTTGGGAGCCTGCTTCTCCCTCTGCCTCTCTCTCTCTCTTCCATGAATGGATAAATAAAATCTTTAAAAAAAAATAAAAAATAAAAAATAAATAAATTTCTTATATTAAAAGCTAACAATACCTTTATCAAATTCAGACTTTCTTATATATACCACTCTAAATAGCTTTTCTCTTTCATAATCTTCTACTAAAATAGCTGTCTTCAGTTCCTATCCTTCAAGTCACTCTTCAACCCATGGCAATTTACACCTGCAATACCTCAACAGGACATTGTCTCTTATAAATGTTACAAAATAGTAATAAAATAGGTTATCGATTGCTAAGTAACAAGCTGCCCCCCCCCCCAGACATGGTCATTTAAAACAGCAGCCACCATTCAGTAACTTTCATGATGCTGTGGGTTCACTAGGCTTGAATGGATACTTTTTTTCTGCATGGCATTGGCTGGAGCTGTGGTCATCTGGAGGCTTGACTGGACTAGAACCTCCACGAAGGCTCATTCACATTGCTCGCATGTGGGGTTGACTCTTGGTTGGGAGCTCAGCTGGAAGTGAGTCCTTCTTCTCATGGCTCCTCCATATGTGGGCTTCCCACAGCATGAAAGCTGAGTTTTAAGAGGAAATGTTCTAAGTTTGTGAAAGTAGAAGCTGTCCAGTCTCAGAAATTAAACAATCCAACTTCTGCCACATTTTATTGGTCAGTACAAGCCCAATAGGGCTTCAAGAGGAGGGATCCAAGAGGAGGGAAATCAATTTTATTTCTTGATGAGAGGAATAGCAAAGAATCTGCAGCTATCTTTAATATACTGCTGTATTTAATGGTTTTCCTTATTGCTAAATCCAATGAAAACAATACATTCCTTATTTTATGTGACGTCTCAATTCTTAAAATATTCTATTCTTTCAACTTCCATGACAACACACTCTTCTGGTTTTCTTGATACTTCTAGAGTTATTCTCACTTTCTTGTGATGAATCATCCTCATTTCCTCAAACTCAAAATATTACTCTTCCTTAAGATTCCATCCTTGGTCCTCTTCTATTATGACTTCATACATTCTTAGCAGATATTCTAATAAACTCTCAAGACTTTCATTACTATCTACATATTAATCACTCTCAAATCTTTATTCACAGCTCATATTGCTCACTTAAGTTTCAAACCCAAATATCCCATCTTTACTGAACATCTCCTATTTTCATTTAAATATCCTACAAGCATCATAAATTTAAAAAGTGTAAAATTGATCTCATTGTATTTTTTCCCAAAGCTTCTATTTCAATGTTATCTTTCTCTGTGAATAGTACCGTAATTCTCTCAGTTGCATGATACAGAGAATTAGTTATTTTGACTCTTTCCTTTTGCTCAACTACACATCCAGCTGCCAAGGCTAGTTAATATTATCTTCTTAATATCTTTCAAGTGTGTTGTCTACATCTCTTCTCCCGTAGTCTAATACTGAATTCTAAGTCTGACCACTATCCTCTTTTACCTGATATATTTCAGCATTTCTATCTAGTCTTCTCACCCCCAGACTGGCCTCCTCTTTAATTCCTTTTTCACTGAAGCTAGAGTAGTTTTTAATGCCAATATTAGGTCATGTTGTGCTAATTTTGCAGCATATATACTAAAACTGGAACAATACAAAAAAGATTAGCACGCCCCCTGTGGAAGAATAACTTATAAACGTAAAGCATTCTTTATATTTTCTGTGTTGATAGGCATGCAATCTATAAAGATGTAATTTACATGATAATAACAGCACAAATCAGGGGAGAGGAGTCATAGAGGAACAAAGGTTTTTTTGCATTTTTTTTTTTTTAATTTGAGAGAGAGAGAGAATGAGAGATAGAAAGCACGAGAGGGAAGAGGGTCAGAGGGAGAAGCAGACTCCCCGCCGAGCAGGAAGCCCGACGCGGGACTCGATCCCGGGACTCCAGGAGCATGACTTGAGCCAAAGGCAGTCACTTAATCAACTGAGCCACCCAGGCGCCCTTTTTTGCATATTATTACAATTAAATTGATATTAATCTGAACTAGATTGTTATGGGAACAAAGGTGTTAATTGAACCCTCATAGCAACCACTAAGAAAACGACTCAAAAAATTTATAAGAGGGGCGCCTGGGTAGCTCAGTCAGTTAAAGAGCTGACTCTTGGTTTTGGGTCAGGTCATGATCCCATGGGTGGTGAGTTCGAGCCCTGAGTTGGGCTCCATGCTCAGTGGGGGGTCTGCTTGAAGATTCTCTCCCTCTGTCCCTCCCCCTCTAAAAACATAAATAAATCTTTAAAAATATATACTGAGAGAAATAATAAGGATATTAAAATGGTTCACTAGAAAATATCCTTTTAAAACAAAAGTAGTAATGGAAAAAGTATCAAAAAAAAAAAAAAGACATGTAGAAAACAAATAGAAAAATGGCAAATGTAAACATGACCTTATCAGTAATTTCATTATATGGAAAGGGATTGAATTGAAGGGCAGAAATCTGCAGGATAGATTAAAACAAAACAAAGTAAAACAAAAAACTCCAAACCTAACTATATGCTGTCTATAAGAGACACACTTTATAGTCAAAGGTACAAAGAAGTTGAGAGTAAAAGTATGGAAAAAGATATAATAGGTAAACAATAACCAGAAGAGACATAGAATGACTCCTCTAATATCAGACAAAGTAGATCTTAGGACAGAATTTATTACTAGAGACGAAGAAAGACATTTGATAATAATAGAGTTAATTCATCAAGAAGATATAACTATAAACATATATATATACCAAATTCATCAAGCAAAAAGTGTCAAAATTGAAGGGAAAATGGTAAATTCAATGATAATAGTTGGAGATTTCAATATCTCACTTTCCATAATGATAGAACTAGACAAAAAGTCATCAAGCAGATAGAAAACTTGAACAACACTATAATTCAACTAAGAAGGACCTATAGAACCCTCCATTCAACAACTACAGAGTACAATTCTTCTCAAGTACGTGTGAAACATTTACCAGGATAGAACATACGTTAGGTCATAAAACAAGTGTCAATAAATTTCAAAAGACTGAAATCATGTGCAGTATGCTCTCCAACCACAGTGAATGAAATTAGGAATTAATAATGGAAGGAAATGAGACAAATTTACAATTGGAAATTAAACACAATCATAAATAACCACAGGGTCAAAAAAGAAATCACAAAGAAAATTAGAAAATACTTGAGATGAATGAATATGAAAACACAATATACCAAATCTTAGGGATACCATGAAAATAGTGCCTAGAAGGAACTTTATAGTTGTAATTGCCCATATTAAAAAAGAAGAAAAAAATCTCAAATCAATAACCTAACATTCCACCTTAAGGAATGAGAAAAATAAGAGCAAACTAAATGCAAAGCAAGCAGAAGGAGGGAAATAAATGAAAGAGAGAATAGAGAAACAATAGAGAAAAATCAAAAAAATCAAAAGTCACTTCACTGAAAAGATTAATAAAATTGACAAATCTTTAGCTATCCTAATCAAGCAAAAAATGAGAGAAGACTAAAATTACTAAAATCACCAACCAAAAGACATAACTACCAACCTTACAGGGGGAAAAAAACGATTATAAAGTGTTGTGGACTGAATATGTCCCTTAAAATTCATATACTGAAATCCTAATACCCAATGCGATGGTGTTTAAAAATGGAGCCTTGGGGTTAGGCTAGGTTAAATCATGAGGGTGTGGCTCTTATAATGAGATTAGTGAAGTTAGAAGAAGAGAAAGATTCTCCTCTCTTCCCCCTAACCTTCTTCCCCACCCCACCCCCATCCCAGGTGCATACACTAAGAGACCAAGTGAGAACAATGAGAAAGTGGCTCTCTGTAAACCAGAAAGACGGCTCTCCCCAGGAGCCAAATTAGCTGGCACTTTGATTTGGACTTCCCAACCTCTAGAACTATGAAAAATAAATTTCTATTGTTTAAGCCACTCAGTCTACAGCATTTTATTATGGCAGCCTGAGCTAACTAAAACAGATTTTGATAAGTACTGCTATAACAAATACCTAAACCTGTGAAGTGCCTTTGGAACTAGATAATGGATAGAGGCTAAAGAGTTTGGAGGTGCATGCCAGACATATGGATATTAACAGAGATTCTGGTAAGGGCTCAGAAAGAAGAGGAGCGCTGAAGAGAGAGCTCCATCTCCTTAAAAAAGACCTAAAGAATCATGAATAGAATATTGGTAGGAATACGGACATTAAAGGCCATTGGTGAGGTCTCAGATGGAAATGAGGCACATGTCATAGGAAACTGGAGGAAAAGAGGTCCTTGTTATAAAATGGCAAAGAACTTGGCTGAATTGTTTGTATTCTAGTGTTTTGTGGAAAGTAGAATTTGTGAGTTATGAAATCAGATATTTAGTTTAAAAGATTTTTTATATATTTTATTTTTCTTCAAAATAAAATTTTGATATACAATGTTATGTTAGTGTCAGGTGTACAGCATAGTGATTTGACAAGTCCATATGTTACGCAGTGCTCTCCACCAATGTAGCTACCCTCTGTCAGCATAAAACGCAATTACAATATTATTGACTATAGTCCCTATGCGGTGCCTTTCACCCTCATGACTTATTCATTCCATAAGTGGGAGCCTGTACTCCCACTCCCCTTCATTCATTTTGCCAATCACCCACCCCTCTCCCCTCTGGCAACCATCAGTTTGTTTTCTGTATTTATGGCTGCATTTCTGCTTTTTGTTTGTTTGTTTATTCATTTGTTTTGCTTTTTACTGAAGTCATATGGTATTTGTCTTTCTCTGACTTATTTCAGTTAGCATAATAACCTCTAGATCCAGCCATTTTGTTGCAAATGGCAAGATCTCATTCTTTTTTATGGCTGAATAATATTCCATTGTTTATGGATACCATTTTTCTTTATCCATTCATCTATCGATGGACACCTGGGTTGCTTCCATATTTTGGCTATTGTAAAGAATGCTGCAATAAACATAGGGGTGCATATATCTTTTTGAATTGGTGTTTACATTTTCTTTGGGTAAATACCTAGTGTGGAGTTACTGGATCAAATGGTGTTTCCATTTTTTAATTTTTGAGGAATCTTCATACTGTTTTCCACAGTGGCTGTAGCAGTTTGCATTCCCACCAACAGTGCAAGAGTGTCCCTTTTCCCCACGTCCTTGCCAATACTTGTTATTTCTTGTCTTTTTGGTTTTAGGCATTCTGACAGGTGTCAAGTGGTGATATCTCATCGTGGTTTTGATTTGCATTTCCCTGTTGGCCGTCTGATGTTCTCTGGAAAAAATGTCTATTCATGTCCTCTGCCCATTTTAAATGGAATATTTGGGATTTTTTTGGTGTTGTGTTATATATGTTCTTTATACATTTTGGATAATAACCCTTTATCAGATATATCATTTACAAATATCTTTATTCGGTAGGTAGCCTTTTTGTTTTGTTGATGGTTTTCTTTGCCATATAAAAGCTTTTTATTTTGGTGTAGTCTCAATAGTTAATTTTTGTTTTGCTTTCTCTTGCCTGAGGAGACATCTAGAAGAATGTTGCTGAGGTCAATGTCAAAGAAATTACTGCCCATGTTTCCTTCTAAGATTTTTATAGTTTCATGTCTCACATGTAGGTCTTTGATCCATTTTGAGTTTATTTTTGTGTATGGTGTGAGGAAGTGGTCCGGTTTCATTTTTGTACATGTAGGTCTCAAGTTTTTCCAACACCATTTATGGAAGAGACTGTCTTTTCCCCATGGTATATTCTTACCTCCTTTATCATAGATTAATTGGCTATATAATTGTGGGTTTATTTCTGAGCTCTCTATTCTGTTTCATTGATCTGTGTGTCTGTTTTTGTGCTAGTACCACATTGTTTTGATTACTACAACTTTGTAGTATATCTTGAAGTCTGGGATTAGCTGAAAAGATTTCTAAGCAAAGTTTTGAAGGAGTGTCATGGTTCCTCCTGACTGCTCATACTAAAATACAAGAGAGAAATGAATTGAGGAAGGAATTGTTAAGCAAAAAGGAACCCGAATTTGGAGATTTGAAAAATTCTCCACCTATCCATATTACAAAAAATTAGAACACATGCATTAAAGAGAACACTATGGGTATGGCTGGACTATCTCTTGATAATGGGTTTGTGGGATTATATAAGCAGAAGTACTGCCAGTTTGAACTGAAAAGAATGGAGGTGAGACAAAATGAAGAAAGGCTGTGGGGCTTTATGAAATTAATAGGACTGGATGATAGTGCTATTCAGCTAGAACATGTGCTATTCTTTAACGAAAAGGAAAAATGACCGAAAGGTGATTCAGAGATCATCAGAACCACCGTGTTGGTTTCAACAGACCAGATGGCCTCTGACAAAGGCCTTGGGACTGGAACCATCATGCAGAGCTCTGGGCCAAGGCTACCCTGCCGTGCCTTGGGAGTGAGACTTCTAACTGGCCATCTGTGGGGCACAACCCCAGTACAACAAAGGCCCAGAGGCAAGACCTCTGCTCAATGGTCCTACAGGATGAGCATCAAACCAAAGACAGTCATCTCAAGCCTTAATAGAACTCACCTCTAGGTTTTAGACTTGCTTGGGACCCATTACCCTTTCCTTATTTCCTATTTATCCCTTTTGGAATAGGGATGTCTCTCCTGTGCCTGTCACACCGTTGTATTTTGGAAGCACATAATTTGTCTGGTTTCACAGGTTTGCAGCTGGAGAAGAATTTATCTCAGGATGACTCATACCTCAAGTTTCACTATATCTGATTTAGATATTTAAATGAGACTTTGGACTTTAGAGTTGACGCTGGAGCAAGTTAAGATGTTTAGGTTTGTTGGGATAGATAGAATATATTTTGCATGTGAGAAAAACATGAATTTGAGGGAGCCCAGAGTGGAATATTATGGACTAAATGTTTGTGTTCCCCTCCTCCCAAAATTCCTATGTTGAAGCCCCATCCCCCAGTGTGATAATATGTGGAGATGGGGCCTTTGGAAGGTAATTAGGATTAGATTAAGGTTAGGACTCTGATGAAGGGACTAATGACCATAGAAGAAGAGGAAGAGAGTTAGATCTCTCTCTCTCTCTCTTTCTCTCTCTCAACATGTGCATGCACTGAAGAAAGACCATGTGACAACATAATGGGAAGGTGGCTGTCTCTAAGCCAGGAAGAGAGCTCTTACCAAGATCCAAATCAACCAGCACCGTGGACTTTACAGCTTCCAGAACTGTGAAATAAATTTCTGCTGTTTAAACCACCCAGCATGTAGTATTTTGCTATGGCAGCCTGAGATGACTAAGACATAAGGCATACAGTGAACAATTATAGGCCAACAAAGTAGATAACCTAAATGAAATGGACAAATTCCTAGAAACATAGAAACAAAGTTGACTGATGAAGAAATAGAGAATTTAAAAAGACATGTAGCAAGTAAATAGCTTAAGTTAGTAATCAACAAACTTCCAGCAAAGAAAAGCCCAGGACTTTATGGTCTCACTGGTAAATTCTACCAAACATTTAGAGAAGAATTAATACCATTCTTAATAAACTTTTGCAGATAATAAGAGAGGAAGGAAGACTTCCTAATTTATATTTTGAGGCCAGTATTTCCCTGATATTAAAGCAAGACAAAGACATCACAAGAAAAGAAAACTTCAGATCAATATCCTTACAAATGTAGAATCAAAACTCCTCAACCAAATAGTGGTAAACTAAACTTGGCAAAACATATAAAAAGATTTTGTACCTTACCAAGTGAGATTTATTGTGGGAGTACAAGATTATTTCAACATATGAAAATCAATCATATTATAGAGTAATAAGAATAGAATAAAGGGAAAAAATCTTATGTGATCATCTCAATAGATGCAGAAGAAGCATTTTATAAAATCCAACACCTTTTCATGATAAAACATGCTTAGCAAATTAGGAATGGAATGGAACTTCCTCAATCTGATAAAAGGCATCCACAAAAACTCCACACAGCTAACATCACACTCAAGGATGAAAGAGTGGAAGTTTCCCCAGCAAAGAGCCAGGAGGAAAACAATTACCCTCAAGTCTAACATTACTTTATAATTTTAAAATTTAAAATTATGTGTTGTAGTTAAAAATACCTTTTGCATGGTATAACCCAGTTCTTATTCTTTTTGTTGTTGTTATTAAGATTTTATTTATTATTTATTTGAGAGAGAGAAAGAGAGAGTGAGAGAGAGCATGAACAGGCAGCAGGGAGAGAGAAGCAGACTCCCTGCTGAGCAGGGAGCCCCATGCGGGGCTTGATCCCAGGACCCCGGGATCATGACCTGAGCCAAAGGCAGATACCCAACTAACTGAGCCACCCAGGTGCCCCAATTTTTATTCTTTAAAAAAGTACATATGATGCACAGAAATGAGTTTGGAAGTCTATGCATCAAGATGATGGCAGGGGTAATCTTGGGATGGTGGCAATGCCAGTGACCTTTATACATATTTTGTTTGTTTTTGTTTTTTTATAACAACATCATTGAATATAACTCACATACCATACACTCTACCAATTTAAAGTGTACAGTTCAATGGTTTTTAGTATACTTGTTTAGGCATCACCACTATCCAATTCCAAAACATTTTCATCATTCTGAAAAGAACCTAATACCTATTGAAAGTCACCTCACTTTTCCCTCTCCCAGCCCCTGGTAACCATTAATCTACTTTCTGTTTTTATGGATTTGCTTATCCTGGACATACACCATATAACAGTATCATACAATATGTGGCTTTTGTGTCTGGCTTCTTTTCACCCAGCATAATTTTTTCAAAGTTCATCCATGTTGTAGCATGTAGCAGCACCTTTTTCATGGCTGAATAATATTCTACCATATGGATATACCACATTTTGTGGTATACCATTCATCAATTGATGGGCATTTGAGTTGTTTCTCCATCTTGGCTATTATTAATAATGTGGCTATGAACATTCAAGTGCAAGTTTTTTAAAAGATTTATTTATTTATTTTAGAGAGGGAAAGAGGATGGGGGGAGGGGTAGAGGAAGAAAGAGTCCTAAGCAGAGTCCACACTCAGTGACACAGGGCTTGATCTCACAACCCTGAAATCATGATCTCAGCTGAAACCAAGAGTTGATCACTTAACAACTGTTCTACCCAGGTATCCCACATGTACAAGCTTTTGTACAGATACGTGTTTTCATTTCTCTTCAATATATATTGTGTGTGTTTAAGATTGTAAGACACTGCCAGTTTCCAAAGTATTTGTATTTTACATTCCAATCAGCAATGTATGAAAGTTCTATTAGTTCTATATTCTCACCAACATTTGGTTTGGTTAATTTTTAAAAATGTATACTCTTCTAATGGATGTGTAATAGTATCTCATGGTTTAAATTTGCTTTTCTCTGATGACTAATGATGTCGAGTGCCTGCTTACTGGCTACAAGTGTATCATCTTTTCTAAAGGGTCTTTTCAAGACCTTTGTCCATTTAAAAAATTAAATTATTTTTCTTTTTGATGATGATTTGTAGTTTTTATATATTCTGAATACGAAGTTTTGTAAATATTTTCTACCAGTCTGTGGCTTGCCTTTTCATTTTCCAACTTTGAGTCCGACTCTATGAGACTTCATACATTGGGCAGGCCTTAAATGTTATCATCTGTCCCCAACCTCCACTTCCTGTGAAACCATTAAAAGTGAAATAATCAAGACCACCAGGGGTTGGCACATATGTCCAAGGAAAAGCCATGCCCAGTACTTCCTTACCTCCTAGGAGTTCTATGTTCACTTCACTTTTTAGCTTCTTAGAATCTTTACTTCTTGGCAGCTCAGTGATGTATCTATCTGGAAGGTTTTGTTTCTTTCATTCTTTGGGTTTTACATTTTACATGACAGTATCATTACTTTCAGTGGGAGGATCATAGCTTCCCTGGCAACCAGCACTAGCCATGTGACACAGTTCTGGCCAATCGGATAGAAAAGGAAGTCTACTAGCAATGATCCTTTCCTCTTCCTTCCCCCTTTTCTGCTTTGAATACACATATAAGACCCAGAGGTACTGTGGTGATCTTTAATTCATGAAGTGATTAAAAAAAAACAAAAACAAAACAGATTTGCCAAATGACAAAATGGAAGGAAAATAGGAACCCTAGATAATGACAACATTATGAGCTACGGCACAAAACCTAGGTGGCCCAGCTCTAAACTTCTTAGTTAGAAAAAACAGTTTGTCTAAACTAGAGTTTAGCTGCGCTTTTTGTTACTTGCCATCAAAAGTTAAAGTTATTTTTAGAAATATAACATTATACATTTATTCATCCATCCCATCAATAAACAGGAATTAAACACATACTGAATGCCAGATAGTGCTTATAGCAGAATTTCTCAACAAGCATGATATTACTATTTGACAGCATTATAAACATTTGTTGCAAGGTTTTTATAATATCAAAATAACCGGGAGCTACTAGTATTTAGTGGGTCGGTACTGGGAATATAACATTTCGTAAAGTCCCTGGGGCAGTCCCATGGAGTAAGAGTTGTCTCCTATCGTGTGTAATTTTTGACATCCACCAAGACATATATTTAGGTGAAAGTGGGTTTTTAATGATCTGAACTTAGAACCTAACTCCATTCTACAAATAAATACCAAATATTTCCTGCACATGTTTAATAGACTTCAATTTTCTAGGAATATTTTGTTAGAAATTTACCATAAATTATTCAACATTTAGGACAACCATATCATGAGTAGCAAAGCTGGACATAGTTTCTGAGTCTCTAGTAGAGTACATTTCTGTCAGTCTATATTTCTAGTGGTCTCATTTACAACCATTCTAAATATAGATGCAAACCTTTGCCTATGTTATTATGTCTACTAGTAATACCTAGACATTTGCATATTGCAGTACATACTATTTTATTATAAACAACTTTGCTTTTATTATCCTTTTATATTTACAATTAGGCACTGTGTTGCTTTTTTGAAATTATATACATATGTAGGTTATGTTTATTTAAACATTTATTTAATCTATGTATTTAATGACATATTTATAAGTAGGTCATAAAATATCTATCATAAAAAAGGGAGTTGGGCTTTGATAGAATTAAGTTACTGGTTTCCTTCCTGATTCAATTTTTGAAGGTTATTTGTTTCTAGGAATTTACCCATTTCTTCTAGGTTGTCCAATTTGTTGGCATATCATTTTTTATAATATTCTCTTTTAATCCTTCATATTTCTGTGAGTTATTTTTTCTCCATTTCTGATTTTATTTGAGTCCTCTCTCTCCCTCCCCCCTCTCTTTGATGACTCTGGCTAAAGGTTCATCAATTTTGTTGATCTTTTCAAAGAGCCAGCTCCTAGTTTCATTGATCTGTTCTATCATGTTTTTTAGTTTCTATTTCATTTACCTCTGCCCTCATCTTTACTATTTCATTCCTTCCACTGACTTTGGGCTTTGTTTGTTCTTTTACCAGCTCCTTTGGGCATAAGGCTAGGTTGTTTATTTGAGATTTTTTTTTTGCTTCTTGAGGCAGGCCTGTTTTGTATTAATCTTTTCCTCTTGGAACAGCTTTTGCTGCATCCCAAAGATTTTGAACCATTGTGTTTTCATTTTCATTTGTCTCCATGTATTTTTTTTATTTCCTCTATGACTTCTTGGTTGACTCATTCCTTGTGTAGTAGCATGTTATTTAGCCTCCATGTATTTGTGGTCTTTCCAGATTTTTTCTTGTGATTGATTTCTAGTTTCATACAGTTGTGATCAGAAAAGATGTATGATATGATTTCAATCTTTTTGAATTTGTTGAGATTTGTTTCATGGCCTAACATGTGATCTATTCTGGAGGATGGTCCATGTGCACTTGAAAAGAATGTGTATTCCACTGTTTGGGGATGGAATTTTCTGAATATATCTGTTAGATCCATCTAGTCCAATGTGTCATTCAAAGCCACTGTTTCTGGGAGCCTAGGTGGCTCAGTCAGTTAAGCATCTGACTCTGGATTTTGGCTCAGGTCATGACCTCAGGGTCATGAGATTAAGCCTCGAGTCAAGCTCTGTGCTGAACATGGAGCCTGCTTGAGATTCTGTTTCCCTTTCTGCCCCTCTCCACCCCCAGTTTACACTCTTTCTCTCTCTCTCAAAAAATTAAATTAAATTAAATTAAATTAACTAAAAAAAAAGAGATGAAGTCACTGTTTCCTTGTTGATTTTCTGTCTGAATTGTCTATCCATTGATGTTATGTGGGATGTTAAAATCCCCTACTATTATTATATTACTATTAATTTCTTCCTTTATATCTGTTAATGGTTGCTTTATGTATTTGGGCACTCCCATGTTGGGTGCATAAATACTTATAATTGTTAGGTTGTTATTATATGGTTATATTCCTTTTCTTAAATTTACTTTTATGTTTTTATTTTTAAAATTTTAATTCCAATATAGTTAACATACAGTGTTATGTTGGTTTCAGGTGTATATTATAGTGATTCAACACTTCCATACATCGCCCTGTGCTCATCACCTATTTCACCCATGCCCCCAACCACCTTCCCTCAGGTAACCCTCAGTTTGTTCTCTTATAGTTAAGAGTCTGCTTCTTGCTCTCTCTCTTTCTTTTTTTTCCCTTTGTTCATTTGTTTTGTTTCTTAAAAGCCACAAAAGAGTGAAATCATATGGTATTTATCTTTCTCTGACTTAACGTTGCTTAGCATTATACTCTCAAGCTCCTTCCATGCTGTTGCAAATGGCAAGATTTCATTCTTTTTTATGGCTGAATAATATTCCATTGTGTATACATACCACATCTTTATCCATTCACTTTGGATGGACACCTGGGCTACTTCCATAATTTGGCTATTGTAAATAATGCTGCAATAAACATAGGGGGGCACGTATCCCTTTGAATTAGTGTTTTTGTATTTTGGGGGTAAATACACAATAGTGTGATTACTAGACGGTAGAGTAGTTCTATTTTTTTAAAGATTTATTTACTTATTTTAGAGAGAGAGAGAAAGAGTTGGGAGGGGCAGAGGGAGAGAGAGAAACCCCAGCAGACTCCTCACTGAGCTTGGAGCCAAGTGCTGGGCTCAATCTCAAGACCCTGATATCATGACCTGAGCCAAAGGCAAGAGTCAGACGCTTAACCGATGTGCCACCCAGAGACTCTGGATAGTTCTATTTTTAACTTTTTGAGGAACCTCTGACAATTTTTCACAGTGGCTGCACCAGTTTGCATTCCTACCAATAGTGCAAGAGGATTCCTTTTTTCTCTACATCCTTACCAATACTTGTTGTTTCTTGTGTTTTTTATTTTAGTCATTCTGACAGGTGTTAGGTGATATCTCATTGTGGTTTTGATTTGCATTTCCCTAATGATAAGTGATGTTGAGCATCTTTTCATGTATCTATTGGCCATCTGGATGTCTTCTTTGGAGAAATGTCTGTTCATATATGGTTATATTCCTGAATCAAGAAGAAATAGAAAATTTGAACAGACTGATTACTAGCAATGATATTTTTTTAACAAATATTTATTGAGCATTCATTTCTTTTTTTTAAAGATTTTATTTATTTATTTGCGAGAGAGAGAATGAGAGACAGAGAGCATGAGAGGGAAGAGGGTCAGAGGGAGAAGCAGACCCCCCCACTGAGCAGGGAGCCCGATGTGGGACTCGATCCCGGGGCTCCAGGATCATGACCTGATCTGAAGGCAGTCACTTAACCAACTGAGCCACCCAGGCGCCCACTAGCAATGATATTTAATCAGTAATCAAAAAAACCCAAACAAACATAAGCCCAAGCCCAGATGGCTGCATAGGTGAATTCTACCAGACATTTAAAGAAGAGTTAAAACATTTTCTTCTCAAACTCTTTGAAAAAATAGAAGGAAAGATTCCAAATTCATTCTACAAGACCAGCATTACTGATACTAAAACCAGATAAAAACACTAAAAGAAGCGCTTTCTCTGGCAAGTGAAACAACAGCAAAATTAAACTACTGGGACTACACCAAAGTAAAAAGCTTTTGCATAGCAAAGGAAACCATCAGCAGAATGAAAAAGGAACCTACTCAATAGAAGAAGATATTTGCAAATGATATATCCAATAAGGGGCTAATATCCAAAATATATAAAGAACTTATGCAACTTAATACCAAAAAAAACAAATAATCCAATTTAAAAATGGGCAGAGGACAGGAATAGACATTTTTTCAAAAAAGACATACAGATAGCTAATTAAAAATGGAAATACCATATGATCCAGTAGCTCCACCACTCGGTATTTACCCAAAGAAAATGAAACCACCAATTCAAAAAGGTATATGCATACCTGATATATTCATTGTAGCATTATTTATAATAGCCAAGATATAGAAGCAACCCAGGTGTTCATCAGTAGATGAATGGATAAAGAATATGTATTATATATTATATATATGATGGAATAACGTTCAGCCATAAACAAGGATGAGATCATGCCATTTGAGAGAACATGAATGGATCTAGAGAATATAATGCTAAGTGAAAGACAAATATTATATGATTTCAATTATATGTGGAATTTAAGAAAAAAAACAAAGAAAAAAGACAAACAAAATTACACTCAAATATAGAGAACAGATTAGTGTTTGCTAGAGAAGAGGTGGGGGGCTAGGTGAAATAGGTGGAGGGAATAAAGAGTACACTTAGAGTGATAAGCACTAAGTAATGTGTACAATTATTGAATCATTGTATTGTAGTCCTAAGAGAAAGAATTACTGGTTTTAATAATCCCGTATGTTTAAGAAATTGTTAAATGGTATTTAACATTTTTTACTAGGATGACAAGAAAATGTCTGAAGACAAAGAAAACTCCTGGTTGTTTGGAAAACTTGACCCTCGCCAAGGATTGTCTGCCAGTAGAGCTTGAGATCTATTTATTTATTTATTTATTTTAGAGGAGGGGGAGGGGCATAAGGAGAGGGAGGGAGAATCTCAAGCAGACTCCCCGTTGAACACAGAGCCCAACATGGGGCTCAACTCGGGGCACTCAGGGCTCAATCTCATGACCTTGAGATCATGACCTGAGCTGAAATCAAGAGTCAGATGCTTAACCAACTGAGCCACCCAGATGTTCCTCCCAGTAGATTTTAAGTATATGGGTTTATGCCCTATGGCCATTTGACTCAGATCACTTAGAAGTTCCTGCCCCTCTACCAACTGGCCCCATTCCTGGTGTCTCCTGGGGAGGGTTGTGAAACAATCTTTCCAAGAGTTTGGATTTATTTCTACTGAAGTGTGACATCTTTCCTTTGAAGGGAAGAACACAAGTAAGGAGGACTTCCTGACTTACAGATAGCAAAAGATTGACAGAAATATGACTTGTCTAAGATCATACAAAACTGAGCAAGCATTAACAGCCAAAACGCAAATCCAAATTTTCTGACTCCTGAGGCCAAATAAGTTTTAATCCACTCATGTATGTTTTATATGTTGGGAAAAAAGGGAGGGGAGATGAGAATATCTGCATGTGGTCAGAAAGATCTCTCTCCTTCTTTGAGCTTAATAGCTTTAAAAAAAAAAAGTGGCTTACACTTTCCACTGAATCTTATTTTTCAAGTAATTTCACATGCATAATTTCCTTTGAGCTTCACAACAATCCCATTATCCCACTTTATAAGTGAGGAGAAGGAAGGAAGGAAAATTTCAAAGGTCACAAAAATATTGATTGACAAGGTAAGGACTCAGCTCCCTGAAGTTCTAGCCAAATTTCTTTAATATAGCAAAGTATTTATGAAGAGAGTCCATGTTCACCTTTTATTATGACTTTAAAGATTTATTTACTTATTTTAGAGAGAGAGGGGGAAAGAGAGAGAGCAAGCAGTGGGGGAGGGACAGAGGGAGAGAGAGAATCTCAAGCAGACTCCCTGTTGAGCACAGAGCCTGATGTGGGGCTCGATCTCAGGACCCTGAGGTCATGACTTGAGCCAAAACCAAGAATCAGATACTTGACTGACTGAGGCAAATGTGGGGCACCCCCACCTCTTATTATGACTTTAAAATATCCTCATTAACCAATCGTATTTCGTCTCCTATGACTCTGTCATCAACCCCACTCATTCACCCCCTATCTCTCGTGCTTGGTATGTGAAGGTTTCTTCCCTCATACTGAGATCTTTCCTTCTGGCACTACCAGATAAATTTTATTTAAGCAAATTATCAGAATCAGATGAGAGATTTCAAATACAATGTGACTCTTGGACTAGCCTAAGTCTTGGGCAAATGTCTGAAAGTCACCATACTTCAGTTCATCATAGCTTACTGTCTCTGATTATTTGTGCTTTATAAATATCCACAAGAGGGTTATAAAATCCCAGGTATTAATTGCACCCATAAAGCCATCTGAAATTTTAGGTGGAGGGTAAAGGGAAACAGAGACAGGTCTGGTTTTATTGGGAATCCAACAGGGCTTTGGCAAGGTGGACTCTTTCCTGTTTTGCTTGGAGAGGTGGTTGAAAACTAAAGTACAAAACCTTGTGGAGGATGTATGGGTGAAATATAAGGCAAAAAGGTAGGAAATTGAAGAGAACAAGAATATATGTATTATACATTTTGTAATTAAGAATGCAAAGGGGAATGCTCAAGTGGTATCGCTGTGAAATAATAATAGCACACAGCAAATGGGATAATTTGGGCTGTAAAGGACAGAAAACTCAACCAATAGTGACAACCATTAGGACAGTTCTTCCTCAATTGAGAGCAATATGGAAGTAGGTGGTCCCCAGCTGGTCTGGAAGCCCATGGTGAAGTCAAGGGTCTAGGCTTTTCCCATCTTTCTTCTGGCCATCCTCAGCATGTCAATCAAGTCTCCCATTGTGGTCCTAGAGTGGCTGCTGGAACTCCAAGCATACAAGTCTCACACATCGGCTTTGAGCAATACCTAAACAGGAAGGGAGTCGGAGTGGGTAAAAGACTTTCTTTTCACGCCTTTCTCTTATCTAAGAGGATAGTCTTTTCCCAAAGTTCTCAACAGAGCAGAACTTGGTGACATGCCTCTGGACCAATTACAATTAAAGAGAAATGGGATTGTCATGATGGTTTAAATCAATCATATATAATTCATGCCCTGGGATTAGACATATTACTGCAAGAAAGAAGGTAGAAAGGCCAACGGGTGGGCAAACATCAGAGTCTGCCACATAAATGCATAAACACACTCACGTTTACGTATGCCCACATAAGTATACACATGCACACTTGCAAATATTGGTAGAGTAATACTCATTTTATATATTACCCTAAATCTCAATGTTCTTTTAAAAAATCTTTTTTTTTTTAAGATTTTATTTATTTATTCATGAGAGACAGAGAGAGAGAGAGAGAGAGAGGCAGAGGGAGAAGCAGGCTCCCAAGGAGCAGGGAGCCTGATGCGGGACTCGATCCCAGGACCCTGGGATCATGACCTGAGCCGAAGGCAGATGCTTAACCATCTGAGCCACCCAGGCGCCCCTCTTTTAAAAAATCTTAATATATTTTGTAGATTTTTGTTTCTGTTTCAGTACATACTTAGCCATCTTTTTTTAAAAAAAAAATTACTGTGGACTATTCCATAGTATAAATGTGTCATTGTTTTGGGTTTTTTTTAGATTTATTTATTTATTTATTTGAAAGAGAGAGAATGAGAGAGAGAGAGAGAGCACATGAGAGGGGGGAGGGTCAGAGGGAGAAGCAGACTCCCTGCTGAGCAGGGAGCCTGATGCGGGAGTCGATCCCAGGACTCCAGGATCATGACCTGAGCTGAAGGCAGTCGCTTAACCAACTGAGCCACCCAGGTGCCCCGAATGTGTCATTGTTTATGTAGTTATTCCCTAACTGGTGGGCATTTATGTTACCATTCCCTTCTTAAATCTCCCCAACGAGGACACCACCTGTCCCTGGTCATGAAAACTGGGTGAGCCAGGCAATTCAAGTTGGTACCAACTGTGATTCCTTTATTGGTTCAGTTCAATTCAAATACAAGCACTCAAAAAACATGGAATGAGTAATTACTATGTTGCAGGTATTGGACTTTGTGTTAACAAGGTATATAAAGATTAGTAAAATACAATCTCTGAAATCAAATAGCTTGCAGTCTAACAGGAATGTGTATCTCTAAATAACTAAGTACTAAGATAGAAGCAATTACACCATGTGATGGGCATTCGGAAGAGGAGCATTTAGGCCAAACCGGGGATTTAGAGCAGGCTTCCCGCAAAAAAAAAAAAAAAAAAAGACATCTGAGCTGAGCCTTGAAGGTGAGTCTGTATTAGTCAAATCAAGACAAGTGGAAAGGAATTCTAGACAGCATACAGGTTCCCTAAGCTCGGGGCTCCTCAGCTGTGACAGACTCCTGCATGTGCAACATCCACCTCTGTGTCTACTCCACAAGGCCTGAGAGACAAGAGAACTGACAGAGACATGAAGCTCCTGCTGTTTGCAATGCCAGAACTAACACGCTTCTTTATACCCGACCCAGGAGTTTCCTGGCTTCTGTGAGCCTTGGGGAAACTATGGCAGGCTAACGTCTTCATTTACAAATAGCACAAACTCCGATCCTTCACAACTGGTAACCAAAGCGCTCTCTAGAACACCACCATGTTTTATGATCATCTTGTTCTTTTCCTGCCCCGGCTCTGGAAGCAGCCGCTTCTTCAATGAGCCCTCGTTCCCAGAGTGGAAAATGGTATTTGAAAACCACATCTGAGGGCGCCTGGGTGGCTCAGTTGGTTAAGCGACTGCCTTCGGCTCAGGTCATGATCCTGGAGTCCCGGGATCGAGTCCCGCATCAGGCTCCCTGCTCGGAGGGAAGTCCCTTATCCCTCTGACCCTCCCCCCGCCATGTGCTTTCTCTCTCTCTCTCATTCTCTCTCTCTCAAATAAATAAATAAAATCTTTAAAAAATAAAAAATAAAAATAAAAACTACATCTGAGTGCTAAATGTGCTCCTTAGTATTAGCATGTCACTGGTCCCAGTCCCTCTCAGTAGACACAGCTAGACACACACACACACACACACACACACACACACGGGTTCCTGCCCGCAAGTACACTAGCGTGCACACACACACACAGTTGCATCTATTTTTTATTTCTATACCTATATATTAAAAACCAAGAGTTCACATCGATGTCTCCCCTAATCCAAGATCAAGCATGGATTCTGCTTTTCTCCTTTTCTGTGTTTATACTTACCTTTTCCAACAGTGAGAAAACTGGCTTCCACTCTCTTTTAAATATTGGCTTGTTTGGTGTCCCCTTGAACTTTGCCGGCCCCGAGCTCCACTGCTGTCGGCAGCCAGGGCAGAGGGATAGAGCAGCCCTCCCCGGTCTGAGGCCAGGCAGCAAGCAGGTCTGGGGCCATGTGAGGCACAGACACCACCAGGAGCCGCCCCAAGGCTTCCCCGCTGGCAGACCCGGGCTCCGGAACAACCTTGCACTTTGCTCCCCTAGGGCACAGCCATGGCTACTTTGTAGCCAGTTCGGGCCCTTCCTGCCCAAGGCTGCCCAAGCCCAGCCCCAGAGTTTGTCTCCAACATGTGCAGGGCTGCAGCGGCCTGAGTTCTACGAGCAGGAGACGCAGTATATGTCAAAGCTTTTAAGAAGAAAACACGCATCATCACCTCACAGGGAGAGGCTTAGGAAGTACTGCTAACCATCTACACTGTCCCCAAAATAAAACTCTTCTTGGATTCACATGAGGCACCCCAAGCTAGATCTAGGTCATCACCTCTACGACAATTAGAAGGCCATCCCAATGAGTGACCTCAAACTGAGGATTTCCAGCAGGCTCCAGAAGCAGATGATACCATGAAGTGGGCCGCTTTGTCCAAGATCTTGAATCAAGAACGTTGTCTTCATTTATCTTCCTCTGAAACCTCTTTCCCTGACCTGGAAAATTCTCTGACCTAGAAATATTTTTAAAAACCCTTCCTCTTTTATTTACATTAATGAATTAATATGTACTTGCTTGATTAATTCCCCTGTGTAGTGAATCTCTGAATTGTGCTGTCATTCTCGCTTCCACATGTATGCTTTTCTCACCCTGATCAGTTCTTATGTCCCATTCCGCAGTGGTGCTGCTTTGAGGATACCCTCCTAACATCTTCAGAATAGGGGTTAATGATGGCATTGTAGGTAGAGCTCCAGAAGCAAAATCTGAGGTCAAGTTTAATGAGAAGGATTGCTGCTAAAAATCAGCATTCATGGAAAGAAGGGGAAAGAAGTATGATTGAGCAGAGGGAGAAGTTCAACTACAGTGTGGTTCTAGTAAAGTCTAAACTAACTGCACTGGGAACTCTGGAATATATATATAGCTAACCAAAGTCATTCCAGAGTAAACCCCAAATGGCTAGGCCTTTATACCTTCACATGACAAGTCATTGGATATAGGATACCCTGGAAAGGGTGTGTTCTTGAGCAAGGTAGCTGAGATAGAGTCTGAAGGAGCTGACAGATGGAACGGCAAGCCTTTCCTTGAAGGGGATCATTGTAGCTCATGTTCATATCCACTACAGTCCCCCCTCAGTGCCACTCGGAAACATTTCTTCAGGTACATACATATATATTTGGGGAGTTATTCTTCTAAGATTCTAATGTCCCTCTCTTTCCAAAAGAAACTTAGAAGAGAAAGGTTAGTGGGGCAAATTGTAGTCCCTACCACTAGAACTGGTCTTAGGACCATGATATTCATCATCGTTTTCCTCCGATATCCATTCTAGATTCCTCTTACCTCAGCACTACTTCTGCTGACTTTGGTGACTTATCTAATGGTGTTACCCAGACTCCCACACCTGAAAGGTGTTAATCATCTCTGGACACCATGCCCTCTTGAGGCCAGGGTTGCTGACATGTCCATTTACCATCACAATTGAGCAAAGGAGTACAAAAACACACTCAAGTGTATTATCTGGGTGCCTTACATATTTATCCCTTGTGTAAGAGAACCTCTACTGCCCCCTAAAGATCCAGGCCCCATTACCCCTTCCAGGACAGGAACTCCTCTCCTTGTTTGCCAGTCCCTGAACACAAGGAAACTGAAGTGCCTAGCAGCACTTGTAATGGCAATTGTAGTCTATATTTCAATGGGACACTTTCTAGGTCCCCTAGCAAAAGTGTACCCCTTGGAAAACCAGAACCTCTAACCTTACAGAGTCTAGAATTATGGAGATGGAAAGGACAAAGTCCCCAGTGGATCACTGGGAGGCATAGTAACTAAGATCACTCTTACTTTCATCCCTTAGTTACATTAATCTTACTTGGGGATACAGTGTCACATAAGTTTTTGGGGGGTTGCTTCTAAGCTAGCATTTCAACTGTGTCCTCAGAAGATCATTTTAATGCTCTATCAGACAGGTAGCTTCTGATTGGTATGGTATGTGGTATGACCAGTGGATCCAGTCATCATAGGCCCACACCCATACCTCCTTTAAAAAAAAAAAAAATGTTACTTTATTAGGTAATCTCGATGCTCAACGTGAGGCTCGAACTCATGACCCTGAGATCAATAGTCCCATGCTCTACCAACTGAGCCAGTCAGGAAGCCCTCCCCTACCATCTTGCGTAGTAAAATAGGCTCCCTATTCTGACAAAATGTCACATAGGATCCTTTCTCGGGGATAAAATAGTCCATAAATTCTTGGATAGTTATGGTTATACTGAGGCCTTGCAGGCAGGAAAGGCAAACCCACTCCCAAAATATATGTTTATTCTTGTTAGAAGAAGCCTCTGCCCTTTCCCTAGAAGGGACTCGATGTAGTTAACTTGCCACCAATGGTCTTCCTGAGGAACAACACAGTATCAGGGGCTCAGCATTGGTGTCTTCTGATGGCACATTGGGCATTTGATGACAGCAACAATGAAATCCACCTTGGTGGATATGGGAAGCCATGCTGTTGGACCCATGTATAGCATCCATCTCTCCCTCATGGCCACTACATTCATGGACCCATTGAGCCAGCACCGACGTAGTTGGTGACAGAGACTGATGGAGTCATCGTGTCTACTTGGCCGTTTAGATCTTCCTCCAAGGTTGGTGCTCTCTGGTGGGCATTAACATATAACACAAAGATTTTCTTGCTTTGTTCCCACTGCCATTATGCTCATCCACCTCCTTGTTCCATTCTTTAAATCTTACTCCTTCATGTGTGCCTGCCCATGAATCTGGATATATTGTAACCTCAGGCCACTTCTTTCACACAAAGTGGATAAACAGGTGCATCACCCCGACCTCTGCCCATCAGGAGGATTCTCCCTCATGAGTGTCTTTCAAAGCCACTTCCGAATGAGGCTGCAGTGCAGCTGCTTCCATTTTTAAGCACCGGCATACTAAGCTGTTCTATTTGTAAACCAAGCTTGTAGATTTTGCTCTTCCGTCAGCTGAGGATAAGAGATTCCCAATATGATCATAGTGCAGTGAGGGAGAGGTGCTGGTGCACAGTGGTGAAGGTCATGGGCTACTGGCTTATGCCGCTTGTTTTTGCTTTCTATCCTTCCCATGCTTGAGCTTGTGCTCCTCCTACAACAAACAGCTACAGGATTCAAGCAATCTTTTGTGAACCCCGCTCTTGATGGGCAATTCTGGAAGCACGGTCATTTAGGCTCTCATGGGCAGGCATTCCATCTGCACCAATGTCCATTAGCATGCCAGAAGTGTTTGTTCGTTTGTTTGTTTGTTTGTTTGTTTGTTTTAAGTATAAAATGCTCCTTGTGCCAGAATCTCAGGAGTCTGAGCTGTCATTCTCCCAGTGGGCTTTGCCATAAGCCGTGTGGCTGCATTGCATCTTTTCCTGCCGCCTATCTCTAAGACCATAGGACCTGCAGGGCCCGTATGGCTCAGGCAGCCAGGCTGCTTGCTCTGCAGCTTGGATTTGCTGAAGAACTCTTCTTTGTGCTGGCGCCTACTGAAAGCTGGCATCATCTCTTGTCACCTGGCATATGAGCTAGATAAGTATTCTCTGGTGTGGAATACGTTGCCTCTAGAACTGAGAGCAACCTATCAGGGATAGGAGTTCCCGCTTTGTGGTGGAAAGTCAAGACAATTATTTGTCTTTTACCTTGGGAAGTATGCCCTGGCACACCACTGGCTACAAGACTACAAAATTTTATTTATGTGTCAGGATTCTTATTCTTCATAGGGTTTATCTCACATGGAATATATGTGTCTTACTGAGTCTTCCAGTGTGTTAACCATTCTTATTCATTAGCCCCGATTAGCATAATATCATTGATGTAATGGATCAATGTGAAGTTCTGTGAGACATCCAGATGGTCCAGATCGTTTTGGCCTATATTCTTATAGAAAGCATAGAATTAACATAGCTTTGGGGAAAACTGTAAATATGTATTATTATCTACTCTATGTAAATGCAAACTCTTCCTGGTGCTATTTTTTTTATCAGAATATAAAAGAATATATTTGCCAAGTCAATCACCATGTATCATGTACCTGAAACCATCTTAATTTGCTCTAGCAAATATGTTAATCATACCTAGTACTGTGGCTGCAATTAGGCAGGCAATCCGTTTAAGTTTGCAGTAAACCATCATTTTCCAAGACCCATCTTCTTCTGGGGGATAGATTGGCAAATTAAATGGAGATATGGTGGAGTCCCCCATTCCTACATCTTTTATATTCTTAACTTTTGCCATCTCCTGACGTGGGGTTGTGATATTGGTTTTGGTTCTTGGATGGAACTGGGGGGATGATAAAGTATTTTCAGAGGTTTCTGCTTGGACTTTCCCGTTGTAAGAGCCCATACCCCAAAGGCCAAGAACCCAAAGTTGGAGTTGTACTGACTACTGCATAGGTCAATCTCAAATATACACTCAGAGATCATGAAAATGACCGCTAGGTAGACCAATAGATCTAGTAAGCAGGACCTTTGTCAAGACTCCATAAGCCTCCATTCTAACAGGAAGACCATGATGATACTTTGGGTCTCTGTATATCTATATTAACTCAGACCTTTGTTTCCCACAGTCTCCAAAATGTTTGGGATACCTAACTATAAGTGACTATTCAGTCAAGGGGTCTGTATCCGAAAACCAGTTCAGGTCCAGGAGCAGAGCAAGAAATCAAAGCATTTAATTGCCCTCAGTCTAGTAGTCATTCATCTTTTCTTTCTTCCTATGGAATAAGTTGAGCTGTACCCTTATTGGGTGCCCATCTCTTTTGCCCCTAGGCATACTGTGTTCCATTAACCATCTCTATTACTCTCTGCAGATCAGGCCCCCTTAGCTACCTTATGACTCTGCCACTCATTAAGAAAATTACATCCATCTTCCTTCTGGCAGTTAAGTGACACTACCCACTCTCTCTTGTTTTGGAGTCCTAACATCTCCATTGCTATTATTGAGCCTAATTCTGTAATGGCCTTTTCTACTGTTAACCCTATCTTATAGAAGAGCTTCCTCACTGAACTTTTTAGTAATGTTATTACCCCTCTCATGAGTGCATTACTTAATGAACTTGGCAATGGCATATCCAATAGTCCTTTCCAGGGTATATAATCATCTAGTGTCTCTTTCAGCCTTACATTTGAGCATGCCCATTTCCCTGGGCATTTCATCCCTTTCTCCACTGTCTATGATAGCAATTTTGGCATTTCACCTTTATTTAGCATGAGCCATCATTTTTCCCGTGCTTCTAGGGTCCATACTAATAGAGTTCACATTGTCTGCTCAGATCCTTGACAGACTGTTAAATCTTATATTTTGGGAAGTGTCCACAAGTCAATAAACTCTCCCCTCTCTAATATGTTGTTCTAGCCTGCTTGATAGAGTAGCCTCAGAATCCAGTCCCTATAATGTTCCCCCAGCTACTGCCAATATATTCTAATTAGGTCTTAAAACTCCTTTAGGTAAGAGTCTCTTTCCTTCCTTATCAGGCCCACCATGTCCCCAGATATATTAGGTTGGAACTTAGCCCTAGTTATAGGCTTAATGACCAGAAAGAAAAATGGGGGGCAGATCATGAGGAAGGCACATTCTGCCCTACAGGGAAAGACCTCTGCATTGTCTTCAAGCAAGGAAAGAGTGCTAGCTTTTAATGGAGATGGGTGGTCACTTCTGTAAACCAGGAGGATTCAAAGAAGTCAAGGGTTCAAAATCTTAAATAGCATCTACCCAAATGTCCCCAGCTTCAGTGTCAGTGTTCTATTTTTTCTTTTTTAACTATGGCCCTGATCTTGGCATAACAGAGTTACTTTGATTTAGCATTTAACCTTTTCCCATTATTGATACAATTTAAAACAAAACAAAAAACCCAAATCCTCTGTGGTGTCTATATGTGTACAAGTGCACACACAGGCACACACATGCCAATGGAGTACACAAGCATTTAAAGAAATTTCTAGAAGAAAACATCAAACTTTTTTTTTTTAAAGATTTTATTCATTTATTTCAGAGAGAGCACAAGCAGGGGAGCAGCAGAGGGAGAGGGAGAAGCAGGCTCCCCATTGAACAGGGAGCCTGATATGGGTCTCGATCATGACCCAAGCCGAAGGCAGCTGCCCAACAGACTGAGCCACCCAGCCACTCAGGTTTGAAACATCAAACTTTTAACAGTGGTTACATATATGGAAGGGAGTAAAATGGGAAGATGTGGAGAGAGGAACTTGAACTATTTGCTATACATTCTTCCATGTTGTCTGAATTTTTTCTACAAACATTTGTACAATATTTTAAAGTACAAGAAAAATTAAAATGATCATTGCCATATAGGGAGAGAAATGAAAGAAGTCTTTAGCGATGTTCTTGATTTCCCCAAGAGGTTTGACCTCACTTGACCCCACCCCATGGGGAGAGAATGGATGTGGGAAGGTCATTGTGCAATGAACCAGTCTTTTGCTCCTGGAGAAGTGAGGGAAAGGGCTTCTTATCTGTGGTCAGCCCTACTCCCATCCCTCCTCAGAAGGGGCTGAAGGGCTTTGCACCTGACATCCAGGGCCAGTGGAAACTGCCTCAGAAGCAGAGCAACCTGTGTACCTATTAAAGTTGGAGGCACTCTGTACATGATACCACAGGAGAAGTTGAATCTTTGCATTAACAACTTTTCTCGGGGGCAGAAGTTGGTACTGCATGCGACTCTTGATCTTGGGGTTGTGGGTTCGAGCCCCACATTGGGTGCAGAGCTTACTTAAAAAAAAAAAGAATGACGTTTCTCAGCTTTTTCCAAGTGAACAGAATAGAAAGGGCCAAATAATTTATATAAATAGAATAAAGTTTCTGTCTTTTACAGCTTTTGGTTAGACAGATTTTCAATACATTTGACAAATGTATTTAGGATGGTGCATTCGTTTCCTGCAGCTGCTGTAACAAATTATCACAAATCTGGTGGCTTCAAACAACAGAAATGTATTCTCTCACAGCTCTGCAGGCCAGAAATGCCAAAGCAGTTTCACTAAGCAGAAATCAAGGCATCAGCAGCCCCACACTCCCTCTGAAGGCTCTCAGGAGAATCCCTTCCTTGACTCTTCCAGTTTCTGGTGGCTGTCAGTATGTCTTGGCTTGTGGCCACATCACTCCAATTCTGCCTGTCTTCACATCACCCTTTCCTCTGTGTGTGCATATAATCTCCCTCAGCCTCTCTCATAAGGACATTGTGGCCGCATGTAAGGCCCACCCAGATAATCCAGAATAATCTCTCCATCTCAAGATCCTTAACTAAGTCCCATCAGCCAAGACCCTTTTTTTCCTTATAAGTTAACATTTATAGGTTCCAGGAATTAGGACCTGGCATCTTTTAGGCCTATCATTCAGCCTACTACAGAGGGACTGATGTAACACATGTAATATGTATGACATCAATTTGGGGGGCTCCATCTTTTCAAAGACCAATCTGCTTCTAGATCCAATACTGAGAAACAATGGGAGTTTCATGTATCTGCCAATCAGAAGAAAACCACCGTGTGGCTCAAGACACCTTGGATAGAGAAAATAATTGGTTGCTTTCAATTTGACTTTCCCACCACTGAGCTACTGAATCAGAATCTTTCCATCTGATTCTTACCCTCACGGAAGGTGTAAGAGTAGATATTGGTGTAGAGGCTCCAGTTCACACTCAAACTGCTTCTCACATGGGAAACCACATCGCTGACCTCTGCGTAATAAACAGGGATTTACTTGTTTCACCATGTAGGATTCACCAGTCAGGAAGTCAAACTGGAGTACTAGTTAACATTCATTAAGCATTTATTATATCCCCAGTACTGAGAAAATTATCTCACATGTATTATGTTGAGCTAACTTTTGAGGTGGATTCATTTACTAAGACTCTTTGGTTGTATCCTACATAACCAAAAAAGGGATTTATTAGAAGACCTCTGGACTGGCTCATGAATCAGAAGAGCTGCACAAACAGGGTTAGGAAAGACAGAAAGGACAACAGCTCTGAGGGACTCTGTCACAGCTCTTAGTTCTCTTCTCGGTCTATGGCACTATCATCATCAGATGACCCTACTTAAATTGCCTCCCCCTTCTGTGGCTTTTCACTCACAATTTGAATTCCAAGCACAGTTTAATTTGACTCTGCTGAAATAAAGGCACTATTAAATTTGGCCCTGCCTGTGACAAATGCCCACCTTGGGCCAGAGGAGCATGTTCAGTTATGGGGGAGAAAAAGAGTGAACAAGAGGAATGAAGCAGACCAAAGTGATAGTTGCTTCATAAGTAATGTTACCTCATTTTACCAATGGGAAAATATTGAACCTCAGAGAGTTTACAGCTTTGTAACAAGTTGTAAAGCCATATATGAACGCAATTCTGCCCAACCCAAACCCTGGATTCTTTTTTTTTTTTTTTAAGATTTATTTATTTATTTTATAGAGAGAAATAGAGAACACAGGGGAGGGGGGAGGAAGAGAGGGAGAGGGAGAGAGAGAATCCCAAGCAGACTCCACGCTCAGCCTGGAGCCCAAAGCAGGACACAGTCGCACAACTCTGAGATCGCGACCTGAGCCGAAATCAAGAGTTGGTCTCTTAACTGACTGTGCCACCCAGGCACCCCCAAACCCTGGATTCTTAACCACTCTTCCCATCCCAGTATCTACTGCAGCCCAGGAATCGAAGACAGATTCCAAAGCAGTTTCTATATGAAGTTCCAGCTAGAGCTGTGGTATTTCAGCCAATTTTGAGACCCAGGAAAGTAAATGTACAGTGAGAACTCTCTCTGTTCATTCATTTGGTGCATATTTTGTGAGTAAGTACTGATTGCAGTTTTGGACAAAATGGACACATTTTATAGCTTAAGTGTGGTTGCAAGAAGCAAAAACTCAACTCTAATAAGCTTATACCAAACAGCATTTATTGACTCATGGGAATGGGCAACCTAAGGGAGAAACAGCCTTCAGCAAATCTAGATGCAGTGCCATGGGGACTGATTCCTCTCTGCTTTTTATCTTCAGGCTCTCCTTCCCTCTGTGGTCATTTCATTCCCAGGCAGACTCCCTCCACGTGAGGACAAATATGGCTGCCCGCATCACCAACAGGTGGCAACAGCAAGGAAAAGAACTCTCTTTCTCCCTGCATCCATGGCAATTCTGTAAAAGGATTCTGACCGGCCCTTCATGGGTCAGCTGCTGAGTGACAAGCTAGACCAATCACTGTGTCCAGAGAAATGGTGTACAATGCTGTTCTGCCTCCTGTGTCCATTCCTATGGTAGAATACATGGCACCACATGACTGGCAGACCCACCAGAATCACTCAGAGTGGGCTAAGAACACTTCCTAAAAATGAAAGAGAAATGCTGTTGCAGAAAAAGGGGGAAAGGAGAGCAGGTAGAAAAACATAATAAACACATTATAGATAAACCATGGTGCACATCCTTGGGCCCCACCCCACGGAGCAAATCAGAATATTTCTGTATGGTTCCTACACATGCTAAAGTTTGGTCCATGCTACAGTTCATAAAATGAAAGGAATTCCAGGAAGGACATGGAGGAAAAATAAGATTATGAGGTGAAAGGAGTAAATCAGAGCTAGGATGGAAAGTAGATAATAGAAGGATGAAATAAAGGGGAGAAAGGGAGAGATAGAAAAGCAAAAACAAGCATAACCTAAGCAGCATTTGGATGGACAAGGCATGTTCTCAGGAGGCAGTCAACCTTACATATCCAGGGGGTTTTTGTGTGGAGGAGGTGATGGGCTTAAGAGGCAGAAAGCCTTGAGTATGAATTTTCATTTTGCCACTTGTCAGCTTTATGAATTTAGGCAGATGACTCATCCTCTCTGGTATCAGTCTTCTGATCTGTAAATTGGGGATAATGATATCCCGCTCACACTATTCTCCTGAAACTCCAGAGATTATAATGCTTGCAAAATAGTTGTTCTTGTGTTAGTTGCCTCCCGTTTCTCTTAACCCTTTCTGCAGAATTAAGACCCAAGAGGTAGGAAGAATTTAGGAAGAGAAAGCTTTGGGCTTAATATGAAGAGCCTGTAACAACTTAAGTCACCCTATCACCTGATGAGCTGCAACCTCATTGATAGGGACTGGATATGTCCCCCCTCAAAATTCATATGTTGAAACCTCAAACTCCAATGTGACTGTATTTGCAGATAGGGCCTTTACTGAAGAAATTAAGGTTAAGTGAGGTTGTAAGGGTGGAGCCATGATCCAATAGGATTAGTATCCTTATAAGAGGAGGCACCAGAGAGCTTGCTCCCACTTCTTCATGGAAGGGACACAGTGAAGAGGCAGCCACCTTCAAGTCAGAAAGAGAGCTCTCACCAGGAACTGATCCCTGCTAGAACTTTGATCTTGGACTTCTTCCCAGAACTGTGAGAAAGTAAATTTTTGTTAAGCCACCTAGCCTATAGTGTTTTGTTATCACAGCCTGAGCAGACTAAGATACTCCCCTCACTGGAATCACTAAAACAAGCTGACAGTCCCCTTTCGGAGATACAGAGGGACTCTCCATAGGAGGACAGTGGAATGAGAGCAAACTATCTCTATAAGTCTATCCCAGGGCTTCTCAACCTTGGCTGCATATTAGAATGACCTGGGGAAATTTTTATTTATTTATTTATTTATTTATTTGAGCAGAGAGGGAGAGAGAATCTTAAGCAGGCTCCAGGCCCAGCCCAACATGGAGCCCGATGCAGGGCTCAATCTCAGGACCCTGAGGTCATGACCTGAACTGAAATCAAGAGTCTGCTGCTGAAGCAACTGAGCCAGGCAGGCACTCCACCTGGAGACCTTTTTAAATATACTGATGCCAAAAAAAAAAGGTACTGATGCCCAAACTTTCTGTCCCAAACCATTTAAATCAGGATCTCTGGGTATGTGCATTTAAAAATAGTGTCCCAGGTGATGTTAAGGAGCCATGACAAGATTGAGAATCACTCCCTTAGGACATGTGAGACCCTTTCCGGCTTGGGGTTATTATTAATTTATTGAGACTTACATTTGGTGACATAAGAAAGGAGTGTGTGTCATGAACCCCACTTTGCCAGTGCAAAAGAGAGAATTGTGAGGCTAAGCTCCCCAAGTCACTAAACAAGCTGATGATGAAGTTATCTTTCTATCTGTGACCTTTGGAATTCCTAATTAGATGCAAACTACATTTAACAGTAGAGTAGGCATTTGTTGTTTTGGCAAGGCCGGCATCCTTCCCCTTGGATTGGAAGCAGCTTGTCTTTGGGGGGACGACTCCTTCCCAATTCTATGGGTCTTAAAAGGACTGTTGATCACAAGACACCCCATATGACCCAAACTAATGCAGGCAGACTCTTTCTTTGGAAGAATGACAGAGGGGCTCTAGGCAGGTGGAGCTGTACTGTTCCCGTGGCATGACTAAAGAAAGAGATACATTCCCTAGTACGATCCTGTAGCTTCCTCCTTTCCTTTCTTCCCAAGACCTGGCCTGCAGTATTTCCTTTAATTCTGTGACCTGCAATGTATGCTTCCCCTGACTTCCTTCTTCCACCTCTGTGAGTCAGAGCTTCTTTCAGTTGCTTGCAGAACTGGTTCAAAAACTGGTACCTGGAAGTGAGCACTGCAAGCAACAGAGATCTCAGCTGTGGCAACAGCAGCTGTAGGTAGGTACAAGGCAGTGAAAATTCCCCAATTCAGTTGAAAAAGTTGAAGCCAGGTCTTTCTCTTGGAATTCCCAATTTTCACATGCGCCAGTAATGTCTTGTTTTGTTCAATCTAGCTCTGATTAAGTAAGCTACGTATGCAAAATGCAAGGATTCACAAGAGCAAGGTATTCCCCTTCCCCTCTCTGTGGTTATTTGGCACGTTGGTAGGTTGGGGCTGCCCTGAGTGTGCCTTATGGCACTTTGTTTTTGTTTTTGTTTTTGTTTAACCCATTCGAGTGGCCTTCATGCACAACAAGACCTGGCCCAAACCAAGTCTTTTACTGTTAAGACCCTCAAACCAATAAATGGGAACTGGAGATTAAGGTCCAGAGAGTTGTACCCAACCGAATTCCCCAACTTTCTAAGATTGATCTAATAGAAAGAGCCTGTGGAAAACAAAAAGGCAGAACACAGCAAGTGGGCATAATAGTAATGATGATGCCCACCATTTGTTAAGCCCTTACTATGAGCCCTGAGCTATTATGTCACTTAATCCTAGAAGAGTGATACTATTATGTTTTGTTTTATTTCGTTTCTAATGTTGAACTGCAGATGCACAGAACTGAATTGATTCAGTCAGTCATTCTTTCCCGTGACTGGCATGATATAATCATCTGTCTAGACATGACCCCTATTTTTTCTTATCCTTACCCTTCGTTCCCGAGTGTATCTAATGTATGTGGTTGCAATCTATTCTCCATAGACTTACAGATCCACAAAAATATGTAGTGTAGTGTCTGCTTTTAAAATATATATAAATGGATCATACTGCATGTCTAACTCTGCAATTTGCTTTTTTTATTCAGCATTATGTTTCTGAGATCCATCCATGTTGATATATATAGAGAGAGCTAGTTCATCTGTTAAACTGCTCCATGGTATACTATCATATTGATATACTACAGTTCACCTATGTATTTCCCCTTGATGGATATCTAGACTGTTGTTAATTCTTTCCTACTACAAAAGGGCTTCAAATAAATAACCCTGTATATGTCTCTCAATGCACTGGGCAAGAATCTCTCTAAGATTTACCTAGAAGTAGAATGGCTGGGCCTTAGTCTTCATGCATTTTCAGTTTTAGTAAATCCTGCCAAATTACAAAGTAGTTTTGCTAATTTGCACTCCCACCAACAGTATAGGAGAGTTCTTTAGGGAGATTCCATTATTATCTCCATTTTGGAGATGAGGAAACACACAAAATGTCCAAAGTGAAACGCTGTATCTACCTGAACCATGTCTATCTAACTCCCCGTCTACACTACACGACATACACTAATTAAATGCTGAAGATACGTTTAGCTGCAAGTGACAGAATGCCCTAACTGTGGCTTAAGCAGTATGAGTATTTATCATCTCACTTAACAAAAACAGTAGAAGGAGGTGGCCCCAGAGTAGCTAAGCAGTTCCGCTGTGTTATCTGCAACATGGATGCTTTTTCATTTTTAATTCTGCTATCCTTAGCTGTTGAGTTATCACCCTCATTTCATCTCCTCTCAGCCCTAGGATGCCTGACACTGCTCTGACACCATGACTAAGTTCACAGCAGAGAAAGGGGGGGAGGGGAGGGACGGGTAGCGGCACCATGAAACTCTTCTCCTTCTCCGTCCTTTTTAATAGGAAAGCAAAATGCCTTCCTTGAATTCCCCACTCACTCCCCCCCCACACGCCCTTTTGTTTCATCGGTCAGAGCCCACTACTTGTCCAATCTTCAGGCGGAGTAGAATGAGATTATGTCTGGTTTAGGTCAACCACGACTCAGCTGCTGGAGCTACCAAGAGGGTTTACCTTTGTAATCCCAAGCCATCCCCATGTCTCAAAGCTGTTCCATCAGCAAAAAAGAATTCCCCAAGTTATTGGATAATAATTTCGTTTTTCTTTTATCTCTGACATTTTCTTCTCAGATTGTTTTGCTGGCTTCTCCTCCCCACTCAGTTGTTAAATACTTGCTTCACCTTGGGCCTCTTCTCTTCCCAAGATACTTAAGAGAAGACTAACAGATGGACAGCAGGTCAAATTTAAGTTTGTGCCACCTGCTGTATTCCCTCTCCCTATGCTGATAGCATCCATTTTCATAGTTTCATTTGCCATTTACATATTGATAACTCCTAAATTTGTATCTCCAGCTTCCTCTTCTTTCTTGAGCTTCAGATTCATATGTAACATAGCCTCCTTAGAGATTCCTAAGACATCAAACTCAACATGTCCAGAATTGAGCTTTTCACCTGCCACCCAAACTTGTTCTTTCTTTTCTGGTGCATCCTGTCTCCGTGAATGCAACTCCCACTAGAGTTGCCCGAGTCAGAGACCTGTGAGACTTCCCACACAATACCTCTCAAATGTGTCTGCTTGTCATCTGCATTACAAGTGCCTTAAACTAAAACTCCTAGTAGAACGTTTGTGGTATAGACCAGCACCTCGGTTATAAATGCAGGCTCGGGCCCCACCCCAGACCTTCTGGATCTGAATCTGCATTTTAACAGGATTCCCAGGCAATTCATTAAAATTTGAGAACCTCTTATCTTGACTTTTGATATAGCTTATTAATTGGTCTCCCTGAATCGGTCTCTTGCCCCCTAAAACTCTTTCTTGACACTACAAACCTCATAAGTCCCTTCCCTTATCAAATCCTGTAACTAGTTCCCCCCACCCATGCCCCCCTTGCTTTGGAGATAGAAGGCAAAAAGCCTACAGAATACAAAGCCTGAGGGAAGTTCCCCTCCTGCCAAATCTCCAGCCCCATTCTGGCTTGCCCTCTGGCCTCCAGCCACATTTAGTCTTCCAATTCCTGTGCCCGGCCAGATTTTTCCCAAGTCAGGGACTTTTTGCCTGCAATACCCAGCATGAGCTCAACTGCCCTGGCACATAGCTGACTCCTCCTCTCACTTCCTCAAAGAAGCCCCCTGCTCTGACAGCCCATGGGAGGTCAGCCACTCTCATGTTAACCTCCCTTTGCACACTGGGTTCCTTCAGACATTTATCACAGTTGTACTTAAAAACTGGAGTGTGTGCTTCATTGTGTAATGTCAAGCTTCCCGCACTGAATGGCAGCTCTAAGACAAGTGCATCAGTTCTCGCATGGTCGAATCCTCTGGTACCTAGCACAGTGCTGGATACACATTACATACTCAGTGAATCGCTGTTGACTCAATGACTATGAATGAATAACCATCCCCAGGGAGTTGTCCTGGCCCAGGGTGGCCTTGCCTCCTTAATTCAACTGGAATTCAGAATCTGAAAAAGACTGAGGAGAGCCAAGGAAGTATAATTTGACCACCAGCAAGCTAACTGGGGATGAAAATGTCCAATTCTGACAGATGTACCCTGCGCACGTGCTGAAAGAAAAACAGAAGCAGCCGGCGGAGAGTGATGGTAAACATTTCGTTCCCTGGCCAGTGCCCTCCTCAATACACTCCCAAACTGACCTTTAGAAGGACTTTTGTATAGTGGGAGGTCTCTTTTAACCTCCGATGAATAAGAATGTGAAGTGGTGTTTGCTTTTTTCCCTTTGTTCTCTGGCTGAGAAAAGTCTGGAGGCGGTAGAGTGAGGCTTAGTAATACAATTGCCTTCCCTTTCAAATGCTAAAGAGGGTTTTTGCTACTGGTTTAGTATAATCTGAGAGTTGTAGAGGTCTGGAAGAGATCCACTCCCCTTCCTTTTGGCATCTCATTTCCTGCAGGCTAGGGGCAACTTAGCAATTAATAGAAAAACCAAAGCTGCAAAAATAGAGTCAACATTGTCTCTGCGTGGTAAACCAGTGGGGGAGAGTTAGATGCTTCTCCTAGAGGGCCCCCAGGAGAACTACAGGACGCATCAAGTCCACAATACTGGAGCTGGACAGAGAATGTGGGGTTTGCTGCTTTCTCCTCACCTGGGAGGGGGCTAGAGTCGGAGGGTACCCTGCTCAAGATAGCCGTTAGCACAGCCTTTTGACTCCCCTACAGCATCTATGTTTTGGGGGAGTCTGATGTTTAAACAGTTTGGGGGGCTGTCTTTAAGAAAAAGAACATAAAACTATGAATAAAATCAGATTCAGGGCTTTGGTAAAAACTGAGGGTCTTCATCGGCTTCATGATACGTAATATATCCACCCTCTGACCCCAGCAAGTATACTGGAGAAGCTAAGGCTTCAAAAGCCTTGAGCAAGTTAATACTCACACCCTAGAGCCTTAATTGGGTAATCTGTAAAATAGGACCCTCCAGTCCTCCTTAGAAATGGTATAAGGTAAAGATGCATGAAACAAAAGAAAGCACCTGTTATTTGATAGGAAGTACTCAATAAAAATGTCATTTGGAGACCTCCTCTTTAGGAAATTATAGATCCACTCTGGGTTACCTTCTCCTCCACTTCAGTATGTCCTTTAGCTTTACTGAGGTTTTGCAAGTGTTGCTATAATCCATCCAGAATAGATACCATTACTTGCAGACTTAGTGGACGTTCCCATACCAGTAGCTGAAATCAACACATTTTTTTGGACACACCAAGATCCCTAGTAAATTTAATTTGTATTAGTTTTTAAAAAGCTGGTCCCAGATTGTTTTGTTTTATTTTATTTTCAGTTTCATTTGATGTGTTGTTTAATTTGTGTTTGTGTGTGTGCAAAAGATAATCCAAAGGTCAATGTGGTATGCGGTGTGTGTGTTACGTGTGTGCACACACGCAGGCTGAGAATCATATTGTTTACCATCCCTAACATTTACCGTCCATCTCCAGTTCTATGTTTATAATCCTGAAGGCATCTGAGTTTATAATAAATCAAGATCAGCTAGTAAACTTGTGGGTGAATGGAATAGAAAGAACGAAGATAAAAGACAATGATGTGAGCTCATAGCTAGCAAGTAGGTCAATAGTATTGGGGTTAGTGGGGGAGCCTCTGGCCTCGTACTACCTTGTTCAACTCCCAGCCCTGCCACTTATCAGTTCTAACTTATAGCTGCATTCATTTGAACTTTCGAAATCTCACTTTGCTCATCTCTAAAACTGGGATATTTATAGGACTTTCCTAAGAGGTTTGCTATGAGGATTAAATGAGAAAAATCCTCTCACTGTGCTAAAAACAGTAACTGGAATAGGGTAAACCCTCCACAAATGCTAGTTATTATTAAAAGCAACTCCTGTGTAGCCTGTAGTGAGCTTTACGTATGTCACCTCTTGTTCACAATACTGGGGAGTTAAATGGCCGTCCCCAAATGGGGAAGTACCAGAATTTTGTCAAGAATCTCGTTTCAGTGAGTCCCCATTTAGTGCTCTTTACCAAATCAAAGGTCTATGGACTTGTAAGGTGAATGCCTCTTTCTAAGTACTAAGATGTGGGGGAAAAAAAAGTTTCTCAGAAACGAAATACAGGAGTGGTCTTTCCTCTACACTACCTCTTGCCTTTCTCCCCTAAACTTCCCTTCACTAGAACTGTTAAGAGATCAACTTAGGCATATGAAAAATTTTAAGCGTTTATTTGGTCAAAAATAAATTCAAATCAGGCAGCATCCAATCTAGCAGACAGAACGGAGCTCACAGGAGCTGTACAAAATGATAGCCTTTTACAGGCTGAGAGAAGCAGGTCTTTTTTGCCTTATTGCAAGGTTACTTTTCTTTAGGGGAATGGGCTCTAACAGGCAGAATACCCTAACTGGTGCTGATCAGGCGATTCCTGATTGACTGGCTTAAGATACCATTTCTGGAACAGCTGAAACTAGAATTAAATCTCAGTTTGGTGTTGTAGAACTTAGCACAAGTGACTCCATTTTGGGCCTTTTGTCTTGTTTTGTTTTTGACAGCACATTGTTCAATAGTGGATGTACATTGCCAGACATACTTGGAAAAAGCTGGATTACATACAGAAACATCAGTGTGGGATCCTGTAGAGTTTCCTTGTAACCCCCCCGCCCCTGCTTTGGCATCACTTCAAGATGTAATCCAGATACTTGGTAGATCAAACTTGGAATGCTACTTTTTTCCTATCTAAAGAAAACTACTAGGCAACTACATGGCGATGTTCAAAATTATATCTAATCCAATTTTTAAGCTGACCTACTCTGTAGGACACTTTAGCTGAGAGTGGGAAGACTTGGATGTGGAAATCCCACTGTGGGGAACAGTGTGATGTAGGAAAGAAACATGTTGTTTGGTATGGAGGACCCAAGTCCAGTTACAACTTCTTTAGCACAAGTAGCTTTGAGATTTTGCATAAATGACATTGCCTATAAAATGACCCCAATAATCCCCCCCCTGCCTATTTTTGCCCATTGGAGTAAGGATCAGAATATAACAGATGTGAAATGTAATGTGTGTGGGTGTACTGTAGAAATGTAACCTTTATTAATGTAATTGTTAATTGCTATAGCTTGTTACTTTAGGGGAAGTGAGATGGTGGAAGTTGGACAAGTCACATGCAGAAAAAGATATATGTGTACATGATCGCGTATGTATTCTGAAAAGTCTAGAAGGGTATAGGCCCACTGGCTTATTATGACAGGGCTTTCATATTTGCTTCTAGACTGATGGATTGTTTGGATTATTTTTACAACAAGCACGTTTTTTTTAAGGTTTTATTTATTTATTTGTCAGGGAGAGAGAGAGAGACAGAGAGAGAAAGAGAGAGCATGGCAGGGGGAGCGACAGGAAGAGGGAGAAGCAGACTCCCCGCTGAGCAAGGAGCCCAATGTGGGACTTGATCCCAGGAGCCTGGGATCATGACCTAAGCCGAAGGCAGACGTTTAACTGACTGAGCCACCCAGGTGTCCCACATGTATGTATTTTTACAATACTTTTATTTCAGTGAATTCCTCTAAAAAGAACAAAGAATGGCTGTGCTAAAGAGAAGTTCTTTCAAAAGCTATAATTTGGTCAAATTGAATCCATTTTAACACATCTTATTCCAGCCCCTCATCCCACCCCCAATATGTTAATTGATCATGTGAAAACTGACCTTACAACCCACTTCTCTTTAAATTCTATGGCCTGGTACTTGGTTGTTGTTTTTGGTTAGATACCCTCATATAAGAATGGAATACCTCTTTTGAAAGAAAAATGACTAAATTTCAAAACTTAGAATCATAAGGGACCCAAACTGAGCAGTTCCTCAAATCACAGGTATGACATCTCAGAAATTGGAAGTTTCCCATAAAAGGTTAAAGACCAAAAAAGATAATCTTTTTGGGAAACTAAAATATGTAAGTTCACCTCAGTGGCCAGTCTTTTTCTGGCTCTTTTGTGACTTAGAATTCCTCCTCTCTTCTTAGAAACAAATAATGTGGGATGTGGTGGCTCAGTCGGTTAAACGTCTGCCTTCGGCTCAGGTCATGATCCCAGGGTCCTGGGATCGAGCCCCTCATTGGGCTCCTTGCTCAGCGGGGAGCCTTCTTCTCCCTCTGCCTGCTGCTCCCCCTGCTTGTGCTCTCTCTCTCTCTCTGACAAATAAACAAAATCTCTAAAAAATATATAAGAAACGAGTAGTGTGTGTGTGTGTTTTAATGTTCATAGCAGTTTCTTTGTCACAGCGCAAAACTGGAAACCATTAACATGTCCATCAATAGGTGAATGGGTTAACATAAATGTATAGTCACACAATGGAATACAACTCCACAATAAAAATGGATGAACTATTTACAAACACTAGAGCATGCATAAATCTCAAAATAATATGCTGAGTGAAAGAAGTCAGACAAAAACAAGAGTACATACATACTGTATGATTGCATTTATAAAAAATTCCAGAAAATGCAAGCTAATCTACAATGACCAAAGCAGAGTCAGCAGTCACCTGGAACCAAGTAGAGGGTGAAGAGGGATGGGTCACAAGGGGCATGAAGAAATATTTGAGGGTGACATCCATGTTTATTATTTTTCCTTTTTCCTCATAAACATTCTCTTTAATAGATAAGCTTACAATTGGTGGCAACTTTTTGTAGAGTAGAAAGCTTTTGCAATATATTGCCTATATTTAAAGCTCGTTTATCTTTCTTTTTTTTTTTTAAAGATTTTATTTATTTATTTGACAGAGAGACACAGCGAGAGCAGGAACACAAGCAGGGGAAGTGGGAGAGGGAGAAGCAGGCTTCCCGCGGAGCAAGGAGCCCGACGTGGGGCTCGATCCCAGGACCCTGGGATCATGACCTGAGCCGAAGGCAGCCGCTTAACCGACTGAGCCACCCAGGCGCCCTCGTTTATCTTTCCGAAGAGAGAATTTCTAAGACTAATATGTACTGAGGCTAAGAAATTTAAGAAACTAGATAAACTACTAGTTACTAATGTTTAACTTGCTAGTTGTAGCTTGTTAAGTTAAAGTTATATTTTTGGTTTGAGAAGGACCGATAGTGATAAAGATTATCCAAAATAATGAGTCATGTGACATTTGGGCTTTAAAATGATACCATACTCCTAAAAATACCAACTTTTATCTCTGAGGAATTGGTCAAGTGTAAATACATGTTTTACATTATATGTTTGCCTATCTAGTTTATCTCTCACAATAGCCTTTGAAAGCTATCACCATAACAGGGTTTAGTTTACAGAGGGACTTATGTTGTGGACCACAGCCATCAAGCACCCATTCACATAAGACATCTCAGTCGCCAGTACCTTCTCTCTGTCATCCTCTCTGACAGCCACACTCTCCACCCTCAAAGACAGTCGTTTCCATAACCAATTCCCAGACTACCAGGTCTGTTGAATTTCAACACTCTTTGTACTCCATCTGTCACTCCCCACCCCCACCGTACAGATCCACACTTCGTTATCTATTGGTACACACAATTAAGCAAACTTAAGGAATTTAAAATGTCACTCTAATACCAACTACCTCTTTAGAAACTTTAGTAAGCGTAAGGTCACGCCGAGGGCTTGTTGCTTAATGCAGAGTTTGACGCCTACTCCCAGAACTTTTAATTTTATAGTTCTAGGTGAGGAATCGGCATGGTGTGGACCCCCTTGGGTTCATCTTGTTTGGAACTCTCTGTGCTTCCTGAACCTGGATGTCTACTTCCTTCCTCAGGGAAATTCTCAGGTATTATTTCTTCAAATAAGTTTTCTTCCCCCTTACTCTCTTCTCCTTCATAGGGATTATGGGATCCCTATAATGCAAGTATTTGTTCACTTGATGTTGTCCAAGACATCCCTTCATTTATCCTCATTTTTTAAAAAAGATTTTTACTTACTTATGTATCTGACAGAGAGAGCGAGAGAGCACAAGCAGGGGGAAGAGCAGAGGGAGAGGGAGAAGCAGGCTCCCCGTGGAGCAGGGAGCCCGATGCGGGGCTCGATCCCAGGACCCTGAGATCATGACCTGAGCCGAAGGCTTAACCGTCTGAACCACCCGGGCACCCCCTTATCCTCATTTTTTAAATTCTTTTTTCTTTTTGCTGTTCAGCTTGGGGGCTTTCCATTACCCTATCTTCCAGATTGTTGGTCTGTTCCTCTGCATCCTCTCATCTACTGTTGATTCCCTCTAGTGTATTTTTCATTTCAGTTGCTATATTCCTCAACTCTAATTGGTTCTTTCTTATACTTTCTATCTCTTTGTTGAAGTTCTCACTGAGTTCATCCACTTTTCTCTCTAGTCTAGTGAGCATCTTCATGACCATTAGTTTGAACTCTTTATCAGATAGATTGCTTATTACTGTCCTGTTTAGTTCTTGTTCTGAGGTTCTGTCTTGTTCTTTCATTTGGAGAATATTCCTCTGTCTCCTCATCTTGCTCGACTTTCTGTTTGTTCCTATGAATGGAACAGCTACTTCTCCTAAACTTGAAGAAATGATCTTGTGTATGATCATCCCCTCTGTAAGCTATGTGTGCCGGGTGACTTTGGCTGGCTGGAGTTGTGGCTGGCATGGCTCGGGGTCCTGGGATACTCTGTGCCGGGGCTGCCTTGATGGTATGGCTGGAGCTCAAGTGGGCACAGGCCAGGGCTCTCTGTGTTGAGGGCACCCTGCGACGACAGCTGAAGCTGAAGGGGGTGCAAATGGGGATATCCCAGGGTGCTTCATGCAGGGGTGACCTGGCAGGGCAGCTGAATCTGAGGCATGTGTGGGCCAAGGTGGGATGTAGGCCAAGGGATCCTGAGGCACTCTATGCAGGGGTTGCTGTGACAGGGCAGCTAAAGCTGAGGCAAGCATGGGCCATGAGATCCTGGGGTGCTCTGTTTTGGGGGCACCCCAGCAAGACGTCTAGAGTTGAAGTGGTGTTGGCCTGGAGTATTCTGGGTATACTTTGCATATGTGTCACCTTGGCGAGGTGGCTAGAGCTGTAGTGAGGGCTGACCAAGGGTGTCCCCATAAGCTGGGGCTGCCTTGGTGGGACAGCTGGGACAGGTGTGGACGAGGGGCCTGGGTGTCGCTGATGCAGTAGCCTGGCTAGGAGACCCGGAGCCCTGCTCCCATCTCAAGGTGGAGGGGTAATGTAAACCATGATGCTTGCCAGCCCCTCTGACCCAGAGAGAGTCCCAGCAACTCCCTCACCATTTGGCAAGGCTCTAGGGTTAGTTCTTCTATGTTCTAATTGTTCTTTTTTTTTTTTTTTAAAGATTTTATTTATTTATTTGACAGAGAGAGAGTAGGGAGAGCAGGAACACAAGCAGGGGGAGCGGGAGAGGGAGAAGCAGGCTTCCCGCCGAGCAGGGAGCCCGATGTGGGGCTCGATCCCAGGACCCTGGGATCATGACCTGAGCCGAAGGCAGATGCTTAACGACTGAGCCACCCAGGCGCCCCTCTAATTGTTCTTTTAAAGCACACTTTTTTTTTCCTATGCCCTATAGCATTTGTGGCTGGCATAGGCCAGGGGCCTGAGGCCCACTGAGGTGGCAGGCTGGCTTTGGCACCTGGACCCTTGCTCCTGTCTGCACTATCAAGGTAGAGGACAAATGTAAACTGTGGCACTCACTAAGTCCTCTGACCTGGAAGAGTTCTAGCAGTTCTCCTGCTGTTTGGCAGGTTTCTAGCGATGGGCACTTTATATTCCAGTTGCCCTTTTAAACCATGTTTTATTTTGTTTTTTGTTTTTTTTCTGAGCCCCAGCACAGATGAATCTGCTCACGATCCCTCAGTACTATCCCTCCTGACTACAGTTCACCATGAGGGCAGGGTTTCCCTTTTTTTTACCCTGTCTCTGTCTCTCTTGTCATTCATTCTCTGTTTGTTCTCTTTTTTGTCTATCTTCTTCTTTGGGAGGAATACTCTATAAACAGGTGTAGATTTGGTGTGTCCATGGAGGAAGTGGGTTCAGGGTCTTCCTAAGTTACCATCTTGGGCTGGAACTCTGGTAACATGTTTATAGCTCTCTCCTTAGATCAGCATTTTCCCTAACAGACTCTTCTCTTCTATTCCTTTATTCCCACACATCTGGTATCATCTCTTTGCATACAAATTCCAAATAGTTTTCTCTAGCCTCAACCACCCTTTTCATTTCTGTAAGGCTTTTCAATTATCAGCTTGACTTGGGTTCAGTGCCAGTCATTTTGAACTTTTCCCTTCTCTGTGTCCAACAATCCTTTGTTTAGACTTTTATTACATCCTTTGCATCTTCCCGTGTCTACTTTCACCTCCCTGGTTCAGGCTCTTGCTTTCAAAGAAAGCAACGTGAGTGAAGAGAGACAAGCAATGGGAGATCAGAGAAACCTTCACGAGGGGACGAGCATGGAACTCAGAACTTGAAAGATATTCTCCTTAAGTAGAAAAAAATTATTCCAAAATAATGGAACATCAACAATAAAGGTACACCAGGCATAGAAATGCCTGGCATCATTAAAGAAAGGCAAGGAATCTGATGGGGCTTTCAGGTTGGGTATGTAGAGATATTCTCAGTGATTAGGCTGGACCAGTATGTTCATTCCTGGAAGACTTTGAATTTCATTCTGTAGCCAGTGGGAAAATACAGACTCACGTGGCAAGAAAACCTGTTACAAACTATGTGATGCTTAAGAAACAAATGATGTGAGCATTAACTATGGCACTAGGAATTGATATACAACATTTTTTTTTCTTAGAATCAATTGTTTTAGTGGCTAGTTGCTTGTGGGAGTGGGAGGGATAGGAGACGAAGGTACCAGAGATGACTCTGAGTTTGGTAGCCTGGATATTTAAAAGCATGATTAACCTAGAGGAGAAACAGAAATTAAATTTCGTGTTTGTGAATGACAGTAGAGTTTAGTCTTAGGCATGCAGAGTGTGATGTGTCAATGGGATATACAGGTGGAGGTGTCCAAAACACATTATTACCTCTGTGAGCATGATCTTCTTTTTTTTGTTGTTATAATTTTTTTAAAGATTTTATTTATTTATTTGACAGAGAGAGAGAGAGAGAGAGAGAGACAGGAGAGGGAGCACAAGCAGGGGGAATGAGAGAGGGAGAAGCAGGCTTCCTGTCGAGCAGGGAGCCCGATGTGGGGCTCAATCCCAGGACCCTGGGATCATGACCTGAGCCAGAGGCAGACGCTTAACGACTGAGCCACCCAGGCGCCCCTGAGGATGATCTTATAGAAAATCTATTCTTAGCTCCCTGTTGGATATATGGTTTTTATTTATATATTCTATCAACACAAAGACAACCTGTCTGGCCCCAAACCCATCATGATTCCCTTGCCACAAACCATCTTCACCTTCTCACTGCCTCATTTTGGTACCTTTTCATTTCCCAAACTCCTTGTCTACTATCTAGGAGTTGTTTTCAAATCCTCTCCCTCTCTTGATGCTCATATTTACTTAGGCATCAAATTTTTAATGATTTTTCTTTTATAGTGTCTCTCAAGTCCACATATCTTCTGTCTCTTTTAACTCTATTATCTAATTCTGGTCATTTTTTATTCCTTAATGATCACCTCCTAACAAGGCTCCTCCTCCAGCCTGTCCCCCTACAACCCATTCTGTCTACCACAATAAGGTTACTCTTCCTAAAAACCCAAGTTGATCTTGTCACTCCCTTTCTCACAAACTTTCATTGACTTTCTGTCATCACTAAGAGAAAGTTCAAATTCCTTAATATTATAAGATTCATAATATATCTACTCTAGCATTCTCCCCAGCCAAACTGATCTATTTGCATCCGGGAACCTACTTTTCTCTCTCCCAGGCTTGCTTCATCACCTGCAATTGTATTGGAAGTGTATGGAGGATGAAAGATACATTTATAGAAATATTTCGAAATGTAAGAGGAGAAGGGCTTCGTATCCTGGCCAAGTCTCAGATGAGACCCTATTGAATATACCTAGCCAACCTGCCATGCTGGTGGGCTCCTGTCACAGATCTAACATCTAGGAAGAGAAGGAAAAAAGAAAAGAAGAGGAAATGAGGGAAGAAAGAGGAAATAAAAGAAAAAGATGCATAGGAGTTAGCCAGGAATGATGCAAACATCAGAGTTCTAAATAACAGTCTATAAACTTAAAAGCGATTATCCTCTTGTCTCTGAGCTTCTCAAGGGCAGAAACCAGATCTTGATTCTCTCTGTCTCCCAGCACCCAGCACAAAGGCTGGGACATAGATGCTGCTCTGTAAGCAATTTTTAAATCAATTGTCAGCAATTGACTTGTCTTCTTCAACTAAAAGATCTCAGTTCCTTCGCTATTCCCTCAGGTTGTGTTTTGTAATTGTAAAAATTTCTTTTGCTTTTCGGATACTTTTTCCAAGATGTCCAGAACAATATTGAAGGAAAAAAAATCGAACTCGAAAGAGTGTTTAAAATATGGTATATAATGGGGGAAATTGATTTACTCCACCATAGTCTTATTTTTTCAGTACATTTCCAGAACCGTACTTGACTTTGTGTCTCATTTCCAGCTTATGAGCAACTTTAACCATTAACTCATTCTAGCAACAATTATTCACTCCTAGTCACTGCCCTTGCTATGCCGATATAATGTTTTCCCTCTTAATAAATGTATTACTCTGTGCTAGTTGCTAATGAAGTTCATTCTTTTTGCCTCCACCTCTTCTCCATCTTGCCAGACCATTTGGAATTCTAATCCTGTCCTGGATGCTAGCCCTTCTAACTGACGATGGGTGTCATCTGCTAACAGCATGTATCATCTGTCAGCTTTAGGAGCTTATTTTCTGTTCTATCCATGTAAATCATTGATGAAATATTAAAGAATCAGCCCCAGAATGGAATCCTGTGGGACATGATTTCTAATATCTTTCAGTTTGACATGAATGCCACTGATAATGAACTTGTTATAAGACTACCTACCACAGAGCTGCATTTCTCCAGTGTGTTCGTTGAATGCATTCTTGGAGAAGACAATCAGAAGTCTTTCTGGGGCCAAATAGCTATGGAAAAGTTTAGGGAGAAACCGAGCACACTGACTGCCTGTTTTTCTGCTAAGCACTTTATGTATGTTAATTTAATTAATCCTTCCACAACTCTATAAGGCAGTATAGTATAGTAGTTAACACCATGGTTCCTAAGGTTAGATGGCCTGAGGTTGAATTTGTACTCCATCGCTTAGAGCTATCAGATCTTGGCAAGCTATGGAAATTCTCTGTGCTTTAGTTTTATCATCTGAAAAATAAGGAGAACAGAATTCACCTCGGAGGATTTTATTGAAGATTCCATTGCATGTAAAGCACTTAATCAGTGCCTGGCACGTTGAGGGTGTTCTACAAATCTTAGCTATTATTATTATTATCCCATATTCAAGTTGAGGAAACTAAGGCTGGTTTGTAGTGGAGCCAAGACTTGAGACCCAGCGGTGTCTGATTCCAATTCGTAAGTTCTTTCTATTCTATTCGGCAGACTTTTACATTTATATCCCATGTATCTTCAAGAGACTGTGAAAATGACCAGAGCAATCAGAAACACATTTGATTTTTACCAAACACTTTATAATTTAAGCTAACCTTTTTTTGGTGGGAGGGTTTATATTTGATTAAAACCTTTTTAAAAGGTAAGTTATCTTATGAGAAAAACAGTCAACCTAAGTTTAAAATAAAAAACATAAAATCTTAGGTTTGAAAAACTATAGGGATCATCTAATTGAAGCTACTAGCTAATAAGAGACTCCTGGGAGTTTTTTTTCTTCTTACTTTTTTTCCCCCTAGTTATGTAAGTGGTAAGTGCTCAGCATAGAAAACTTGGAAAACCCTGAGAAGCCCAGAGGAAAATCACCCATAATTCAAACACTAATGGTAATCACTATCAATGTTTTCACGTATGTACATTTTAGTGTTATTCTTCCATATACAAATATTTTTTTTTACAAAATGGCTTCACAATATATATGCTACAGTAGCCTGTTTTTCCCACTTAGTAACAGATTATAAGCATTTCCCATGTCATCATTTTATTGATTTTTTAACATCTGTAAAATCTGTAAAAAAAGTAAGTCATATGAGAGTACCATAATAATCTAATCCCCCATTGTTGGACATTTAGGTTGATTCTATTTTTTTCCCTACTATTATAAATAAAACTGTCATGAAGAGCCTTGTATTATGTTGTTGCATAATTCTCTCATTATGTACAAATCCTTTTTATCCTTAACAGATGGTTAGCCAGCCTCTGTTTGATCACTTCCAGTAACAGGGAGCTCACTTCTTTGCCAGACAGCTCATTCCATTTATGGACAACTCTAATTGTTAGAAAGTTCTTTATTTTTAACCAAAATCTGTTCCCTTTAACTTACACTCATTGATTCTAGTTTTGTGGTTTGGAATTACCCAAAGCAATCTTTCCTTTTTGTACTTGGCAGCCCATCAAATACTTGAAAGAGGCCGTAGTGAAACTCCCTAAGTATTCTCTTCCTGAAGATAATTATCCATGCTTATGAATCTTATGATAAAAAAGGATGAGGAACTGGTAGCAGTAGGGGGTTCCTCATGAAAGCTATACATTTGGTAACATAATATTTCCCTTTCTGCTTTGGCCTACTGGAAGCTCAGAGCCTAACTGGTTGCCCCATCTTTGTAACAGTATAACCTTACCATACACATATATTTGCACTATCTTTGCCCTTACGTCCAGTAGGTCTATATTTTTCTGGCTATTATATTTCCTTTAAAAAAAGTACTGAAGTGGATTTCTCTAAGCTCTGTACCTCCATGGTACAAGGTATATTATGATGAAAAAAATTTCTCTATTTCTTTTAGCCATTCTGTGTATGAAATTAGTTGACATTTGGGTGCCCTCCCACACTTTAGTATACACACATGTCTTTTACTCCCCAAAGCTACCAGAGCAATGGAAGAGTTTTAATTCCCTGCCCCTTCTCTCTGTTGGAGAAGCTTAATGGAATGGGAGAATAGAAGGGCATCTCAATCCTCCTGAATCGTTAGTTCCTATCACATTGTCAATATCTCTTCTGTCGTCCAGGAACACCATTTTCTGCTCTTGAAAGAAATTAGAGAGTATATCTTGCCAGCCCTCAGATCATTGATGAACATACGTGTGACACTGTGGGATGGGTAATCCTCCCCACAATACCTCTGAGAGGACAGTATTGTTATCCTCATTTACCCTAAGAGAGCAGAGGCCCAAAAGGCGAGACTTGAACCCAGGTCCCTCTAACTCTGAATCTGAGAGCCCATCCCGGTCCCTAAAAGCCACGGACTTCAGACGAGCTCCGGACTGAGTCAGGCCACAAGGATTCCACTACCATTGGACGGGAGGCAGGCGACTCTGCATGTTCCTCCTTTCATTCAGGAATCCAGCTCTGATTATCCTCTTCCCACAGAGAGAAGTGTGGTGGCTGCCAGTTGCATATGGCTTGACGAAGATAGGAGAGGACATAAAGGCGGCCCCCCTCCTCTCAGTGCTCCTGGATGAGAATCAAGCAGATTGTTTCCTATTTGGAGGAAGTAGATGTGAGAAACCTAAGGCAGCAGGCAAACCTCAAATGGGTGAGAATAAAAAATACTCCCCCGACCCCCTTGGGAGGTTCTGCCTAGAGGAGCCAGGTGTGAAGCCACCGGGGCTGTGTGCGGGCCAGAGAGCTAGAATGCTTCTGCCCCAGGAGCTTCCTTCCTGAATATCCCCTCCTGAAGGGCGGCTGCGATTGCCTTCGGCCTCCCAGGAAGCCCTCTGCTGCTGGCAGGCTGGCCTGTGTAACAGCTCAGAGTTGAAACCCTCTTAAAAATAGCTCTGTTCCCTTCTGGGTTGAGCAACTCACACTTGAAAAGCTCTTTATTCTTTATAATGAATAGAGCAGGGACTTTTCATTGAAAAAGAAGAGCTATAATGCCAAATCAAGGCAGACTGAGGGTAGTTGTTCTTTTGAAGCGGTGGACAGAGAGGCCTTCTGCACTCACGGCTTTCACAGGTATCAACCCTTTCCTTGGATTATTCCTGGAATAGAGGCATAGAGAGGCTTTTGAGCGGCTCTTGCTGTCAAAAGCGTGTGTGTGGCGGGCTGTATTTCAGGTGATGGTGTGAGCTAGAGACCAGCAGAGCAGCCTCGAGTTGAAATGTTGATCTAATTAATTGACTGAAGAAGCCCAAGACCTGAAAGGAAGGTGTAACTCTTTGCTATCCAGACCTCTAAGGTTCATGCCCATACCCTGGAAGGAGCAAGAAGGGCTGAAAATAAAAGGATGGGGTGGGAGGCCAGAAAGCTGATGCCTACCTTGGCAGGGAGCATCACTGTTGGATGTGTGCTGGGGAATCTTGTCTGTCGGAGAGGACAGATTCCTCAATGTACACCTTTCCCAGAAAGAAAAAGGAGAAAGGAGTTTAGAGGGAGAAATGAGATAAAACTCTTAGTCTACAACGTCAAGTCTTGTTTCAAAGTAATGTATTATCTTTAAAGCAAATGAAATGTAGCTCTCGGGATCCCACTGAGCCAGCAAACAGCTCTATCTTAGCTATGACTTGGGTCTCCCACTCTACATTCCAGGGTAAACATCTGGGAGGCATGTGTTGCATTGGAAAGAGGGGCTGGACACCTGAATTAGGGCAATTAAAGCTAGTTATTGGGTAAAAAAACTCCAGATCACAGGGTCTTAAGAAGTTTGTCTCCTCCTCACATGAAGTCCAACACGGATATTCCCAGTCAGGAAGCCATGCTGGACAGCTTGTGTCAAGTGGTAGCTCAGGGATCCTTCCATAATGGGATCTTCCAATCACCCTCTGGGCTTTGCAATCCTTTGCTTCCTGCCACTCAGACCAGAACGTGATTTAAGGTGATAATGGAGAGTCATGAGGGCCAGGCCTAAAAGTGGTGCCCATTACTTCAGCCAGACTCAGGCACTTGGCTCTACTCAAATGCAAGGGGACTGGCAGAGAAGTAGAATTGACCTGTATACCCAGGAAGGACAGATGAAATTGGTATTGATGAAATTTAGCAATCTCTACCAAAATATCTAATTTTCAGGCCATGTGATTTTGTTCTTTTGTTCTCTCTGTTCACTACACAAGGTCCACAGAATCCAGGTGCTCTCTTTTGCAGCAGAATTCAGTGAGGCTACAAGGCATACCCTCTTGTGGTCTTGCTACTTCTCCTGGTAAAGGGCATTTTAGACCCATCAAATCCTAACCCTTCTCTGTCTGGGGAAAATCTCTTTCTCTTTCTCGTCTTTCTCTCAAACTCCTAGTGTAACCTTTTCAACATGCTCAGCTTTCCCCAGAAGATAGGAAACTAAGTTATTCTGAAACAGCTTCAGATTCAGCCAACCAATGGCCCACTATCTTCTTGAAATGAAGGGAGAAGAAAAATAGAACAAGCACAATACAAATCAATATTTCAATAAACCATCATGCCACCAAAGTGCATGAGTTCACTGGCATTCATGAGACATTTGACTCAAGACCCCTATAAACTTTTAAACTCAAGAATGCCGTCTTTTCTTTAGACCTTTTTTACTTCCATCATAACAAGAAATCACTTTTTTTCAGCATCTTTTTCATAAAGACAGAACAGTTGTAATCACCATGATGAGATAAAGAGTACATACAGAACACAGAGTTGGGATGGGGATGTTGGGCAGATGACTCGGCTGTCACCAGCTAGGCAAACTAATGCCACGTACCATTATAAGAGTTGTCCAGAGCCAGATGGCCAGCAAGTAACAAATTGTTACTGACCATGGATCTTTGAATCCCTCATAGACAGTCGACAACTTGGAGTGACAATTGCTATGGTTTGTTTCAATTTTCTCAAGAGACAAGATCTGGTAGGAGTTGATCTGTTTGGTTTTTATGAATTCAAGTCTCTGGACCTTGGGAATTACATTCCATGGGACTGAAGGAAATCCAAGTGCCATTTGACAGCCACAGAAATCTTACAGAATTTGTGGTTCATAAGAGTGGCTTCAAAAGAGAAGATATAGAGAAGTAGTTTGATTATCAGAAAGGGGAAAAGTGGGAATCATGGAAAATACAAATGTTTTCCTTGAAGGCTGATTCATTTTAATACTCATCTAGATTTTACTAAATGGCGGATAATTCATGGTTTTTAAAAGAACATAATAACTGCTATGGACTGAGTGTTTGTGTACCCTCCAAAATTCCTATGTTGAAACCCTAATCCCCAGTGTGATAGTATTAAGCTATGGGGCCTTTGGGTAGTAATTAGGTCATGAGGGTACAGCCATCATGATGGAATTAGTGTCCTTGAACAATCAAATGTGGAATACTGTCTAAAGTTGAGCTTTGTTTGGGGCACCTGGCTGGCTCAGTGGTAGAGCATGAAACTCTTGATCTCAGGGTCGTGAGTTTGAGCCCCACGTTGGGTGTAGAGATTACTTAAAAAGTAAAAACAAACAAACAAAAAAACATTTAATTGAGCTTTGTTTGGGAACCGGCAGTTCATAACAAATTGTTCCTACTTATCTAGATTCGGAAGCAATGGATAAATACATGTAGGTATCAACCAAACAGAGAAAAAACCCTAAGTCCCCATTTTGGGTAAAACTGACAGAAGAACACCACTGTCCCCTAACAATTCCTAATATTTCAACCCTATCTGATCATGGCATGGCTGGGCCACTGCAGGCCTCCCCCGAGGAGACAGCTCAGTGTTTGGTGGAGGAGAAGAGTTTTCTAGAGCAGAGGCAACTTCAAAGAACTCAGAGAGGACTCAGGTAGGCATTTTCAGGGCCTTCTCCACAATTCACTAATCACCAATCATAGGTGGTGGCAGAGGGAGTGGACTAGAAGTGGCAGAAGTTACAAACCGGCCTTTTCTGGAAAGTCCGCCAAGTCAGGACTGCTCAGAGAGGGCTACTCCTGGCAAACACTCTAGTGAACTGTCTTCTCTTACTGCTGCTGTTTCAGTCAATGCTTTGCTGTTTGGTTCATATGAAGATAGAGAAGCAATGTCTATCATTTTTGAAGTTGATACCAAAATAGGAAGAAGAGTTGACATGACAAATGATGAAACCACAATTAAAAATTATCTCAACTGAGCTGCAATCAACTAAGCTGGAATCTCCTAGATATAACTGAACAGCAATAAATATCAAGGCCTTTTGGTAAAAATGTTAAAAAGCAAACTCCATACACATGCAACTGCTCATATACAGGGTGGAGACAGGCAGCTTTGACATCAATTTATATAAAAAACATTCTAGGGGTTTTAGTTTAGTTTAGTTTATATGACAACTCTTATGTGGCCGCTGAAAATGTTAATGCAGTCTCCATCTGCATTTGTTCAATAAATGATTGCTTAGAGTGTATTCTGTGGAAGGTACTGTGGTGAGTTCTCGGAGTTGGCAGTAGCACAGTGTCTGGAGTAATATGTCCAGTGAAAGGCACATACTTTAAGAGCAGCACTAATGAATTAAAATAGAGCATTGGTGGGTAGAGACTTAGTCCTATTTCTTTAGGTTTCCATGAGGCAAATTTTACTAACCCATGGGAACAATATTTGAGTATTTTATTGGTAAGAATCATTTTACCTGGAAATGACAGAAACACTGATATACCTAGCTTAAACAATAAGGAAATTTAGTTTCTTTTATAATTAAAAACAAAACAAAAAACCAAAGAGAGAGCCAACATGTTACCATTGGAGCTGGAGATCTATTTCTCTGCTCTTCTTTGAACTCTGCCATCCTCTGTTTTCTTCAGACTGACTCTTCTTGTGGTTAGAAGGTGGCTACCATCAGTCCTAGAACAAAATGCTTCCTCATTAGAAAATCTCTTTTCCAGGGCGCCTGGGTGGCTCAGTCTTTGGGCATCTGCCTTCAGCTCAGGTCATGATCCCTGCTGAGCAGGAAGCCTACTTCTCCCTCTCCCAGTCCCCCTGCTTGTATTCCCTCTTTCACTGTCTCCCTCTCTCTGTCAAATAAATAAATAAAATCTTTAAAAAAGAAAGGAAGGAAGGAAGGAAAAGAAAGAAAGAAAGAAAGAAAGAAAGAAAGAAAGAAAGAAAGAAAGAAAGAAAGAAAGAAAGAAAGAAAGAAAGAAAGAAAGAAAGAAAGAAAAAGAAAGAAAGAAAGAAAAAGAAAGAAAGAAAGAAAAAGAGAGAAAGAAAGAGAGAGAGAGAAAGAAAGAAAAAGAAAGAAAGAAAGAAAGAAAGAAAGAAAGAAAGAAAGAAAGAAAGAAAGAAAGAAAGAAAGAAAGAAAGAAAGAAAGAAAGAAAATCTCTTTTCCAACCCTTTGAAAAAAGTTCTTATTCAGTCTAATTAGACTAGTTTGTGTTATGTGCCCATCTCTGGTCCAGCAGCAGGCTCTAGAATCATATCATGCACTGATTGGCTGAAGCCTAAACTCTTGAGCCAATCACTTACAAGGGGATTAGCGGTACGGTGATTGGCTTGAGTTGAGAATAAGATCAACTTCCTGAGACATTTAGGCAACAAGTGGGAGAGGGGGGCTTTTATAAATAACATTGCGTTTATGTTTGAAAGGGAGAAAGCAGTGGGAGTGGGTGGTAGATTGGTAACTGGAGGAGAAGTCTGTCTTACTAGGTAGATGGGTTTAGGAGAAGAGAAGCGAGGTAGTTTTCCTTTCTTTTTTAGGAAAACCTCTCTTCTTCTAGTGGTGGAGCCTTTCTTTATGTGGTAATAGCTGTAACTCTTACCTCAAAACCTTGCACAGTGGTCTAGATTCAATTGTTCTGCTTCTCTGTATCTTTGTCAGATATGCCCAGCTAGGTGGGGGTTATGAGGAAGGCTGATTGTCGTCAAGGTCCAAGTTCTAGTCTCCATTATATGTTTACTGGAAATAAAGCTGACCTTTTGATCTTCATCTGTTGGATTCCAGGGTTATTCCCTTTCTAATTTATAATCAGTAGGAGGCATGATTATCACCCCTATGACCCTTAACAAGTGTGCCTTCAGGAGCAAGCCAGCATCTTGAGGATTCTGAGAATTCTGTCACACAGAGGAAATGTAGCTAGAGTACAATATTGAGACATTCAGCTGCCGTCAGATATCTAGATATATCTAGATATATCAGATATTTAGAAAGTTCAAAGGGTGTGAATTTTCACAGGAAGAACTGTGGAGAAGACCGCTCTGCTGGTAATGAGAGCCCTGTCATTGGAAAGATTCACGCACAGACTGGATGACAATCTTTCAAGTGTGCTTTAAAATAGAATTCTTGAACACAGTGATTTCTATAGTATAATCCAACTTTTAGTTCTATGTAGTCCTATTTTGTAGATATTTTAGATCTCTGGTCTTCAAAGTGTGATCCCCAGAGCAGCATAAGCATCACCTGGGAAGTTGTGACAAATGCAGATTATCAGGTCCCACCTAGAACTCCTGCTATGGATTGAATTTTGTTTCCCCCCCCCCAAAAAAAAGATATGTTGAAGTTTTAACCCCTCGTACACCAGAATGTGAATCAAGGTCATTACAGATGCAATTAGCTAATTTAAAAATGAAGTTGTACTAGAGTAGAGTGGACCCTTAATGCGATATGACTGGTATCCTTTTAAGAAGAAGATACAGACCCAGAGACACAGATACAAGAGGTGAACGCCATATGATAATGGAGGCAGAGGTTGGAGCTATGCAGCTTCAAGCCAAGAATCACCAAAGATTGCCAGTAAACCAGAAGCTAGGAAGAGGCAAGGAAGGATTCTTCTTTACCTAAGGAAGTTTTCAGAGGGAGCATGGCCTTGCCAACACCTTGATTTCCAACTTCTAGCCTCCAGAATTGAGAGAAAGAATAGTGTTCTTTTGTCTTAAGTCACCCAACTTGTGGTAATTTGTTATGGTAGCCCTAGGAAACTAGTATACCTACAGAATCAGAAACTCTCATATTGATGCCCAGCGATCTGTGTTTAATAATTCCCCCAGAGGATTCTGACGCATGCTAAAATCTGAGAACCACTAATTTCTATTTTAGCTCTAGACCAGTGCCTCTCACTCTGATACGCATGTGAATGAATTGAGGATTTTATTAAAATGCAGATTCCGATGTCGTGGATCTGGGTTAGGGCCTGAGATTCTGCATTTCCAATAAGCTCCCATATGATGCCATATTGCCAGCCCTGGTCTTTGGGTAGCAGAGTCTAGATCAGCACAGTCCAATACAACTTTCTATGATAATAGAAATGTTCTATATCTGTGTTGCCCAACAAGAAAATCACTAGCCACATGTAGCTATCAGACACTTGAAATGTGGCTATTACAAAAACTGAATTTTTCAGTTTCATTTAATTTTAATTAACTTGAATTTATATAATCATGTGTAGTAGACTGTACAGGTCATCATTTCCTTGTTGCTAGACTTAAATGCTATGTTTTACAAACAGGGCTCTCAACTTTTGTTCGTCTGAATTATCCATAATTTAGTAGTTTGGGGCTGGTGGTGGTATGCCCTGTGCAAGACTATGTGTACTCAACAGTATATTAGGAGCCACCAGAGAGCATAAAGTAGATTAGAGGGTCTTTGCCCTTAAGGAACTTCCTGTTTATAACCAACTCTCATTGTATTTCTACCAGTTTCTGCCAAGCCTGAAAGTGTTAGTTCACTGCTAAGGGGGTTGCGGAGGGGGGGGTAGAATTAAGAAATAATTAGAAGAGATGATGCTTGGCAGGGGCTTTTTTATCTCAAGGCTACCAGATTTTGTTCATGGAATTTGAGAACATGAGTGATTTGCATATGTTGCATAAATTTGCATCTTGTATTCAAGAGCCCTGACTCCAAGTCTATGAAGTACAATTTAATTAATTAGTGGAACCTACTAGCGTTGTATTCAGAACAGGATTCAGGGCATAACACACATGGAATAACTAGCAGTTGACAACAATTCTGGAGATTCCAGACCAGCAGAAAAGGGTCACAGCTGAAGGGAAGGAAGAGGTACCAGGAGCTTTGTCATCCCTGACCCTGCCTCTTATGCGCCTCAAGCCTTTCTGTATCTTCTGGTTTATCTTTCACCAACTGCACAAAGTCAGCTGAAGTTCCACAAATGAATGGAATCATGCCTTTTGTACCAGCTAGTGTCTGTTTCCTTGTTTTTGGTATACCCCACTTCTCTTGCCTTGTTTCTCTGCCTTCAAATGAATTCTGTCGGGGTGTCAACAGATCATTTTAAAGAGAAAAGAGAGGATGCTAGGCCCTGGGGGTAGAAAGTTAAATAACACGGGGTCCTTGCCAGGAAGGAGCTCCACATTGCAGCAGGGGAGGTGGACATATGAGCAGTAACTACTGTACTGCGTGTAAAGAGAAATGATGAAGCCATGTTTTAGGAGGAGGAGGGTGCACAGGAGAGAGAGAGAAACCCTGCTCCTGTGAAGGGTGGGAGGAAAGTCTTCACACAGGAGGAGCTTAAAGAGAAGGACTGTGGGTGGGGTAGTGGATTCCAGGCAGAGAGAACAGCACGGTATGTTTAGCAAACTGTAAGTATCGCTACATGTGAAGGAGAAGAGGGAGGTCAGGGAGAGGTACAAAATCCAGACCGGCCTATAAGTGCTTTATTAACTTGCTTTCAAGAGGAAGGGGGATGTAGGTAAAATAGAGCATGTTAGTCCACCTCACCTAGGAATGAAAACATGCCAGAAATCCAAACAGAAAGGCTACAGGGTCTTTCCCCTAGGAACAACGTCATCCCCTCCTAGCATCTCCTGACCCATGTTTGCTGTAAATCTGCCCTAACATTTCCTGCATATGCCCCTTTCTAGGAGAATCTGAGTTCCTTTATGACCCAAGTTCACTAGGAACAAGCACCCATGCAAAATAAGCTCTGTTTGCTGCACATAATCTAAATACACTGCCCTGTGTGCTGGGTGGCTTGTGGGGGTCAGTTAGACAGAGCTGAAGTGAAGGGTCATCTGGCAATGATCATGCTAACCTGCTAACCACCTAAAGATTTCCCTCAGATTATCTCACCTCTTCCTTGGGTTGGTATTTATTCCCTCTTTGTCTTGGAACTTCAGAATCAAGTGTGGCACCTGTGTGCAGCCTCAGAGATACTACAGATTCATCTGGACCCTCCCCACCCCCCACCCCCACCCCCACCCACCCCAGTGGCCAAATCTGAGAGCCACAGATCTCCCATCGCTGCTGAACCAACAAAATGGCACAAGGATAGAGACTAAGGGTGGTGCCTCCCCATCTCGCCAACGTAAGGCTGCTGTTTGAAAAGACTGGCTTCCATATCTCATTGATTTACTAAATGTTTCCAAAAAACACAAAGTATAAAATATAAATTAACTAGCAGTAGTATACCTGCTCCCCTGTCTAAGAAATAAAACATTTTAAGATCAGCTGAAGCCTTTGTGTATCACTCCCCCCAACACATTCTGATCCTTCTTCTCAAGAAGTAATCACTATCCTGAATGTGGTGTTTATCATACCCAATACTGTCTTTATACGGTTATCCTGGTACATTGTGTTGTTTTAAGTATTTTACTATTTATAAAAATGTTCTTTCAATGGTATCCTGGTAAATGTTTAACAGACAACTGGATCGCCAAGGAGGGGAAAAAAATTTAAAATAAAGACCTGATTTAAAGCAGCTGCCAATTACAACGGTGTAAATATTCCCACCATAGCCAATTCCAAGCTGCACCTGATGTCAGTTGGGAACAAGGAGTTGGGAAGAGATGAGCCCAATAGGTATGAGCCAGCTCTAGCACGGCACTAATTTGTTACACTGCTCTGTATGTCCAGCAACTTGATTCTTTCCCCTCACCATTATTATATTTGAGATTTACTCTTGTCAATACACGTATTTCTAGGATTTTTCACCTCTAGTGCCATATAGGATTGATGTTTGTAGAAATGCACTAAAATTGATTGTCCCTTTTGATGGACATTTAGGTTGCTCCCATTTTTGACCTTTAAAACCAATGCTGTAAAAATCATTTCTGAATGTATTTCATGGTGCACTGTACAAAAGACTCCAACTCTCAGAAATAGAATATCTTGGTCTTGGTTATACGTGTTTCAACATGACTAGATTTTACCTGATTTTTCTCCTTAGATTTACTCTCCCACTGACAGTGTTTCTCATTACCTTCTTCCTCTCCTACTCTTAGTTTTGACAGATGTTATGGACTGAATTGGATCCCCCTAAAAGCCATATGTCAAGCCCCAACCCCCAGTGCCACGGTATTTGGAGAAGGAAATTAAGGTCAAATGAGATCATGAGGGTGAGGCCCTAATCTGATAAAACTGATGTTCTTACATGAAGAGGAAGAGACACCAGAGTGCTCCCTTTCCACCCATGCACAGAGGAAAAGCCCTGCAGAAACACAGCAAGAAGATGGCCATCTACAAGGCCGGAGAGCACTCACCAGAAACCAGATTCACTGACACCTTGATCGTGGATGTCTAGCTGACACAACTGCGAGAAAGTAAATGTCCATAGTGTAAATCATCCAGTCTGTGGTATTTTGTTATGGCAGCCCAAGCAGACTAATACAGAAGACTAATTTTTGCCTTAAAACAGATGCAGTTTTTCTTCGTTTTATTTATTTTTTATTTTTTAAAGAATTTATTTATTTATTTGAGAGAGAGAGAGTGAGCAAGAGAGAGAGAACAAGCCAGGGGAGGGGCAGAGGGAGAGAGAGAAGCAGTTCTCCCCACTGAGCAGGGAGCCCGACCCGGGGCTCAATCCCAGGACCCTGGGATCATGACCTGACCTGAAGGCAGACACTTAACCGACTGAGCCCCCCAGGCGCCCCTTGGTTTTACTTTTAGAAACTGTTTCCTCCTAATCAAACCTCAACTCTTACCTAATTTGAAAAAACTCACAAACTGGCCTCTCCCTTAATAATCTACCTATTTATTCATCCCCACTTGCTCCCTTTGCTCCACCTAGGCTGATTTTCTCAGATTCCCCAAACATACCATGCTCATTCTCATCTCTGGACCTTGTCCAGAATACTCTGCCTTCTTCCCAGAGGATATCCAAATCCTACCCACTTTTATTTTTATTTTTTTAAAAGATTTTTATTTATTTATTTGAGAGAGAGAGAGAGAGAGAAACAGCATGAGAGGGGAAAGGGTCAGAGGGAGAAGCAGGCTCCCCGCTGAGTCGGGAGCCGGATGTGGGACTCGATCCCAGGACTCTGGGATCACGACCTGAGCCGAAGGCAGTCGCTTAACCAACTGAGCCACCCAGGCGCCTCAAATCCTACCCACTTTTAAATACATAATTCAAATCCCACTCTCTAAGAGTTAGGACTCTTAGTTCAAATGGAAGAAAATCCAAACCAGCTTCAGAAGAATGGAAGAACCTGTCTCGGGAATGCCAGGGACCCAAACAGCGCTATTAAGTCCCTCTTGTGGTGCCCAGTCTCCACCTCACTCTGCCTTGGACTTAGTCTCTCCTTCTACACGTGCCCGTCTAGACTGAATGGGCTGACACAGGGCCACGGAAAACTCCAAAATTACATCATCCCCTCTTATGCATAACCCACAAGAAAGAACTTTTCTATCTCTCATTTATAATATCTTGGGAGGGGGCGGGGCATAGATTTTTTCATTGGCCTGATTGGATCAAGTGCCATTCCCTTGTTCAATCATTCTGGCTAGGAGGATGGGATAGTGCAGTAGCCAAGCCAGGGGCATATGCCCATAGATAGCCAGAAAGTTGCTCCAGAGGAGGTTTGCACTGTATTATAATCAAGTGGTATTGTGACTGGCAAACCCAGTGAAACCACATGGAGGGTGAAAGATCAGACCCCCTGAAGAAGGGATCTTGATAAACACAAACAATAGGACCTACCACATCACATGGTCCATGAAACCACCTCTATTTCTCTAGCTGTCATTGCTTCTCTCCACTGCTAAACTGATACTATATCTAAAGTATTTATCACTTAGTTATCAAATATTTTGTTTCATGCTAAATTATATTCTTCTTAAAGTTAAGAATCATGTCTTCTCTTTCTGTGTATCCTTTGTAACCCGTAACAGAGAACTGAGCATATGGGAGATATCTGATTAATACATATTCATGCTTAGAATCTGTGGCCTGCCAGGGTGCCTGGGTGGCTCAGTCAGTTGGGCTGCCTTCAGCTCAGGTCATGATCCCAGGATCCTGGGATCAAGCCCTGCTTTGGGGTCCCTGCTCAGCAGGGGAGTCTGTTTTTCCCTCCTCTTCCCCCTCCCTGTGCTCCCAGCCCCCATTCCCCGCTCATGCTCTCTCTCAGTCGCTCTTTCTCAGATAAATATATAAAATCCTAAAAAAGAAAAAAAAAGAACCTGTGGACTGCTACTTCTTTCTTTCCTTTTTTTTTTTTTTAAGATTTTATTTTCAAGTGATCTCTATACCCAACGTGGGGCTTGAACCCACAACCTCAAGATCAAGAGTTGGATGCTCCTGGCGCCCCTGTGGCCTGCTATTTCTAATAGGAGCAGATCTTTTAAATCCATTCCTATTGGCTTCAACCATAGCTTTAACTCAGATTAGAATTCCGCAGCTATAATGAGATTCTGGAGATAATAACACTGCCAAAAATGTGTATAGAGCATTGTAATTTAGGAAACACTCTTGCATTCTATGATCCTTACAAGTGGATAGAAGGCAGGTCCTGTCCCCATTTTATAGATGAAGGAACTGAGGCTTAGTGTAGGTGAGTGTCTTGCCCAGTGTAGACTGGCCGTTAAGTGGCAGAAACAGATTAGCCACATTCTGACCAGGCTTTCGGGAGCACAGCTATCCCTCGGCCCCTAGAGAGGGCCGAGGGCTGCACAAAGAGTGATGAGGACTCTTCTAGAAACAGCACTCTGCAGGGCTGCCCTCAAGAAGCTCTGATCACCTCTCATCATTTGAAGCATCCATGAATGGACTGGCCTATAGAAACTCTACTTACATTTGGGCACTCGCCGCCTGGAACATGTGTTTGAAGCCTGGAACTAAAGCATCTTTGTGGCCCTGGACGTTACTGAGGAGAGATGCAGCCCACATTTAAATGCCAGATGATAGAAGCAAGTGGCCAAGCAGTGCAGGCATTTTTGCCAACTTGGAATGGGAGCAAGTGTGACTAAGCCAATGGGACTAGAGGTGGCAAACAATTCGTGTCTGGTTGGAACCAAGCACTGTGTTGGCGATAACACTTCCAGAACAAGCAAGGGTGACCATAAACCCGTGTTCCAAGGAGCCCTGTAAAGGAATGAGCTGCACACACTTCTTTTCTTCAACAGAAATTCACTGACGGGGCCCATCTTTTAACCTCAGCAAGAACAGAAATGTCGGCAATGTCATCACCAGCCTCCCCTGCTTCCTGCTGGCCCAGCAGAAGCTTGTAAAGGCAAAACTTCAGGGCCCAGACATCTTGTTTCTGTTGCTTTTGCCAAAGACTTGCTCCAGAGGAGGTTTGCATTGTGTTATAATCACATGGTTTGCAAAATGATAGTTAAGAGTCTGTTAGCATTTCCACCCCAAACCTCATATTTTCAGCTGCTCACAGTGACTCAAATATAAGAATTCTCTTTAGGCTGAAATTTGGCACACAGGGTCTCAGGCCCAGCTGGGGAGCAATTTCAACCTTTTTTGGGACCGGATTTCAATAACATCCATTTGGCTGTTTTTGAATAACAGCAGAAGCACAACAGAAGAGAAGTTAGCATTTTTATAGCAAAATGTTGCCATTATGTGACTCAAAAACTGGCATTGGGGGTGGGGGGGAACCACCCTAGCAACTTTCAATACACCCTGGCAAGTGATTAGCCTTTGAGTGGACTAAACATGTATACTATTTTCTTAAATCTATATTAAAAAACCCAACTGCTAGTCTGTTGTTCAGAGCAGAGGAAAGACTTTGTTTAATAATATATTGTGTTTTTGAAAAGCAAAGTTGACTCAGGAACAATGACACATAGCGGTAGATACTGAATTTCTACTACACCCACTCCTTGGTACAATTGGGGCAGTGGCAAATTTTAGGATGCAACTGAGTTCCCAAACGCAAAGGGAAAAATTGCGAGGGGACAGGGGACTGGGAGGGGAAGGCAACACTGACTTGCAAAGATATGAGGAATATTGCTGATCTAAAATCAGGAACCCAAGGTCTTGTCCTTTCTGGAAGGAAGACAACTTCAGAACTCAGATTCTTTTCTCCACCCCTCTCATTAATGACAACTCATGAAATCACAAATTACAGATTCCAAAATAAAGCAAAACGATACTAAACTTATTTTTTAATGAAATATTTCAGAAAAAGAAGGAAAGCATAAAGAATAATATAACATGTATCTGTGCACCCACCTCCCAGTATATAAAATAAAACATTGCCAATACAATTGAACTCCCCTCTGTGTATTAATCAGCATTTCTGATGATTTCCTTGTCTCTTAATATGAAGGTTTATTATTGTTTTCTTTATATAGGGTGTTATGTCTCCAGTTTGTATTTCATAGAAGTAATTATCTATGATTCCCCTTCCTCTTCCTTCTACATTATTAAAGTTTATCTGTTTAAATGTATGCTTCCCCCACCCCCTTGAATTTCCTAGTTCCCACCACTGAATAGTAGTCACCTACACCCACATTGGGAACTTGAGATGCAAAAGCACCTTTCTTGGTTAAAGTCAGGTGATGGCAATTTTCATCAGCCTCTGCCAAAATGATGGCCAACACACCTTAAGAACTTTCTGACCATTCCACTGTAGAGACTAATGTCCAGAGCCTCTATATCCAGCTTTGAATGCTTTCTGCCTGTGAAACTGCCTACTCTGCAATTGAGGAAAACTGCTTGTTGACCAACCCCATCCTTTCTGTGCTGATCACTGCCTTTGCAAATAAGAAACCTTGACCTACGGGCACCTTGATTCAGCATGAGCTACCTCAGTTTCTCTCTCAATCTGCTAACCATGACCTTGAAAGAGCTTCTAACCAGACTAAAAGTAAAATGGTCAATCCTGAGACTTAGAGATGCATTTGACCCAAGAAATCTCAATGCAGCGGGCTATAGAAATCACCATAGCTCCCTCTCCAGAAGCCATCTCCCATCTATTCCTGGATCTTAGACCCCAATTCTGTACAGGGGTCAGGTAGACCTGTGCTTCAGGGAGGCTGGGCTCCTCTCCGGCCCCCAGGCAAGAAGCAGCACTGCAGAGGGCTAAGAATCTGGGCTCATTACTCCTTCATTTAGCAGTTGTGTGACTTTAAGTAAATTACAAAAACTTTGTGTGTCTCAGTTTGATTCTTCTCGTCAGAAATGTTTATAGCTGACATGCTGGGTTTGGCAGAGTGTAAAAAAACAAGAACCCCTGGAAACTTGTTAATGCTATTAAGTCACTGAAGTAGCCAACCATTAAACTCCCTGAAGACAGAGATTTTTGTCTGCTTTATTTAGTCAAATATCTCCAGCACCTAAAACAGTGCCTGGCACATAGTAAGTGCTCAATAAATATTAGTTGACTTGAATTCTCTTGAATCTCAGATTCAACAAATTTTAAACGAGACTTTTTGTTGTATGAGAAAAGAAATAGCCTCTTACTTATAACCAAAAGCATCTTGATACTCAGATGCCTTGCGTCTACACAGTACCATCCTTTTCTAGGAACTGTCTCCTCCCACCTCAACAAACATGGATATGATAGGAGTGAAGTAATACATAATAATACCCTATGGCCACAGTTATTCAGAAATAACTACCTGACCCAAACTTAGCCTTTATTCAGGAATTTGGGATTAGACTAAGAGAGTCAAGCTTCGTCTTGCTGCTTTTTGAAATGGATGAAATGTGAACTCATGGCCTTTTGGCAGTGTATTTCCTGTGTGTATTCATGAGCACCACAAACAGGTTAGCAGACAGCAAGAGGAGGGAATGAAGCAGACGGATGGAGAAACAAAGACAAAAGATAGGGAATGATCATGGTATTTAAGTGTGGTTCCAGTTGTTAATGAGACCCACCTGGATTTCAGTTCTTGGGTCTGGGAAACAGATTAATTTTCTTGTAATGAAGTCTCCTTTGTCCCTTAGGTTGAGTTGGGCTTCTGCTCATTGCTGAGAAAAGATCTTAAGGGTTTTTTTTTTTTTTTTTTTTTTGGTTTGATTATAGCTACGAATTCTGAGCAAACTGTACCTTCCTACCTTCCTATAACTTATATGAAAAGTAAAAATTTTACGTAAAAGTAGAAACACCGAGGGAAAATTATAACTCAAAACATAATCGCAAACCTTTGGAAACTTACACCAAAGACAAGCTATGGAAGGCCAGTTATCTCAAGTCTATTTTTAAGCCATCGTTTGCAGCCCTTCCAATGCAATCCTCTTTGTCCATACAGACATGGTGATCCATGTCAGAGATTCTTCAAGGTTTATAAGGCCATGCTTCCATACCACCCCCTGGTTGTTCCATATGGCCCACTCCATGACTAGAAACCCTTTCTGTTCTAGCTGTTTAGTGCTTCAACTGCAGGTCTCTCTTCTTTTATTAGCTTCAAATAACTTTATGGTTTTGCTTTTATTTTTCTTTGAGGTTTCAATGTACAATTCCAGGAACTATCTCTACCAACTTGAAACCGTTGCTGGGTTCCATGTCGGTAATTTTTTTTTACTGGACCATAAGGACCATCTGGTCTAAGGCCATGACTCTGCTTGCCATTTGTGCAGCTGCCTGTACATCTGTATGTCCCGATGCACCCTTTTATTATTGTCTGCTTTCTGTTGCATGTTGTCGGAGACCTGGGTACTGCAACTGTTTGAATTTTGTTTGTAGGTTCTGAGCACAGGGGAGTGTGTGGCTTGGAACATAGAAAACTTTAAGCAAACTGGATTCATGGAGTCATGATGAATGGAAATAATGAGGGAGATCTGAGCCCAGGAATAGGGACTGGATTCATATTCAGGTCCTAGGTTAGAACGCTTATTTTAAATGTTCGCACACTGAGCTACCTTTTCAAAGCATTGAGCTGAGACCTACTCATGGGGTTATTTCCTTGTAAGTGCTTGTTATTTAGTTGAGTTTACTCTCTAAGCATTAAGAGTTTTTATATTGGGTTTTTAGAATTGTTCTCCATACATTCTTACTCTTTAACATGAATTCCCCATCCTCTCGCTCCTTCTCCCTCTCATGCTCTCTCTCCCTCTCTCTCTCCCTCTACACACACACACACACACACACACACACACACACACACACACACACACACACGTGTTCATTTGAAAAATCAGGCCTTAGGGCTAGATCTATACTTGGCCAACATCTTCAAGGTCACTGATGTTACTTCTTGCTTCTGCTGTGTGGGAGCCAACGAGAGTGAGTCATCAGGGTGAATAATGCCTCTGTAATACTACCAGATTGTGTTTGTCTCCACTTCAAAGCTCTTAGTTTTAACAGAATAGTATTTCTCCATCCCGCCCACCCAAACAGCAGTCTGGATGGCTGCAAGGCAACAGTTAGATGAACAGTAGCATCATTTCCATAGGATGGACTATGGCCCCCAAACCCTCCCCCGCCAAAAAAAAAAAAAACCTAGCAGCACTCCTTATGGAAGTTCTCAAGTCAAATTCTACTCAGGTTTTCCTGGGTAGAGATCATATCCCACCACCTCTGTTTTTCTTTCTTTCCTTATCTTTCTTCCTTCCTTCTTTCCTTCCTTCCTTCCTTCCTTCCTTCCTTCCTTCCTTCCTTCCTTCTTTCCTTCTTTCCTTCTTTCCTTCTTTCTTTCCTCCCTTCCTTTCTTTCTCACCTGGAATTATAATTATGCTTCTCTTGATCCATCTTCAGTCACTTCTTGTCTAATTAGCCTTTTAATATGTTTTTTAAGATGTATGTATTCTAGAGCGAGAGAGCACATGAGTGGAGGGAGGGGCAGAGGGAGGAGGAGAGAGAATCCCAAGCAGACTCCCCACTGAGCATGGAGGCTGACATGGGGCTCCATGCAGGGCTTGATCCCACGACCCTGAGATCATGACTGGGGATGAAATCACGAGTTGGTCACTTAACCAACTGAACCACCCAGGCGCCTTTTACTTTTTTTCCATCCAAAAGAGTGTGACTTTGAGTTCGTCACAAAGAAGAAAGAACAATGGAAAGAAAGAAGAAAGAAAAAGTTTTAATACTCTAGAATCTATACCCATTTCTATAGCACCCTCTTGACTCCTCTTGAAAGGACTCATTATTTTAAAAGTCATGTTTCTTTGGTGGAACTGCCATGCAGTGGCCCTGATGGAAAGAATAATGGCAGAACCACCATTATGAAGCACCTAACCATGGTGCCAGGTGCTTCATACACGTGTTTTATTAAATCTAAATAAGCTTTGTTATCTTTTTCACACATGCGTAAAGCGAGGTTCAGGGATATTTAATAACTTGCCCAAGGTCACAGCCAGTAAACAGAAAGGTAGAAAATGTCTAACTTTATGGTGCCAAGATCCATTTCTTGCTCAGCCCCTTGGGTGAGAGGGAAGATATTAACAAGTCTAGAATTCCTAGTTGTTGCATACCCTTCCTTTCTTGATGCCAGTTTATGGAATAACTTGAAAAAGTACTATTTTCTTTCACCCTTCCTAGGTCACTTCAGCCCATTGTACCTCCTCATTGTTGCTGATGGTATTTAAGTGTATCTCTCCTCTACCAGTGAATTACATGTGTTACACATTTTGCCAGCCCTCATTCATGTCCTACATGTGCTAATCAAAGTTCCTGTAAACCTCAGGTAATGAATGATATAATTAATCATACAAACTGGGACACTTTTGATAATGAAAAGGAAAGCTATTAATAACTATGCTGGGCCACTGAGGGCTGCCCTGGGCAAACTGGGATGCATGGCCACCCTCTTAGGACAAACTCTAACCAAGCTAATGTTTCCTATGGACTAAGAGGGTATGAATAGACCTGCCTTAACTAAACACTATACAAAACAAGAGAACAGTAGCTAGAACCACCAGATCCAAACCTCTGTCTCACGAATAGTTGCCACATTTCTGGGCCTGGCTGTGTGTGGTGGGAGAGGGAAGGCAGCTGGAAATGACTCACAATTAGAATGATCATTGTCCCCATTTCTTCAGGAAGTGGCTCTCAAACTTCAGTGCACTTAAGGGTCCCCATCGTTTTTCTTCAAAATGAGGATCCCTGAACTCCATATCTTACAGATGCTGAAAGTATAATATGGGGTGGGCTCAAAAAACTGCATTTGACCACCCTCCCATAGATATTTTGATCTAGGTAATTTATGAACTGCCCTGGGATGGAAAAGCGTGTTCTATGACATAAAGTCCTTGCATAGTTATTTACTCTGCAAAGACAGGCACGATTTCAAAAGAGTCCCTGCAGGACATAACACAACTGTTTGCAACATGAAGATTTGTTCCCAGATACCATCTGTATGACCCGAATCACCAAATGAATAAAATAATGTAAACCATGTTTCCCTGATAATTACTTTCAACATGGGTTCTCAGGGATATACAGTTTCTCTGCTTTCTGATAATCACAGCAATAATAGTTGCTATAGATTGAACAAACCAGAAATTTATATACATTACTTCAAATACAGAAACCCTCAAAAGTAAGTCATGTTACCTCTGTTTTATAGATGATGGACCTCAGGCTCAGAGAAGTTAGGTGACTTGCTGGACATCTCACAGCTAGTCACTGGCAGACCTGCCATTTGAAACCAGATCAGCTGCCTCGCCCTTGAAATATTTAGTGAACTCATAAGCACTGTGTGAGGACTGAAAAATACTCGTTGGAAGCCACATCATGCATGTAAGCTCATATGACCTTTCCAGAAGAGTAATTCCTAGACAGAGAGAAGACCTGAATGGTGACTTTGAGATATGCTGAGGCAACTCTTGGCTATAAAAAGGCAGGGATAGAGCCAATTATCGGTTAACATTTGGCAAACTTGGGGGTCTAGCTAACCATTTTCCAGGCTGGCCTTTGGATCGAGTTCTCTTTCGCTGGCTGTGCCGCTGCTATGCTCTTGATTCATATTTTCAAGGAAACACAAGTAAAGCGACTGTTCCCTAATTGCGCTCCCTTCCTGCAGTCAGCCTGCGCCTTCTGAGCACCACGGGCTGGTTCCATACGCAGTGCATCGTGGGGAAGGACTGGTGGCAGCTGCAAGTTGGTGTGTGACACATTGAGTAGTCATATTTCCCTTCTCGGTGGCCCTCCAAAGCCCTTTCCAACATAACTTTTCCCCATCTGTTCTCGTTTGCACTGCATAATAGGGGACAGGTTTTGGAACTTAGGATTCAAAAAACAACATTAAGAGAAATAAAAATGAGATGGAATTTCAGCAGAAAGAAACTCACTGGCTTTTCCCCCACCTCCTCAGTTACTGGGATCATAACCAGAGCATTAAATCAAGCAAGTTTGTACTCTCGCCTAGTTGGTCCTCTTCACGTGGTAGTGGGGAAATGTGAGAGCATTTAAAAATCCCTTTAAACTGTCTGCATAGCAATAAGATAGACAGCGTGGCCAAGACATTAGCAGATCCAGTATTGCCCAGGACCTGACTTCAAGTTTTTCCACGCTTTGCTTAGAATCTCTAATAAGTTACGTTAATTGCCTCATGCCTCAGGGTCCTTCTCTATAAAGTGGAATATGTGTTGTGAATCTTAGAATACTTAGAGACAGGCCTTTCCAAAATGCCATAAGCCCACCTCTGTGCATGCGGTGAATGATTTTGGAAATGATACAATTTTACGTTTTAACGTTTTAAACATAATTAATTTCTTCTAATATACATTAGGGAAAAAACTGCAAATGGCACAAGATACCCCCGATTTCCCAGATATTTTTTTTCCATAGGATGAGCCTAAACTAGGCATTTAAGTTTAAAAAGTGAACACGTTTAAAGACTATTCAGTAAGTTATAATAAAAGTGAATATGGCAAAACAAAAGCAGAAGTACAAGAATGATGGCTTAGAAAGCAACAAGAGCAGAGTAGTGGCTCTTTTATTCTTTATGGCTCTTTGGAAAAGTCATATTGTATGAGCCTCAGGTCCCCTGTGTTGGATGAATCATATTCCTTGGGTCACAGCTCACTGTCATCATCTGTCTAGCGGGAGCTTGTCATCATTTTGAGATCACAGCCCTTCTTGAGAATCTGGTGACAGTTATGGGTTTCCCCAGAAAAATGTATATTCTCATATACAAACAAACTCCTGCTTATAATTTGTGGGTTTTCAGGACCACTTGGAGTTTATCCATGGACTCTTGGAGATTTCAAGTCCCTAAACTCAAGGTTGTGTCCATTTGCTCGGCAACCTCCTTCGTTGCTTTCTTAACTTCACAGGTCAGCATTTGAGCCTCTAAGCCACACCTGTATTTCTGCAAGGAACACCATCTTCCTTCACACCCAGGCTGTGACCTGCACTCATGTAGGTAGTACAGAAAATATCCAGTCTCTTCCCTCTCCCCACCACTCCTACCGCCGCAGCTTTAAAATCAGAAATACTGCAAAAACATCTGTAGTTGAGATCTCTTGTTTCTTGCCTGGCTCCCTTCCTCTTCCCTTGGGATCTGGCCCTCCCCAGTCCAACAGTGTGGTACCTGTGAGTGCTGACATTTTTGGTGAGGCCATCACTGACTGGCCCAGAGAGAGGCTGCCCCAAGGCAGACAAATAAGTTTCTGATGGAACTTGGAAAGAGATGTACATGGTAGGAAACTCAGGAGAGAGCCCTTATTGGTTAGTTGTGCAGAGAAGAATGCCGAAAACAGAGAGGTGGTCTACACATGGTTTTGATGATATTGATTCCTACAACAGACCCCTTTGGAACTGAAAATGTTCTGTTTTCGTAATCATTTCCATAACTCCCATTGTCATTTTCCACCCTTGTGCCCAAATACCCAGTGATTTATGAGAAAGGTGGTGGCGATATTAATAAGACTAATGGAAACGCCTAGCACTTATTGAACATACCCTGGGCACTGGACCACCCCCACTCTGTGTGTACCCGTTTACTATCTTCAGCTCCCTCAGGAGACAGGTAGCATTATCTTCTCTACTTTGCCAATAAGGACCCCAAGTTTACAGAGTCAGAAAGTGCTCGAACTGGTCAGCAGAACTAGGCCTGCCTCACTCCAGACCTAGCAATTTTTTCATCTGAACTTTGAACTTTTTCCTGTTCAAAGTAGTGAAACATCTTACCCCTGCCTTTCTGTTGTTTCGACTCCTACTCACCCCCCACTGTCTCTGAGAATTTTTGTCCAATTATGCTAGCCAATATAGATGTATATCTCTCCTTTTTAACTCAAATGATGGCATATAACTCAATTTCCTGAACTTGGCTTCCCCCCCCCACCCCACTTACCACTACATTGAGGAGTGCAATCATATCAATATATTAAGAATTTTGTTATGTTGTTAAAAAAAGCTTCTTAGTGTTCCATTGTAAGAATGTATCATAATTTAGGGACTCAGTGTCCTATCAATGACATTTAGGTTGTTTTCAACCTCTTATTTTTGCAGTTAGTGCTGCAATGCTGCAATGAAAACTTTGTACGTACATCATTTCACAGTTGGGTGAGGATATGTGCAGGAAATATTCCTAGCATGGAATTGCAAGGTCATAGGGTGCCTGCATTTGTAATTTTGCAATATAATGTCAAACTGCCCTCCACAGATCTTGTAGCAACTTCCAATTTGACCATAATGTATGAGAGTAACTTGCAGCGTTCTCCATATTTCAAGTTTTTTTTCTATTCCCACACCTGCAGGTTTCATCTTCTCTAAAACGTCTCAAATTGTTTTATTAAAAAGAAAAACATAAAATTTACCCTCAGTTTCTGCAACCTGGTCACATACACACACATATAGTTTTCTACTGTATATGTTCACCTACTTTGCTTAGAGCTCCCCCTAACTTCCAACGGAAGCTCAGAGGATGCACAGTTTTAAAAGCTAGGATACTCTCACTAAGTCAGTCCTGCATAACAACTCCACCAACAGATGGTTGATCTCCAGGCCATTCACTGCTAAGGCTTTACATAAGGTTTCCAAGAACATCTTCCTCCTCCTTCTCCCCAACCCTCCCTCCCCTCAGTTGGCTGTCAGGCGTGCCCCCCACTGAGCCCCCTGCCTCCAACCTTCCTAAGAGTTTGTGCCCATTACATCTTTGCGGCCATCCCATTCTATTTATTCTTCGCATTCTTTGGGAGGTTAATGACTTTGTCGAAATCTAAAACAGCCCCTCCTCAGGAAGTGGTAAAAATCTCTTGGAATAACAGGAACAAGTCTTGAAAGAGCCCTTGAATTCATCAGCATGTGTGATTAATTAAAAACCCCAAAGAAATAATGATACGCACAAAAATTCAAGAGGCTATAATGAGCAGTGACCAAAACTTGATAATATGGATACTGTTATTTAAGTATGAGCAACTCAGAAATATCTAAAGGGGGAACAGAAGCACCTTCCTCCATCTCTCTTTTTCCCAACTTCACGCCCCTTCTCCTTTAAGTCATTTTTGGATATCCATTACTTATCAAAGAAGATGAACCAGAAGCAGGATAACCTCTTTGTAGTAATAAGGCTTTGTCTTCATGGGAACACAAGTTCAGTTCAGAAACTTTCAGACATGGTTTTAAAGGCTTTTGTGAGTCAACTGTTAGTGAATCACACAAAAGGGCCTTTATTAATAAGCATATTCTGTTCATTATAGAGAAATGAAAGCCTCAGAATAATTCACCAAATGTTTAAAGAGAAAACAAAAAACAATGTGGTAAACATATCAGGACTTGATGAGCTGTCTAGGTAATTGGTTGTTTCTGTGCACCTGGTTCCAAAGACAATATTTAATGTGTAATCTGTTTCATTTTGCTTGGGGAAGTAAGTGTAACTCTACCCCCTGGATCACATCTGCATTAAAATTAGGGGAGGCAGAGTCTTGTTTCAGTGAGTGGAAATTTATGCACATGAGTTGTCTTTTACATGGAGACAGCAATTATACCCCTAGAAATGCAGTCTGTGGGAGAAAATGACATATTCAAGGCTGGGGAACAAAAGCCTAATGCTAAGGGGACATTAACAAGGTTGGGAACCCCCTCCCAACAATTAACATGATCATTTACAAAATCTGCAATCTATAAAATTATTTTAAAAACATGTTTTTTCAAAACAATGTGGTTTTTTCTCCTTCTTTCTAAAAAAAAAAAAAGACTCAGCAGCAACCATGCAGAATCCATTCCACTGTAACAAGTAATATTTTAAAATCTCTTCAGTTGTATTTAAGGGCTGAAATAAACAAATTCCAGAAAGTGGTAGGTGACCCCTGTTTTAGCAGGCTAATAAGGACTGAGGAGAAAATGTAGCCACGAATTTTTCATTTTTATGTGAGGAAGTTGTGGTGTTTGAAAGCAACAATTCCTAATCAGAATTCTAGAACACAGGAAGAATGCATGGAGCATACGCAAATTAAAGTCTCTAATAGCTAAAACTGATTTTAAAGAAACGATTTGTTGGTTGACTTGTTAAAAAAGACAAAGGCAGAGCCACTGAAATGGATTTAAGTTTTTGTTTCTTCTCTCCATCTTCTCTGGAGGCTATAAGAAATGGATGAGGAAAGATGTGTTCTCTGCCCTCAATTCCCCAGCGTCCTCTCCACATTCATGCTTCCTGGGAACATATAAAGTACCAACAATTACACTTTATTTCATGTACTAATTGTATCACGGATAGACAAATATAAGCCCTGCTTAACTAAAAGAGGTATGGTAAGTCAATTTGTCTTTGAGGTTTTCTAAGTTTTTAATGCCTGATTCTAATTTTTGGCATATGTGTCTAGGCAATTTTGTTGGAGTAGTTTTGCTACCCACTCTCAGTGAAAGCAGTAGTTTCTGCTATGAGATTTTTTGTTTTGTTTTGTTTTCTTTTTGGAAAACTTGAGTTTCTGAGTTTTGGCATATTTTCAGAAAATAACATTTATGAAGTAACTTCAACAGGCCAGATATTGGGGAAAAGCCAACTGCAAATTCTAGATCCTAACTTTTAGAAGATAACTAGGAATTTTAAATATAAACAAACGTGGAAGAAGTTGAGTTTAAAATGTTCCTAATGTTTTCTGAATCACCAGAATGCTAACATCAGAGATATTGTAAAACTATGGCATGGCAACATGGTATATGGGAAAGGTGTGATAGAATGGGATCTACTCTGTATCGATTAACCACCTCTTTTGGGGGAATTCACTCAAGTTATCCAAGCCTGTATTCTTCAACAGTTAGAAAGTAGGGATTCTACTCTGTATCGATTAACCACCTCTTTTGGGGGAATTCACTCAAGTTATCCAAGTCTGTATTCTTCAACAGTTAGAAAGTAAAATGGAGGTGAAGCCCATTGAGCTGGTTTCAACAAGTCAATGGCATCATCACCACCACCACCAACAACAACAAAACTGAGTGGAGTTTGGGGAAGTGGTAGGGGACTAATTGATCTCAAAATTAAAGGAGACTTCATAAAAGGCCAAAGAATCAAATGATATATATATAATCATTGTCTGGGTTCAGATTTGATAAAAGACTTCTTGAGAAAAACCTATGCAATTAGAATCTGAACTGTGAATTGAATGTACTGAGTAATCATTAATTTTGTTAGGTTTGATAACGGCATTATGGTTGGGTAAGAAAATGTCCTTATGTTTTAGAGATGCTTGCTGAAATATGTAGGAATGGAATGACATGATGGCTCAAGTTTACTTTTAAATAACTTCCAGGGCGCCTGGGTGGCTCAGTTGGTTAAGCGACTGCCTTCGGCTCAGGTCATAATCCTGGAGTCCCGGGATCGAGTCCCGCATCAGGCTCCCTTCTCAGCGAGGGGCCTTCTTCTCCCTCTAACCCTACCCGCTCTCATGTACTCTCTCTCTCTCTCTCATTCTCACTCTCTCAAAATAAATAAATAAATAAATAAATAAATAAATAAATAAATAAATAAATAAATTCCAAAAGCCAGGGGGTGTGGGGTGGGGGAGCATGTCCAGACTAATCTTGATCATTGCTCAACCAGCTCATAGGTATATGGGGTCCGTAATTCTATTTTTTTCTCTTTTTGCTAATGTTTGAAACTTCTCATTAGAAAAGAAACACTAATATGTGGCGCCTGGGTAGCTCAGTGGGTTAAGCGTCTGACTCTTGGATTCCGCTCAGGTCATGATCTCAGGTTTGTGAGACTTGGCCTCAAGCTGGGCTCTGTACTCAGCACAGAGTCAGCTTGGGATTCTTTCCCTCTTCCTCTCTCTCTCCCTTTGCCCCTCTACTGGCTGGAGCACTCGAAAGAGAGCTTCTCTCTTTCCTTAAAATAAATAAATAAAATCTTTAAAAAAAAAGTACTAATATCATGAAATCAAAAAAAAAAGGAAAAAAGAAAAAGTGGAAGCTGTATTAAATTATTTCTAAATTTTCTTCAAAAAAGAAAATCCCATCATTCTATTTCAAAGGCTGGATAGTGATAGCTGTAAAAATATAAAGCCATTTTTATTTTTATTTTTAAAATCAAATAATATTGAGGGGCACCTGGGTGGCTCAGTCGGTTGAGCGTCTGCCTTCGGCTCAAGTCATGATCCCGGGGTCCTGGGATCGAGCCCCGCATCGGGCTCCCTGCTCCCCGGGAAGCCTGCTTCTCCCTCTCCTGCTCCCCCTGCTTGTGTTCCTGCTCTCACTGTGTCTCTCTCTGTCAAATAAATAAATAAAATATTTTTAAATAAAAAAATCAAATAATATTGAATTAAAGCTGTGTTCTGGTTATCAAATTTTACCGATGTCTAACACATAACTGCAAATCAAGTAGAGGCAGACAACTCACAGTGGAAGAACTTGTGATGAACAGATTTGTCAACAAATCTACACTTGATTTGTCAACAGGGAACCCCGACCTTTAGCAGCAATAGAGTAAGCCTATCTAAATCAAAAGCTCATCTCAGCTCTATATGAGGTTGCTCTATGTTCACCCAGATCAATACATTGTCTTTTTCCTCTTTTTTTTAAATCAAATACGTTATGTGGCCATTTTCTATCCAGGAATAATAACTGTCATCAACACCTTTTCCTTGCTGTTTGTGAATTTCTTTTATTTTCCAAGGTCCTTTTCATTATGAAGGGATTCAAATGTTTTCATAGTTCACATTTTAAAACTCTAGTTTCTTGGATGTGATCAGTAGAACATCTTTAGCTATTTAGAGGATGAATGATAAGATTACTTACTTTATTCCAGATGGGATTTCTGTTAGAAACTGGAGGGTCTGACAACCTTTAGTGCTCTGTGTTGTAACACTAGGAGGAACGGAGTCAGAGTTAGACTGCAGACTGTTCATTGGTGTAAACACTCATGCTTGTCAGATAGAAAAGTGAAGTGAGACTTGGGTGCATTTAATACACCCTGATGCTGTTTGACCCAGCATTGATGTTATTCTTTATAGGAATGGATGAATTTGGTTGAACACAACCTATCTGGCTACTTGGGAAAATCAAAGCTGATTAAGGCAGTTTTTATTATTGGTGGTAAATATAATATATTTTTGGAAACTTTATTTTTTTATGTTTATTTTTTAAAGATTTTACTTATCCATATGAGAAAGAGAGAGAGAGAGAGAGTGTGTGTGTGTGTGTGTGTGTGAGCACAAGCAAGGGGAGGGGCAGAGGGAACAGGAGAAGCAGGCCCTTGCTGAGTGGAGCCCGATGGGGAGGGCTCCATCCCAGGACCCCAAGATCATGACCCAGCTGAAGTCAGACACCCAACCGACTGAGTCACCCACGTGCCCCTATTTTGGGGAGCTTTAGAATGAAATTGGCAAGCAACTATTTTATCAAAATATTAGGAACTTCACAGACTGGTCCCTACTTCATCCCCAGCAGTTTCTTCAGTACAGTAGAAATGAAGAGTCCCCCTAAAGAAAGGCAGCCAGTTCCACTACAAAGATGTGAGAAACAATGACTGGAAACCAAGTTAATCTTTAAAAGTTGTTTATAGATTGGAATTTCTACCTGCTCAGTGCTCAGGAGGAAAGAAAAAAAGAAGGCTCTTTATATTCTTATCAATAAAAATAACACTAACATTCCAATGGAACAATAGGCAAAGGGCATTAACTAAAAAGAAGATCAGAAAACTACACACAGTTGATATACTTATGAGCAAGGTATTAACTTATTAGCAATCAAGTAAGTGCAAATTAAAACAGAATTTTTTAAATTTCCAAATTGGCAAGGATGAGAGGGAGGGTGCTAACAGAGATGGTAAAATGGTGTGGGGGGGTTGGACAAGCCACTGGAAACAGTTCAAACCACCTAGCAGTTGGAAATATGACCTAGATTCTTACTTGTAGGAATCAATCCTAAGGAAACAATGAGATGCTGTCAAAAGTTGTGGTATATTCAGGGGTTTAAATCAGTCAAAAATCATACTCTCAGAGAATACCTAATGACCTAGGAAAATGCTCATAACTAAGAAGAGTAAGAGAAAATTATGTGTATTTATATAAAATATATGAATACGCACAGAAAAGACCAAGAGAAAATTATCTAAAATATTGTATCTATTCATATTGGAAATAGTAAAATTAAGTGATTTTAACTTCTTTGAAAGACTTTTCTGTATTTCCTCTGTAGGTTTTTATAGTGAATATTGCATTATTTTATTTTTTTCTAATAGATTTGTTTAATTATAAAAGTAACAAGCACTGCAGAATGTTTTGGAAATACAACACAAGAATAAAAGTATAAATATGGTGATGTGTATAGGGTTTCTTTTGGGGATGAGGAAAATGTTTTGAAATTGATTGTAGTGATGTTTGCACAGCTCTGTGACTATACTAAAAACCACTGAATTGTACACTTTAAATGGGCAAATTGTATGGTATGTGAATTATATCTCAATAAAGTTGCTATAAAAACCAAAAAGATGACCTGCATTGTTACCATCGCATGATTTCCACTGCCAGTATCCTGGCCCATAGCCTTACAAACTCATTTCTGTGCATCATACCTACTTGCTTAAAGAAAAAAATCAGATCATACCATGTGTGCCATTTGAAAAGTATTTGTTTATTTTGTTTTTAGAGAGGGAGAGGGGGGATGAGAGGGGCAGAGGGAGAGAATCTTAAACAGGCCCAGCACAGAGTCTGATATGGGGCTCAATCTTATGCCCCTGAGATCACGACCTGAGCCAAACTCAAGAGTCAGACACTTAACTTATTGAGTCACTCAGGTGCCCCAAAATTAATTAATTAATTAACTAGCTAATTAATTAATTAAGTAGGTTCCATGCCCAGCGTGGAGCCCAATGCAGGGCTTGAACTCATGACCCATGAGATCAAGACCTGAGCCAAGACCAAGAGTTGGAGGCTTAGCCGACTGAGCCACCCAGGTGTCCCCATTTGAAAAGTATTTTTAATTACAACATGTATAACTTTAAAATCAGAAAGTTTAATTAGGGGCACCTGGGTGACTCAGTCGGTTAAGGCAAAAGGGAATACGGGTATGGTTTCATATGTCTACCCCATTTCTTTTTTTTTTTCAGATTTATTTATTTATTTATTTGAGAGAGAGAATGAGAGCACGAGAGAGAAGAGGGTCAAAGGGAGAAGCAGACTCCCTGCTGAGCAGGAAGCCCAATGCGGGACTTGATTCCGGGACTCCAGGATCATGACCTGAGCCAAAGGCAGTCGCTTAACCAACTGAGCCACCCAGGCACCCTCTACCCCATTTCTGTAAGGATACAGAGAAGCTGATATTAAGGAGAGAGAAGTGGGTGGTTGGGAAGCTGGTAGTTCTGGAATTTACTTTTCACTATACAATATATCCATTTGCACTTGCATATTTTGTATCTCTTTTCTAAACAAAATAATCATCGGGGAAAATCTTGTTGATGAAGGGATATAGATGTCTTGGTGTAATGATAAATGATATTAAGCAAGCTTGTCACTCACTCCCTTGCTAAGCCCTTTTAATCACTTCCTTGCACAGTTCCGAGACCTGCATGATCGGACCAGGCTATCTCAGTCCTCTCTATGGCCACTTCTCTACATGGTCCTTCTATTCCCATCACCCTGGCCATCCGTTCCTAGAAGTCTTAAGCTCCCCACCTCCAGGAGTGTCAAATGCCGCATCGGCAACTCCAGATAATAAGCTTCTTTAGGAATTCCAACTCAAGTTGCAGAATTTCAAAACGAAGAGACCTCCAAGATGCAACCCACCCCTTACTTTATTACACCTGAGGAGAAGCTAGGCTCTACAATCTCCCTGCCTAAGGTCACACAGCTAGTTCTCTGCTATATGTAATTAACCTTAGCAGCTGATCTCTGGAGTTTCATTAAACAAAAGTAGGTTAATAAAAAGGAAGCCTTTAGATTTTAGATATTGGTAGAGTGGGGCTACACTAGGACTTGGAAAATTAATTTGATTTCTTATCCATGAAAATGTCTTCATGATGCCAATGCTCTGAGGGACCAATCAGGCAAAAGAGTTCCCTAAAAAGGAAAAGCCTCTGCGATGTTGGATTCTACCAAGAACCACACAATTATATTTGAAATATATTTGTTTAATTTGAGGAAGAAATTAATTTGATAGTCCTGAGGGCATTCATCCACAGGACTAGCTTTTTAAATCCACATCTCCACAATGTAGCTAAATTAACCACAGTTAAGTAAATTAGAAACTTAAGCAGCTTTAGAATGTGAGCAAGACCATGGACAGTCCTGATGAGCATCTAGCCCTCAAGGTTTTAAGGAAATGGGTCAAAGACTGAGATGCGGGCAAAAAGATAAGGCTGTGAGCCCTCCAGGAAATGATTATCTGAAAGAAGTGGACTTACCTGCAAGAGCACAAAAATGCTAAATCTGAATTCCTTTTTCTACACCCTACCACCCACTTCACAAATACAAATTCACATGCAATCTTCACCAGCTAGGTTTTGTTCCATGATTGTCAGACCCTTTCAAAATATGTGCATTTCTACTTTTATATTAATTAATTAATTAATTTTTAAGTAAGTTCTAGGGGCTAAAACTGAGATCAAGAGTTGCCTGCTCTACCGTCTGAGTCAGCCAGGCGCCCTGCCTTTCTACTTTTATAATGTTTTTTATTTCTGCTTATAAAAGTAATATGTTACAGAGAAGTTGGAACACACAGACCTGTGTAAAAAAGAAAATACAAGTCAACCATATCCATGATCCAAAGATAATTGCTGTACATCCTGGAATATTTCCTTCTAGTTTTTCATCTTAGTGTATATGTGAACGTGTGGAATTCATGTGTTTACAAGGGTTATTGAATTAGAATATTACCTTTATATTCTATTTTTTTCAGCTTATGCTTTATTGCTGGCATTTCCAAAATTACTAGATGATTATCAACTTATACAAATCTTTGGGTGATTGATGATTATTTTCGTAGCATAAATTCCTGAAATGGGATTAAAGTGTTAAAGGGTATACATATTTTTAAGGGGTTTGATATATTGTCACCTAATTATCTTCAAGAAATTGTTTTCCCATTTACACTCTCCACAACAACTGAGTGTCCTTTATAAAGTCAATCTTAATAAGAGAGGATATGTTCATTTGCTGACATATTGTCAGAAATTTAGCTGAGTTTTGTTTGCATTCCCTCTTCTTGAATTTTAAATTTTTTCCTAATGTTCATATGTAAAAATTTTGTCTATTCAAAACATCTGATCAACTTTCTATTAAAGGGTGCATTTTGTTGATTCATAAAAGTTTTTTGATATGTTAAAGATTTTTAACCCTTTGAGTATAGGTTGTGGATAGCTTCACTACTTGGCTTTTCCCCTCATATTTGTTTCCTAAAAAAAAAAAATTAGGGAAAACTTTTTACATGGTCAAGTCAACCAATCGTATTTATTTTTTCCATAGCTTTTACTTACAAAGTCCTTTTCCCATCCAAGGATAGGTATCTACCTATATTTGCTTTGAGTTAATTTATAATTAAAAAATATTTAACTCTTATTCTTTCTGGAAATATTTTCAGGAATTGCGTGAAAGGGAGCACTAACAGGATTTTTTCCAAGTGCCTCAACACTGCTTAATGAATAATCTTTGCTTTCTGCAATGGTTTTGTAATGCCTCTTTTATCACATGGCTGGCCGAACACTGGTTTGCATGTAACCTGCTGTGCTAAGAGTGTCTGGATTAACTTTCCCAGTGGGGAGTAACTGTAGGCAGTTTGAAGACTCCCTGAGCAGCTCCCACAGTTCCCTGAATATGGTGGATGGCCAATAAGGTCTTGTATGAAATGAACAATTAATGAGTCATTCATACACCTGGGAAAATTTAACTGGAAGATAAACAAATGTCTGTCCTGACTGGTTAAATGTTTACCTTTTGGGGCAAGGGTGCCAGGCATGATAGGATTTTTAGTGACCCTTAAGATTATGATTTTTCTCTTGCACCCCCTACTACTACTACTCTGACCCAGTCACTTCCATCTTTGGAATATAATAATGGTTTCTTATGGCCTCAGGATTAGGAATAAATTCCAGGTTATTATCATTCAATAAATTCACCATTCTCCAAAAATAGTTATGATGCAGCTGGGTATTTCTCACACTTGAGGAATGTATAGACACCTTTAAAAGGAAAACAATTCTCACAGACCTTCAGTGATGCCTTATTTTTATTAAAATACCATTTAAATAAACTGCATATTCTTACAGGTCCAGAGCAAAAAAGGGTAGTGGGATCATGGCTACATGATATTCATATGATCCAGCATATGCATATTAATTTAACACGATATTAATTTCTTTAAAAAATATTCTAACAGAAGCAAAAACACAAATTTCATGGATTTCATAGAGAACTAGGAATATGTTTCCTATTTCCAGTCTAACAGCACAGAAATTGCTTTCCCATAAACCACATCCAACCCTCAAACTTTGCCCTTTTTCTAAGCAGTTTGGATGCCCACCTTGTCTTCAACGCTCAATTTAAGTGTGAATAATCACTAAACTAGATGCAAACTAATCTCCATATGCTTGTAACCATTACACAACTGTAAAACCCAAACGAAATATGAACAAAACTATAAAAGCAATGTTTCAAATAACTTTATTTAAAGAGACAGATGACATTGTCTTGCTGAGCAAAAATGTCTGCTCACCTTGTAAACACAGTGCTGTTGCCTGCCAGGAGCAGGGTTTTTGGTTGGTTCTACATGCCCAGACTGAGTGAACAGACTTATCAGAATTAGTTCATTCCTTCAACCATTAATCTTTATTTTTCTTCAAGAAACCTTTAGTAATCGAACTGCAGCATATCAATCCATCAGGATTTTCATCCACACCAGCTCTAAAACATCCCAATATTCTCCTAAAGAACTTGCTTCTGGAAGCTGATATGTATAACAAAGCTGATTTTTGCTCTATAGGTTTTAATAAGCTATGTCTCTATATCACTAGGAAAGGGAAACTCTAGAACCAAAAAGAAATGGCTTCAAGACGAAAGAAAATCACTCAAAGTAGCTCCTTAAATATTTTAAATGCAGTAATTTCTAAACAGCACAATTTATATTCTGTATTACTTACAATCTGAGTGCAGAGAGGCAGTGGTAAGTCGAAGGGCTTAATTATAAGAGCGAAGCTTTCTGCAAAATTTTATGGAATGAATTCTCCATATTTTATAGGAGAATATTATACAGGACTCTTAGGTTGCTCAAGACTCTGTTTCCTAATAGTTGTTGAAAGCTGTTGACTTTTAGAAATGAACATGTTGATCTGGGTGTAAGGGAGGAGGTTACGCAGAAAACAGAAGAGATGCCAATTCACAATGCAGCAGGCAATTAATTAACAAGAGTCGTGCTCCTGGAAACATATGATGGAAAAGATCTAAGAATCTTGGAATAACAGAAGATGTATTTCTTTCAAGTTACTTTACTTGTGTGATTTCTCCACCATAGTTAAATCAGTGGATGAGATGTTGGGGTAAGGCACTGGTTCTCAATAGGGGGCAATTTTGTCCCCCAGGGACATTTAGCCATGTCTGGAGGCATTTTTAAATGTCGCAGCTGTGGAGAGAAGGCATCCTATTTGCATCTAATGGATAGAGGTCAAGGATGCTGCAAAACATCTTACAATGCACAGGACACATCTCACAGCAATTATCCAGCCAAAGATAGCAGTAGTACAGAGGCTGAACAATGCTGGATTAAAGTGTCCAAGCCAAAGGACTGTATCTGGGCTGTATGCTTGTGTGGACAGGGCTTGTGTGACAGGCTGTATCCTTGTGTATCCTCATGTATCCTCCTGCTTTACACAGATATGCAGGCATGTGCAATTATCAATGTATATTATAAGGCCACAAGAACTACCTAGAATCCTCCCAGAGAGTCTCCTGGAATACAAGTTAGTCCCAGGTAGGCTGAGTTAGAGGGCTTTGCATTGAGCCAGTCACATGAGACCACTACTGAAGGAACAGATAAAATGAACAGTTAAAAGCATAACAGGATACATTAGTTCATGTATTCACTTATTCAGCAAACCTTTATTGGGCACCCACATGTGCCACTCTGCTAGGCATGATGATGGTACACAGTGAACACAACCAAACCTGGTCCCTGCCCTCATGGAGCTTACAGCCTAGGGAAGACTAGAAAGGTTATCAAGAGGCTGGTCAAATGAGGACTCCACAGATTTACCCGATTGAGGAACATTAACACAGCAGCTCAAGAAGCTTTCATGTAAGTGTAATCTCACTTGAACCACACAACAAACCTGGAGGCAGGCTTTATTGCCTTCACAGAGGTTAAAAACATGCCCAAGGTCACACAGTTTATAAGTGGCAGAGCTTCAGCCAAGTGACACTGAGGTCCCTGTTCTAAACCTGTTTTACAGAGCAAGGATACACAGAGGCACTCTGGCTTGATTGACCTGGAATTTCCTCTCCTGATTCTCACCAAGCAAGCATACAGGTAGAGAATCTTTCCCCTTAGAAAAAAATGCCCTCAGCCTTCACTGTCCTCTTGCTTATATAATACCCGGGGATTATTTTCTACCTCTTTCATGTGTATGTGCCTTACGTTCCTAATTAGATTGTAAACTCCTGACCGGCAGGGACTAGATCTTCCGTTTCCTTTGCAACCTTTTGCAGTACTGCAGTCACGCAAATAAATGCCTGCTGCATGAATGAACCTGTAGAGATAAAAATACTTTATGGTATCCCCATTTATTGGTTTCATGCTCTTACTTTGGCTTTGTGATAGGACTGTACATTATAAGCTTCTAGAGGGCAGAGGAAATGGCTTGGTGCTTTCCTTACACTCAGCAGGCACCATGCAAAATTTGATCCCCGCATGCCTTTTTGATGCTCTGGATAATATTAGCACACTGGAGTGTTTTTGTGTATCTAAGGACCGAGGTTGTCAGCCTCTCTGCGGCGGGGAATGTTCCTTCCTTTCCACAGTAAGCTCCCCTGGCGCCTAGGACAGGGCTAGATTACTGCAGAAGCCCCCTCCCCCGCTCCCCTCCTCTCCCACCTCCCCGCTTATTTTTATTGCCAAGCAGGCCGACTGCGAAAATGGCAAGCTCTTGCATAATCCCAGACCTTGCAAGGAAATGAGCAAAGTGGAAGGGGATTTGAAGGCAGGTCAGAAATGGCCTGGATGAGAACACTGAGGCTTCTCGCCGACCTGCAGGACCCCAGCGGCGCGCCGCCCGCAGTCGCGGGGCCCTGGAGGCAGCCCGCCCGCCCGCGCGCCCCCGGGAGCTGTCCAGACGGCCCCGCCCGCGCCTACCTGGGCACTCACCCGCGCCGCGCGGCCTCTCCTCCTCCCACCCCGGCCGCGGGAGCCCGGCTCGGGCCTGCCCCGCCGCCGCCCCGCCTCTGAGAAGCCCCGCGGGCGGCGCGCTCGCAGCCTCCTCCGGGCCCGCCAGACCGCGCCGGGCGCGCCGGGGGTGGGACGGCCAGGCTCGGTGGGGCTCGGCGGGCTCGCCCCCGGCCGGGCGCCTGCAGGGGGCGCGGGGACGGCCCCGCCCCGCCGCCTTCCCTCTCCCTCCCGGCTCCCTGGATCCGCGCCGGGAGGAAATGATGTGTTGCTGCCTGGTTAATCACAGCTCCAGACACTCATTGGCCGAGCGCTCCGCAGCCACTTCCTTCTCCTCCTCCTCCCGCTCCTCCCGCTCCGGCTCCTGATCTTTGCAGCCGCCGCCGCCGCCGCAGCCTCCCCCTCCGCGCCGGGGGAACTTTTCTACTCTCTGTGACCGTCTCCCCCGCCGCCCCTCGGGCAAGCCTCCCCTAGGGCGAGCCTCCCCCCGGGCCGCCCGCCCCGCCCGCGGCCGCCCTCCCAGCCCGTGCCGCTGCGCCTCGGGAAGTTTATTCCGCCCGCCCTCCTCCCCTTCCTCCTCCTCCTCTTCACCCCGCCTCCCCTCCCTCCCCCGGCTCTTTCCCCCCGGGTGGCTGCTGCCGCCGCCGCCGCTACCGCTGCCAGGCTGCTCCTCAGCCAGCCGCGCCGGCCCTAGGGCTGGAGAGCCCCTGGCCGCCCGCACCGCCCGGCTGCAGCCGCCGCGGCCGCCGCTCGGGGCCGGCCGCCGGCCTTCGGCCCCGCAGAGTTCCGGGCTCTCTCGCCGGCTGCACCGCCCCGCCCCGCCCCGCGCCGCGCCGCGCCGCGCCGCGCCGACCTGCAGCGCCCGGCTGGCTCGCACTCCGCCTCCCCCGGCTCAGCCCCGGCCGCGGCGGGACCAGAGGTGAGGGCAGGTCGCCGGCCGCGCCGCGGGAGCCGGGAGGACCGAGGGAGGAGGGAGCCTGGCAGGAGGAGAGGGTGGGATTGCGGGTGGGAGGGTGGGCGTCTGCGGTGCCTCCCCCTCGCTTTCATTCCTTTCTCCCCCAGGCTTCATCTACTCTCGATGCGGGAAGCAGCCGCGGAACAGAACTGTCTTGCTTTGGGCCTGAACTGCTGGTGGGATATGGGAGAGGACAGAGGCATGGAGGGGGGGGGGTCTTTGGCTTGCACCGTGTGTGGTGTGTGGTGTGTGTGTTTGTGTGTGTGTGTGTGTGTGTGTGTGTGTAGTGAACTCCTTCAGGGTGTGCGCCGCTGACTTGTAAATCGATCCGGTCGCCCGGCCACGGGCTCACCTTCCCAGCTGAGCTTGGTACAGAGTAAAGGGATGGGCTAATCACCCCCACCCTCAAAATATCCGTCTCTTCCAAGAGGAATTTTCTGCTGGAGAGACAGCCAATAAACTCTGCTCAACTCCCTCCCGCCCTCCGTTCTTCCTAGCTGCAGTTTCAAAAAGCTTCAAAGCCAGGAATGTGGGATTCATCTCTCGATCCCCAGAAGGCAAATGTGGTTACAGATGTTGCACGGTACTTTGCCAAGTTTAAAACCCTTCCTTCAACACTGTAACCAAAACAGTGAGGCTAGAACCTGGGGCGCGCTCGGGAGAGATGTGGGCCTCTGGGGCCGCTGGATTCACTAACTTCCTTCGGGTTCTAGGCTGGCTTAGGTCTGTCCAGTTTGCGCCAGATACGTCCCCGCCCCCCCACCTCTTTTTCCTGGAGTTTTGAACGCTCTTTGCATGGGAGAAAAGCTGTAGAGGAAGATACTTAAGAGAATAAACCATTCCACTTAGCAGCGGAAGAAAAGTCTTGGTTAAAAGTTGTGCTTAATTTGGCTTTTGGAGAGAGGTAGCAAAGTAATCAGTGGATTTGTTAATTTTATTGGGCTTTCTTTTTTGAGGGTTGTGTATGTGTGAGAGAGTGTGTGAGTGATGGGAGTTAGGTGATGAGAAAAAAGACTGATCTCATACATAGTTTGTATATTTTTGAAGAGAGGCCTTCTAATTGAGACTTAGATATAACCCAGTGGTTTTAAAGAATCCTGTCCCAGAGATGCAGACTGCTCTGACAGCCCAAGGGAAGGCGGTGGCAAAAAATAGACACCACCTCCCTTTTCCCCCAAAAAAATTCTTCCTGGAAAGGTGGTGTTAAGAAATTTCAGAGATGGGCTGATCCAAGTGGCAGGCCTTAAATGGAAACACTATAGTATGTCTTGGCACTTGTGTCTGGAGGTGGGTGGCTGGCTGGGGGCCCGGGCTTGGGCAGCCAGCAGACACTAGACTTGTGCTGACCTCAGACACTGGTCTCGCCATCCAGCTTTACAGTATGCTTAAGTGTGAAATATGGGCGGCACCAGTTTCACTGGTGGGGAGGCAGGGGTCAGGAGGTTGTCCTAGGCCTGGACAGGACTTGGATCACCTGGCTTCTAAGACCAAATCACTTTTTTGTGTGAGGCAGTCGTTTTTGTTTTCTGGCCTCGAACTAAAAACACAAAAAACCAAAACGGAAGTCTTTTGAAGCTGAAATGTGTAGGTCTTAAATAGATGGAATTGTGTGGTGGATAATAGCATTTCTACTATCACCCCTCACGCAAATACTCAAAAGGTGGTGAATGATGTTGCAGTAAATTCTGGAGAGATGGCAAAAATCAAGGGCTGGGATGGGGAGAGACTGGGTTCATACTCTCCTTTTCCAGCAGTTTGGTGAATTTTTCTTGAAATGGAGAGAGTGGGTTTTAAATAAAGACTTGATTTAGGTAGTAGTTTTACCACTTTTGTACCTTGGAAGAGAGTGATCATTCGAATCTGAGTAAGTTTCTTGTTATCTCTAAGTAATTTAAAAGAATATTAAAGATGCCAAATAGAGGTGGAGGAGTCTGCCTTATTCAGGAATGTAATTAATTTCAGAAGTGGGAACTTAATGCCATTAATAGCATTGTAATGATTTTTTTTTCAGAGTAGTGATTTACCAGATTTTCTGCATCTGTCCACTGAACAGCTAGCAGTGATTGAATCAGTAAATAGAGACTATGCCTCTGTCTTACCCCTTACCCTAGATTGCACTGAACTAATATTGTGATGATCATGATAGACTTCTAGGTAAGGTTGGATCAAGTAGTCCAGCCTTCTGAGGGAGGAAGGAACAGGGCAGAAATGCATTTGAAAAATGATCCTGTTATTCAAGGTCATGAGGTGAAAATGGAATATGTGTGTGTGTGTGTGTGTGTGTGTGTGTGTGTGTGTGTGCGCACGCGTGCGTGTGCCCGCGTGCAAAAAGTACATTAGACAAAGAGGAGCTGGGACTGGGAACTGTCTTCTGTGCTTGTTCTGCTGTTGGATCCCAGCATCTTGATTTACTTATTTATTTATTTTAAAGATTTTATTTATTTATTTGATAGAGACACAGCGGGAGAGGGAACACAAGCAGGGGGAGTGGGAGAGGCAGGCTTCCCGCTGAACAGGGATCCCAATGCGGGGCTTGATGCGGGGCTTGATCCCAGGACCCTGAGATCATGACACAAGCCGAAGGCAGATGCTTAACAACTGAGCTACCCAGGCGCCCCTTGATTTATTTTTATGTGAAGGGATCTAATGCACAACTTGTGAGAAACTGGGGAGAAGTAAACTATTAATGGTAGCAAAACCCTTTGATGTGTTTTGAATGAATTTGGTGACCGATATGATGGGGGAGCACTGGATATGTGCTAGGCACAGTGCTCAGCTCTTTACATACATTTTTTTATGACATTTTCACAGCAACCGTATGTTTTATTATTTCACTCTTTTATGATGAGAAATTCAGGCTTTCTGAAATTGAGCAAGTTGCCCTAGTTGTAGAGCTAGTCGGTAGTGGAGTGGGGATTTGAACTAGGAGTTTGTGAGACTCTGGAACCCATGTTCTCAGCCCTTTTTGCCCGTGTTTGCCAAATTTCATTCACTCATATACTGTCTTCATGAGTTTACCATGGCTAAGTGTCAGTCTATTAATTATTTAGTATTTTTCTTTAAAGCCGTGATTGACCTTAGAAAAACAAAAAAGATGTCATCTTTTAAGAGGAAACAATATATTATTGCTATATTTGGAAAGCCAACTCACTTGTTAGTAATGGGAGGTAATCATAAAGATGTATTTATACTTACAATAAAACCCCAGATTCAGGACAATGATTACCTGGGGTGTGTGTGTGTGTGTGTTGCAGGGACCTGGGGATCAGGGTGGTGGAGATAGGTAGATCACATAGCATTGGTGACATTCTGGGTTTTTGGGTGGGGTAGTGGGTTCAGAGGTGCTGATTTTATTTTTAGACTTTATAACCTACATACCCGATACATATTTTTTTGTAAAAAAGAAAATTAAACACATGACTATTAACATAATGACTACTCAGGGAATATTTCACTGCACTGTTACGACCATAGGCAGCTTGGTTCCCGTGCAAAGTAGGCAGGCAAATGCTGTTGGCTGATTGATAAGACCCCGGGTGGTAATTTTAAAGCAATCTGATTGTTGTCATACCTGAATGAGATTGAGGTATACCCCCTCTTCTATATTCTCCTGCTTCCCCTCTCATTTCAATATTGTGACCCAAATAATAGCATGGGCTGCAGCGAGGTTTCTCCTGACTGTGGTTACGGGAGACTGGGGCTGAGCTGAAGATGGCACTTGTCAACAGCACCTTGTCGCATACATCTAGTGCTCAGGATGGGGCAAAAAGTGCTGTCATGAAGTGTTACGCTTTCATTTTTACCCAGTGGGTAAGTGTGACCGTTCAGACTGGGAAGCCGGTATTTAAGTTAAAGCAAAGCCTGGGCAAAATGTTCACAGCGTTAATCTGGTGAGGCTGGGAAATGAAGCCATCAGAGATTTTAGTGGGAGTCCACATAGTCTCCTGTTTTATTTTCCCAAGCAAGTATCAGGCACTGTGGCTTTATTCCTGGAAATGAGAATTTGAATTCGGTTTCCTGGTACAAAATGCCTTCTTTGATCTCTTGGAGTGAGAACTTTGTGTTTCTTTCTGTGGCCAGTTCCAGCTCTCAGAAGAACCAAGTGGAAGGTTTACCTCTTTTTTTTAGCAGTTGGCCATAGACTGCTCTTGCTTGCCGTGCTAGCTTAAGAATCAGAAGTTCCAAAGCAGGATTTGTCGGTTGGAAGCGGCATTCATTTAAAGGACTCCTTTTGAAAGAGCTTCATGAAGATGATGTGGTTGGCAAATCATGGCCTTTGGTTCAGATGGGAGGTAGTTTTGTTTGAACTTACGCTCCCAAAATTAACTAACGAGACCCAGCAGCTTCCTTTTTGAAGTTAAAACAGATACTTCCCTGCCCCCAACTTTCAAACCAACTGCCCAGTCGAATACTATTCCTGTGCTCTTACATGCATTTTGGGAAATCTGAGCTTGTTTCTATGTCTAAAGACTCTTCTGTGATCCATGAGAGTTTTGTTTTCCAGAGCCACCACTACCCATTTGTTTGATTTTTGGGTTTCAGTCTCTGACCAACATTCCACTTTGCCCATTCGGGTTGCTTCATTGTTTGCTCTGGGTACTTGGCCTTTATTTCTGCGACCAGGAAAGAGACTCTGAGTTTTAGGTTTTCCAAATTTTGTCGAGGTTCATGCAGTAGGTGGAGTTTGTTTTTTGACGATGGGGCACGTTCAAGGGGGTCCCCTTTAGCATAGGTGTCCTGATGGTTCTTCTGTCAGGTGTCCTGATAGGTTTAGCTCTTTCTCATAATGAGGCCAAGCCTTGGAGTCCGTCCCTTTGCATTGCCCTCCCCCCCACCCCCTACTTTTGGGGACAGCCAAAACCTCAGGGCTCAGTAATCTCAGTGCAGGAATGCTTCCTGGATTTTGCCTTTTGACATTTTTCCTAGCATTTTATCTTTACTACTCACTCTGGGACTTGATTGATCTTTTTTGAGGGCAAGGACTTCAGGTTATTCACTCCATTTATTTGTTCGACACCATTCATTCTCCTTCACCGATTTAAAACCTTTCAAAATTCCCTCACTGGACTCTTTGAGGGCAAGGACTGTGTCTTATTCATCTTTTGTATATGTTTTGCACCTAACACAATGCCCGGCCCAGACCACACAGTCAGTAAATGGTTTTTTAATTGTTGAGAGAATGAATGGATGATTGCATATTAGAGAAGCAGACAAGCCCAGTACTCGAGGGAATCAGGGAGGCAGCCTGAGAGCAGATGATACCAGACACAGAGGTCCTTAAGGATGAGTTTGGGAAGAAGGGATGAAAGACACTGTAGGTGGATGGAACTCTTTTTGATACCCTTTTAATGCTTGATATTGTAACATAGTGGATTCAACAAACATTTATTGTATTCTTTTCAGTTTATGCTTCCTGTTGTTTTTGGGTTTAAGGGCAAAACCTTTTTTGGGAAAAATATCTCAACGCATATTTAATATCCTACAGAGCATCGAATCCTGTGATACTGAGGGCATGGCTGGGACTCATTTAGTTGGCAAATTGACTCCTTCACACTGACTTTGTCCTGTTGCATATGTTCACAGATAGTTGACAGTGAAAACAGTGTGGTAGGCAGTGCTCATGTGGCGAGGTGGAATGTGGATGACCTTTTTGGAAAATGGATGAAATCCAGAGTGAACTTCTCTTTTGATAGGTTTTAAGGACTGATTTGAGTGGGCATGCCCATGTAGACCTTTTCTGCTTGAATACTTGATGGCTGGGTGCCTTGCTCATCTGTGAAAGTGATGGGTCTTCGCTAGCCTCTGTGCTGCATGGATGACGTTGAAAATGAGATCACTCTGGGGTGCCTGGCCGGCTGAGTTGGTAGGGAATGGTACTCTTGATCCTCGGGGTCATGAGTTAATGGGTGTAGAGCTTACTTAAAAAAAAAAAAATTATAACACAAAGAAAATAAGATTGCTCTAGTTTTTATTTTTCTTTTTTAGGCAATTATGGAAGAATTATCAATTGAACTTCTACAAATAACCTTGAGTTTGATGGGAAATGTACAGAGGCTAAAGGAACATAGGAGTGGTCTTAGACAAAGCTGGGTATTAGATGTGGGATGGTACTTGGAATTTGGAGAGTGGATACTGAGAAAGAACTTGAGAAAAAGCATTCTGATGTAGACAGGATGAGTTGAGATATTTTAAGCCAAGTTCGGAACCTTCCACTATTGTAGCTATTGATGAGTGGTGGTGTACTCTCTGAAAACATAGTGTGCCTGATGGATTACTCTCCTTAAGTTATAGGTTAATACTTACAAGTAAATACCACTAAGAGAGCTGGAGCTTTTGGACTTGTAACTTGATGTCAGGGACTTACACAAGATAGAAATATACATAGGAACAACCAGTAGGAGGAACAAGTGTAGGTGGTTATCTAGAGTGACCTTTATCTTCCTTTCGAGAATAAGGAAAATAAATGGTAAGGGACAAGTGTGCCAAGTGATATTTTTTTTAAATGTTTTTTGAACTTGAATAACTGAACTGTTGTGCACAACAGGTGGCAAGAACAAATATTCTCTTACTTTATGAGTATGGCCTAGTAAAAAATGGAAAATCTCAGTCCCCGGAGATTATATAAACATAAATGTTCTATTTCAGTGTTTTAAAAACATTTTTTACTTGCAGCAATACATTTTACATCATGACTGAGTACACATGCATACACACATGCATATTAAAAATAAAGCTGAATTACAATTTTTACAAAACAATACAGCAGTGCCTCCTAATTTCTAGTCATTTTTTTTTTTTTTTTATTCTGGTCTCTATTTACTACATTGATTTCACAACTTGCTAATGGGTTCTAACCAGCAGTATGAAAAAAAAACTATTCTAGATATTGTGGAAATCAGCCCTAATTTGTTTATTGGACATTTGCTGATCTGGATGAGAATTTTGTTTTTCTTTTTATATGAGTCTCAATTATTCTACAGATGGTCCATGCCCTTCTGCTCTCCCCCTTTCCCCCGACCCATTGTTCTTTGCTCTGTGTCGATGTCTTTGCTTGTTTCTCCACATCGGATTAAAGTGACTAATATGTGCTTTGGACCAGCTCCAAAAGTGCAACATCATCTTGATCCTAATCAGCATCAAAGGTGGGGCTAATTGATTTAAACTGGTGGCAGGAGCCACTTAGCTCCCTGTTTGTTTAGATTATATTTGAAATGGGATGGTGACTCTCAGTAATAAGGGGACAGCAGGAGTCCCTTTTTAGGTCACCTGCACCAAAAGCATAGGAGAGAGGTAGGGAAGGTGACCCGATACAGTTATTGTTCCGGAACACAAAACAAGGTTGGTAGGGGCCAGCTCTTTGCATTCAAAGATGTAAGGAAGAGCCTAATTGGTGGCTGCAGTCATCCTTGCTGTCATTGTCCTTATCATTAAAATCTTCCTACCTTGCTGCTGCTCCTTCATCGTTTCCCCTCTTCTTCCGTCATTTGTTGAGCATTTATCAAGGCCTCCTGTACCTGGAGCAGGGCATGGAAAGGACAGTAACATTAAGTTGAACTGAAGGTGCACTTGAGTAAGGGACTGAAGAATTGCACATCTAACTATAAACGGCAGAAGGCCAAGTATCTTGGTCATGAGATACAGGGAGATAAGGATCAAACAACACTTTTGAGGAAGTGTCTGTTTGGCTGGCCTTGGAAAAGGGTACCGTTTTGATGTTATCATTTTCAGAGATCTCTATATATGTATAGGTTGTAGAGGAGGCAACCTGCCAAAACCAGGGGATGGGGCAAGTAAATATGAGGTAGCTGGCTTTTGTTTAAGAGCCAAGTTGTATAAAAACATAGTTGCACCGATTTGTCATCACTGGAATCAGACTCGGTGCCTTGAGGTACAGCTTCTCAGAGAGTCATCGTGACCTGAGACAACTGGAAGGGAGAGCAGATTCACGTCTCTGGTTTTGCACTAACTGCCGGAGCCAAAGTTGAGCAGAGTGGCCAGGACTATGGCGGTGGTTCTGTTGCCCACACCCCCCCCGCCATGTTTTTTTGTTTTGTTTTTTACCAAGCATATATGGTAACTCCTGGAAGTTAAAAGCCTTGTGATGTGATGTGACTGTGTAGAGTACATTAGAGTGAGCGCGGTAGAAGAAAGCTTAGAAAGGGAGATTTAGAGCCAAAGTATGGTTTACTTTGAATGCCAGGCTAAAGATTTTAGACTTGATTCTAAAATAGCAACAGTTAGATAACATCTGTAAGGGAGGCCCAGGTCAGGCCCCTTACTTGCATTCTCGCATTTAATGCTCACACCCAGGCAGTGAGGTACCCCCGAGTATTATCCCCATTTTACAGAAGAAGAAACTGAGATTCAGAGGGGTGATGGAAAATATCTGAGGTCACACATCTGAACTTTAACCCAGGCTGTACATTCCAAAGTCACTTGCTCCAAAGCAGAGTTTGAAAACTGGTGGCCCCCGGGCTGAATACACCTCAGACTTATGTCCCGTTTGATACCATATGTAAAACTTTTTTTTTTTCCTTTTTGAAATAGTTGCCATCATTTAAATAGGATATTTCCCAGAAAAAGTTCAGCTTTCCACGTTCTTCTGCAAGACTGCAAGCCCTGGCAGCCCAAGGCTCACATTCCTGCAGAATCCTGCCAGAGCTCCTTGTTACTGGGTCTCTCTGAGTAGAGGTGTGTGCTTGGTTTGCCACAGTCCCAGCTCAGCCTGTTTTCTCCCAGACACTGAGGCCCAGCATCACTTGCTCTTTACTCTATTCTCCTAGCCTGCTCACTCTGACATGGTAACTGTGTTGTCCCTACGACATAGGAGTTTGAAACCCCTGATCTATAGCCTTCTGTATAGCCACAGATTAGTAATTAGGGTAGATACCCAATAGCCAAGGGAAATGAGAGTAGGTAGAATTAGGGTTTTGGCCTTGGGCTGGAGAAGCCATAAGGTGCACCAATCATTTTTGTGAAGAAAGGAAGGGGTGAATGGGAGGCAGAAGGATCTGACTTAGGGAACATGGATGACTGAGAGAAGGGTGTTGATCCTAAAAGAAAACGAAAGGTTAAGGGGAGCTGGTTGGGAGCAGGGAATGGTATCGGGGTTCAGGTTCTGGTGGAAAAAGCGCATAGAAGAGGGCTTGCTCGGGTCTCGTGAGGAAATACAGCACTGGAACCAGCAGATAGGGGCTTGGAGCTGTGGGGATTAGATCTGTGTGACAGGATGCCATCCTGGGGCATTTGGATCTGGGGAAGAAAGGTCCCTTTGGAAATAGGAAGAAATGGGCTAAGGTCTGAATGATAAGATGAGCCAGCTACAAACAGCTCAAAGTCTCTTATTGACTTTTTTGGGTCAAGTGCCTTATCTTCCAAATAAATGTTTATCCTAATAAAGGAATACCGAAACAGTCTTCAGCTTTTGAACATGGGACCTGATAAACATCTGCTCATAGAATCAAAGGCAGATATACTGTTTGATGGGTGACACCTGTAATTTATGTTTATGCCTATTGCACTGAGCCTAATTTAGGTGAAAGAAATTCTAACAATGATTTTTTTTGGGGGGGGGTATCACAGGTGACAGAAAAAGTGGTTGCTCTAGCCCTGAGATGGGGAAAACAGTGCCAGAAGTAAATGACTTGCTTTGAGATTTATTCTTTTAGCCAGTTTAGAATGGAATGTCCTTTTTAAATTACAGATGAGTTGTTTTTTTTTCTTCTTATCTTGGCTTGTTTGTTTAGGATTCCCTCCAACTCATTGTTACTTAATCAGCTAGCTCGTTCTCCCACTTGGCTTCCTTTTGATCCCTGAAGGTCTTATTGTTTTTAGGACATTCTAAGCACAGGTGAAGTGAATCTTTCCCAGATGTGGCTATTGAGCATGAAAATCTAACAGGAGGGCATTTCTTTTGTTCTCATACTCTTTGTAAATTAAGTTTTTAATTTTAATTCCAGTATAGTTAACATACAGTGTTCTCGTGTTCTCATACTTTTGTCTCAGACATTACAGTCTCCTTTTTGGACCACATGATTCTAAAAAAAATCAAATTGGTGTTTTTATTTCTAATTCATAGCTTTATTTCATTACATGAGTACATTGATATGGGTTCCCATAATTTTTTTCTTAACCAAATATTTTAATGTTTTTTATGATAGTTTATGTTTTCAAGACAATATTTATGTGATATTACGTGTGCTTAGTATAAGCTTTGAAGTATAGGAAGGGTATATAGGAAAGGTAACCTTTGTCCTCTGGCTTCTCTCCCTTCCTAGAGAAAAACCATCATTAAAACGAATTGCATATCCTTCCAGTGATCATTTTTACATTTACAAACATAAACCAATATGTTTTTCTTACAAATATAGTATATTGCACATATTTCCGTTCTGTACCTGGGTTTTTTCACTTAGTTTATCCTGGAAATCTTTTCGTATTAGGATGAACAGTTTCCTTATTCTTTTGAAAAGTAATTCCATAGTATAGATGTATCATAATTTATTTAACTGTCTTTTACTTATTTTAGGGAACATGTGTTATAGTGTTGCAGTGCCTGACTTTATATATGCTAACTACTATGTATCTACATACTGATTTATATGTAGTTGTATATGGAGATCTATCTGTCTCCTGTATATTGCCGGGGGTGGGGGGGGGTGGTAAATACCAAGGACTGGAATTACTGAATCTAAGGGTATTTACATTTTAAATTACAGTAGAGGTTGTACCAAGAATTTGATTTTTGAGTTGTGTTAGTGAAGCAATTGCAGCGTCGTGGTGGCAATGACGAAGCAACCCGTAAGACTCAAGCAGGAGTCTGTTCTCTGGTATAAACCAACTTTGTGGCCCAAGAAAGTCACTTTCTTAACTTTTTTCTTCGTGGTACTTTTCTTTCCTCATCTGTTTAGAAGAGCAGAGACTCAGCTATTTCTGAAGTTTAATAATTTGTTGATTCTCTTTCAGTCTCCCTCCTTTTTGGTACTTCCAGTAAATGGAGCTTGATGATTTTTTTTTCCCCCTTCCTTGTGTAAGTTTGAGTCTGAAGAACCCTGGGCTTTGGAAGCCTTGCTAACCACAGCTTTACTTTGATTGTTTTAAAGCACTGTGTCTGGTTTGTGCTTTATGTTAAAAGCAGAGCTTATATGGCTGATTATCTTGAAAAAAATATGGTGAGTGGTAAGTAGGCATTTAGTGACCAAGAAACTCATATAGTCAGCTTTTTATTATTGATCGAGAATGGAGGCAATGGATTTTTAGACTAAGGGAAAAAGTTTTATTTTTGTAATAGCTTTTAAAAAAAGCAATAAGCGTATGATAGACAGTTTTTAAGAAACAGCAAAATTTTATTTATGATTTTGGAGCATACCAGAGTGGACTGCTTTTGATCTTTCAAGGCTTTTATAATATGGAGAAGATACAACAGGGGATTATTGGAAATTTGAGGTATTTAGCTGGTATAGCTTAATAAAATGGTTGGGTTGCCTGGCAGTTACCAAATTAGATGTATTTAAAAATTCAAACCCAAGTAAATAAAATTTAATATAAAATTCATGTTTTTTTTTTTTTTCCCATGCTCCATTTTCTTCTTTAGAAATTGGCTCCCCCAGAATTAAGCAGCATGCTTAGATTTTTCATTTCAAAGACTTAAAAATTTTGGGCTGCTAGTATAAATGTAATTTTCCTGGAAAAGATTATGAGCCCTTGGTTACTCATGAAAAAAAAAATTACTAAAGCTCTCTAAGTATACAAATTTATTCATTTAGCTGTAGAGTAGCAAAAAAAAAAGGAAACAAATGTTCTATAATAACCTACATATATAACCTTTATATCTACCTATCTATCTATATATATATACACATACACTTTTATTCATAAAATGGAAAATTATATAGTCACCAAATATATTAGATGAATTTTCAGGGACAGATCTCACCTTCAAGGTAACCTTCTCAAAGGAGGGTTTTGTTGGCTATGCCATCTAGTTAGGTCCTTTCTTCTTTTCTGTATCTTTCTTTTTTTAAGATTTTATTTATTTATTTGAAAGAGGGAGAGAGCACACACATGAGTAGAGGGAGGGGCAGAGACAGAGGAAGAAGCAGATTTGCTCCTGAATGACCTGAGCCACATAGGTGCCCCTCTTCTTTCCTTATGTTACATATGCTCCCATATATATATATACTACCCATATATCCGGGGTAAATACCAAGAACGGAGACTATGTTTGTTTGGTACTCTGAGAGTGCTTGTGTATCCTTTGCTTAGTGTACTGCTTTATCCATAGTAGGCATGCAGAAATTTTTGGAATGGATAGAATAGGCCATGAAGAGTATACAAACAACATTAAGTAGAAAAAGTAGGACACAAAAACCGTACAATTCCATACCCATAAATTATGTACAGTTCCGTAAATGTAAGTAAACATAAAACGTAGTGCAATTCCAGACTTGTAGTTATATACATATGGACATAGGAAAAAAAAAAAAAAAGACTGGTAGGATATAAACGGGAGTATTAACAGTTACCGTCTTTGAGTTGTGGGTTGTGCATAATTTTGAAGAGAAAATCTTTAAATACAAACGGGTGGAGTAAATATTAGAAGATTATGTCACCTCAATAATGTATTTTACCCTTTCAGCATTAGAGGTGGTCACCTTACCTAAAATGATGTATTACAATACCATGGCCTTTTCTCCTCTTGAGTAAAATGTACTGTATCTCTGTAGTGTGACAGGTTTTATATCTGCTCTAGAATTAAATTATGATCTGAGAGTTGCACTTTTAAGAAACTGGTTTTAATTTTATATCAGTTGAAGTTAAAGGGTAGTGAAAGTATATTAGATCTGGTACAAGTGTCTAATTATAATTATTGACACATTTTCAAATGCTCTCTTAAGTATGATACATTGCCCATGATTTTGACAGCTGTGACTACATTAAACCTGCTGGAGCACTCTTTGCACAAAGGTTTGTTTAAACTTAGAATTGTCAGAAGGATTCTTTGAAGAGTAGATGAACACAGATTTAGAGGTCAAATGGTGTTTTATTTCCCACTGTGCCTGGTGATTTTAGTCTGTTAAATGTTAATCAGAAGATTATCTGGATTTAGTTTTCATTTCGTGAAAACTGGGAATTTAATTTTTTTGTGTAGTATAAAAAATAGGTGATATTCATTTATCATTGAATCTCTGCCATGTTAGCTAAGCTTCTACTTATTTCTCTTGCTGAAGGTCTCCAGCCATGAAACTCCAAACTGACACATGTGATTCTGCATAACAACATTATTTTCAAAAGATCTCCCTAGACCAAGTTCATATATTATCTCCTTTGTGCAGATACTCCTTCCTTTTACATGGACTTGTTGAGTAGCTACTATGTGCCAGGCAGGCACTGAGCATATAAAGACAGACAGGCTGTCAGAGAGCTCAGCCTGGGAGAAGGAAAAAAATAAATAGCCAAGCCACAGCAGAGCAAAGCACCAGAATGGAACTCGAAACATAAAGTTGGGATGTGCAGTTTTGTTCGAGAAGGCATCTGAGGTCATCTTTTCAGAGGAGTGATATTCTTGAGCATCTTGAAGCCTGAGGAGGAAGGTAGCAGGTGGGAAAAGGGCCTTTGAGGCGCAGAGGCTTATAGGAAAGACAGCATCCTTCAGAACTGAATGTGACCAGTGCTCTGCTACTCAGAAGTGTGGTGCTTGGTTCAGCAGGAATCACACCATTTGGGGCACTAGCCTCACTGGCAATGTGGAGTCTCAGGACCACACAATTCTGCTGAATTAGAGTCAGTGTTAAAACAGTATCCCCAGGTGATTTGAATGCTTCTAGAAGTTTGAGAAACATTGGCTAGAACATGAGGAGGAGGTAAAGGATGGGAGAGCTGGGGAAGTAGACCACCTGCTAAGGAGTCTGGACTTTTGTTTTCAAACATGGGCTTAATAATGAAGAAGTAACATTGTCAGATTTATATTTTCCCCAAATCATCTGGAAGTACAAGTGAGGCAGCGTGTTACAAGATGTTTCTTGAAACCGGAATCAAAAAGTACACCACAAAAGTCCTCAATTAAGTGAGAAATGCAGGACATATACTCTTCTCTCAGACAGTGTAAAATTTCATAGTGCATTGAAAATTCTGAGAAGCTGGCATTGAGAAACACCTTATCTGAATCACTTATCCTGGGATATTCCCGGATAGCCCTGGTCTTTCAGGTTAGTTACTCCTCAGTGGAACCCTTTGTAGCTGCCCAGCTGTTAACACCCCAGGGAGAGTAGAGAGCATTTTGAGATATTTTGGGAGATGCTAGCACTCATTCCCACACTTGAGACCTTGGCTTATCTTAGTAGGGTGACCAACTGTTGGGGATTGCCTGGGACTGAAGGCCATCCTAGGGTGCTGGACTTTCAGTGCTAAAGTCAGGGACAGACAAGGTGAGTTGGGTACCCTTCCTATCTGTTCACCGTGCTTTTGACTAATTACCTCATTTTGTTTAGATGGGTTCAACCTTTGACCTTAAATACCTGTTTCAGGCTCATTCTGATGGAGTAATTCCCAAATTTGTTCGCACGTTGGAAGCACCCGGAGGGGTTTCCAAACCCAATGCCCGTTCGCACCCCACAAGGTTGTGATTTAGTTGGTTTGGAGGTACCCTGGAAGTGGGTTTTTTTTATAGGCCCCCAGATGAGGGGTGTGAAAGCTCGTTCCAAACAACTATAACTGTGAAATGCAGTATTGATGCAACCTTAAGAATTTATTTTAATTCCGTATAATTAATTTCTATTCTATAATAGAAGCACTAATCATTATAAAGAAAAAGTTTAAGAACTTGATCTAGCGTCATGCTGGGGGATCAGTGGTAGCCCATGTTCCACACTTCGGGCGACCCTTGTGTGGAGGCCAGGGGAGCAGTAGACTGGCCAAAAAGTGGTGACAAACGTGGCAGGAGAAGATGGTGGAGGTTTCAGAGCCGATGTGGGGGTTGAGCCGATGAGATGTGGAAACTGATCTCATCTGTGTGGTTTGGTAGAAGGAGGAGAATCTCCAGCTACAGGGGTTATAGATGGTGATCCCATAACAGAATAGGGAGGAGTGGAGAATGCAGGAAGGTGGAGGGCTGAATTTATGGGTCCTGTTTGAGAGGCCTTGGGACATCCAGGGGGAGGTGACCAATGGACCGTTTCGAAGAAGAGTTCGTGGTGAAAAAGGGCTGGGCTGCAAACAGATGAGAGCCTCTCCAGGTCCAGGAGGGCAGTGAAATTCCAGGTGGGAAATCAGCTTGCTGGGGAGCAGGGTTGAGGGTGCCCTGCACCCGGGGCTCACGATGAGTGCAGGGAGAAGGACCCTGAAGGGAGAGTCTGGGAACAGCCCAGTGAGTAGGAGTGATGCTAAGGAGAGTGTGTCTTCCTCCACTCACCCCAAGGAAGGTAGTCCTGTGCCACTAGATAGATAAGAGCTCGAGAGGGCAGTTTGTTTTGGTAATTTAGGACGTCATTAGTCATGTTTGTGTAAATTTAGCATGAGGGAGGAAACAAGATGATAGCGGATCCAGAGGGAAGAGACTTGCTAGAGCTAGTTTTAACTGAGGAAAAAGCCTGGGATAGGATGGGACCTTAGGGAATAAATCTGGGTTTCTTTGGCAAGTAGTCATCCTCTGGTTACTCAGGGAAGTTATTTCAATAGGGAACAAAGATTATAACGAATAGTCACATATTCACAGATACATTGCCAGAGCTCTCTGGGGCTCCATAAAATTGCTTTACTTTCAAATCATACCACTCACCTTTTCTCTCCTTCTCTTACTATTCCCTGGACACAACAATGTCAGGTTCTGAATTTATATGTTTATAAGTGTCATTAAACGCCTTTTCTAATGCTGACGATAAGGCGACATGTGATTCAGTATGCCACCTTTGTTCCTATGTAGTTCACATTTGTGGAGGGCTTTGCAGTTTACTGAAGCAACACCCCATCTTATGTGAGCTGCTAAATGACCTTTGTACAGAAGGCAGGGCTGGAAACAGTATTCTTCCATTTCATAGGGATAAAAGAATAAAAGCTCTGAGGTTTAATATATTGAGGAGGACTTGCCCATGATTAATGACTTAGTGATGGGTCCAGGATGGAATCCTGGTGTCCTGGCACAGTATTTCTTCCATCATATTCAGGAATGGGTGGGGGTGGAGAGTGTCCCCTGCCCTCCCTCCCTTTTTTCCCAATTAGTTTGTAAGTTCTTTGAGGGCAGAAACCATGTGTTCACTGTTGTATTGACTCCTTCACTCATTGCTGTGAGGAGGCCTTAGGAGGTGGAAGCGGGCAGGAGGCCTCTTGGCCGAAGCTGCCTACTCACAGGGTGTCTCACATTGGTCTTGACATTACTTTTGAATGACAGGACCTCGGAACAATAACAACAGGGCTGAAAGAAGGCATCATGGGCCACACAACTTTGAACTTGTGTCTCATTACTGAGCCATGTCATTATCTTGAGACCAGCCCAATAATATCACCTGGCATGTTTTGTAAATATTTAGTACATACACAGTTTTTGTCGCTCTGTTTTGGCATTTCTTATTTTCATACCAGAAGTCATCTATAGTGGTAGAGACCCACACTTCTCTGGACTTCAGCGGGGCTCTCCTTTATGTATGAGATACCCCGATGGGCTGTGTGGAGTGGTGTGAAGGTACATAAGCCTCTCTGGCAAAGGTCCCGGTTCAGGAAAGCTGATCCTGTTTTGTCATCCCTATAGGGCACGTAGTGGGCCCTCAATAAATACTTGTTATTTTGAATAAGGGAGGTGCTGTTTTGTATTGCACATTCTCTATTTTATCACAATGGACCATTATCAATTTTTTTTAAATGACTTGTTTTCCCCCTGTGAGTTGTTAAAGATTTGATGTTAGGATTTGGGGAAAGGGAATGATGAAAGAGAATGAAGAAATGGATTCAGCAAGTTTTAGGTTTTGAGTGAGCCGTGAAAAGTTGAAAGCAGAAGGAGTCGCTTAGGGGGCAACTGGAAGGATGTCAGGCTCTTTTAAAGGAGCCCAAGGAGGGGAGGGGAGGATGAGAGGAGTATTCTAATCTGGTGATGTTTTAGAGGAGAACACTGAAGGTCTGTTTCAACCTTAATTATAGCCACAGGACAAAAGCACATTGTAGCACTTTTTTCCCTACTTCTACTAAGGGATGGTAGTGTTTAATCTTTTCTGAGGAGTCCTGTCTAAGAAGCTGTACTTTAGACTACGTTAAAATATATTATTTTTCAGAGTGCTACGGATTGAGGAAGAGGAATAAAATTTTGAGTCCCTTTTTTGTATTTACGTTAAAATTTCAAGCTACTGGTTCAGTATGAAGGGAGGAACTTTTTAGTCACTGAGGCAAATTTAGGCAGATGAGTTAATGTTTGGTCATCAGAAAATGTGCCATCAGGAGCTTGTTTCTTTTGGGAGGAGAAAAAGGCAAAATATGAGTCAGACCGTAAAGTCATTTCCCCGTACTTAATTCAGCTTCCCTCCTGCTGAAGGACCGTTGACCCACAAGGCTAATTCAGACTTGCATGGAGTCTACCTTTGTAAAGCCTTTCGCCCAGGACCACCTGCAGAGCAGGTTTGCTCGGACTCCTGTATATCAAGTTGGCCCTTCTGATGAGTCAGGTGCAGGTGGGCTGTTCTTTTAGGCACAGGGCTTTAATCAGTTTGCAACCTAAAAGTGCCATCTTCAAGTCTGAATGGGACAGAGTTCTCTTTTGTGAGGGTCCCATCCGTTCATTGGCTTTCACAAGAAACGTGAAAAGGCAGTCAGCTCGTTGGAGGGGTGTGAAGTGTGTTTTATGGATACACACTGCTGTGTAGTTTGTGTCTGCTTGTTCTGGGGCCAAGCGCCATCCTTCTTTCCCTCTGTCTTTGCTCTTGATCTTCTAGTGGTTTCTATCTTGTGTTCCGTTTTGCTGGTGATTGAGATAATCTCTAAAACATTGGGCAAATTTCTGACTAGGAATATATCTATGGAAGGTGGATGTGAATTGTTAGGAATAAAAAAAAGGCTTCTATCGTCTTTCTTTATTCAAACTTTTATGATCTATGATCTATTTTGATTCATGCTTTTATCTGTTCGTTTCTTTTTTTTATTCAATACAGGTGAGACTGTAGGCCCTGTGCTGGTAGCAAAGGTGCTATTTCTGGCCTCAGGAGAATTCACAGCTTAGTAAGCGAGACACATACATCCGCGGTTGCAGTGCAAATGGGCAAGAGCTGTCCATCACAGAAGTGTGCAGAAGGTGCAACAGCGGGTCCGGAGGAGGAGCACCTAACCCACCTTGGGCGGAAGGATGTAGGGAAGTTTCTGACCCAAGGACGTATTAAGTGCACACTTTATTTTTATTTTTTAATTTATTTTAATTTTTAGAAAAGATTTTATTTATTTATTTGAGAGGGAGAGAGAGACAGAGCATGAGCAGGGGGCAGAGGGAGAGGGAGAAGCAGACTCCCTGCTGATGAGGGAGCCCGACGTGGGACTCCATCCCAGGACCCTAGGATCATGATCTGAGCCGAAGGCAGACACTTAACTGACTGAGCCACCCAGGCGCCCCTAAGTTTTACTTATTTTTAAAGTGTGCACTTAAGGGACACTTGTACACTCCTTGTACTCTCTGTTAAATAAATAAAATCTTAAAAAAAATAAAAATAAGTAAAAATTAGCCTGGCAGTGTAGGGCAGGGTATTCTAACATGGTGAATATTCAGAGAAAAGGTAGAAGGCATAAGAAGAGCGTGGTGCATGCTGGGAACCACAGGGAGTTTAGTTTATAGCTTATGGTATGTGTGGGGATTGATGTGGCATAAGGCTGGAGAGATGGGTGAAGGCTACGTTATGAGGACTTCAGATCTTACTCCCAAACTGTGTTAGCTATTAGGGAATTTTAGGTAGGAAAGGGGTCTGATTCAGTTTGGATTTTGGAACATTCACTGGCAGCAGTTTTGAAGATAATCTTTAATAATTTTATTTGTTCATCTATGCAATGGACTGAATTGCGTGTGTCCCCTAAAATTCATATGTTGAAACTCTAACCCCCCTGCCCCTGCATGATAGTACAGACCTTTCTCAATTTAGGATAGGGTTAACATACTGATTAGCTCATCGTAAGTTGAAAATACCCTAAATCAAAAAGTATTTAATACACCTAACCTACTAAACATTACAGCTTGGCCTGGCCTGCCTTAAACATACTCAAACACTTAAATTAGCCTACAGCTGGGCAAAATCACTTAACACAAAGCCTATTTTATAATAAATTGTTGAATACGGTACTGAAAGTGAGTCAGAATGGCTGTCTGGGTACAGAGTGGTGGTCAGGGTATTGGTTGTTTACCCTCGTGATCACGTGACTGACTGGGACCTGTGCTGCCCAGCATCACGAGAGAGTGTCATTCTCTATATCACTAGCCTGGGAAAAGATCAAAATTCAGAATCTGAATTTTGGCTTCTATTGAACATGTATTGCTTTTACACTGTGGTAAAGCCAGAAACTCATAAGTTGAGGCATCGTAAGTGGGAGACCATCTGTATTTGAAGATGGGGGTCTCGAAGATAAATGGATTTAGATAAGGTCATGGGGTGAGACCCTCAGGGTAGGATTGGTGTCCTCATAAGGAGACATCAGAGAGGCTAGCCGTCTGCCAGTGAGGACACCGTGGGAAGGCAGTTGTCCGTAAAGTCCTCCTCAGGAACGCAGTTGGCTGGTACCTTGATCTTGGACTTCCCAGGCTCTAGAACTATGAGAAAATACATTTCTGTTGTTTAAGCCACCCAACGTGTGGTATTTTGTTACGGCATTCTGAGTGGACTAACAGTCTGTTTTATGTATTTGGGTAATTAGGAAACTAGGCTTAACTGGGAATTAATATCATTTAGAGGATCATGGTACCCATGGCACCTATCATGTGTGTGTTTGCAGCGCTGTGTAAAACAATGATTTTAAGTACTTTTGTTTGTACGTGTGAAGAAGTGTCTTAAACATGTTCTCCAGCACTTACTTTGTCCCAGATACTTTCAGGTTGAGTCTGATCTCCTTTCCCACGGTCTTGTTCTATGTTTTCTGTCTTCCTTTTCTCCCAACCTCCTCTAGTTTATCCTCTTTGTTGGCTTTTGCCTTGAGCTTAGAAATAGGTTTATGTCTTCCCTATCATGAAACAAAATGTTTTGACGCCTGTAACTTTCATAAGCTGCTTCCTGAGGAAGCATCTCAAAAAAAAAAAAAAAAAAAAAATCTGCATTCATGGCTGCTGCTGGTTCCTAAGCCCCTTGTCATTGTCTTTGAGACATAACATTCTGTCTTTCCCCTTATTCTTCTGAAGTTGCTCGCATTCATTCAATGTTTCAGAAGTGCCAGATTGGGATCAGATGCTAGTGCCTCAGGGGTGTTTATGGCTTCCTCAGTGGCCTCTTCATCATTGTGGTAGAGTCATGAGGTTGGGAGGATCTTGTCCAACCACCCAGGCCCTGCAGTTGCCCTGCATTGTACCCTGTGCATGAGCCCCCGGGCCTCACAGAATTTCTGCAGAGTTATGGGACGCAGTGTCTACTGTGACCCCACTCTGCCTTTAGACGGTGTTGATTGTCAGGGCTTGTTTGTTTGTTTTTGTCTACAATAAGTGAAGCTTCTGTTTATCCTTTGGTCATAGTTTTTTTTTTTTTTTTTTTCCAGCTTATAAGAAAGAGAGTAGAGTACTGTATTTACATGGTTAGTACTGTCATTCACCCCTGATATTCTTTTATCTGAGCAGAATCTCTCTGGAGCTTCTGGTGGTCTTGCCCACCTTGTTGCTCATGTCTTTGATTGAAAGTCTTTAAAAATCATATGTAGAGTGGATTGCAATTCATCTGATTGGATTTTCATCATTGTAATTTTTTTGACTTCCATGCTTGTAGTATTCAGCCAACCTGCTGTAATTCAGAGAGCCACATAGTCCTACTTAAGTGAGCTGACTACCACAAGAAATCTCACAATGTCCCCTATTATATCATGTCTTTCTCCAATCGTAGGTGCTGTTTCCCTTGAATTCTATGTGTCTGCTTGTGCTGCTTGTTTTTTCATTCCCTTCACTAAATATAAGACCTTACCTTTACCTTGATTAATTTTCAGTTTCTCAGTTCCTACTCATGGCAGTAACCTTGAACATTTTAGAGTCTATTTCTCCCTAATGCACTCTTTGAATGCAGTAACTTACAGATGCATCTGCTTATCTTTTTGTCTATCCTGACCACAGGTATTTATTTCATAAGAGCCTTTGTCAGACGCCTTGCTAAAATCTACATGTGTGTTTCCTTGAACTCACAGTTTCAGAATCTTATTGAAAAAGGAAATTAGGTTAATCTTGTATGACCTGCTCTTAGAATTAGGGTCCCCAGGGATTATCACTTGCTACGTGTTTAAAATCCATTCTCAAATCTTGCCTGGGACTTTGGTCTGTGTCTAGTCTGTTAACATTTCCCCCTTGCTTAAATTTTTTTCAAAGGTTTTATTGATTACTTAATCTTTTCTGACTTGGCTCTTGACTGGCTTCTTTGTACCTTTTCCTCCAAATTTTGGAATTTTCTGAGATGGATTGTTTCTGTTTTAATCTCCATCCTTTAAGATTCTTTTTTCTTTTTTTAAAGTTTTTTAAGTTTAATTCCAGTTAGTTAACATACAGTGTTATAGTAGTTTCAGGTGTTCAACCCTTCTGCACATTACCTTGTGCTTATCACAACAAGTGTACTCCTTAATCCCCAGCACCTATTTCACCCATCCCTCCACCCACCTCCCCTCTGGTAACTATGAGTGTGTTCTCTTTAGTTAAGAGTCTGTTTCGTGGTTTGTCTCTCTCTTTCCCTCTCTTTTTTTCCCTTTGCTCGTTTGTTGTCTAAGATTCTTGATACTTGCATTGTCCAATAAGGTGGCCACTAGCCTCAATTTACATAGAGAAGTTATTGGCTCTACGAGATCTCCTGACTTCAAGTTGAAAGCCAGAGCAGGAAACACTGACACGTGGAGTAGAAGGTTAAGGTTGACTATTCTGGGAATCAAAAGAGGAGCACCAGGGAGAGAAGAGGCCAAGATTTAACCAGTCAGACTTGCCTGTTGCTATTGCCAGGTTATTCATGTATGGTATATTTGTGGCCCTGTCTGTTGCTAACAATGAGTCATTTTGCAAATAAATATTAATAATTTTTTGTGTATTTTTTTTTTAAGTAAAACCCTGTGGGTAGTGATAATAAGTTTTGGAAGCAAAATAAATCCTCAAATTGTTAATTTTGACATATGATTCTGCATTATGCTACTAACCTATTCAAATACTCTATATTTGTTGTCATTTCCCAGTGTTTGAATATTCTTATATGCTTCAGTTTTTGTAAATACTCCTAAACTTAACATATTAAATAATTTTTAAAATATATTTATAACAGTAAAGAGTGAAGAATATTGGAAATGTTTTATTTTTATTTTTTAAAGATTTTATTTATTTGTCAGAGAGAGGGAGAGTACAAGCAGGGGGAACAGCAGGCAGAGGGAGAAGCAGGCTCCCTTCTGAGCAAGGAGTCCAATGCGGGACTCGATCCCAGGACCCTGGGATCATGACCTGAGCTGAAGGCAGACGCTTAACTGACTGAGTCACCCAGGAGTGCCTGGAAATGTTTTAAAAATAATTTGTGATTTCAAGAATTCCAGGAATCCCAATTTCTTGTTCTCAGATCCCAAAGATTGATGTCTGTAGGGAATTTGGACTCAGTCATCCATAGTGCTTGTTCCCAAAACTACTTGTTCCTGATCTGTACTATGTTAGGTTCAGAAATTATGTTAAGTGTTTAGAAACTGTTAAGGCAATTTGATGTTGTGACTGACGTGATCAGTGGGCCCAGCTCACTGGACAGGATGTTTTACATCAATATTCATCCATTCCAGATATAAATTCAGTTGGATCGGCACTGGTCTAAATGAGAGATAGTGATGGCTTGCTGGGACCAGGCTTGGAAGTGTGGGAAGAGGTTGATTGGAATTAGGATATGCTTTGAAGATAGAGCCAATGGGATTTGCTACTGGATTAGATGTCACGGTATTCTAGATTATCTTTCCCTCAAGTACTTCATTTGTAAAATGGGGACACTTAAGAGATCTACACTCAGGATTGTTCTAACTACCTCAGGTGTTTCTCTGAGCTTGTGGGAAATCCCTTCTATATGCTGCTGCCTATGTAATCTTCCTAATCCAGTCATTTAATTTCCTTGATCTTTAACTGGTCAACTACTCACCAGTGCATATAGAAGAAATTTTAAGCTGCTTAGGTTGACCTTTAAGATATGTGGTGTCTTCCTTCAGACTCTTTCCCCTGGTTATCTTCTTCCATGTCCCCTTAGACTCTTAACTGTACTATTCCAGTCTGTTTATTGCTGCATGAAAAACCATCCCAAAAGTAGTGGCATAAAATTACAACCATTTTTTTTTATAATCATAGTTTAGTGAGTCAGGATTTGAAAAGTGCACAGGAAGGACAGCTTGGCTCTGTTTTACGGTGTCTGGGGCCTTAGTTGAGAATATGTGATGGTTGGGGGGCTGTAATCACCTGAAGTCTTTCATTCACTCACATGTCTGGTGGGTGATGCTTTCTGTCAGCTAAAACACCTACGTGTGGTCTCTCTGAGCTTCCTCAGAGCATGGCGGCTGAGGTCCAAGAGCAAGTGTCACAGGAAACAGGAAATGGAAGCTTCTAGTTTCTTGAGGCTTGTTCCTGGAAAGTGTTACAGTGTCACTTCTACCATATTCTGTTGGTCAGACGGTCACATAGCTCAGATTCAAGGGGAGGGGATATAGATCCCGTGCCTTGATGGGAAGAGAGCCAATGAATTTTGGGGCCACGTTTTAAATTGACCATAGCCTACTATTAGCTAACTTCCTCTATACTGTGTGTAATTCTGTCACCTGCTCTGCCCCCCCTCAGTCTCTTCCTCCCCTCTCCACTCTCACTTCCCTCACCAGTCAAAGGCCATTTCTTTTACTGTCAGCCTTTGCCATATCCCATTCTCTGGCTAAAATCAGTTTCTAGTGCTTTATTTTTTTTCTTTATTGGTAGATTATAAGCTCTTTGAAGGTAAGGACCATATCTTGTTAACCTTTGCATATCTTCTAGCAGATATATTCCTTGAATTGAACATTCAGTATCAAACTGAGTCTCAAATTTGGGACCCAGATGGGTTGGGACTTGGCAGTGGTTAAGTAGAAAATTTTAATGAGAAAGTTAAAAATTTTCCTTTTAATACAGATTGTTTCCAAGATATTTTTTTTTTTTTTTTTTTTACTGGCTCTCTGTTGAAAAATAAAACTAATGAACTTTTCTCCCCTAAGCATAACATTAGAGGAGAGTAGCTTTTTGATAATACCTTCTTCCTGTCCAGTTCAGTCCCTGCTGCCCATGCCTTACTGTTTTTGCAAACTGTGGGTTGTGATCTATTACTGGATCAATTTAGTGAGTCATACCCAGCATTAGAAATAAAAGGAAATAAAAGTTTGAATAAAAACTCATGTATTGGGTGCCTGGGTGCCTCAGTTGTTAAGCGTCTGCCTTCGGCTCAGGTCATGATCCCAGGGTCCTGGGATCGAGCCCCGCATTGGGCTCCCTGCTCCGCGGGAAGCCTGCTTCTCCCTCTCCCTCTCCCCCTGCTTGTGTTCCCTCTCTCACTGTGTCTCTCTCTGTCAAATAAATAAGTAAAATCTTTAAAAACAAAAACAAAAATAAAAAAACCTCATGTATTGCAAGAGTAAGAATTGCCTCATGAAATTTTTGTTTCAGTTTTACATATGTATATGTATAGTGAGTTGAAATGTAAGATATTTTTTATTACAGTTGGGGGTCAAAAAGCTTGGAAGACAATCTATTCAACTGCCTTCTAAACTCTTGGTATTCTAGTTTCCTGCCCTTCTTCCTTACATCCTTTCTCTTCCCTCCCTTCCTTCCTTCTTTCCTTCCTTCCGTTTTAAAGTTTATTGCTTTTGATATTTTTTAATAATCTTTTTTTTAAAAGATCGATTTATTTGAGAGAGAGTGAGTGAGAACACATGCATGAGCGCAGCAGCTGGAGGGGGGGCAGAGGGAGAGAGAATCTCAAGCAGACTCCCCGCTGGGCACGGAGCCTGAGGCGGGGCTCTATCTCAGGACCCTGAGATCATGACCTGAGCTGAAATCAAGAGTCACTTAACTGACTGAGCCACCCAGGTACCCCTGATGATTTTTTTTCTTAAGGGCTTATCTACAGATCTCTTCTGAGGACCATATACACACCATCCTTTATGTTCAGGCTTTTCTTCACTCATCCAGCCTCTTTTTATAATAAACCTCACTGTCTCAGTGTGACATGTTGCTTTCTCGCTTCTCTTTTGGAGACTTTGAGCCTACTCTCTTGTCCTCAAGAGGAGAAGAGGTGAAATCAGATACTTCTTTTTCCTCTTTAATGTTTTTGTTGCAGCATAGCACACATACAGTAAAATGCACACAATCCTAAGCAAACAGCTCAATGAATTTTGACATCTGATTTCATCCATGTAAGGCATCACACAGATGAAGATATAAAACATTTTCATCATCTCAGAAGGAAAGAGCTTTTTTTTTTTAGATTTATTTATTCCAGAGAGAGAGAGCGCATGCGCACCTGTGTGTGCGCGTGCATGAGGGGTCGAGGAGGGGCAGAGGGAGAGATTGAGAGTCTCAAGTAGACTCTGTGCTGAGCACGGGGCCCAACGCGGGGCTTGATCCCATGACCCCGAGATCATGACCTGAGCCAAAATCAAGAGTCGGTCGCCCAACTGCCTCTGCCACCCAGGCGCCCCGGAAGGAGTTTGTTCTTAAATCCTTTCTGGAACAAGGTGGGTGGGTGAGTAAATTAGTGGATTGTCTCCAACTTCTGCATTATACAGCATATCTAGGTAATAATGGTGACTTTTGAGGTGCACAAAGGTCTAAAGCAACTGAGTTAGGAAGTGTTAAAATAGAGGATGTTGAATGTGAATTTTGGAAGAATGAAACAGGACCAGCATAGGTGAGCCAAGGAGAGAAGCAAGAAAGAATCATTTCTGGAGGAGTTCAGGGTAAGAAAGGTGTATCTGAATTTCAGAGAAGAAAACATAAAACTTAGTTTGCTGTTGCCACTGTAACAAATCATGACAAACGTAGTATCCTGAAACAACACGAAGGTATTCTCTTAAGGTTCTGGAAGCTCTGAGAGGAGAGTCTCTTTCCTTTGGCTTGTGGCTCCTTTCCTCAGTCTTCAGAGCACATCCCTTCATTCTGTTTCCATTGTCGCACTGCTCTCTCTCTCTAGTTGAGCCTCCTGCTACCCTCCTCTTAAAAGGACACTTGTGATTACATTTAAGGCCAGCCGGCTAATCCAGGATAATCTCCCCATCTCAAGATCTTTAGTTTAATCACATCTGCAGAGTTCCTTTGTCATATAAGGTCGTTCACAGATTCTGGGGATTAGAACTTGGATACTTGGTTTCTGTTCTTCAAAGAATCTTTCTTCACAACAGGAAGTTCTGTTGGATGTTTGCTTTTTAGTTCATTCTCCTTTTTCACATTACATTAATTTTCCTTGAACACTACATTGCACATTTGATTCCCTCACTCAGACATCTTTGGTGTCTCCCCTATTAACCAATACAATTAACCTGACCTAGATCGACACTGCGGTTGCTGTGTCTCGCATGTTCTGCGTTCAGGCTTCGCTCTCTGGTCTCCAGTGCAGCAGCCTGCATCTCTTGTAAGGACACTTGGCATTGGAGTTAGGAACCACCCGAGTAATCCAGGACAATTTCCTCTCAAGATGCTTAATTTAGTTATGTCTGCAAAGACCCTTTTTCCAAATAAAGTCACCTTCACAAGTTCTAGGAATTAGGATGTGGCTATATCTTTTGGGGGGCCACCATTCAACCCACTACACATCTCAGCTCATAGTCGTGGTTTATTTCTTTGACCTCTTGACATTAGTGGCATAACTATAGACTCAGAACTCCTCCTCTCTGTCCTGTTATTTTGTGCTTTAATGGATACTTCCTGCCCTTGAAGGCAAGAAGGTTTCTTTTGCTATGCAACCCTTAGCTCCTGGCAGGGAGCTCAAGAAATGATAAGCATTTTTTTTTTTTTTTTTTTTAAATAAAACAGAAGGTGGCATGTAAAAGCCCTGGCATGATGATTGTCAGGGTGCTCTTGAAATATAGCAAGTGATCTTTCTCAGTGCAAGTTTTTTGTTTATTAATTTCTGGTGTTCTTTTTAGGGGGAGCTTTTTATTTCTCAGAAACCTTAAGTGAGTAGTTGGGAGGGGGCAGTTCTGAAACAGAGCGCAGACGCCTCTGCAAGGCAGGGCACACCTGGTGGGGACAATGGCTTTGGAGCTCTGCCAGTTAAAGCTCGGAGGCCGCTTGGCAGATCCATCCGTCACCATCTGGAATTTGTCTTACCTGGTCTCTTGGAAGTCTTCGGCATCACTGGAATCCTTTCCAGGGGATTCTCCAAAGTTAGAAGACCGTTCTCATAGGCACCAACACTCAGTCTCCCTCAGCACAGTGGAGCGCCCTGCCCAGGGCAGCCCCCAGCCATGCTTTCCCTGCGGAGCCAGCGTTACCGTGCCCCCCGCCCTACGGGCTCACTCTCCTTGGCTTGCCCTGTAAGCACAGCTGCCTTTCCAACTGTTTTCTTTTCTTCATTTGGCTTAATTTCAAGGTTATCTGATAACATCTTTTTTTCTTCAGTCTCAGTCTTACTTTGAATGGATGCTGGGAGTCTAACCCTGTTCAAGTTTTAAGTGGTACCCTGGTGTTTTTTTGTACTAAGCATGTGAAGGTGACTGATTTTCAGCCTTTTTGGTGTTTTCAAGGTTATGATATCTTCATCTGGAGTTTTATTATATCCATGAATCCTCATATAACTGGTCGAGTCTGTGACATGTAACCATTGCTTTTGGTGACAGCAGTCTGTGGCAAGGTTGCTCCCTAAGGTACGTGCTAGTCCTCTGCCATGATGCAGAGACTTTTTTTGAAAAAAGCTTTTATTTATTTATTTATTTGAGGGAGAGACAGAATGCAGGCATGCGTGGGGGTGGGGGTGGGGAGAGAGGGGTAGAGGGAGAGGAACAAGCAGACTCGGCGCTGAGCAAGGAGCCCGGCCAGGGTTTGATCTTCTGACCCTGAGATCGTGACCTGAGCTGAAATCAAGAGTCGGTTGCTTAACTGACTTAGCCACCCAGGCACCGCCCCCCCCCATGACGCAGAGACTTTAGTGGAATGGGTAAGAATGGCTGATGGTTTCAGGCAAGTGTGGGTTTGAATTTCATTCTGCCACTTGGCAGCTTTGTGACATTAGGGAAGTTACTTAGCCTCTTTGAGCTTCAGTTTTGTCATCTGTAAAATGGAGATCATCATTCCTATTGCATCATTTTCCATGTTGGAGAGATCAAGTGTGATAATGTACATGCAAATCTCATAGCCCTATTCAGTACCTGAGAAATGTTCAAAAAGTTGTGGCTGCTGTTCTTGTTCACTTTGCAGGGAAAACTGGGATTCTAGTGATATTAAGGAATGTTTCCAAGTTACCCATGGTAAGATCCTCACTTGCAGGATTTAGGAAACGGACCGGTGTGTGTGGGTAATGCTGTATTGAATATGTCAGTCCTTATAGTCTGGCTGTATGGTTATTTATTTGGTTTGTTTGTAGAAAGACAGAAAAATGTCAGGAATAAAAATATACTTACTGTTACTGAGTGGAGGCAGGTATTGTGCTAGCTTTGTAAAGCTATATTTCTCATTAGTTCAAGGCCTCTGCCTCCAAAGTCAATGGGAGGGTAGACTGTAGGGTATGGTTCAATGAGTGTTAAATTCATATTTTTAGGAGTAATTTTGTGACTGTTAAAGTCTGAGAATTTTATTCTGTATCACTTGGCTTATATAATAGAGATGTGATTAAATACGTTGTTCTTTGTACTAGGGAAGCTTCGATTCATACACTGCCTCACTGGTTTTCAGGTTGAAAAAAGAAACCGTAGTAGATGAACCTTGGTACAGACCCTTGCCCAGAGGCAACATTTTGGATTAAAATGACTTTCCTTAAGCCCCTCTGTGTATCAGATCATTTCAGAGGAAAAAGAACGAAGGGGCACAGAGTGGTAGAAATTGAGTAAATTGGGCCATCAGCTGATGCTGAACTTTGGTTTTGTGACTGGATGTGGAGGACTTTTTCCAGAGTTAATTGGTTCATGAGTTGAAGAATTCCTTATAGATAGGGGCATGTGTTCTTATAATGGAGGGACTCTCTCAGATATAGGTCCTTACAGCAGAAGACATGTGGTTAGATGCATGAAAGAACTTCCACATGGAGTTTTCTGCCTGAATGTAACCTCTGCATGAGGGTAGGAACTTGGTCACATTTGCTTGTATACCTCCAGAGTTTAAAACAGTGCCTGGCTCCTTGTGGGTGCTCAGGACAGATTGGTCAAGTGCATGAATGACCAGGGGGAGGAAAGGCAGTGAACTTGGTAGGGTTCAGAATACTCTCTACTCTCTGCTGTTTTTTTTTTTTTTTTTGGACTGGCCTTTCCTAAGGGTCAGGAAGTTGTTTGGAAGAGAGATCCATCCATGCTGCGGCATGGCATGTGGAAATGCCAGCTCTCTGTTGTGCCAGGTGCTGGAGATGAAATGGTACAAAAGATATTATCCAGGGTCTTCCTCAATGTTTGGATCGTTGTGGTTTCTATGTTTCCACAGTGGCTGTAACAAAAGATATTTCCCTAGAATGACTGCTCCTAAAGTATGAGGGAGAACTCTGATTCAGGTTTTGGGTGGATCTTCAGCCATTGAGTCCAAGTCAGTCTTGAGAATTTTTTTTTTTTTAATTGTCCTTGAGAAGCAGCTAGACAAGTGCATCATTTATTTACATGATTTCCCTGTCTAAGCAGTTTTAGTGGGCTTCCTGTGCTGCCTTTTGCTCCCTGCGGGTGAGGAGTCAGGGCACCCTGCTCCCTCATTTTTTCTGATAAAAGAATGACTCTCAGGGTCTGGGATCCAAACCTAATAATGGTCGTCGTGATGCAAAGGGGTTGAGAGTGGGTTGATCTTGTTCCCTTCCTCCCTCTCTCCCTTCTTTTGAAATGTTGACCCTGTGTCCTCCAGTGTATCCTAAGCACCAAACTGAGATCTTATTCGTAAGTCTCCTCATTTTGATCTTTGGGGCTCAGAAGCCAGGTACAGATGAGAAGAGGGTGGGAAACGAGGCTTGCCAGGAGATTGAGTAAGCTCATGTGCACATTTCATAATTTTTACCATTCCTGGTTGTGTTGGATTTCTTGGGGGGAAAAGGCGTGCAGTTCTGTTACCAACAAGGGAGCAGGAATTGTGGTTGCTGTCGGGCCGGCAGCCAGGAGGATATTTATAGTTGAAGTGAGTGGCTCTCAGCCCACCATGGTTCTGGATATGCCTCCTGCCTTAAAGTTCCCGGTGTTCTTGAACCGAACCCTGCCCTTGTTGGCCAGACGGTAGTTAATGATAAAGCAGGCGGCTGCAGGATGTGGCGCGCGTGATGGCCTTGGCGGCTTGCAGCCTGCAGGTGCTTGTGCTTTGGCTGACCTGGACCCCTAGCCAAAGAGCGGGTGTCCCCCTCCCTCCCCTGGTCAGGGTTACAATGATGTCCTGGCCTTTCTCTGAGTTGGCTTCATTGACACAGTGCTGATGGACCCCTTGCTAACTAGAGTCCACTTTCTCTGTGCCACACGGGCCAGGGGTCGTGTTAAGATCTATGACACCAAAGAAAATGCAGGTCATGAATTTAGCTTCCTCATCTCTCTTTTGAATTCAGGTTGGAGATTTAGGCTCACCCTGCAGAAGGGGCAAAATCAGGTGATGCTTTGCATATTTTAGCTCCCGTTAGGGTGTAAGAACTAGAAGGGAAAAGTGAAAGAGTAAGTTCTCACAGGAAACAACCAAAAATACAAAAACTTTTTCTTGCTGACGTGGTAAGGTATAACATATGTGTTTGTGTTAACCGGTGGGTGTTCTTAGGATGGAATGATGGTTCATCTGTTAATTTGCATTTGCAAGTGACAGAAAACCCAGACTGGCCTCAGTACGATGAGAATCCGATCGTTGCTATACTGAAGAGTCTAGAGTAGGGCAGGTTTTAGATCTGGGTTGACCCAGCACTCAAGCAGGTGTCCCTGCATAGCCTCAACCCAAGTCAGGGGTTGTTGCTGGAAGTGGGGGTAGTGTTGGGGAGGCAAACAGTTCCTACAAAATAATTCTATAAATCACTTATCAGGAGCCTTTGTTTCCGTGAAAGAGTACTGTTTTGGGACTTCCCGGATTGTTGCTTGATGGTTACCACCTTGGTTTTCAGGAAGCGGTAAGTTCTTGGTGTGTTTTCTAGGTAAGTCTGGCATCCCGTAGAAGCAGAGGGCCAGTGATTTTGCTGATGCCCCAGGGATGCTCACTGCAGGGTATCAAATTACAGTAGATCTTAATGGATACCATGCAAGGTAGCTCTATGGTGTGACATTAGCTCAATTAGCTTGCACCGTATGCCATTACATCAAAGATTGTAGCTGGACAGCTATTCTTGACCTATGTTTTGTTTGTCCCTGAAAGCACGTGCTCTGTTTCTCTCTGGCCATTCAGATTCATTCTGAGTGACTGTCTCGTCAGCCAGGGGCTGGGGAGAGGGAAGGAAAGGCTGCATTTTGGCAGCACTTCAAGCCTGGAGCAGCATCCTGCAGCCAGCACCATAAGCTGTATAATTTGTCCACGGAGGCCTATGCATTATAGAAATGAAAATTCCTTCTCTGACAGCATCCATTGCTTAGCACGCAGCAATTTGGCTGTCAAAAACAGCTGGCCCTGCGGGGTGGGACAATGGAAAGGCGAGAGCAGAGAGAGGCCAGTGCTTACTCAAGTCTCCCACTGTGGGAGGATCAGGTTACTGAGACCGTCATTAACAACAGACTGCGAGGGGGGCTCTAAGGCAAAGCTTCCAGTGAGCAGGAGTCTGTGGTGCAGACAGTTAGTGATTTCCCCTCATTTTTGCTGAATGGAACAAAACGATAAATTAAAAATAAACTATTACCCGTTGCTGACTCTCAAATTTTGGCTTTTCCTAAATGTTCAGTTCTAATTGTGTTTTCTGTTTGGCGATGAGCATTTCTGGGGAAGTAAATCCCTTCTAACCTAAGTACCTAAGTATAGTTGTTATCGGTGCATTCTAGAAAACTCGGGGAGGACAGGGGTGGAGAGCATAAGTGATTGCTTGACAACTGCATATGGGAGGTCTGTAAGTTTTAGTTTCTACTGACATAGAAGAAATTTGATGAAAAGACCAGCATTGAGGACCCCATGAGGCACGTTCAAGCATGAAGTAGAAAGCGGGTGTACATTTCCCCCCAGTGCATGGTCTGGAGACGGGAACGGGACAGAGGAGCTGTGTGGCTTGAACCTGCTGTGCCGTAGGAAATCAGCAGTGAGGCTGGCTCTGTGCATTTTCCTGTATTGATTCCATGACTCACGGAGTGATCTAAGCAAAAAGCACATTTAAACTACAGAGGAGACAGCTGTCTGTTACAGGAGGACATATTTTCTGGGTTTAATGGTGCCAGTTTTTTCCTATTAGTTTGTACACTGGAGATGTACTTGCTTGTGAGGTGTCATGAAGGGTCTTTATTTTTTTTCCTTTTTGAAAAAAAAATTAACATTCTTCTAAAAATCACCTTTTAAATATTATTCTTGACTTTGATTTCACAACGAACTTGCCACCCAAGAAAACAGTAGTAAATTTTTTCCTTTTTTTTTTCTTTTAAAAAGCTACATGTCAAAATGGTATTACTTTCATATAGCAAAGGTCCAGAGGAAGTTTAAAGCAATGTGGTGGGAAATAACCTTGCCTTTTTGAAGTGAACAGCGTGTTAGAGATACTGAGTAGCTCTAGATAAGTTTGGCTGTTGGAATTTGGTTGTTGTTCAGTGTGGATGGAACTGTCGCCTCCCCCCCCCCAACCTCTAAATCTGTTTCCCTTTTATATGATAGAGGCTGAAGTTCCCAGATGTTGTTTGGATTAAAGATGTGTGTGGGGAGGGGGGAGAAAAAAAGCTTTCTTAATGATAATAACAGAGTCAGACTGGCTGGTTCTGTACTGACAGGAAAATGGAGAGATAAAAACTCCATTAATGGTGTGTGCACTGCCTAAGTAGCCAATAAAACAATGCTGTCCTCACTGGAAACCGGTCCCAGCCTGGCAGTGCTTCGTACCAACTGCAAGAGGCAACAGCTGCACAGAGGGGCAGAAGTATTCAGTCAAGAGTCGGTTACATGACTGGCTTTGTCGGGGGGGGGGGGGGGCGGTTCTTTTGTTCTCCTCCTCCTCCCCCCTCTCCTCCTGCCCCCGCTTTTGCCCATTTTCCTTGATGAGCCCTTCTTAATGCTCGCTGTTCCAGAAATTGAACCACATCTGATTAAAACTTAATGGTTACTCACAGAATGAAGTTGGCTGGTAGTTTCCAAGCCTATTTGTCTGGGTTAGTTTGAGTTTTTGACAATAGAAATTGTTAATTTATATAAAGTGTATCCAAGGGTTACGAGCCTTAAAGTTTGATAGTTCTGCTGAAGGACCAGTAGAATAGTCACTTGTCACTAAGGTAATGCGGTAGTTTCCCCCCAGACGTCTTTGAATTCCCATGCTCAAAATTAGTAGCCTGTATCTCGTTTTGGAGAGTGGCAAAGGCTTGGTTTAGTCACATTCATTCTCTGTGTGCTTTCTGAGCCCATTCTCTGAGTGAAGCCTCCCCTGCGACCCCGGGCCAGCCAGCCAGGCAAGGTGCATTCAGGAGACCTCACTTTAGGAACTTAACTGTCTCAGGGCTCAAGGTGAGGTAAGCCCCAACCGTCTCCAGTGAAGGGAAAGAAATGCTATTTGAGTGGTGTAGAAAAGCAGTTCTGAAAATTCAAGAGAGGTGATCCGATGACCTAGTATGGTCTCTGTTTTCTGTGACTTTATAATCTAAGTTACTTTGACTTTTTGATTTCTGGTGTGTGACAGGGAAGGAATAGATATTTGAGTGTGGGGAGTTCTCTTTCTAGACCGTCCAGAATGCTGGTGGTTGGGGGGGGTGGGGGCACCCAGAAGGCTCTGTGGCGGAGGAGAGACATTCGTACTCCCTTGAGTGCAAGCCCTGTGTCAAGCACTATGCCAGGGCCAGGAGAGGCAGATCTGATTTTAGGTGCAACCTGTGTTTCCCTTTTGGAAACTCCATGTGGATTGTAGGTCTCAAGGAGCCTGCCTGCAGACCTCTCCCTCCCAAGCTTCTTCCAGGCCACACCAAGGGGCCGGTGGTCATGCTATCTCAAGCATGGTCTCTTCTCTCTTATGACTCAAGATGGCAAAGTAAGGTTCGTGGGCAAACTGTTTTCTTTATATAGAAAAGGTATGTGGCCTTTCCTAGTATAATTTTTATTTAGATGGCAAACTAGAGATACTGTTCTGAGGAAATAGGATTCTTCAGTGATTAATATTAGGTATTGAATGGCCTTTAATGTGGCATGTTTACACTATTCTGCCACCTTGTCTTTTTCTAAATGTCAGACCAGCACTGTGTTAATTTTACATTTTTAAAGGACTTGGGTGAGTTCCAGATGTGACTCTTTGGTTTTCATTTTTAGAGTTTATAGTATAAATGGCTCCATAGTATTTTTGATAGGTGTTCATATATGCATCCATATTGACGAAGAATAGCAGTGTATATTAAATTAAAGGTGTCGTGGGCTGGTTGGTTGGTGGTGATTGCATTCAGTTTTCTCTTCCCTAGATAACCCTTGAAGGATGGAGTCTGCGTAGTTGGTATCAGTGTGAAGTTTTCTCTTGAGTCTATCAATAAGTCCTACTGGTTAAGGGATCCTTGCTTTTACCATTGGTTTTCAGTTCTGCCATGGATGGGGCAGAGCTAGATGGCAGCCCGTTGTGCGTATCACAAGTCATTTATTGTTTATTATTGAGGTAAAGAAGTTTTGACATACTTTAGAGCTGACTCAGCACCACACTCCCCTATGCCTTCTGTTATGTCTTCCAGAGTGAGAACAGAATGGAATTCAAAGACAAGCCAAAGTAACTAGTTTTTAGTTGTTAAAAGGTAAGAACTATTAAGAAAAGGAAGGAAATGAGTATCACAAAAGTTAAGATAATGGTTGTAATAGTAACATCAGCATCAGCAGTAATGGCTTACCCTTCCAGGTGCTTTTATGTCAGATTCTGTTCTGAGTGCTTTACATATATTCACTCTTTTTTTTTCTTTTAAATATTTTTTATTTGTTTGAGAGAGAGCGAGAGCAGGGAGCCCAATGTGGATGCAGGACTCGATCCCAGGACCCCGGGATCATGACCTGAGCTGAAGGCAGAAGCTTAACTGAGCCACCCAGGTGCCCACATATATTCACTCTTAATCCTTATAATAACTCTGTGAGGCAGGCACAACTTTTTTTTTTTTTTTAAATCTTAATTTTGCAACTCAGGGAAATGAGGCCCATTAAGTTATGCCCCCAAGGCTGTAGAGATAGTGAATTGCAGGGCCTGGATTCTAACTTAGGCCGTCTGGACTCAGTTCTGAGTTTTAGCTACAGTTAGGGGAGAAGGAAGATATGGCAGGGGGTAGGCTGTGGAGTGCTGGTCATTTCCTAGAAAACATAATTAGGGCCTGCATTAAAGGTTATGGTTGCGTTTTTAATATGTGGATTAAATATATAGTCATACAGTATGTATCCATAAATCATGCTGTATTTGAGAAATCACAGATGTGGGTGTGAGATTCTTAGTTTCCTTACCATTCTTGATGTTTGATGTACAAAAAACCCCTATAGTTAGGAACCACTCTCCCTTGAGAGCATATTCATATACAGAAATTTTAGAAGCTTTTCCCAAAACTGGCATACTACTTCCATGGAATATTCATATTTATTTGCCTTTTTTTCCCTTAATTACCTTACATATTGGATCTTGTCTTTGCCAAAGGCATTAGGAGTTGAGTATAACTCTGAAGTAGAAGTGAAAGCATTTTGTGTGTGTGTGTGTGTACGCATGTGCATGCTAGGAAAGGTCATACAAAATCATATTTAAAATAGCTTCTAAACATGTATTTGACCTGCTCTTCATATGTCCAAAGTGAAATATGATAGGAGGACACCTCGTGGTTGTGTTAAATCAGTCTAAATTTGGTTGTAAGTTCCAGGAGACTCAGTTGAATTTATGCTAGAGTGTGTTGTCTTAAAATAAACCTGACTGTACCGCAATGCTGGTAGAAACAACAAAAATGCTGCTCATGAAACAACTAACATTTTATTAAAAAAATTATTACCTAAGAGTTCTCCCTCAATACTTAATGCTTTCAAAATTAGAGCTAGCAGAAGCTAGCCTTTCCTTCCTGCCAATTTTAGAAAATAAGCCATCCTAAAGCTTAGAGAACATTATCATTTCCCTCTGGGATCTAAAAAAGTAAGAAAGCAAAATCAGGGAGACAAATATTTATAAAATGGACGAGGGTTTAGTGACCTGAAACTCAGCAGAATATTTCTCAGAATTGTTGACAGTGTGAATGGTAAACAGAGGCAGTTGCTCATGTTTTACTTCCTTTTAATCCTGTATTGTGCTTTCGTGGTCCTGTCGGCTTATTGAAAGAATCCCAGCACAGTGATACTCAGCTCACTCTCCAGTTCCACCAGAGAGCAATCCTCAGGCGCTTTCATGTGCAGCTGAAGAATACTACTTTGTTAACCCGTTGGTCTCTCAAGGATCGTTGAGTGTGAGAATGTAGTTGGCTCTAGTGTAGCTTCTACCTGGGGGAGGGGAGAGCTGACAACTCGCTAGTCTTTTTAGCTCTTCTTGAATTGTTTTTCCAGGGTAGAAATCTGTGCGGCATAAGATTGATAAGTTTTTAAATGTGTGTGTGTGTAGATACACATGTACACAAATACACACATACACAGTATATCTGTTGAAGGGGTCAGTTACTTGATCAAACAGAACACATTTTAAGTGAGAATGGTGTTATTAAAACCACTATGAAGAATTAATTTCACATTAGAAATTCTGGCCCAGTTGGGAATTTGGGTTATTGATGGTAAATATAGATTGTTCGGATTCATTGTCAGGTAGGTTGTTTCTTAAGAGTTGCAATATCACAAATGATCGAAAAACTGATGTTTCAACTTGTGCTGATGTAATTTAAATCACAGGTGTGGAATCTTGAGGCTTGCGATGAAAAGTCTGCTAACACAATCAACTTCGGGCATGTTTTATTATATAGAATTAATCTGTAAAAAATGAATCCTGATGCAAAACCATGTGTTCTAATTAATAGCAGTCCAAATCAAGAGGCTATAATTCCATTAGCGGACTGAATGCTTAATGACTCTTGAGGTGATTAAAAGTATAGAAAATGTCTCTGTTTTGTGGTTACTCATAGAAAATTCCTTGGGTAAGGAATCCAGAAATTTAGGTGTTGTAGATAATGTAGTCTAATAATAGCACATGCTTCTGGGAGCAGGCCTAGGCCCCCCCCCCATCACTCTGACCTCAAAGCACCATTGGAACCCAAAAGAGGATTCCAGAGGGGTTTGCCCTGATTCTAGGTAGGTTGGCCTCGGTCCCTACTCTTCGCTTGCCCCATCTTTCGTGCTTCTGCGTCTTCCCCTTAGTTTTCTTCCACGAGCTGACATGTCCTTTCTGAGAGCCCCTTCCAGTTTAATTTTTTGCCATTCACCATCAGTCTGAGCAGACTTGTTCTGCCCCTCTGATAGGTAGGTGGGGACTGGGGCTCAGAGAGCAGCATGCTCAAGATTCCAGAGCCTAGGAAATGACAGACCTAGGTTCAGTTCCCAAACTGAACGGTGTGATTCCAAAGCTTCAGCTCTTTACATAAAAATGAAGTGGGAGACATGGTACGTCTATATAGTTAAGAGCCCAGCATACACTCAGGGTCTAAAGCTGTACAGGAAAAGGGCTGCGGAGCTTTCAGACTAATTTTTTTTCACAAACTGTTTTATTGAGTTAGTTCATATACTGTAACATCCCCCCTTTCATGGTGTGCAATTCAATGGCTTTGAGTAAATCCACAGTGTTGTGCAACTGTCACCTCTCCAATGTTAGTCCATTTCATCACCCCAAAAAGAAACCATCAGCATGTAAGACTGATTTTAGAGCTAAGAGCATTGAAGTAGAAGCTGAAGGTCGGGCTCCCAATCATCCTGTGCACTGGGTGAGGGTAGAAGCCAAGCTCCTGGACCAGTCCCCCAGTGGGCACCAGTGTTTGTTGACTGTGTCACATAAGCCTTCAGAACAGTAAATTCTAAACCTGTTTTTTTTTTTTTTAAACCCATGTCCAATTTTGATAAATTATCTCACTTTCTTCTGCCCATTTGTAGTAAGAAAATGACAGGATTTAAATTTTTTTCCAGGGGTGCCTGGGTGGCTCAGTTAGTTAAGCGTCTGCCTTCATGTCGGGTCATGATCCCGAGGTCCTGAGATCAAGCCCCGCATGGGGCTCCCTGCTCAGGGAGAGTCCGCTTCTCTGTCTGCCTCTGACTCTCCCCCGTGCTCTTGCTGTCACTCGAGCACGTGCTGTCCCTCTCTCTAAATAAATAAAAAAAAAATCTTAAAAAAAGTTTTTTTCCAAACACATACTTATTTTTTATGTCTTTGATTTTTCTTAAATATATCTGCCACCCCCATTGTTTTGATTGGAGAATCATCTGCATCTCCAGACTTCTAGGTCATCTTCATTGCAGGTTTGCTTGAACATATTCAATGAATCAATATAGTCATGATTTAAAATGACTCATGCATTAAGCAATTTCATGTGTAAACTTAAAGTGATCCCAGCCAGTGAGTACTACTGACATGCACGTTTATTCCTTGGGTCTTTCTTCTCTTTTCCTTAATATTCAGCTTTGGCCATTTCCTCCTTTCTGTTACCTTCTTTATGCTTATTTAAATTAAGCTCAGTTACATTTTATAGCAGTTTATGTATGTGTTCTTTTCTTCCTGCTGTGTGGTATAAAAAGGTTGGGGCTGGGAAAATGAGTAGTGGGGTGGGGAATAACCATTAAGAAGATAGCCTTGTCATGGTAAGAAGACCTCATCTTTTGCCCACTCTGGCCCCCAGCACCTTGACCTAAGACACCTGGAAGGAGGCCAGGGAGTGAGAGCCTAGCCTTGAGAACTTGTACAGGGCCTGGCTCTAAGGGATCATCTCGGGAATAATTTTCTGGGGAAAAAAAATGCATGTTTTTCTTATAAGATGAAGCATCTTCCTTCTTACATTTTACTGACAGCATCTTAGTTTCCAGTAGTATTATAGTGTTAGCGTGGTATTCAACTGCTGTTCTCAAGTTACTTTTCTATATATATAATTTAGAAAAAGATTATGTTCTAAAGTATTAGAGTAGGGAATACTTCCCTGTATATATATGTAAGTCAGTAGGAAACTAAGGTTTAGTGTATACGTTTAGTTTACACATTGTCTTTTTGTATGGAATAAGAAACACTTTAGTTCTTTCTTAGTTTCTATAATTTAGAATTTGGGGATTTTTTTTTTTTTTTGCCTTGAATTAAAAACCATGACAACCCTAAAAGTGGATCCTGGTAGGCCTACCTCTTTTTTTTTTTCCCATTAGCGTAATTATTTCTCAATTTTTATTGTTCATATTTCCTTTGGAGGATCCCTCTTATGCTTTGATTCCATTATCAGGGTTCACCCATTCATCCATCAACATTTATTAAGGATCTTTTATTTATAAGAGTGTCCCTGATGTTTCAGAGTTGAAAAAATACTCCTTATCTTCTAGGAATCACAGACTCACTAGGCAGTGAAATTAAAAAAAAAAAAATGTACTTTTTAGATGCCATGATAATTAAGTTTGGGAACAACAGATGAGAGTGCATGTACCTCAGACAGGGTGTAGGCATGGGGGCAGGGAAGGCTTCCATCAGGAAGTGATTTGTGAGCTGATCTTGAAGCGTAGGGATTTGACAGATGGAAAAAGACATTTTGGGGGGACAAGGGTAAAGGCAGGAGGTGAATAAGATTGTGGTGTCTTCAGGGTGCTCTATGGTGCAGTTAGGGTCGGAGTACCTGTAGGGTGATAACTGGATGAGGTTGGAGAGGTCTCAGGCCAGGACATGGAAATCAGGAATTTGCTCATGCTGAGGAGAGCCATTGGTGGTTAAGCAGAGGAGAGGAAGCTCAATGGGTGTTGACTGCCCTGTTGGCAGGTACCCAGAGGAGATCACCAAGGAGGCAGTTGGAAATATTGCTGGTGGGAGACCATAAGAGCTGGGACAAAGGCAGTGGTGGGGTTTGTAAGGTGAACCCCTTGGTTTCCAACTTTGTCATCAAGGTTCATTGGTGGTTCCATTGCATGAGATAGGACATAAAGGAAGACTGGCAAATTTGGGGTGGTGGGTGAGGTGGACATGCTGACTTTAGTTTTGTTAATCTAGATTCCTTGTCTTGGGAACTAGGCATATCCTCATGCCCCTTGATAAACTGTTCTTGAACAGCACCCCCCCCAACACTGTTCTACTTCTTTTTGTGCATTTTCTCATTCAGTTATCCTTCATTGGCAAATTATTGGTAAGCAAATTAAAAGCAAACCTCTGTGAGTTAAGAACCCAATGGCTAAATTAAATGAAAAGTGTTATTTTTATCTTTTTTTTTTGTTTTTAGATGAGTGGGTTGTATGCCATAGTACAGGAGTAGATTGGAAAACCATTTTTAATTAAAGATGTAGCCTTTCTTGTTGGCATAATTCTTGAGGAATCCTGCTAGCGATTGTAAAGAAATATCTAAACAGAATCTTTGAGCTGGAGGGAAACTTAGCAACTTGGGCCACCACTCTGAATTTATAATTAGGGAAAATGGATGCCAGAGAGGATAAGTGACTTCCCAGTGTCACACAACTATGGTGCAGGGACATGTCTAGTGCCTCAGTTCAGTGTTTTCTTCACCATACCTTGATGACTCCCTACAGTCATCCCATCAACATGATGGAGCAGAGTTGGAAGAACTGTAATGTTCAAGGCTGCTCAGTCTCTGGTAGACCCAGAGTCACCTGTGTTCTTGACTTTAATCTTAAATTAATCTCACTGTTCATCAGTCAGCAAGCTTGTCTGACATAATTATGGATATAGAATATACACACATGCAAAGAGTAAAAACAAGAAAAGAAAGCCATAAAAATATTGTTCAGTGTTCATTTCTTTTTTTAACTTTACTGGGTCTTTTTTTTGTTTGTTACCTTGTTCTCTCCGCACGGGGGTGAGGGGGTGGGGGGGGCAAGCAGTTTCCCTGCCTAGTCTTGGAAATGCCTATATGCCTGTGGGCAAATAATATATTAAAACAAACAATTAGAAAAAGAATGTTGATTGCCTTTTATTCAGTTTATTCTCAGTGAACCTTAATTAGGGAGAGGGATCTGGTGAAAGGTTATTTAGGTTGCTAGTTGACATAAATATTTTCAAGAGGGCATTGGAAGAATGGTTCTTAAAAGTTTTAGTTCTGTCTTCTTGTGTTTTGCAGTAGCCCTATCAGTGTTTCTTGAAATTTCTGTAGATGCAGTTTTGAAAAACTTAACCTTATTTTGGAGATGTTTAGTTAATAAATGTATTAAGAAAACTTAATACCATTCTAAAGTGAGGACTGCTTTCATGAAGTAGTATTTTTTCTACAATTTTTTTATATGTTTCTTTATGTTTCTTTGTGTTACCCTGTTCCACTCAAATAAGAGGTTTTAGTACATTTTGCACTGTTTTAAATTTAAGCTTAGGCTAGAAGCTTAGTCATTTAGTGATAGAGAAGTTTTAGGTTACCAAGTGTATGAGGTTGAAATTATTAATGCTTGGGCTGTTTCTATAATTTTCAGCTTCATTCTTTCCACGAATATTTAAATAGTTCTGGTGTGATGCTAGACCGGGTTGTGGAGGTTACAGCGGGACGTTGGGTGCACAGAGCCCCTCCTTCCAAGAAGCTTCCCTGTTGAAGCTTTGCTAATGTGAGGATATAAACACAGGAACTCCAGAGTAAAGCTTAGGAGAAACAAAATGCCAGACAGCCCATTAGAAAACCAGAAAGTCTGGTTCTGGCCCACGTGGGAGGCATCCCTGCGAACTCTTGTAAAAGTGCTTTGAGATCATCAGCTGATGAAAGCCTCCATAGTTTTATGTGTGAGGGTAATTACCAAAGATTGCCACATTACTTTGAGACAACAGATGAAACACGGTAATGGGGATTGCTGCAGTGCTGCAGGAATTGGATTTACATTCGTGAAAGCTGACCCAACAGACTGAGAAAGGCAAGCTAATTACCAGGGAAGTCTAATTCTGTTTCGAGAGCATGGATTGGGAGGATGGAAGAAATGCCATGTTCCTCCATTCTTACCTCTATCTGTTATTCATCCCACTGTTCACAAGGTGTTCTGATTTCTCTCTTAGAACCTTTTTGAGATTTAGAGATAGCTGGAATAGAGCTAGTGGGGTTTCTTGAAACTCAGATTTCATCTAGGAACTGACATGACGCCATGGATCAACCACAGACCCATTTAGGTGGGGGAGGGCTAACAGGACTTGAAAAGATGAACACCTTTAGTATGAAGGGAAGATAGAAAAATAACAGGGAAAATGCAATGGATTCATTGGATTTCTTTTCTGCTTTCTTTCTTTCTTTCTTTCTTTCTTTTTTTTTTTAAAGAGGGCTCCATGCCCAGCACGGGGCTTGATCTTGCGACTGTGAGATCAAGACCTGAGCCAAGATCAAGAGTCAGACATTTAACCGACTGAGCCAACCAGGCAACCCCAGATCCATTGGATTTCTTTATCAAGCTACCAGCTGTGCTACAAGGCCTACCAAAGGCTTGCTGTGCAATTGGTAACATCAGCTGAACAGAAATGCTATTTCCTTCCCAAACTGGTTAACAAGACACCATTGGGCTTTACCTAGAGACAGAAATAACGAACGGAAAGGACAGGGCAGGAATGGAAAAGGAAAGAGAAGGAGTGAGTTACGTGGGCTACCTAGGAGTGAGGTGTGTGTGTTTGTCTGTCTTTTGTTGCATCTTCTCTTCCCTGAAGTCACACCTCCTCTCTAGTGAGGAGTTGACTAAGGGGTATTCTATTTTAGTCTGCAGCCTTCCCATCTGGTGTCTGGATTTCTTCTAAGCTGCCACCAGTTGGGGAATGAGAATGGGGTATTAGTCTTTCATGCTGTCTCCTTTCAGGCTTCCCTACAGAACCCTTTATAAAATACTTGTTTAAAAATGGCTATTTTTATGAGTCAAAATGGTCAAATTATAGCATTTTCAAATGATTCAATGTAATGTCAACCCTTGTGATTCTGTCTTTATCACTGTCTCCTCTTCTTATACCTGCCCCTTAAATATTGCATTTATAATGATAGCTACCATTTGTTAGCACCCACCATATGCTGTGGACTTCACATGGACTCTGCAAGGAAGTCATGTTGCCCATTTTGCCCGTGAGAGACTGAGGCTCAGATAGTTGGCCCAAGATTACATGATTAGCAGGGCTCTTTGATTCAAGCTTGGAACCCTTTTGGTGCTACTATATCCCAATGCCTTTGTTTCCTTGAGTTTCACCCTTGGTCCTTATGCTTTGTATTCTGGCACAAATAAATGAATCTTTGGCTGGACAGATGGGTAAATGGGATTTTGGAGGGCCACCCAGCCACTTCAGATGAGGGTGTTTGAGATTATAAACTATAAGCAGGTTATCTTCAGGAATAGTTTGGTGCTTAATGACACTCATTCCTGTCAGAATTCACAGTGAATATCTCTCATCTCAGCCAAATTGTAACTTAAATTCTGGAAGGAGAAAGGTGCTCTGATATTCGGGTCTCAAATCTATCGCTGGGGCCATAGTTCTAGGAAATTCATCTTCATCTTCTCTCCATTTAGGTTGCTCTTCTCTAGGCTTTGAGACAGACCTTAGTCTTTTCATTCAAACACCCTGAAGACTTTGTTTTTCTTCCTTTTGCCTCTTGTTCCCAACTCTTTTTCTTCTATCCCTTACAAGTCCAAGGGGTTTGATCTTTGCTCATTCTCCATACACCTGAAGAGAATAGTTATTTCCATGCAGAGTTCCTTCCCAGGATTTCTTGGGAAATTTATGTCATTCCAGATCCCCAAAACAATCAGTTAAGAAATCAGGTAAATGGGAAAAAGTGTTGCAATTCTCCTGTGAGAATGAAACAATTAACAGAGACAGTGGTAGATGGAAGGAGTCCACTGATGTCAAGTTGAAAGCTAGCCTGTGGAATGAAGGGTAAGATTGACTTTTCCCAGAGCCAGGACAGGGTGGGAGCACAGAGGAGAGAATGGGTCGTGATTGCGTGTAGCTGTTGCTATGTTACAAATATGTGTTTGTGGCCCTGTCTGCTGCTACTGGTGAGTCATCCTTGCAAATAAAATAAGTTTATATACATAGCATATTGTATACAAATCCTGTGCATGGTACTCCAGGAACTACGTTTCTGAAGCAGAAGTCTTTAAAACGGCAATTTCAACATGCGATTCTGTGCAGGGCTGTTAACCTTCCTCATAGATTCAAACTGCAGGTTATTGCAGGGGTCAACCAACTTTTTCTCTAAAGGACCAGATAGTAAATATTTTAGGCTTTGCCAAGGCATATGGACTCTGTCAGAACTATCAGCTCTGCTGTTTTAGCGTGAAAGCAGCCATGGGCTATACGTCAAATGAACAAGTGGGGCTGTGTTCCAATAAAACATTTATTTACCAAAACAGACTGCGGGCTGGATTTGGCCAGCTCTTGGAATACTACCCAATAATGTTCACTGGCATTTTCTAGCATCTGAGTATTTGTTATAGGCTACAGTTCTTTGTAAATAACATTACTTCTTACTTATGTGACATTTTTAAAGAAGATATCCGTAATGGTGACTGAAGAATATTTGGAAGTATTTTAAGAAGAACTATAATTGGGAGAATAATTCTGGAGAAATTCCTGGAAATTCACATTTCTCATTCCTGATTCCCAAAGATGAAGATCTCTTGAGAATTTGGAAACCCCCGGAGAAGGGGATCTGCTTTATCTCCACGCTCCTCCCTACTTCCGGATTCAGTCACCATTTATCTTTCTCTCAGCTTAGTATGGCTTTCCCTGTTCTTTCTGTTTCACGGTGTCCCCCGAGTTTATCAGTTGTCTCAGGCATGTGGCCTAGTTTTGTTCCACTGGGAGACTGGGGATCTTGGGAACCGGCTGATATCCCCGTTGCCTTTCTCCAGAATTACTAAGCGATCATACCTGTCTTTCCCACACATTCAAGTGTCTGGAATAGGTAATTCTTCAAGGATACTTGATATTCGTATGCTTGGTCGTAGCGATATTATTTTAGAGCCAGAACAAGAGGACATTTGTAGTGTGATTTGTAGATGATTTGTGTTATTGTTAGGGATTGGTGTGCTTTATGCTTTTCCTACCACTGTGCTTTCATGCTTCTATTATTCTAAGGAGTAGAAAACAGGAAAGGGGACTAAGAGTGTTTACTATGAGCATTGAGTGCAATTCTTACAAACTGTCAAGATGTAATTTTCACTTATTGGCAATTAAGAACATAGATTTTGGAGTCAGCAAAACTTGAATTGATTCTTGGGTTTTCCACTTATTAAAAAAAGGTGATGGGGCGCCTGGGTGGCTCAGTCTGTTAAGCGTCTGCCTTTGGCTCAGGTCATGATCTCAGGGTCCTGGGATCGAGCCCCAGCATCACATCGGGGGGGGGGGTCCCTGCTCAGCAGGGAGTCTGCTTCTCCCTTTCCCTCCCCTTGCTCGTGCTCTCTCTCTCTCATAAATAAATAATTAATTAAAAAATCTTTTTTAAAAAAGTGTGATCTTGGGCAGTTTTACTTAACCTCTCTACATTGTTTTCTTATCTTTCAAATGGGAATGATAATACCTTCGTCTCAATTTTTGTGCTGTTAGGATTAAATCAGATGATGCAAGTGTGTGGTTAGCACAGTTCTGGAACTAAGAACTCACTAAATGATAGCTGGCATTATTAGTAAATGTCAAAGATGGAAGGCATTTACCTTGTTTCATGGGAAAGGAAACAAACTCACAGGTTTAGTGATTTGGGGAAGATCACATTAAGTAGGTTGGAAAACTGGGTTTGGCTCTTTCCTAAGTTTCCATGTTCTTGCAACCATATGTTGCTTCTTAAAGTAATTGCTGTTAAGAGTAATTTGACAGCAAGATCCACCGTGGTTTATTTGGGTTATACGGCTGGGTGGATAAACAGGGAAGGTATGGGACGATGTCTTTTTTTTTTTTATTGAAGTATAATTGGCTTATTTAACAATATCTTGGTTTCAGGTATACAACACAATTCGATATCTGTGTATATTGTAAAATGATCGCTACAATAAGTATAATTAACATCCATCGCCGTTCGAGGGGTGCTGTCTTGAAATCTGCATTATTTGGAAGCTACAATGTCTAGAGGCCAAGGATGCAGTTATAATTAAATAGTTGAGAAAACCTGCCCTGAATTTTTTTTTCTTCCTGTTGCTTAGCTGCTTTGTTGACTGCCAAGAACTTGTTTGATTTTAAGTACCTTTTATGCTTGCCTGTTCCTCAGGTCCCATAGTAATACAGTAACTTTTAAGAAACTATTTATGTTCTTTTAAATTGGATTAAAGAAAAATATACTGCTATGTCAAACCCACACTTGGGAGTAAGAACTTTTCTTTTTTTTTCTCTTTTTCCCCCTTCCTTACCCTTACTCTCCACCACTTGAGAGGAATGTGCCTCTAACCTTTATAAAGGGTCAGATTTTTGTACAGCACGATTAGCTGCCAATAATTAAACCCCAGTAAGCCAAACAAAGGAGTTGGCTACAGTTTTAGAAAAAAACTCAGCTCAATGAAAGTTTTGTGACATGTTGCTGGAGTTTGCTACATCGATAGTCATTTTATAGCACTGATTTTAATTGGTGCACATCTCTTTTGTTTTGATTTGTTTTTGTTTTTTTAACCATTCTTGGGGTTTTGAACATAACTGCCTTCCACTGCCTTTCAGGATCTGCCAAGCTTGCTTATCGGCTTGAAGTGTTTTTGTGTGGAGATGGGTCCTGTGTAGAACATTTAAGAGTTAAGTATCTAGAATTTGCTCCAGATACTTTGGCTCCCTTTTAACCAACCTGTTCTTCCTTGTAGTACACCACAGTTTTGACTTCAATCCATGTGTTATATGAGAACCTGATGAACTCTAAAACAAATATTAAATTATGTTTAATTTGAAGACTTGAGTTTCATCCAGTAACTCTTGAGCACCAGTTCCATGTTAGGTACTGGGAAGAAATGGTATAGTAGAAGGATAATATGTGATTCTTTATTGGTTTTGAGACAGACCTAGTTCAAGGCAGAGGATTAAGTGCCAGGTTGAGTCATATAGAATATAAATGCCGGAGGAGTCAGAATGGAAAGATCTGGAAAATATAAGAATCACTAAAAAAGGCTGAACGGAGGCAGGAGAGCATGGTCTTGAAGGAGTTCCATGCAGTGAAGGTAATAGGTAGGGCTGGAAGTTGGAAAGGAAATAGAAGCACCTTTGTAATTAAAAAGTCAAACTCTGACAGTTTTTCTGATGATTCTTTTTTTGAAAGAATCAGAGAAATATGCACCATTGTTTCCTTATTTTCTTGCTATCTAAAGCTCCTTCCCAGAGAGTACCTATAACTTGGAAAGCCCTAGGCAGGGCAGCTTAGCACAATGGCCCCCAACTAAAACATAGATTTAGCAAAGGGGAAAGCAACTTCAGTGTCAATCTGCCAAATTTCTCTGGCCCCCACCTCTCAGGAAACATCAGGGTTTTAGCAGTTTGTTCTGAAACTCAAGGTTGTGGATGCTGCTTTGTTAATGAGTTTGTTTTTAAGTATGTCCACTCTAGAAATGGATTTTTACTCTCTAACCTCACTAAATGCTGCAAATGTGAAATTTCTGGTTGATTTTTCTATGGAGGGGATATTATTGTTGTCCTATTTTTAGTGTGCGTTTTACATGTTTAGACTGTCTTTTCAAATTGATTAAGAGCCTTGATTTAAACTGAAGCAAGAAAAGGTTTGATAATATTTGTAATGCATTTCCCTTGAATTTCAGGGTTGTGATTTTCCTTCCAAATAATTATTTAGGAATGTTGTATTTTGGGTTTGTTTTCTGTTTAAATTTATTTACATGAACGTTTTCTTGGCAAAATGTACCTCAAGGTTAAAAAAAAAGTGCAGTTTTTTGAAAGGAGTAAATTCTTCAGTGTTTTGTGTGACTTCATTTGAATGGAAAAGTTTGGTTCTAATAAAAATTTCCTCTTCCTTTGGCAAATGTTGATGTTTTTTAAAGTCTTCCTAAAGGAAGGGGGAGCTGGGTGGCTTTTTGTTTTTTTGTTAGTTATCTAGAGCCCCTTCCCTTCCGCTTGGTGCTCCCTCCCCACCATTGTTTTATGAGCCTTTGAACTAGTACTATCTACAACTGAGAATGGTAGTTGAAAGTGGACCTAAACCAGATCATTTCTGGGTGGGACACATAAGGAACTGGTTCCTCTGGTGCAGCGGGGTGTCTCTAGGAGGAGCAGGCGTCTGGAGAGAGGCTTTCATTCTATACTTGTATACTGTTTGAATGTTTTTTGTTTTTAACCAAGTATATGTAATTAATATATGCAAAGCCATTGTTTTTGGTTTGTTTTTGTAATTGGCTGGAGTCCATGGTATATAGCTTTAAAGGAACTTGATTTTGAAATTTACCAACTGTAGATCTTACTGAGTTTTGTGTCACTTAGAAAAATATTTAAAGACCAGCATGGATCTGTGACCTCAACATAGCACACTTCATTGTTTTTCAACCCCTTCCATAATTGCTTCACTTGTAAATTGGCCTTAAGTTTTGTGGTCCCCATGGAAAGGCTTGTCAAATGTGCCCTTCCTTTAGCCAGCACATTCACAACTGCAGAATTTTCTTCTGCTTAGCTGGTTTTCCTTCTTCCCCTCTGCAGCCTTGAGCAGCTTGTGAGTGTCACATTGCCAGAGCAGAACTGCTGGAGAACTTCTAATGACTCCCCGAGCTCCTCCCGCTGCCTTCCTGTCTGGTGAATGGTGAACGAGGGAGCAGAGTGAGAACGAGAGCACACTGCCTGAGGGACTGTGGGAAGACATGACGGGGCGCCGGCTCTAAGGTAGCTGAGTCAGCTTACCCAGGAGCTCTGCAAGCAGCGTTGCCAGAGCCAGCCCTCAAGCCATTTCAACAAATCACCTCTTTTAATGCTCTTTGGCAGAGATCGAATCTACACGGTAAATTCTTAGACACAGTTTTTATTTTGTTGGTTTATATGAATCCGGTATAAAAAGGGTAGGACTCTAGCCTAATTGTTCTTAGTTCTTTTTTTTTTTTTAAAGATTTTATTTATTTATTTTTTTTGACAGAGAGAGAGAGAGAGAGAGAGAGAGAGAGAACACAAGCAGGGGAAAGGCAGAGGGAGAGGGAGAAGCAGGCTCCCCGCTGAGCAGGGAGCCCGGTGTGGGACTCGATCCCAGGACTCTGGGATCATGACCTGAAGCCGAAGGCTGTCGCTTAACCGACTGAACCACCCAGGCGTCCCCCTAATTGTTCTTAGTTCTTGCATTGCCTTGAAGGTGGGCTTCTCTCTCTCTCTCTCTTTTTTTGGGGGTGGAGCTGCTTAGTTATTCTTTACCGCTGGCCAGTTTATTCAAATACTATCAATATTTCCCTAAATATAAAATACTTCTGCCATTCTTTTCCCCTTATAGAGCCACTTTTCTTTTTTCTTCCCTCAAAGATTTCATTTATTTGAGAGAGAGAGAAAGAGCAGGGGAGGGGATGAGGGAGAAGCAGGCTCCCTACTGAGCAGGGAGCCCCATGTGGCTCAATCCCAGGACCCCGAGATCATGAACTGAGGCAAAGTACACCGCTTAACCGAATGAACCACCCAGGCGCCCCTTGATTATTTAATTTCAAAATAGTACAAAACAGTATAAATACAGACATATAAACAGGTAAAATTTCCTCCCTGCCTTTCCTCTTTTACCCATAGCTAATAAGTTGGAACACATACTTTTCCATACACGAATCTTACAGTATTACAAATAAAATCTGCATATTAATTATGTTTAAAAATTGATGAACATGACTACACATTTCGTTTTACAACTTGCTTTTTCCTTCCACTTGATAAGTTGTGGACATTTTCCCTTTTAAGCAGAATCTCAGTCTAAATAATGACTGCTTAGTGTTCCTTATAAGGCTGTAACATAATAACCAGTCCTCAAGTGAGGGGTTAGCCTATAATTTAAAGGGGGATGCGGGGGGAAACCTTTCACATGAGGGAGAAAACAAAAGCCACGGCTGTTGACATTGGACTTTTTAGTCTTAATGATGTGAGTTTTTATTTTCCAAGGCAGAGATGATGCACAGCTTTGGGCTGTTGCCGAGGTGTCAGTTATGTCAAATTTTCATCTTCTGGGTGCCTGGAAGGAACTTCTTTGGCGCGAGGCTGTGTTAATATATTAGTATAGTTGTTGGTTCTGGCTACCATCCTTGGAACATTTTGAGCGATTTTCATGCCCATTTAAGGTGGTATGAGGTTGAATTAGTTTTAAGAGGAAGTAATGAATAACTGGGATGGAATTAAGAGACTGACTTTATTTCACATATGTATTTATTTGATGGAGGAAGAGATGGTGGTGTTTGTTAATTGCTGACCCTGTGATTCTTAATTATGAAACAGGGTTAAAGTTGTTCCGCTCAGTAGTTCCCTAGTGCATTTGACAGTGAGAATCGCCAGAGAAGTTTTCAGATAACTGGGGATTGGGGATGAATATTTGTATTGTTGTTTCTTTATAAAATATTTATTTTTAGGAAGGTGATATAATAAGCTGTTTGTAAGATTAAAAAGGCACAAGAGAGTGAAAAAATAAGTTTCACTCCTCCCCATCTCCTTTGTATTGAGAGAATACAAACGGGGAGGGGTGGAGGGAAAAGAAGCAGACCCCCCTCTGAGCAGGGAACCTGAAGAGGAGCTCGATCTCAGGACCCTGGGATCATGACCTGAACTGAAAGCAGACGCTTAACCAGCTGAGCCACCCAGGCGCCCCGTATGTGTGTGTGTTTTTTTAAACCCTGATGGTATCAGTATACATTGTTTTGTGCTTTTTTTCATTGTGATACTATTTCTTGGAAGATCTTCCTTATTAATACTGCATTCTTTTTTAATGGATGCCTAGTATTCCACTGTGGACATGTGCTATAATTTATTTAACCAGTGCTATGTTGATGGCTACCTAGATGACTTCTGTTCTATTTATTATTATGAACAGGGCTCTAGGGAATATAACCTTGTACAGATAGCATTTCAAACATGTTCATGAGCATTTCTGTAGGATCCATTTCTAGTAGTAGAATTGCTGTGTCAAAGGGTACACACGTTTTAAATATGGTAGAAATTTATTGCCAGGTTACTCTGCTCATTGGGCTTGCAAAGTTTTAGATTTTTTTTTTTTTAAGATTTTATTTATCTATTCGAGAGAAGGAGAGAGAGAGAGATAGCAAGACAGAGAGCACCAGCAGGGGGGAGATGGAGAAGCAGCCTCCCTGCTGAGCAGGGAGCCTGATGTGGGGCTCGATCCCAGGACCCTGAGATCATGACCTGAGTTGAAGGCAGATGCTTAACGACTGAGCCACCCAGGCGCCCCAAAGTTTTAGATTTCAACAGCACTGGATGAGAACACTGCTTCCTCATACCCTTGCTGATCACCGTACGATTGTCAAAGGTGTTTTTCTTTGCCAAATGGATAGGTGAAAAATGATAGTTTAATGTAGCTTTAATTTGCATTTGTATTGTCATTGACCTTGAGCATCTTTTCATAATTTTAAAGACCATTTGTATTTCCCGTTGTGTTCCCCCTATGTTTGTGTCCTTAGTCCGTTTTTCCATTGGGTTATTGATTTTTCTGTTATCAGAGCTCCTGTGCATTAACAAAATTAAGTGTAATAAGTGATATTTATATGTTGTCATTTGTACAAAAGTAATTATTTTGCTGTGCAGATTATTTAAAAATTAGTATACTTAAATTTACCACTTTATTCATTCAACAGCTACTTATGGAAAGCCTCTTAGGCATTAGGCACTTGTTCTAGGCAGCAGTGTGTATCATAGTGGAGAAGACCGATCCCAATTCTTGGAGCTTACATTGTAGGGGAAGAGACAGTCAATAACAGATGTTCACAAGGATTTGTAGAGCTAAATAGATAACCTTTCTGTGGCTAAAAACCTATCTCACGGTTCCTTGGATGTCGTGTGGTTCAGTTTTCAGGTTTAAATCTTTGATCCATCTGGAATGTTAGGTATGAATCCAACTTAATTTTTCTCTAGATGCTCTGTTAATTAGGATAAGGCTGAGTTGCTGTAACCAAGGGATATGCTATGGTTCAAAGAACATAGAAGTTGATTTTTTTCCTCACCTAACAGTCCCCCTGTGAACAAACCAGGTCAGCAGAACCTCCCATGTCCACTAGTCATTGAGACTCTTGTTCCATCTGTTCAGTTGTCACTCTAGTTATCTGCATGGCCATAGATGGCGTCCCCATTATCTGGGCTCCCTCCGTGCGAAGGACAAAGGAGAAAGTCCAGGGCAAATGATCACTTCTACTTCCATTGGTGAGAACTTAGTCTTGGGGTACATCTAGCTACAAGGGAGAGTGGGGAGTGCAATTTCTGCAGGTCAACATGCACCCAAGAAGCAGCCAAGAAGGAATTTTAGTGGAAAATTAGTGGTCTTTGTCCCATTGGCTAGTCGTTCCAATTTTACTGAATACTCCCAACTTTTCTCCTTTGATTTCTTTTGTATTATACATTCCTGTATACACTTTGGTCTATTTCAGGGATATCCATTTAGTTTCATTGCTCTCTCTGCCCATACATGTACCAGGATCAGTTTTTTAACTCTTGGAGCTTATGTGTGTTTTTCCTTGTAATGGGGGTCGTTCCATTTTACAAAATTTTTGTATTTATTTTAAGTTTCCTTTGACAGAATTTTAAAGTTCCATTTTATAGAATATTCATGTCTATTTTCATGTGTGAGGTTTTTAAAAAATATATGAACTTAGTTTTCTTTAAGATTTTATTTATTTATTTGAGAGGGAGGGAGAGCAAGAGAGGGAGAGAGAGGGAGAAGCAGACTCCCCACTGAGCAGGGAGCCCGATGCGGGGCTCCATCCCAGGAATCTGGGATCATGACCTGAGCTGAAGGCAGACGCCTAACGTCTGAGCCACCCAGGCGCCCCAAAAATATATGAACTTTGAAATAATCGTATCTTCACTACTCCCTCCTCTCTAAGAAGAAAACTTGCTAATATTATGATTGGGGTTGTGATATATGTATGGATACTTTGCAAGGGCTCATATCTTTATGATGTTAATTTTTCTTGTTGGATGATAATGTTGCACAGTGTTTGGGAAACATTGTTCTGGACTGGACAGTCTTTCTATATCCTTGACCCATGAAACTTATATGATTGAAGGAAGAGAGGGGAAGGACCAACTTATAAGCTATTATGTTAATTTTATTTAATAATTTATTTCTGATTATGACTAGGTAACCGATGCCTATTTCTCTATTAAAAATGAATAAACTTGGAAGTTGAAAAAACAGTTTTCCTATTTGAAGATTAAAAAATTGTTAATATTTCATGGGACGCCTGGGTGGCTCAAAATATCTGCCTTCAGCTCAGGTCATGATCCCAGCGTCCTGAGATCGAGCCCTGCATTGGGCTCCTTGCTCAGTGGGAAGCCTGCTTCTCCCTCTCCCTCTGCTGCTCCCCCTACTTGCACCCTCTCTCTCTCTGACAAATAAATAAGTAAAATCTTTAAAAAAATAGTTGATATTTCAGAAGTTTATTACAAAAACATTTGTGGCACAAATCTGGGCAGATTTTTGCGTATACATGTTACGCAGTGCTGTTATTTCTTCTGTGTGTGTGTGTGTGTGTGTGTGTGTGTGTGTGTGTGTCTGTTAGTCTGCACCTTTTTTTTTAACAGCACACATTCTGTTTCTGTCTCCTTTTTTTTTTATTGTAAAATAAGACACAGACGCAGCTATCCATACAAAGCCTACATAGCTTAGTTAATTATTATAAGGGGAATATTTTTTTGTGACCGCCACACAGATGAGGAGACAGAATATTAGCAGTCTCCCTCGAGCCCCTGGTGTGTTCCATGCCAGACATAGCCCCTCTGCCCCTCCAGAGGTCAGTCGCTGCTTTCTTGACTTCCGGAGTAATTGCTCTGTTGCCTTTCTTTATGGTTTTATCACCCGTGTGTGCATACCTAGCCACTGTACTTTAGTTTTGCACATCTTTTTATGTCTAACTAAGTCTCTTAAACCTCAGGTTCCCCCTGCAACCCTTTCCCTTCCTTATAGTTTATCTGTTGAAGAACCCATCCATTTGACCTCTAACTGCCTACTGGCTGGATTTGGTGATTGCAACCTCATAGTTCAATTCAGCTTGTTCTTTTCCTTTTAGTGGGAAGTAGTGTTTTACCACCACTTTCTGAGCACCAGTCATACTTACTGCTGCTGGGTAGGTCATTATCTCCAGGCCTTTCAGGGGACAGAGGACAACTACATATAAAATATTTCATGAGTTCATATTGATACTTCCAATTCAAAATCAGGTGATAAGGTTCTTACTTAACCTTCTCTGTATTACCTTAATTTCACATGGAGAATTGTGGTTCTCCAACACAGCAGGAGATGATAGAATTCAAATGTACCACAGTAACTCGTTAGCTTTCTGCCACATTATACACGGAGTATTCTCAATACTGCCACAATCCTAACACTGAACCACTCGTTACAATAACTGAAAAGCAATGAAAACAACTTCTTATTGGTATGCTGTTCCCATTCTCCCTGCAGTTTTTTTTGGTAGGTGGGGGGGGTAAGTGCGGGAGATGTTTATAGTTGAAAATTGGGGCAAATTTAAACACTGATTAGCTTTTTAGATGATATTTGGAGGAGGAATACTTTTAATTTTGTTAGGTGAGATGTTGATTTTATAGTTGTATTTAGAAAAAGTCCTTATTTGTGAGAGAATTTGTGGGTGAAATGATGTGATATCTGGGATTCTCATTAAAATACCTCAGGAAGAAAATGGGCAGAATAGAGGAAATAAGATGGCTTATTTTTGAAACTGGGTGGTAGGATGGTGCTTTATAATTAAAACTGGGAGGTCAAAATAGGGTTTTTTTAATTAATTTTTTTAGGATTTTATTTATTTATTTGTCAGAGAGAGAGAGGGAGCACAAGCAGTGGGAGTGGGAGAGTGAGAAGCAGGCTCCCCACCGAGCAGGGAGCCCGATGCGGAGCCCGATGCGGGGCTCGATCCCAGGACCCTGGAACCATGACCTGAGCCAAAGGCAGATGCTTAATGACTGAGCCACCCAGGCGCCCCAAAATAGGGTTTTTTTTAAAATACTTTTCAGTTTCTATAATTTGAAATATCTGTAGTACAGTTTTTTAAAATTACTTTTATAAACAGTGAAAGGACAAGGACATATGGAAGGAGAAGAAGGTAATAAGGATTCGATGGGGTGGGGGAGGGGGGGATATGAGTAAAGAACTGGTGATTCCATTCTCTGCCTGGTGGTTCAGGTTCAGCTCAGTGGCCTTGAAGCTAGGGAATTAGGTGCCATCTTTTTTTTTTTTTTTTAAATTTTTTATTGTTATGTTAATCACCATACATCATTAGTTTTTGATGTAGTGTTCCATGATTCATTGTGCATAAAACCCAGTGCTCCACACAGAACGTGCCCTCTTTAATACCCATCACCAGGCCAACCCATCCCCCCACCCCCCCATAGGTGCTGTCTTGAGTGAGAAGAGGGAGCTGAGATATGAGGCTCTGTGGGAAACTAAGATTTAAGGGATGAGTAGCAGAAGAGGAAAACCTCCATCCAAGGAAACTGAGAAGGTCCAAACCATAAAAGTAAAGATCCAGAGAGAGTGGAACCTCTGAATCCCAACCAGGGAGGAACCCAGGGGCAGAAGGGGGTCATCAGCACCGCCATGCTGCAGAATGGGCAAGTGAGCCCACCCTCAGCATTCTCAGAACCACCTGAATTGCTGTGGGTTTGGGGGTTCCTAGGCCCCATCTTAGGTCAATCGAATAAAAATCTCTGGAGTTGAGGCTTGAGAATCCACGTTTTGAGCAATCTCCCTTATAGATCCAAAGAGCTATTTTGGTGATGGACTGGATAGAGGAGAGAGAGGATGTGGAAGGAGCTGTGTAGATTTCTCTTTCTAGAAAGTTCTCTATGAAGGATGAAGAGGGTAGATGTGGGAGGACTAGGGGCTGAGGCTGGTGGTAGTTGTTGAAATAGCTGTCGCTTATAATGATACAAGAGAGGTTTGCCTGTAAATATGGAGAACATGAATGGTTTCCTGGCAAGATGACTGAGTAGTCAGGCTAAGCTGAGCCGCCCCCCACTCCCCCACCGGAGAGATGATTTTTTTGGCAAGAACTTGATAGTTCAGGGAAAGCTTAGAAATCATCATCATGGATTAGATATTCATTTTATTTGTTATTATTTTGAATTACATATTAAAAGAGGAGAGGCTCCCATGTCTTCAGTGCCTTTGCTTCTCAAGTTTCGAGGGGTCTCCAGGCCCATCCCTGAGGAACAAGGAAGGAATGGGGTCTGCAGGGCTGACTAGGCACTTTTTTCTCTTATTCAGTTCTCCCTTGGCCCCTCTTCAGATTGTCTGTTTTCCTTTTCTTGGTTTCCTTTCTGTCATGTTCAGGTGGCACCCATCTCATGTACCTAGAGCCTCTAACAAATGTTGCCTGGTGTGGGGTGGTAGTGATTTGCTTTGGGACCATTGGAGGGATTCCTACATTTCATGATTTCATGATTTCATAATCAGTCTTCGAAGGTTGTGGAGAGAGGACAGAGGCGAGAATCCTGTTCCTCCTGTTTTCCTCTGCCTTAGGGTCTTTGTTTTGTTTTTAATAACAGATTGGGTTCCTCATTTCTGCCCTGTAGGCTTTCCACCTCAGAGTTTTGGGGCATCAGCCATTTCCTAGATTTCGTTTCTCTCTCCCCACATTAGTAGACCGCATTTATTTTTACTTTTAACTTGCCATTAATTTCTTGTTTAGGCCAGTGAGTGTTTGGGTTGGGTGGGTGGTTTTCCAGTTACATCGGTTTTCTGGTCTCTTTCTAGCTGGTATGCAGAATCTTTCCCAGCCCCATCTCCCCTTCTCCTTGTTTTCTGTTGTGGTTACTTCAGTGCTAACCCATTCAACTTGTACACTGACCCTGTGTACACGGTTCATTTTCTTTCTCATGATTGTATTTATACTTTTGATGGATATATTTAAATGAACAGCTGTGCATTTGTTGAGTCATACCACAATTATCTGATTCTGCTTTAGCTGCTCTACTGGCAAAAGCATATTTCAAGCTAAGTTGTGAGAGAATTCCATTAATCACATGCTAGTCCGGGGAGGGGAGAGGAGAAAGACCAACCACTAAGAAAAGTCTTTTGAAAGATAGTTAATTAGTTATTCCATTATTTTAGAGTAGATTGAGTTAGTTGCTCTTTGAGGTGTCACCTGAAGAAACTTTATAAAGATGTAAATAACTATAAAGGTTTAATGGTATCAGCCTTGTACGCAAAATTCCCTGGGGTCATCGATATGTAGATAAAGTTAGTAGCTGGTGCTGGTCTATTTAAATAAAGGGTTTTTTTAAAAAGTGTTCCTCTCTGTGAAGACCAGTGTTCTTGATTGAACATTTCTTGAATTCATTGGCAAAGTATTTTGTTTTAAGCCTCCTGGACAGATAACATATGATACAGAAGATGTTATAACTTTCTTTTTGTTCAAATATATTAATTGCTCATTGTAACTCTGACTGAGTCTTTGACTTCCACCAGCCAGATCTGTTTTTCTCTTAACACTTCCTTGGGGTTCTTTCTAAAGGTTATTAATAGGCATGGAAGCATGGCTTTTCAAATAGCATCAATAACTGTTAGAAGACTAGAGTGGGAGGAGGAGATAATATGTCAATTTCTGACTTGTAGAAGATGTATTTTCAAGCTACAGAAGCTGTCTCAGAGGTCACTGGGGATGGCTCTGGGCAGATCAGCTGGTGTCTGCAACTAGAGATCCATGCAGTCCTTTCCAAATGGGATATTGTCCACCAGGGAGTTGTCTGGTATACCCGGAGTCTGCCAGCCGTCTTTTGGCTTGGCTGCTTCTCTTGGATGACACCCTTGAAAACTGAAATCCAAGTTACAAATGATATCTTTTAATTTATCTCAAATACCTGGTTGCTACTATATTAAATTGATAAGGAGCCCTCCCCTCCCCGCCATCATTTCCTTGCCAGCCTGTATACAATTCCTTAAACCTCACCTCCCTCTTCCCACCTAAACCCAAGTGTAGCATAGACTAAGAAGTTAAAGTTAATGTGTTTTAATTTATATGGAGTGCCTGGTATGTGCCAGGCATGGTGATGTAGCCATGAGCTAGGTAGAATTTTTGCTCTCATGTTACTTATATTTTGATGTGTGCGGAAGGAGGAGTGGGAGAGGGGGAAACATAATAAAAATCAGTGAACTAATATATCGGCAACAGATTTCACAGTGTTAAGTGCTATCAAGAAGATATGGCAAGGTAATATAATGTAGGGGTGGGGGTGGGAAGGTCTGAGGCAGGAATGGGCTTGAGTGTGTAGGTAGCGTGGATGAGAAGGAAGGCTTTGGTCAAGCTAGTGTATAAAGTTGTTTTTTTTTTTTGTTTTTTTTTTTTAAATACCTCCACAGAAATATGCTCTGGTGTCTCCCGTTTAAAAAAAAAAAGAGGAGAGAGAGATACCTCCCTGATGCTGGCATTTTTTATTTCACCCCTCTCCCCGCCTCACCCGCCTTTAAATTATTATAGGTTAACCATATGAGTCTTAGAATTGGGACAGTTGTGTCAGATGGTAGGTGCCTGAAACACCATTTGTCTGGTAATGGGAGGGGTAGAAAGGTCTGCACTATTAGGGGAAAGGGGAAACTTCAGGCCTAGTTAGAAATGAGAAGACGGGGCCGAGGCAGACCTGACTGAGGACTTAGGGAGGAAGATGGGATTTTAGGTGGACTCCATAGTTAGGCATCCACGAGTTATGGGGGTGGGGAATAACAGGGTCCTTCCTACCACTAGGTAAAAAGAAAAAATTATGAATTTATGAGTGAATTTTATGAAAAAATATTTGTGGAAGGGGGAGGCATGAGCCCCAAGCTGCCTAGGAGAATATACCAAAACAGCTGGGAGATGATGGCATCTTATGAGCTGAAACAAAGCAGGACAGCCACAGCTATTTGATACAGAGGGAATGAAGTGGAAAATGAGGGACAGTTTCCATCTAGTCAAGCGTGTCAAAATAAAACCTCGTCTTTCGGTACCAGTAAGGCATGCAGTGGGTGATCACAACATCAGAATCTCAGAAGATTTGCTCAGTCATCATCTGTAGATCAGGTAGGGGTGCGGCAAAGTCAGTTTTGTCCTGTATACAACAATTAAAATAAATGTACTGGGGATTCTTTGGTTCCTACATGCGAGCCTAATTTAAACCTTTCACTTGTTTTCATTCAATTAAGCCTCATCTCCCCTCCACCCCCACCCCTGCAGATTATATTGTTCTTTTCCCCTCCTTTCCAAGCCTTATCTTGGGTCCATCTGTCACAGCTGGAATGTTTGTAGTGTAACTCTTTCAGTCAAAACCCTTTCTTTCCTGAAATAATCTGTAATTATTTCCTCTAACTACAGGATGAACTGATCCAGGGGCTGGGTTTCAGTTCTATAGGACTTGTCCAAGAAGCTATTTGTATTCATCTATCGCAGAAGATCAAATTACATGCTAATATTCTGAAAGTAACACCCCACCAGAAACCTTCCAGCGGCAGTGAAGTCTATATAAAACCAAGCCCTGGCAACTTACATATTGCCAGTTCAGACACAGTGTGGTGTTAAAAATATTTCACAGGTCATTTATGAACTGGAGAAAAGACCCTGACTTATATGGTATTGATGGCTTTGGTTTAGCCTTTTTTTTTTTTTTTTTTTTTTTGCAGCTGTAACTGACAGCTCATGTTTCTTTTCACCCCTTCCACAGGCCCAGGTAGTTTGGTGCAAGCTGCCCTTGGGTTATCTCTCTGCCTGTTGAGCATAGAAGAGACAGAATTGTTGGTACATAATGGACGATTTTTGTCCTGCTTGGAGGTGGTTGTGTTAAGTATATCTTCCCTCAAAGTTTTATGTCTAGAATTTGTCTTACTAGATCTAACTTTGTCCCAGATGTGCCCGACTTACACTAATTTCTGTTTTTATTTCGAGATGTGAGCTACAAGACCAGAGAGTGGGGTGGGGGATGGGAGGTAGAAACCACTTGATGAATAATATCAGAGTGGCTTGGTTTTCCTTTCACATCAAGATCTTTTTTTCAGGGATGGGGGACATAATCTGAGGTTGCAGAGCATATGAAATTAATTTTGAGGTTAGAGAGATGGGATGAGGGCATGATTGAAAGGTGGCCCAAATAACCATGAGTAAAGATTATTTTCTAAGAGGAAAATCAAGATGGTTAAAGCACAGAATGCGTTGAAGCTTGAATAAAACGTTAAGGATGACAAAAGCAGGTTGCTAAAATGTGGCTGGCTGGTTTAACAAAGGTTGTGAGTGGTGGTTGAGTAAGACCTGAACTCAGGTCAGATGGTCTTGAGCTTCACCTTGTGTCCTTGAGCAACAAGTTACTTCTACCCGCCCATTTTCTTATGTGTAAAATGGGATTAATGCGAGTATTATTTTAGAGTGTTTTGGGGAGAGATTGAATGAGATAACGCATATGATCTCTAAGCACAGTGTCTGGCTGGTTAGTATGTGCCACTGCTGTTGGATGATAATGATGTAATGTTGACAGATAACTAAGAGAAAACAGAATTACTCTTTTTTTTTTAAAGATTTTATTTATTTATTAGAGAGCAAGCGAGAGAGAAACAGCATGAGGGGGGAGAGGGTCAGAGGGAGAAGCAGGCTCCCCGCCGAGCTGGGAACCTGATGTGGGACTGCGATCCCAGGACTCTGGGATCACCACCTGAGCCGAAGGCAGACACCTAACTGACTGAGCCACCCAGGCACCCGAAAACAGAATTACTCTTAATCCTTTTCCTTGCTTTGCCTTTACCTTTTGTCTTAAAGAGAATATATTTGTTTTCCTTATGGAAGGAATAGCATAGACCATATAGAGATATAAAGAAGAAAACTGTGGAAAAGTAGTGACAACCCAAGTCATTTAAAATTGGGAAGGGCAGTTGTACAACCTGGTCTCTCTCTTTTTTTTTTTTTTAAGATTTATTTATTTATTTTAGAGAGCGTGCATGAGCAGGGTGAGGGGCAGAGGGAGAGGGAGAGAGAGAATCCTCAAAGCAGACTCCCCGCTGAGCATGGAGCCAGTTGCAGGGCTCCATTTTAGGGCCCCGAGATCATGACCTGAGACGAAATCAAGAGCTGGATGCCCAACTGACTGAGCCACCCAGGTGCCTCCAACCTGGTCTTTTAAGATTCTTTCTAACTTGGAGATTATTAGAAGTTGAATTGAGGAGAGAAAATCCCTATTGAATAAGTACTCAGTAAATTATGTGTTGAACAAATGGACAAACCAAATAAGTTTAGGCTCTCTAGACAGTGAACATTTTGTAGACTTTTCTGATGGTGAAGAATCTTAATTCATTTTACAACTTTTCCTTTATCCCCAACATTATAGATAACAAGTTGTTATCTGTTCTTAAGTCTAGGTTTTAGAAATATCCTTTATTCTAATAATAGTGGATTATTGACTAAATTGTTTAATATGAGTTCCAAAAATTGAATATAGAAGTGTATTATACTCTTGATTATTCTGTAACCAATATCAAAATGTTTTCTGATTTTTTTTGGGGGGGGTAATGTATTGCAATATATCTGTGGTTTTTATCCAGCTGTAAAATTGTGATGAGCAAAAGAAGTGCCAAACTTGGTCTCAAGCCCACACATGTTAGAAGCTGAGCTAAACAGTAGCTCTGTAAATGGAAATCAGTCTAGGCTATAAGTGGAGTTTAAAAAGTACCATGGGATTTGGAAAGCAGTTCTGTTCTGCCCTGGTGATATACCTTTTTGTAGTAGGACTATCATGAGACTGTTCTATCTCCCAAGAGAGTAGTCCTGAGACATTGTAAGAGATGGTGCTGATTTAAAGAGGGTGCCTTAGTTAAGATGGGAGGTCCCTAACCCTTTTTCTGAATAGCTATTTTCTTTGTGTCTGAAGGAAAGACAGATCAATTACTAGGGATGGAAGGCCTTATCCAAGAACAGAAAGGAGATGGTATATACTAGAGGCAAGAATTTATACTCTGAATCCTTTAGATAATAGACTGTAATCCCCAGTAGCCTATGATTTTTCAGTTAGGCATTTTGACCGTAGAACATTGCATAAGGATTTTGGTTCAACCTAAAGTAGATGAACAGTTGAGAACCTTTTTGTCATAGGTTTATGTCTCATTTAAGAAGTATTTAGTTGTGTACATAAAGTATTATTCCTGCATTAAAAAAAAATGTCTAATGCCTTCTTCCTTGACCATTAGACTTGCTGACTTCTTTGATGTTAGAGAAGTTAATGAGATTTCTAAACCTGTAGAACAGTAACATTTTTGTCATGTATCAGATAAATGTGCATCCTAAACTATCAGGTGCCATCTGGTTATCTGGTATGGCATGGTAGAAGGAATGATCAATTCAAGAGTAAGGCAGTGGTTTTCAAAATGTCCAGAATCCCGTGGACTCTCCATGACTTTCTCAGCAGTTCCACGAGGTCCTTACGTCTGTGTGAGGCTGTATTTTCTATACGTACTTTAACCAGTGCAACATGGCGTGACAGACTTAGTGCAGAATCATGCATGAGAATCCAGTCGCTTTCTACTAAGCTAAACATACAGAGATTTACAAAAATGGGAAATAATGCCACTTTTCTTACTACCTTTTTTTGGAGAAAATAATTTTTTTTTAATTCATAAAACACGGGGTAGTGTGTTTATTGTTGTTTTAAAGCAAACGCAATATTAAAAAGTTCTCCAGTTTTAATTTCTAGTAGAGGAAGTATTGATAGATATGGCTCACATTGACACACTGCTTAGAGTCCTCAATACTTTTTAAGACTATACAGTTATTCTGAGACCAAAAAGTGTGAAAACCACTGGAGTAAGGCATCCCTGAACTATTGATTTTTATGCTACTCCCTTTTCCCACTACCAGTCCCTCTTTTTTTTGCCAACCTATATCTGAAACTTCTTAGCCAAAAATACTTGAGAGCAGGATAGTTGAAAATTTACCTTTAAAAACAGTATTTTCTTTTTAGCGTATTTTAAAATTGGGAATATATCCTTAGGGCTTCAAATTGGGACTTTAGCATGCTGATTTTTTAAAAATTAAAATATGACCAGGAGGGGCGCCTGAGTGGCTCAGTTGTCAAGCATCTGCCTTCAGCTCGGTTCGTGATCCCAGGGTCCTGGGATCTAGCCCCATGTTGGGCTCCCTCCTCAGCAGGGAGCCTGCTTCTCTCTCCCACTTCTCCTGCTTGTGTTCCCTCTCTCGCTGTCTCTCTCTCTGTCAGATAAATAAATAAAATCTTAAAAAAAATATGACCAGGGATTTTATTACAGAACATTCTCCTCTCTATGTTCTTTTTCCCCTTTCCTTTTGGAGGTACCATTTTTAATAGCTGAATTAACTGGTCTGCTTCTCCCTTTCCCTCTGCCCCTCCCCCCCACTTGTGCTCTCTTATTCTCTTTCTCTCTCAAATAAATAAATAAAATCTTAAAAAAAAAAAAAAGAAACCAAAAATGATAAAGATACAACAAACACAGTCCTTACTATCATGGACCTTAGAAGATCTATGGTGGTAATCAAATAATCATCCAAACGATTATATAATTAAAAATCAAATTAAGTATCAGTTATAAAGAAACATGGTTAAATAAGACCGCTAACAAAATAACTTGAGATTTTCTGGAGGGTAGAAGAGCTTCCCCGGGAAGGTTATATCTATATAGGAAGCAAAAAGATGAGTAGAAGGGACCAGAAAAAGGATGATAGTGTGTGAGTGCACATGCATGTTTGTGTGTGTTGGGGTATGTAGCACCCTGTGGCAGAGGGTAGCATTTAAGGAAAAAGGCACAACTTCTCAGCTTCCACAGAAATCCTGTGGCTAGGGGAAGCATGGTGTCCTGCGGATTGATGACTAGTCAAAGGTTTAATTTGTAAACATTATTTCTTGTAATAAAGAATTAGTATAACCAAACTCACCATATTCCCAAAATTTTGCAGGAATTATTGAAATGGAAAAGTTCTTTGTTGTAGTCCTTTGACTTGGAAAAATTGAGCTTTTGCTAATGTAGTTTCAGGGCAGTATCAACCTTAAATTTATATCAGGTAACTACTTTCTTTCATTTGTATACTTTGATATACTACAAACTTACATGATTTCTTGCTGTCTTGGTTGTATGTATCCTTTGTTAAATTTGAGGTTTGTGTAAGAATGCATTGCTTTGCCATAGATGGGGGATAAGTAGGTATTTTTTTTTGTTTGTTTGTTTAAGGATTTTATTTATTTTATTTGACAGAGAAAGACAGTGAGAGAGGGAACGCAAGCAGGGGGAGTGAGAGAGGGAGAAGCAGGCTTCCCGCTGAGCAGGGAGCCCGACAGGGGCTCAATCCCAGGACCCCCGGAATCATAACCTGAGCCGAAGGCAGACGCTCAATGACTGAGCCGACAGGCGCCCCTGGTTTTTTGTTGTTGTTGTTGGTCCCCTTTTGGGCTGTGTGATAATGCTCCACTTTTAATTTCTTTTAAAGGAGAAGTAAGGTTCAAACACAGTAATTTGGCTTGAATTATTCAGTCACTTAATCTTTAACATCATGTTACAACAGTTTATTCATGCTTCTCAGAGTTTTTAAATTTAGTGCCAATTTTGCATTTCATAGGCTAAGATAAAATTCGAACTTAAAATTCTTTGAGAATGCTTAGCCTTATAGCTGAGAATTTTTCATGTCCCTATTGAGTTCTCTGTAAGAGGGTAGTCACCTTAGAGTGGCCACCAGTAGGAAGTAAATCTGATTAACTCCTTAAGATGATTTGTTTAGATCTGTGTAAAGGGTATATGTTTAAATTTAGCAAGAAATAAGGCGACATATGTGAGGGGGATTTGTAAGAAAGGCCTTGAATGGCAGTTTGAAGATAGTATGCTTAATTTAATTTGTCATCCTACAGTTAAAATTTTTTGTTTTACTTTTATCTATTTTTCCTCCACAGTTGTACAATGGTAGATGGAGTGATGATTCTTCCTGTGCTGATGATGATTGCTTTCCCTTCCCCTAGTATGGAAGGTAAGTGGCTCACTGGGTATTGTTTGGCTCTCTGTAAACTAGTTTATTCTTAATACTATCATACTTAATACTCCTCCGTTCTCCCCCTTTGTTAAGACTTTATTTTTTTAAAGTTATGTTTTAGGTTCACAGCAAAATTGAGAGGAAGGTATAGAGAGTTCTCGTACCCCTTGCCCCCACACATGCAGAACCTCCCCCATTGCCATCATCCCCCACCAAAGTGGTACATTTGTTATGATTGATGGACCTACATTGACACATCATTATCACCCAAGTCCATAGTTTGCATCTCTTGGTGTTATGCATTCTGTCGGTTTGGACAGATGTATAATGACATGTATCCACCATTATAGTATCATACAGAGTATCTCATTGTCCTGAACATCCTCTGTGCTTCACGTGTTTATCCCTTCCCTCCACCCTCCTTGACACTAGCAACCATTGATCTTTTTGCTGCCTCCATAGTTTTGTGTTTCCTAGAAAGACATATAGTTGGAATCATGCATTATGTAGTCTTTTTGGATTGGCTTCTTTCATTTATTAATAGGCACTTAAGGTTTCTCCGTGTCTTTTCATGGGTCGATGGCTCATTTCTTTTAGCACTGAATAATATTTCATTGTCTGGATGTACCACAATTTATCCATTGACCTACTGAAGGGACATACCGGATGCTTCCAGGTTTTGGCAGTTATGAATAAAGTTGCTACAAACATCCATGCGCAGGTTGTGTGTGGACATGTTTTCAGCTCCTTTGGGTAAACAGTAAGGCTTGTGATTACTGGGTTTTATGGTAGAGTATGTTTAGTTTTTTAAGAAGCCTCTCCATTGTCTTCCAAAGTGGCTGTACCATTTGCATTTCCACCAACAATGAATTAGAGTTCCTGTCGCTCCACATCCTCACCAGCATGTGCTGTTGTCAGTGTTCTGGGTGTTGGCCACTCTCATAGTGTGTAGTGGTGTCTCCTTGTTGTTTTATTTTGCATTTTCCTGATGACATGTGATGTGGAACATCTTTTCATATGCTTATTTGCCATCTGTATATCTTCTTTGGTGAGGTGTGTCTGTTAAGATCTTTGGCCGATTTTTTAATCAGGTTGTTGTGTTTGCTTATTTTTGAGTTTTAAGAGTTCTTTGTATATTTTGAATAACAGTCCTTTATCACATGAGTATTTTGTACATACATTCTCCCATTCTGTGACTTGCCTTTTCATTCTCTTTTGTTGTCTTTCACAGAGCAGAAGTTTTTAATTTTAATGAAGTCCAGCTTATTAATTATTTCTTTCATGAATTGTGCCTCTAAAAATTTATTGCTGTACCCAAGGTCATCTGGGTTTTCTCCTATGCTATCTAATATTATATGACATAATATTATGTAATGGGCTTTACATTAAGTTTCTAGTGGACAGTAATGTTGTAACCATTTAGGTATCCACAGTCTAGATTCTGCTCTACGCAGTATTGTTAAAAACATTTCAATAATGCTGCAGGCTTTTCGTGCCAAGAAGATATAAAATAAGGATCCTATGTGGTAAGTTTAAAAGAATTGGAGGTGTTTAAACCAGAGGAGGGGTTGAGTCCTAAGTTGTAGGGATTAATAAGGATTTAGTTGGAAAAAATTGATGGGTTAATATTTCTCACCTGGGGGCTATTTTCCCCCCCAAGGCATATTTGACAATATCTGGAGACATAACAGGCACGTTTCTAGGATTTTTTCTCCGCTGTGTAATTGCTAAACACTATGATAACTAGAAAAAAAAATCTACAGAAGGTGGTGGAATAAAGTCCCTCCAAATTCCCTTCCCTTCCCTTCCCTAGGTATAGTATCAGTTCTCTATGGTATGAAGCAGTTCCTTTTGGTTTCATTTGATATCATGGGTGGAACTGTGGTTGTGAGCATGATTGAAAAGAAAGAGTGGAAGACCAATTGAGGTGGCAATACGGTATGAACAGAGATGGAGAAGTCGAGAGAGAATGGAGAAGAGAGAAGGGGAAAAGGGCATTTATGAATCAATATTAGCAACTCTGCCATTGGTTGTTTTTTCCTGCTTTTAGCTCTTAAGCTGCGCAAAGAATCCAGCAAATGACCCTCTAATGTCACAGCGAAGATAGGTAATGGAACAAGTCCGTCTGGCTGAAGTGGAAATGGATTGCCACTGAAGTTTTGCTATTTAATATACCACCACCACTAGGATGTTTACAAGGAAGGAAAAGGGCACATCATCCTGTAGTTGCAATAGCTTTTTTTTTTTCTCTTCAACCAGAATATTCCGTGAGTGCTATGGCCTACAGTGCTCTAATCATAATAACAGTTGCCTTAGTCCTGTCTTCCCTCCATGACTCAACTCCTTGTTAACTGTCAATAGCATATTCTATGAAAAGACTCTTTGTTTTTGTATATTTACTAGGAATTAAAAAAACACACTGAGAACCCCTAATTGTAATGCACTCTAATATATTCAACATTAGTCATAAAGCAAATGTTAAGTACAAAATGCTTAACCAAAAGAGGTAAATAATAGGGTAGTTAACTAAAATCTTTATACTAGCCCCATACATTGTCTAGTGCAGACCTTTAGACCAAGTTTAAAAGGAAAGAGACCCGGGGCGCCTGGGTGGCTCAGTCGTTAAGCGCCTGCTTTCGGCTCAGGTCATGATCCCAGGGTCCCAGGATTGAGCCCCGCATCGGGCTCCCTGCTCAGCGGGAAGCCTGCTTCTCCCTCTCCCACTCCCCCTGCTTGTGTTCCCTCTCTCGCTGTGTCTCTGTTTGTCAAATAAATAAATAAAATCTTTAAAAAATAAATAAAAGGAAATAGACCCATGTTTGATGTTTGCAGAATAGCTGTGGCACCTTATTGATTGTGCTTCAGTGAAGCTAGATGGCATTACTGGGGCATAAATAAGAAAGCTATAGAGATTTAGTTCCAATATATTTTGTTGGGTAGTGTACTCTTTTTAGCTCATTGGGGGAAAAAGAAGAAAAAACAAGCAAAACTTCTTCCCCTTTGTCTCCCACATTATTCCCAAGTGTGTTCTTAAATATTGATTAGAAATAGTGTTAACACTTCAAATAATAGGTCCCAAACATTGATTTTGATAGGGTTTGGTTAGTATGAGTGTGCTTTAGAACATCTCTCAAGTTGTATGGAATCCTAAATACTCTAGGGGAAAAAAGACCAAATAAGCTTGGAAAATATTGCTTACTATAAGTACCTCTGATGATTATAGGTACTATTTATTGAGTGGCTAATATGTGCCAAATGTTGAGCTGTTTTATATGTGTTATTTCCCATAATCCTCATGATTACCCTCATGAGATAGGTTTTTGGGGGATGTGCCTTTGAATTGTTTAAAACTCTTGCTTACGGGGGCGCCTGGGTGGCTCAGTTGTTAAGTGTCTGCCTTTGGCACAGGTCATGATCCCAGGGTCCTGGGATCGAGCCCCACATTGGGCTCCCTGCTCTGTGGGGAGTCTGCTTCTCCCTCTCCCACTCCCCCTGCTTGTGTTCCCTCTCTGTGTCTCTCTCTCTGTCAAATAAATAAAATCTTAAAAAAAAAAAAAAACAACTCTTGCTTACGTTAACACAACCAACAAAAGGTGTAATGTACTTTAAGGAATGGTGTTCAAGAGTTTCAGTCATTATCGGTCTTCTTCAGAATTTGGCTTTTTTTTTTTTTTTTTTTTTTTGGTCCTTAAATTAGCTACATCCACTTTCACATTATATCTGGTGCCTGCTAGAATCCGGCTCAGTCCAGTGTGTTTGAGAGCTGAGATGAGAGCTTGTAATAGCAAATGATCAGGCTCCTTCACCTGGGTTTGTGTTTTTTATTTCTCATCTCTCATACCAGTATTCATTTTTCATGTTCATTATACATACAACTGTAGCTGCAGGAAGAGTTTTATTTGCTCTTACCGAGAAGAGCACTTGAGGCCTAATTATCTGTATATCCTTCCTTTCCCTTCCCATTAATAAAACTAATCATGCTCTAATACTACGATTATGCCACTGGGGAAAAGTCCATTTTTGTTCCAGAACCTCCATGTTTGGCTTTCCCTTTATCCCTGAGAGCATTTGCTGGTGACGTCCATGACACAAATACTTAAAATGGAATATTGCTTCAGTAATATTTCTAAGCTAAGATGACCCACATTTTATCAAATTTCCTAGCCATAGTTTTGATTTTATTACAGCAACAAGGGCTGGACTTTTACAGAGTTTTGTTGTAAGAGGTTTTGGCCTGTCCTAGAGAAGATTGCTAAGTTCTAAATTATTTTGTGGGCTGACTTGATTTTACTGTTTCCGAAGCCATTGCCGCTCAGACTTTCCAGCCCAATTACCCAATGAAGGGGATAACGTCAATAGACTTTTTGTTAGGGTCTACAAAGGTGCCCCTCTTTGCCACTGTGGGAGAAGAATAGAATAAGCCTTTCTTTGAATTTCTCATTATTGAAGATTCAGGAAGTTCTTGAAGGGGTGAATGAATGTACGAGAAATGTCTGTATTAAGTTGGTTGCTCTCATTTCTCATTACTATAATTTATCCCTTTTGTTCAGAATAAAATCATTTTCACGGATACATCATCAAATGAGAGACTTTTTGGGGAGAGAGATGAGATATAGTGAGCTGTTTGCCACTCACTCCTAGGACCTAAACTGTAAATATCTGATGAAGCGACATACTTTTAAGATACTGCTTCTTTGTTGTTAGATTTTCTTATCTAACAGAATGATGGTGTATTAGTTGATGTAAGGTGAACTATGACAAAGCCGCCTTTGAGCTTTTGCTTCTTGGGAAATGTTTGTTTCGGCTGTGGGTAGTTAAAACTAAAGCCACATCCAATTTTTTTTTTTCAGTGAACATTTAAAAACATATATTCAGTGCATTTATATGAAAGGAGGGTAGTAGCAGTAGGGTGTGGAGAAGACTCTAAAAATTCAATCTAAGTCAAATATTGAACAGATGTGAAAACAAACCCAAAATCCAAGGTCGTTAAATGATTTCCTTGTGGTCAACAGTGAGAGGGCAGTGCTGTAGCTTCTGGGCTTCTCTTTTATGAAGACAGGTCTCAAGAATGAGAAGATGAATGCCATCGCCTCTTTATGGAAAAGCTAGTGAAGCAGGAGATTTGTAGGTGTGTCACATATGCGACTTTTGCTCTCAGAAAGGAACACTAAGGAAAACAAGACACAATAAAGAATTACTTTGTAACTCCCCAAACACTATTACCCGGCCTCCTCGGAACTTCCTTCTGCAGCCTAGCATGACCTCAGGCCAGCTTCCACAGATAATGATTATACGGCATAGTCATAATTACTCAGAACTCATGTCAATTCCAAGATCCTGTAAGACACAGAGCGGAGTGACTTTCAAACTTTTCACTGTGACTCACAGTAAGAAACATTTTACAGTTGGACCCAGTGCATCTACATTTAGAAACATTTTAGAGTAGGACCCACACACATCTGAAACAAAAAAACTCATGAAGAAAACAGCAGTTACTCTTACTATGTTTAATGTACCCCCATCTCTTTCTCTCTCTTTTGTTCCATTCTATTCGGCTCTATTTTATTATTTTATTTAAAAAGAAAGAAAGAGACCTTGTCTTGAACCACTACATCGATCTCCCTACCCAGGAATGGGTCGTGACCCACGGTTTAAAAAAGGTGACTCCAGTCTGCTCCTGAGAGCTCACTGCCCGGAAATCCCTGCTGCCCCCAGGTCAAAGCTCTGACAACTGCCCTGTGTATTCTGCAGCAGAGCTGGCCCCGAGCCCTTTATTTTTTCACAAGTTCATGAAGCCTGACCATCCTCTCTTGCTCTAAGCCAGTGGTTTGACAGGAATAGGGAAGTTTACATTTGTGCCTCCTCGGCCTCGGTCATAACACTGGAACAGCTGCTGCCTGATTCTAATCAGCTGAATCTGAGCTCTGCAGACTGCCGGGGGGGGGGGGGGGGTCCTAGATCCACGGTAATGCGGCATCTAATTCTTTGTTATGGGTTAGAGCAGAGCTCGGACTTTCTGAGGATAGGACACTGGGGGGATGTGGGAAGGAGGAGGAATCGGAGGAAGAATGAAATCTCTCTTGGGAAGGCAGTGGTGAAAATCACCTGAAACAGAACAAAACAAACAAAACCCCCACCTCTGCCTGGAACTGAATGGTGATTTGGAATGGGAGTGGCCTTTTTTGTTTGTTTTGCTTATTTTGCCGCATTTATTTCCTCTTCTAAATGCGGGTACCCGCACCAAGCCAGTTTGGATGGATCCATTCAGGAAAGTTGTAAAGAATGGGTGGGTGGGGGGTGCGGAAAGATACCCACAGTCCGGCTGGGAATCAGACTCCTCTGCTGTGTATATTGTACTGCCCGTTGCCATGCTGAGTCACCCACAGTCACGGCTTCTCTTCACCTTTAACACCATGTCCTAGTTCGTAGGCTTCATGGTATCAGTTTTGCAAAGCGTTAGGGTGAATTTTTGGTAGGTAAATGATGTTGCTAGTTGAAGAGTGTCTTCTGAAGGGAACCTCTGGGCCGTGCATTGGAATCAGGCCTTTCTCAGGAGAGAGACAAAGGCAAACACTGTCACGAGCCATCGTCATCTGCTTTCCTGTGTGTCTGTGTGCATGTGTTCCCTCACTTGTCGGGCTGTTCCCCCAGTGGCACGATGGAGACAAGTGATAGGATGGTTGTGAGGAGTTTGTGGGGAAAACGTGCAAAGTGAGGCCCAGAGTGGAGTGTTCATTTTATCCCCAGTGTCTACGACAGTGCCTGGCACGTAGTTGGTGCTCAATGAATATTTGACGAATGAATGAATAGATAATGTTGGCTACAATTATAGTTATTATAATATAGAAAAGATAACATAAGAGGGACTGATCTGGGCTGAGGAGATAAGAGCACATCTTTCAAAGAATTTATTCTACTTTGGGAAAAGAGAGTCAGTTACAGCACAACCTTACAATCTTGGATACGGTAGCGCAAGTGCACCGCTAGGCACGGACGATGTCAGTGTAACTAGAAGTGGTTCCTGCTGGCAAGGAGTCCCCGTCTGGTTGCAGGAGGCAAAGGTTATAGCCCAGCACTGGGGATATGAACAGGAAGGGCCTCCATATCACACTGGGCTGGGATTGGAGACAGTAGTCCAGGGAGCTGGGGTTTGGCAGGATCGACGGGGACTAGGGCAACAAAGGAAGGACTGAGAAGGACTTCTTGCCCAGGGAAGGGCCTCACCCAGAGAAGTTGTGGGGGTGGGGGACAGACGACACCACCTGGGCAGTTCCAACATGGCCAGGGCAGTCTTGAGAAGGGATCTGGGTTGGGAGTAGAGGTCCTGCTGGCCTGGCAGGGCCTGGGGCCCTGAGCCAGTTGTCTCCTATCCGGAGGGCAGTGAGAGCTATTGTAAGGTTACGGAGGGGCAGTTTGTTTTCAAAGAGTTGTATGGTGGAAGTGGATCACAGGGTATGGCGACGTGAGAGGTAAACGGATGAGGAAAACCAGTCCTGCGGTGTTGGTGTTGTGGGGGCCAGGCCCGCATGCTGTATTTTGGGAGGTATCCCAACTAGAGCAACTTCATGGTGGCGAGCAAAACAAAAAGAGAACCTTTGTTCAAAGAGGAGACCTTTGTTATTATTACTCACATATAACAGCCACTGGAGGGGCACACGATAAGCTAATAATAATGCCACTGCTACTTTTATTAGGAAAACAGAAGCCTGAGCTGCTGACTTTTCTAGCAACTTTTGTAGGACATTTAAGTCCCTCTCGCCGGCCCTTTGTTCCTGTGTTGCCATGGAGTGTCAATAACCCGGCTCAGAATAACCCAGGCAGTGACATGCGAGGTGCAGCTTGCTTGCTGGCCTGGTGGCTGGCCAGGTTATACTGTTTTCATTGCTCCCATCTTGGGAGGAGCACTGAGCAGCTGGTTGCCCTGGCAGCTATGAAAGGTGGATGTCTCTCGGCTGCCTGGAGTTGGAAATGCAACCCAGACTTGCCTGCCTACTGAGCATGTGCAGCGCCTGATGCAGCTGATAGCGACTGAAAATAGCCCACTGAGCACCTGTCCCTTGTACACCAGCCCCTGGCCGACTGCCATTTAGGACAGCGTGGGGACTCAACTTGGTGGATAGGTGAGGGGCTGCTTCATTTTAATGGTTCTTAGGAAGATCTTGAGAACCTTTGGCCCTGGCTTAAAGGGACAGTAAGAAAGTAGCAGCCTCTTCTGAGCAGTTCCCTTTGGCACTTCTGCCATTAGTGGGTGGTCACAGTGGCTGCATACTTAGAGCATGTGCTGAAGACTCCATGCAGTTCTCTTCGCTCGGCCAGACTGTGGTCCAGTAGACTGAGGGTATACGTTTTCTCCTGGAGGTAGTAGCTTTCCTGAAAAACTCCTGGAAGGTAGCCACCCATGGTTTACATTGCCTCAGTTTTAGGATGGGGAGGCATCGGCTTAAACTATTTTGTTTGATTTTCTGCCTGTTCTTTAATCCCCCATGATTGTCAGTAGATCACCTCTACAAGGTGTCTCATTGCGAGATTCTCCTTTCTCAGCAGTCCAAATGTGGGCATAGAATAGAATCACAGCAGGGTTACGGGGCTGTCTGTTCCCCTTTGGGACTCCTTCCATTGCCTTCTGGGCTTTCATCTCTTCAGCGGGCTTGCCATTGTTGGGCACGGTTGGCATGCCAGTGTGGATGGAAGCGGGCTCTGGAAGGAAATGCTTCTGAAATGACTGGTGGTATTAAAGCTACTATTTAAAAGTGACCCTTCGTAGATACTTGGGTTATCTTTAGGCTGTCAGTGCCCTGCAGCTACAGGAGCCAATGGCAATCTGTGGAAACTCTGGCCTGGTGCTTTCGCCTTAGTTTGTGTTTAGATATCTTGCTCCCCAGCCAGAGGCCTCGTGACACATCTCAGATTTAGCTGCCTTTCTTCTGCCAAGGTCCGAGGTGATTGTGGAAGCTGGAAATGGTGTGCTGTGCCACAGAGATTGGTGGGGGTGGAGCATGGGGGAGGGAACGAGTGTTTGCAAAGCCAGTTCTGGTTCACAGCAATCTCAAAAAAATGCTTTTGGTTTCCACTTTGAGTGTAGGCACCTGGAGCCTTTCTTTGGGCTCAGGGGTAAAAAAGAATAAGCTCAAAATGACCCGGACTCACCTATGTCATGGTGACTCTAGGACCCTTTAGTGTATGACGAATCAGCCAATCTTCTTAAGTGTTGAATTTGGGAATTAGTGAATTCTTGTGGACCATATTAATTACACTGATAGGGGAAAGAAGACATACAAAGCAAAGATCAAGTTAAAGGCTGGAATACAGATGCACAAGGCATGTATTCATGGGATTGAAGGCATGGGATGCTTCTGGTAATTAACCTTGCATTGGTGTTCTGGGCCTGGTAGAGCCTTAGGATGTGAGTTGGCAGATTAGGGCACAGGGAAGTAGCAGTATTCAGAGGTTTGATCGGTGCCCTCGTTTTTCACTCTTGGATATCTTAATCTCTTGGGCTTCATCCAGGCTGGGAGCAAATAGTCTAGCAAGCACCTTATTCCCTCTGTGCTTTTTTTCTGGGGGGGGGGGTAGAGTAGGGAGCTAGAGAGGGGGAATTTAACTAATTCTGGACATTTTTACCTTTGGCTTTGGGTGCTGCAATGCCTAGAGACTGGGATCCTAAGACTGTTGTCCAACAAATTGTAGCCCTGCCCATCTTCTGAAGGATTTATCTCTGTGGTTTGAAAGCTTCCAGAAAGGGTGTGGGGGTGTGGTGGTGATTTGCTGCCGGTAAGTAGAGGAAAGATTGGCAACCCTGAAGGCCCGATTACTGGTAGGGCACAGAAGGGCAGATAGAGGGGGGGAGCCTTGCGCCGAAGCCGCCCTATAGTTCCTTCTCCACTGTCCTATCCCATGTGGAGCCCTTGGTTAAGGTTTCCTAACACCAGAATTTTCCGTACAGAGCCTGGCTAGGAAACCCTCACTGGAGCAAGGCATGCACTCCCTTGTTAGCCGGTGGAGCGCTGAGAGACAACCCACATGAGTCAGGCACACCTCTTCCCACACTGTGAACAGAGCTTCCAGCCTCAACATTGAATAGATGGGACTACATCGCTGGTTCTCTTCAAAGCTCAACCAGGAATGGCTTCCCTGAAATGTTTATTATAATTCACCAGGTCTTTTTCTCTTCACCCTCAGGCTGTGGTACTCTCTCTTACTCTTCCTGTAAGCAGAGCTTCGCTCAGACCCGGGCATTGTCAATATATGGGGTGGGGATATTCCCTGGTCTTTAAAGGAATTCCTTAGTAGGTGATTTCCATTAGGCCTTGTAACCATTTATTTCTCTGAAGCAGAGAGTCACGAAGTTTGAAGACACAATGAAGAAAGGGGTCATTATTTTCCCCCTATTAAAGAGTTGCTTCATAGACATGGTGCAAGTGTTAAAGCCGTGTCTTCGCTACATTCTGGGAACCATAAAAAGCACGGAAAAGACAGACCAATATTGTCTTAGGTCAGTACCCCACAGTGTTCTTTAACTTGTTAGTCACTTAAACACAGACCAGGTTTTTGGCTTTGAAATCGAAGGTGCGGCTGCTGCAATAGGGCTTAATTTACAGGGATTATTTCAGAGACAAGGAGTCAGCCCAGACACAAAATAAACAGATGGCACTTTTTTTTCCCCCCTCTCAGCTTCAGCAGTTCAAATGCAGGATGACTTGGGAATCCTTATCACCTTCAGCAAAGCAAGAAGGGGAAAATGATGTAATTCACTCTTCCCCACTCCCTGCTGAAAACGCCATTACTTTCACCGAGAGGAGGAACATGGCAGCAAATACCAGGGGGCATCTTTCTCACTGCCGAGCAGGCAAGTCCTGCATGACTTCCCTCACACGGCAGGAGTCAGGGCGCTTATGACGTGTCCATCGTTCTGGTCACCTTCGCATTGTAGTAGCCCAAAGTCCTCACATCAGCCATCCAAGGAAAGACCATCCAGAAAAGCCCTGCTGTTCTATTAATGTATTAAGTAATTCCTTGTTTTAGGGATGCTTGTATTTTACCTCTTTCTTCTTACAGACAAACAGGCAAACAGAACACCTACTGCACCACAACAAGTATTAATTTTCTACACTTGTAAGCCGGAGTAGGTGAACAGATGTGACTCTATGGCGAGCTCCACTAGGAAGAAGTGGTTTGCACAGACATGCTGGCTCAGTGACTAAGCCTTGCCTTAAGATCTCTGCTGACATTTAAAGACTTTATAGGCTCAGTCTGCTCTGAAAACCAGCATCATGTCTCTTGCCACTTCTAAATCCTTTCTGTGAAGAGAAAATTCATTCTGAAGCAAATACTCATCAGGCTTGTACTCCTGTCAATTACTGAGGCAGGTGGGGGTATGTAACAGGGAGCAGAATAGGCTCAGTTCCTACCCTCATGGTGCTCCTAGTCTGGAGGAAAGACCTGGACATTCAGTAGCCAGACAGACACATGCATGGGAGTGTAGGCAGGTGGTTCCTACTTTAAATCTGAGGGTATGAACAAAGGCTTCTCCGAAGGGAAGGCAGATGATAACTAGGTAAATGGGGTGTCGGCAGGGAGGGAGTGAAGCCTTACCCGTGGAGGAAATTCCATACCTAAAGGACCTGACATCCTAGAGCAAGAGAGGCCTTCCAAAAATGGAGGGGTGATGAGGGGAGCCTAAAGAGGTAGAGATCGGCTCCACCAGGACTTCTGGCCCCATGAACCACCCCGTCTGTATTTCAAGAATCATGGCAGGCAGAGAGGACTACATCTGAATGGGGATGCCGTTTGCTCAGTTCCAGAACACTGGAGGAAGGGCACATTTGTAGCCATCATCAGTTCAAAATCTTGGGAATCCTGAAATCATTTTTTGTTGTTGTTATTCTAATTTATATGTGATCCTGTTTGATCTTTCTTAACTCCTGGAATATGTTTTCTTCTTGGCTTTACAACTTTGCCAAGTATTGCTTTCTCTGATCAGGGGGAAAAAAAGTGATTTGGGTTCCCTAAATGGGTGTTTTATAATTAGTATTTAGGCTCCTGGTGTACTGTATTCCCGAGCATATAGCTTGCCTTCTTGCCAGACCATCAAATGCCCTTCACGAGGCGTTCCAGACTGACCTTTGTGTTTCTGTCTTAGGAGCAGGCTTCTGGCAGTGATACCTGGCATTGCAAAATCCATCACTGAGCCTTTGTTTAATGCCAGAGATCTCAAATGCTTTCCGATTCTGGAGAAGTGCCAAGCTGCACTCTTGGATTAGGAGGCGATGGAAGGACTCCCATATCTATAAGCCTAATATAAGCTGTCATTTCAAATGAATGAATCATTTATGCTGTTGGAAGGAGTCCAGGGATGTTTGGGGTTCCTTTTTTTTTAGCCTATAAAATTCTGAGCTATACGACTTTTATAAGAATAGTCTAATCACCACATTGTTATTTGTGCTACTTTGAGGTGAGTTCTAAGAAAATCAGTCTGTTTCTTTTGCTGACCTCTGGGGTCATAGCTGCACGCTGGTTTACTTGTAGCGTTTTCTCATTTGTCTTTTGTGTCAGACTTTAGTGGGAGATACGAGGTTTTGTGCACCATTTAGAATGATAATCAGTTTAAATGCTTTAAAGTATTATGGAGTGCATGACTGAGAACGTTGAGGATAAGCCCATAGTGTTGTGCTTCAATTTGTCAAGTCCCACTTGGCTCAGGTTGTGATCCCAGAATCCTGGGATCAAGCCCCGTGTTCAGCTCCCTGCTGAGCAGGGAGTCTGCTTCTCCTGCTCCCCCTGCTTGTGTGCTTTCTCTCTCCGTCAAATAAATAAATAAAATCTTAAAAAATAAATAAATAAAATAAAACATAAATGTAAATACTTTTACTCTGAGGTACAAGATCATCCCAAACTGTGAACATTCTTTAAAAAAAGTCCACAATACTCTTTGCCCTGCGTCTTCCTGTGACTGTCTACGGTTAGGCTACCAGAGTAGGTGTGTCCAGATGATGAGCTGAGTATCGCCCAGAACAAGCAGGATCTTTGAAAAGATTTGGGATTCTGAGCCTGGGCCTCTGGTTTTGGAGCCTGCCCCCAGTCCTCCCAGGATTGGCTGGGAGTCGAGGACTCCCTGCTGCTCCCAGTCAGGCCCGGGCTGCGAGTGTGTTCACAGGGACCTGGTTCTGGTGATACAAAGGGCACGCAGTGCCAGCCATAACACTGAGTAATGCTGGGAGGTGCCTTTTAGAACAAACAATGTGGGTGAGCTTTGCAGACAGGGAATACCTCTGGCTTGACATTTAAATTACTGAATTATTTAAATGAATGTCAATTAGGTGGCGTATACTGGCTGCCTTCTGCCAGGGCACTTCCTAGTTATTTGCACAGGCAGAGTGTAAAGTACTTCATATCAGATGTGGCACTTCCTGTCTGTCCTGTTGAAAATCAGTCACAGAAGGTGTTTATCCATGTCTTGGTGTGTCTCGATGTATACAGTATACCTATCACTGTCTGAGAGATTAGAGGTCCAGACTCTTACCTGTGGCCCTAGAAGGGATTTTTGTGCTCACTCTTGGATCCTGTGCGCCACCCCCGCCCCCCTCCAACGCACTCCAGATAAAATATCACAGGCTCACACATGTTACAGTTATTCCTAAATTTTGACGAGACTAAAACAGTGAGTCATGGGCATTTTGGGGCCTGCTGTGTTCTTAGAATTGTGGATATTAAGATATGAAAATGCTACTACCTTGCTTTTAACCTTCTTTGTTGAATCAGTAATCCTAGCTCAGAAATCTTTTTGGCATCTCTTCGACTAATCCACTCTGTTGGATGAAGCTGCCAAAGTGGCATTTAACTAATGTGTGTGTGCATGCAGGCATGTCGTGGGACATGTGGTCATTTTTATAGACTTATGAATTCAGGGTCTTCATTTATACTTGGTGGTATATAAAGAATAGATTCATGAAGGGCTCTGCTAATTAGTTACATGGAAATATACAAATTAAGAAGATTAAATGTTGGTGAGAAGCACAACTGGAAGTGAAGCTGGTGAAGGCTTTGTACTTTTCCCATTAGCTAACTGCTGGACTGAGCTCATGGTTCTTCATAGCAGAAATTAAGTTAATTACCATGTATCATTAACAACCGTCTTTCTTCCCCTTTTTTCTTTTTCTGGATTGTGGAGGAGAGGCTCTGAAAACTCTAGTTTTTGACACCTTAAGAAGAATGACCTATTTAAAGGTAGTCAACCCCAGGCCACTTGTGTACAACTAGTGAAGGGATATAAAGATTCAGGGAGAGTATTTAATAAATGAATGAATCCCTTTGACTTACTTTATGATCCCCACAGGATAAGATCTGATTACAGTTTATAACCCGTGATGCCTGTGTGCACTGCAGAGTTGGGTATAGTGAGTTGACTTTTACTAAAGATGGTATTTACTTGAGGCTGCTCAATTCTGGCAAAATTCTTTAGGTTACATTCCAGACATCTGTCAGACCATCCCCACATCCTGTCAAAAAATAGGAACCTTGGAAGGGCAGTCCACATCTTATGAATATGGAGCTAGAGTTCAGTTCGGGCTCTTATTTATTTATTTATTTATTCATTCATTTATTCATTTATTCATTTATTTATTTTTTCAGTATGCTCTACCCCCAACTTGGGGCTTGAACTCATGATCCTGAGATCGAGAGCTGTATGCTCTACTGACTGAGCCAGCCGGGGACCCTAAGGGCTCTGATTTTAAAAGCAGAGTTCAGTCTGAGAGCACATGAAAGGAATTATTATTGTTGTTATCTTATTTTTTTTTAAATTTTACATTTTTTATTAGAACCACAAGATGTCATTAATTGTTTTGTACCTGGACCATCCATTTCCATAGGCTCAATGATGAGCAAGGCCTCTGTTGTCCAGCGTTACCTGTCTGTGGTTGTGCCTAATGGACCACAGGTGCAGCGAGTTGAGTAATCCATACTCCTCAGTCCATTATCAGTCCATGAACAGCTACTCTCTTACATGGTTTTCATTTTACCCCTTCATCCTAACACTGACCCCTCAGCCCCAACCCAGCGTCAATAGACACAACCTCTTCAGTGTGGTAGTATGTATCTTTGGATATCTATGAGCTTTGAAAATATTTAGGACTTTAAAAATATATGTTTGTGTTTCAAATTTTCATAAATGCGTTATTGCATGGTTTTAAAATATAGTGTTTTAAATTCCCTGCTGTAGATCACAAACAAATCAACGGACACCATTAACTCTCCCCCTTACCCTGCCTATCCATTTCCCTCCAAAGAATCATCACCTGTTGGACAGCATAGTTGGCAACCCTCATCCCAGCTCTGTGCCATTCAAGAGTGGCAAGCATGTCTAGACTCCCTAGAAATATTATCTTTCAACTCACTTTTGGCAAGTGTAAACTTTTGCTGGATTATGTCAACAGATATATATGTTTCTCCCCCTCATAGAAATAGATTGGTGCTGGAATTTCTCTAGGCAGGGAAAATAAAGACTATCTTTTGGCTCATTAAAATTTTTGCTCATTAAAAATGTCTGAGGCTCTTGATTCTCGGGGGTGAGACTGGTGACATACATACACTGTCAGCGGCTATTTTGGATTTTCTGCTTTCAGGCATGTCTTTGCTCTTGGATGAGCCCCTTGTGGTTTTCAAAAGAACTAGCAAGTCAATTATAAATAGAAGGCTTGTGTCTGTGTGTCTGCATGCACTTACTCTGTGGGATGAGGCACCCACATTACAGTGGGTAGTGAACTATTTTTCACTTCTTTGAAGAGGGAAGAAGAAAGATTAAGAACACTTCTCTTTTTGAGATAACCCACGTCTCCACACACACCCACACAAATCTGTGTAAATGAACTTGACATTTTCAAAGACCTTACCTTAAGGTCTCCTCTTGAAAGCACAGCCACCCGACCTGTTATTTTAAGAAAGAAGCAGTTACCTCACAGACCTGCCACAGAGGGTTCAAGAATGAGAAGGCAGTCAGTCTGTGCCATAGGCCTTTGGAGCGAGCTTCTGAAAGCTGAATTTCTTTATATGAACACTGCTTCAGAACCTCTAGGGCTTGGCTGTTTACATTCTGTCTTCACTTTTCTTCCCGACTAGTGCAAACTGTTGGGACCAGCAAGTCTGAACTGATCATTCTAACAAGGGAAGGGAAAAGAAAGAGTGGTTTGAAAGATTAGATTGCAAATGAATGTTTCCTGAAGAAGATAATTAGGAGGTCCAATTAGGTGTGCTTCACTATGGATAATACGTTTCTGCCTCTTTCCATTGCACCTTGGACCTAGTGGGTGTGGACAGCTTCTGTGTAACCTACCTGTTACCTGACTGTTAAAACATTGTTCTGTTCCCTCTGTCTCCTGGTACCCTCATCTTCAAATGATGAGCATTATGTCCTGGAAGAACATTTTATTTTGATGCAAGAAAATTGGGATGTGAGAGCCTATCTGGCCAAAGATAACGTGAAAACTGCAGTGGGGGAGGTTCATTGTCAGAAGCATGTGGGTAACCATTCTTTGGCCTGGTGTGATCTAAAAGAGTACACAGCTCGTATAAATGCACTCATATATTGAGAGGTGATTATTATTTGGTGGTTGGTCAAGTGAGAGATATAAGATAACAAAATGTGGACATCACGGCCGGTGATGATTCTTGGCCTGACTTTGTTTGGTAAATGTGTTATAATGGTCTTGGAGAAGCTGTCTCATTCCCCTGATGGGAATAAAATCCATGGTGTGATTTTTTTTTTTCCTTCCTCTTGCTCTTTTGCAGATGAGAAGCCCAAGGTGAACCCCAAACTTTACATGTGTGTGTGTGAAGGCCTCTCCTGTGGGAGCGAGGACCATTGTGAAGGCCAGCAGTGCTTTTCCTCACTGAGCATAAATGACGGCTTCCATGTCTACCAGAAAGGCTGCTTCCAGGTCTACGAGCAGGGGAAGATGACCTGTAAGACCCCACCATCACCTGGCCAAGCCGTGGAGTGCTGCCAAGGGGACTGGTGTAACAGGAACATCACGGCCCAGCTGCCCACTAAAGGTTCCCATGGACTTTTCTATTTCTAGATCAAGGGTTTCCGTTGGTGGTGTTCTGATTCTGTGTGGGTTAAAGATGGAAATAGCCACAAGGCTTTCCTCCTACTCTTTGAACTAGAGGCCATGAGTGACAAGAAAGGTAGCTCTAGGTGAGGAAGGGAAAGGCATGGCCTTTTGGAGTCTCAAGGGAGGGATAGATATCTTTGGGTAAGTGAGCAAGGTAATGGCTATCTTGGGGACGGCTTGGCTGGCTGGACCTCTCTCCGTAGTCATGTGCAGGTGAACAGCTCTTTCTCTTCAGGAGCCATGATTTCATAATTTCTGAAACAGTTGTGCTTGGTAAATATTCATCTCGATATTGAGTGTGTAGGAAGGAAAACAAAACATAGGCCTCTGGTGGCTGAGTGGGATAGGTTTCCTTCTTTATGAGGAAGGAGACAAAGCCTCACTAATCTTGGCTCCCACATCTGATTTCCCAGCGAACCATCACGGAATCCTGAAGCTGAGTCCGACTTCACACGAACCTTGTAGTTTATGTGAAATCTTCTCTGTGTTGTGTGTGTATGGATTCCAAATCCAGTGGAAATCAGTCTTCCTCTGAAACTGTTACCCCATTAAATGAGCCCTAATTTGCTATCTCAGAGTCCCTGCAAACATTAATGTTCCTTAGTCTTTGTCAGCTCATTCCAAGCCAGTTGATTCTCTTAACCTATGGTACATTTTCAGTTGGCGTAATTACTTAATTTTGCACTCACAAAAGAAGAAACAAACCGAAAAAGTGGAGTGGGAGAGGCTACTAGGATCACCCACTGCCAGAAATGTCAGCCAGCAGGGGAAGAGAGAGAAAAATGAAAAAAAAGAAAAAGGAAAAAACTGATAACAGGATTCTGCTGTGCAGTATTTCAGTTATGGTGATGACCTCAAGGCATATAGGAAATGTTAATTCTGTATGCAAATGAGGTTGAATAATAAAAGAAGATTTTTAAAAGAGAGATTAAGTATTTAAATAGCTAAAACTAAAAGGGTACTTGATGGAACAAACTTTACTCTTAACCTTTTTGAATTAAATGGTAATTAATGGAGTGGATGGCCGTGAAGAAGTATCTGCACTCACAGAGAGGTTATACCTACAGTACGGAAAGTTCCTGATCTGCAGAACACTTCGCAAGACTCCGAGTTGTAATAGAAAATTTATTTTCTTTACTTAAGGAATTTCTAATTCAATTAGGGAGGCACCATATTTATAATTTAATGTTGTATATAATTAGTTTTACACTTTATCGTACAGATGACATGTACTATCGGGTATTATGTGCCAAGTCGTTGATTAATTTGGATTTGGAAAGTTAAAAGAAATGTATAAAGGCTGTCAGGCTTGCGGAAGGATTGTGGATTGTGGAAGGAGGCAGAGACGTGGAAGAGTCCTATGTGAGGAAGAACAGGGCTTTTGGTGACACCATGTCCTAAGGGGTTTGTCATTCAGAGATGATTATTGGTTGGGGACCTTTTAATTATGGACCATCACGATCTAACCAAGAAATTTTTTAATTCAACTCACTAGGCAAGTAGAAAGTCTGTGTGTATTTGCCCGAGTGGTAACGCACGGATGTTTGAATGGGTAATGTGATAATGCCGAGCGAGGGGGTGAATGAGTGATTAGGCGAGTGAGTGAATCAGTGAATGAATGTTTTGAGTGAGTGGATATTGAATAAGTGAGTAAAAGAACAGATGAATGAATCGGTTCCTAGGCAGAAATCGTGATGTGGAAAGATCAATGAGAATTCAGTGGTAGACATCCAAGATACACTGAGGAGAGAGACCACAGATTGGGTAATTTGTTTTTAACTCAGATAGCACTTTCTCATAGGAATATTACATCATAATCTCTGTAAGGGCTAAGGATAAAACATTTGTACAGATCAAATCTACATCAATAAGAGTAGTACCAGAGTACTACTTCTTATCATAAACGTCCACATATGTGCATCAATATGGTTGGTTCTCGGCAGATTTTTTCAAACTCCAGTTGTACCTAAATGAATAATGGTTCAAATGACCGGGCCGTTGTCCAGGTGTTAGGAAGTATTTTAGTTTTTAACAGTTTGTGACTTGGGAGACCAGGTGGTCAGGCTCAGGAGCTACTCGTTAGGTATCGGTTGTGCTAAATAATAAGTAAACCGTGATCCTTACAGCCAATTGCATTCCTTTTCTCCCCCATCTCCAGGGAAATCCTTTCCTGGAACACAGAATTTCCACTTGGAGGTCGGCCTCATTATTCTCTCCGTAGTATTTGCAGTATGCCTTCTAGCTTGCCTACTGGGAGTGGCTCTCCGAAAATTTAAAAGGCGCAACCAAGAACGCCTCAATCCCAGAGATGTGGAGTACGGCACCATCGAAGGGCTCATCACCACCAATGTTGGAGACAGCACTTTAGCAGTGAGTTTGAGACCCCAGGGAATCCCAAGCATAACAAAGATGGCTAAACATGCATTCTTAATTTCACCGCGAGATGCTAACCAGTAGCTGGGGACTGGACAGTGTGCACACGTACCACTGGTCACTTGAGTCCTAGGCAAGCCTATGTTGGCACCTGTTTTGGTCTCCCCTATGTGAGAACATTTATTTTAGATAGACATTTCTGTTTAACGAGGGAGGGGATTTATTTTAGTAGATTCTTGGTAGTTATTTTTCTTTTGGGAGTAAGGGAAAAGGTGCAGAGAATGGTTGCCTATAATTCTGGGCAGGGGGCCTTGGAGTAACTCAGTTACTCTATTTTTAGCAATAAAAGTGCTTTCAAAAAAAAAAAGCACCTTTGCTTAATATTAAAATCAGTTTCCCTTCTAGATTATTTTAACACCCTGTAATTTAAGACTTTAAACTTGACATCCAAAAAAAGCAGCTATTAAACTTTTCACGCTCCTGTGCTGCCCCCTTGTGGAGTGTAGTCTTTTGGTTAAATCAGTGCTGTCCAATAGGAATAGGTATGCCACATCTGTAATTTTAAATTTTCTAGTGGCCACTTAAAAAAAAGTTTAAAAAACCCCCACCATAGGTGATATTAATTTTAACAACATATTTGACTTAATGTATATAGTTATTACCGTTTCAACATATAGTCATTAATCAGAAAGAATTATGAATGTGCTATTTTACATTCTTTCTTTTTTTTTGAACTGCGTTTTAAAAATGTGCATATGTTACACTCACAGCATATATCAGTTCAGAATAACCACATTTCACTTGCTAAAAGTTAATATGTGGCTGGTAGCTACCCTCATGGACCCGCTCAGGGTTAGACACCGTTGTGTTTATATGTTTTAAAGTTATTCTTTTGCATATTTTTCATTGATGAAATCACATGAAAAAGTGTCTTCCTTTTTTTACTTTTAAAAATTGTCAAGTGTGAATTTGAAAGGAACTTTAAACTTTAAGTGAGAAAAGGGAACCACTTGCTATAAATAGGTTACCATAAAATGCAAAAGAGAGAAGCGATAACATTCTGAAGCGATCCTATGCTGAATCTGATGCCTCTTCTGAAAAAGGTGAAGATTTGTGAGTGTTAGGTGTTAAAGACAGGCTGATACCCAATCGAGACTCTCCTTGTCATATGTGATGGGAGACCATCAAGGTAATAACTTTCTAATGTGATCCAGTGTTATTTAATGTCATGGCCTTGCATCAGCTAAGACCATCTCGTATTAAGTCTCGTTCTGCTAGACGACAAGCTTACGAGTGAATGGTAGGTCTGCAGGTAAGCCTGCTCTCCATCTTCCTCTCTGCTGGAGAAGACTCACCCTCACCAGTCTCTGTAGCTCAGGTGCTATTCTTGGACCAGCCTTGGCGAGTTGTTAAAACATCTGGTGGTGGCTGATACAGGCTGAGAAATATCCCATGCGCCTGCCTTCCCCATCCTTGGGCCACCAGTCAAGTGTACATTTTTGTATGGGAAGTGGGAAGGAACCCCGTTTTCTTTCTTTTACCTACCTGTTTAGATTGTGGTATGGCAGAACTGGAGAAAAGAGGAGGTGAGGATGTTCTGTGTCCCAAAGTAGAGAAATACAGGTTTTTGTTAGAAATGTACTTAGAAGTTTGTTTCCCGTATTAAGGAAAATTCAGGGAGTTTATTGAGTTAGTAGCAAGATATGAAGCTGAATCCTGGCAAAGCTTTAGCAAAGCAAGATTCTGAAGGAGATTAGTCAGAACTCCATTCCCTAGAACTGCTAACCACCATGGCTGATGATAGGGATATCTAGTGTAAATCACTGTTCAAGTAGCTTCTCCAAGTATGGAAGAGGAATGGGAATGGATGCTAAAATAGTCTTCTCAACTCAACCATGTTAGGGGACAGTGTACCGCGATAACAATAACACAGCAAAGAACACTGTTTAAAACAAGCTGTCGTTATTGGTCTATATACTTTCTTATTTAAGTGATATGCTCATTTATGTAATTCAACAAAGCCTATCTCACTGAACAGCCTCCTATATTGAAAAAGAAGCCTTGGGGTCCAGAAGTTGAAGTAGATGTTTGTTAGTCTTTGGCTGAAGCCACCCCCTGCCTTAAGTCTATGAACTAGATTTAAAATCACGATTATACATTATGAAAAAAAAACACATTTGTTTAATTTTCAAAATTATTCTCTCACAAAAAGTGAATGAATAACGAGAAAAAAGAACAGCAAAAGAGATGGTTAGGGAGACGTGAAACTACTTCATCTACATTCAATTTCTTGTTGATTATCCATTTTGTGGTTTTTAAGGATTCTAAATATCTTCCTTTGGATGTTCAGATTTTGGTAATTTTGCTGATCAACAGTACTTCACAGTGGTGCTCAGAGTAAGTAAAAGAAGATGAAATTCACACAAATCAATGTATTGCTTTAACAGGCCAGCTAAAATGTTTGGGAAAGAATGAGCTTTGGGGAATGTTAGCTCAACACTACTCCACCCTTACCACCATCACCACGGGCACAATACCGTGTGTTCCAGATAATCCATTCCTGATACAAAGAGACATCTCCTCCTTGGCTTGCACTGAGAATCAAAGGGAAGAACTTAGCAAATGAACTAATTGGGAATTTTTTTCACAATATGTTCATTTTTAGAAGTAGGTTTGGGGCATGGTTATATGTTGTTGTTGTTTCCCCCCCCCCCCCCCCCGATTTGTAGATAATTCACACCTAGAAATGACACTGAGGGTTAGGTTTTGTGATGCTTTTTTTCCTCACCTACCTAAAGGGTAATCCACCCAGGTGGCCCCTCTCTGCTTGAGTGTACCAGCTAGATGACCCACGTGGCCACTGGAGTCTTTGCAGTAGAAACAACATTAGAGTTGTTTGTTCCTTCTTCCTGATTTGTTTGTTCCTTGTTAGAGTTCCTTAGTTGGCATGTCAACTAAAGTGAATCTTTTCATAGATACTTATGAGAAGAGCAGAACGTGGTTAGTTATGCCCAGGCCTTGGACTTGAAGGCCCTTCCCCTCTTTTTGCTCTGCTTGCTCCTCTTTCTCCTGTTTCCCCTTGTGCTCAGCCCAGCTTCTTGGACTTTCTAATTTGCATCTTTGACCTTGTCCACTCAGCTTTTTTTTTTTTTTTCTTCTTTTAATATATATTTTTTTATTCTAAAACTCTGGATGCAAGAAAAGACTACTTATCCTTCAGGAAAACCTATCAGAAGAAGGGCCAGCTTCTGGTTTTCCTAAGAAAACCCATTCTTTCTCCAGTGGTCCACGCACACTAACGTGCCCCATGTCCAGGATTGGCTTCTCCATGCGAGTTACAGTGATATGCATGCTCGTATTCTAAACTGGGAACTGTTTCTCAGTAGTTTCTTTTTCTCCTTGTCTTGAACCACAGGATTTATTGGATCATTCATGTACATCAGGAAGCGGCTCTGGTCTCCCTTTTCTGGTACAAAGAACAGTGGCTCGTCAGATCACACTGTTGGAGTGTGTCGGTAATTCTTTTTTCTCTTCTTTGTGGGTTGTATGCAATGTTAACTGTGGCTGTAGAAGCAGGATGGAACTTGGAGAATCTGCCTCGTGTTACCTGTTGCTCGTGAAATGACAGGAGACGGTGTGGCTCTGTATCTGGTCTCCGTGAGTGCGTTGGAGCACCTCCTCTTGTTGGAATTCTTGTCCAAGGAATGTGTGGCTAGTTGCAAGTAGACCTTTTGGGATGACAGGAAGGCCTGAGAAATGAATTAGCATAGCTGCTCCTGACTACTGCAGGCATTGAGCGATCTGAGGGGAGTAGGCGTTTGGATAATACACTTGCCTATGGCAATTCTCCAAGCCCTCTCACTCTCCCACTGCCTTTAAAAATACTGAGATAAATTTACCAAAGCTACCTTTATAATTGCTTTGTTTAAACAAGAGCAATATCCATTTCTCTATGGCCTCTCATATTTTCCCCGTCTAAGAACATGTTTATATATAGATGCATTCATAATGTGTATACAGTTTATATTCCTTCTTTCAGTTTTAAGCTCATAGACATTTCCATATATCTGTACACATCACAAATATTTTAAAAAGATGTGTAACGATGGTCTTTTGAATGATCATTGAATCGTAACAGTACTACTTGAGAAAGCTTTTGCACGCATTGCACCTTTCTTTTGAGTACTCAGAATAAATTCCCAGGAGTTGGGGTTCCTGGGTCAAAATTTGTGACCTTTTTATGGCTTGTTTATAAATTGCTGGTTGCCCTCTAGGAAGATAGTACAAAATGCCTTTTTTGGAGGGGGCGGTCCTCAGTTGTATTAGTTTTGCTTGTATTTGGCGGGTATTTGCAAGTCACGTGGTAGTTGTCATTAATTTCTTTTTGGGCAGCATGTAGGGATGCCCAGAGGGGTGGTGATAGGTTGGCAGTGTCTCCACACTCTCTTTCTAGTTCTCCTGGTTTCTTTTCACGGCAGCTCCGGTCGTCCCATCCTTGGCTTTTGGGAGGTAGCTGGACTTCATAAGCTGCCTTTACCGCTGGTGGAAGAGAAGCATGACGTGTGGCTCAGACACAGTCCCAGTGGTTGCAGACCCAGAGCAAAGGCAAGAGGCTCCCGCTGGTCACTTGTGTGCCTGCAGGTGACACTTGTGCTCATACTACGCTTCTCTTCCACCGTGGACTGTGAGCGGAGAAAGCATAAATGGAAACACCCCAAATGTGCCCACTGTGTGCCACCAGGGTTGTCCTCTTGTACTGCCTAACATCCAGTTTGCTTAGGAACAGGGGTATTTGGGTAGGAGTGAGAAGGCAGTGACGGGGGCTGTCTACCTGTCTTGCTTACTCCTGCCCTACTGTCCCACAGCCACTCACCATTCACAGAGCCGCCAATGTCCATATCAGTTCGCAGAGCCCAACCCCAGAGTCCAAAGGGCAAAACAGTATTGTACCTTTACAGACACATACTGTTTCTGGTAGTGTAGATATTCTTGAGCATTTTTGGAAATAGTGTAAATTCAATTATAGCATTTTGTTGGTTCAGTGCTGAAGACTTTCATAAAAGCAATGCCATTTCAGTAGCTTATACTTAGTGTTCATGTGGTACAGCCTTGAATAAAAATGTATGTGATGAACTGCTTGGATAGTATGTTACCATTTTGGGTTCAAAGTTGGACACGATCAGTTGTTACCAGATAGTGATTCGTGAACCCCCCCAAATTTCAGATACTTTATGGATTCCCATGGGGGCTCTGTGCCCCCGTACATTTGGGCAGTTCTGCTTCTGTTTTTAGGAACTTCTGAATAAGGTTGCATTTCTAAAAAGCATTTGACAACTTAAAAGCATTTGAAAACCATTGAAGTAGGTTTCTATTTTAAATCTGTCTACTTATCCTGACATCCATCTCTGTTTCCTTAAAAAAAAAAAAAAAAAAAAAGGATTTAAGGCAACTTTATAGTAATGTATACAATTCTCCGGGATATTTTTTTCTCTCCTTCCTAATGAGACTGTGTGAGGACAAAGGGCAAATAAAGATACAGAATGTAACCAAAGGCAGGAAAAGCTCAGCATACTGTTTCCCAGCAGCCTGTTTGTAGTGTCTTAGCACTGGCCTTCATCTTGAATTCCAAATGCTGGGCAATTGCTATGACTGTATTAGAATTAGTCCTGCTCTAAATACTATTTTTGCGACCTGACAGCAGCCTACAATGATGACTTAGTGGCCACATTTAACATCCTTTTGGATTAGTCATTGGTATTTCATGGGGACATTGTTTGTCAGGAGGGAGTCTAGATTGAGTGGTTTTGATTTTGTGTCAGGACCTAATCCCCTGGATAGGGGGTTTCTTTCTCCATGTTTGGGTTCTTGTGGCTTAGTCTGTGAGCAAAGAGCGGTATTCACGGGTGTGCAGGTGGTGCTGCAGCTGCCGATTATGAGCTGTGACTCCCAGCAGCCCCTTGCCTGGGAGAACGCCCTGCTGCCCTGCGAGGTGTATCTCCCGCTGCATCGTTATCTAGGCGCCGCGTGCGTCTTTACCCTGATTATACCCCGTGTTGATCCCCTGCTCCTGCCAGCCTCCCTGATCACCCCTACCTGTAGTGAAGGAGAAGAACGGAGGAGGGAGCATGTCGCTGACAGGCTGACAGTGGTGTTGCTGCTGCAGGAGGGGACAGGCACCCCACAGAGCTGATCACAAACTAGAGTCACCGCGATCTGGGAAATGCTTTCTCCAAGGGGCCCTTTCAGTGTGGCCCACTTCTGGCATCCCAGGGGCTGTCTGACAAGCAAATACCCATGACCAGTGTCAGGAATCAGAACTGTTCTGGGATTATGTCTTTTAAGACTCTGCAAATCCTCTTTTGAAATAGATCCGCTGCCAAGAAATCCTTTAGGGAAGGTAGTGGCTGCTTGTCGGTCTCCTCCACAGCATTGTTTTGTGTGTGTGTGTGTGTGTGGTGTGTTGTATTTTTTTTGGATCCTTCAGAACACAGATCTCAAACTTAATTGTCTCCCTTATGAAAAACATAAATGCATATGTAAATTCACAAATTTGGACTCCCAAGAAAATATCCGCGTTGATCTCGTATGAGGGGAAGGAAATCCAGTCAGCTATTCGGTTTAGCCACATGTGCTTTTTTTTCTTTTTTTTTTTTTTGGCTTTTAGCACATTGGAATCGAATACTCTGTACCATTTTGTTAGTTTTACTAACTTCCGTGTGCTTTTAAAAACCATCTATGTTTCATACCTTTTGATAGAGGAATTTAACTGTAAACCTTGTAATTAGCAGCTAATCGTACAATGTAGATACTGAGGGTGTTGGATTTGCTATGGCAGTGGGTGGCTGGAGGGGCAGGTTCCATCTTATTTTTGTGTGGCTTCACAGGCGAAAGGTTGTGGTATTTAGATCCCCAGATTAAGTTTTTTCAGGTGCACAAAGGGAGGCGGTAAGAGTTGCAGGCAAGAAATGTATTGGCTCCCTCCCATGTCACCTCTGTGTTGCTCTCCCCAGGGAAAGGCAGGTATGGTGAGGTGTGGAGGGGCAGTTGGCAAGGGGAGAACGTCGCTGTGAAGATCTTCTCCTCCCGGGATGAGAAGTCATGGTTCAGGGAAACAGAATTGTACAACACTGTGATGCTGAGGCATGAAAATATTTTGGGTAAGTACAAAGATAATCCCCTCATTAATTTTATCTAGAAAGAAATAATTGCCTACCTTTGCCCTCTCCGATTTGGTGTGTGTGAATTTGCAAGTCTCCCCTGAAAAGTGATAATAGGAATCATCGGCATTTATATCATGTTTAATTTTCTTTTAACACTAATTTCTTGTTTAAATCTGCAAAGAAGCTGAGTTTGAAGATTCTCTGGATGATGAAAATGAAATCATTATTGCTAATTCTTATTCTGTAGGTTGTTATTTAAGCAACAAGAATTTACCCCATATTGTTCACTTCAAGGCTTCATCCGTTGTTCTACTTACCGCACCCTTTTTGAATATTTATTGAATCAAACTAAGAAAGCTCTTTGGACGATTTCCTAGAGATTCACAGCTCTCAGGGACATCGTAATTAAATGCACGTTCCCTCAAACTAGGCATGGTTTTTAAAGCCCAGATTTACAGAGGGATTTAGCATCCATTTTAATTTGGGAACTAAAGCTTAGAACCATTTGTGAAATCTGTGAAGCGTCCATTGAAATACTGCTGTGGAGGTATAAGGGATGAGAATGTCCTTGTTCCCTTTGACTTCTCTGGTTTTGGAAAGTTTCTCTCAAATGTGTTTATACTAATACATGTATGATGAATGCTGCCCAGAGTGCCTCTTTAATAGTGGATATAAAGTTTATAGAGAAATTGACTCTACAGGATAGTGTTGGCCACTTCATGGCTATTGGAGGAGATTTGGCTCATCAGAAGGTCATTGCCGGAATTTATTTCTATTCTGTTACTGCCAATTTAGTATTAAACCTGAGTTAGGTTGTCTGCCAAGAACAGTTTGACAGTTGTCTAAAGTTTTGCTTTAACAGCATGGCGGTGTGTTCCCTCTTAGAGTTGTGTGTTTCTGCGGTTGTCTTCTCCCCTTGCCTTACGTGTGGGGCCCTAGCTGTCACCCAGTCCTCCTCACTCATCTCGTTGCTGGTGGTCTCCCATCTCCAGTCCATCTTGCTACCCTGAGTTACCTTTCATTGGGTAACTGAGATACTCCTCAAAGTGTTTCTGACGACTCCTCCTTTGCGTAACATTTGTGCCTTCTGGGCCTGGCATTCCAGACTCCTTATTTGTTGGGGTCCCAAGGAGTCTCAGATTTTCTCTACGAATATCCCCAGATGGCAGTCACTTTGGATATTTGCCATTACTTGGGATTGCCATGAACATTCAAGTGTGTGTGCCTTTGCTCGTGGTCTTGATCACGCATGATCCCCACCCCACACTCCAACCACCACAGTGTCTCAGTTCCCTTCCAGTTTCTCCCAGTGGATTTACTTGTGCTTTTCTGCACCCCTCACTTTGCAGCTGTGCTGTAACTGATCGCACACAAGCTTGTGGCACAGGTAGATGTGTATGTGTAACAGCGATGATCGTTACTGTGCAGGAATCACCGCTTGAAGTATGTCATGTGCATTTCCTCCTTTCAGCTTCCCCACAGTCATAAGGGGGTAGGTACTCTTGTTTTTCTAGTTTTAACTGATGAGGTAACCAAGGTGGGGGGTTAGCATCACTCATCAGGTCACAGTGTGGAGCTGAGAGTCACACTGGGCAGTGTGTCTCTTTAACCACAGTTCTGTACTTTATGTGGTAGTTACCTAGTGGAATTGTGATTCAATAATGAGAATATGAGGTGAAGATTCCTCCACAGTCAAAATTACCCTCAAATGTCCCACTTTTCCCTCTGACACTGGGACAGACAGGTTGAGCCACAGCTAAAGCGTCAGTTGCGTTAGAAGCCGGGATGTACAGGAAGTACATTTCTTTAAACAGTGGAATGACTATTAATCGGTGGGTGTATATACTCTAAGAAGTGTGTGGGGTCTGAGATTCATTAAAGGAAGGGCATGTTCAGGCACCCCTTCTCGTTCTCATGGGCTCACAGGTTCATTGAGCAAAATGCGCTAGATATTGCTGGGCTATGCAAATAGTCACTTTATTAGTGCCCTTGAGTTAAATGAACTGTGATACCATTCCATCGTACACTGAGGACAAGGATCACTTCCATTGTTTTTTGCCTGCACATGCAGTACTCAGGACAGTACCTTGCACACGCTATGTGCTCGGTAAATATTTATTAAGTTGGATTTAATCATAAGAGAAATTTGAAAGTCACCTTCGCAATATGATTCATGTGAGAGGTGAGGTTCCCTTAGTGTGACCACATAGGGCAAAACATTTTTCATTTCTTATTACCTCATGATCCAGGGAAATTCTCTATTGATGAGGTCTTTCTACCCTCATCATACTTAGAGCTGTATGGACTGATTTTACTGTGTAGTTCTTTTGGCTTTAAGAAAGCTCATAGAAATGAACTGGTTTGTTTTTGTTTTTGTTTTTGTTTTGGGGGGGGGGTCTAAACTTGGTTGAAGTTCTTTCCTTGCTTTACCACTTTTCTGGATATCTAGAGGCTTTAAGGTTTTCTGTGATCTTTTCCTTTTCTATCAAAGGAGCATCTTGTATCAAGTATCGAGTCATGATTTCCCTCCCACCCTGGAGTACCACTGACTCTAAGCCCCTCAAAATAAATACATCACCAACACACACACTTACACATACATGTGTACATACAAAACTGTGGGCCCACATTGTTTATCCCCCTATAACAGTATCTTTCAGATGACTAGATTTGGCTTTCAGCTCTTCCTTCTGCTCTGTCTGGTATAGAAGTCAACACACAAGGGGGTAACGGGAGGGTGTGCTGGGTGGTGGCAGGAACAGTGGTCGGGGGACTGAAGACGCTGGTTTCTACTCTCAGCACCTCCAACAGGCCCACTGTGTGACTTTGGGCCAAGGTTATATGTTTCTTGGCATTCTTTCCCTCATTACTAAGACCAAGGGAGTTGAATTAATATGAGAATTTTACTCCAAAGTCTCATCTTACGTGCTTTTTAAAAAAATGATAGTAAAATATGAAGCTTACCGTTATAGTCATCTTAAGGGGAGAGTTCAGTGACGTATGTACATTCACATTGTGCAGCTATTACCACCCTCCGTCTCTAGAACTGCTCCATTCTCTGAAGAGGTACTGCCTAACCATTTAATCAGACTTTCCTTAGACCAAGTGGAAGTAAAGGAAAGTTACCCACAAAAGATATTACATTGCAGAATTGTTGTGGTTTTAATTGGACCCTGAGCTATTCTGAAATGTATAGTAACCAGCTATTCTTGATACTTCCTGTGTTAGGTATCCTATGAAGCACTGTACCCATAATTAACTCTTCTATTCTCACAGTACCCCTTTGAGGTTGCTGATGACGTTGTCCTTATCTTACAAATGAGGAAACCAAGGGGGAGATTTTTTATGACTTGTGCAAGATCACGCAGCTCGGGGCTGGTGGAGCCAGTCTTGGGGCCAGCGCTCTGCAGCCCCCGTGCCCCACTGTGTGGTGGCCTCAGTCCTCAGCTGTCATAGGTGCCTGGCTCCTGGGAGAGTCACCAGGGCGAGGCTCACAAAGGCCATGGGTGGCCTCACTTAAGATTTTGGGTTTTATTTTCCTTCCTGAGGAGCCTGGGAGGATGACTTTGGCTGTTAAATAAGAGGCTTTTGCTCTAATCACTTTCTCTCCCCATTATGAACACATCCAATGGCTGCGTCCAGTGTTCCAACTTATAAGTGCCTGTTCAGCCTTCACTAACAGTAGAGTGCTCTGACAGAAAATGCAAAAATTCCATAAAAATGCTCTCGCATTTTGAAACAAATGTAGTTCTGTGATTCACCCTTAAACAGTTAAGAAAACTGTTTACAGTTTTATAAACAGTTAAGAAAAAAAAAAAGATAAACAGTTAAGAAAAAAAAAAAAGTCCTGCCTATTAAAAAGTCATTTTTTCCAGAAGGTCTAGAGCATAATTAACGGGACAGACAAAAATCCTTCTTTAAGACCTAAGGGGCTTAGGGCAGGTGAGAGAATAAGTATTTATTTGTTATGTATGTATGTATGTATGTATGTAAGTAATCAGAGGCTCTCCCTTGAGCAGAGAAATCAGTAGAGGCTACATAAATACACAACAGTAATTTAATTTCTTTTGAGTGGTACTTATAGTTTAGGATATTTATTTTTGAAAGTCATTAACGATTAATATCATTTGGTTTAAAATGTTAAAGTAGAAACATTTTCTTTAGTAAGAATAACTAATATCTGAGTACACATTTTGACTATTCATATTACGGCCAGTGAAGGGCCCCAAGAGAATTCACCGTGGGAAACAGAGACAGACTGGAGAGAGGGAAGGAGTGAGAGTCTGAGGCTGCCTGTGGGAACTGGCTCGGAGGGCAGGGGAGAGAGAGGTAGGGGATCAAGTTGTGGAGACATTACTTTGTTCACTTCACAGATGTCCAGTGGATACACGTGTCACATTGTCTCTCTCTGAGTAGAAGTCAGCCTGTTTGGGGGCGGTATGGCATAGTGGGTAAGATTATAGGTTCTAGAGCCAGGCTGTCGGGGGGACCATTACTAGCCTTAATGTCAGTGCTGTCTTCTGCCTCTTTCCTGTCTGAGTATTGAAGGATTACATGCAGAGTTTGTAGAAGTATTGTGCCTGGCACCTTGTTCGTCCCAGTAATTACTAGCTGCTTCTGTTGTTGATGATGATGGTCAAATAGGGGACCTTTCTTTGTTCCCAGAGTTTCCTGTACAAGCTGTGGTGTGCCCAGATGGCTAGCACCAAACTTGGGGTCAGCGACAACTTAATAGACGTGTAATTTGGCCTCTCCTAGCAGCACTTTCATTATTTATAAACTGAGTATAATGATATCTGTGTTCTTGGTGTATTGAGAAAAATCCAATGAGAAAATATATATGAAAGCAGCATAAGCTTTATATCATGCTCTGTGTAAGTGTGAGGCAAGTTCTGCGTGTTTCCATTTTCCTGCATCCTTTTACAAGTCCTTTAATCCTGCCTCAAGCCAAATCTGTCTTTTTTTTAAATATTCTTTTTCATATTCTTTTATTTATAAGTCCCAGATGTCACTGCTTGTAAGTGTGTCCATTAGGGGTGTGTGTATGTGTATAGTTTACAGATATGGAGAGATAATGCGCGAGTGAGTGGGTAGAAAGCATGTCTGTAGCAGGAAAGGCAAGACATACATCACAATTTATTTTGTAGGTTGGGAAGTGCTAGAGTTTATTCAGTTTGCTCAAGGGTCCCCTCGCAATGTCTAGAAAATTCTCTTCCTTCCTCCTTATTGGCATCTGTCAAATCTTACTTCTTTTCAAGACCGCTTCAGTTATCACTTCTCGATGGAAGCCTGTTGTAACATCTCGTCTGAATTACTAGGATTCCCTATTCTGGACTCATGTTGCCCTTTGCAGATCTAACAGTACTTTTCATCACATTCATTACATGATATTGTAATTTTTTCCTTCCCATATCTATCTTCTTTTCTAGCCAACAAACACTATCGTCTTCGTTTTCTTATGTGACTGACAAAGAGCATCATAGATGCTTATTATATTTGGTTTCTTTTTTATTTGATGAGTAGTCAATCATTTAATATAAACTTACCCCTTTATCTTACATCTGAACAGAGATAATCCAGAGAACCTAAATGAGTTGCCCAGTATTATACAGCAAATCACAGGCAGAGTCAATACTAGAACTAGATTCTATGTTTTAGATTCTAGTTTCTTTTTATGTTTAGATTCTATGTTTAGATTCTGTGTTTTTTATTCTTTTTGGTTGGCTGATGAATAATGCTGCGCTTGGAATATGAACATGATAAAGAGTTTGATACTATCATTATGGATAAACGCAAAGATATTATTCCTATCTGAATCGTAACATAATGTAAAATCTTTTTAAAGGATTATTCATAATGAAAATGAATATGGACATTTCCTATTCATTAGAAGTACCTTTTTATGGTAGTATTAAGAGTACTATGTTTTTCTGTTGATACCTCTGTAAACCTCCTTTCATGGTAGTTGGTTAGTTTAATTATTTTTTGTTACAGGTGGTATCTATTATATGGGTTACTGTTTCTGTATACTAGAAGTTATAATGTGAAATCCTTACATGTCTGCTAATTTTGTTCTTGCTCTCTCCAGGTTTTATTGCTTCAGACATGACATCAAGACACTCCAGTACCCAGTTGTGGTTAATCACACATTATCATGAAATGGGATCGTTGTACGACTATCTTCAGCTCACTACTCTGGATACTGTTAGCTGCCTGCGAATAGTGCTGTCCATAGCTAGTGGTCTTGCACATTTGCACATAGAGATATTTGGGACCCAAGGAAAGCCAGCCATTGCTCATCGAGATTTAAAGAGCAAAAACATCCTGGTTAAGAAGAATGGACAGTGTTGCATAGCAGATTTGGGTAAAGTTTTAAAAATATTTTTTAATTACAGTTTTTACTTTTGTTGTATTCCATCGTTTAGCTAGGTCGCATCCATGCCCCCTCCCCTGACATCTTGTTATGAAGACTTTCAAGCATGCAGGCAAATCGAAAGAACGTCCCAGTGAACAGCTGTATACCCACTACCTAGATTCTCCCATCAACATTTTCTGTTGTCGCATATCCATGCCTCCCCACTCATCAATCCATCTTTAATTATTGATACGTTCCCAAGTGAACTGCAGACAAAAGAGCCCTTTCTTCTAAAGACTCAGCATGTATACCACTGTGTCGTGCACTGGAGTCTATTATTTGTTGACTTTTTTCTCTCCAGGTAAAATTTCAATTTCATGCAAAATAAGCAAATCTTAAGTAACACATTCTCAGAGTTTGGACAAATGCTATAAAATCCAAATCTCTATTGAAATTCAGACCTTTGTGTTACCTTGGAAGGTGACTTCCAGGTAAACTGCTTGTTCGGTCAATTCCTGACCAGCCCACCCTCAGAGGCAGCCAATAGTCTGTAGCATTCTGATTTCTCAAACCTTTACACAAAGTAGGTACACAATTAAATAATCTATGGAATGAGGGGCATCTGAGTGGCTCAGTCAGTTAAGTGTCTGACTCTTGGTTTTGGCTCAGGTCATGATCGCAGGGTCATGAGATTGAGCCCTGTGCCAGGCTCCACGTGCAGTGTGGAGTCTGCTTGCGATTCTTTCTCCCTCTGCCTTCTGCTCACTCTCTCTGTCTCTCTCCCAAATATAAATAAATAAATCTTAAAAAAAAAAAAAAAAACCTATGGAATGAGTTCATCTTAAAAATGGCTTCTAAAGTTGTTTTTCTGTAACCGTGGCAAAATTATCAGTCAAGAGAGAGGAAAAAAATTCCTGAACCAATTCACAATTTGCCCTGCTGGGATATCTCATTCCTGTGGTGTTAGGGTAATGCTCAGTGTAGCTTTAATTGCATTATAAATAAGATTATTTTCATTTATAGTGACACTGTATATAAAACCATATTCAACTTGGATACTGGCTGAATACGCTAATGAGAACTGAATTGTAATATTGGTTATGCATTTCAGTGGACTGCAGAGAGTTCTCTATTTGATTAAGAAACGGTTTATATTATATTCATATCATTGTAGTTATTGTAAGGCTGATAAAGGTTTGGACAGTATTAACTCTTGTATATAAATGATAATATTTATTCTTATTTTTAAACACAAAGATGTGACATGTCCGGAAAATGTATTTCTTTGGAATTTCTTTAAAGTCTTTACATTCATTCTGATAATTATTTTACAGTGTTTTGCAAGTGTGAGAGGAAAAGTATTTAGGATAGCATTGGAAGGGTATGGCTCTGAAGTTTTTTGTGGGCAGTTGTGGTGTAGAGAACTTTTGTGGCCATACCCTGGCTTTTGGAGCAGGGTGATTAGGACTTGAATCATGACTTTCCCAGTTATCACCCCATGTATGTATGCAGATATTTTAATCTATCAATTTACCTGCCCGAAGTACAGAACTGGCTTGTACTCGATTGGGGGGCAAGGAGCACTTTAGTGTTTGACACTGTGCACTGTACTTCGGTATTGTTTCAAATGTTCATAACATTGTGTCCAAGTATTATTTTTTTTATTTTTTTTATTTTTTATTTTTTTTTAAGTTTTTATTTATTTATTTGAGAGAGAGAGAATGAGAGATAGAGAGCATGAGAGGGAAGAGGGTCAGAGGGAGAAGCAGACTCCCCGCTGAGCAGGGAGCCCAATGTGGCACTCAATCCCAGGACTCCAGAATCATGACCTGAGCCGAAGGCAGTCGCTTAACCAACTGAGCCACCCAGGCGCCGTGTCCAAGTATTATTCATGTCACTCAAAATCAGTTATTATGTACCTCACATGGTTCTTATAAAATTCAGAAATTATTGTACTTGCTTGGCAAATAATAAGCATTCAGATGGTCACTGCTGTTATAGTCCAGTGCTCTAGGGGAGATGGGAAATTGAGGAAGCTGTTGGCTTTGGTTATGGGACTTGGTAGGGAGTCAGAGTTGTTTTTCAGTAAGTCCAACTAATTAGTTATTCGTTTTTCTTTCTTTTGGCCTGTAGCCTTCCAATTAGATACATGGATTTGTACAAAAATCTGTGTTAAGGTGTTAACTATTCAGGGAGTAGTTCCTTGGTACAGAAGAGAGCTCCCATGAGATTATCATTTGTGTGTAATTTTTCACTTTATACCCAGAAATTAAGGATCACTCATTAGAAATCATGTTCTATTATTGATACCAGTAATACCAAATACCAAAAATACCAGTATTCTATTTATTTTTCTAACTTTTTATTATAAAAAATTCAAACATACAGAAAGGCTGAAAGAAGAGTAAGTATAATGATCGGATGCACAACACCTAGATTCAACAATTGTTAAAATTTTGCCATATTTGCTTTATATGTAGCTGTACATGTCTTTATTCACACACTTGAAAATAAGTTACAGACATCACAACACTTTACTCCTAAATACTTCAATATATATCTCCCGCATAATCATTTCATCGCACCTAAAATTATTGATAATTCTTTAATATCATTTAATGTCCATTTTCAGATTTTTTTTAGTTTTCTCAAACAAGAATTCAGCCAAGGTTTACACATTGCATTTGGTTGTTTTGTTTCTTTAGGTAGCATGATAATTATCTATTACTGGGTAACACATTACCTCTAAAACTTAGCAGCTTAAAATAACACAAATTTGTTACCTCCCATAGTCATCTGAGGGTCAGCAATCTTGGGATGACTTAGCTGTCTGGTTCTGGCTCAGGATCTTGTAGGGCTTACACAGTCAAGCTGTCGATGAGAGCTGCAAGTGCCTGAAGGCTTCGTCAGGGCTGGAGGAACTCCCAGGATGGCTCCAGTCACGTGGCTATTGGCAGGAGGCTTCAGTCCCTGGTCTGGGGGACCTCTCCACAGGGCTGCGTGAGTGAGTGTCCTCATAACACAAGAGAACTGAGAGCGGAGAGGAAGCCATGGTGCCGTTTATGTCCTAATTTTGAAGATCTTCACTCACTTCTGCCATGTTCTGTGTGACCGTCCAGCCCATGTTCAAGGCATGGGGAATTGAGCTTTGCCTCCTGAAGGGAGACGTTTCAAAGAACTTGTGGACATATTTTTAAACCACCACAGCTAGTATTGCCGTGATCTATTTAAACTGCACCTTTTCATGTTCTGTTATTTTTAACTCTTTGGTTCTGGAAATGGTAGAGAAGTGTATATGTTTCGGGAGTTGTTCACCGTGGCTATAAGATCTTGGGGTTGATTAGAAGAATCAGGGAAAGAGGAACCAGTCTGGTGTAGTGAATGCAGTTGCTGATTTCTCTGCTAATTATTAAGGGTGCAATACCAGGTGCCATCTCCCTGGCATGAGAAAGAGTCATCATCTCACACATTCAAAGCCATGGAATGGGAGGAGAAGCATTCTCCACAGAAGGCTGGAGGGATCCCCAAGGGATCATTGGGTTGCAGAGGTTTACAGAGGCCTCTTGTTCCAATTTGGCACTTTTCATTATTTTGAGTGTTAAAGGAATCATTTTGAGTTGGTCAGCATATACATCAAAAAGTAATTTCATTCTCAAATGAATCATGCATGTGTCCGCCTAACCCTCCTTGGTTGGCGAGGAATGCCAGGGCTCTCTAATTGAGGAATTCTGAAATGAGTCATGGTTTAAGAAAGTGCTTGAAAGCCATTTAGCGTGAGAGTTGTGCTTTGAATCGAGGTCTAGTTGAATGCTGTCTGCATGCCTGACTATAGAGAAAGGCCTGTGGGTTTCTCAGATGAGCAGCTCTTCCTAAAGGGGTGGAGCAGTGCCTCTGGCAGCCCGCCCTTTAGGTAGTGACACATTACCTCAAGTTCTCTGCCTCACACCGTTGGAAATTTGTGTTTGCACACTACTGGGAACTGTGGTGGAACATGAGAGCTTTACTTCGAAGGCCCTTGGAGGCTCCCACTTAACCTGGGGGCCTATTTTCCTGTGGACTTGAAAATACTGGCCTCTTGGTGGTCTGGTGCATTGGTTTATTGTTCATCCAGATCTTTTTGTTTCAGAGGCTCAGGTGTTAACGTCAGAACTTCTGACTGTTTCTGGTCTTCGTTCTTTTTTCTCTTGTCACAGAAGTCCTCTCTCCACAGTATTCCAGAGATTAATTACTCTGGGTATAGTGCAGAGTGGCCAGAAATACCACGAGAGGGCGCTTCTGATTGGGGTCAGTTTGAAAATGCTTCAGCAACCCTCTGTGAAAAGGAAATAAACTGACCCACCCTGTTGTCTTCTTCCTTTCAGGCCTGGCAGTCATGCATTCCCAGAGTACTAATCAGCTTGATGTGGGGAACAACCCCCGTGTGGGCACCAAACGCTACATGGCCCCTGAAGTTCTAGATGAAACCATCCAGGTGGATTGTTTCGATTCTTACAAGAGAGTTGATATTTGGGCCTTTGGACTTGTCTTGTGGGAAGTGGCCAGGCGTATGGTGAGCAATGGTAAGTATTTGATCTAATGTAGTAATGTCCTTCCCGAGTCCTCTTGATTCTACTGTCTTTAAAAGGGCAAAGGAAATATTTAAGTCCACATTGTTCCATGAATCATACTTATTCCTTGAATCATACATCAAGCTATCAGCATCTATATTTGATTTATGGCTAGTAGGTGGAATGCAATGGCATTATATTTTAGCTACACAAGAGGAAATGAGGGTTGAAAAGAAGAATATTTTGGGCTGGGACATCTGGTCCTGGCGCTGCCTCCCTGGTGCTTGAGTATAAGCCCCCAATAAACACTGCCTAACTCTAAAAAAAAAAAAAAAAAAAAAAAAGAATATTTCTGAAAAGGACTAGTTATTCTTTGGCTTTTCTTTTGATTGGTCCATATTTCATTCCTTCCTTTCTCCATCTTCCTATTCCCTCTCTCCTCCTTTGTTCTTCTCAAAAGTGGGATTTAGCATGAGAAGAATGCTCCAGTAAATCTGAGGGTGAATTCTGCTATTTTAGATATTTTTACTTTTGAAATTTGGGTTATTGAGAAAAGGCTCGGGTTGTACACTCAGAATTTACCTCTTTGTAAGAAGTAAGGCTGTACCTTCTGAATTAGTGAAGTTCAAATTCGGGAAGCCCTGAGTAGGAGGCTAATGCTGGTCCTCTTTTGAGTAAGTTTTATGAAATGGTGTTGTCTTCGTAGTTACAGAAGCATAGGTCGGTCATTTTTAACCTGTGACCCCTACAATAAACAATTAACTTACTCTTGTCTTTCATGTGTCCAGATTAGCCACAAATACATTGTTGAACTTTACTGGAAGTACATTGTATTCTGAAAGCACTTAGTGTACTCTTTTAAATTGCATATGCCCCATCTCCCCACAAAGTGGATTTTATGGCTGACTCTTGAATCATCTAAATAAACTTCTATCCTCTCAACTGGAAGTCTTCTTTCAGAGGACATGTCTGAAATTATTCCAGAAAAACAGGAAAATACCATATATTTAGGTTAATATTTATTTTCAAAGGATCCTTTCCCTTCCTAGAACTCCTTGGAATCCTGGATTTGAAGTATGAAGGAAATAATGTGTGAATTCTCAAGGATTGAGATTCTTGGGGCAATCATAATTTTCCTGAACAACATAACCAGAGAATAGGAAGTTCTTTGAGGAAAGTGGCATCGGGGTAATTTACCCTAGCTTTCATGTGCAGTAATTCAAATTGGCATGCCTTCATGGTAGCTGCTGCTTTTCCTTTTCTTTTTTTTTTTTTTCTCTGACAGCACAGTGCGTCTGGCTTTGAGACCCTTAGCGGGTCTGTGAAAAGCAGTGTTTCAGATTAAACATAAACATAACATGCATTGCTACCTGACCGTTCTTTTAATTTTCTTTTTCTTTTCTTTCTTCTGATGGAGTCATGAACATTTTCTTGGTAATTGTTTCTCAATTGCTGGGAGCTTACCGACTGGTATTTTGTGCCATCAAGTGCCTTGAGAATTATCTGCAACAGAGAGATTGTTTTGCTGACTTACGAAGTTCTGAACTTTGCCTGGAATTGCACATCGACCTCATTTGCTCACCCCCTCCCCAATAATCCTTGAGCATCTTGGATCTGAAAATCTAATTTTAATTTGTTTATTTTAGCAAACAATTTAGGGAAGGATTGGCGTCATACTAAACCATGCACTGGGGACCTTGCCCCCAGTGAAGAGGAAACTACTATCCCAGGGCCAGGATGGTAGCCGGCCAGTGGCGGCTGGGCTGGAGCAGCTCCAAGCAGGCCTGCATGATGAAAGCTGAGCTTGGCAGAAATGTGGGATTTGGGCTTTGTAAGGATTCATGTTGCAAACGCGTTCCCTGTGTCACAGGCATAAACCCAAGTGGCTCTTAAAGATCACTTGTGCTTAATAGGCGTCCATTTGAAATTAGAGTCATCGGTTTAAAATTGAGCTCAGCAAATGGTAGTTTGCATCATCTGTTCCGTGTTTAATGATCTTTTGCCGAAAAAATGAAGAGTAGAGGAAGAGAGACTATTTTGGTTGTTTGGTTGATTGACTTCCTGTTATGTCATCATTTAGGTGGCTCTCTGGTTCCTAAAATTCTGTGGGTTGAACTTCTCTTCTGTGGTGTGGTTGGATTTTTAGTGGGAGGTAAGGGTATGTTGTGTCTCCTTTTAAATCAGTTACTGTCCCTTGGCAGTGACTAATTTGATATTTTCCCCTTCTCTTTTTAGTTCCCCCTCCTCCCATGACTGTTCACAGGCGCGTGCACGCGCGCAGATGGAAATCACTTTATCTGGACTCAAAATAGGTTTGCACGTGGGATTGAACACTTCTAGGTTTATTACTAATATTTTAGTTATTACTACACCAAAACGAAAATGAGTAGAAAGAAAAATAAGAGAAAATTTGCCCTTATGTTCTAACATCCATGTGCCTTTCCACTTCTTCTCTCTGCACCCCTGTGTATGTTTTTGACTTTGTTATCATCATAGTGTAGATACAGTTCTGTATCATCTTTTTCGTTCGAGTATGTCTTTTTAACATTAGTCTGTTTTGATTTTAAGTGGTCATGTGATATTTTATGAGCCATTTTCACGTTTCAGACATCCCGTCTCCTCCATTTGGGGCCTATATTAGGTACCTTTGTTCATATAACTTTTTCATTTGGGGAATTAATTCTTAATCTGAAAACAAGTAGACCTAATAGGTCAAAGAGTATGGAGGTTTTTATGGCTTGACACATATTGCCAAATTGCTTTTCATAAGAGTTGTGCGAATTTACAATATCCCGTTCACCCCAGGGTGTGATGTACCTATTTCACTTTCTTACCAGCTTTAGGAACTGCCATTAAAAGAATATATATTTTTGAAATTATTGCATATAAAATGTGCCTCATTTAAATATATGAATATCTTATCTTAGGAAGGTCATTATAATTATGAATCCTTTGAGTTTCTGAGACCATGATAAAAATTGATGACCAGATAGTTCTCCTGGAACAATATGATCCTCAAGTGAACCATGAGTATAAAAATACGTTGCATTTTGTATTTTCATTGGAATGTTACATTTATTTGCTGCTAATAATAAACTTCATGCTGTTTCTGTACAGGAAATGAGAATTAAGTCCATTTGCACATCTGAGAACTTCTCAGTAGTGTCTTTTGGAATTTACTTATTGTGTTTAGCTTGATATTGAATTTGGAATTGGTAGGAAGGAAAATGGTTTTCTTACCTTTTCTGGGTGAATTTTGGTTGTTAGCTTAAGGCAGGGGTCTGCCTGGATTGATAGTTCTTAAACTGAGTGTGTGTCGGATTCGTCTAGAAACAGAATGCTGAGCCCACCGCCCCAGAGTTTCTGATTTAGGAGGTCTGGACAGAGAACCTCCCTTTCTAACAGGGCCGCAGGTGATCCCCACATGACTGTTGGGTCAGGGACCTTACTCTTGAGATCTCATGTTAAAATGGGATCTGTCAGTCTTCCCAGGCTGGGAAGTAGACTGCCTCCAGGATGTTGACAGTCTGTCCAAGCAGGATGCCTGTGATTTGTTTCTGATGCTTTAGGTGACACCTGATCTCTCTTGCAAGCTTAAGAGGGGTTCGTTTCTTCTTTAAGAGTCTTTGTCTAGGCCCTGGCCTTTCTTTCTAGATTTTTGCTACTTCTCTGACAGTATTCTTCTTTTCCTCCTTTGATAGTTCTGTGGATATATTTGTGTCTGGTTACCTGAGTTCAGTGTGGTGTGAGGACAGAACCTTACATGGGGATTGCATAGGTAAATAGATACATTATCACTGTGGACTTGTGCCATTTAGCTTTGGTCTGATGGAAGACCTTGAGTCACCCCTTCCAAGCATCCCCCAGTAGTATGTTCCCTCTCTAGAGCCTCAGCTTTCAGTGTTATACCTTGCTTGGATCTCTGTATGCAGGAACTCGATAGGTGTGTTGTTCTAATACTGTGGTCATCTGCTCAAGGATTTAAAAACCAAGTAAGATAATCTTCATCCTCCATCCTCCAGCGCATCTTTGACCATAGCATCATCTGAGCAGCATGAGCCTCTGTTCGCCTCCATGCAGCTCATAGTCTACTGTATATTTCATTGCAATTTCATGTCATATATAACTTTGTCATTTAGGAGACAGGTACGCTTCACGATCATCCATACACTAGAAATTTTGAAAAGGCAGTGTGTCCGGATTGTACAGGCAAGCACATTGAGATGATAGGATAGATCCTGTTCGTTCATTATGTTTGGTTGCTAAGTACCTGGTTGGGCCGTGTTTCTCTCTTTCCTTGCTATGGCTTTCCTGAGGCCCAGAGCACTGCACGGGGAAGCCGCTGTGAAGGGTACCCTCTGTGCGGCTGGGTGTGGCTCCTCTCGGGCCCTTCCGAGGCGGTACCATGTAAGCCTTAACATTTCAGGCTCTGCAGTCATACTGTCTGCCTCCATCACGTACATCAGTTTCATTGTCCAAAAATTATTGCTCGTAATAGTATTTACTTTAACGAGTTCTGATGATGAACTGAGCTAATGTGGGTAAAGCACCTCGTGTGTGTCTGGCCTGTAGTCCATGTTCAGTAACCTAGCCATGGGTATTTGCTGTTCACTGGGAATGAGTGATGGAGGCCATGCGTGTGATTCTTCGTTGGCCTGCCTTCACCTCTCCTTATGCCAGTCCTTCACTCAGACATTACATTCACTCCCCTCTTCACTTCCCACCAGAGGACTGCATGGACACTCTCTGGCTTCACTCTTACTGGCTTTGTTTATTTTGTGATGGATTCCAGTGTTAAAATGTATCTCACAGAAAAATCCTTGCTGGCCAGGCTGCGTCCTTTATGGGGTGAGGACTAGGAAATATTTGTTAGAATAGGTTTTCCAAAGCATGTGTGTCAAACATGAACTTCTCCTCAGTAATCCCAGCTTGCCGGGGAACTGCATGCGCTTCTGTTCCTAAGCACAGTGGGCTTGTGTCTGGAAACCATGACAACTTTTATTTTCTTTAGCAACTTAATATCCACCATGTTTCATGATTTTATTCCACTAGTGTATATTAAGGTTTGAACAAAGAGAAGAATCATCATATTAGGGAATTTTTTTTTTCATATTCATTCGAATAATTTCTCTCAGGTGTTTTGTTTTGTTGAGCCTTTCGTTGAGTGGCTGGGGACAGGAATGAGGAGGTGGAGGGGAAAAGATGGATATTTTCCCACCGATTCCCAGAATTTCATGTCCCTGATTTAGAGACCCAGACCAGAGGAAGGGCAGTCAACTGACCTCATGACAAAATAACCTGAACCTGGCAGAGCTTTATTGGGTGCCGTTCAAGTATCAGGGTCTTAAACCTTGTAACAGCCCGGCATTCAGTGAAACGTTCTTCCTCTCCTGTGAGACCCCTGAAGCTGCCAACTGTTTGGGACTCTTGTGGAACCTCTGTCTCCCTCTGGGTGTTGGCCCTGTGCTCGATCTGAGACATCTTGTTCATAGCTCAACTCAGAGCATGGCTGTGTACCTCCCCTACGCTTTTTGTCCTCTCCTCTGACAACTAACTGTGATATTAATATATACTTTTAGGAGGGCCCGACTACACAGTGATCTGTAAACTGTTTGCTCTGTTACATTGATGAGAATCTCGATAATAAAAATTACTTGTATAATTTTAACACAGATCTCTGAGAACAGAGTTGGTCTTGGCTTGAGTGATGTGCATGGTTCCATCTGGCCATGGATTGCTGCAGGGGTAGAGGGATGGGGACATGCCACACATGTTGTCTGCCTAGCAGGGAACAGACAGAGCTGTTCTTCCAACTCCCTTCCTATTGCAGAAAGGACTACTTGCCATGGGGTAAGGCAGGGCTTCCCTACGAGTGTGGTGTTAGATTACAGAAATGCCTTGAGATTCTCTTCAACCTCCAGCAGTGAGACAGGACCCAGGTGGCCAGAACCTCCTGCATTGAGCAGCCTCATCCATTTAGCTATTAGTGATATCTGATGTGGGCCATGGCACAAAAAATGTTTGAAGTCTTCCTGTTAGGACTGTTAGTGCAATAACACAAATATTGGAAATACCTTTTTGGATCTTGGAAAACAGAGTTCACAGGCATTCTTTCTGGTGAGACTAACTTCATTTATACACATACTACCTTCGTGATTTTTTCCATATCCAAACAGTACTTGTACTGTTATTAATCTTTTCCTTTAACTTGGCTTTTTTCAAACTTAGTTTTTCAAGGCCTAGTTGACATACGACGTTACATTAGTTTCAGGTGTACAACATAGTGATTCAATGAGTTTATACATTATGCTGTGCTCACACAATTGTAGCAACTGTCACCACACAACACTGTTATAACACCACTGACGATATTCCCTATGCCGTGCCTTTCATTCCTGTGACTTACTCATCCCATAACTGGAAGCTTGTACCTCTCCTTTATCCATTTTACCCATCTCCCCACCTCCTCCCTCTGGTAACCATCAGTTTGTTGTTTGTATTTATGGGTCCATTTCTGCTTTTTGCTTGTTCATTTGTTTTGTTTTTTGGATTCCATAGTAAGTAAATTCATATGGTATTTGTCTTTTTCTCTCTGACTTATTTCACTTAGGATGATACCCTCTAGGTCCATCCATGTTATAGCAAATGGTGAAATCTCATTCTTTTTTAACGGCTGAGTAATATTCCATTGTGTGTGTATGTATGTATGTGCATTAATGTGTGTACACACACATTATCTTTATCCATTCATCTATCGATGGGCATGTGGATTGCTTCTATATCTTGACTATTGTAAATAAGGCTGCAATAATTATAGGTGCACCTATATCTTTTTGTATTAGTATTTTCATTGTCTTTCAGGTAAATACCCAGTAGTGGAATTACTGTATTGGATGGTATTTCTCTTTTAAGTTTTTTTGAGGACCACCCATACTCCTCATACTGTTTTCCACAGTGGTTGTACCAGTTTATATTCCTGCACGAGGGTTTTTCTCTACATCCTCATCAGCACTGGTTATTTCTTGTCTTTTTTATATTAACCGTTCTGACAGGTGTCAGGGGATACCTTGTTGTGGTTTTGATTTGCATTTCCCTGATGATGAGTGATGTTGAGCATCTTGTCATGTGTCTGTTGGCCATTTGTTTTATCTTTTTTGGAAAAATGTCTTTTCAGGTCTTCTGCCCATTTTTAGTCAGATTATTTTTTGCTGTTGAGTTGTGTAAGTCCTTTATATTTTGGATATTAACCCCTTATTGGATATATCATTTGCAGATATCTTCCCCCTTTCACTGGGTTCCCTTTTCATTTTGTTGATGGTTTCCTTCACTCTGCAAAGCTTTTTATTTTGGAATAGTCCCAATGGTTCATTTTTCCTTTTCTTTTTGTTGCCTGATGACATATCTAGAAAAATGTTGTTATGGCTGATGTCCAGGAGATTACTGCCGATGTTACTTTCTAGGAGTTCTGTGGTTTGGGGTCTCACATTAGATCTTGAATCCATTTTGAGTTAATTTGTCTATGGTGTGAGAAAGTGGTCCAGTTTTCCCAGCACCATTTATTGAAGAGAATGTCTTTTCCCCATGGTATATTCTTGCCTCCTCTGTCGTTGACTGATTAACCGTATAAGTGTGTGTTTTTCTTTCTGGCTCTCTGTTCTGTTTCTTTATGTGACTGCTCTTATGGTGGTATCATACTGTTTTGATTATTACAGCTTTTTTTTTTTAAAAAGATTTTATTCATTTATTTGAGAAAGAGAGCTCACAAGCAGAGGGAGAGAGAGAGAAGCAGACTCCCCGCGGAGCAGGGAGCCTGATGCGGGGCTCCATCCCAGGGCCCTGGGATCATGACCTGAGCTGAAGGCAGAACCTTAACCGGCTGAGCCACCCAGGCGCCCCGATGATTACAGCTTTGTAGTATGTCTTCAAATCTGGGATTGTGATACCTCCAGCTTTTTCTTTCTCAAGATTGCTTTGGCTCTTCAGAGTCTTTTGTGGTTCCACACAAATTTTAGGATTATTTGTTCTAGTTCTGTGAAAAATGCCACTGTTAATTTGATGAGGATTGTATGGAATCTGTAGATCACTTCGGGTAATGTGGACGTTTCCACAGAATTAATTCTTCCAATCTCCGGTATAGCTTTCCATTTGTTTGTGTCGTCTTCACTTCCTTTCATCAGTGTTTTATAGTTTTCAAAGGACAGGTCTTTCACCTCCTTGGGTAAGTTTATCCCTAGGTATTTTATTCATTTTGATGCAATTGTAAATGGGATTGTTTTCTTAATTTCTCTCATTATTAGTGCATAGAAATGCAACAGATTTCTGTGTATCAATTCTGTATCCTGCAACTGTACTGAATTCCTTTATTCTAATAGTTTTTTGGTGGAGTCTAGGGCTTTCTATGTATAGTGGTAGGTCATCGAAAAATAGTGACAGTTTTACTACTTTCTTACCAATTTGGATGCCTTTTATTTCTTTTCTCGTGTTTTTGTCTGATTGCTGTGGCTAGAACTTTCAGTGCTATGCTGAGTAGAAGTGGCGAGAGTGCACACATCCTGGTCTTATTTCAGATCTTAGAGGAAGAGCTCTCAGCATTTCCCCATTGAGTCTGATATTGGCTGTGAAGATGAAAAGGTTTTGTCCATGAACCACTTCAGATTTTCTCACATGCCACTCTGGAAGGAAACACTGTATTATCTTATAGTTCTCTCAGAAACCAAACATAAACCATTCTAATCCTTACTAAAATGGCTTTAGTTGTAAAGTTCTAGTCTCTGGAAGATTTCAGAATTTCTATAGGAGTTAACAGGTAGCAGTAGCTCTCCGTGTGGATGTAGGTGTGAGGGACTATGTTCTCCTCACCTGTTAGTTACCTGGGTATCATGGTGACTGCCCACGTTGGAGGACAGCGGAGAGAGACAGTGAATTTGAGCAGCTTGTGCATGAGATTAATGCAGAGAGGAGCGCATTTCATTATGTCACTGTTGGCTTGTTGGGAAGAATTCTAGAATATAAACAGGGCATTGGATGCTAGTTTAGCTTTGCTGTTAATTACCTGTGACCTTGGACAAAGTAAGTTTTCCTGTGTGGTCCTCAGTTTTTTTCTTGTGAAGGAAAAGAGGACTGTGATGTAATCGGCACAATTCTAAGATCCCATCGTGTCTCTTCACCTTACCTTCAGATTATTCAGGGTATAGCCAGGTCCATAATCCCTTATCTGTGATTGAGAAATTCCCAAACTTTAGAATCCAAGCCTTTCATAACTTACTTGGCAGAACACCTGAACTCATTTAGCAGTCGGACTTGACCTGAATTGACATGAGTCTATTTATAGCTTTTATTTATCCCATTTAGTGGCACTGTTGATATATTTCACTACAGAAATGTGTTTGGTTGTGGGGTATTGCTCAGACTCTGCTAGGGTGTCATATAAATAGGGTGTGTGCCTCTTATTGCCTTTGTAAAGGAAAAGAAAACCTCCAAATTCCTCAAACACATCTAACCTCAAGGGTTTGGGATAAAGGATTGTGGACATATAATCGACATATACTCAAGTAATATGTATGCATATACTAGGTATTCCTTTAGGCTCTGGGAAGCAGTTGGGCAAAAAAATTATAATTTATATCTTTAACATTGAACAGATTAAGTGACTATGGTTGAGGTGTATGGGGAGGTGACAGAATATAGGGAGGACACTGAACTTTGTCCAGGGGCCTGGAATTCTGGTAGCGAGGTGGGAGGATCTTCTCAGAAGATAGAAAGCATGACCTGAGTCTTAAGTGAGATGAAAGGAGCTAGTCAGGTGGACTAGCCTGGGTGGACGTGTAGATGGGAATGGGAAATACAGTCTGATGATGATGACAGTTGGCATCCTGGGCAAAAGGAAGCACTGTGGGGAATTATACAGGTGCCCTCCGGCTAGAACCTCAAGCCACGCTAGTATGGCTGATGCCCATGTATGTGGAGCAGTGTGCTGGGGGAATGAGCCTGAGCCCATGGAGACATGATGAGCTTTTCCCTCGGTTTTTCCCCTAAAGATTTTTTGCAGGGGGCGGTGGGATATGGTGGATGGCTAGCAGGTGGGTGTTTGAAGCAGACATACCTGGCGTTCCCAGCTACAGTGGTCAAAGGGGGGAGAAGATGGTACCCCGGTCTAAGGCTTTGGTGGGGGTGGATTACGAAGGAGACTTTCTTTCCAGAGAGTGGTCTAAGATGCAACTCTGGCATTTCATGTTTTTGGAGCAGTCTCCAGGGCTCTCTCTTCTTGATCTGTGCTTCAGCTTTGTGATGTGTACTTAAAGATGTTGGAACTAAGGCCTGGCAATTAAGGGGTTTACTCAGGACCATGCAGCAAATTTAGGGGAGGGATATTGGTTGGTAAAGATATATTTGCACCAGAGAATAGAAAAGTTCCAAACAGACATATGCCCAGGAAAAAAAAATTATTGTAGAAATCAGATACATATGCCAAGAGTTGTGGGGGAGTAGGTTATGAATAATTTCTGATTCCTTTCTTGTGCCCTTTTGAGTCACGCCAGCCACCTTCCGTGGAAAAGCAGGGCCTGGGCTCACTCGGTCCTTCCCTAACGACTGTGTAAAGGGCTCCGCTTCCTGCATCCTTTGCTGTGTGCACCCCTCATCTGGCACTCCAAGTACTTTGCGTTTTTAGTCACTTTTCCTGCTGGCTCATAATTTGGCAGTTGTTCATTGAGCGCTGTCTTCAGAGGGCGTAAGAGTTCACTTTATTGCCTGGCTCCCCCAATTTCTGGCAGAAATGGGGAACAGTTAGAAGTAACTTCCTACCTTGACCACACACCATGTTAGTCGTCCTTGACCTCTCGCTCTCCCTGCCCTCATGTGCACCCGATTTCAGCCGCAGGGAGTGCTCTTCCCTTTTTACAGCAACAGAGGGTCATTTGTAATCCCCTGTCTTTGTCCTCCCTGCCTCGCCAGTGTGCCCTCTTGGTGGCGGCTCTCCTCTGCACCCTCCGCGCCCTCTCCTCTGCCCGGCAGGCTCCATCTCTGTCTGCCCAAGCCCTCGCTCCTGGGAAGCCGACTTAGGCTTCCGTGCCACCCGGTTATGTCCGGTACTTAAACCACACAGCTGGTTTCTTCTCTGCGGCTTGCTGAGTATCATATCCCTGCACCTTCTCCCTGCTTTTACCTCTAATGCCTAGTTTGTAATTTGTCATATTTCCCTTTCCTCTTATTCGGGGCCTTATTACCAGCACTGCATCTTTTTTAATCTTTGTATCCCCAGGGCGAAGCACAGCCTCTGACTCAATGGCCATTCTGATCCCTTAAACTGGGGCTGCCAGTTTAGCAACGAGCACATCAAAATATGTTTTGAAAGGCAAAGATAGATAGTAGTGGGGTAAAAAACATTTTTGAGGGTTTTTTTGTTTGTTTTTGTACAAGATTTCCATTATCTAAAGAAAGAAGGGCTTGTCCTCCTCTTGCACAGATTTGGAGTTCCTTGACAAACAAGAGCATGTCTTAAACTTTTATCATCCTGAATGTTTAATGTGGTGCTCCACACCTAGTAAGTATGTAATGTACTTTATATTGAGTGAAATAAAATAATTACTTTTTTTGGCCAGAGGGAGTTCCACGTGACTGCTAGAGTTTAATCCCAGACTTATTTGGCACTGGTCATGCTTCTCCAGAGTAAGATGAAGACAATCAGTGACTTGACCAGTAGTTGAAGAAAGAGAGGTGTGACTAAATCCCAGCATAATCAATTAAATGGTCTTTCTTTTTAAATTTGATTCCTTTTGTTAAAACATGGGGCAGATAATGAGATTAAAGTATGGGAAATATAAACATGAGGGAAATTTTCAGCTTTGTATAGTGAAATTTGTTGTTGGGGATCACTAGATCTTGTGTTTAAAAAAATCCACCCATGCCCTTTTCTTTTGCATTTATAGAGAAAGCCCACTTAGCCCTTCCCAAGCTAGCCAGGCACATAATCCCAAATAGCTGGTTAAGTGAATGTGAACAGGTAATGCTATTATGCTAAATTAAAAAAAAAAAATGAAAGTAGGCCACTAAATGTATTCCCTTTTGGAGGAATTAAGACACAGTGAAGGGCCCATCTCTGTTTCCTGTAAATTCATGTGGCCCTTAAAAAAGGTATAAATGACCTTATACATCCATGTCTAGTTGTATTTTGTGGGGTATGTCTTAGTACTAGAAAGAAATCTTTTTTCTTTTTTAAGATTTTCGTTTATTTATTTGACAGAGAGAGAGAGAGAGAGCGAGAGCAGGAACACAAGCAGGGGGAGAGGGAGAAGCAGGCTTTTCCTGCCCAGCAGGGAGCCCGATGTGGGGCTCGATCCCAGGACCCTGGGATCATGACCCGAGCTGAAGGCAGAAGCTTAACAACTGAGCCACCCAGGCGCCCTAGAAAGAAATTTTTTTGTTTAAAAGTTTCATGGGCTCCTCATGAGAGGAGATAAGGCCCTTGAGATGAGGTGTCACACATCTTCTGAAAGTAGTGGTTTATGTTTTGCCAGGAAAGTTCTAATCCATTGACTAATATACTTTATGATTACAGTTATGCAATGTGGATAAGTTATTTAGACTTAAACAGTCTCAACTAGAAATTTACTTTTACATTACTGAAAACATGGAATGTAGTATCAATTAACTTAGTCAAATCAATGAAGTTAAAGAAATTGCATAGATCTTCTAAAACACATTCCTTATCATGGCTAATCTTTTGCATAAATGATGTGTATTTATATGGGATTTGTGAAATGGATTCTTGCAGTTAAGTAACTTAATTTCTTTGATCAATGACAAAGGAGATTGAAGCTTTTCAGGTGACCTGTAAGAATTCGAAGGCTGTGAGAGAAGTTATAATTCAATTTTTCTTTCTTCTCCCCAAGCACCCTGTTAGGTATTTAGGAATAGAAGGAAGTTACATGGAGAAAGGAAGAGGGCAGTAAACCAAGTAGTCCCCTGGCCTCATTGTTGAAGCCTTTGATGGTAGAAGAAAAATGGATTTCTTGGTTTCTTCTCTTTAAGGGGAAGAATCAATTTTCTAATTCTAAGTGATGAAGTTTAAAATTTCTCTCTTTATAAAATTACATCAATTTCTTTCACAAAGAAGAGTAATTTTTCTGGGGGAAAAAGAGTTTCTAAGGCATTGGAAGCCATGCTAAGCTGAAATTAATCTCTTTCATATTTGCTTGGGGTAAGGAGAGAGTTCATGCTTTTCAGCCATTCTTCTGTCTTCCCAAATGACTGTCTTTCTCTGCATTTTATCTTGTGCCTTCAGTCTGAGAGTAAATAATAGAGCCGTCAAGTGGGCAACTGTGTTTGCCCATAGAAAAAAGAAATGAATATTTCATATTATTTGCATTCTCCCAATGGGAGGGATTATTTCTCTGTTCTGTTTTTACTTCTCTTGTTTCACTTCTGATTTTATTTATTTGGGCCCTCTCTTTTTCTTGATGAGTCTGGCTAAAGGGTTATTAATTTTCTTGATATTTCAAAGAACCAGCTCTTGGTTTCATTGATCTTTTCTGTTTTTCTTTTCTTTTCTCTGTGTTTTTAATTTTCTATTTCTGCCTTGATTGTCGCTGTTTCCTTCCTTCTACTAACTTTGGGTTTATTCTTTATCTAGTTCTTTTAGGTGTTTGGTTAGATTGAGATTTTTCTTGTTTCTTGAGGTAGGCCTGTATTGCCATAAACTTCCCTCTAGACCGGCTTTTACTGTGTCCCGATGATTTGGGATCATGGTGTTTTCATTTTCATTCGTCTCCCTGTGTATTTCCTCTTTGATGTTTTTGTTGGTCTGTTCATTCTTCAGTAGTATGTTGTTCAGCCTCCACATGTTTGTTTTTTTCCCAGTTTTTTTGGGGGGGGGGTTAGTTTTATACTGTTGTGTTCGCAAAAGATGCTTGGTAGGATTTCATTCTACTTAAATTTATTGAGATTTGTGGGCTGATATTTGATCTATCCTGGAGAATATTCCATGTGCACTTGAAAAGAATGTATATTCTGTTGTGTTTGGATGGAATAGTTTCTATATATGTGTCTGTTGAGTGCCTCTGGTCTAATGTGTCATTCAAAGCCACTCTTTCCTTGTTGATTTTTGCCTGGGTGATCTATCCATTGATGTAAGTGGGATGTTAAATCCTGTACTATTAGCGTATTACTGTCAATTTCTCCCTTCTGTCTGTTAATACTTTATGTATTTAGATGCTCCAATGTTGGGTGTATAGATATTTATGATTGTTATATGCTCTTGTTGGATTGAACCCTCTATCATTATGTAATGCTCTTTGTTGTGACAATCTTTGTTTTAATCCATTTAGTCTGATAGAAGTATTGCTTCCCCAGCTTTTTTCTTTTTGGCTTCCATTTATATGGACTGTCTCTTTAAATCCCTTCACTTTCAGTCTTGTGTCTTTGGGTCAGAAGTGAGTCTCTTGGGACACCTCGGTGGCTCAGTCAGTTAAACGTCTGCCTAAGCTCAGGTCCTAGGATCGAGTCCCACATCAGGCTCCTTGCTCAGAGGCGAGTCCGCTTCTCTTTCTCCCTGCCTCTCCCCCTGCTTGTACTCTCTCTGTCAAATAAAATCTTTAAAAAAGAAGTGAGTCTCTTGTAGGCAGCATATAGATGGGACTTACTGTTTTGATTTATTCAGTCACCCTATGTCGTTTGACTGGAGCATTTAGACCATTTACATTTAAAGTGATAGGTGTGTACTCCCTTGTCATTTTTTTATTATTGTTATGTTAATCACCATATATTACATCATTAGTTTTTGATGTAGTGTTCCATGATTCATTGTTTGCATATAACACCCAGTGCTCCATTCAGTATGTGCCCTCCTTAGTATCCATCACTGGGCTAACCCATGCCCCCACCCCCCTCCCCTCTAGAACCCTCCGTTTGTTTCTCAGAGTCCATAGTCTCTCATGGTTCGTCTCCCCCTCCGATTTCCCCCCCTTCATTCTTCCCCTCCTGCTGTCTTTTTTTTTTTTTAAACATATAATGTATTATTTGTTTCAGAGGTACAGCTCTGTGATTCAGCAGTCTTACACAGTTCCCTTGTCATTTTATTCATTGCTTTCTGCTCGTTTGGTAGTTCTTCTCTTTCTTGCTCTCTTTCTTTGTGATTGATGACTTTTAGTGTTCTACTTGGCTTCCTTTTTATCTCATATGTGTCTATGACAGGTTTTTGGTTTGCGGTTACCATGAGGTTCATCTGCAGCATCCTGAGTATACAGCAGTCTATGTTAAGTTGATGGTCACTGAAGTTCAAACATATTCTAAAAGAACTTCGTAAAGAGTAAAACTCTCCTCCACATTTTCTGTGTAGGTTGTCATATTTTACATCTTTATTTTGTGAGCCCCCATCACCAATCTTTTAGATATAATTGATTTTACTATTTTTGCCTATTTATCTTCATACTAGCTTTGTAAGTGATTACTACCTTTACCGTGTGCTTGCTTTTCCTCATGATTTTTTTTCCTTTCATAATTTTCTTGCTTGTAATTATGCCTCTTTTTTTCCATTAAAGAAGACCCTTTAACATATTTTGGAAGGTCAGTAGGGTGTCGATGAACTCTTTTAACTTTTCTTTGGGGAATGATTTATTTCTCCTTCAATTCTGAATGACAGCCTTGCCAGGTAGAGCATTCTTGCTTGTAGAAGTTTTTTGCTTCGGCACTTTGAATATATCATGTCACATCTTTTTGCCCTGCAACATTTCCATTAAAAAATCATTTGATAGCTTTTCCCTTGTATGTTACTTTTTTTTCTCTTATTGCTTATTAAATTCTGTCTATATGCTTAAAAATTGACATTGTTATCATGATATGGCTTGGTATGTTCTCTTTTGGCCTCATGTTATTATGGGCTTTCTGTTCTTTCTCTTCCTGAATGTCTTTTTTCTCTGCAGATAATGGAAGTTTTCATCTATTACTTTTTCATATAAGTTTTCTGTCCTTTTCTCTTTATCTTTTTTTTTTAGGAATCCCTATAATGCAGATGTTGTTATGGTTGTTGGTGTTGCTGAGTTCTTTTAACCTGTTCTTATCTTTTTATTATTCTTTTTTCATTATGCCGTTCAGCTTGGTTGCTTTTCATCACCCTGTCTTCTAGGTCACTGTTTTTTTTCTGAATCCTCTAATATGCTGGGTTTTTTTTTTCTCTACTGTATTCTTTCAGTTATTATATTTATTACCTCTTACCACTTCTTTTGCATATGTTTTGAGTTATCCATTCTTTTCTCAAGTCTACTATATATCTTTATGACCATTACTTTGAATTCTTACCAGTTATATTTATCTCCTTTTCATTTTGCTCTTTTGCTCTGATATTTTCTTGGTCGTTCATTTGGATGTATTTGTTTCTTCACATGTCTAGTTCTTTGCTTTTGTCTCTAAGTATTTTAGAGATCAATTATACAGGAGAGTGTTAATTTCCATGATTTCTTTTAGTTTAACTGCTACTGCTGATTTCTGGATTTATACCATGTGGTTAATGAAGATACCTGGTATGATTAACCTGTTTGTATTTGCTATAACCCTTGCCATTTTGTTCATTGCGTTCTGGTTGTTTTTGTAGTTCTTCTCTTGCTGTCTTTCCTTGTGACTTATGACTTTAGTGTTAGACTGGGCTTTCTCTTTTTTTGTGAGTCTATCATAGGTTTTCGGTTTGTGTTTACCATGAGATTTATACATAACATCCTAAGTATACAGCAGTCTATATTAAGTCGAGGGTCATTTAAATTTGAACACATTCTAAACTTTATTTTTATTCTCATTTTATATGTTGTCATATTTTACATTTTTATTTTGTGAAGCCCTGTAACCTAGTTTTTAGATACAATTGATTTTACTACTTTTGTCTTTTAATCTTCACACCAACTTTGCAAGTGATTGCTTTACTACCTTTACTCTGTTGGCTTTTCATTCATGAATGTTTTTTCATAATTTTCTTCTTTTGGCTTTTTCCTTTTCCACTTCAAGTCCTGTTAACGTTTCTCATAAAATGTATTTAGTGGTGATGAACTCCTTTAACTTTTGTTTATTTGGGGAACTTTTCACCCACAGAGGTTATCATCCAGAATTTAAGGAGATATTTTCTTGGTTTTAGTTTTTTTTTTTTTTTTTCCTTTCAGCATTTTGCAGGCCAGAATGAGTAACATGATATATTCAGTTTCTGCTGATTAATCAGCTGATAGGCTTTTGGGGTTTCCCTTGTATGTGACTATTTGCTTCTGTCCTTATCTTTATTCTTTGACGTTTTAATTATGTGTCATGGTGTAGACTTCCTTGGTTTCCATCTTATTCAGGACTTTTGGGTGCTTCTGGACCTAGAAGTCTGTTTTTTCCCCTAGGTTAGGAAAGTTTTCAGCTATTATTTCTTCAAGTCAGTTTTCTGCCCCCTTTCTGTTTTCCTTCTGGGACCCATATAATGCAGGGTTTTTTTTGTTTTTTTGTTTGTTTTTGCTTGATGTTGTCAAAGAGATCCCTTAGCTTATCCTAATTAAAAAGAATTTTTTTTTTCTTTTTCCTGTTCAGCTTGGATTGCTTTCCAGTAGATCATTGATCCATTCTTCTGCATCCTCGAATCTACAGTTGATTCCCTCTAGTCTATATTTCATTCAGTTATTTAGTGTCTTCAACTCTGATTGGTTCTTTGTTTTTTAATTTCTTTATTGAAATTCTTCCTGAGTTATCCACTGTCTTCTCCAGTCTGGTAGCATCCCTTTGAACTCTTCCTCTAGAGGTATAGATTTGGTATATCCACGAAGGAGAGACATTCACGGTCTATCCTATGTCACCATCTTGTACCAGAATGTTGTCACTTTTTAATCACCAAAGGAATTTTGTCCTCAGTTATATTTTGGGTTATCACAGAACATTTTGTCAGTAAATGTAATTACATGAGTGGTAGCCACATTCTCTTCTAACGTAATTCCTGCAGAGATTTGGAGGAAGAATAATTACTACCTTGTTCTCCACTTATTTTGTAGCTTTCAGAATCACCTTGAAGTGAGGAAGATGTTCAGTTCTTCTATCACATTTTAACCTGCAATACCAATTAATAAAGCCCTGGGGGAAACCTCTGTTCTCTTGCTAACCGACACAATTCTTGTCCACACGTGCAGGTATTGTGGAGGATTACAAGCCACCATTTTACGACGTGGTTCCCAATGACCCAAGTTTTGAAGATATGAGAAAGGTGGTCTGTGTGGATCAACAGAGGCCAAACATACCCAATAGATGGTTCTCAGACCCGGTAAGAGTGCCAGTTTCTTAGTTTTAGAGCTGTCTTCACCTTTTTACTAGGTGAAACCCAAGAGCAAGCAAATAGCATAGTTCCTGCATGATCTGCCCTGTCTATTGCTTTCTATCTAATGTAGAAGGGCCTTGGACGTATTTAAGTAGGTTCACAAAATGGTATCATTGAAAGAGCAAAATTCTCTGATCTTGCTAATAAATGACAATATTCACAAGAATTTCTACTATTGACTAGCTCTAGGAGCTAGGAGACTCATTACTCTGCCACTAGCCCTAGACCTGCAGTTTCGCAAGTCAAACAAGAGACCACCCTCTTTCCTTCTCTGCATATCTGAAATTCCAAACTGAAGCTGTTCTGCCGAAGATTTGTATTGCTTCTCTTTTGTAGCAGCAAGTCTGAAACACTGAGGTATGACACCATCTGCAGATTTCATTATTAACTCTGGGGTAGCATTATCTCTTTTAGCACCCATAAAACATCAGGGGGTCGAGCCCATCCTATGTAATTTACCTCGTAAAGTCAGCTGGTAGCATTAGGATTCCAAAGGCCAGAGTTCACAAAACTCAAGAGGAACTCCTTTATCGGTGGTCAAGGCCTTGATTATTTGACAAAGAAGACGGCCGTAACAGCCCTGTCCCTTCCCAAGACCTGCAGAGTTCTGCAAAATCTGTTGACACATCTGCCAAGTTTCTGGGGCCGCTGAAAAGCCACTTTTTCACTATGGTATTTGTTCTTCTCTCCTCAGACATTAACCTCTCTGGCTAAGCTGATGAAAGAATGCTGGTATCAAAATCCATCCGCAAGACTCACAGCTCTGCGTATCAAAAAGACTTTGACCAAAATTGATAATTCCCTAGACAAATTGAAAACTGACTGTTGACATTTTCATGGTGTCAAGAAGGAAGATTTGACGTCGTCATTGTCCAGCTGGGACCTAAGGCTGGCCTGACGGGTTGTCAGAACAGAATCCATCTGTCTCCCTCGGCACATGGCTGCTTTGACAAGGCAGACAGTCTACCCAGCCATGCATTGGGGAGACACCAAAACCACCCTAACCTCGCTCAATGACTGTGAACTGGGCATTTCACAAACTGTTCACACTGCAGAGACTCATGTTGGACAGACACTGTTGTCAAGGTAGGGGAACTGAAGGAACACAGAGAAATCCTAAAAGAGATCTGGGCATTAAGACAGCAGCTTTGCATATCTTTCACAGGTCTCCTAGACTCTCCCCATGGGAAACTCAAGGAGGTGGGGAATTTTTATCAGCAATATTGCCTGTGCTTCTCTTCTTTATTGCACTAGGAATTCTTTGCATTCCTTACTTGCACTGTTACTCTTAATTTTAAAGACCCAACGTGCCAAAACGTTGGCTGCGTACTCCACTGGTCTGTCTTCGGATAATAGGAATTCAATTTGGCAAAACAAAATGTAATGTCAGACTTTGCTGCATTTTACACATGTGCTGATGTTTACAATGATGCTGAAACATTAGGAATTGTTTATACACAACTTTGCAAATTATTTATTACTTGTGCATGAAGTAGTTTTTACAAAACTGCCTCATGCATCTGTTAAAGCTTATTTTTATGTGGTCTTATGATTTTATTACTAAAATGTTTTTAACACTATACTCTGAAATGGACATTTTCTTTTATTATCAGTTAAATTCACATTTTAAGTGCTTCACATTTGTATGTGTGTAGACTGTAACTTTTTTCAGTTCATATGCAGAAATGTATTTAGCCATTACCCATGTGACACCACCGAATATATTACTGATTTAGAAGCAAAGATTTCAGTAGAATTTTAGTCCTGAACGCTGTGGGGAAAATGCATTTTCTTCGGAATTATCCATTATGTGCATTTAAACTCTGCCAGAAAAAAAAATAACTATTTTGTTTTAATCTACTTTTTGTATTTAGTAGTTATTTGTATAAATTAAATAAAAGGTTTTCAAGTCAAAGACTTTTTTTTTTTTTTACCATATAAGAAAGATCTCTATTCTAGAATGCATTTTATTATGGGAACAATAGAAGCACAAAATGAATTTGTAAATCGAATTTGCTTTTCAAGTCTAGTAACAATCTTGAGGGTCTTATGAGGATGACGTCCAGCTTGAATGTGATAACAGAAAATTTGAATTTTGTTTCTTTTTTGGGTTGTGATTATTTTATTTTTTCTTGGTCCATGCCCACAACTGTGAAGTGAGGGTGATAGACTCGTGAGTATAAATAAGAGGGATGATGTCCAGGCACTTTTTTAGTATGAGGGCCTGTGTGAATGGAAAGCAGTCTTAAACATCTCACCTTGCTGCTTGGGGAGAGTCCACTGCTGGTTTTTTTCACCTCTTGTGTTCAACAGGATTGAAAAGGTAAGGTTTAAAAATAGCCCAAATAAGAGAAGAGGGGTGAATTTTTGGGATGTTCACCAGAAGTAAGTTGATAACATCATTAAGATACATTTACTTAGAGGGTATATATTACCTTAAAAAAATTGTGGTAAAGGACACATAATCGTTTACCATCTTAATACCACTGGACTGTCCATTTATAAGTGGTTAAGTACATTCACACTGTTTTGCTGCCATCCCCACTCTCCATGCACAGAACTTGTTTCCTCTTGCAAAACTGAAACTCTCTACCTATTAAGCATAGTTCCACATTCCTTACTGCCTGCAGTCTTCCTTCTCTACAGTTTGACTACTCTATCTTATATGGAATTCTACAGTATTTGTGAGACTCACTTATTTCACTTAACCTAACGTCTTTAAGGTTCACCCTTGTTCTAGCATGTACCAGAATTTCCTTCTTTTCATGGCTGATGATATTCCAGTGTTACATATATACAGCATTTTGTTTATCTGTTCATCTGTTGATGGAGAATTGGGTTGCTTCCATCTTTTGCCTATGGTGAATAATGCTGCCATCAATATGGGTGTGTATCTGAGTTCTTGCTTTCATTTCATTTGGCTATATACCCTAAAGTAGAATAGAATCACATTTCACTTTTATTGAAGTACTGCATATATATATATCTAACTCTACAGCTTGATGCATGTTTAAATTTTTTGTTATTTGTAAATTTTTATAAATTGCTTACTTTCATGGAAACAGCGCCCAGATCAAGAGGCACAACAATGACTTCTCTAAAGTCAGCATCATGGTGGCATGAATCCTTTTTCCCCTTATCTTTGGTTATTGATGCCCAATTAGTTGTAAATCAAACAAAAGTGCCTTTGCACATTACACCAGGGCACCTAAGCAATTTCTATGCACCTATGCATCTGAAAGTGGGTGGATAAGACCTTGGAAGAGACTGGACCCAGGGGAGTCAGTGAGCCTGCCCCAGCTCCCCTTCTATGATTGGGGAAAAGGTGAACCTGGAGAGTACAAAACTGGGTAGACAATGCACAGGAGACATATTTTTAGGGGTCTAAGCCAACCTGATTGAAAATCCCAGCATGTCATCCCAGTGGGATAGGGAGGAGTTTGGAGGCAGAGAGGGAGGAACTGCATGATATGTGCTGGATGTTTGGTTTATACAAGCACACCCTGAATGTCCCTGCTAATCACTGTCTTGAGAATATACAGATCCCATCCTCCTTCTATATTACCATCAAGCAGAAGGTACAGAAGAACATGTTTTTTAGCATTCAAGGTCAGGGGCTCTGGGAATGGCCAACCTGGAGCACCTCCTCTGTAACCAAGAATATCTGTGTGGCAGACCTTGATCTCCTTAGAACACTGGCCATGCTAGGAGAGGAATGGCTAGTTGTTAAACCATAAAAACTTGCTTCATGCAGATTCCAGCCTTAGATGCTTTGTCCAGTCAGCCTCTCCTGGACTCCCTGTAAGTTCCCCCAATAAACCTATGTCTCACTCACTATCTCCTGGTCATTTCTTTGCTCTTATAGGACCATCATCCTAGGTAACAGGATAGACCAGATGAAAAAAAGAACAAGTGACTTGAAAGAGAACTAAGATTTTTTAAAAGTGAAGAAATCCCATGAGAGCTATCAGATTCAATCAGCAAAATCAAATGGACTTAACAGATATTTTAGAACGTTTCATCCTAAAATAGCAGAATACACATTCTTTTCAAGTGCACATGAAACACTCTCCAGAATAGATCATACAGTAGGTCACAAAAACAGGCCTCAACAAATAAAAAAAAATTTTGAAATCATACCATGCACCTTTTCTGACCACAATGCTATGAAACTAGAAGTCAACCACAAGAAAAAATTGGAAAGACCATGAATACATGGCGGTTAAACAACATGTTGCTAAATAATGAATAGGTCAACCAGGAAATCAAATTACAAAAATAACATGGAAACAAATGAAAATGAAAACACAATGGTCAAAAACTTTTGGGATGCAGCAAAAGTCGTCCTAAGAGGGAGGTATATAGCAATACAGGTCTACCTCAAGAAGCAAAATTCTCAAATAAATGAACAAATGAAGCCTAAGGCCAGCAGAAGGACGGAAATAAAGATTAGAGCAGAAATAAATGATACAGAAACTTAAAAAAAGAGAGACAATAAAATAGATCAATGAAACCAAGAGCTGGTTCTTTGAAAAATATTAGTAAAATTGATATACCTTTAGTCAGACATATCAAAAAGAAAAGAGAAAGGACCCAAATAAAATCACAAATGAGAAAAGATAAATAACAACCAACACTACAAAAGTACAATTAGAATATTATGAAAACCTATATGCCAACAAATTGGACATCCTGGAAGAAATGGATAAATTCCTAGAAACATACAATCATCTAAAACAAACAGGAAGAGATGCCTGGGTGGCTCAGTCAGTTAAGCGTCTGCCTTCGGCTCAGGTCATGATCCCAGGGTCCTGGGATTGAGTCCCACATCGGGCTCCTAGCTCTGCGGGGAGTCTGCTTCTCCCTCTGCCTGCCTGCTCCCCTTGCTTGTGCTCTCTCTCTCTCTCTCTGACAAATCAATAAAATCTTAAAAAAAAAAAAAAATAAAACAAACAGGAAGAAATAGAAAACTTGAACAGACCAATAACCAGCAAGGAAATTGAATAAGAAATCATAAAACTCCCAGCAAACAAAAGTCACAAAAATGAATTCTATCAAACATTTAAAGAAGAGTTAATACCTATTCTTCTGAAATTATTCCAAAAAATAGAAAAGGAAGACTTTGAAATGCATTCTGTGGGGCCAGCATTACCCTGATACCAAAACCAGATAAAGACCACTAAAAAAGAGAACTACATGCCAATACCCTAATGAACATGGATGCAAAAATTCTCAATAAACTAGCAATTACACTTTAAAATAATCATTCACCACGATCAAGAGTGATTTATTCCTGGGTTGCCAGGGTGGTTCAATATTCACGAATCAGTCAATGTGATAAACCATATTAATAAAAGGATAAGAACCATATGATCATTTCGATAGATGCAGAAAAAGCATCTGATAAAGGATAACACCCATTTATGATAAAAACCCTTAACAAAGTAGGTTTAGAGGGAACATATCTCAACATAATAAAAGCCATGATAAACCCATGACTAATGTACTCAATGGGGAAAAATGTAGAGCTTTTGCTTTTCCCCTAAAGTCAGAAACAACACAGTGGTGAGAGTGGACATCCTTGTTATCTAACATAGTACTGGAAGTCCTAGCCACAGCAATCAGACAACAAAAGGAAATAAAAGGCATCCAAATCAGCAAGGAAGAAGTCAAACTTCCACTATTTGCATATGACATGATACTCTCTACAGAAAACCCAAAAGACTCCACCAAAAAAATAGAACTGATACAGGAATTCAGTGAAGTTGCAGGATATAAAGTCAACATACAGAAATCTGTTGCATTTCTATACACCAGCAATGAAGCAGCAGAAAGAGAATTAAGGACTCGGTCCCCTTTACAATTGCACCAGAAGCAAGATACTTCGGAATAAACCTAACCAAAGAGGTGAAAGATCTGTACTATGAAAACTATAAAGCACTGATGAAAGAAGTTGAGGTTCATACAAAGAAATGGGAAAACATTCCATGTTCATGGATTGGAAGAACAGATATCATTAAAATGTTTATACTACCCACAATAATCTATACATTTAATGCAATCCCTATCAAAATATCAATAGCACTTTTCACAGAGCTAGAACAAATAATCCTAAAATTTGTATGGAACCACAAAAGCCCTGACTAGCCAAAGCAAACTTGAAAAAGAAAAGCAAAGCTGGAGACATCACAATTCCAGACTTCAAGTTATATTACAAAACTGTAGTGGTCAAAACAGTATAGTACTGGCACAAAAATAAACATATAGATGAATGGAGCAGAATAGAAAACCCAGAAATAAACTCACAGTTATATGGTCAATTAATCTTTGACAAAGCAGGAAAGAATATTCAATGGAAAAAAGTCTCTTCAACAAATGATGTTGGGAAAACTGGACAGTAACATGCAAAAGAATGAAACTGGACCATTTTTTACACCAAATACAAATATAAATTCAAGATGGATTAAAGACCTAAATGTGAGACCTGAAACAATAAAAATTCTAGAAGAGAGCACAGGCAGTAATTTCTCCGACATTGCCCATGGCAACATCTTTCTAGATGCTCCTGAGGCAAAGGAAACAAAAGCAAAAATAAATTATTGGAACTTCATCAGAATAAAAAGCATCTGCACAGTGAACGAAACAATAAAACTAAAAGGCAACCTATCAAATGGGAGAAGATACTTGAAAATGACATATCTGATAATGGGTTAGTATCCAAAATATATAAAAGACTTATAGGGTGTCTGGGTGGCTCAGATGGTTAAGTGTCTGCCTTCGGCTCAGGTCATGATCCCAGGATGCTGGGATCGAGTCCCGCATTGGGCTCCCTGCTCCTTGGGAGCCTGCTTCTCCCTCTGCACCCACGAACCGTCTTTCATGAATAAATAAATAAAATCTTAAATATATGTATATATATATATAAAGGACTTATAAAACTCAACACCCCCCAAAATGAATAATCCAATTAAAAATGGGCAGAATACCAGAATAGATATTTTTTCCAAAAAAGACATACAGAAGTCATACAGACCTATGAAAAGATACTCAACATCATGCCTCATCAGGGATATACAAATCAAAAAACTACTGAGATATCCCTTCACACCTGTCAGAATGGCTAAAATCAACAACACAAGGAACAACACATGTTGGCAAGGATGTGGAGAAAGGGGAACCCTCTTGCGCTGTTGGTGGGAATGCAAACTGGTGCAGCTACTCTGGAAAACAGTACGGGGGTTCCTCAAAAAGTTAAAAAGAACTACCTACAATCCAGCAGTTGCACTACTAGGTATTTATCCAAAGAATACAAAAGTGCTAATTCAGAGGGATATATCCCCCACCCCCCCGAGGTTTATAGCAGCATTATCTACAACAGCCAAATGATGGAAACAGCCCAAGTGTCCATCAACTGATGAATGGATAAAGATGTGGTGTGTGTGTGTGTGTGTGTGTGTGTGTGTGTGTATGTGTATACACACACACACACACATACATACATATACATACACACACAAACATATATATACACATACATACATAATGGCATATTAGGCATAAAAAAGAATGCAATCTTGCCATTTGCAACAACATGGATGGAGCTAGAGATTATTAAACTAAGCAAAATATGTCAGAGAAAAATACCATATGATTTCACTCATTTGTGGAATTTAAGAAACAACAAATGAGTAAAGGGAAAAAAAGAGAGAAGGAAGCAAACCAAGAAACAGATGCTTAACAGATATTCTCTCAGTAGAGAACAAACTGATGGTTACCAGAGGGAGGGTGGTGGGGGGATGGATGAAATAGATGATGATGACTAAGGAGTGCACTTTGTGTGATGAGCACAGGGTGATGTATAGAAGTGTTAAATTACTATATTGTATACATATAAGCAATATAACACTGTATATTAACCAACTAGAATTAAAAAAAACATATGAAAAATAAAATTACAATACTAAAGGATTTCAATCAACCTGTTAAAGGAAAGACTGAATTATCATTCCCAGAGTCTATAGGGAAAATATTGTAAAATTGTTATCATATGAAAAGATGGTCAGAGAATACACAGCCAAAAAGTATAGGGAAATAAAACTGTTGTAGAAGTTCAGATGGTTAACTAAACTAAATAGAGTTGTAAATAAAAATGCTATATTTCAAAAAAGAAGAGGAAGAGGAAGAAGAGGAAGAACTGGAGTACCATAAGGAGAACAGAAGGAGAAGGGAGGATAGAGTTTATTTAAGGGAATAATAGCTGAGAACTTCCTAAACCTGGAGACGGAATTGGACATACAGGTTCACAACACTAGCAGGACACCCTATTATCTCAATGCAAAAAGATCTCCTGAGGGGAAAAAAGAAGTAGACTAATGAGGGTTCCTTCTTAGGTTATCCACAGGTTTTTCAGCAGAAACTCTACAGGCCAGGAGAAAGTAGAGTGAAATATTCAAAGTGTTGAAAAATATAAAATGCCAGCAAAGAACACTTTGGGAAAGCCTCCTTCATATCTCAAGAATAACTTTGCCAGATAAATAAAAGCTGGGGGAGTTCAGCACCACTAGACTTGCCTTGCAAGAAAAAATGAAAAGATGCTAATTATAGTGACACAAAAAATGAAATACATAATATTCTGGTAAAGGTAAAAATTTGAATTAGAAAACTATATTAATATATTAACCACTTAATTTACTTCTTTTTATGCTGTGAATTTGTTAATTAATCCTCCTTATTTTAGCCTTTATATAATTGTGACATCAAAAATATAAAAGGGAAGAAATAAAAGTGGAAAATTTATAGGTGAATGAAGATAAGTTGCTATCAGCTTAAAATGAACTATTTTATGTGCAAGATGCTTTATGTAAGCCTCATGGTAACCTACAAAGCAAAAATCTAGAAGAGAATCACAAATCATAAGGGAGAAATTGTAAATTGGTGGATTTCCCTGTGATGTGCTCAAAGGCAGGCAGATACAGAAGGGAAAAAAAAAAAAAGCTACAAAACAACCAGAAGGCAAACAATAAGATGACAGTATTAACTCCTTCCATATCTATAATCACTTCAAATGTAAATGGATTAAGTTCACCAATCAAAAGGCACAAAGTCACTGGAAGGATTTTTGTTTTAAAAAGGCCCAATTATATGCTGACTACAGGGTAACCGATTTCATCTCTAAAGACACACATAGGCTGAAAGTGAAGGGATGGATGAGGATATTCCATCAAGTGAAAACACCAAAAAGAAAGCAGGAATAGCCATACTTCTATCAGAAAAACTTCAAGCCAAAAAAACAGTTACAAGAGACAAAGTCATTATAAAATGATAAAAGGGTCAATACATGAAGAATATATAGTAATCATAAATATATACACACTCAATACTGGAGTACCAAAATATATTAAGCAAATTCAGATCTAAAAGGAGAAATAGACAACAATACAATAGTGTAGGGGACTCAAGTTCATTTGTTCTAAAGTATGGTTCAATACCCCATTTTTTGGGAATGGATAGGTCACCCAGACAAAAAATCAATAAGGTAATGTTGGAACTTAATAGACATTTATAGAACATTCTGTTCATTAGCACCCAAATATATTTTCTTCTCAAATGTGCACAGAACATTTTCCATAGTGAATCATATAATAAAACACAAAACAAATCCTAACAAATTTAAGATTTTGTTTAGACAAGATAGTTGGTATGATTTCAATATTAACTAGCAATAATGAAGAAAGCTAGGAAATCTACAAATATGTGGAAAATATATTTGTAAACAACACACTACTGAACAACCAATGGGTCAAAAAGAAATAAGGAGATAAAAAATTATTCAAAACAAATGAAAATGAAAATACAACATATCAAAACTTATATGATACAGCAAAAACAGTTCTGGGTAGAAAGTTTATAGTGACAAGTGCATATATGAAGAAATTAGAACTATCTCAAACAACCTAACTTTATACTTCAAGCAACTAGAAAGAAAAGAACAAATTAGACCCAAAGTTAGAAGGAAGAAAATAATAAGGATCAGAGCAGAAATAAATGAAATAGAGACCAGAAAAACAATAAAGAATGAAACTGAGAGCTGTTTCTACAAAAGGATAAAATTGACTAAGAAAAAAGATAAGATGAATAAAATTAGAAATGAAAGAGGAGACATTACAACAGATACCACAGAAATATATAGGATCACAAGAGACATTTGAAAAATTATATGCCAACAACCTAGAAGAAATGGATAAATATCTAGAAACACACAACCTAACCTTCATGAACCATGAAGAAATAGAAAATCTGAACAGATCATTAACAAGTAAAGAGATTGAATCAGTAATCAAAAAGCTCCCAACAGAGAAAAGCCCAGATCTTGCTGGTGAATTCTACCAGACATTTAAAGAAGAATTAACACCAATCCTCCTCAGACTCCTCCAAAAATTTGAGGAGAAGGGAATACTTCTAAACCCATTCTACAAGGCTAGTGTTACCCTGATATCCAAGCCAAATAAAGACACCACAAGAAAAACCATAGACCAATATCCCTGATAAATATAGATGCAAAATTCTCAACAAAATGTTAGCAAACCAAATTCAAGAACACATTAAAAGGATTATACATGATGACCAAGTGGGATTTATCCCTCAGACACAAGGATGGTTCAACATATACAAATCAATAAATGTAACACAACACTTAAATGAAAGGTAAAAATTAAATGATCATCTGAATAGGGGCAGAAAAGGCATACAACAAAATACAACATACTCATGATAAAAACTTTCAACATAATGGAACATATCTCACCATAATAAAGGCCTCATACAACAAGCCCACAGATAACATTATACTCAATGGAGAAAAACCAAAAGCTTTTCCTTTCAAGGGTGCCCACTCTCACCACTTTTATTCAATATAGCACTGGAAATCTTTGTTACAGTGATAGGCAAGACCAAGAAATAAAAGGAATTCAAATCAGAAGGAAAAAGTTAAACCGATGCTATTTCCAGATGATGTAATTTTAAATACAGAAAATCTGAAGACTCAACCAAAAGACTGTTGGAACTAATTACCAATTTCAGTAAGGCTGCAGGAAACTAAATCAACATATAGAAATCAGTTGCATATCTATACACTATTCCTTTTTCAGATGTTTCCTCATTAAAGAAAATGATCCCATTTACAATAGCGTCAAAAACAATAAAGTATTTAGGAATAGACTTAACCAAAAAAGTATAATATATGTACAATAAAAACTACAAGGCTTTGCTGAAAGAAATCAAAGATGACACAAATGGAAAGTAATCCCATGTTTAGGGATTGGAAGAATTATTATATTGTTAAAGTGTCCATAATACCAAAAGCCATCTATAGATTTAACACAATCCCCACCAAATAACAATGGCATTCTTCATAGAAATAAAAAAAATTTTTTTTTCTAAAATTTGTAAGGAACCACAAAAGACCCTGATAGTCAAATTAATTCTGAGGAGAAAGAGTAAAGGTGGAAGTATCACACTTAATCACTTCAAACTATACTACAAAGCTATAGTCATAAAAACAGAATGATACTGGCACAAAAGTAGACACACAGACCAACAGAACAAAGTAGCTCAGAATTAAACCTCTGCATATCCGGTCAACTTATATTAGACAAGAATGGAGCCAAGAATATTCAGTGGGGAATGGATAGTGTGTATTCAACAAACGGTGCTGGGAAAACATACAGGCCAAGGACATTGGACCCCTACATTACACTGTGCACTGAAATTAACTCAAATGGATGAAAGACTTAATCATCAGACCTTATCCTATAAAATTTCTAAAAGAAAACATAGGGAAGAAACTCCTTAACATTAGTCTTGGCAATGATTTTTTGGATATGACACAAAAAAGCAGAAATAACAAAAGCATAAATCAAGTAGGACTACATCAAACTTAAAAAGTTTCTGCACATGTTGAACAGTTAACAAAATGAAAAGGCAATATACAGAATGAGAAAACATTTTTGCAAGCCATATACTGGACGAGTGCTTAATACTGCTCCCAAATATATTAAAAAAATCATACAAATTAATATCAACAAAAAGTCCAATATAAAATGGGCAGAACTAAATAGACATTTTTTTCCCAAAGAACACAGGCAAATAGCCAACAGGTACATGAAAAGATGCTCAACATCTCTAATCATCAGGGAAAATCAAAAGCACAATGAGATACTCACACCTCTTAGAATGGCTAGTATCTAGAAGACAAGTGATAACAAGTGCTGGCCAGGATGTGGAGAAAAGGGAACCCTATAATGCTGTTGGTGGGAATACAAATTGGTTCGACCCCTATGGAAAACAATATGGGGCTTCCTCAAAAATTTAAAGACAGATCTACCATATGAGATAGCAGTTTCACTTCCAGGTAAATATTTAAAGCAAATGAAACAGGATTTTGAAGAGATAGTCCCATGTTTATTACAGCATTATTCACAATAGCCAGGATATAGAAACACCCTAAGTGTCCATCAAGAGATGAATGAATAAAGAAAATTATGTATATAAATTCCTGAATACACATATGAATATTATTCAGCCATGAGAAAGGAGGACATTTTGCCACTTGTGACATGACTTATCCTTGAGGAAAATATGCTAAGTGAGATGTCAGAGAGTAACAAGTATTGTATCATATCTCTTATATGAAGAATCTAAATAAACCAAACTTGTAAACAACGAGTAAAATGGTGGTTACCCCAGAATGGGGAGTGGAGGGATAAGACAGATGTTTCAGGGTGAAAACTCAGTAGTAGTAAATAAGCCCTAGAGATGTAATGCACAGTATAATAAATATAGACAACAATACTGCATTATAAGCAACAAACTTGCTAAGACACTAGAATTTAATTATTCCAACCACTAAAAAGATAATTATGCAGTGTAATAGAGGTGGCAATCATATTACAGTATACAAATATAACAAAATAACATGTTGTACACAATAAATTTATACAATGTATATGTCAAATATATTTCAATTAAAAAAAGCAAAACATTAGCGGCACCCTAGAAGTCTCCCTTCTGCTCCTGTCTCCCTCATCAACCCCACAGAGTAACTAATATCCTGACTCCTAACAGCAAAGATAATATTCACTTATTGAACTTCTTTTAAAATTATTCAGTACGAATGCTGGTAGGTGTGTATGCAAGAGGGAATCATTAGATTATAAGGTTTAGCACAGTGTTAGGTTTAGTAAACATTACCAAACCATGTTCCAAAAGGGATTGTTCAATTTAAGTTGCTACCAGTCATGTATGAGTGTTCTGGTTGTCCTGTAACTCCAGTAATACTTAATTATTTTTTCATTTTCGTCATTCTGGGGGTTGTTGTACACATATTTAAAAAAAACAACAAAGAAAGGGTGGAGTAAATGTTACTGTTTAAATAGCTCTTGCCATTCTCAGTGACTATAGAACACATGTAAGAATAAGTTCTAAGATGTATATATAGATTTCAGTTCCCATGTGCTGGCTGAGTTGGAGTCTAGCATTTTGTGATCCATGTTATCTTTTACACAACAAGAGCCTTTAACAATCTAACAGCTTCCTCTGGTACTCATCTTTGAAAAAGTTGTTCCAACTCTGGAGGATAATCTGGCTGTGTAGATGATAGGTTATATGTAGGCTTCAAGATGGCATATTTAAAAAAATTTATTAATTTTTTGAGAGAGACAGAAAGAGTGGGGGAAGGGGCAGAGGGAGAGGGAGAAGCAGACTTCCCCTCTGAGCAGGGAGCCAAATGTGGGGCTTGATCCCAGGACCCTGGGATCATGACCTGAGCCGAAGGCAGATGCTTAACCGACTGAGCCACAAGGTGTCCCCAAATGTCATATTTCTGAGCAAGTTTGACCACATATGACCTCCCCCCCTTATTTGCTGGTCTTGAAACCTAATCACAATTTAAGATTTGTGTATGTGAAGAGGTCAGGGAATGGGTGAGGTAAGAAGACCATAAAACATACTAGCCCCTCTAAAAAGCCAGGTTTACACAGAATCATACTATCTTGGTATCCAGTAAGGAAACTGAGGTCTGAGGAGTTTTGCTGGTGGGTCAGGAGTAGACCTTTTGACTCCAAGACCAACATAAACTTTCTCAGGCTACACTGCAGCCCTCCGAAGTAAACTCTCCTACCTTCATTTGCATGGAATCACATTCTCCAAGCTGCACAGCCACCACTGAAAGCTCTGGGTGAGGGCATATCTGGCTTGCTCACTTCCTTAAAGTACCCCTACCTAGTTGTCTTCTTTTTTTTTTTTTTTTTTTTTTTATTTATTCATGAGAGAGAGAGGGAGAGAGAGAGAGAGAGAAGCAGGCTCCCAAGGAGCAGGAGGCCCGATGCGGGACTCGATCCCAGGACCCCGGGATCATGACCTGAGCCGAAGGCAGATGCTTAACCATCTGAGCCACCCAGGCGCCCCTAGTTGTCTTCTAATATAATGGAGATGTCCTATTCCAAAGACCTGTAAGAAAAGACAGGCAGGCAGGCTGCTTTCTCTCTCTTATGGACATTGTACTGGATGTGAAGCTGTTACCTCCCAGCTGAAAACCTATCCTGTTATATAGCACCTTGTGATGGTGGGGCTCTGAGCACACCAGCTTGGCTCTGCCCTGGGAGGGAGAGGCATTAGAGGGAGACTGAAAAGGCAGGAGACCAAAGAGGGGACTTCCCCTTCCAGTGTGCTTCTTATTCTGTCAGCAGCACTCCAGCAGGGGTAGGGCCTTCTAGTAGTAAGCAGATGAATCCAGTTTGCAGTTGTTTTAATATTTGCAGAAGTAGTTTTATTGTACCCCCACCTCAAGATATGAGCACTAACCCTCAAGCATTCACTTCTCAGAAGGTAGAGTCCCAGCTGCATGGGGGCCCACCTCTGAATATAATGCCACCAGCATCAGCCCAGTGGCAGCACTTCTTCTGAGATTTGAGGGTCAGTTCTGTGGTCCTCCCTCTTAACCCTCTAAATTCTACCAATTCTGCCTTCTTCCCTTTGTTGCTCTACCCTTTTGGGGTGTAGCTGCTCTGATAGTTATTTTCTTGGCCACACTTTAATGTGTCTTTCCGGCCTTTTCAGTTACGCTATTAATAATTTGTTATGGGGGGGGCGGAAGAGTAGGAGACCTAGATTTTGTCTGGTCTCAGGAATTCAGCTGAATAGGGATCAAACCATTCTGAACACCTACGAACTCAACCGGAGACCGAAGAGGAGAGTAGCAACAACTCTCTGAACAGAGAAGCAATCACTTACTGGAAGGTAGGACGTGCGGAGAAGTGAATCCGAGGCGATATTCGGGAGGATAGACGGCGGGGGAGGGGGCCTCCGATGGCCACTTCTGGCAAGTGATAGAGCCGCGGAGCACAAAATCGGAACTTTTAGAAGTCGGCTCCGCCAAGGGAGGTCGCTCCAGTGGCTAAGCGGGCGTGGAACCCTCGCGGGACAGTGTGGTCTCAGGACCCTCGGGGTCACAGAAAGACCGGGGGTGCCTGAGTGCGGCAGAGCTCCCAGGGATCGGAGCGGGGAAGCCAGCTGCAGAGACGGAGCCGAGGCGCGGGCTCTCAGCTCGGGGTTGCCATAAACCGTGATCTGCGGCCCATTTGGGCCACTGCTCCTCCAGCAGGGACCCAACAAGCGGCAGAGCCGGGGAGACTCCCCTCCCTCCCCCGGGAGGAGTGGCGCGGGAGCGCACCGCAGGGATCTGCTGGGTTTGGAGACTCCACATGGGGTCGGGTGCCAGAGATAGAACCGCTCGGTCACAGGCCGGGTGAGCATGGAGTGTAGCCGGAGACTGGGGAGACGGGAGTGACTGACTGCTTTTCTCTGGGGGCGCACTGAGGAGCGGGACCCCGAGTTCTCGGCTCCTCTGGGTGGAGATTGGGAGGCCACCATTTTCACCCTGGTCCTCCAACACTGTATGGAAAGCTTGCAGGGAACAAAAGCTCCCGAGAGCAAACCCGAGCAGCTTGCTTAGCCCGGACTCACAAGGGTGGGGCAATTCCGCCTCTGGCAAAGACATTTGGGAACCACGGCAACAAGCCCCTCCCCCAGAAGATCGGCAAGAACAGCCAGCAAGCCAAGACCAAGTTTACCGATCAATGAGAATGGCAGAATTCCAGCACTAGGGGAATACTGCACATAGAATTCATGGCTTTTCCCTCATGATTATTTAGTTTTTCAAAGTTGATTTTTAAAATTTTATTTTTTCTTTTTCTATTTTTTAGTTGAATTTTTCTTCTTCCCTTTTTCAACCAACATCTTATCAATTCCTTTCTTAAAATCTTTTTTAATTTTCATTTTTACAGTCATGTTTTATCCCTTCATTGTATCTAACCTTATTTTTTGTATATATATATATATATAAGTTTTTCTTTCTTTAAAATTTTGGGATACAGTTTCTTCTAACAGACCAAAATATACCCTAAATCTAGTGTATGACATTGTCCTAGTCTCCTGCCTGATCACAATTTTTTTTTTTAATTTTTTTTCATTTGTTTTTCAACCAACTTATCAATTCCTTTTTAAAAATCTTTAAATTTTCAACTTTACAGTCATATTCCATCCCCTCATTGTATTTACCCTTATTTTTGTAATATATATGTTTTTCATTCTTTAAAATTGTGGGAGGCAGTTTCTTCTAGCAGACCAAAATACACCCAAAATCTAGTGGGTGGCTCTGTTCTATTCACCAGCCTGATCATATTCTTTTTTTCCCCCCCCTTTCTTTTCCCCCTGGTTTTGTGTCTCTTCTGATTTGTTTAGTGTATATTTTTCTGGGGTCGTTGTTATCCTGTTAGCATTTTGTTCTCTCATTCATCTGTTCTCCTCTGGACAAAATGACAAGATGGAAAAACTCACCTCAAAAAAAAGAACAAGAGGCAGTACTGACTGCCAGGGACCTAGTCAAAACAGACATTAGTAATATGTTGGAACTAGAGTTCAAAATGATGCTTATAAAGATACTAGCTGTGCTTGAAAAAAGCATGGAAGATACTAGAGAATCCCTTTCTGGAGAAATAAAAGAACTAAAATCTAACCAAGTTGAAATCAAAAAGGCTATTAATGAGGTGCAATAAAAAAATGGAGTCTCTAACTGCTAGGATTAATGATACAGAAGAGAGAATTAGTGATATAGAAGATCAAATGATGGAAAATAAAGAAACCGAGAAAAAGAGAGATAAACAACTACTGGATCACGAGTGCAGAATTTGAGAGATAAGTGATACCATAAAGCAAAACAACATTAGAATAATTGGGATCCCAGAAGATGAAGAAAGAGAGAGAGGGGCAGAAGGTATATTGGAGCAAATTATAGCACAGAACTTCCCTAATCTGGGGAAGGAAACAGGAATCAAAATTCAGGAGGCACAGAGAACCCCCCTCAAAATTAATAAAAATAGGTCAACACCCTGACATCTAATAGTAAAACTCACAAGTCTCAGAGACAAAGAGAAAATCCTGAAAGCAGCTCGGGACAAGAGGTCTGTAACCTACAACGGTAGACACATTAGATTGGCAGCAGACCTATCCACAGAGACCTGACAGGCCAGAAAGGACTGGTATGATATATTCAGAGCACTAAATGATAAAAATATGCAGCCAAGAGTACTATATCCAGCTAGGCTGTCATTGAAACAGAAGAGATGAAAAGCTTCCAGGACAAACAAAAACTAAAGGAATTTGCAAACATGAAACCAGCCCAGCCCTATAAGAAATATTGAAAGGGGTCCTCTAAGCAAAGAGAGAGCCTAAAAGTAACATAGGCCAGAAAGGAACAGAGACAATATACAGTAACAGTCACCTTACAGGCAATACAATGGCACTAAAGTCATATCTTTCAAGAGTTACCCTGAATGTAAATGGGCTAAATGTCCCAATCAAAAGACACAGGGTATCAGATTGGATTAAAAAAAAAAACAAGACATATCCATATGCTGTCTGCAAGAGACTCATTTTAGACCCAAAGACACTTGCAGATTTAAAGTGAGGGGGTGGAAAACCCTTTACCATGCTAATGGACATCAAAAGAAAGCTAGGGTGGCAATCCTTACATCAGACAAATTAGATTTTAAACCAAAGACTATAATAAGAGATGAACAAGGACACTATATCATACTTAAAGGGTCTATCCAACAAGAAGATCTAACAATTGTAAATATTTTTGCCCCTAACATGGGAGCAGCCAGTTATATAAGCCAATTAATAACAAAAGCAAAGAAACACATTGACAATAATACAATAATAGTAGGGGACTTTAATACCCTCCTCACTGAAATGGACAGATCATCTAAGCAAAAGATCAACAAGGAAATGGAGGCTTTAAATGACACAGTGGACCAGATGAACTTCACAGATATATTCAGAACATTCCATCCCAAAACAACAGAATACACATTCTTCTCTAGTGCCCATGGAATATTCTCCAGAATATATCACATCCTGGGTCACAAATCAGGTCTCAACCAATACCAAAAGACTGGGATGATTCCTTACATATTGTTGGACCACAATGCTTTGAAACTAGAACTCAATCACGAGAGGAAAGTTGGAAAGAACTCAAATACATGGTGAGGCTAAAGAGCATCCTACTAAAGAATGAATGGGTCAACCAGGAAATTAAAGATGAATTAAAAAATTCATGGAAACCAATGAAAATGAAAACACAACTGTTCAAAATCTTTGGGATGCAGCAAAGGCAGTTCTGAGAGGAAAGTATATAGCAATACAAGCCTTTCTCAAGAAACAAGAAAGGTCTCAAATACACAACCTAACCCTACACCTAAAGGAGCTGGAGAAAGAACAGCAAATAAAGCCGAAACCCAGCAGGAGAAGAGAAATAATAAAGTTCAGAGCAGAAATCAATGAATTAGAAACCAAAAGAAGAGTAGAACAGATCAACGAAACTAGGAGCTGGTTCTTTGAAAGAATTAACAAGATTGATAAACCCCTGGCCAGACTTATCAAAAAGAAAAGAGAAAGGACCCAATTAAGTAAAATCATGAATGAAAGAGGAGAGATCACAACCAACACCAAAGAAATACAAACAATTATTGTTTGTATTTATTGAACTGCCTTTGCTGCATCCCAAAGATTTTGAACAGTTGTGTTTTCATTTTCATTTTCATTGGTTTCCATGAATTTTTTAATTCATCTTTAATTTCCTGGTTGACCCATTCATTCTTTAGTAGGATGCTCTTTAGCCTCACATATTATGAGCAACTATATGCCAGCAAATTAGATAATCTGGAAAAAATGGATGCATTCCTAGAGATGCATTCCTAGAGAACTGAACCAGGAAGAAATAGAAAACCTGAACAGACCCATAACCAGCAAGGAAATTGAAGCTGTAATCAAAAATCAAAAATCTCCCAACAAGAGCCCAGGGCCAGATGGCTTCCCAGGGGAATTCTACCAAACATTTCAAGAAGACTTAATACCTATTCTTCTGAAACTGTTCCAAAAAAATAGAAATGGAAGGAAAACTTCCAAACTCGTTTTATGAGGCCAGCATTACCTTGATCCCCAAACCAGACAAAGACCCCATTAAAAAGGAGAATTACAGACCAATATCCCTGATGGACATGGATGCAAAAATTCTCACCAAAATACTAGTCAATAGGATCCAACAGTACATTAAAAGGATTATTCATCCCAAGTGGGATTTATCCTTGGGCTGCAAGGTTGGTTCAACATCCACAAATCAATCATTGTGATACACTACATTCATAAAAGAATGGACAAGAACCATATGATCCTCTCAATAGATACAGAAAAAGCATTTGACAAAGTACAGTGTCCCTTCTTTATTAAAACTCTTCAGAGTGAAGGCATAGAGGGTACATACCTCAATACTATAAAAGCCATCTATGAATAACCCATAGTGAATATCATTCTCAATGGGGAAAAACTGAGAGCTTTTCCCCTAAGGTCAGGAACATGGCAGGGATGTCCACTCTCACCACTGCTATTCAACATAGTACTAGAAGTCCTAGCCTCAGCAATCAGACAACAAAAAGAAATAAAAGGCATCCGAATCGGCAAAGAAGAAGTCAAACTCTCACTCTTTGCAGATGATATGATACTTTATGTGGAAAACCCAAAAGACTCCACCCCAAAACTGCTAGAACTCATAAAGGAATTCAGTAAAGTGGCAGGATATAAAATCAATGCACAGAAATCAGTGGCATTTCTATACACCAACAACAAGACAGAAGAAAGAGAAATTAAGGAGTCGATCCCATTTACAATTGCATCCCAAACCATAAGATACCTAGGAATAGATCTAACCAAGGAGGCAAAGAATCTGTACTAAAAAAACTATACAATACTCATGAAAGAAATTGAGGAAGACACACACACAAAAGAAAAAATGTTCCATGCTCATGGATTAGAAGAACAAATATTGTGAAAATATCTGTGCTACCTAGAGCAATCTGCACATTTAATGCAATCCCTATCAAAATACCATCAACTTTTTTCTAAGAAACAGAACAAATAATCCTAAAATTTGTATGGAACCAGAAAAGACCACGAATAGCTAGAGGAATGTTGAAAAAGAAAAGCAAAGCTGGAGGCATCACAATTCCGGACTTCAAGCTCTATTACAAAGCTGTAGTAATCAAGACAGTATGGTACTGACACAAAAACAGACACGTAGATCAATGGAACAGAATAGAGAGCCCAGAAGTAAACCCTCAACTCCATGGTCAAATAATCTTTGACAAAGCAGGAAAGAATGTCCAATGAAAAAAGACAGTCTTTTCAACAAATGGTGTTGGGAAAATTGGACACATGCAGAAGAATGAAACTGGACCATTTCCTTACACCACACACAAAAATAGACTCCAAATGGGTGAAAGACCTAAATGTGAGACAGGAATCCATCAAAATCCTTGAGAACACAGGCAGCAACCTCTTCAACCTCAGCCCCCACATCAACTTCTTCCTGGAAACATCGCCAAAGGCAAGGGAAGCAAGGGCAAAAATGAAGTATTGGGACTTCATCAACATAAAAAGCTTTTGCACAGCAAAAGAAACAGTCAACAGAACCAAGACAACTGACAGAATGGGAGAAGATATTTGCAAATGATGTATCAGATAAAGGGCTAGTATCCAAAACCTATAAAGAACTTATCAAACTCAACACCCAGAGAACAAATAATCCAATCAAGAAATGGGCAGAAGATATGAACAGACATTTCTGCAAAGAAGACATCCAAATGGCCAACAGACACATGACAAAGTGCTTAACATCATTCCTTGCCATCAGGGAAATCCAAATCAAAACCTCAATGAGATACCACCTCACACTAGTCAGAATGGCTAAAATTAACAAGTCAGGAAACAACGGATGTTGGTGAGGATGCAGAGAAAGGGGAACCCTCCTACACTGTTGGTGGGAATGCGAGCTGGTGCAGCCACTCTGGAAAACAGTATGGAGGTTCCTCAAAAAGTTGAAAATAGAGCTACCATACAACCCAGCAATTGCACTACTGAGTATTTACCCCAAAGATACAAATGTAGTGATCCAAAGGGACACATGCACCCCAATGTTTATAGCAGCAATGTCCACAATAGCCTAACTTTGGAAAGAGCCTAGATGTCCATCAATAGATGGATGGATAAAGAAGATGTGATATATATATATATATATATATATATATATATATATATATATATATGTATACACACACACACACAGTGGAGTATTATGCAGCCATCAAAAAATATGAAATCTTGCCATTTGCAACAACAGGGATAGAACTAGAGGGTATAATGCTAAGTGAAATAAATCATTCAGAGAAAGATAAGTATCATATGATCTCACTTATATGAGGATTTTGAGAAACAAGACAGTGGATCATAGGGGAAGGGAGGGAAAAATGAAACAAGACGAAACCAGAGAGGGAGACAAACCATAAGAGACTCTTAATCTCAGGAAACAAACTGAGGGTTGCTGGAAGGGAGGGGGGTGAGAGGGATGGGGTGGCTGGGTGATGGACATCGGGGAGGGTATGTACTATGGGGAGAACTGTGAATTGTGTAAGACTGACGAATCACAGACCTGTACCCCTGAGACAAATAATATATTATATGTTAATATAAAATTTTAAAAACATAAAAGATCTTTTTGAGACACCATAACCAAGTTAGAATACACAAAGTACCCCATCACTTTTCAGGGGATGCTGATGAGGGGATGCTAACTCAAGGGCTAAACATTGTTACTAGGCATGCAGAGAAATAAAGGCAATGTCTTCCCTGTAAAAAAATAAAAACAAAAAGACACTGGGGGGTAGGAAGTTCAAGTGATATCACAGATGTTCTTGTCCATTTTCTTTTAGTTTTGCAAATTAAAAATTGAGTAGGAAAAAAATAATTTGTTATCCTAGTTAACTATTCTCTCTACTGAAAAACAGAAATCTGGTCTAGTCTCCATCCCCTGACTAAACTGACACTTTCTGAGGTAGAGAAGATGTTACAACCCCAATTTACAGATCAGAAAACTGAGGCAATAGTAAAGTGTGACTGTTCAGCTAATTAGTAGCAGAACTAAAATTGGATTCTTAAATTTTGAGGCCAGAGTTCTGTTACCTTGTGACTCCTTCAAGCCTATCCCCAACCTTGCCCCCCCAGTTTATGTATCTCCCGAGGAGAAAGTCTAAGTAAAGGAAGGTCATGAGGCCTTGTGTTTGCAGTTTTCTTACTGTGTTTGTATTCTACAGGAAAATCAAATGACACATGTCTTGAACAAATCTTTTTCCCCTGGGATATTCCCTTCTGTACAGAGGAGCTGTTCTGGTTTCCTTCCTCTCCCATTCCTAAATAAACGACAATATCTCCCCTTAAATTGGAATGCTTTTAAGGATTCTCTCAATTACTAGAGATCTGTATTATCATTGAACACTTCTAAGCTCCCAAGCTTCCTTTCCAAAGCTTCCTGCCTCATCTGCTCCCTCTGTCAGACACCCAATACACAGTTTTTCAAAACCAAATTAATTCACATATTTCAGGAGATGTGCTGCCATGCAAGACTTATACTCTGAGTTTACTCCTGCACTCTGATTTTCATATAGTTTCTACCAGATGGCTCACCCTCAATAGCAGTTATCTTCCCCAGACAATCATTTCTTAATCCCGAAGGCCTAATATTGTCAGTCACTCCAGAGGTGCTAAGATTTGCCTTTAAGGTGTGTCCACAAGGGACACCTGGGTGGCTCAGTTGGTTAAGTGTCTACCTTTGGCTCAGGTCAGAATCCCAGGGTCCTGGGATCGAGCCCCACATAGGGCTCCTTGCTCAGCAGGGAGGCTGCTTCTCCGTGGGCCTGCCACTCCCCTGCTTGTGCTCTTTCTCTCTTTCCCCCTCTCTCTCTGCCAAATAAATAAATAAAATCTTAAAAAAAAAAAGTGTGTCCATGATTCACTTATTTAACAAATAAACACTGAGTGTCTACTAAGCCTCTCCAGAGAGCAGAGGCTTCCCTCCTGCCCTTCCTCCTACACTGATAACCTGTTCTGTGTGGTTTTGTAACAGCCCTTTTTTTTTTTATCCTGCCTGGAGTATTATTATTATTATTATTATTTTGCAGTGTGAGATTCACCCTCTAGATGGTTATTAATCATAAATTCAATAATAATAGTTAACATTTACTGAGCATTCACTACTGAGGGCTTGGTGCCGTGCTGTTTTATAGGTACTCATAGCAAGAGTAGCAGGTAGGCATTATCCTAATTTATTTTATTAACTGAGGCTCAGGGAAGTTGTGACTGTGTCTTTCCCACAACCAGAAACAAGTAAAGCAGGATTTAAACCCAGGCAAACTGATTCCAGCACTTGTGCTCTTAATATACTAGGTACTGCTGCTTTTTAAAAGAAATTACTCAGTTTTTCTGCTTTTTTGCATGAAAATGATGTCATTGATTTTCTTTTCAGCTGAATATACATACTGAATTTCCATATTATGAGTAGTGAGAGGTTGACATTTTTTTTTCTCCCCAAATGATTTTTTCCTCTTGTTTAGTTTTAATGGTTTTAGAAATGACTATGGGATACAAATTTACATGGCAGGTATGAACTAAGTTCTTGAAAAGTAGCTAGAAAAAAGATTATACAAAAATATTTAATGCTATTACCTTTGAGTAGTGCTACTCTACGTTTATTTCTTCATTATTTTCATATTTTCCATCTTTCTATAATGAGAATATATTATGGAATGTTAAAGGAATGGCAATTTTGTGTTGATTTGAGAAGTCTGGTTTGTCTCCTAATTAATGAGACTTAGTGGGTAGCTAATAATTATTTTAGTGAACTCAATTTTATTCTTTTCCTGAGCTATGCATGTCATTATATAAAAAGGTTGATGGTTCTACAAGGTTATAGTAAAAAGTAGAAATTGGGAGTCACATCACCAAGATGATGATGTAGATGTTCCTGATGTTCTCCCTCATAAACACAACTAAAAGCTATTCATGGACTGGACACCACCCAGAGAATTCTAGAACACAAAGGTGAGGCTGCACCTTACTTCCTGCACCACAGATACCAATTCAGAGTGCATTAGGAGGGTAAGAGCAATGGCTACATGATGACTACTCTGCCCCACCCCTAGGCTGGCACAGCACAACACGGAAAGGTCTTCTCTGAACCTGTGGTTCCTTTGGGGGAAAAGACGGCTCAGGGTGGGCCTCCAGCTCTCTCAGCATTATAGATCACTTTTCTCTGGAGTCTCCACTTTGGTTCACCCTATGGGGATTGCAGGAGGATCTATGGGCTGACCATTAGGAATCTGAATGTGACAACGAGGTGGGGAAGGTCTTGCAACAATCAGCACTCAGATCTTGGCAGACTGCATTCCTTCATGCAATGCCCAAGTAATGGTCCTTCCCAGTGTTTTCATTATCTGTAGAATGAAGCTGGTGACACAGTCTAACCAGAGAATGTGGTGGTGTACAGGTCTGCCTGATTCAGGTATTCAAACAAAGAGTAGCTGGCAGGTAGCTGGAACCTAGTCTGACTCAATCAGGCAGGGGAGTGGAATCATAACCCAGTCCATTGCTGATTGTAGCTTTTGGTCCTGCCTGACCCGAAAGGCTGGCTAGAACACCTGGAAGTTGCATAGCCCATATTCTCAAGCAGAGAGTATGCAGGCAGAGCTAATAGTTTAAAGAGCAATGCAAGGGGGCCTGTTTCCCAGGAGCTTGGGTGGGGGGAGAGTGTTGTCTTGAAGCAAAACCACAAATAAAGAGCTTTACTGGCCTTGGAGCTGGTTCTCCCACTATAGCCGAGTATGGAAATTTATTCATAGCTCTGACCATTGCTGAATACATCTTTCAGCCTACCCAACCAGGGAAACTAAACAGAGACACAGAAAGCTGATATCCCATCCAACAGTCCTGCTTACAGTGGCACTTGAACAGAACACAGCCTGTGGCTTTCCCCATCTGTACAGCAAATTAGTGGCGCTGTCTGGCCAGGAATTCAGTCGGTTTCCCTGCTCAGCGGGGAGTTTGCTTCTCCCTCTCTCTCTGTTCCTCCTCCCTTCTCATGCTCTCTCTCCAATAAATAAAAAAGTCTTTAAAAAAGGGTAAAAAGGAGAAAAATAGGTCATTTATATAATAAGGGGTCAATCCATCAAAAAGATATAACTATTATAAATACTTATACACCTAACATCAGAGCACCCAAATATCTAAAGCAAAAAACTAGCAAAGATAGAGAAGTAAAGAGAAATACTATAATAGTGGGGAAGTTAAATCCTACTCACAGCAATGCATATAGCAATCAACAAGGAAATAGCAGATTTGATCAACACACCCAGACTTAACAGACATATACAGAACATAAATCTAATAATATCTAACAATAACATATCCATACAACAATAGCAAAATATACATTCTTCTCAGGTGCACATGAAACATATTCTAGAATGGGTCATATGTTAGGCCACAAGACAAGTCTTAGCAAATACAAACAGGTTAATCATACCAGGTATCTTCATTAACCACATGGTATAAATCCAGAGATCAGCAGTAGTAGTTAAACTAAAAGAAATCATGGAAATTAACACTGTCTTGTATAATTTATCTCTAAAATACTTAGAGACAAAAGCAAAGAACTAGACATGTGAAGAAACAAAGAAATATATCTATATGAATGACCAATAAAAAATCAGAGCAAAAGAGCAAAATGAAAAGGAGATAAATATGATTGATAAGAATTCAAAGTAATGGTCATAAAGACACATACTAGACTTGAGAAAAGAATGGATAACTCAAAACATATGCAAAAGAAGTGGTAAGAGGTAATAAATATAATAACTGAAAGAATACAGTAGAGAAAAAAAACCCCAGCATATCAGAGGATTCAGAAAAAAAACAGTGACCTAGAAGACAGGGTGATGAAAAGCAACCAAGCTGAACAGCATAATGGAAAAAGAATAATTAAAAGATAAGAACAGGTTAAAAGAACTCAGCAACATCAACAACCATAACAACATTTGCATTATAGGGATTCCTAAAAAAGAAGAGAAAGAGAAAAGGACAGAAAACTTATACGAAGAAGTTATAGATGAAAACTTCCATTATCTGCAGAGAAAAAAGACATTCAGGAAGAGAAAGAACAGAAAGCCCATAATAACATGAGCCCAAAAGAGAACACATCAAGCCGTGTCATGATAACAATGTCAAACTTTAAACGTATAGGCAGAATTTAATAATAAGAGAAAAAAAAGTAACATACAAGGGAAAAGCTATCAAATGATTTTTTAATGGAAATGTTGCAGGGCAAAAAGATGTGACATGATATATTCAAAGTGCCGAAGCAAAAAACTTCTACAAGCAAGAATGCTCTACCCGGCAAGGTTGTCATTCAGAATTGAAGGAGAAATAAATCATTCCCCAGACAAAGAAAAGTTAAAAGTGTTCATTGACACTCTACTGACCTTCCAAAAAATGTTAAAAGGTCTTCTTTAATGGAAAAAAAGAGGTATAATTACAAGCAAGAAAATTATTATTATTATTATTATTTTAAAAATTTTATTTATTTATTTGACAGAGAGAGACATAGCAAGAGCAGGAACACAAGCAGGGGGAGTAAGAGAGGGAGAAGCAGGCTTCCCGCGGAGCAGGGAGCCCGATGTGGGACTCGATCCCAGGACCCTGGGATCATGACCTGAGCCGAAGGCAGACGCTTAACGACTGAGCCACCCAGGTGCCCAAGCAAGAAAATTATGAAAGGAAAAAAAAATCATGAGGAAAAGCAAGCACATGGTAAAGGTAGCAGAATAATCACTTACAAAGCTAGTATGAAGATAAATAGGCAAAAATAGTAAAATCAATTATATCTAAAAGATTGGTGATGGGGGCTCACAAAATAAAGATGTAAAATATGACAACCTACACAGAAAATGTGGAGGAGGAGAGTTTTACTCTTTACGAAGTTCTTTTAGAATATGTTTGATCTTCAGTGACCATCAACTGAACATAGACTGCTGTATACTCAGGATGCTGCAGATGAACCTCATGGTAACCGCAAACCAAAAACCTGTCATAGACACATATGAGATAAAAAGGAAGCCAAGTAGAACACTAAAAGTCATCAATCACAAAGAAAGAGAGCAAGAGAAAAAGAAAGGAACAGAGAAGAACTACAAAACAACCAGAAAGCAATGAATAAAATGGCAAGGGAGTACACATCTAGCAACAATCACTTTAAATGTAAATGGTCTAAATGCTTCAGTCAAAAAACACATGGTGACCAAATGGATGAAAATGCAAGTCCCATTTATATGCTGTCTACAGGAGACTCACTTCCACTCTAAAGACACACATAGAAAGTGAAGGGGTGGGAAAAGATATTCCATGCAAATGGAAGCAGAAAATGAGCTGGGGTAGCAATACTTCTATCACACAAAACAGACTTTAAAACAAAGACAGTAACAGGAGACAAAGAAGGGTGCTATGTAATATAATGAGAAAGGGATCAATCCAACAAGGGGATGTAACAATTGTAAATATCTATGCACCCAACACTGGAGCATCTAAACACATAAAGCAAGTATTAACAGACATAAGGGGAGAAATTGACAGTAATACCATAATGTCAGGTGACTTTAGCACCCCACTTATAACTGAGGATAGATCATCCAGGTAGAAAATCAACATGGAAATAATGGCTTTGAGCAATGTGTTAGACCAGATGGACCTAACCTATATGCAGAACATTCCAGCCCAAAACAACAGAATACACATTCTTTTTCAAATGCTCCCAGAACATTCTCCAGGACAGGTCATGTGTTAGGCCATGAAACAAGTCTCAATAAAGTTAAGGAGATTGAAATTTTATCAAGCATCTTTTGTTCAAGCACAATGGTATGAAATTAGAAATAAATTGCAAGGATATGGTAAGAACACAAATATGTGGCCCAAAGAACAAATGGGCTAACAAAGAAATCAAAGTGGAAATACATGGAAAATGAAATCAAAGTGGCAATACAAGCGAAAATGAAAACACAATGGCCCCCAAACTTTGGGAAGCAGCAAAAGCAGTTATAAGAGGGAAGTTTATAGCAATACAGGCCTACCTCAAAAACAAGAAAAATCTCAAATATACATCCCAACCTTACATAAAGGAGCTAGAAAAAGAAGAACAGGCAAAGCCCACGCCAGAAGAAGGAAAAAAATAATAAAGATTAGAGCAGAAACAAATGAAACAGGGACTAAAAATACAACAGAACAAATCAATGAAACCAAGAGCTGGTTCTTTGAAAGGATAACAAAAATCGATAAAACTTTAGCCAGATTCATCAAAGAAAAAACAAAAAGGAAAAGGAAAGGAAAGAAGGGTGGGGGGGAGAGGGAGAGCACCCAGATAAATAAAATCAGAGAAACAGAAGAAATAACTATGGATGTCACAGAAACACAAAGTTTATCAAAGAACATTATGAAATGTTATATGCCAACCAATTGGACAACCTAGAAGAAATGAATATATTCTTAGAAACATGCAATCTTCTAAAACTGAATCAGGTAGAAATAGAAAATCTGAAGAGAGCAGTTACTAACAATGAAATAGAATCAGTAATCAAAAAATTTCCAGCAAAGCAAAGTCCAGGACCGGATGGCTTCTCAGGTGAACTCTACCAATCATTTAAAAAAGATTTAATACCTGTTCTTCTCAAATGATTCCAAAAAAACAAAAGAAGGAAAACTTCCAAATTAATTCTATGGGGCCAGAATTAGCCTGATACCAAAACCAGACAAAGACAGTAAAAAAGGGAACCATAGGCCAATATCTCTGATGAACATAGATGTAAAAATCCCCAGTTAAATATTAGCAAACTGAATTCACAATATTTGTAAAAATCATTCATGGTAATCAAGTGAAATTTATTCCAGGGATGCAAGAATGATCCAATGTTTGCAAATCAATCAGTGTGATACATCATATTAATAAGGGAAAGGATAAAAACCATATGGTTATCTCAACAGACGCAGAGGTGTTTGACAGAATACAACATCCATTCATGATAAAAATTACTCTAAAACAATTACTCTCAACAGTGTGGGTTTAGAGGGAACATACCTGAAGATAAGGAAGGCCATAGATGAAAAGTCCACAGCTACCATCATATTTACTGGTGAAAAACTGACAGCTACTCCTCTAAGATCAGGAACAAGACAAGGATGCCCACTTTCAGCACTGTCACTATTTGCAGATAGCATGATATACCTAGGAAATCCTAAAGACACCACAAAACAGTGATTAGAATGGATAGATGAATTCAGAAAAGTTGCAGGATACAAAATTAATATACAGAAACCGTTGCATCTGTATACACTAATAATGAAGTAGTAGACAGAAAAGTTAAGAAAACTCCACTTACAGTAGTACCAAAAAAAGAATAAAGTATCTAGGAATAAACTTAACCAAGGAAGTGAAAGAGCTATATTCTAAAAACTATAAAACATTGATGAGAGATATTGAAGATGACCAAAAGCAAATGGAAAAGTATGCCATGCTCATGGATTGGAAGAATTAATATCATTAAGATGTCTACTACCCAAAGCAATCTACAGAATCAATGCAATCCCTATCAAAATGCCAATAGCATTTTTCACAAAACTAGATCATATCATTCTCAAATTTGAATGGAATCACAGAAGACCACAAATAACCAAAGCAATCTTCAGAAAGAACAAAGCTGGAGGTATGGTAATCCCAAATTTCATGATATACTACAAAGCTGTAGTAATCAAACAGTATGCTACTGGCATAAAATTAGACATAGAGACCAGTGGAACAGAATAGAGAGCCCAGAAATCAACCTACTTCTACATGGTTAATTAATCTATGACAAAAAAGGTAAGAATATACAATGGCAAAAAGACTCCCCCCACCAATAAATGCTGCTGGGAAAACTGGTCAGCTACATGCAAAAGAAATAAAACTGGACCCCTTTGTTATGCCATACCTAAAAATAAACTCAAGGTCGATTAAAAACCTTAATGTGATACCTGAAACCATAAAACTCCTAAAAGGAATAGAGGCAGTAATCTCTCGGCCATTGTCCTTAGCAGCATATTTATGGATATGGCCCTTTAGGAAAGGGAATCAGGAGCAAAAATAAACTTTGGTGGCTACACCAAAATTGAAAGTTTTTGCCATGGTAAAGGCAACCATAAACCAAACACAACACCAACCCAGTGAATGGGGGACATTATTTGCAAATGAAATATCTGATAAAGGGTTAATATCTAAAACATGTAAAGAACTTGTACAACTCAATGCTAAAAGAACAATCTGGTTAAAAAGTAGGCAGGGGACTGGAAGAGAATTTTTTCCCAAAAAAGACATACAGAAGGCTATCAGACACATGAAGAGATGCTCAACCTCACTAATCCTCAGGAACATGCAAATCAAAACCACGAGTTACCACTTCACACCATTCAGAACAGCTAGTAGCAAAAAAGACAAGAAACAACAAGTGTTGGCAAGGATGTGGAGAAAAGGGAACACTCCTGTACTCTTGGTGGGAATATATATTGGTGCAACCACAGTAGAAAACAGTATGCAGTTTCTTTAAAAAATTAAAAATAGAAATAACATATGATACTGTAATTTCACTACTGGGTAATACCCGAAGAAAACAAATATACAAAATCCAAAAAAATATATAAATGACATCTCATGCTTATTGCAACATTATTTATAAGAGCCAAGGTATGGAAGGAACCAACGTGTCCATCAATAGATGAATGGTTAAGAAAATGTGATATACAAATGGATTATTTCTCAGCCAGAAAATGAAGAATGAAATCTTGCCATTTGCAAGAAAATAGATGAATAGGGTATTATGCTAAGTGAAATGAGTTAGAAGGAAAATGTCCAGTTATCATATGATTTTATGTATATGTAAAATTTCACAATCAAATGAACAAACTAAAAAAGCTGCACAGATCCATAAATACCGAGAACAAGTTGATATTTGCCAGCATTGAGAGTTTAGAGGATGGGCATAATGAGTGATGGAGAGTGAGAGATAGAGGCTTTCAGTTATGGAATGAATATGTCATGGGGATGAAAGTTACAACATAGGTAATATAGTCAACGGTATTGTAATAGTTTTGTATTGTGTCAGATTGTAGCTACACTTTAGGTGAGCACAACTTGTAGTTTTCAAATCACTATGCAATACACCTAAAAGTAATGTAGGAACATATATATATTAACCAACTGTAGTTTCATTTTAAAATTATCCATAGGACTTGAATATATACTTTTATAAAGGAGATATATGAATGGCTAATAGGTGTGAAGTGATGCTCAACATTACTAATCAGAGGTGTGTAAATCAAAACTACAATGAACTATAAGCTCATACCTGTTAAAATTGCAAGTGTTAAAGAGAGAAGAGATAACAAATACAGTGCAGCTTGGCAAAAAGGGATCCTTTACAGTGTTGGTGGAAACAAAGTTGTACAGCCACTTTAAAAAGCAGTATTAGCAGTATTGAGGTTTCTCCAAAAATGAAAAGTAGAACTACCATATAATTTTTCAATTCCACTTGTGTGAATATCTCTGCATATTAACATTGTGTCAAAGAGCTAGTTGCACTGCCATTTTCATAGCAGCACTGTTGACAACAGCCAAGAGAGAGAAAACACCTACATATCCCTAACAGAAAGTTATACATGTACATGTATATATGTATACCTCTACATATATTTATATACATACATGTATAACTCTACATATATATGTATGTATGTACACATACATGTACACATCGAATACTCTGCAGTCACTAAAAGGAAATTCTTCCATTTGTGACAACCTAGATGGATCTTTATGACCCTATGCTAAATAAAACATGTAAGGTGGAGAAAAACAAAGTTTTATCTCACTTATATGTGCAGTCTTACACACACGCAAAGCAACCTCATAGGAAAAGATTTGTGATTACCATAGGCTGGGTTTGGGGGAGGGAAAATTGGATGAAGGTGGTTAAAAGGTACAAACTTCCAGTTATAAGATAAAGTTCAGAACATGATGATTATAGTTAACACTTCTGTATGGTATATATAAAAGTGGTTAAGAGACTAAATGCTAGTTCTCACCACAAGGATTTTTTTTCTTCTTTTGTATCTATCTGAGATGTTGACTTATGTGGTAATCACTGTTCAGTATATATAATTCACTTTGCTGTACAACTTCAACTTCTCCAGTGCTGTCTTTTTTTTTTTATTAAAGATTTTATTTATTTATTTGACAGAGAGAGACACAGTGAGAGAGGGAACACAAGCGGGGGAGCGGGAGAGGGAGAAGCAGGCTTCCAGCAGAGCAGGGAGCCCGACGCGGGGCTCGATTTCACGACCCTGGGATCATGACCTGAGCCGAAGGCAGATGCTTAATGACTGCCCCACCCAGGCGCCTCTCCAGTGCTGTCTTCTAACTCTGTCTCAATAAAGCTGGAATAGTAGCAATCTTTTGTTATTTCCCATTTCCATTTTTCCATTCCACAATAGCAACCATTACTTCTAAAACTATCTCTTCTGATTTTTGCCTTTTTCTAAATATAACTTTCCTCCCATTTATTATTTTTCAAGTGTATATACTATCAACTTCTATGGAAGATGAGCATTTATCTCTTACCAGCTTTTCCTTCACCTTCATCCTACCTCTGACTGCCAAGAAAAAAAAAAACTGGGGCTGAACAAAACAGACAAAAAATCCTTCCCTCTGATTTTTACAGCATATAATTTTGGGTTAGGTCAATGTCCACTGTTTATTTTGTCATCGACTAAATATTATTCACCAATGAATAAGTTTCCTATAAGTTTTTGGTTTGAGGTGATTTTCTTTTCACATCTGCTTAGTTTACAACATACTATAAATCCTGACTAAACATGCTACCACTGTGTTAATATCCTCTCACTTCATTCACATAAAATAATATTTTCTCCCAAAGATAACCCCTCTGGGGTCCTCTGTCCCTCTATGCCAGTCTGAATTGGTTGCTGTCTATACCTGCTACAGCTGTCCTCCTGGGATCTCCCCTCACAATCACCTTATAAATTTCCTCTGGCTTATTCTTCTGTAGGTATCTTGGTTTTTAGTATCTTTATCACTTATTCCTTTGTTCTGTTGATGTGCATTTTTCAATAAATTTCTGAGTATGTTTAGTAAATGTTTTGAGAGGTTACAGGTCTGAAAGTGTCTATTCTACTGTCTCACCTAATTAAGAGTTTGCCTGGATATAGAATTCAATGTTATATTTTTTTCTTAAAGTTTTAAGGGTAATATGACATCATCCAGTTTTTCCTGTTGATGTTGCAAATCTCATGCATTGATTACCAGTCTTTGTGGTAATCAGACTTTTTTCTCAGAATTTCTAGAATCTTATCTTTGTCCCCACATTTCTATCTGAAGCTATTTGAATGTTGGACTTCCTTAGCTAATCTTCTCATTAAAAAAACTTTTCTGTTTTTCAGGTTGTTGTACTTGCTTTAGCATGAAAATATGAAAACTGACACTGCACAGATCTGCCTCAATCTTAATCCTACTTAGCCCTATTATTTAGTAGCTGTCTAGTTTTGACCAAGTCACTTTACTTCTTGGTGCTTTAGTTTCTTCCTCTATAAATTGGAGATAGTGGTATCCATCTTACAGGCTTGTTGTGAGGATTAAGTTAATACCTAGATTAAGAGTTGGTACTTAGAACAGTACTTAGAAATAGTACCTAGAACAGTGCTTAGAAAGTACTTAGAACAGTGCCTGGTATATGGTAAACTCTCAAATAATAGCTATTAATATTTCTTAATATTTCAGCACTATCAGTTTTATCTTCCAGTTTTTATTGCAGTTTTCCTTTCTCAACATTTTTATTATAGATTTTATGAGATATATTTCATATTTCATTTGTTCACAATATTTTAAATTCCAAAAGTTGTGAAACCACCTTTTTAAAGACTCTTCTTCATTCAGGGGATTCTCCTATCTTTTGGAGAATATTATAGATTAAGTTTTCTTTAACTCCTTCATTTCTCTTTCTTCCTAATTCTTATTCAAGTTTCTGTGTTTTCCATTAGAGCAATCCCTTAATTGTCTGAAGATCCTTGGCTGTCTATTCATATTTAAGAGCAAGACACTAGAAAGCCAATTAAGAAAGTTTATTTTAATTTTATCAATTTTTGTAATTATTTTATTATTTTTCATTATTAACAATAGTATGTGTGAATCCATATTTGAGTCTTAAGATTAAACAAGTTAGCCAAAGCATTATTTGATAATCATGGTTTTACCTGATGGTATGAGTTATGCATCAGTTACATTAAGAATCAGATAACAGTTATCTTTGCATTTTTTTTTTTGGTTTGCTTTTGGTTTCATTATAACATTTAACCCAAAGTTTCCTTGTTTGATTCCCTTTAAATAGTCATTTTCTAGGAGTTAGTTTGGCTTGAAGTAGATACATAATTCACAAACTCATTTAAACTTAAGAATCATTTCAAAGACAGTCTCTTCAACAAATGGTGTTGGGAAAACTGGATCACTTTCTTATACCATACACAAAAATAAATTCAGAATGGATGAAAGACCTACATGTAAAACAAGAAACCATCAAAATCCTAGAGAAGAACACCGGCAGCAACCTTTTTGACCTGGGTCACAGGAACTTCTTACTAGGCACGTCTCCAGAGGCCGGGGAAACAAAAGCAAACATGAACTATTGGGACCTCATCAAGATAAAATTCTTCTGTACAGCAAAAGAAACAATCAACAAAACTAAAAGGCAACCAATGGGAGAAGATATTTGCAAATAGCATATTGGATAAAGGGCTACTATCCAGAATCATAAAGAACTCATCAAAATTAACACCCCAAAAATAAATAATCCAATTAAGAAATGGGCAGAAGACATGAACAGACATTTCTCCAAAGAAAACATGCAAATGGCTAACAGACGCATGAAAAAATGCTCAGCATCACTCATCATCAGGGAAATACAAATCAAAACCACAATGAGATACCACCTCACACCTCTCAGAATGGCTAAAATTAACAACTCAGAAAACAACAGATGTTGGCGAGGATATGGAGAAAGGGGAACACTTTCGCATGGCTGGTGGGAATGCAAACTGGTACAGCCACTCTGGAAAACAGTACGGTGGTTCCTCAAAAAGTTAAAAATAGAACTACCTATAACCAAGCAATTACACTAGTAGGTATTTATCAAAGAATACAAAAGGGTTGTGCACATGCACCCCAATGTTTATAGCAGCATTATCAGCAATAGCCAGATTATGGTAAGAGCCCAAATGCCCATCGACTGATGAATGGATAAAGAAGGGGTGGCATATACATACAATGGAATATTACTTGGCCATCAAAAAGAATGAAATCTTGCCATTTGCAACAACATGGATGAAATGGAGTGTATTATGCTAAGCGAAATAAGTCAGATGAAAGACAAATACCATATGGTTTCACTCATATGTGGAATTTAAGAAACAAAACAGATGAACATAGGGGAAAGGAAGGAAAAATAAAATAAGATGAAAACAGAGAGGGAGACAAACCATAAGAGACTCTATAGTTAAGAGAACAAACTGAGGGTTGCTGGAGAGGAGGTGGGTAGGGGGCTGGGCTAAGTGGGTGATGGGTATTAAAGAGGGCACTTGTTGGGATCAGCACTGGGTATTATATGTAAGTGATGAATCACTAAATTATACTCCTGAAATCAATGCTACACTATATGTTAACTAGAATTAAAAAAAAAAAAACCAATCCATTTCAATACATTGAAAGCAAACAAATGCTTGGGGGAGGGGCACTCTGTTGACTCATCTACACTGGGCCTTTTCCACTCTTCTGATCTGTAACACAAGGAATACTGCCAGTGCCCACCCTTGGTTATTATTCATAATGCTTAAAATCTTTTCTCTGAGGTCATGTGAGTATCTATACACATAGAAATTTCTTTCCACACTCCAGTGTGTCATGTTAGACACCTCTGTGATGTATGGAGCCTGGAGTCTCTTCTTTTGGAGATTCATTTTCTCATTATCATCACTGGGCTAATTAACTCAGATCCCAGGCAGCTAGGAGGAGGCAGTAATTGGAAACTTAACTTCATAGCAGGATTCTTTGGTGGTAAGGAGCTAAAAAATACGGATCCTTTGATTGTAAAAACAGATAGGTCATTCTGAATAGAGCCCAGCAGTTTGTAATTTTTCACATTACCTTAGTGATTCAAGACACTTGCCATTCATGTTCATTTTGGAATGACTGATAGGAAAATAGTACTGGACAATGAGTCAGGAGATCCAAGTTCAAGTATCTCATTGCCAGACTAGTTACCCGGCTAAGGCGCTTCACTTCTCTTCATGTCTCTGTTCAGTAAAATGAAAAGGTTGGATGAGAAATGATCTGCTTTAAAGTCTTTCTCAGTGTTAACATTTCATTAATCACCCACATGGCAGGAAGTGTCTTTTTTTTTTTTTCTCCTAAATGGGTTGAAAATTCTTCAGAAACTGACATTAACATTTCCATATTTGAAGATGTTTGAAGCAGCAGATAATCTCTCTCCTTATAGAAACTTAAAATTGAGGTTCAGAGGAAATAATCTTTAGGAGTTAACAAATGTGTCAACTGAACACAAACTGAAATTACTGACATCAAACTTTCATCACCCAATGGTAGATTTAAAAAAAAAATCTCCGTCAACAAATGTTTTATTTACCTCAGTACAACAACATACATGGACAATGACAGGACAAGAAGTGCCATTTGAGCAGTACCCTGAACGAACTACCTCATAGAACAACCTAAAGAACAGAAGTAAAAACAAATACATGTAGAGGTATTTTATTAGAGGCTTTATTAGAGGAACAGAAACAGGAGGGTAGCTACAGTGAGTTTAAAATTCAGATGAGGTGGAGTTAGCAAGAACTCCGTCATCAATGGCAGGGAGCTCATGCTTAATGACTGGAAATAAGTTCCAGAACTTCAGGGAGAAGTCATACATAACTGGATATTGATACAGTAACTTTTAAGCTCAGTTTGGGGCCTGATGTGGCAGAAGTGGCAGCTAGACTCCACAGAAACCATTTTGAGGCTTCATGTGTAGGAGGGGGCCCATAAAATACAGAAGTCTGACATATGGACATATTTTTTTCTGACATATGGACATTTTAAGTCTAAGGAACCCTTAACTATTGTCATGCCTCTCAATCATAGATTAAAAAAAATCAAACCATCATGAAATGAGATCTAATACATCTTTAAAACCAATCTATTTGGTCTGATTAGATGTTCTTTATTAGCCACTGTAAAGAGAAAAATGTACTCTTTGAGGACCATTAGGACTCATGGAATCACCTTTGCACTTTTTCCTTATTAACATGGTAGTTTTCAGAGGTTTTTTTTTGAAATTTTGTTCTTATAAGAACTGTGACTGCACTTAGAGCTATGAAGGACTCAGTAATACTTGGTTTGGTTGTCAGGATTATGAGACATTCAGAAGCTCTTTGTGCAAGCAACTGTCTTGAGGAGAGCAATTGCTTTCTTGGGGTTTGCTAATCATCTTTATCATTAATTTTTTTTTTTTCTCGGGCTTCAACTTCCAGCTGTTGTAACCACAGAGGACAAATATATCATTAAGAGGAAAGGAGTAAACTTTGTTCTCACACTCTTACTCAAACTTAAACGGAAAGTACTTGTACTCTAAAGCCTTGGTTAGCAAAGCATCTTCTTGTACCCTAAAGTTTCCTTCTTATGGTGTTCTTCTGCCATTGTATCTATCTATAACCACTGTAGCAAAAACGACTTTCTTTTTAGTGATGTTGAGCATATCATCTTTAATCATATGCAAAGGTAGACTCATTTTAAGAAAAAGCCCCAAATGTAATTTTTGGGCTGCAGTTAGAAAAGGAGGAAATGCTATTAGGTGCAACTTATTATTATTGACCTCCCGAAGAAGGACAAAATTGGCACTGGGGCTAAAAATTTAATAAATTTAAAATGCGAACCCTGTGTACAAATCAACATGTGAAATTAAGAATCAGTATAAAATATGTAACACTTAAATGTTCTCTATTATAAGCATCATTTTCATTAAAAAATGGGAAAATTTCAGATCACATGCTTTTCTTTTTATTGTGATACAATGTATACAACATAAAACAACATTTTTACTCTTTTAAAATGTATAGTTCAGTGGCGTAAAGTACATTCACAATGCTGGGCAGCTACCATTATCCATTTCTAGAATTATTCCAAACTCTGTACCCATTAAATAATAATTCTTCTCATTCAACCCTCTTTCCAGTCCCTGGTAACCACTAGCTGTTACTCTTTCTGTATGAGTTTGACTGTTACCCGAACCTCACGGGAGTGGGATTATGTACTATTTGGCCTATCAGGGCTGGCTTACTTCATTTAACATGTTCTCAAGATTCATCCCTGTTGTCCCATGTGTCAGAATTTCGTTTTTTAAAAATTGTGGCAAAATGTACATAACATACAATTTACCATCTTAACCACATTTAAGTGTAAAGTCCAAGAGTGTTAAGTGTATCCACATTGTTGTACAACCAGTTTCCAGAACTCTTTTTGTCTTGTAAAACTGAAACCATACCTATTAGACAGCTTTCCGCTCCTCTCCCTTTCCTGTGGTTCCTGGTCACCACCATTCTACCATCCGTTTCTATGAACCTGACTACTCTAGGTACATCCCACCTGGAATCATCTACTATGTTTTCTTTTTTTTAAAGATTTTTTTATTTTTTTAAATTTATTTGACAGAGAGAGACACAGCGAGAGAGGGAACACAAGCAGGGGGAGCGGGAGAGGGAGAGGGAGAGGCAGGCTTCCCGTGGAGCAGGGAGCCCGATGCGGGGCTCGATCCCAGGACCCTGGGACCATGACCTGAGCCGAAGGCAGACGCTTAACCACTGAGCCACCCAGGTGCCCCCAGTATGTTTTCTTCTAACTGGCATATTTAAATTAGCACAATATCCTTAAGGTTAATCTGTGCTGTAGCATATGTCAGAATTTCCTTCATTTTCTTTTTGCATTGCAATTTTTATGTCTGTTTACATTTATTATGCTATTTTTAATTGTGATAATGCATTAAAAATTTATTGGATATATTTCACATATAACATTGTTTAAATTTAAGGTGTATAATGTGTTATTGTGATACATTTATATATTGTAATATGATTGTTGCTATAGTGCTATTTACGTTATATAATTATAGTATAATATTGTCATTATACTGCACATTAGACCACTATGGCTTATTTGCTCCTTGCAAGTTTATCCTCTGAAACAACATCAACTTTATTACCACACCCCCATCTTTTAATAGCAGCCATTTTATTGAGTTTGTTCGTTTTTGAGTTTGACTCACTTAAATTCCATGTTAAGTGATATCCTACAGTACTTGTCTTTCTCGGACTTGTCTCACTTAGGATAATGTGCTCAAGATTCATCCATGTTGTCACATATGGCAGGATATCCCTTCTTTCGGCTGAATAATATTCCATTGTGTATATATACATCTTTTTTTTTTTAAGAGTTTATTTATTTATTTGAGGGAGAGAGCGTGAGAGCAGGAACACAAGCAGGGCCAGTGGGAGACGGAGAAGCAGGTTTCCCACTAAGCGAAGAGCTCGATGAGGGACTCGATCCCAGGAACCGGGGATCATGACCTGAGCCGAAGGCAGACGCTTAATGACTGAGCCACCCAGGCGCCCCTATATACCACATCTTTTATCCATTTATCTGTTGGTGGGCATTTAGGTTGTTTCCATATCTTAGCTATTGTAAATAATGCTGTGATAAAGACAGGAGTGCTTATATCTCAAAATCCTGTTTTCATTCCCTTTGGGTATATAATCAGAAGTGGAATTGCTTTCTTGTGTGATAGGTCTATTTTTAACTATTTGAGGAAACTTCATATTGTTTTCCATAATGGTTAGAGCAATTTATATTTCCACTGACAGTATATAAGGGTTTCCTTTTCACCACATTCTCACGAGTACTTGTTGTCTATCTTCTTGATAATAACCATTCTACCATGAGTGAGGTGATAGCTCATTGCAGTTTTTATTTGCATTTCCCTGATGATTAGTGATGTTGAGCATCCTTTCAGGTGTCTATTGGCCATTTTGACGTCCTCCTTAAAATATGCAAACATTTGTCTACATACAGGAGACATTTTTCTGGATTTGTTTGATTTTTAAATGCATTCTGTATATTAACCCCATATCCAAAATTTATGGTTTGCAAAGATTTATCATTCTTTCAGTTTTTTCATTTTGTCAATTGTCTAATTTACCGTGCAGGAGCTTTTGAGCTTGATGTGGTCACGCTGTTGAATTTTGCTTGTGTTGTCTGTGCTTTTTGTGTCATGTCAAGACCAATGTTGAGGAGCTTGATTCTGATTCTTATGTTTTCTTTTAGGAGTTTTATGGCACAGGTCATATTTGATCTATTTTGATCTATTGATCCTTTCACATTAATTTTTGTAAGTGGTGTGAGGAGTCCAGTTTCATCGTTCCCCATGTGTTTCTCCAGTTTTCCCAGCACCATTTATTTAAGAGTCTAACCTTTTCCCCTTTAGTGTTTTTAGCTCCCTTGTCAAATATGGATTAACCATGTATGCTGAGAGTTAATTCGGGAATCCTAGACACATAGACCAATAGGACCTTTTTTTTTTTTTTTGCAAGTACCATACTGTTTTTATTATTATGGTTTTGTAGTATAGTTTAAAACCAGGAAGTATGATACCCCTGGTTTTTTTTTCCCCCTAGATGGATAAAAACAAGACCCAACTATATGTTGCTTAGAGAAGACACATTTCAGCTCTAAAGACACATAAAGGCTCAAAGTGAAGGGATGAAGCAGAAACCAAGAGTAGTATAACATAACCAAACTTCTCACAAATCTACTACTTCTCACAATCTACTTGAATATAGACTTCAAGCCAAAATGGTAAAAAGAAGGTGCCTGGGTGGCTCAGTTGGTTAAGCGACTGCCTTTGGCTCAGGTCATGATCCTGGAGTCCCGGGATCGAGTCCCACATCGGGCTCCCTGCTCAGCAGGGAGTCTGCTTCTCCCTCTGACCCTCCCCCCTCTCATGTGCTCTCTCTCTCTCTCTCATCCTCACTCTCTCAAAATAAATAATAAATAAATCTTTAAAAAAAACAAAATGGTAAAAAGAGACAAAGAAGGACATTATACAATGATTAAGGTGTCAAATCAACAAGATCATCTAACAAATGTAAATATATATGCTCTCAACACGAGTACTGAAATACATTAAGCAAATACTAACATCTTAAAGGAGAAATAGACAACAATACAATAGATCATTCAGACAGAAAATTCAACAAGGGAATGTTGAAATTGAACCATACCTTAGAACAAATGGATTTAATAGACATATACAGGACATTTAACAGGATATACGTTCTTCAAGTGCACATGGAACATTCTGCAGAATAGGACATATGACAGGACAAAAACACAAATCTTAGAAAACTTAAGAACACTGAAATCATACCAACTACCTTTTTTGACCACAATGATATGAAGCTAGAAATCAACAAGTGAGAAAATCTATAAATATGTGGAAACAGTATACCTGTAAACAACGTATAAGGCAAAGAAGAAACCAAAACAAATAACATTACCTTAAAACAAACAAATATGAAAACACAACATACCAAATCTTATGGGTTACGGCAAAAGCAGTTTTAAGAAAGATTGTATCAATAAATGTATGTATTTGATATCTAACTTAACAAATTTCCTTCCTTTTTAAGATAATATGTAATGCATAACATTTAAACACTTTAAAAAATGTTTTTAAGATTTTAATTCTGGTGTAGTAACCTATAGTGCTATATTAGTTTTAGGTATACAAGGTAGTGATCCAATAGCTCCATACGTCACTCAGTGCTCAGCCACACAAGTGCATTCCTTAATCCCCTTCACCTGTTCCACCCATCCTCCCACCACCCTTCTCTCTGGTGACCGTTTGTTTTCTTAGTGAAGAGTCCATTTCGTGGTGTATATTTTTTTCCCTTTGTTCATTTGTTTCTAAGTTCTACATGTGCCTGAAGTCATATGGTATTTGTTTTTTTTTTTGGACTATTTTGCATAGCCTTATACTCTCTAGATCCATCCTTATTGTTGCAAATGGCAAGATTTCATTTTTTTATGGCTGGATAATAGTCCATTGTATGTACACACACACACACACACACATACACACACACACACACACACCAATAGCTTCTTTATCTATTCTTCTATTGATGGATACTTGGGCTGCTTCCACAGTGTGGTTATTGTAAATAATGCTGCAATAAACATAGGGGTGCATATATCCCTTTGAATTTGTGTTTTCATATTGTGTGGGTAAATACCTAGTAGTACAACTACTGGATCATAGGGTAGTTCTATTTTTAATTTTTTGAGGGCCCTCCATGCTGTTTTCCACAGTGGCTGCTCCAGTTTGTATTCCCACCAAGAGTGCAAGAGGGTTTTCCTTTCTCGATAGCCTCACCAACACCTTTTGTTTCGTGTGTTGATTTTAGCCATTCTTACAGGTGTGAGGTGATAGCTCATTGTAGTTTTGATTTGCATTTTCCTGAGAAGTGATGTTGAGCATCTTCTCATGTATTTGTTGGTCATGTTCATGTCTTCTTTGGAGAAATGTCTGTTTTTTAATTGGATTATTTAATTTTTTTGGTATTCAGTTGTATTGGTTCTTTATTTATTTTGGATACTAACCTTTTTTTGGATATGTTATTTGCAAATATCTTCTCCCATTCAGTACATTGTCTTAGTTTTGTTGGTTGTTCCCTTTGCTGTGCAGAAGCTTTTTATTTTGATGTAGTCCCAGTAGTTTATTTTTGCTTTTGTTTCCTTTGCCTCAAGAGACATACCTAGAAGGATGTTGCTATAACCACTGTCAGAAAAATTGCTGCCTGTGCTTTCTAGGATTTTTATGGTTTCAGGTATAACATTTGGGTCTTTACTCCATTTTGAACTTATGTTCGTGTATGTGTAAGAAAGTGGTCCAATTTCATTCTTTTGCATGTTGCTGTCCAGTTTTCCCACCCTCATCTGTTGAAGAGACTGTCTTCTTCCCATTGCTTATTCTTGTCTCCTTTGTTGAAGATTGACTATATAATTGTGGGTTTATTTCTGGACTTTCTGTTCTGTTCCACTGATCTATGTGTCTATTTTTGGCCAGTATGAAAAACTTCCAACAAACAAAAATCCAGATGAGAAGGCTTCAAAGGTGAATTCTACCAAACATTTAAAGAAGAGTTAAAACTTATTCTTCTCAAACTTTTCCAAAAAATAGAAGAGGAAGAAAAACTTCCAAATTCATTGTATGAGGACAGCATTATCCTGATACCAAGACCAGATAAAGACACCACACAAAAGAGAACTACAGGCCATTATTGCTGATCAACATAGGTGCAAAAATCCTCAACAAAATATTAACAAACCAAATTCAAAAATAAATTATAAAAATCATTCACAGCAATCAAGTGGGATTTATTCCCAGGATGCAAGGGTGGTTCAATATTTGCATATCAATCAACATGATACATCATATCAATGAGGGAAAGGATAAAACCCATATGATCATTTCAACAGATGCAAAAAAAAAAAAAAAGCATTTGACAAAGTACAACACCTATTCATGATAAAAATTCTCAACAAAGTAGGTTTGGAGAGAACATACCTCAATATAATAAAGGCCTTATACGAAAAACACCATAGCTAACATCATACTCAATGGGGAAAAACAGAATTTTTCCCAAAGGTCAGGAATAAGACAAGGATGTCCTCTCTCACCACTTTTATTCAACATGGTAGTGGAAGTCCTAGCCACAGCAATCAGACAACAAAAGAAATAAAAGGCACCCAAATTGATGAGGAAGAAATAAAACTCTCACTATTTGCAGATGACATGATACTGTATCTAGAAACCCTAAAGACTCTACTAAAAAATTATTAGAACTGAAATAAATTCAGTAAAGTTGGAGGATACAAAAATCAATGTACAGAAATCTGTCACATTTCTACACATTAATAATGAAGCAGCAGAAATTAAGAAAATAATCCCATTTACAACTGCACCAAAAATAAAACACATAGGATTAAACTTACCAAGGAGGTTAAAGACCTGTACTCTTTAAACTATAAAACACTGATGGAAGAAATTGAAGATGACACAAAGAAATAGAAAGACATTCCATACTCATGGATTGGAAGAACGAACATTGTTAAAACGTCTATACTACCCAAAGCAATCTATACATTTAATGCAATCCCTAACAAAATACCAACAACATTTTTCACAGAACTAGGACAAATGATCCTAAAATTTGTGTGGAACCACAAAAGACCCCAAATAGTCAAAGTAATCTTGAAAAAGAAAAACGAAACTTGAAGTACCACAATTCCTGACTTCAAGTTATATTACAAAGCTGTAGTAATCAATACACCACATTCATCAATACATCTGTTGATGTATACTTGGGTTGCTTCTACAATTTGGCATTATAAAAAATGCTTACTCTATTTTTAGAATATATATATTATTTAGCTCACTCTACTTTTAATTTTTTCCTGGAGTTGCTTTCTCAATGGTGCAAATTATCAGTGTCACTTATGATGTATAATATATATTTTAAAAGATTTTTTTTATGTATTTGACACAGAGAGAGAGAGACAGAGAGAGAGGGAACACAAGCAGGGGGAGTGGGAGAGGGAGAAGCAGGCTCCCTGCTGAGCCAGGAGCCAGACGTAGGGCTTGATCCCAGGACCCTGGGATCACGACCTGAGCATAAGGCAGATGCTTAACGACTGAGCCACCCAGGTGCCCCTTATTTTATTTATTTATTTATTTTAAAGATTTATGATATATAATATAGAAGTATTTAAATTCTGACTTGCCAGATATGATCAAGTATAGCCCTGGTTATGCCCAAAATAAAGAATGCATATACTAAAATTTGGAGGTTGGTTATTTTTTGGCAGGAGAACAGTACTAGTGACTACTTGGATCAGTTTGACCTCAAAGCTTGTATTCTTAAAAAAATGTACTTTAGGGGTACCTGGGTGGCTCAGTCAGTTAAGCTTCTGCCTTTGGCTCAGGTCGTGATCCCTGGGTCCTGGGATCAAGTCCCGCATCAGGTTCCTTGCTCAGTGGGGAGCCTGCTTCTCCCTCTGCCTGCCGCTCCCCCTTGCTTGTGCTCTCTCTCTGACAAATAAATAAAATCTTTTAAAAAATCCACTTTACTCTCTATCAAAGGATGATTCTCTTAGTCATTTTGTAATATGTAGAACTCAGGATAGGGTGGGCAAGTCTGAAGGGAGCTATAAAGAATCAGGAGTTAGACTGAAAAAGATATTTCTTGCATCCAGAAGACTAGGATTCTATCTAATTATAATGAATGGCTAATACAATTAATGTTTTTCCGGGGAAGGGGATACCCAAAGAAATCCTCAGGAATCCTCATGAACGGATTTTCCTTTGGCTTTTTTTCCCCATGAAAACACCCTGCATTTAAGAATTTCAGATTTTCTGTAGCTTGTTGTTTGACAAGAGGCTAATAATTTTTGTTCATAAAAGTGGATTTGGGTGTGGATGATGGAGAGAACAGCTTTTTGAAATATGAATGCCCAAGGATGATATGATAATAAACCTAAGATAAGCTGAGCAGGAGGAAAAATTAATTTCCCCAGATGAGTAACAAAGCAACCTGAAGTCTTCTTGAAAGTGGATAGCTTTTTAACACTTGTTAAAAACTGACCATATGACTGATCTATTTCATTAAACATAAGCTTTGTTTATTAAGTTAATTAAGACTCTATTCTAAAATTTTTCCTCTTTCATTTTGAAGACTAGGGCATGCTGCCTTCATGTTCCCCATGAATCTTCCGCAGGCTGTTTCTCACTTTTATTTTCTTCTGGGTTGGTGGGAGAAGCTGAGGGAAAACAACTTATCTAGACAATTCCTAGTTACCCAGATAAACCTGACTGGTACATTCAACAATTTAAACAACAATTGAAAAACCTTTTATAGTTTCCTATGTATTACTGTTTACACTGTTTTTATTGTGCAGAGCCACACATTCTTCTGGTATCATTTTCCTTCTGCCTTTAACATTTATAAAGTGTTTTTTTTTTTTTTTTACCCTTCTGATTGCTTTTAATAGGTCTTTAATCATTGCTTTTAAGAATTTGATTATAAAAAAAAGAATTTGATTATGATGTGCTTTGGTGGTTTTTTTTTTTTTCTTCTTCTTCTTGGCATTTGTTGAGCTCCTTGAATCTTGAATATATCATTTATTAAGTTTGGAAAGTATAGCTCTTCAGGTAATATTTTTTTTAGTTCCCCATCTTCTTCTTCCCTTTGGGGATTTTAATTATGTATTAGGCCACCTAAAGTTGTTCCATAGTTCACTGATACTATTTTTTAATAGAGTTCCTTCTAGGTTTTATTTTAGAGTTTCTATTACTCTGTCTTTAAGTTCACCAGTCTTTTCTTCTGCAATATCCAATTTGACATTATCTAAATATTTTTTCGTCTCTTTTGTAGTTTTTTACTTCTAGAATTCTAGTTCAATCTGAGTGTTGTTTTTTTTTTTTTTTTCCCAATCTGGATGTTTTAAAAATATTTTCATGCCACTAAAGTTTTGCCTATATGGGATACAGTTCTAATAACTGCTTCATGTGCATGTTTTCTAATTTTAACATCCATATCAATCCTGGGACAGTTTCAATTCATTAATTTTTCTTCTCATCATAGATCATACTTTGTTGCTTCTATACAACCCTGTTAGTCTTTTATTGGATGCCAGACATTGTGAATTCCACCTTACTGGGTGCCAGATATTTTTCCATTCTTTTAAATATTTCTAAATTTTGTTCTTGTTTCAAGTTACTTAAAAGCAGTTTAGTCATTTTGGTTCTTGCTTCTAAGATTTTTTAGGTGGGCCTGAGCTGTGCTCAGACTAGGGACAGTTATTCCCTCTACTGAGGCAAGATTCTTCTATGTACTTTGCCCAATGCCCCATAAATCATGAGTTTTTCAACCTTAGTAGAAATAGGCATTATTTAAAAAAAAATAGGCATTATTTCTGGTCATGTGTGAAAACCAAGGACAGTTGCCTTTAATCCTTTCAGGTTACTCTTTTTCTCCAGCTTTGAGTAGTTTCCTTATACACTATCAGTACCCAGCTGAATATGCTTCATACAATATAGGCCTTTACCTCCAGAAGACCTCATCTGAAATCCTTTTACTCTTTTATACATATAATAATACATAGCATGTATTTTCTCTAGTGCTTAAAAATTAAGTTTGGATTTTGAGTTGATACATTAGGACACTGGCTCTCTAAGTGTGTTTCTTAAATCAGTGTTATTAGCATCACCTGGCAGCTTATTAGAACTGCAAGTTAGGCTGTCCCTCAGACCTACAGAATTGGAAACTGGATGGGGAGGCATTGGGTAGAGCCAGCAATCTGTGTTTTAACAAGCCCTGAGGATAATTCCGATAGATGCTAAAGTTTGAAAAAAAGTTCTTAGAATTCAGTTTAAGTAGGGAAGGAGTCCTAGGGATCATTTCCAGGGCCCTTGAGTCCTCAGATTCAGGGAGGTGCCCATCTCATTTTCATACAGGTTGGTTCTAATCCGGCAGAGAATTGAGTATGACAGGGGTTACTCAAACTGTAGAGAATACAGGAAGTAGAAAACAGTCTTTCTCCTTGGAAAGTTTCTTGATGAGGAATACTCTTTCCAAATTTTCTCTTCCCTTACAGCAGAGGGAGTTTGGGAAATGAGAGGGTTGTACAGAGTTGAGAACCGGTGGTTACTAATCCTATTATGCACATAAGGCTTTCAAGGGAAATGAGCTAAGGGAGGACGCTCCGGGACCATAGCCCCCAGCTTTTGGGATTTCTTGATCCCTAATGCCATGTTGGGTAAACAGGCTATTGGCTCCAGAGAGGAAGTTGGCAGCATTTAAAAAAAGGGGAGAGTTCATGCCACGGGGCAGCATGCATTGAAAAGGAGTTGCAACAATGTTGGGCAAAAGCATTTATCTTGAGAAAAAAATAAGCTTTCAACAGCAGTGGGCCAGATTCCCAGACAGGCAGATTTGTTGGTCCTGAAGGCCTCGCTCTAGCCTCTTATTGTCTCTCAGCCACGTGATGGCCCCGCCTCTCTTCTCTGCCAGTCAAGAATGAGACAAGAAGGACAAAAGAGGAGACAAATTGGCTGTTCTTTTGGTTTCTGTAAGTGGTTTATCTCTTCCTTGCCAAAGGGAAAATTTATTCATATTTAAATAATCAGGCTCTTCCTAAGTAGACCCTGATTTGAGAAAAGATTGTTAGCCTGAGGAACACACTGGGTAGTATGAAAAAGCAATTATAAATATATTAAAAGAAACTGATTTTGCTAATTGCAGGACAATATACACAGTTGATATAATCACCCACAAATTTTGAGTACTCAGAAATTGTTGAAATTGCTTTAACATTCTTTGCCCATAGAGGTGTTCAGTTCCCCAGATGGGGCTCCTTTACTCTCACATCTAGCCTCAGCCCTGCCATTCCTAAAGCCCTGATAACAATTGAGGACTTGAAATTGGATTGATAATATACTTCTTTCATATACTGGTTTTGATAAACTTTTATTGATGACCTACTAAAAGGCAAGCTTGTAGCAGGTGCCAGGAAACAAACAAGAAGTTCCATCTTGCTTTCAAAGAAGAAAGGTGTGCAAAAATGCAATGTGTACTCTCATGGTAACAGGAATCTTGAGCCAGGAGCTTTTTATTGCTTCAAGATCTTTATATAGTCTCTTTTGCTTAGGTTTTGTCTCTGAGCTCTCCACATGTTCCTTATAATCAAGTCTGTCCTTGTTTCCTGTCCCCATACTCCTTCACCTCACCACTGTCACCATAATCAAGTTCCTGCCTTAGAACCCTGTCTTTATGGACTCTGAGAAACCAACTGAGGGTTCTGGAGGGGAGGGGGTGGGGGGATGGGTGAGCCCGGTGATGGGTGTTAAAGAGGGCACGTTCTGCGTGGAGCACTGGGTGTTATGCACAAACAATGAATCATGGAACACTACATCCAAAACTAATGATGTAATGTATGGTGACTAACATAACATAATAAAATAAAATTAAAAAAAGCCCTGTCTTAAAAGTTATTATAAAAGTTTTATTAAAATTAGTATTTATAAATTAATTTGTTCCAAGTCACTCTAAGGGCTTAACATTAGCTCATCTGTTATATCAACTCAATTAATTCTCACAATCTAATGAGAGGCTATTATCTCCATTTAGAGAAGAGGAAATTGATGTATGGATAATTTAGATAATCCTCATTCCTGCCTTGCATTGACAGTCTCCTTTAGTTTTTGGACTTCTGTCCTAAATGCAGATTCCAATGCCTGAGTTTATAGTTGCTGCTGGAATTACTCTGTCACTGCCTGCCTAGAGGAATGCTGTTCACAAACAAGAAAGAAGCTGTTTCTTACCTGGGTCTTAGTATGTGTCTTATTGTACCTAGGCTGTTTATTTGGTTTTCTCTCCTAATAAAATGTAAGCTATTGAATAGCCAGGATCACTTGGCACATACTTGATACATAAGTTTTTTTCTTCCCTTTATTGTAGATGCTTGAGGTGTCACAGATGTGGCTGTACCTTCCTGCTGTGCCTGTCTTACTTGGCAATTCTGTCTAGTATAGGGCTCTTACATTTAAAAAATTCAGAAGGGCTAAGGGTAATAGAAGAGGGAGTGGTAGGGACTGAAACATACTAGAAAGTATGGGTTTAATCAATGGAAGCAAGGGTTATTTACTTTTAGCCAATTTCTGCCATACAGGAATGATAACCCCATGTTGCCAGCTTTTCCAGTTTTTCAAGATAAGTCAGAAATTTGTGTTGTTATATAAAATCTGCCATTAAGAACAAAGCTGCCACAAGAAAATCTGACGTTCAAATTTTTTAAGTGAGCTCTATATGTTTTACTTTTATAAAAGAGTTGAATTTTTTTAGATGATTTTGTTAGCATGCAGAGATGCAGACACACACATATAAGCACCTCAAAATTATAGTTTATGATGATATCCCAAACATCCAGACTAGATGAAGCCATCATTAAGCTAGTAGAGGAGACAAGGATTTCAAAGGGAGAGAGAACAAAGGTGAAGAAAAATAGAGACCAATGAGAACAACTCTAGGATAAAGGGGAAGGGTAGAAAAGATAATCACTGGACTAAATAGAGCTTTCACTAAATCTGTTTTCTCAGGGAAGAGGCAGTTCATAGGATATAACTAAGAAGTTGTGATGCTTTATCATTGTGGCATCAATGTGACAGGATGGAACTTGATTTCTTTTTTGGAGTTCAGGGGAATGTTTTTGCTGGGTTGCTTGTTTGGGAACCTGATGATTTGTGGAAGTGCTTTCTAGAAACTCCCTTTGCCTGCAATCATACTCATAATCATTGTTTGTTTTGAGCAAGACCCATAACACAAACAAGGTCTGAAAGGATACTTTTTTTTCCACAAAATATGTGATTTTGAGAATGCCATAAGTTCATATGGAATGTGTTAAGAATTTCCTGGAGGATGGCACCATCTTCAGGAGAGTGAGAAGCATTTGCTAATTTCTACGAATGTTTCTTCAACACCTATTGTATACCAGGTGTGGTTGTGAGCAACATTCACTGAGGAAAAATAGGTAACATGAAATAAAAGCTGTCATGTCTATATTTTCAGAAAAGTATCATTGGCTTGGGAAGAAAACTGAGCCGGCCACAGAGGAGTATGTATGAGGAAGTTGCAAAATATGAAGAAGGAGGGGAGAGAAATCAGAGAAGGGAAAAAGGATTCTGACTTTTGACTGAGAGTTTCTCTGCCAATATCTCCTCACACAGAAAGACTTATTATTTTCTTTCATACTCTTGCAATCTAATATTGCAAAAACAAAGTCAGTTTTTTTTCTTCTTTAAAAGAAAAGCTCAACAAGGTCTAGGCCTTATTAGCTTTTGCCAATTACTGCAAAACTTAATATGGCCTCTAAAGAACATAAACCTCAGAATGTGTTCTGAACTGTGAATATTGTGCCAAAGATCAGTAGATTAGAAGTTGATATACATATAAAATGAATTATTATAAATAACCAAATAAAAGCTAGGGTGACATCAGCAAGATGGTGACATAGTTCATTCCTTTGCTCCCCTTCATGATAAGAACAACTAACAACTATTCATGGACAAGACACCATTGAGAAAATCCTAGAACACAGGGTGAGGCTGAAGCACCCCTTTGTTCTACAGAGACCAAGATAGGCGAAGAAAAATGGCTACATGCTGATTGCATTGCCCCTCCTCCAGGCAAGGGTAGGACCACAGCTAGAGGTCTCCCTTGAGCCCATGGTTCCTCCAGTGGGAAAAGAGAGCATAGGGTGAACACCCAGCTCCCAGAGCATTGTGGGTTACTTCTTGGGAACTCCACTCTGGTCTCACCTCACAGGAATTACATGCAAATCTATGGGCTCTATTACTGGGAATCTGATTGTGTTGCCGAAGGGGGGAGACTTGCAATAACCAGCACTCAAATTTTGGCAGACCAAATTTCTATCTGCAATGACCAAGTATTAGTCCCAGCCAGTGGCTTTGCTCACATGCGGAACCAAATTGGTGGTACAGTCTGATCAGGGAATTTGGTAGGATGTAGGTCTGTCTGATTTGGGTCTTCAAACAAAGTCTTGCCATCCCTGGAGGCTACTCTGCCCCTACTAAGGCAGGGGATCTTAGTTATAAGCCCATCACACTGCTGGGTGTAGCTCTTTGCCCTAACTAATCAGAAAGTCTGGCCAGAGTACCTGGAAGCTGCATAGCCCAGCAATGCTTGAGCTGAATATGGCAGGTAGAACTGATCATTCACAGAGAAAAGACAGTTGGCCCTATTTGTCTAGGGAACACTGTTTAGCTCAAGTCAGAACCACAAATAAGAAAAGAGCCTTGTCGGACTTGCAGCTGATTCTCCTGCTCCACTTGAGCAAGGAAATGAATTCATAGCCCCATTCATTACTGAATACCACCTTCAGCTTGTCTGTCCAGGGAACCTAATGAAAAGGACCATCCAATGGCCCTGCTTACAGTGGCTACTGAACAGAAAGCATAGGTTGTGATTTTCCCCATCTGTAGAGCAAAAACTTGTAGCTTGTCTGGCCAGGGAATTCAGTGCACAGTCTTGCTTAAGTTCAGGTCCCCAAATAGTAAGCCAGGCAGGCCTTGCGGCCTGTTTTGCTGTCCCACCAGGGTAGGGAAGCTAATTCATACCCCACCTACTACTGAGTATAGCACCTGGTCCTGACCATCTAGTAAGCCTGAGTAGAGAGCCCAGGAAACCATGAAGCTCATCCTACAGCTTCACTTGGGCAGGAAACTGAACCAATCCAATTTTCCCAAGATCAGAGCTCAGGCAGTGGCTTTGCCCAAAATAGAGCCTAACAGTAAACCCCATCCACCCTGGGATGTTATCAGTAGACATGTTTACAAGCCCAAACTGAACTGACTGGTAAAGAACAGTCTCTGAAAAGTAAAACTAAGTACTAGAAAAGGAGATCATGCAATCAAATGTGTAAATACCAATGTAAGAAATCAAGGATCATGGAAAAAAAAAAAAACAAAAGGTAAACATGACACCAAAGGAAATGGATAAACCTTCAATAACTAAAGGAATGGAGATCTATGAGCTCCAAAGAGTTCAGAATAATTCTCTTAAGTTTAGTGAACAAGAACACACAGACAATTAAATGAAAGTAGGAGAACAATGTATGAAAAAAATACGAAGAGGAGTTCAAAGAAATAGAAGCCATCAAAAAATAAATGGAACTCCTAGAGCTGAAAAATATAACCAAGTTGAAGAATATTGGAGAGCTTCAAAAGTGAGTTGACCAAGCAAGAAAGGGTGGTGGTGAGGGAGGGCTAGGAGGGGTGGAAACAATATCTGTATTATGGAAATTCCAGAAGGAGAAGAAAATACCAGAGATAGAAAGTGTATTTTAAGCAATAATGGATAAACCTCCCAAACCTGGAAAAAGGGATATCTAGATCCATGAGGCCCCAAAGGACTCCAAATAGATTGAAACAAAATGGGGCTACACAGACTCATTAATAAATTGTCGACAAGGACAAAAAAAATTGAATATACCAAGAAAGCAGAAAGAAGTTATATATAAGAAGCCCTCCATAAAACTATCAGAATATTTCTCAACAAACATTTCAGGCCAGGAGAGAATGGGAGGCTATATTCAAAATATGGGAAGAAAAGATTGTCAACCAAGAAAACTATACCAGGAAAAGTTGTCCTTCAGAATTGAAGAAATAAACCCTTTCCTGAACAAATGCTGAGAGAGTGCATCACCTTTAGACTTGCCTTACAAAAAATGCTAAAGGAAGTTCCTTGAGTGGGAATAAAAGGATGTGAATTATCATAAAACATAATTAGAATAAAACTCACTGACAATGGTAAATATATAGTCAGAGATTCTGTGATATAATAATAGTGTGCAATTCATTTACAACTCTAGTATAAAAGTGAAAACATGGCAAAAATAACTGTAATAAACTGTTATTGAATAAACAATATAAAATATATAAACTGTAACCTCAATAAGCTAAAATGTGAAGGGGAGAAGTACAAGTGTAAAGTTTAGAAATACTACTGAAGTTAAGTTGTTATCAGTTGAAAACAGGGTGTTAGAAATTACCATGTAAAGCCTCACGGTAACCATAAAGAAAAAACCTGTAGAAATTATATAAAAATCTTAAAGAGTTAAAAAAAAGAAATTACACAAAAAAGACATGATAAAGTCATATCATAGTGATATCAATTAATATCAAAACATAACAAAAGACTACAGGATAAGAAATAAGGAAATATGGATCTACAAACAGCCAGAGAACAATGAACAAAGTGGTAGGAGTAAGTCATTACCAATCAATAATTACTTTAAGTGTTAATGAACTAAATTCTCCAATCAAAAGACATGGTATGGCTGAATAGATTAACAACAACAACAACAAAATAAAACAGGATCCCATGAAGTGCTGCCTATAAGAAATTCACTTTAGCCTTAAAGAAACACACAGATTGAGGATGAGGGGATAGGAAAAGATATTTCAATCGAATTCTAATCAAAATAAAGCAGAGGTAGCTATATTTATATAGACAAAATAGAATTTAAACTAAAAATAATAAAAACAAATTCTTAATGATGAAGTTGTCAATCCATCAAAAAGATTGAACAACTGCAAACATTTATGCACAAAATGTCAGAGCGCCCAAATACTTGAAGGAGAAATAAACAATACAATAATGATTAGGGGCTTTAATACCCCACTCTCAAGAACAGATCATCCAGACATAATGAGTAGGGAAACACTAATTTGAACATTATAGACCAAATAGATCTAAGAGATATATACAGAACATTCTCTTTGGCAACAGAATATACATTCTTAAGCACACATAGAATATTTTCTATGCTAGACCATATGTTAGGCCACAAAACAAGTCCTAGCAAATTCAAGAAGATTGGTCATGCCAAGTATCTTCTTAGGCCACAGTGATATGGAACTAGAAATCAATAACAGAGGGTAAACTGAAAAGCTCGTGAAAACATGGAAACTGCACAACACTCTTCTGAATAGTCAGTGAAAAAAAAATTAAACAGGAAATTAAAAATTATCTAAAACAAATGAACATGAAAATACAACATGAAGCTTATGGGACAGAACAAAAGTAGTTCTAAGGGAGAAGTTTATGGCATTAAATATCTAAATGATAGATCTCAAACAACCTAGGAGCAAGGAACTAGAAAAAGAACAAACTAAGCCCAAAGTTAGCTGAAGGAAGGAAATAAAGATTGAAGCAGAAATAAATAAAAGAACAAGAAAACAAGAGAAAAGATTAACCAAACTAAGAGTTTTTTCTTTGAAAAGGCAGATACAAAACTGAAAATCTTTTGCTATGCTAATCAAGGAAAAAGAGGACCCATAACATTATGTATCAAAAAAGTGATATTAAAACTGATACTCCAGAAATATGATGATCATAGGAGAATACTATGAACAACTATATGCCAACAAACTGGGAGACCTAGAAAAAAGGAAAAATTCTTAGTACAAATTGCTAAGATGAAATCAGAAAGAAAATCTGGACAGACAAATCACTAGTAAGGAGACCGAATCAGTAATGAAATAACTCCCAACAAAGAAAGGCCCAGTAACAGATGGCTTCACTGATAAATTTTCCCCAACATTTAGAGGAGAATTAACACTAATCCTTCCTAAACTCTTCCTTCTTGCCTACCACCCAAAAATACAAAAAGGGAAGAGTACCAAACTCATTTTACAAGGTCAGCATTATCTTGATTCCAAAGCCTAGAAAAGGGCATGAGAAACCCACAGGTCATTATCCTGATGAATATAGATACAACAATTCTCAATACAATACTAGCAAACTGAACTCAACAACACGTTAGTAGGATCCATTCACCATGATCAGGTCGGCTTTATCCTTGGGATATAAGGATGTTTCAACATACACAAATAATACATCGCATTACTAGAATGAGATAAAAAACATATGGCAATCTTAATAGGTGCAGAAAAAGTATTTGACAAAATTCAACATCTGTTCATAAGAAAAACTCTCAAATGAGGTATAGGAGGAACACACCTCAACATGATAAAGGCCATATATCACAAGTCCACAGCTAACATCATAGTCAGTGTTGAAAAATGAAAGTTTTTCCTCTAAGTTCAGGAACAAGACAAGGATGCCCACTTTCATTTCTGTTCAAATTAGTACTGGAAGTCTCAGCCAGAGAAATTAAGCAAGAAAAAGAAAAAAAAAAAAAAACATCAGACTTGGAAAGGAAGAAGTAAAAATTTCTTTATCTGCAGGTGAAATAATTTTATATGTAGAAAATCCTAAAGAATCCACCAAAAAATTGTTGGATGAAGTAAATGATTTTTGTGAAGTTGCAGGATACAAAATTAACATAAAAATCAGTAGCATTCTATAAGATACCTAGGAATAAACCTAACCAAAGAGGTAAAGTATCATATGCTGAAAACTATAGAACATTTATGAAAGAAATTGAGGAAGACGCAAAGAAATAGAAAAACATTCCATGCTCATAGACTGGAAGAACAAATATTGTTAAAATATCTATACTACCTAAGGCAATCTACACATTCAATGCAATCCCTATCAAAATACCATCAGCATTTTTCACAGAGCTGGAACAAACAATCCTAAAATTTGTATGGAATCAGAAAAGACCCTAAATAGCCAATTTTTTTTTTTTAAGATTCTATTTATTTGACACACAGAGAGAGAGAGACAGACAGCGAGAGAGGGAACACAAGCAGGGGGAGCGGAAGGAGAAGCAGGCTTCCCACTGAGCAGGGAGCCCAACATGGGACTCAATCCCAGGACCCGGGATTATGACTTGAGCCAAAGGCAGACACTTCAACGACTGAGCCACCCAAGCACTTCTAGCTACAGTAATGTTGAAAAAGAAAACCAAAGCTGGAAGCATCACAATTCCAGACTTCAAGCTGTGTTACAATCATCAAGGCAGTATGGTATTGGCACAAACACAGACACATAGATCAATGGAACAGAACAGAGAACCCAGAAATGGACCCTCAACTCTATGGCCAACTAATCTTTGACAAAGCAGGAAAGAATACCCAATGGAAAAAAGAGAGTCTCTTTAACAAATGGTGTTGGGAAAACTGGGCAGCCACATGCAGAAGAATAAAACTGGACCACTTTCTTACACCACACACAAATATAAATTCAAAATGGATGAAAGACCTAAATGCAAGACAGGAATCCATCACAATCCTAGAGGAGAACACAGGCAGCAATCTCTGCAACCTTGGCCCTAGCAACTTCTTACCAGACATGTCTCCAAACGCAAGGGAAACAAAAGCAAAAATAAACTATTGGGACTTCATCAGAATAAAAAACTTTTGCACAGCAAAGGAAACAATCAACAGAACTAAAAGGCAGCCTACGGAATGGCAGAAGATATTCGCAAATGACATGTCGGATGAATGGCTAGTACCCAAAATCTATAAAGAACTTATCAAACTCAACACACTTCCCCCAAAAAAACCCAAAAATTCAAGTCAAGAAATGAGCAGAAGACATGAACAGACATTTCTCCAAAGAAGACATACAAATGGCTAACAGACATGAAATAATGCTCAGTATCACTTGGAATCAGGAAAATACAAATCAAAACCACAATGAGATACCACCTCACACCTGTCAAATGGCTAAAATTAACAATTTAGGAAACAACAGATATTGGTGAGGATGCAGAGAAAAGGGAACCCTATTACTCTGTGGATATGAATGCAAACTGGCACAGCCACTCTGGAAAATTCTATGGAGGTTCCTCACAAAGTTAAAAATGAAACTACCTTATGACACAGCAATTACACTCTAGGTACTTACCCAAAGGATGCAAAAATAGTGATTTGAAGGGACACATGCACCCCAACGTTTATAGCAGCAATATCCACAATTGCCAAAATATGGAAAGAGCTCAAATGTCCATCAATGGATGAATGGATAAAGATGTGGTATACACACACACACACACACACACACACACACACACACAATGGAATATTACTCAGCCACAAAAAGAATGTTTTTTTGCCATTTGCAATGACATGGATGGAACTAGAGGGTATTATGTTAAGCAAAATAAGTCAGTCAGAAGAAGACAAATACCATATGATTTCATTCATATATGGAATTTAAGAAACAAAACAGATGAACATAAGGGAAGGGAAGGAAAAATAAGATAAAAACAGAGAGAGGCAAATCATAAAAGACTTAACTACAGGGAATAAAGTGAGGGTTGCTGGAGGGGAGGTGGGTGGGGGAATGGGTAATTGGGTGATGGGCATTACGGTAGGCACTTGATGTAATGAGCATTGAGTGTTATATGCAATTGATGAATCACCAAACTCTACCTTGAACCTAATTATACACCATTTGTTAACTAACTTGAATTTAAATTAAAAAAAGAAAACAAGACAAACCAAATTCAATGGCATTTCTATACACTAACAATGAATTATCTGAAATAAGAACAAAGAGAGTAGTCCCATTTACAAAAGCATCAACAATAAAACACTTCGGGATTAATTTAACCAAGGAGGTAAAAGAGCTCTATACTGATAACTACAAGATATTGATGAAAGAAATTGAAGAGGACACAAATAAATGGAAAGGTACCCTGTGCTCATAGATCCTGTATTCTAAACTACAATGATATCTCATTCTCACACCTGTTGGAATGGCTGTCATAAAAAAAGAAAAATGTAGGGCACCTGGGTGGCTCAGTCAGCTAAACGTCACACTCTGGAGCTTTGGCTCAGGTCATGATCTCAGGGCCGTGAGATCAAGCCCCACGTTGGGCTCCGTCCTGGGCATGGAGTCTGCTTAAGATTCTCTCTCTCCCTCTGCCTCTCCCCTTTCCTCTCTAGAATGAATGAATGAGTGAATGAATGAATGAGAAAAGTGCTGCTGAAAATGTGGAGAAAATGGAACCCTTGAGCACTGTTGATAGAAATGCAATGCAAATTGACACAGCTATTATGGAAAAAAGTATGAGGTTTTTCAAAAAATTAAAAGTAGAATTGTCATATGATCTAGTAATTCCACTTTTGGGAATGTATCTGAAGGAAACAAAATTACCATGTCAAAGAGATTATCTGCACCCCCATGTTCTTAGCAACATCATTTACAGTAGCCAAGACATGGAAACAAAGTAGGTTTCCATAGACAGAAAATGAATAAAGAAGTGGGTGTGTGCATGTGCACATGCATATGGGTGAATATGTATGCAAACCACAAACACACACCATGTATACATGTTATATGTACATACATGTTGCATGTGTGTATATATATATGTACATATAATAGAATCTTATTCCATCATTAAGAAGGAAATTCTGCCATTTGTGACAATATGGATGGAACTTGAGGGCATCATACTACGTAAAGTAAGTCGGACAAGAAAGACAAATGTGGTGTGATCTCACATGTGGAATCTAAAAACAAAAAACAAGACCATCACCACCCTCCCAAACTTATAGTAAAAGAGCAGATTTGTGGTTACCAGAGGTGCAGTGGTGAAGGGGGAATTAGTGTGTAAGTAGAGAATATAAAATTAAGGTGGTTAAAAAGGTACAAACTGCCATCAAGAGGTAAAAAGGTACAAAGTGCCATTATTTATTAAGATAAATAAGTACTAGGGATATGATGTACAACATGAGGACTATAGTTGACACTGCTGTTGCTTTAAAAGTTGTTAAGAGACCAAAGCCCAGGAGTTCTCATCACAAGGTAAAAAGAAAAATCCTTTTTTCTTTTTGTATCTATAGGAGTTGGTGGATGTTAACAAACTTATTTTGGTCATCATTTCACAATAGAAGTCAAATCATTAAGTCAAGTCCTATCACCTTAAACTTATAAGAACTGTATATCAGTTATATTTGAATATAACCGGAGAAGAAAACCTCAAAGATCCCTCACCTTAGAAAAGGAGCTGTTTATTCATATAAGCACATGGCTTTACAGTAAAATTTGCAACTACTATAAATAAGATGTACCTTAGTAACTCCGTATCTACATCTATTTATACTTGTGCAAGTTAAGACTTATAAGAAAAAAGTAACTATTTAGAAATCTATAAATCAGAATTTTTCATTTTCTCATTTACATTCTAGTTTACAAATATATAAATGGAAATTAACTTTATGCTTTTGGAAGCCTGTTGCCAATGGTATTCTTAAGACTGTAAACAGTAAGGTTTAATGTTATATAAGAAATTACATTTTTAGGTTTAGGTCTTAAGCCAAATCCAGTATCAAAATTGGAAGATGCTATGATGGATTGTGTATTTGTCCTTTGTTGTAGGTAGATTAACAGTACTATAAGGATGTTCTCCTAATCCCCAGAACTATAAATAGGTTACATAGAAAAGGGAATTGAAGGTATAGATGGAATTAAGTTTACTAACAAGCTGAACTTAAAAGAGGGAGATTGTTCTCGATTATTCAGGTGAACCCAATGTAATCACAGAGGTATTTAAAAGTAGAAGAGGTTGGAAGAAGAGAGGAGTTAGAGGGAGATGTGACTGGAAAAATGTGTAACAGATGCAATGCTGCTGGCTTTGAATATGGGGGAAGGGGGCCACTAGACACTAGATGCTGTAAAGGCAAGAAAACATTTTCCAGGAAGGATTCCAACCCTACCAAAAACTATTTCTTGCCCAATGAGACCAATCTCGGTCCTCTGACTTATAGAACTGTAAGATAATACATTTGTGTTGTTTTGAGCCAATAAATTTGTAGCAATTTGTTATGGCACAAAGTAGGAAACAATACACCCTAAAATGAGTGAGTTAAAGCTTAAAATTATAGATTTAAGATTAAATTAAAAAAATTTATTTACATAATCTCTACACCCAATGTGGGACTGAATCTCATGACCCCAAGATCAAGGTGTATGCTCTTCCAACTGAGCCAGCCAGGCACCCTTGGTCTTTAAATGCTTTAAATATTTAAATAAAATTTACTTAAAACATAATCCAGACTTCCACTTGTGACCCTGAGTAAGAAAGTACAGTATTCCCTTCTTACCATAAATAATTAGAAAACTGGATGAAATATATGAGACATTTTCCTGAAGCAGCACAATGGGCAACACTAGACTGTGACACCCAGAAGATGGGAGACAGATGAGGTAAGCTTTATAATGATACTTGTTTTCTGCTGTAAAGCGCTGGAAGTCAAATGAGGTAAGTCTTAAAAATGAGGTGGAGAGGATGTAGAGATGGACAACAACAACAAATAATCCTCGCAATCTTGCCAGGTCGAGCAGATTGGAGAAACCAAGGCAGCTGGAATTTGCATAATTCCCTCTTCTCCACTACTCTGTCCCACAGAGAAAGAACATTAAGAATATTTATGGGGGCATGCTCAAATCTCTGGTTGAATAACAATTTGCACATGCTTAGAAGTTTTTATCATCTAGCTTCATGATCTATCCTAAGGAATAAATACTCATAGGGGAGCCTTAGAGTTAAAAATTCCCAAGCTCATACTGGGAAAGAATCCTTATTGAATACAGAAAATATTCCGTAGAGGCTTCAGAAGGGCTATGCCTTAGTAGCAGGGTTAAATTAACCTTAGAATAAAGTCTCTCACAGGCCTATTCTAAAAACACAGCAAAACAAAAAACAAACAAAACTCAAATGAACGAAAACCCTCCACCAATTATAATTTTCAAACTCTTCCACAAATAATTTAAATACTCTCCAGATCAAAGTCCAAAACTCCTTAAAAAAAATCTAACAAAACCAGTTGTTCAACAATGAAAATGCACATCTAGCCTACAATAAAATTATTGCACATACAAAGAGGCAGGAAAATGTAATATGCAACCAACCAAACAAAAACAAAAGACAATGCAGATCTAGGTGACAGATATGGAGGCAAAGATACTAAAACAGCTAAATATGGTTAATATGGTCATAGACTTAAAATATGAACCCACCAAGTTGAACTACTAGAGGTGAAAATGACAGTATACAAAATGGAAATGTTACTTGCTAGGATACCAGCAGATTAGACAAAAAAGATTAAAAGATCAGTGAACTTGTAATGAGCACAGGGTGTTATATGCTAGTGTTGAATCACTAAATTCTATCCCTGAAACTAATACTACACTATATGTTAACTAACTTGAATTTAAATACAATTTTGAAAGAAAAAGTAAACTTGGAAGACAGCGATAAAAATTAACAAGGGGAAAAAGGAAAAATTATGAAAAGAAGAGTGCTTCAGTTATTTGGGGACAACATCAAGAGGTCTAACATATGTGTAGTTGAAGTCCCAGAAAGTCAGGGGAAAGAAGAAAATATCTGAAGGAATGATGTCTAAAAATTTACCAAATATGATGAATGCTCTCTATACACAGATCCAAAGAGATGAGTGAAATCCTACAAAACATAAGAAACCAAAGAAACACAAAACTCAATAAAAACTAAGAAAAATCACACCAAGGTGTGGCAGAATCAAATTGCTAAAAATCAGTGAAAAATATAGTAACGTGGATTTTAAGAAGGCCCACAATATGTACAGAGGAACAACTTGCAAACTTTTCATTAAAAGCCATGCAAGTTGGAAGTCATTGGAATGACACTTTCGAAGTGTTGAAAGAAAATTTATGTTAATCTAAAATCAGATAGCCAGTGAAAATGTCCTTCAAAAATGAAGTGAATAAAGCTTTGTAAGAATCAAAAGCTGAAAGCTTTTTTTTAATAATTCAGGAAACATTTTTAAATATTTTATTTAAATTCAATTTAGTTAGCATATAGTTTATTATTCATTTCAGGGGTAGAATTTAGTGATTCTTCAGTTGCATATACACCCACTGCTAATTACATCAAGTGCCCTCCTTAGTGCATCACCCAATTACCCCAGCCCCTCTTCCACCTCCCTACCAGGTACCCTCAATTTGTTTCCTATAATTAAGAGACTCTTATGGTTTGCTTCCCTCTATGTTCTCATTTTATTTTGCCTTCCCTTCCCGTATGTTCATCTATTTTGTTTCTTAAATTCCATATATGAGTGAAATCATATAGTATTTGTCTTTCTCTGACTGATTTATTTTGCTTAATGTAATACCCTCTAGTTCCATCCATTTGTATGTCTTCTTTGGAGAAATGTCTGTTCATGTCTTCTGCTCATTTCTTGACTTGAATTTTTGGGTTTTTTTGGGGGAAGTGTGTTGAGTTTGATAAGTTCTTTATAGATTTTGGGTACTAGCCATTTATCTGACATGTCATTTGCGAATATCTTCTGCCATTCCGTAGGCTGCCTTTTAGTTCCGTTGATTGTTTCCTTTGCTGTGCAAAAGCTTTTTATTCTGATGAAGTCCCAATAGTTTATTTTTGCTTTTGTTTCCCTTGCGTTTGGAGACATGTCTGGTAAGAAGTTGCTAGGGCCAAGGTTGCAGAGATTGCTGCCTGTGTTCTCCTCTAGGATTGTGATGGATTCCTGTCTTGCATTTAGGTCTTTCATCCATTTTGAATTTATATTTGTGTGTGGTGTAAGAAAGTGGTCCAGTTTTATTCTTCTGCATGTGGCTGCCCAGTTTTCCCAACACCATTTGTTAAAGAGACTCTCTTTTTTCCATTGGGTATTCTTTCCTGCTTTGTCAAAGATTAGTTGGCCATAGAGTTGAGGGTCCATTTCTGGGTTCTCTGTTCTGTTCCATTGATCTATGTGTCTGTGTTTGTGCCAATACCATACTGCCTTGATGATTACAGCTTTGTAACACAGCTTGAACTCTGGAATTGTGATGCTTCCAGCTTTGGTTTTCTTTTTCAACATTACTTTGGCTATTTGGGGTCTTTTCTGATTCCATACAAATTTTAGGATTGTTTGTTCTAGCTCTGTGAAAAATGCTGATGGTATTTTGATAGAGATTGCATTGAATGTGTAGATTGTTTTGGGTAGTATAGACATTCTAACAATATTTGTTCTTCCAGTCCGTGAGCCTGGAATGTTTTTCTCTTTGTGTCTTCCTCTATTTCTTTCATAAGTGTTCTACAGTTTTCAGCCTATGGATCCTTTGCCTCTTTGGTTAGGTTTATTCCTAGGTATCTTATGGTTTGTGGTGCACTTGTAAATGGGATTAATTCCTTGATTTCTCTTTCTGCTGCTTCATTATTTGTGTAAATGCAACTGACTACTATGTGTTGATTTTATATCCTGTGACTTTGCTAGAACTGATAGAAGAATTGAGAAACTTTTTGCTGGAGTCTGTGGTTTTCTATGTGGAGTATCATATTGTCTGCAGAGAGTGAAGTTTTGACTTCTTCCTTGCAGATCTGGATGCTTTTTATTTCTTTTTGTTATCTGATTGCTGAGGTCAGGACTTCTAGTACTATGTTGAACAACAGTAGTGAGAGTGGACATCCCTGCCATGTTCCTAACCTTAGGGGGAAAGCTCTCAGTTTTTCCCCATTGAGGATGATATTTGCTGTGCGTCTTTCATAAATGGCTTTTATGATGTTGAGGCATGTTCTCTCTGTCCCTACATGGTGGGGTATTTTTACCAGGAAAGGATGCTGTATTTTGTCAAATGCTTTTTCTGCATCTATTGAGAGAATTATATGGTTCTTGTCCTTTCTTTATTCATGTGGTATATCACATTGATTGATTTGTGGATGTTGAACCACCCCTGCACCCCAGGAATAAATCCCACTTGGTCATGGTGAATAATCCTTTTAATGTACTGTTGGATTTGATTAGCTAGTATCTTACTGAGAATTTTTTGCATCTATGTTCATCAGGCATATTGGTAATTCTCCTTTTTAGTGGGGTCTTTGTCTGATTTTGGGATCAAGGTAATGGTGCCCTCATAAGTTTGGAAGTTTGGAAGTTTTTGTCCATTTCTATTTTTTGGAACAGCTTCAGAAGAATATGTATTAATTCTTCTTTAAATGTTTGGTAGAATTCCCCCTGAGAAGCCATCCAGCTCTGGACTCTCATTTGTTGGGAGATTTTTTAATACTGATTCAATTTCTTTGCTGGTTATGGGTCTGTTCAGTTTTCTCTTTCTTCCTATTTCAGTTTTTGTAGTTTATATGTTTCTAGGAATTTATCCACTTCTTCCAGTTTGCCTGATTTGTTGGCATATAATTGCTCATAATATTCTCTTATGATTGTTTGTATTTCTGTGGTATTGATTGTGATCTCTCCTCTCTCACTCATGATTTTATTTATTTGGATCCTTTTTCTTTTCTTTTTGATAAGTCTGGCTCGGGGTTTATCAATCTTAGGAATTCTTTCAAAGAACTGCTCCTAGTTTTGTTAATCTATTCTATTTTTTTATTTCTATATCATTGATTGCTGCTCTAATCTTTATTAACCAATTCTATGCTGCTTATAAGAAACCCACTTTAAATATAAAAATCAGATTAAATAAAAATAAAAGCATAGAAATTATCCAAATCCCAATTAGAAGATACCTGGTATAGTATTATCAATATCAAAGTGATCAGGAGGACTGTATCCAAAGTTAAAGAGGAATGGGAGATCAATTTATCAACAAGATAAAAAATATTTAAAAAAGGAAAATATAAACATGTATGGACCTAATAACAGAGGTTGAAAAACTCAGACATCACAAATTTATGATTACAGTTGGAGAGTTCAATATTCTTAGTAATTGCAAAAATAAGTGGAGATTTACATGATTTAAGTAATTTTAATCAACAAACTTGACTCAACTTTCTTATACAGAACCCTTCACTCATCAGTAAAATATGCATTCCTTTGAAGTGCACATGGAATATTCATCAAAAGAGACTATATGCTGGGTCACAAAAGAAGTCTCAGTAGATTAAAAAATAATGGAAGGAATACAGATTATGGTTTTCATTTGTCCATCCACAGAATTAATTAAAAAGAAAATTAGAGTCTTTCCCAAATTAAGAATGAGACACTTAAGTAATCAATGGATCAAAGAAAAAAAAATCACAAGATAATAAGAAAATATTTTGAAAAGAACACAAAGTATTAAGATTTGTGAGATGCAGCAAAATAGTGGATAGAGAAAAATTCATAGCATTAAAAGCTTGTATTAGAAAAAATAGCTCAAATGATCTAAGCTTCCTTGAGAAGTTAGGAAAAGAAAAGCAGTTAAATCTAAAATAAAACGACAGGAGATATAAAAGCAGAAATATATAAAATTAAAAGTGAACAAAAAAGTGAAAATCTGTGTCTTTTTAAAAGCTCAATAAAATGTATAAAAACTGGTCAAAAGGTCAAAACATAAAAGACACAAATTATCAGTATCAGGAGCATAAAAGGACTAATACTAGGGATTCTCTAAACATTCGAAGGATAAGAAAGATGAACACATTTATGCCAGCAATTTTGACAACCAAGGTAAACAAATTTCTTGAAACACAAATTATGAACTGATTTAAGTAATATAAAACCTAATCAACCTTATACAAATTAAATAAAGTGAATGTAGGTTTTGAATCATTACTCTGAAGAAAATTCAGGCCCATATGTTATCACTGGTGAATTTATCAAATATTTAAAGAAATAATACCAATTATTATGCAAACTCTTTCAAAAATAAAGACTGTCTATATATTTCATGATGCTAAATTATTCTGATACCATAATCAAAAACATTAGCTACATAGACCAAAATTTCTCATGGAAATAGATGCAGGAATTCTTAAAAAGATAATAGCAATTAAATCTGGCAATATAGAATTTGAATCCAGCCATATATAAAAAGTGGGGTGCTATCTGGGAATGCAAGTTTGGGTTATGGTTGACATCCAAATTGGAGATGAAGAAGTAAAATGGTCACTATTTACAAATGATAGGATATTACATATAGGAAACCTTAAAGACTCCACAAACACAAACAAAACAGAACTAATCAATGAATTCAGTTAAGATGTGGAATACAAATAAAAGTACAAAAAATAAGTTACAGTTTTATACACTCACAATGAAACTATCAGAAATTAAGGCAACAATCCCATTTACAATTACATCAAAGAATACTTAAGGATAAATTTAACAAAGGAGACAAGTCCATGGATTGAAAGATTATTAAAGTGTCCATACTGCACAAAGCAATCTACAGTTTTAACACAATCCCATCAGAATATCAATGGCATTTCTCACAGAAATAGAACAAAGAATTTTAAAATTTGTACTGAACTATAGAAGATCCTGAATAGCCAAAGATGTCTTGTAAAAGAAAAAAGCTGGAGGCATTATACTTCTTGATTTCAAACTGTATTACAAAGCTATAGTAATTAGAACTGTATTCTTGGCATAAAAACAGACGCATAGAGGAATGGAACAAAACAGAATCCAGAAATAAACCCATGCATCGATATTCAATTAATTTACAACAAAGATGCCAAGAATATACAATTGGGAAAGGTAGTCTCTTCAATAAATGATGTTGGCAAAACTGGTTAGCCTCATGCAGAAAGAGGGACTGGACCCTGATTTTACACTATACACAAAAAGCAACTCAAAATGGATTCAAGACTTGCATGTAAGAATGAAGCAATAAAACTCCTAGAAGAAAACACACACAGTAATTTTCTTGGTGTGGGTCTTGACAATGATTTTTTTAGATTTGACACCAAAAGCAAAGATAAACAAATGAGACTGCTTCAAACTAAAAAGCCACTGCACAGCAAAGGAAACTATCAATAAAATGAAAAGGCACTCTACCTAATGAGAAAAAATATTTGTAAATCACATACTTGTTAAGGGGTTAATATCCAAAATATTTAAGAAACATAAAGCTCAATAGAAAAAAAATGATTAAAGAATGGGCAGAGGAACTGAATAGACATTTTACAAAGACAAATGGCTCAGTGATCCATGAAAAGGTGCTCAACATCATTCATCATGAGAAATACAAATCAAAACCACAGTGAGCCCATCACATTTGTCAGGATGGCTGTCATTGAAAAGACAAGATATAAGTGTGGTGATGATGTGGAGAAAAGAGAACCCTTGTGCACTGTTGGGGGAAAAGATCAAAAAGTCAATAAAATTGTAATGAGCACAGGGTGTTATATGCTAGTGTTGAATCACTAAATTCTACCCCTGAAACTAATACTACACTATAAATTAACTAACTTGAATTTAAATACAATCTTGAAAGAATAGAAAGTCATTAAAGTTGGAACACATAGCAATAAAAATTAACAAAAGGAAAAAAGGAAAAAAATATGAAGAGTGCTTCAGTTATTTGGGGACAATATCAAGAGGTCTAATATATATGTAGTTGTAATCCCAGAAAGTGAGGGGAAAGAAGGAAGTACTTGAAGGAATGAGGTCTAAAAATTTACCAAATATGATGAATGCTCCCTACACACAGATCCAAGTTGATGAGTGAAATCCTACAAAACATAAGAAACCAAATAAACACAAAATCTAACAAAAAGAAATCACACCAAGGTGTGGCAGAATCAAAATGCTAAAAATCAGTAACTAACACACACACACACACACACACACACACACACACACACACACACAGGAATACTATTCAGCTGTTAAAAAAAAAAAGGGAATCTTGCCACTTATGACAACATGGACCTTGTTGGCATTGTGTTCAGTGAAATATGTCAAAGAATAACAGATACTCCTATATGATCTCACTTATACATGAAATTAAATATAAATAAACTTATAGAAACAGATTTTAAATTTGTGTTTGCCATAGGTGAGGGTGGAGGAATTGGGTGAAGGTGCTAAAACGGTACAACCAATTACTAAGTTCTAGGAATATAACATACAGCATGATCACTACAGTTAATACTATATTGTATATTTGAAAGCTACTAAAAGTAGATCTTGAAAGTTCTCAATGCAAGAGAAAAAATCTGTAAGAATAGGAGGTGATAGATGTTAACTACACTTATTGTGGTAATCATTTCATGATACATACATGTATCAAATAATTATCTCATATACCTTTATCATTATATGTCAATAATATCTAAATAAAATAGAGGGGAGAAGAAAATATTAAATTAATCCAGCAATATGTATTTTGAATCCAGTCATATATCAAAAGTGGAGTACATTCCAAGAATGCAAGTTTGGCTTATCATTACAAAATCAATTTCAGGTCTAGATAAAGATGGCAGAATAGGAGAATCCTGAGCCAACCTCCTTCCACAGACACACCAAGGCTGCAACTATAGTTGACCACTGAACACCATGGGGGTTATGGGCACCATAACCTACCATGTAGTCAAAAATCTGTGTATGACTTTTGACTCCCCCCAGATTTTACTAATAGCCTACTATTGACCAGACCTTACTGATGACAGTTGATTAATACATTTTGTATACATATTATGTACTATATTCTTAAAATAAAGTAAGCTAAAGAAATGTTACTAAGAAAATGATAAGGAAAATACATTTATAAGTACTGTATTTATTGAAAAAAATCTTATAGGTGAACCTATGCAGTTTAAACCCATGTTGTTCAAAAGGTCAACTGTACATATAGAGCCCCTGTGAGAATGACCTGGAGACTAGCATAACAGCTATTCCACAGGTAAAGATATAAAGAAAAAGCCACACTGAGAATGCTAGCAGGGTGTAGTTGGGACTCACACCCCCAATGTAGTGACCCACAATTGGGAGGGATATCATAGGCACAGAGGTTCTTCTTGAGGAGCAAGAAGTTTAAACTCCATGTTGGGCATTCCCCACCCTGGGGACATGTACTGAAATTAGCTCCCACGTCTGACTTTGAAAAATCAGTGAGGCTTAACTCCAGGAAAGCTGGAGGACTAGAGGAAACAGAATCCACTCTTGAAGGGCACATGCAAAACTCACTCACTAGGGAACCCTAGGTGATCAGGGATCTGGAAGACAGGGTAGTAGAAATCATCCAAGTTGAATAGCAAAAAGAAGGATTTTAAAAATGAGGAAAGTTTAAGGGACACCTGGGACAATAAACATACTAATATCTATCTTATAGGGGTCTTAGAAGGAAAAGAGTGAAGGGGAAGAAAATATATTTGAAGAAACAGCTGAGAACTTCCCTCACTTGGGGAAGAAAATAGACATCTGGGTCCAAGAAACACAGAGAGACCCAAAGATAAACCCAAAGAAGTATACAGTAAGATACATAATAATTAAAATGTCAAGGTTTAAAAATAATTAGAATTTTAAAACCAGCAAGAGAAAAGCAGCTAGATACATACAATAGAACACCTATAAGGCTAAAAAAAAAAAAAAATAAAAAAGACACCTATAAGGCCAACAGCTGATTTTTCAGCAGAAAATTTGAATATATCATGCCATCTCTCTGGCCTGCAAAGTGTTAAAAGGAAAAGAAACCCTACAATCAAGAATACTCTACCCAGCAAGGCTATCATTCAAAATTAAAGGAGAGACAGTTTCCCCAGAAAAAAGTTAAAGGAACTCATCACAACTAAACTGATCTCACAAAAGTTAAAGGGACTTCTTTAATTGGGAAAAAAGGGCCATAATTAGAAGACTATTGTTAAAGAAAATTTCACTGGCAAAAGAATATATACTGAAGTAGTGTATCAGTCACTTATAAAGCTAGTATAAAAATTAAGAGTAATAAAATTAATTATGTCTACAATAAATAGTTAAGGGATACAGACACAAAAAAGATGCAAAATAGGACATAAAATACACAAAATGTGTGTGTGTGTGAAGTAAAACACTGCTCTTAGAAGGTGTTAAATTTAAGTGACTATCAACTTGAGAGTGCTATATACCTAGGCTGTTATATGTATAAACCTCATGATAACCACAAATGAAAAATGTATAATAGATATGCAAAAGGAAAAAAGGAATCCAAACATGACACAAAGAAAGTTGTTGAATCACAAGAGAAGAGAGCAAAGAAAGGAACAGGGAAGAACTACCAAAAACAATCAGAAAGCAATTAACAAAATGGCAATAAGTACATACCTATCAATTACTTTGAATGTAAATCGTCTAAATGCTCCAATCAAAAGATACGGGGTGACTGGATGGATAAAAAACTAAGACCCATCTATATGTTGCCTACCAGAGACTCACTGTTGGCCTAAAACCACATATAGACTGAAAGTAAAGGGATGGGATAAAATGTTCCATGCAAATGGAAATAAGAAAGCTAAAGTAGCAGTACTTACATGAAAAAAAAAAAGAGGTTAAAACAAAGACCATAACAAGAGACAAAGAGGGGCATTACATAATGATAAAGGGATTAATCCAACAAGATATAGCAATTATAGATAGTGTATACCCAACAAAGGAGCACCTAAATATATAAGGCAAATGATAACCAATATAAAGGAGAAATTGACAAATACAATAGAAGGGGACTATAACCCCTACTTACTTCAATGGATAGACCATCCAGAGAAGGGGGGAAATCAGTAGGCCTTAAACATTAGACTGGATGAACTTGGCAGATATATATAGAACATTCCATCCAAAACAGCAGAATACACATTATTTAAGTGCACATGGAACATTCTTCAGGATGAATCACATGTTAGGCCACAAAACGAGTCTCAACAAATTTGAAAAAATTGAAAGCATATCAAGCATTATTTTCTAATGATAACAGTATGAAACTAGAAATAAATTACAAGGAAAAAAAAACTAGAAAAAAAAAAAAGACCAGATTCAGGCTAAACAACATGCAACTGAGCAACCACTGGGACAAACTTCATTTCAGTGGTTTTCCAATGAAATAAAGATCAGAGGGGAAATGAATGAAAAAGGTATTAAAAAAGAAGAAGATAGCAGGAGGGGAAGAATGAAGGGGGTGAAATCGGAAGGGGAGATGAACCATGAGAGACGATGGACTCTGAAAAACAAACTGAGGGTTCTAGAGGGGAGGGGGTGGGGGGATGGGTTAGCCTGGTGATGGGTATTAAAGAGGGCACGTTCTACATGGAGCACTGGGTGTTATACGCAAACAATGAATCATGGAACACTACATCAAAAACTAATGATGTAATGTATGGTGATTAACATAACATAATAAAAAATATTCTGAAAAAGAAAACAATGGAAAAGATCAATGAAACTAAGGGCTGGTTCGTTGAAGAGAAAGGAAATAGATAAGCCTTTACCAGACTCATCAAGAAAAAGAGAGGACTCAAAATCATAAATGAAAGAAATTACAACCAACAGAGAAATACAAACGATTATGAGACTACTATGAATAATTATATGCCACAAATTGGATAAGCTACAAGAAATGGATAAATTCCTAGAAACACACAATCTTCCAGGAGTGAATCAGGAAAAAAATTGGAAATCTGAACAGACTAATTACTAGCGAAATTGACTCAGTAAGAAAAATCCTCCCAAAAAATCCTCCCAGAACAAGGTGGCTTCACCAGTGAATTATACCAAACATTTAAGAAAAAATTAATACCTATTATTCTCAAGTTTTTCCCAAAAATTACAAGGAATAAACACTTTAAATCTGACTCTAGGAGGCCAACATTATCCTGACACTAAAACAGACAAAAACACTCCAAGAAGAAAATTATATGCCAATATCCTTGATAAAGATATATATAAAAATCCTCAAAGTATTAGTATGAAGAATTCAACAATATATTAAAAGGTATATAAGCTATCATAACATGGGATTTATTCTATGGGTGTAAGGATGATTCAATAACTATAATTAATCAATGTGGTATACTACATCAGCAAAATAAAAGAAAAATCATATGATCATCTCAACAGATACAGAAAAAGCATTGGAAAAATTCAACATCCATTAATGATAAACATGCTCAACAAAGTGGATATAGAGGGAACATAACTCAACATAATAACAGCCATTTATGACAAGCCCACAGCTAACAGTTTACTCAATGGTGAAAACCTGAAAGCTTTCCTCTAAGATCAGGAACAAGAAAATGTTCCTGATATCACCTCTCTTAGAATTACCAGACCCAATTCCAGTGTGGGGGAAAAGGGGTGCCCTCACTCACACCAAGCAATTCTCAGATACCAGCAAAGTGTCTGAGAATATCAACCAAATTCTGACACTATTTGCCCAAAGACCACAACAGATTCCACAGGCTAAGGTGCTACATAATTATGTCCCATCTCTTACTTTAGACATCAGTCACAGCTCCAAGTTTGTAACCTGTGCTTCTGACTAACTAGTTAGATCAGAGATTCTCAAGACTTCCTCTTTAGGTTCTTTTAATTTGTTATAGTGGCTCAGAGAACTCAAGGAAACACTTATGCTTACTAAAGGATATGATAAAGTATATGAATCACCAGCCAGATGAAGAGATGCATAGGGCAAGGTATGGGGAAATGGCATGAAGCTTCCATGCCCTCTCCATTTCTCTTGCTCTTCCTGTACCTCCAATATGTTTGCCAACCCAGAAAGCTCTCTGAGCTTTTGAGTTTTTAAAGGAGGCTTCATTGCATAGTCTTGATTGACTCAGTCAAGTACTCTTGGTTGAAAGTCCCGTCTTCTAATTATGTGGCTGGTTCTCCTGGCAATCAGCTCCTACTCTAAGTGTGGTCCAAAAGCTACCTTCATTAGTATTAAGACACCCATCACCTAAATGGTTCTGAAATGTTTTTAGGATTTGTAGATGAAAACAAAATATTTCTGAGAAATATATTTTGGTCATTGGAATAACCAAACATGGTTTTCTTATAAATTTTTACATCACAGTCCAACCCCTGGTCTTCAAACACAGATCTTCTACAGGAATACAGTCATAAAATTAAATATTAGCACACGACTAAAATCTCACTGAGTCACTATTAATTATCCAGTCCAGTATTGTATCATAAGAAAAGTTATCCCAGGGTGAGGCCCCTCAGGTTTGCAGGCTTCCATTTGATCTTGTCAGGTTCCAGAAGCTTGAATGGTCTCAGCAATAGCTTAATTATACCGGATGCCTGAAAGGTAGTAGCCATCTAAGAGACAAGATACTCTCTTGCTTCAAGCCTTCTTCAGGTGTTAATGCAATATTGGAACCCATATTTTCATTCCATTGGCCTCAGCTACTATTTTTCTTTCTTTCCATTTATATCCCAAATTTTCCATCTTTGGAAGGGACATTAGGTTGGCCACTATGCTGGTCTGGATTGCAAGGAGCAATACTAGTCTAGGAAGTGCTGCCCCCTCAGTTCACTCCTATTCCACAGAGTAAGGTTACACAAGTATAGAACCAGTGTATTATCTGGTAATATAACTGCATTCACTGTTAATCCCAATTTTGTCAGGTGGGGTGAAGGCATATCCTGCCCCCTCAGGCCCTTAGGAATTCTGACATAAAAGTTAAAAAGTTTAGTTAGTTTCTTGCTTAGGAATTATCCCTGTTTACAGCCCCTGTATTTGCAGTCCTGGTCTTATGGCCACTGCATCAAGTAGGTAGGGGAAAAGAAGTTGAGGTGATGTGGGGAAGGAAGAATACCAGCACCTATTCCATAGCCATTTCTGCAGATCCACCAGAAAAAAGTAATTATCCAGTGGGACACTCCTTTAAGCCCACTCATGTTTCTGTTGAGTGTGATCGCACACTCATGAAGGCACACAAACCAGCCCTTCAGGCCTTCCCCTCCATTTTAGAAGACCAATATTTTAAATGCCCTATCCATTTCTCTATAAAACTACTACTCTGAGGAGGATAGCTCTCTTTCCATTGCTGGACATCACAGGCTATGAAAGGAGTTCCATGGTCTGAAGAAATAATTGTCCGCTGTCCAAATTCGTACAATTATCTATTGTTCTCGTTCATGTTTTTCCTCTTGTAATTTTTAAATTTAAATTCAATTAGCCAATGTATAGTACATTAGTTTTTTATATGTTAAATGACTCATTAGTTGTGTGTAATACCCAGTGCTCATCATGTCATGTGCCTCCTTAATGCCCATCACTGAGTTCCCCATCCCCGCCCCCTTTCTGCAACACTCAGTTTGTTTCCCGGAGTCAAGAGTCTCATATGTTTCTTTCAAATACTCTGAGCATTTGCATCTACCATGGAGTAAGCAAAGACCAGTGTCTATTCCTATAGGACTCATGTAGCCCTCTGAAGGCTACCAGCCTCAGTTTGACTCACCAGCTATGTTCAGGGCCTTCCCGCCAGGGAATCTGCCACATGGCCATTTGCAATCTCTGCTTCACTGACTGGCAGATTGAAAGTTCCTACTGAGGGCACCTGGGTGGCTCAGTTGGTTAAGAGTCTGCCTTCTGGAGGCACCTGGGTGGCTCCATCATTAAGCGTCTGCCTTCGGCTCAGATCAGGATCCCAGTGTCCTGACATCGAGCCCCACATCAGGCTCCCTGCTCAGCCGGGAGCCTGCTTCTTCCCTCTCCAGCTACCCCATGCTTGTGTTCCCTCTCTCGCTATCTCTATCAAATAAATAAATAAAAATCTTAAAAAAAAAAAAAAAGAGTCTGCCTTCTGCTCAGGTCATGATCCCAGGGTCCTGGGATCAAGCCCTGCATAGGCCAAGCCATTGGCCACATCCCATAAGCCAGTAAAAACCCAAATGTAGGGGTTTTACCACAGTTTAATTCTCCAATAACTGCTAGAAAAACAACATGCAGTTTGGCCCACTAAGCTTATTTTCATCTTCTTTGGTTATAGTGGTGGCCTTCCAAATAGAATGTTGTCCATTCACCTTGGAACTACCATCCATACACCAAGCAGCTCTTTGTTGTTCAGCGGAGAGCTGTTCATAGGGTTCTCTTCATGTGGCAGTCAGTTCTGACAGCTTCTCAGGGGGCTCCAAAATTGGTCCTAGAGAAAAAGAGGCTTCCTGCTTTTGGGTATCTCCTCCTTGCATTCTCCAAGCAGTATGGTTTTATATAAACCATTTCTATATTACAAAACTCTTCTGGGCATTGCCACCCTCGTTGGGTGTTTCTTTAACACTATTTTAGATATTGTGAGTATTTTGTGCTTCAGGACCATTTTATGTCTTTAAGTAATAAGGGTAGCTTTACTTAATGATGTTCAATAGCAAAGTGATAATGCCCCTCAGATGGAAATTCTCTCATCCAATGTCCCAGTAGCCATTGTTGAGAGGCATTCACAGGTCACTGGCATAAGCTCCAGTTAGGGTTCCACACAGGGCTAGGACATAGATTTTTTCCCACCCAGGGCTCCAGCTTCTACTCTACACTATATGAGCTCAGGCAGTCTTATTGGTTCCCATTTAGTATGTTCAATTAATATTGCTCAAAGGGTAGATTTACATGCCTTCTGTTTTTACAATACTTGGTAGGAGAAAGTTTTCCAAGTGAAATAAAATGTTTATCCCCATAATACAATCTGGTAAGAGATGCAAATTTCACATAGAGCCTTTTCAAAAGATAGAAATTCTATAAGCTTTTAACTTAAGTCCACCAACTCTTACATTCCTAACTATAGCCTCTATTAGGACTTCACCTCCAAGACTTGGTTTTACAATACTATGTAGGGAAGTGTTTGCTGGCCAGACATAATACTTTTTCCAATTAACCATTCAGGTAGGGGAGATATTTATGTAATATTTGCTTAAATATTCCAACTCCATAATCGTAGCAACCATTATATTTTTAATTTGTCTTAATCTAATTGTAGATCATGTCAGAACTTCATCGATGGGTTTTGGTACAACGGTCCATGGAATTCCCTTATCAAGGAGTCCTGGAAACTTTTTTCTTCTCCATCCCCCCCTACCCCTTGGCCATTTTATCCACTCATTTGCAAAGACTTTGTGTTCCCATTGAGGGGTTGAGCCAAGGGACTCTGGCCCTTTTGTCAACCTTTAACTTGATTAGCCTGCCCAAATACTGCCCCAAGAGGTTGCTGGTGAGGTATCTCATTGTAATCTTTGCCTTCTGGCTTTTTCAATTCCTTCAAACAGTGGATAATATAGCAGACTCTTTTGGGGCCCTTTAATGTTGGGGGAACTTTCTATTCCCCCAGAATAGAAAGGTTCCACTTTCTATTCAGTACCTATTAGTGTTCCGTCAATGCCATTATTTTAACTCCATCAACATCTGTTTTACTCATCCTATTTTTCAATAACCATCTGAAGACTTTTACCTTGCTAGCTCCAGTCCCTTGACTCTCCCCCTTAGTCCACCCCTGCTCCCACCAATTTTCTTACTTTAATGTTTATGAGGTTTGTGATAGCAGTAAAAACCATACAGGGAAGTGGAGATAGCAAATGTGATACTACTCAGTTTACAGTTTTGTAGCAGGAAAGTGACATGCAACATGGGCCTCCTTAAACACACCATTTACAATAACCTGGGTAACAGATATATCCAATAGGTGAATGTCCCAGTCATCATAAAGCCAAATCCCACATGGTTAGCATATGAAACAAAACTTCATCTGGGATGTTCCATTTGGTATTTACTGGGAGAGTTGGGCAGCCCCTCTTCTCAGGATGAACACACTTAACAGTGGCTTTTTTTTCTAGTCCAACAGGCTGGCTGTTCCCTCCAGAGCAACCTCTTACGTGTCTGGATCACATACAGTCATCTGTGACTGCTCCATAGTGAGCTATGGGTCCTGTGTCAACCTAGATATGTTCTTGTACTCGGCAGCATTCAAAACAGAAGACACAGCCCCCAAATTGGTTGCTCTTACAATTCATTTCAGTAAAGGTTTCTCCGGAAGCTGATGATACCAATCTATAAAATGAAACCACTCCTTCACACTAAACCCTCTGGTTTCAATAGTTTCTTGGTTTTGCCTTTCCTCCACATCAAATATCTTCCTGTTGATGAAAGGTCTTGATGTACTTTTGGTTGCCCCTGTACAATTTTTCATTTTTAGGTGGCTTTGATCCAAATGGCCTAAGCTCAGACTCACTGAAATATGAACTTGGTTTAGCATCAAGGTCTGACCCAGCATTCTTATGTTTAGGTTAGTTATAGATAACAATAATCATGGGGAAGAATATTTTGTCTTTTTCTTATTAGGTTGCATTTCCTTATGCATCAAGTGAATCAACTCCTCAAGAGTTGGATCCACTTCTAAATTCCATTGGTAGCTTTTACCTTTAGTAACTGATGGCAGTACAGCTGCAATTCCAGACCATGAGGGACCACATGGTCATCCGGAATCAAAGGTTTCTTATCCCTGTCCTTCTGTCTTTTTTCTTTAAAAAGCCACCTGTTTCTGTGAGCCAGGCCTTGTCTTACAAATCCCACTTCACTGACACCAACTCCTCTAATAACTTTTTGGGATCCTGGGCCCAATTCCAGTGAGAGGGAGGGGATCCCTTACACACAAACAATACCAAGCGATTCTCAAGCACAAGCAGGGTGTTTGAGGATTCAACCCAATTCTGATACTACCTACCCAGAGATAGTATCAGAGTCCACAGCACATATCAGTGCTGTCCCTTACAAAACTGTCCTTCACCCCATATATCAGATGTCAGTTGCAAGCTTCCAGTTATTTCCTGTGTTTCTGACATACTGACTACAGGTTGGAGTTTCCAGACTTCCTCCTCAGACTTCAGACACCAAGTCCAGGTTGTTACCTATATTTCTGACTAACTATAAGTCAGAGGGTTCTGGCACCTCCTCCTTGGGTTCTTTTAATTTGCTAGCGTGGCTCACAGAACTACAGGAAGCACTTATGTTTACCACTTTATTAAAGGATAGGATAAAGGATACGAATTGCAGCCAGATAAAAAGCTATCTAGCGCAAACAATGAATCATGGAACACTACATCGAAAACTAATGATGTACCGTATGGTGACTAACATAACATAAAAGAAAAAGATATCTAGCACAAGATACATGGATGGAGTGTAAAGCTTCCATGCCCTCCCCACCTGCCTCACTCTCCTCTTACTTCATGTTGGAAGTAAAGAGAAGCTCACTGATCCCAGTCCTTTTGGGTTCTTATGGAGGCTTCATTGCATAGTCATGATTGACTCAGTCAATGGCTATTAGCTGTTTAGACCTCCAGCCCCTCTCCCTTCCTTGGAGGTGGGAGGAAGGGGAGGACTGAAAATTCTAATCTTCTTTTTTTTTTTTTTAGTAAATTTGTCAACTTCCAGAAAAAAATTTGTGGTTTTGTTTAAGATTGCATTTAACTTATAGAAGACGTGGGTAGAATTACCATCTCTATAATTTTCAGAATTCCTGTCTAGGAATGTGGCAAATCTTCCCATATATATTCAGGTTATTTCTGCACTGCCGTTAAATTAAGTGTGATTATTTTATTATGTTATGTTAGTCACCATACGTCATTTGTTTTTGATGTTGTGATCCACGACTCATTGTTTTCATATAACACCCAGTGCTCCATGCAGTATGTGCCCTCCTTAATACCCATCACCGGGCTAACCCATCCCCCCACCCCCCTCCCCTCTAACACCCTCAGTTTGTTTCTCAGAGTCCATAGTCTCTCATGGTTCATCTCTCCCTCCAATTTCCCTCCCCCCTTCATTTTTCCCTTCCTTCTCCTAATGTCCTCCATGCTATTCCTTATGTGCCACAAATAAGTGAAACCATATGATAACTGACTTTCTCTGCTTGACTTATCTCACTTAGCATCATCTCCTCCAGTCCCATCCATGTTGATGTAAAAGTTGGGTATTCATCTTCTGATGGCTGAGTAATATTCCATTGTATATATGGACCACATCTTCTTTATCCATTCATTTGTTGAAGGGCATCTCGGCTCTTTCCACCGTTTGGCTATTGCAGACATTGCTGCTATGAACATTGGGGTGCATATGGCCCTTTTCACTACATCTGTGTCTTTTGGGTAAATACCCCGTAGTGAAATTCCTGGGTCATAGGGTAGCTCTATTTTTAATTTTTTGAGGCACCTCCACACTGTTTTCCGAAGTGGCTGTACCAACTTGCATTCGCACCAACAGTGTAAGAGGGTTCCCCTTTCTCCACGACCTCTCCAACATTTCTTGTTTCTTTCCCTGTCCATTTTTGCCATTCTAACTGCTGTAAGGTGGTATCTCAGTGTGGTTTTGATTTGAATTTCCCTGGTAGCTAATGATGATGAACATTTTTTCATGTGTCTGTTAGGTCTTGGATACCAGCCCTTTATCTGTAGTGTCACTTGCAAATACCTTCTCCCATTCTGTGGGTTTCCTTTTTGTTTTGTTTACTGTTTCCTTTGCTGTGCAGAAGGTTTTTATCTTAATGAAGTCCCAGAAGTTCACTTTTGCTTTTGTTTCACTAGCCTTTGGAGATGAATCTTGAAAGAATTTGCTGTGGCCGATGTCAGAGTTTACTGCCTATGTTGTCCTCCAGGATTTTGATGGACTCCTGTCTCACATTGAGGTCTTTCATCCATTTTGAGTTTATCTTTGTGTATGGTGTTAGAGAATGGTCAAGTCTCATTCTTCTGTATATAGCTGTCCTTTTCCCAGCACCATTTATTGAAGAGACTGTCTTTTTTACATTGCATATTTTTTTCTGCTTTGTTGAAGATTATTTGACCATAGAGTTGAGGGTCCATATCTGGGCTCTCTATTCTGTTCCATTGATCTATATGTCTGTTTTTGTACCAGTACTATGCTGTCTTGGTGATCACTGCTTTGTAATATAGCTTGAAATCAGGCAGCATGATACCCCCAGCTTTGTTTTTCCTTTTCAACATTTCCTTGGCAATTTGGGGTCTTTTCTGATTCCATACAAATTTTAGGATTGTTTGTTCCAGCACTTTGAAAAATGTCATTGGAATTTTGATCAGGATGGCATTGAAGGTATAGATTGCTCTGGGTAGCACAGACATTTTAACAATGTTTATTCTTCCAATCCATGAGCATGGAATGTTTTTTCATCTTTTTGTGTCTTCTTCAATTTCTTTCATGAGTGTTCTGTAGTTCCTAGAGTACAGATCCTTTACCTCTTTGGTTAGGTTTATTCCGAGGTATCTTATGGTTTTTGGTGTTATTGTAAATGGAATCATTTCTCTAATTTCTCTTTCTACAGTTGCATTGTTATTGTATAAGAAAGCAACTGATTTCTTTGCATTCATTTTGTATCCTGCCACATTACTGAACTGCTGTAGGAGTTCTAGTAACTTGGGGGTAGAGTCTTTTGGATTTTTCACATAAAGTATCATGTCATCTGCAAAGAGAGTTTGACTTCTTTGCCAATTTGAATACGTTTTATTTCTTTTTGTTGTCCGATTGCTGTTGCTAGGACTACTAGTACTATGTTGAACAATAGTGGTGAGAGTGGGCATCCTTGATGTGTTTCTGATCTTAAGGGAAAGGCACTCAGTTTTTCCCCCATTGAGGATGATATTCGCTGTGGGTTTTTCCATAGATGGATTTTATGAACTTGAGTAATATTCCCTCTATCCCTATACTCTGAAGAATTTTAGGCAGGAAAGGATGCTGTATTTTGTCAAATGCTTTCTCTGCATCAACTGAGAGGACCATATCATTCTCTGTCCTCTTATTAATGTGTCCTATCACATTGATTGATTTGCAAATGTTGAACCACCTTTGCATCCTGGGGATAAATCCCACTTGGTCATGGTGAATGATCCTTTTAATGTATTGTTGGATTCTACTAGGTAGGATTTTGTTGAGGATTTTGGAATCCATATTCATCAGGGATATTGGTCTGTAATTGATTTCTGGTGGAGGCAGATGACCATCTTCTCACTGTGTCCTCATGTACTGCAGAAATATTAATGTTTCTCTCTCTTCCTCCCTCATCTTATAAAACCAGTAATACCACTTAGCATTCCCCTTCTCCTGAACTCATCCAACTCTAATAACCTGGTAAAAGCCAAATACTGTCAAATACTGTCATATTGTGGGCTAGGGCTTTAAAATATGAATTTTTCAGTCTGAAATTCTCCTTTTTGATGGGGTCTTTGCCTGGTTTGGGTTTTAAGGTAATGCTGGCCTCATAGAATGAGTCTGGAAGCTTTCTTTCTGTTTCTATTTTTTGAAAGCCACCAGGGGAAGCCACCAGGGAAAAAAAGCCCCCAAAAACCGGTTTCCACTCTGCACAAACAGGGTTGCCTGAGTAACAGCATGGCAGGCCCCTCTCCCAGAATATAGGCTGGGAAAACAAGAGGCCAGCAGCCCTAAGGTCCCTATAAAACAGGTGCGTCTTGCTTGGGTTGTGGTCAATAATTTGGACTCTATACTTTCCCTCAACCACCCCTCAACAGAATGACTAGGAGGAGGAACCCCCAAAATAGGAAAGACTCAGAGACTATGACTTATGCCACAGATTTACAAATGGATTCAGATATAACCAAGATGTTGGAGATGGAATTCAGGGTAGCAATTGTGAAGACCATAGCTAGAATGGAGAAATTGATCAACGGCAACATAAAGTCTTTAAGGGCAGAAATGAAAGCTGAATTTGCAGAATTTAAAAATGCTATCAATGAGATCCAATCTAATCTAGATAAATCTAACGGCTAGGGTAAGTGAGGCAGAAGAACGAATTAGTGATTTAGAAGACCAATTAACAGACAAGAAGGGAAAAGAAGAGGCCAGGGAAAAACAACTCAGAATCCATGAAAGTAGAATCAGAGAAATAAGCGACACCAGGAAACATTCCAATATCAGAATTATTGTGGGGGGGTGCCTGGGTGCTCAGTCATTAATAGTCTGCCTTCGGCTCAGGTCACGATCCCAGGGTCCTGGGATTGAGCCCTGCATCAGGCTCCCTGCTCCACAGAGAGCCTGCTTCTCCCTCTCCCACTCCTCCTGCTGTGTTCCCTCTCACTGTGTCTCTCTCTGTCAAATAAATAAAATCTTTTAAAAAAAAAAAAAGAATTATTGGGATCCTGGAGGGGGTGTAGAGAGAGAGGGACCAGAAGATATATTTGAGCAAACTGTAGCTGAGAATTTCCCTAATCTGGGGAATGAAACAAACATTCGTGTCCTGGAGGCAGAGAGGACCCCTCCCAAGATCAAGGAAAACAGGCCAACACCCCAGCATGTAATAGTAAAACTCGCAAATCTTAGAACCAAGGAAACCATCTTAAGGGCAGTTAGGGGGAAGAGATTCCTTACATACAGAGGGAGGAACATCAGAATAATGTCAGACCTATCCACAGAGACCTGGCAAGCCAGAAAGGGCTGGCAAGACATGTTTAGGGTACTAAATGAGAAGAACCTGCAGCCAAGAATACTTTATCCCAGTAAGGCTGTCATTTAGAATGGATGGAGAGATGCAGAGCTTCCAAGACCAGCAGAAACTGAGAGAATATGTGACCACTAAGCCAGCCTGGCAAGAAATATTAAGGGGGGTTCTATAAAAGAAGAAAGACCCCAAGAGTGATATACAACAGAAATTTACAGGGACAATCTATAAAAACATCTTCACAGGCAACATGACAATAAATTCATATCTTTCAATAATCACTCTCAATGTGAATGGCCTAAATGCTCCCATAAAATGGCACAGGGTTGCAGATTGGATCAAAAGACAGGACCCATCCATATGCAGTCTACAAGAGACTCATTTTGAACCTGAAGATACATCCAGATTGAAAGTGAAGGGATGGAGATCCATCTTCCATGCCAACAGACCTCAAAAGAAAGCCGGGGTAGCAATTCTTATATCAGACAAATTAGATTTTAAACTAAAGACCTTAGTTAGAGACACAGAAGGACACCATATCATTCTTAAAAGGTCTATCCAACAAGAAAATCTAACAATTGTAAATATCTACGCCCCCAACATGGGAGCAGCCATTTACATAAGCCAACTATTAACCAAAATAAAGAGTTATACTGATAACAATACGTTAATTGTAGGAGACCTCAATACTCCACTCTCAGCAACAGACAGATCATCTAAGCAGAAAATCAACAAAGAAACAAGAGCTTTGAATGACACACTGGACCAGATGGACCTCACAGATATATACAGAACATTCCACCCTACAACAACAGAATACTCATTTTTCTTGAGTGCACATGGAACTTTATCCAGAATAGACCACATACTGGGTCACAAATCAGGTCTCAACAGATACCAAAAGATTGAGGTTATTCCCTGCATATTCTCAGAACATAATGCTTTAAAACTGGAAATCAATCACAAGAAAAAATTGGAAGAAATTCAAAACACTTGGAAGCTAAAGATCACTCTGCTCAAGAATGTTTGGGTCAACCAGGAAACCAAAGAAAAACTTAGTTCATGGAAACCAATGAGAATGATATCAGTCCAAAACCTATTGGATACTGCAAAGGCGGTCCCAAGGAGAAAAACATAGCCATCCAAGCCTCACTCAAAAAAGTAGAAAAATCCAGAATTCACCAACTAACTCTACACCTTAAAGAACTAGAGAAAAAGCAACAAACGATGCCTAAGCCACGCATTAGAAGAGAAATAATTAAGATTAGAGCAGAGATCAGTGAATTAGAAAGCAGAAACACAGTAGATCAGATCAACAAAACTAGAAGCTGGTTCTTTGAAAGAATTAATAAGATCGATAAACCACTGGCCAGACTTATCCAGAAGAAAAGAGAAAGGACCCAAATAATAAAACTATGAATGAAAGGGAAGAGATTCTAACACCAAGGAAATAGAAACAATTATTAGAAATTATCAACTATATGCCAATAAATTGAGCAACCTGGATGAAATGAATGCCTTCCTAGAAACCTATAAACTGCCAAGACTGAAATAGGAAGAAATTGACAACCTGAATAGGCCAATAACCAGTAACAAAATTGAAGCAGTGATCAAAAACCTCCTAAAAAACAAGAGTCCAGGGTCTGATGGATTCTCTGGAGAATTCTACCAAACATTCAAAGAAAAAATAATACCTATTCTCCTGAAGCGGTTTCAACTTCTAACCTTCTATTCACATGATTGGTCCTCCTGGAAACCAGCCCTGCCCTTGGATGGGGTCCAAAAGCCACCTTCACTACTATCAAGACACCTATGTCACCTTCATGATTCTGAAGCATTCTTAGGACCTGTGGATGACTACCAAATATATCTGAGAAATATATTCTGGTCATTTAAGTGACCAAACATATATAAATTTCTTATAAATTATAGCAACAAGGATGCCTACTCTCCCTACATTTTATTCTATATAGTAATAGACGTCCTAGCCTCAGCAAAAAGACAATAGAAATATAAGCCATCCAGATTGTAGATAAGTAGTAAAGATGGCAGAATAAAACTCTCAGAGTGGGTTTGGAAGGAACACACCTCAATGTAAAATGGCTGTATTTTCACTCAATGGTGAAAAACTGATAGCTTTTCCTCTAAGATCAGGAACAAGATAAGGAGGTCCACTCTTGCCATTTTTATTCAACATAGTACTAGAAGCCCTAGCCACAGCATTCAGACAACAAAATAAAAGACATCTAAATTGGTAAGTAATACTATCATTACTTGCAGATGATATATATAGAAAACCTTAAAAATGCCACAAAAAATTAGAACAAATGAATTCAGTAAAGTTGCAGGATATAAATACAGAAATTTGCTGCATTTCTATATACTAATAATGAAGTAGCAGAAAGAAATAAAGTAATCCATTTACAATTGCACCAAAAGAGAATGAAATACCTAGGAATAAACTTGAGGTGGAAGACCTATACTCTAAAAACTTTGAAACACTGATGAAAGAAATTGAGGAGGACACAAATGGAAAAATGTACCATGTTCATGGACTGGAAGAATATTGTTAAAATGCCCATTTACCCAAAGCAATCTACAAATTCAATGCAATCCTTATCAAAATACCAACAGCTCATTTCTCCCCCCAGACTAGAATAGACTAGAATAATCCTGATTTGTATGGAACCACAGAAGACCTTGAATACCCAAAGCAATCTTGAGAAAGAAGAATAAAGCTACAGTTTCACAATCCAGCCCCAGGTTTCAAGATAAACTACAAAGCTATAATAAAATAGTATGCTGCTTGTGTGAAAAGACACATAGGTCAATGGAACACAACTGGGTGCCCAGAAATAAACCCACACTTACATGGTCACTAATCTACAACAAAAGGAGGCAAGAATATACAATGGGGAAAAGACCTTCTCTTCAATAAGTGGTGCTGGGAAAATGGACAGCTACATGCAAAATAATGAAACTGGATCACTTCCCCACACCATACACAAAAATAAATTCAAAATGAAGAACCTAAATGTGACATGTAAAGTCATACTGACACTAGAAGAAAGCTTAAGTAATTTCTTGGACTTCAGCCTTAGTAACATTTTTCTAGATATGTCTCTTCAGGCAAAGGAAACAAAAGTGAAAACAAACTATTGGGGACTATGCCCAAATTAAAAACTTTTGTACAGTGAAGGAAACCATCAACAAAATGAAAAGGCAACCTACTGAATGGGAGAAGGTATTTGCAAATGATATATTCCAATAAGGGGTTAATATCCAAAATATGTAAATAACATACAAATTTATACAAACAAAAAAAAATGAAACCCCACACATAATCTGATTAAAAATGGGCAGAGAACCTGAATAGACATTTTTTCCAAAGAAGACATACAGATGGACAATGGCTACATGAAAAGATATTCATCATCACTAAATCTTTAAGAAAATGCAAATCAAAACCACAATGAAATATTGCCACACCTGTCAGAATGGTTAGTATCAAAAGGACAAGAAATAACAAGTGTTGGCAAGGATGTGTAGAAAAGGGAATCCTCATGGAAAACAGTATGGAGGTTCCTCAAAAAACCAAAACCACAAATACCATATGATACAGTAATTCACTTCTGGATATTTACCTGAAGAAACTGACAGTATTAATTTGGAAACATATAAGCCCCTATGTTTATTTCAATGTTATTTATAATAGCCAAGATATGGAAACAACCTGTGTCCAATGATAGAAAAATCATTATAGAAGAGGTGGTATATATACACACAATGGAATATTGCTCAGTCATATAAAAGAATGAAACCTTGCCATTTGCACTGACATGGATGCACCTACAGGGTATTATGCTAAGTGAAATAAATCAGACTGAGAAAGTCAAATACTGTAGGATTTCATTTATATGTAGAATCTAAGAAAATAAAGGAACAAAATGAAACAAAGACTCAAATACAGAAAAGAAACTAATGATTGCCAGAGTGGAGGAGGGTGGGAGCTTGGCAAAATATGTGAAGGGGATAAGAGGTAAAAACTTAAAGTTATTAAATAGATAAATCACAGGGATATATAGTGGAGCATAGGGAATATAGTCAATAATACTGTAGTAACAGTATGATGACAGATGGTAACTAGGCTTATCATAGTGATTTTATAATGTATATAAATGTCAAATCATTGCTGTACACCTGAAACCAATAGGATTTTGTGTGTTAACTGTACTTCAAAAAAAAAAACCCAATGTATTTCATCATATTTAATGGATAAAAGAAATATACATGATCATTTTAGGAGCTACAGAATATATGTCTGGCAAACTTAATACACATTTGTGGTAAAAACCCTTAGTAAACTAGGAATGGCAGGGGATTTTTCTCAACCTGACAAATGGGATCTGTAAAGAGTCTACAGCGAACATACTTGATGGTGAAATACTAAGTCACTTTCCCCTTAAGATTTTGAACAAGACAAGAAGCATACCCTGTATCCATCCTATTTAACACTGTATAAAATGTCTCGACCAAGCCTCAGTGCAAGAAAAATTAAAAAGCAGAGATTGGAAGTAGTAAAACTACATGATCATATTTAATGCAACCTCTATCAAAATAGCAACAGCATTTTTCACAGAGCTAAAACAATCAATCATAAGATCTGTGTGGAACCACAGAAGATCCCAAATAGCCAAAGTAATGTTGAAAAAGAAAACCAAAGCTGGAGGCATCACAATTCCAGACTTCAAGTTATATTACAAAGCTGTGTGATCAAAACAGTATGGTACTGGCACAAAAATAGACACATAGATCAATGGAACAGAATAGAAAACACAGAAGTGAACCTACAACCATATGGTCAATTAGTCTTCAACAAAACAGGAAAGAATATTCAATGGGAAAAAGATGGTCTCCTCAACAAATGGTTTTGGGAAAACTGAACAGCAACATGCAAAAGAATGAAACTGGACCACTTTCTTACACCAGATACAAAAATAATTCAAAATGGAATCAAGACCTAAATCTGAGACCGGACACCATCAAAATCCTAGAGGAGAACACAACAGTAACCTCTTTGACTTCAGCCATAGAAACTTCTTTCTAGAGAAGTCTCCTGAGGCAAGGGAAATAAAAGAATAAACTTGGTACTTCATCAAAATAAAAAGCTTCTGCCCAGTGAAGAAAACAATCAACAAATCTGAACCTATGGAATGGGGGAAGAGATTTGCAAATGACCTGTCTGATTAAGGGTTAGTACCCAAAATACATAAAGAACTTATAAAAACTCAACACCCCAAAAATGAGTAATTCAATTAAAAATGGTCAGAAGAATAGACATTTTTCCAAAGAAGACATAGAGGAGGCCAACAGACACATGAAAAGATGCTCAACATCACTCATCAGGGAAATACAAATCAAAACTACAGTGAGATAATGCCCTCACACCTGTCAGAATGGCTAAAATCAGTACCACAAGAAACAAGTGTTAGCAAGGATGTGGAGAAAGGGGAACCCTCTTGCACTGTTAGAGTAAATGCAAACTGGTACAGCTACTCTGAAAAACAGTATGGCGGTTCCTTAAAAAGTTAAAAATAGAACTACCTACAATCCAGCAATTGCACTACTAGGTATATACCCAAAGAATACAAAAGCACTAATTCAAAGAGATACATGCTCCCCAATGTTTACAGCAGTATTGTCTAAAATTCCTATAAACTCTGGAAACAGCCTGTGTCCAATTTACTGATGATAAAGAAGATGTGGTATATATATTGAATGGAATATTACTCAGCCATAAAAGGAATGAAATCTTGCCATTTGCAAGGACAAGGATGGAGGTAGAGAGTATTATGCAAAGCAAAATAAGTCAGAGACAAATACCATATGATTTTATGTATATGTAGAATTTAAGAAACAAATGAGCAAAGGGGGAAAAAAAAGAGGCAAACCAAGAAACAGACTCTTAACTATAGAGAACACACTGATGGTTACCAGAGGGGAGGTGGGTGGGGGGATGGGTCAAATAGGTGATGGGGATTAAGGAGTTCATTTGGTGTGATGAGCACTGGGTATTGTATGAAAGTGTTGAATCACTGTGTTGTACACCTGAAACTAATATTACACTGTATGTCAACTAAGTGGAATTTAAATAAAAAGTTAAAGAATTTTTGAAATGTTTGCCTTCAAAAAAACTACATGATCATGTTGTCTAGAAATAAATGTAGATATGAAATCCCAAGGAATGTGACTAAACAGTGACTGATATAAAGGTTAGCAAGATCAATTTATGATAATCAATTGAACTTCTACATAGCAGCAGGAAACAACTGGAAATAGAAATTAAGAAACAATACCACTAACAATGACATCAAATACCATCAAACTTGATTATTGATGATGGGATTGTATCAATCAACTGATTTCACTCTTAGGTATTTTCCCCAAAAGAAATGAAAACCTTGGGGCACCTGGGTGGCTCAGTCATTAAGCATCTGCCTTTGGCTCAGGTCATGATCCCAGGGTCCTGGGATCGAGCCCCACTTCAGGCTCCCTGCTCGGCGGGAAGCCTGCTTCTCCCTCTCCCACTCCCCCTGCTTGTGCTCTCTCTCGCTGTCAAATAAATAAAATCTTTAAGAAATGAAAACCTATGCCCACACACAAATAAAGTAAGAGATTTTTACATTAATTTTGGTAGTAGAAAATTAAAAAGAAAACCTGAAGGATATAGAAATATATAAAAAAGAAAGTAAAACTATGGTCTCCTTCTCCAATTCTATTCTTTTGATATACTCACTGTTAGTTTGTCCTATCATTCTGGACTTTTCAATGCATAAGTAAGCATTATAAAACTATAAAAACTGTTACACAACATCCTTTGTCACAGCATAATGTAACATGTTTATTAACTGTGTCAATATTTTTCAAACAGCTGATGATGGCACTATAGTTTACTTAATAGATTTCCTATTAATGGACAGTTAGGCTACTCATGTTTTACAATTACAAAGTTTTAGAACACATCTGCATATTTTTATAAACTTGTGTAAGTCATGTAGAATTTTTAGAAATGAAATTTTAAGTTCTAATAGTTACTAGCAAATAGCCCTTCAATACCTTGCCAAGTACACACCTATCAACAGCATTCTTAAAAAGTTACTTTAAAATAGAATGATGCATAAGCAAGTAAGTTCATTTTTTCTCCTTCCATTGCTCAACTTACTTTGAGAAATCTCTCCTTTGCTTATGGCTGGGTTAGTAAGGGAAACCTAAGGGGCCACACCATCAGCTTCTTTGTAGCTTCAAGTTCAAGAGCCTAGTCTTGGAACATTGAATATATCATTTATAGGTACTATTTGTTGATCATTTCTTGTTCTAAATATTTAGAAACCTCTGGGGATCCATTTTTTAAGTGGTGGAATTAACTCAAGTGTGAGACTAGTAACATGTTTTTTTATTTTCGTTTTATCTATATGATTTCTTTTATAAAGATAAAAGAACATATATTTATAACCTATCTTTACTGATCAACTTCATACTGGTGCAATGTTCCCTCCATGCACCTAATTCATTAACAATGACATTCTCTTTTCTATATCTAACGATTGCTAAGAGCTAATGCTGCAACATTCAAAATATCTTGGCTAGAAGAGTAAGTTTTTCCAACCAGGTAGGAATTGTAAAACACAACAAAAAAACCTGTAGTTAACTTATATTAATGGATACTAACAGACACTTATAAGAAGTGGGCTGCAAACCACTCTCCATCATTTAGTAAAACCCTACTCTATGTAGAACACTGATAGGCTTAAAAAAGACTGTGTACTCTATTACCTTATTAAACATTTACTAAATGACATCAGAATCTTTAGTAAACTAAAACCTTGGAAACCACTTACATGAGCCTTTTCACCTTAAGAGAAAGTACCTACTTAAAGCTATGGCACAGCTGGTTGTTAATGCAGGGGTCCTGTCTAGATTCCTGTGAGTGTGCAAGACCTTTATGGGGCAGGTCAATTATTGACTTTTTACTTGACCCAAACCAGAAAGCATTAAGAGGTATAAGTTGGGATACTTAAGCACAGTTTTTATTATATGTTCTAAATCTTTTGGGCCCATATTCATGCATCTATTATAATACTAAATGATGGAAATATACACATTTTGAATGTAAAGCAAGTCTTTGGAATTTGTCATCTCCTTTCTTCCTCCTGACAACCTCACAGCCCAGGAGGACCTGACACCCAGTTTCATTAAGGAAATGTGCTATAGTTGAATTTGAAGGACACTTACCATTAAGGGGAACCAAAGGCCACATAAACACAGCTGACTTTGTCTGTGGAAAGTTTGGAGTTCTTTGACAGAATGAGGTGTGAGGGAAGAGGACTCTTCTCAGTGCCTGACCTGACAGTTAATTTAGAGTTGGTGCCCCCATAGTAGAATTTCCCGGTAATGCCTCAAGCCTTCATAGGTCAGGCTCTGCACCATGATAAGCCTCTGAAAGAAAAGACTCCAGGTAAGTGGTGTGTAGGTACACATTTAACAACTGGTGGTAGTGGGGAGGGGCGGGCAGAGGGCAGAAGGGGAAAGAGATCAAAAGAGCCTCAATCTGAAGCACTTGCTCATTTTGTGGTGTAAACGAATACTGTCACCAAGGCAGATTTCAAGCTACCGCAGTAAAATAACTGAACACAAAATTAGGAAGCGATATATACAAATGACTCTAGCACATGACTGGCTCCATGGAACAACCCTAGAAGGAATTGTTGATTAAAGGACCTTAACCAATTTGGGGAGTTATTTAGCAGCTCCTTAACAGGCATATATTAACTCTCATTAAACATGTGCAGTAGCTCAGTAGAGGATTCTAAATTGGGGTCAGTAACAAAAATGTAGAAACGATACTGTGTACTAGAGACTTGCAAAATTCTTTTTTTTTAAATTGCTTTTCTAACACATAATTCTTTATGAGTTAAAGGCTCAAATCACTAAAGCATTTTCTCTTTTATACATGCTCTTTGTACTTTTTATTCAACAAATATTTTTCATTCAACACAAAACCTACCAGGTCCCTGCTTTATGCCAGGTACTGGAATACACAATGGACATGGCCTCTGCTCTCATAGAGCCAGAATCCAGTTTGGAGAGAGAACTTTTTATATTTACAAATGCAAGTGAGTGCTATAAAAAAAAGTGCTATAAAAGAAATCTGTTAAGCAAAGAAGGATGAGCTCCCCGCAGGAAGTAATGCCTGAGAGAGATGTGAAGGAAGAAATGGAAGTTAACCAAATAGAGAGGGGCTGGAAGGGGGGGGGGAAGAAATTCAAACATGAAAAACAGCTGACATAGCTGAAAGTGCTGGAGGCCAGCCTGGGCCAAAGGACACAGGTCTGACATGTAGCCCGTGTAGTCATGTCAAGGGTTTCAGAATAATGGAAAACCATTGATATGTTTTAAGTAGGGAAAGAATGGGATCAGATTTAGCTGTACCATAGGAGAATGATTACTACTGCACTCATTTCTTCTCCACACCTGTACAAAGAACCTTCTGGTTAGGCTCTGTACTCAGTCAAAATATAAAGAATATAGTCATGCCCTTGAAATGCTCACAGCCTAATTGGGGAGAAAGGCATTTGTATTGGTTGCCTATTGCTTCTATAACAAGTTACCACAAATCTAGGGCTTAAAACAACACAAATTTGATACCTTACAGTTCTGGAGATCAGAAGTCTAAAATAGGTTTCACCATGCTGAAATCGAGGTATTGGCAGGATCACGTTCCTTTTGGAGGCTGGAGGAAGGGATTGCTTTACCATTTTTTCAGCTTCCAGCGACCAGTTCTTGGTTGAGTTCTGCAACGCTCCTTCTGCTGCTTCCATTGGTCACATCTCTGACTCTCCTGCCTTCATCTCTCCTGACATATACAAAGGAACATATGGAGTACATAATTTAGGGGGAGAAAATAGCCATTGGTTCATGAAAAGAATACTAAGGGGTGTGTGTGTGTAAATGAAATAGTTTATTAACTAGTTATGCTATGTCATTTAGAGAAAGAGCTTATTACCTACGTATTTTCTTGGGATCAAAGATCAAGAAATGGAGAAAAAGCTTTGCCTCTGAACTGAACTGGTCCAGGTCAGAAAACTGGGGGGGGGGGGGGGGGTTGCTTTCATTCCTCTAGGGACTATTAGAGCTAAACTATTTTATCTAAACTGCTCAATAGTTAAGCCATGGAGTCAGTGATGTGCCAGACTGGCAGGAAAAAGTTATGGTGAAATATTTAGCAATTTTTGTGAGCTGACTCTTAAATCACTGGTAGCTTGATACCATCTGTGGTGGGAGTATTTACATCATGGAAATTGATTAAATGCTACAAACAGAGCTGGCTTGCTTTCTTGCTTTCCCAGTTTACCAGTATAACACTGTCATGAATCCACTGTTTCTTTTAATTTGGTCATTTCAGTAACTGGCAAGGTGGTATGCTGGGTCCAGACTCAGCCTTTCTTCTTAGCCTACCTGCCTTTGCACACTGCCAGTGACTCCTAGTCTGTAAGTGCAAGTCTATGTGTGCCTGTAGTTTCACATGCATCCTCTAAGCCTGAACTTCTGATTTCCTAGAGCTGAGTTACTCTTTTGGGCAATAAGTGACTTTCTCAGAAGTAATTAAATGTACTCTACAAAGAACCAGAGCTTCCACCTGAAGTTCTAGACTTTTCTTGTGAGATGCTCCAAGGCCATCTTGGAACAAGTCATATATCTATAAATCATTCCTTTTAGAAAGCATGTTGGCCCCGTCATGATCTTTATTCTGCCATTAGTGGTCTAATCTGAAAAGGGACGGCTGAGAGAGAGCATGCAAAAATCAAGCCTGGTGGGTATGGGTGGGAAAAGAGGGCTCTAGGGTACAGCTGGAGCAGGTTGGAATACAGTTCTAGGGACGTGGTTTTGCACGTGTGTGCATGCGCGGGCATGTGCGTGAGTGCGTGTGTGTGTGTGTGTGTGTGTGTGTGTGTAGGAGGGACTATGAACAGCGACAAATAGGTAGGGAACTGGGTGGAGAGAGAGAGATATCACAAAAGGTGATAGTTTGTCAGAAGGTCTAGTATTAGATGGGTAAGCCTCAATGTTTGTATATTAGTTATTAAACAATTAGTCTGACACTAGGCATTTTATAAGGTGATTTTATGTAAATTATTTAATTTGATTTTTCCTTATCATATTTTCAAGTTAGCTGAAATGGTAGTACTATCCTCATATTTGCTAATGAAGAAAGCAGGGTTAGTAAACTGTAAGTGACCCCCTCCCCCATGATGACAGAGCTGGTGTGAGGCCAAACTTAGATAAGGGCAGATTACAGACTTCAGGCCAAATACGGCTCATGGTCTATAAAGTTTTATTGGAACACAGCTACTTCCAGTTGTATACTCTTATCTGTGGTTATTGTTACCTTGCAAGAGCAGTTGATTAGGTATGACGGAAAAATTTTAACAGGGACTATATGGCCCACAAAGCCAAAAAAATTCTCTGCCCCTCATAGAAAAATCTGGTCCTTTACAGAAAAACATATCTGCTGACCCCACTTCTAGATTCCACGTTCCACCTACAAACTGAGTAATTCTGATGCCAGTAGTATATATGACCACAAACTTGGCATGACTTTAGAAGTGTTACAGATGCAAAACAATACCACAAAACAATACCACAGTAATGACTAAAATTCCTTTCATTAATCACTTTTAGAAATTAAGGCATGAAAGGTCGTACTTAAAACATTACTTAGGGAAAAATAATAACTTAAGAGTTAGTTTGTAACATTCTACCAAATAAACCTAATTGATTTGTTTATTACCCAAAGGGCAGGTTGATCCTAACTGAATGGGCCATGAGATAGAACATTTTGGTAGGACAGTAGATGTTATCTAAAGCAGCATGATGTAAAGTTTCCAATGGTTTTGTATTTCAGTCCCATTTTTGCTAATTACTAACTACAGAGTGTGTTCATCAATTAGGTTCTGATGTGTGAAGTTTCTCCCCACCACCAAGCTAACTTCCAATACCAGCTGGGTGTCTTATAATTCAACTAAATTTTGACACTAACTACCTGGAAATAGCATCAGATTCCACAGGTTAAGGGCTCAGTTCTATAAGAGTGCTCTCCACCCCCTTCAGATCCAATCCCAAGTCTAGATCGTCACCTGTGCCTTCTGACCCACCAATCCCCTCTTTGGGTTGATTAATTTGCTAGAATAGCTCACAGAACAGGGATTCCTAGATTACCGGTTTATTACAAAAGAATATAAAACAGAACAACCAGAAGGAAGAGAAGCATAGGGCAAGGTATGGGGAAAGTGTACAGAGCTTCCACACCTCCTCTGAGGTGCCACTCTTTCTGAATCTCTACGTGTTCTCTAACCCAGAAGTTCTCTGAATCCATATTTCTGAGTTTGTATGGAGACTTCATTACATAGGCACAACTGACTAAATTATTGTCCATTAGTGATCACATCTTCCAGACCCCTCTCACCTCCCTGGAGGAGTGTGTGTCAGGGTGGCAGTTCTAACTGAGACTGGGGCTGAGAGTTCTAACCCTCTAATCACATGGTTGGCTCTTCTGTCAACAAGCCCTATCCTTAGATGCTTTCCAAAAGTCAGCTTTATTGCTCTTATTATAGGAAATTCCAAGGATTTTAGGAGCATTGTTCCAGGAATGAGGATAAAGACCAAATACATATTTCTTATACTAATAGTGGTGGTAGTAGTAGTAGAAGGAGGAGGAGGAGGAGGAGGAGGAGAAGAAGAAGAAGAAGAAGAAGAAGAAGAAGAAGAAGAAGAAGAAGAAGAAGAAGAAGAAGAGAAGAAGAAGAAGAAATAGAAGTAGAAGCAAAGCATTAGGAGAGGAGCACCTGAGTAAGAGAACGCTGGAATATTCTGGGAGCTCCATAAGAGAAAAGGCAATATTGGAATTAGAAAGCAAGGTAGCTGAAGACAAACTCTACTCATTTGTCACTAATGTCAAAGATGTGGTTGACTGTCAGCTCCTTAAAGGCAGGAGTGTGGTTTTGTCCCATTTGTATATTCACCCTTTTCACAGTGCCTAGATCAGAGCCTTGTGTGCACTGAGTGCTTGGTAAATGTGAATCCAATGAAGCCAGATTTGCCCTTGGAAAACTACAGTTTGACTTCTACACCAGCATTTCTAGAAATGGAACCATGGTAAGCTGCTGAAATATCATAGGCTTTCTAATGTGGACTTCTTTCTTGCAGTTCAGGGAAGAATGGCCCCCTGACAGGCACAAGCTGGTGGTTCACAGATGTGTTTCGTATGGTTGTCAGCATTTAAAAAGTGAGTTTGTAGCCTATATATATATATTTATATATATATTAGAGAGAAAGGGAGAGAGAGAGTGTGTGTGTGTGAGTGGTGGGGGAAGGGCACAGGGAGAGGGAGAGAGAGAATCTTAAGCAGGCTCCATGCCCAGCGTGAGCCCAATGCAGGGCTCGATCTCACAACCCTGAGATCATGACCTGAGCTGAAACAAGAGTCCGATGCTTAACTGATTGCACAACCCAGGTGCCCCTATAGCTAATATTTTTAAATGGAAAGATACTACATAAATATACAAATTTCCAAAATTGCTTGAAAAATTGGAAGATGTGGCCTCACTGAACCATCATACGGTTACACATGCTGGAGAGAAGTAGCAGCTGCCTCACTTTAAGGTATGATGACATTCCTCACCACAGCACTCTAGGCTCAGGGTCGGAGGTTGCAGATTCAAATGACTGGAGGAAGCAGGAAGCTACAGAAATGAGTGAAGTGAGCCCAAATGGAGCCTGAGTTGCTGTTGGACCACCCAAACCTGGGCAGCCTGTGCCCAGATCCAGTTAGTTGATGCCATCTGAGAGTAAGGGCCCAGAGTTTCAGTATCCTGTGTTCTAAGAGAAGTTTAAAATCCAAATTTCAGGGGCTCCTGGGTCGCTCAGTTGGTTAAGTGTCTGTATTCAGCTCAGGTCATGATCTCAGGGTCCTGGGATCGAGCCCTGTATCAGGCTCCTTGCTCAGTGGGAACCTGCTTCTCCCTCACCCTCTGCCCATTCCCCCAGCCCCCTGCTCGGGCTCTCTCTCAAATAAACAAATAAAATCTAAAAAAAAAAAAAAAAAATCTAAATTTCATATTGAAATTTTTACATTTTTAAAATACGGCGATCACATTTTTTGAAAAATGCTGTATGGGCAAACTAAAATGTATGTGAGAGCTTTACTACTGAACAGGCTACAACCTCTGCATGGACCTACTGATAATCACCACCTAGTGTGCAATGGGCAGGAGACATTTGGATGCAGCCATATTAACAGTGTGGTCATTTTGATGTTCATGTTTACTTATTTTATAGTCTCCAAGACAAAACATTAAATTTTCAACTTTAAAAAATTATTAAGTAATGTACTCCACAGTCTGTCCCGTGCTATCCAAGCTCCAGCCAGCATGGACTGCTTTACCCTTCCTTTTCTCCATCCTTGAGGCTATGCACAAGCACTGGAAACAGTTGTGGTGGATTTCCTCCCAAGTTCAATTTAGGTTAGAAAGTATATTTCACTATAATTTTGTTTTTGTTAGTATCTCTCAAATGGGTTATTTTATTTTATTTTAAAAAGATTTTATTTATTTGGCAGAGAGAGACACAGCGAGAGAGGGAACACAAGCAGGGGGAGTGGGAGAGGGAGAAGCAGGCTTCCCGCTGAGCAGGGAGCCCGATGCGGGGCTCGATCCCAGGACCCTGGGATCATGACCTGAGCCGAAGGCAGACGCTTAATGACTGAGCCACCCAGGCGCCTCCCCCCCCCCCCATGGGTTATTTTAAAAAGTAGAAAAATTTTCAAATTCTGCATAATCTGTTAAATCTCCTTATGTCAATTAAGCAACATGGCTCATTGTTTTTCTCTCATTTCTATTGTTTCATCTTACTAAACAAACAAAAGAAAATAAAATGTTTTATCTAGAATAGAGAAATAGATCACTGTTTTACATTTCACAACCTGTGGGCAGTTTCATATATGCTGGTGGACTCTTGTAATATTTCTGTCAGTTACACATTTTCTCCCTCTGAGATTTGTAGGGTAGAAGAGAGAAAATCTCCATGGCTAAGGCGGATAGGGGGCCAGGGATGAGGTGAAGGAATCTAGTACACCATACTTATAATTTTGTTTTATTTAAATTTGATCAGCCAGTTTTTTAAAAGAAAAACATCAAAACACTGCTTCATGTGAAAATAGATTCCCCAATTTGATGTGATGTCCCTTACTTTCATACAGTGTGGGAATTCAAATATTGATGGTTATGTGAAGTCTTCTGATTTTTAAATTAATTATAAAGCATACTTTGGGACACCTGGGTGGCTCAGTTGGTTAAGCGTCTGCCTTGAGTCTGGGGTCCTGGGATCGAGCCCCATGTCAGGCTCCCTGCTTGGCGAGGTGTCTGCTTCTTCCTCTCCCTCTGCCACTTCCCTCCCCAGTTTGTGCACTCTCTCTCTCTCAAATAAATAAAATCTTAAAAAAAAATACTTTGACCAAATTTCCCATTTAAAATAATTCCCCCATCACTGATTTCTTTCTAGGGGTCTCTCATTCTTTCTTCTTCCTATATGAGATCATTGTTACATCTTCTGTTAATTTTTCTCTCAACCAATGTTGGCTTATTTTCATCCATTAGAATCCCTCTTTTTATTGCTTCTGTAATCTAGTCTAAAGCCATATGAATCCTCTGTCCCCAAACTAGGCAATTTAGAACTTTCTTTTGTTGGAGTGATGAGTTTGGATACAGAAAAATTAAGAGTCCCACAGGTAGTCATAAAGAAAAATACAGCTTTTAATCCACTGTTTCTTAAGTGTGAAAATAGCCATTAGGTATGACCTTTTCTTAGCAAGTAGGAAAAGCTACTGAAAGAGCTAAATTGAGAAGTTGTATTTATTATCACTGTAGAGGAATGTCTTAGGATCTAATGCAGAAAGGCCACTGGACCTCAGGAAAGAACCAGAACTAGATGCTGAGAATGTGTCAGTCCTCTGCCTTATCTCGGCACCTCTCCATGTATCTGCTGCCTTCTGCTTTCTCAGAGTAGCCAGCTTCCTGTTTCTCCATACCACAGAACAGACAATGCCCACCCCCAGTTCCTGAGTTTATGGACTATCATCCAATCAGTCCACAGAAGTTAGTTTGGGGTCACTGTCTTAGTCTCAACTCCAGAAGAGAGCATCTGATTGGTTCCTGCCTGGTCCCATTTGCCATACCCATTGGCTGGGTCACATCAGACAGACACGGCTACAGTTCAAGTAAAGGAAATTTCCTAGAACATAAATGATAATTTAGCTTGTGGACTGGGGGTATACCCCAAAGTATGACTTACTCAGAGGATCAAAGAGGCAGGGTAGTAGCATATCTTCTCCAAACTTTAGTATCTACATACCATCATCACAATTTTTTCCCCATTTCTGAGTTCCAACTATCTCATTGTTTACTAAATATATTTCTTACATCAAATTTAACATACCACATTACCCTGTTTCCTAAGCAATTTCCTGATGTCACAGGGTTGGTGTTTTATTTTTTCTAATATTATTCATTAATATAAATGTATAATAACTAAACAAAGCTGGTAAAATAGGAAAAGAGTTCATGGATGGTCCACTAATGGATCTCTTGTATGTACTACCTACTTAGTTTTCTAACTAGGTACCTAATACCCTCTCTTGTCCATCTCCAACCTATTCTCTATATTGCAGACAGAGTGATCTTTTGGGCAAACGAATGTGATAATGCTGGCCCCTCCTCCTCAACTTAAGCTACTTTAGTGGCCTCCTCTTGTTCAGTGAATGGCAACTTCATTCAACCTGTGGTTCAGGTCAGGACTTTGGAGTGATCCTTGACTCTTTGTCTTTCTCTAACCCCCTTCATCCAATTCATCTAGACATCATGCAGTCTCTAGCTTTGAAATGTATACAGGGTCTGACACTTCTTGCCAGTTCACTAGCACCCTCATCCAAGCCACCATCATTTTTTATCTGGATTATTACTACAGATTCCCGTTTTCTCTCTTTCCACCCTTACCCTCTTACTTACAGTCTATGTCCACAGAGCATCCAGAGTGGTCCTTCTAAAATGTAAGTCAGATCACCTTATTCTTAGGCTCCAAGGACTTCCCATCCCATTCAGAGACAAAGTCAAAGTCTTTACTTTAGCTTCAATACCCTATAACCTGCTCCTTCTGAGATATAATCCCAGATTCTACTCTTCCCCTTGCTGATTGGGCTCCAGGCACATTGGTTGGTTTCCCTGTTGTCCCATAAATAGTCTAAGCGTGTTCTCGTCTTGGGATCTTTGCTTGTTCTCTTCTCTCTACTTGGAACACTCTTCCTTCTTGTAGCTAACTGGCTCCCTCCTTTAATTCTATCTCTGTTCAAAATTCATCTTTTTAAAAATTTTTTTAATTTATTTTTTTGATGTAGTGTTCCATGATTCATTGTTTGTGTATAACACTCAGTTCTCCATTCAATACGTGCCCTCTAGATACCCATCACCAGCCCACCTTAACAAAGAATCTTTCTTAGTTGCTCTTTCTAAAATAGTACTTCATGCCACCATTCTCTGTTCCCCTTTCCCTGCTTCATTTATCCTCATGGCACCTATCATCATCTGATATATTTTTTGCTTATCTTGAGTTGCAGAATTAGCTGTTAAGGGACCTTGGCCAATTCAAGCTCCAGAGTCTACCAGTGAAGACACTGAAGCCCAGAGAAACTGGGTGAATTGTCTAATGTTAGTGAACTAGTTAAATGCAGAACTTGGAATAAAATCCAGATCTGATTCCTAGTCTAATGTGTTCCTAGGAACACTTAGGTTCCTAGGAAACTCTAGGGACCTAACATCAGTTATCTAAGTTGATGAGGTGGGCATGACTAAGTTAATGCAAATCAGCACTCCCACCACCGAATTCAGCACTGAATTTCAAGGCCCCACATCACAGCGTGGGGTGTTCAATTATCTCTATTTTTAAGTATTCAAGAGTCAGATTCTGTTACAGACCAATCTGGGTTTGGTGGAGGCTGGGTATTAGCACCCAAAAACCCCTTATTTCAAATTCAAAGTAAATTCACTCTAGTTTCCCTCAAGGTGGCTCTTTGCTTTAACGAAAACTTTTTTCCTCAGAGCTTAGAGCTACTGTATAAGGCTCCTATATGCAACGCTGTTGGCTTCAAGGCCAAGTGTGTCAGAACCAATTGCCTGAGGAGAAAGATGTATTCAGCAGAAGGTTCTTGTTTTAAATGGAAGAGCAACCTGAAGACTTCAGTGGGTGGCTTCTTTTTGAGAAGGAGCTATGAGACTCCAGGTTGCACTTGATCAAGTATATCTACAGTATGCCACTGAAAAGGGCTAGCTGTCTTTTTGAAACTGGGAAAGCACAGCCTGGAGCCAGCCTGTCCTAACATTTCTAATCACTAGGTAGGTGGCCTTTGGCCAGAAGTTAGATTGCTGTCTGCCTTAATTTCCATGACATCAAGTAGAGATTAAAAAATGGTATCTATCTTAAAGGGCTGTTATGAGTTTTAAATGAAATTAGAACAGTATGGTGCACATAAAACATACTAGCAACTGTTTTGTTACTATAGTTGTTGATACCATTCCTCCCTTCCTTTCTTGTCTTGAAATCACTTCATTGAAAAGTGGGTGATCTCTAGGAGAGGAGACTTACATGACAGCAGATGCCACATGGGACACTCTGAGGATCCCTATACTCTTCAGCACCGCCCCCACCTCCAGCCAGGCATTGGCAGAGACATTGTTGGGCCTGCGCTCTACTTTAACTTCTCTCTCTGCCTAATCCTACGTCTTTCTCCCTCCCACAGAAGTTGATCCCCAGTAAGTACTCTGCCCACAAACTCCAACTCAGCCCCTGGAGAGCTAGCCTTATGAAAATTGATTTCTAAAAGATGTTAGTAGCGTGTAGTATGTGATAGAAAGAGTTTGGGAGCACTGACAACACATGAAAATTTGGAAAAGCATGTGCTCTCTCAAGGTCGCAGTTTCCATATCAATAAAATGAAGGTAATTATCTGTAACTTGCAGAATGTTGTGAGAATTCAAGGAAATAGTAAAGTACCAAGCCTATAGTAGTGAATCCTGTAGGAGTCAATTTGAGGCTCCCTCCATTTTACTTTCCTGTTTTCTTCAATTTTCTTTTTTCTAACTTGGTCGTGATTTTCTTTTCTCTTATTTCACCAGTTTCTTTTCCTTTTCTGTCTCTCCATTTGTCACCCTTTTAAAATTTTAATTTAGTCCTTTAATGAATGTTGCTTAGGTATAATTTACATACAATAAAATACACACATTTTAACTGTGGAAGTGATGAGTTTTAAAAAATGTATACACATATGAATCCATACCACAGTCAAAATATAGAGCACTTCCATCACCACAAAAGATAGGCTGTACCTCTTCCCAGTCAATCGTCACCTGCAATCCAAGCATAAATAATCATTGATCTGTTTTCTATCCCCATAGACTGGATTTGTGTTTTCTAAAGTTTCATGAGAATGTAATCCTACTGTATGTATTCTTTTCTCTCCGGCTTATTTTCTCTCAAAATAATGTTTCTTGAGATTGTCTGTGTTGTTGTGTGCACCAATAGGTTGTTCCTTTTTATTGCTATGCAGTATTTTATTGTATGAATGTATTACAATTTCTTTATCCATTTGCCACATGTTGGACATCTGGTTGTTTCCAAATTTTGGCTATTATGAATAAATCTGCTATGAACATTTATGTGCAAGTCTTTATGTGGATATATGTCTTCATTTCTGCTGCAGTAGAATTGTTGAGTCAAATTGCTAAGTTTATGTTTAACTTCATAAGAACATGCCAATATCACATTGTATTCCATCTAAAAAGTATGCAAGTTTCAGTTGCCCACATTCTTTCCAACACTCTGCATTGTCAGTCTTTTATTTTAGCTATCCAGTAGGTGTGAAATGAAAGTATTTCATTGTGATTTAATTTGCATTTCCTTGATGACTAATGATGTTAAGCATTGTTTCATGCTTTAAGGACCTTTTGTGTATTTTTTCCCTAAGGATTTTGTTAAAATGTTTTGCCCATTTTGTTTTTCTTATTACAGAGTTGTATAAGTTTGGTATGTATTTTATTTATTTTATTTTATTTTTTTGTATGCCAATATCAACTTTATTATTTAAGGGATTTGTTCCTAATAAGAAGGGAACATAAATATGAGCTTAAATTTTCCATATGTCTTGTTCTTGCTTTTTATTTATTTATTTTTATTTTTTCCTTTAAATTTTTTATTGTTATGTTAATCACCATACATTACATCATTAGTTTTTGATGTAGTGTTCCATGATTCATTGTTTGTGCATAACACCCACTGCTCCATGCACAATGTGCCCTCCTTAATACACATCAGCAGGCTAACCCATCCCCCCACCCCCCTCCCCTCTAGAACCCTCAGTTTGTTTTTCAGAGTCCATCAACTCTCATGGTTCGTCTCCCCCTCCGATTTACCCCCCTTCACTCTTCCCCTCCTGCTATCTTCTTCTTCTTTTTTTTTCTTAACATATATTGCATTATTTGTTTCAGAGGTACAGATCTGTGATTCAACATTCTTGCACAATTCACAGCACTCACCATAGCACATACCCTCCCCAATGTCTATCACCCAGCCACCCCATCCCTCCCACGCCCCACCACTCCAGCAAACCTCAGTTTGTTTCCTGAGATTAAGAATTCCTCATATCAGTGAGATCATATGATACATGTCTTTCTCTGATTGACTTATTTCACTCAGCATAACACCCTCCAGTTCCATCCACGTCGTTGCAAATGGCAAGATCTCATTCCTTTTGATGGCTGCATAATATTCCATTGTGTATATATACCACATCTTCTTTATCCGTTCATCTGTCAATGGACATCTTGGCTCTTTCCACAGTTTGGCTATTGTGGACATTGCTGCTATAAACATTGGGGTGCACGTACCCCTTCGGATCCCTACATTTGTATCTTTGTGGTAAATACCCTGTAGTGCAATTGCTGGGTTGTACAGTAGCTCTATTTTCAACTTTTTGAGGAACCTCCAAACTGTTTCCCAGAGTGGCTGCACCAGCTTGCATTCCCACCAACAGTGTAGGAGGGTTCCCCTTTCTCCACATCCCCGCCAACATCTGTCATTTCCTGACTTGTTAATTTTAGCCATTCTGACTGGTGTAAGGTGGTATCTCCTTGAGGTTTTGATTTGGATTTCCCTGATGCTGAGCAATGTTGAGCACTTTTTCATGTGTCTGTTGGCCATTTGGATGTCTTCTTTGGAAAAATGTCTGTTCATGTCTTCTGCCCATTTCTTGATTGGATTATTTATTCTTTGGGTGTTGAGTTTATAGATTTTGGATACTAGCCCTTTATCTGATATGTCATTTGCAAATATTTTCTCCCATTCTGTCTGTTGTCTTTTGGTTTTGTGGACTGTTTCTTTTGCTGTGCAAAAGCTTTTTATCCTGATGAAATCCCAATAGTTCATTTTTGCCCTTGCTTCCCTTGCCTTTGGCAGTGTTTCTAGGAAGAAGTTGCTGCAGCTGAGGTCGAAGAGGTTGCTGCCTGTGTTCTCCTTTAGGATGTTGATGGACTCCTGTCTCACATTTAGGTCTTCCAATCATTTGGAGTCTATTTTTGTGTGTGGTGTAAGGAAATGGTCCAGTTTCATTCTTCTGTATGTGGCTGTCCAATATTCCCAACACCATTTGTTGAAAAGACTGTCTTTTTTCCACTGGACATTCTTTCCTGCTTTGTCAAAGATGAGTTGACCAAAGAGTTGAGGGTCCATTTCTGGGCTCTCTATTCTGTTCCATTGATCCATGTGTCTGTTTTTGTGCCAGTACCACACTGTCTTGATGATGACAGCTTTGTAATAGAGCTGCAAGTCCGGATTTGCGATGCCACCAGCTTTGCTTTTCTTTTTCAACATTCCTCTGGCTATTCAGGGTCTTTTCTGGTCCCATACAAATTTTAGGATTCTTTGTTCCATTTCTTTGAAAAAAGTGGAGGGTATTTTGATGGGGATTGTATTGAATGTGTAGATTGCTCTAGGTAGCACTGACATCTTCACAATGTTTGTTCTTCCAATCCATGAGCATGGAACGTTTTTCCAGTTCTCTGTGTCTTCCTCCATTTCGTTCATGAGTATTTTATAGTTTTCTGAGTACAGATTCTTTGCCTCTTTGGTTAGATTTATTCCTAGGTATCTTATGGTTTGGGTGCAATTGTAAATGGGTTCGACTCCTTAATTTCTCTCTCTTCTGTCTTGTTGTTGGTGTATAGGAATGCCACTGATTTCTGTGCATTGATTTTATATTCTGCCACTTTACTGAATTCCTCTATGAGTTCTAGCAGTTTTGGGGTGGAGTCTTTTGGGTTTTCCACATAAAGTATCATATCATCTGCAAAGAGTGAGAGTTTGACTTCCTCTTTGCCGATTTGGATGCCTTTGATTTCTTTTTGTTGTCTGATTGCTGTGGCTAGGACTTCTAATACTATGTTGAATAGCAGTGGTGAGAGTGGACATCCCTGCCATGTTCCTGACCTTGGGGGGAAAGCTCTCAGTTTTTCCCCATTGAGAATGATATTTGCTGTAGGTTTTTCATGGATGGCTTTTATGATATTGAGGTATGTACCCTCTATCCCTCTACTCTGAAGAGTTTTGATCAAGAAAGGATGCTGTACTTTGTCCAATGCTTTTTCTGCATCTATTGAGAGGATCATATGATTCTTATCCTTTCTTTTGTTAATATATTATATCACATTGATTGATTTGCGGATGTTGAACCAACCTTGCAGCCCAGGGATAAATCCCACTTGGTCATGGTGAATAATCCTTTTAATGTACTGTTGGATCCTATTGGCTAGTATTTTGGTGAGAATTTTTGCATCCATGTTCATCAGGGATATTGGTCTGTAATTCTCCTTTTTGATGGGGTCTTTGTCTGGTTTTGGGATCAAGGTAATGCTGGCCTCATAAAATAAGTTTGGAAGTTTTCCTTCCATTTCTATTTTTTGGAACAGTTTCAGGAGAATAGGTATTAATTCTTCTTGAAATGTTTGGTAGAATTCCCCTGGGAAGCCATCTGGCCCTGGGCTTTTTTTTTTTGGGGAGATTTTTGATGACTGCTTCAATTTCCTTAGTGGTTATAGGTCTGTTCAGGTTTTCTATTTCTTCCTGGTTCAATTTTGGTAGTTGATACATCTCTAGGAATGCATCCATTTCTTCCCGGTTATCTAATTTGCTGGCATATAGTTGCTCATAATATGTTCTTATAATTGTTTGTATTTCTTTGGTGTTGGTTGTGATCTCTCCTCTTTCTTTCATGATTTTGTTGATTTGGGTCATTTCTCTTTTCTTTTGGATAAGTCTGGCCAGGGGTTTATCAATCTTGTTAATTCTTTCAAAGAACCAGCTCCTAGTTTCGTTGATCTGTTCTACTGTTCTTTTGGTTTCTACTTCATTGATTTCTGCTCTGATCTTTATTATTTCTCTTCTCCTGCTGGGTTTAGGCTTTATTTGCTGTTTTTTCTCTAGCTCCTTTAGGTGTAGGGTTAGGTTGTGTATTTGAGACTTTTTTTGTTTCTTGAGAAAGGCTTGTATTGCTATATACTTTCCTCTCAGGACTGCCTTTGCTGCATCCCAAAGATTTTGAACAGTTGTGTTTTCATTTTCATTGGTTTCCATGAATTTTTTTAAATTCATCTTTAATTTCCTGGTTGACCCATTCATTCTTTAGTAGGATGCTCTTTAGCCTCCATGTATTTGAGTTCTTTCCAACTTTCCTCTTACGATTGAGTTCTAGTTTCAAAGCTTTGTGGTCTGAAAATATGCAGGGAATAATCCCAATCTTTTGGCACCAGTTGAGACCTGATTTGTGACCTAGGATGTGATCTATTCTGGAGAATGTTCCATGGGCACTAGAGAAGAATATGTATTCCGTTGCTTTGGGATGGAATGTTCTGAATATGTCTGTGAAGTCCATTTGGTCCAGTGTGTCATTTAAAGTCTTTATTTCCTTGTTGATCTTTTGCTTAGATGATCTATTCAGTCAGCGGGGTGTTAAAGTCCCCCACTATTATTGTACTGTTGTCAATGTGTTTCTTTGCTTTTGTTATTAATTGCCTTATATAATTGGCTGCTCCCATATTAGGGGCATAGATATTTACAATTGTTAGATCTTCTTGTTGGATAGACCCTTTAAGTCGGATATAGTGTCCTTCCTCATCTCTTATTACAGTCTTTGTTTTAAAATCTAATTTGTCTAAGGATTGCCACCCTAGCTTTCTTTTGGTGTCCATTAGCATGGTTCGTGCTGATCTTCTGGGGGAGGGGCCTGTTGCCGTGGTTCCCAAATGTCTTTGCTGGAGGCGGAATTGTCCCGCCCTTGTCGGTCCGGGCTAAGTAATCTGCTCGGGTTTGCTCTTGGGAGCTTTTGTTCCCTGCAAGGTTTCCGTACAGTGTTGGAGGATGAGAGTGAAAATGGCGCCCTCCCAATCTCCGCCCCAGAGGAGCTGAGACCTCGGGGCCCTGCTCCTCAGTGCGCCCCCAGAGAAAAGCAGTCATTCACTCCCCTCTGCCTGGTCTCCAGCTACACTCCATGCTCACCCGGCCTGTGACCGAGCGTTTCTTTCTCTGCCACCCGACCCCGTGTGGAGTCTCCAAACCCAGCAGATCCCTGCAGTGCGCTCCCGCGCTGCTCCTCCTGGGGGAGGAAGGGGAGTCTCCCCGGCTCTGCCGCCTGTTGGGTCCCTGCTGGAGGAGCAGTGGCCCGTCTGAGCCGCGGATCACAGTTTATGGCAACCCCGAGCTGAGAGCCCGCGCCTCGGCTCCGTCTCTGCAGCCGGCTTCCCCGCTCCGATACCTGGGAGCTCTGCCGCACTCAGGCACCCCCGGTCTTTCTGTGACCCCGAGGGTCCTGAGACCACACTGTCCCGCGAGGATTCCACCCCCCGCTTAGCCACTGGAGCGACGTCCCTCAGCGGAGCCGGCTTCTAAAAGTTCCGATTTTGTGCTCCGCGGCTCTATCACTTGCCAGAAGCGGCCGACAGAGGCCCCCTCCCCCACCATCTATCCTCCTGAATATCGCCTCGGATTCACTTCTCCACACGTCCTACCTTCCAGAAGGTGGTCGCTTTTCTGTTCAGAGGGTTGTTGCTCTTCTTTTCTTTGATCTCCTGTTGAGTTCGTAGGTGTTCAGAATGGTCTGATCCCTATCCAGCTGAATTCCTGAGACCAGACGAAATCCAGGTCTCCTACTCCTCTGCCATCTTGCTCTGCCCCCCAAGTTTGGTATGTATTTTAGATGTAATGTCTTTCTTAGGTATGTGAATTTTCTCCCAATTTGTGGTTTGCCTTATCATTTTCTTTGGTTCATTTTTCAAGGAGAAGTTTTAAATATTTATGAAGGTTAATTTGTTACTTTTTATTTTATCATGCTCTTTGTGTCCTAAGAAATCCTTGCCTACTCCAACATTACAAGGATTTTCATATATTTTTCCTCACAAGTAGTATACTTTTAGTTTTCACATTTAGGCCTATAGTCCATTTCAAATTAATTTTTTCACGTGATGTGTGGTACAAGTCTCATTTTTATCCATAGAGCTACCCAGTTCTAGTACCATCTGTTGAAAAGTCTTTCTTTTCCTCTGCTGAATTACTTTAGCACCTTGGTCAAAAATCATCTGACCATATATATGTATATATACGTTCTATCTCTGTTCCCTTATCTATATGTTCACCCTTACACCAGTAGCAAACTCTTCTTGATTATTGTGGCTTTACAGTAAGTCTCAGGTGTGTGTCAGCCTTCAAACTTTGTGTTTATTTTTCCCCCAATATAGTCTTTTGGCTAGTTCAGGTCCATTGCATTTCTATATGAATTTTAGAATCTGCTTGCCAATTTCTAAAAACAAAAAATGCCTGCTGTGATTTTCATTGGGATTTCATTGCCATTGAATCTAGTTGGGGAAAATTGGCATCTTAAACATATTGAGTCTTCCTATCTAAACATGCCATATCTCTTCATTTATCTGGATCTTATTAATTTCTTTTAGTGCTATAATTTAGTTTTTAGTGTAGGTATCATGCATACCTCTTGAAAAATTTACTCCTAAATGTTTTAGAAGTTGTGTTATTTCTTTTAGAATTTTATATTCTAATTGTTTATTGCTGGAATTTAGAAATATAATTGACTTTTGTGTATTAATAATGTTTCCTGAGATGTTGCTAAATTTATTTATTACTTGCAGGAGATTTTTTATTAATTTCTTAATATGTATACATAGATAATAATTTCACCTGCAAATAAAGACAGTTTTACTTTTTCTTTTCTATTACATATGCTTTTATTTATTTTTCTTGCCTTACTGCACTGGATAGAGCCTCTAGTACAATAATTGAACAGAACTGGTAAGAGTGATATTTTGTTTTATTCCTAATCTTAGAGGGAAAGCATTCAGTCTCTTACCATTAAGTTAGCTGTAGGTTGTTTGCAAATGCCTTTTATTAAGCTCAAAAACTCCTTTCTATTTTAGATTGCTGAATTTTTATTGTGAATGGTTATTAAGACTTATTAAATGTTTTTATATCTATTGACAAGATTGTATGTTTGTTTCTTTTATTCTATTAATACAGTTATTTATATCAACTGATATTTTAAATGTTATGCATTTCTGAAATGAATTTGTGTAATAATACCACTTAGTTATGGTGCATTATCCTGTTTACATATTGCTTGATTCAGTTTAATAATATTTTCTATTTGGAGAGGTTTTAAATTGGAATTCATTTTTTTAACTAATATAAGGCTAGTTTTTAAAAATTTCTTCTTGAGTTGGTTTTGGTAATTTGTGCCTTTCAGGGAATTTTTTTTTAAATTTAAACATTTTGTTATTTATTTATTTATTAGAGAGTGAGAGGGGAGGGACTAAGGGAGAGGGAGAGAGAGAATCTTAAGCAGACTCCACTCCCAGCACAGAGCCCCACGCAGGCTCAATCTCACAACCCTGAGATCATTATCTGAGCTGAAATCAAGAGTCAGACACTTAACTGACTGAGCCCCCCAGGTGCCCCTCAAGGAATTTTTTTTTTTATTTCCACGAGTTTATCAAATCTATTGGCATAAATTTTTTTCATAATATTCCCTTATTATTCTTTTAACGTCTGCACGATCTATAGTAAAGTCTCCTTTCATTTCCGATGTTGCTAAGTTGTGTCTGCTCTCTTTTTACTTGTTTGGTTTATCTAGGGGTTTATCAAGTTACTTGATCATTTTAAATTACCAGCTTTTTATTTCGTTGACTTTTCTTTGTTTCCTATTTCATTGATTTCTGCTCTTAATCTTTATTATTTCCTTCCTTCTACTTACTTTGGGTTTAATTTGCTGTTTTTTTTTTTCTAGTTTCTTAAAGAATACTTTTAGATAATTGATTTTGGACATTTTGTTCTCCAAAATAATTATTTAATGATTGCTCATTTCCTTGAAGACAGTGCTGGCCAATGATGACAGAAATGTTCTATGAACTGTTCATAAGGTGATCATTAGCCTCAAAAGGTTATTGAGTACTTAGAATATGACCACTGTAACTGAGGAAATTAATTTTTTATTAATTCTGAATAATTAAAATTAAAGTGTAAATAGTTACATGTGGCTGGTGGCTACTGTATTGGATAACACATCTCTATATATCACCACATCTCACAGATGTTGGTATGTATTTTCATTTTCATTTAATTCAAAATATTTTCTAATTTCTCTGTGATTTTTTCTTAAATTCATAGGTTACTTTTAAATGTATTATGTAATTTCCAAATATTTGATTTCTAATTTAATAGCATTTAACCTAGTGGTGTCTCTTATTTAGGGTAAACTTGTTGAAGATAGCTTATCCTTGAATCTTGCCTTTTTATCCAGTCCAACAATCTCTGACTTAATTGTAGAATCTAAAGTATTTATATTTAGTGTATTTAATGATAAGTTTGAGGTTAAATCTAACAATTTGCAACTTGTTTTTTATCTGTCCTGTTAATTGTTTATTTCTTTTCCTGTCCTTTTAAAGACTTCATTATTCTTGTTCTTCCATTTTATTTTCACTAATGACTTATTAGCTATATCTCCGTTTCATCTTTTAAAGTGTTTCTAAGCTTTACAGTATGTATTTTAAACTTAACACAGTCTATCTTCAAATTATACAACAAAACTTCACAGATTATGTGACGTGCCTGCGTGGCTGAGTTGGCTGAGTGGCTGGCTCTTGATTTCAGCTCAAATCATGATCTCAGAGTCCTGGGATCAAGCCCTGAGTTGGGCTCTGTGCTCAGCAGGGAGTCTGCTTGAGGATTCTCTCGCTCTCTCCCTCTGCCCCTCCTCCTGCTCATGTGTGCATGCTTTCTCTCTCCCTCTCTCTAAAATAAATAAATAAATCTTAAAAAAAAACCTTCACATATACTTAATGGGGACTTCTCAACGGTATGACTTATTTCCTTTCTTCTCTTGTCTGTGGCATCATTGTCATACATTTTTACTTCTACATATATTATAAGACTCCAAATACATTGTTTTCATTATTATTTTAAACAGCTATTTAAAAAGTTTTTAATGAGAAAACAGTATCTTTTCTATTTATCTACTCATTTACCATTTCTGGTCCTATTTATTTAAGTTGCCATCTGGTGTAATTTTTTGTTCTGTTAGCTATGCAGTCACACAGCTTTTGCTTATATGTAAGTGCTTTCATTTTTGAAAGATATTTTTTCTGGGTATAGAAGTTTAGATTGAAATTTTCCCCCAGAACTTAAATATATTATTATATTGACTTCTGGCTTTCATAGTTTTTGATGAGAAACTTGCTGTAATATTTCTTTGTTCCACTTTTTATAATTGCCTTTTCTTTTCCTTCTGGCTGCCTATAATATTTTCACCTTTATCACTATTTTTTTAAACCCTGATTATGATGTGTTGTTGTTTTCCTTATGCTTGTCCTACTTTAGGATTATTAAACTTCTTGAGTCTTGGTTTATAGTCTTTTTTTATTTTTTGAGAGAGAGAGAGAGAGAAATTGAGTGGAAAGTGGGAAGGACAGAGGGAGAAGGAGAGAGAATCTTAAGCAGGCTCTACACCCAGTGCAGAGTCTGATGACATGAGGCTCAATCTCATGACCCTGACATCATGATCTGAGCCAAAATCAAGAGTCAGACACTTAACTGACTGAGCCACTCAAGTGCCTGTTTTATAGTCTTTTTAATTCTGGAAAAATTGTTGGCCATTATATTTTCATGAGGCTCCCCCTCCACCCTTTTGTTTCTTTTCTCTTCTTGGAAGTCTAGTCACATGTATGTCATGTTAGATTCCTTGATGTTGTTCCACATGTTACTGAGGATCTTCCTCCTCCTCTTTCTTCTTTAATTTTCATCCTTTTTAAGCTTAATTTTGGCGAATTCGTACTGCATTGTCATTAAGTCCACTATCTTTTTCTTTTCAGTTTCTATTATGAACTCAAAATATTCCCAGTCATGTGTAAACTCTGGAGTTGTTTGCAGCTCTCTGGCAATTGTTCTCCTCTTAGAAGTTGTTCTTTGCACAGACTTGTAGAATTTCACCCTATTCTTGTGCAGACTGATATTTAGCCAAACACTAAAGGGGACCCCTCTGAATATTTCTGATGCTCTTTCTCTTCATTACTCTTCCCTGCACATGTTAACTCCCTCAGCCTCCTTGAACTCTGAACTCTGTTTCCTCTACCCAGTGAGACTGATGGGTTCCTTCTTTTGTACTGAGTTTTGGAAATTACCGCCAGGCATAACTCCTAGACACTCACAGGATTCACCTTATTAGTTCCCTATCTCTCAGGTATCACAGTCCTGTGTTACCTGTTGTTCACTGTCTGACAATTGTTGTTTTACATATTTTTCACAGTTTTCTGGTTGATTATGGTCTGACAGTAAGTATAAACTTTGTTTCTTATTTATGGATGGAAGCAGAAGTCTGAATTTTAATTTTTACCCACAGTTATACATGCACAGTTTAAAGAGCCAAATAGTTTTCCAATGTTTTTATAAAACAAAACAAAGCAATGGCAGTTCCCTGCTCTTGACCCCATTGCTCACTTCCAAAGGAAATTACTTTCAATCTTCTTGTTGAGTGTTCATGTTAACTTCCATTTTGTTTATATTATTGTTATTTCCTGAGTCTTTATATTTTAAACATTGACTTTGCATGAGAGAGTACAGAAAGTTGGCTTTTTATTTATTCTCCACCTTTACTCCATTCAAACTTTCCCATACTCCATCTTCCCAATATCAATCATACCATAATTTTGATTGGGTAAATGTTCAATAATATTATAGTATATGAATATTTTTAGCTGGGCCATATAATATGCTATTTTTATTTATTGCATACATTTTTTGGTTTTCCTGGAGTTCATAACTATCTTGCTTTTTTTCCATCTCCAAAATATCCTCTAGTTGAGTATTTCTCTTTTTATTATGTTTGAACACTTCAGGTATTCTATCTCTACCATCTTATTGAAGAGGTTTCTAGAGCCTAGAAGATCTAATCTGGTTTTGTTATCATCTGAGCTCTATGTGCAACATTTTTCCTGTCATCTCTTTAATCATCATCTTAGGTTTACCTTTACCTGTCTCTTAGATTAGGTTCCCTGTTTCCTGTATCCCATGTTTTCTGTCTTCTTAGTTTACCACCTCATTTTTGGTGGAGCAAGTCCTCTGGTAATTACCAAAGAAGGATACATGAGATGTATTGTTTTATTTTATTGTTTTGTTTTATTATTTGTTTGCTTGTTTTGTTTTATTATTTGTTTGCTTTTTGCGAAGTTGTTTGCCTTTATTTTACCTGCATATTTGATTGATAGTTTTGCAAATTATATTTTATAAATATTTTTAAAAATATTTTATTTGTTTGAGAGAGAGTGAATGAGAGAGAGAGCACAAGCAAGGGCAGAGAGAGAGGCAGAAGCAGACTCCCCGCTGAACCAGGAGCCTGACATGGGGCTCAATCCTGGGACCCTGGTCTGCCTTCGGCTCAGGTCATGATCCCAGGGTCCTGGGATCAAGTCCTGCATCGGGCTCCGTGCTCAGCAGGGAGCCTGCTTCTCCCTCTGCTTGCTGCTCTCCCTGCTAGTGTGCCTGCTCTCTCTCTCCCTGGAAAATAAATAAATAAAATAAAAAAAAAAAAAAAAAAAAAAGAACTTGGTAAGCTTTGCCTCACTCTCTTCTAGCTTTCTTCTGTTGTTGTTGTAATATTTGATCCTCTGCATATGAACTACTTTTTTTTTCTTTCTAGAAGCCTTTAGGATTTTTTCTTTATTTCTAAAGTTCTAAAATTTCATGATTATATATCTTAGTATGTTTTATATTGTTTCCCAGAAAGTGAAATTGAGGCAAAATCTTATTTGTGGTTTACTGGTAGTGCAAGTCCAGAAACCATGGTGAGAGATAAGAGGAGTGAAGGAGAAAAGAAATACAGCCAATATGAAGATGAGTTACTAATGGTTTAATATTATGGAGTTGTCCTCTTGGATTGAATGCATCTCAGGATCATCTGTTTCAGGTAAGGGAAAGGAAAGAAGTTTATCCATTAGCTCCCATTTCTTACTGGTGAAAGGTTTGCTCTGAGCTTCAAAATAAGTACATGTGTGCGTGTCAAATAGAGTTTTGGGGCATCTCACTCTTTAGTGCCAATGGAAAAGGCTTGGGGCAGGAGTCAAGAGGCATGCAATGCTGGCTTGAGCTGAGACATATGTGAAGCTTTGGGGAGCCTGGCAGATCTGGTTGCTATAGCAGTGACTGAAACAAGAGACAAGGGAGACCAGGAAGATTTGATGTATTACCCAAGAGATGTCTGATACAGTGTAGGTCTTTTTGCTTCCATCATGCTGAGATTTTCATGAGCCCATTTAGTCTGGAAAATTAACAGTTTTGGAAAAGTTCCTCAAATTATCTTTTCATGATTATCTCTTCTCTTTTTGTTTGTTTGTTTGCTTTGTATTCCCTTTCTGGAACACCTGTTAATCAGATTTTGGACCATCTGGCTTCTTCCTGAAATCTTGTTTTTTCCCTATTTCCATACTATGTCATATTGCTTGAATTTTTGAGAAAATCTCTCAGCTCTACCTTTTGATTCTTTGGACTTTTTCATTTCTTCCATCATTTAAATTTCCAAAGAACTTTTATTGTTGTTTCTGAATATATATATATGTATGTGTATATGCACACATCCATACATACACATGTGTGCACACACACATGTCCCTGTTCATATTCAATGGTTAAAGCATTTGTTTTTGAATTCTCTGGATATTAATTATAGCTCATGTGTTTTCTTTTCATGAAAATGAATTCTTTGTTTCCTCTATTTTATTTTTTTCTTGTTAGTTTTAACCTCTGCATTCATATTAGAGTTGTTTTCCAGGTGTTTGCTGTTTATATGTAAGAGTGGAGCTCTGAGAAACCAGTTGAAAGCTCTCCATGTATGGGGTGGAGCATTTAATTAAAGAGCTTCCAATGTCATTATCTTGATGACTTTTATTTTTGGCTGGTCAGATTCCCTAGAGAAAACTTTTATAATCTTTGACCTGGAGGGTGTATAACAGGCTGCCAGTACTCAGGAATCCAAATGGGGCAAAAGGCTGAGAATCACAACATTTCATATGCAATCGTTTACACATCTGGGTTTTTTTTTTTTTTTTCAAGTTAGGACACCCACTGTCAACTGTGCCCAGAGTTGCCTAGCCAGACTTTCTTTTTTACCTTCTCCAGAGAAACTCTTATCTTCTACCAAGAGGGAGAGGGGAATCTTGTAAGTAAACTGTTTCTTAAACAGAACTGGAACCAACCATCCTGATTTTAACCCGACCTTCATACCATCTCTAGATGTACCCAGTGCATAGTTCTTGAGCCTTTGGGGTTCTGCAATGTGAAATGATTTGTTTCTCTGCTCTCCTCACTAGCAGTTTAAGACTTAGTTTCTTGGGTCTGCTAGGTCATCCATTTCTTTTCCAGCGTCCACAAATTTGTGGGTGGGACTCTCCTCTCCTGTTCTCTTTGTGGTATTCTTTTCCAAATCTCTTTCTCATGGAAAGTAAATGTACTCCTGAAAGTCTACTCTTCCTCCCACCATAACAAATGGAAACATTGACCAAATTAACTCCAGGGGAAATTCTACTGTTTCTTGTGTCTTGGAAAATTTATGTCTCCACAATGTATTTGTAGCATAATAGAATTTGTGTTTCATGTGTCAACTCTGGCTTACTGAGGTATTACAAGAGATTACACACTTAGTATAGTATACAAGATAAACTCATTCAGAAATTTTTACTCCATCCAAACAGAGTATAGATCTGCAAATCCTTCAATTGATTTGATTGGTTTTCTTTGCACTCAGCTTCTAGGTGAGAGAAACAAATTCAAATATAACAACCCTATCAGGAATTTAGTTAAAATAAAAATAAACATTCCGGTAGAGACGTGGGCCCACGGTCTACACTTTGTATTTCTAAATGATAAAGAGAATTGATGTTCCAGATGATAACCTTAAGACACCATAGTATTTTCTTTCAGATAAAAATTATATTCTATCTTTGTAAGGTGGAGCTTTAGACATTTCAGAAAATGTTTTAACGATGAGAGTGGAACATGAAGAGATTTCAGATTAACTGTAAGTCATTCATCAGAATGTTTGATTCTGCAAAGTTATTCTGGCTTTATGGCACAGAAGTAAATAAATGGACAATTGCCCAGAATATTTAATGAGGGAGTGTGCTTAGTTGGAAGAAGCTGAGTCTACAGAATTGTAAGCTTGAGCCCATATCAATAGCGGCAAACTATTTTTCACTCAGAATCTGTTTTAGTAATGACTTTGCAGTTGCTGCCTCTAATGAAACTTCCAGAATCACAATAAGTAACTAAAGCAATTTCCTATGGAAAATTAATACTTTATGTGACAATTTTAAAAATCCCAAGAAAACAGTTTTGAGACAGATATTCATCTCTGAGCTTTGGGGGACTCAAAGTTATGTGAAAGAGTCTTTGTCCTTAAGAATCTTACAATTTAGTCAAGGAGAAAGATATTATATATAAATATAAAGTAGGAGGCTACATGCCATGTAGTGGTAGGGATGTTAGTGGCTTTAGGAGTAATATAACAGAGGTAGGAAGACCTCTGAAGACCTCCCAAGAGGGAAGTGGAGACAAGACCAGAGGAGGAAATAATTATGATGGTTCTTGCTTTTTGTTTCTTAGCTTATGCTTGGGTCTTGGGTGGTAGGAACTCACGTGAGTAGTTAAGATACAGCAAGTTGGAATACAGTGGCAGCTCCAATGAGCATATTTTAATATATAGTTTGAGTTTCTCAAATTTTAATGAGATCATAGGTCATATAAATAATATTTATTTCATATATGTGTATATATTAGTCAGGTTCCTTCTGGTGACAAAAACCCATTTGAAACTATTTTAAGCAAAGCAAAAAAAATTTCTGTTGACCAGTGTGATTGACAAGGTCAGGTATAGAATGGATCAGGTATGCATGGATTTAGATATCTCAGATAATGTCATCAGGCATTTATCTCTTTCTCTGGGAGTTATAGTCATCAACTTGGGACTTATGTGGCTGGTACAGCTTTCTATTTCAGATTAGAGAACCTTCATTCTTAGCACCTAGGACATAGGACGTGTCTGGGAAGGACTCCAAGTACCTGCTTTTTGGACCAGTCATGATGAACAGAGGATGACTGAGTCTTAATCACATGGGAAGCAGAGCCTGAGTCTGATGCCTTAGACCACTTGACCATTTTGATACTCTCTGTCTTAATCACATGGGATAAGGGAAGAAGATTTTCTCAGTGAAAAGGTGCCCTGGGAAGGAAGAGTCAAGAAGTGTTGTTACAGACCTGAAATGAATCATTTTACATTAATTTATGCCAATAAACAAAGGTGGCTGCTTCTTGAATTTCGGGTTGTATATAGTAAGTTGGATTTATACTAAGACATGAGTGAAATAATGGAGAGTTGCAGTTGGGGATATTATACATCTTAGATATTAATTATCACATCTTTTAGGTATTACCCATTATCAAAGAACCCACTCTTGAGAATATGTTACTCCTGGGGGACCCAGCCCCTATCATGACCATTAACAATTTGGCACTCACAAGGATAATATGGTAATGAAAAGGGTGAACACTATATTCAGTAGGACCTCAGGATTCTTTCCTGGATTTTTTGTTCACATTTCACAGGAGTCTTCTGAGCATTCACACTCTTTTTTTTTTTTTCCTTTTCCTTTTTTTTTTTCCCCTGAAGATTCAGAAGCACAGGGAATTGTGCTTACTGAAGTCCAATATGTAAGACCTTAGTAGCTTGAGTTGAAGAACCAAATATTCTGAATGCCATGTCATGAGAAGAAAAAATACTCATGAAGAGAGGAATGCAAGTAGCTCAGAGTTCAGGCTAGAGATCAAGGCCTTGAGATGTACAAGAACTCAAAGGCCAGGGGAAACTTCAAGGCCTGGGACCAAGGAAGACCTTGTTGTAGCTTTTCAGATTCAGATTCATTAGGTGGTTCAGGTATGTATGAAAGAGGCAATGATTGGAAAAACATGGCTTGGAAGGCAGACCAATGGTATGGGCAAATAAATCTTGGTCATTAGAAATACTGCTTAGGCTCATCTGGTTATTTAGTAAGGACTGTCTTGAGAATGTGTTGAGGTTTCAGAAGGTGCAAGGAAGAGGGCTGTAACTGATTCAAAAGATCAGCCTGGGGCTGAGCATGGTAGCAGATGTACAGCCCCAGTAATTCTCAAAGGCATTTGGTAGAATGGTATAAAGTAATATCCAGAACTCAAATTGCAACATTATTTACAATAGACAAGATATGGAAGCAACCCAAGTGTCCATCCATAGATGAATAGGTAAAGAAGATGTTGTATATATACAATGGAATATTAGTCATAAAAAATGAACTATTGCCATTTGCAACAACATGGATGGACCTACAGGGTATAATGCTAAGTGAAGTAAGTCAGTCAGAGAAAGACAAATACCATATAATTTCCGACATATGTAGAATTTAAGAAACAAAACAAATGGGCAAAGAAAAACAGAGACAAACAAACAATAAAAAACCCAGACTCAACCATGCAGAACAAACGGGTGGTTACTAGAGGGAAGGTGGAGGGGGGGATGGGTGAAATAGGTGGAAGGAATTAAGAGTACACTTATCATGATGAGCACTGAGTAATGGATAGAATTGTTGAATCACTCTACACCTGAAACTAATATGACACTGTAGGTTAATTATACCAGAATTTAAAAAAAGTAAAATTTTAAAAAGCACTAAACACAAATATTTTGATTGTTGCATGGAATAGGAAATCAGAATTATAAAATGTTTTAATCTGTCAAGTACTTAGAAATTAAAATGAGAAACAATAGATTCCTCAAGATTATTGGTGGGGCTGGGGTTTGCAAGAACCTATGGAGGACTATATTGAAGAAATTATGTCAATGACTTCAAAAATCACTTGTTTTTCTGAAAGAATTTGTGCTTAGTAACCAAACAAATACAAGGGCTATTACAGCAGACTGCTAATTAGCAGCCAACCATTGCCTAATCTTAATGTACTTGTCAATTTCAGTTTCTATACAATCAACTTAAGGATGCTATTTTATATACAAAATAACACAAAGTTTCCAAGCACCTCTAAAAGTGTTTTCATTCCTTCAGCAATCAAATATGTATTGAGCCCCTACTGTATGCCAGGTTTGCTAAACTCTGGGATACAAGGCTGGTTATGACACATTTCCCCTTATATAGACTTAGAAATATAATATTTCAGTGTACTAAATGCTAACATATCTCAGCCATAGAACTATAAGAACAGAGAGGAAGCAGAGATTCATCCATCTTTGGGATTTAAGGAATACTTTGCAGAGAAAGTGCCATTTGAGACAGGCTTTTAAGGGTTGACTAAATGCTATTGGTTCCATAATTTCTCCTGATTCACCTGTGGGCCTTAACTTTATTTTTTTTATTATTGTTTTTATTCTGAGCTTCTTTATAGATAAAATGTGATGAGGGAGTTTAAACAAAGGAAGAATGAGATCAAAAAGAATTTGCCTACTATAGTTTAGCAGATTATTGAACATCGAAGGATGAGATATAAAGCTTTGAGTAATGGAATGATCTAATTTTATGTTGTGTGATGACAGCTTCTCTTTCTTTTTTTTTATTATTGTGGTAAGACCATTGAACATGAAATCTATTCTCTTAACACATTTTTAAGTGTACAATACACACTTTGCACACTATAAACAAAGTTGTACAGCAGATCTCTAGAACTTACTCATTTTGCATAACTAAACTTTTATAACCTTTGTACAGCAACTCTTCCTTTTCCTTTCCCTGCAGATCCTGGCAACCACTATTCTAGTCTCTGTTTCAATGAATTTAACTATTTTAGATACCTCATATAAATGGAATCATACAATATTTGTCTTTCGGTGACTGGCTTATTTCACTTAGCGTAACGTCTCCAGGTTCATCCATGCTGTTACATATGGCAGGATTGCCTTCTTTTTAAAGGCTGAATAGTATTTTGTGTATGGATATACCACATTTTCTTTATCCATTCATTCATCAGTAAACATTTAAGTTGTTTCCATAGCTTGGATATTGTGAATAATGGTACAATGAACCTGGAAGTGCAGAATTCAATTCTTTTAAATATATATCCAGAAAAGGAACTGCTGGATTGTATAATAGTTCTATTTTTAACTTCTTGAGAACCTCTATATTGTTTTCCATAGTGGGTGAGCTATTTTGCTTTCCACCAACAGTGTGCAAAGGGTCTCAATTTCTCCACATCATCACCAATATTTTATTATCTTTTTTTAAATAATAAGCCAGCCTAGTAAGTGTGAGGTGATATCTTATTGTGGTTTTTATTCACATTTCCCATTAATTAGTAATGCTGAGTATCTTTTCATATTCCTGTTAGTCATATGTATGTCTTCTTTGCAGAAACATCTATTCAAGTCCTTTGCCCAGTTTTTGATTGGGATGTTTGTTTTGTTGTTGTTGCTGTTCTTTTGCTATTGAGTTTTAGGAGTGCCTTATATATTTTGGATATTAATTCCTTATCCAATATATGGTTGCAAATATTTTCTTCCATTTCTATAGGTTGCCTTTCACTCTGTTGATTATCTGCTTTGCTGTACAGAAGTTTTTTAGTTTGATGTAGTCCCATTTGTCTACTTTTGCTTTTGTTGTTTGTGCTTTTGGTGTCATGTCCCATGTGTGCTTTAGTTAAATTGCCAAATATTGACTGCATATTTAGGAAGTACAATCTAGAGACCAAATGAAGATCTGAGTGTGGAAGAAGCAAACCCAAGTTTCTCAATAAAAACACAATGTTAGAGTTCTCATGTAAATTTGAGTTTCAATGGAAACTATAGAGAGACTATAAAGTGGTAAAAAGCACAGTGCTAGAGCCAATCTGCCTACATTGAATATAACTTAGACAATGTACTGTGTCTCAGTTTTTTATCTGTAATATGGAATAATAATAGCACCTATATTCCAGGGTTATTGTAAAGATTAAATGAGTTAATTCATGCTAAGTCCTATATTCCTCAGCACATAGTGAGCACTCAATAAATGTTAACTAACATTATTATTTTTTTGAAGACCAAGAACTAAACTTGGTTTAGTTATAATATCGTTATTCAGACTTTATCAGGTGTGATAAATTTCAAGACCCTTGGAACTTTTAGGCTTCTGGTTAATCAGGTGTGAGACATGAGTGTAATGAGTGTGGGGGGGCACATGGGGGTATCATGGGTGATGAGATTTGCTTATTTTGTCAATAAACATAATTTTAAGTGTTTGTTTGTTTTTTTACCCACCAAATGCTTTCTCTGACAACCAAGGACAATTCTTTTTCTAAAAAAAAATTGAGGCCTAATTAACATATACCAAAATGCACAGCTCTTAAATGTGCAGCTTGAAGATATTCTTTATTTCAATTTTTTTATTTCAATTCTTTTTTTTGATGGAGATAAACTTCTTTATTTTTTATTATGTTATGTTAATCACAATACATTACATCATTAGTTTTTGATGTAGTGTTCCATGATTCATTGTTTGTGTATAATACCCAGTGCTCCATGCAGAACATGCCCTCTTTAATTCCCATCACCAGGCTAACCCATCCCCCCACCCCCCTCCCCTCTAGAACCCTCAGTTTGTTTTTCAGAGTCCATAGTCTCTCATGGTTCGTCTCCCCCTCCATTTTCCCCCTCTTCATTCTTCCCCTCCTGCTATCTTCTTCTTCTTTTTTTTAAACATATAATATATTATTTGTTTCAGAGGTACCGGTCTGTGATTCAACAGCCTTACACAATTCACAGCGCTCACCATAGCACATACCCTCCCCAGTGTCTATCACCCAGAAAATAGAGCTACCATACGATCCAGCAATTGCACTACTGGGTATTTACTCCAAAGATACAAATGTAGGGATCTGAAAGGGTATGTGCACCCCAATATTTATAGCAGCAATGTCCACAATAGCCAAACTGTGGAAAGAGCCAAGATGTCCATCGACAGATGAATGGATAAAGAAGATGTGGTAAACACACACACACACACACACACACACACACACACACACACACACACACACACAATGGAATATTATGCAGCCATCAAAATGAATGAAATCTTGCCATTTGTAATGACGTGGATGGAACTGGAGGTAATTATGCTGAGTGAAATAAGTCAATCAGAGAAAGACATGTATCATATGACCTCACTGATATGAGGAATTCTTAATCTCAGGAAACAACCTGAGGGTTGCTGGAGTGGTGGGGGGTGGGAGAGTTGGGGTGGCTGTGTAACATGTATGGTAAAACTGGTTTCAGGTGTAGAATTTCGTGATTCATCATTTACATATAATACCCAGTGCTCATCACAACAAGTGCCCTCCTTAATCCCCATAACCCATTTAGCCCATCCCCTGTCTACCTCCCTCCCTCAACCCTCAGTTTGTTCTCTATAGTTAAGAGTGTCTTATGGTTTTTCTTCCCTCTCTCTCTCTTTTTTCCCCATCCTTCATTTTATAATTAAGGAAATTGGAGCACTGGCATGTTATTCAGCTTGTCAAGGTCACAAGCTAGAGATGTGCCTAAAAGTCCCTACTTGTGAGATCCTATACCACAGGAATAGTTCTGTTGTTTGAGGTGTTTCTTTCTCAATAGCATTTAATATTTAGAGTTGAGAGGTTTATCTTCTACATAGTTGATTTTTTTCTATCCAATCACGTGATATCCATCCTGATACCATATGTTATGATGTATACTGGGGATGTGGCACAACACTATGAATCCAAAGTCTTCTTTAATTTAGCAAAATTGTTCTGTCTTACAAGTAACAAGAACAAGGCTAATAAAAACATACCAGGAAGAACAATGGAGAAGAAGATACCATAAACATCTTTCTGTTCACCCATTCTTTCCTTTTTTCAACAAATATTTAAGAAATCTTATTAACTATCAGGCACTATGCTTGGCCTTGGGCCCACAGCAACGAATGAGATGCAGTTCCTGCCATCAGAGACTTCTATTTCATGGGGAAGATGGCAAGGAAACAGGTGATACAGTAGAGTGGCAAGTGCTGGCATGGAATTATTTTTGTGCTCTGGAAGCAGATAAGAGGGGATCTCCAATACAGTCTGCTGGGAGGGAGAAAAGTTCCTGATTTTGTCCTGATGACCATTTTAGATCACTATCTCTGCTAGTAGAAGTTTTGACTGAGCATGGCTGTGTCCATTGCTAGGTATCATACATGGTCTGGGTGTCTGTTAGCATCAGGGATATACTAAGCAGCCTACTAGGTGCCGGGCTAGGCCAGTGCCTTTTGTAGAACATGCACTTACTAAATGGTAACTGTTTATAAAGGAATTTACTCAACCAAGGATGCTTATCTAAGAGGGAGTAAAATGTAATGCAATGTTTCTCAAAATAAAGGAAGTTAATGTTTGTATGCCTTAATCTGGGGCCTGTAAAATTCATATCTGCTCAGTCTTAGGCCACTTTCTTTTTTCATACTGCACATTCTGCATGGACAATTTATGATTTCAATTACTACCTACAAAGTGATGACCATCCAATCATAACTCCAGCCTGAATTTTCTCATGTGTTTCATATCCATATATGTAGCCAATTGCCTACTAGACATTTCCATTAGGATAGTCCACAACTTCTCAAGCTTAGTATATACAAAAACTTCATTCATAGTTATCCCACCAGATCTGTAATGACGTCTATGCTTCCTAATGTTGTTGAATGTCATCACTATGAATTCATTCGCTCAGAGTGGAAACCAAGAATTCATCTTTGACTCCCCCTTTCCTCTTTCTCCTTGCCACCTCCCCCAGTGGCCAAACTAATCAATTCTGAGTCCTGCAGATTCTAAATCCCCAGTAGCTCTTGACTCCATTCACTTCTTTCTAATGTCATGGCTCTAGTTGAGGCTACCATTATCCCCCACATGGATATTGTAGTAGTTGCCTCCTGATTGTCCTGCCTCCAAGTTTGGTATTTTGTGGCCAGAATAATTCTTTTGAGACACAAATATGGTCATATCACCACTTGCCCTAAATATTTAACAGCTTCCCTTTGCACTTGGATACAGACCTATCTCCTTCATATGGTTTATTTATTTTTATTTTTTTCCTTCATATGGTTTATAAGTAAGTTGACCATAGATCCACTTTCCTGGAATAGTCTCAATTTATGCTTGTTATTTCAGCATAATTAACAGTCCCTCCTTTCACTCACAAATGTATTGTGCTTTGGTTGATAGATTATAAGTCACCCTGTTTATAAGACTTTTTATTATTTGGGTTTTGCATACTTTTTAATCTTATCTCTCACTATCTCCTACTTATACTCTGTTTGTCTTACTGAATGCTTTTCTGTTCTTCTGACATACATGGTTTCTTTTGCTTCCATACACTTCTCTCCTCCTGAGCCTCTTTGCATCTTCTTTCAACCCTGGCTAACAGCTGCTCTTTCTTCAGATCACAGTTTAGCTATATGTCTGTCCTATTATTGCTTACAGCACCAGAATTCCTGCCCTCATGGTTCTTACCACAGTGAGGCTTAATTACGTATATGTTTGTCTGAAGCCACCACTACACCATAAACTCTGAGGGCAGGTGTTAGGTCTGCCTTGTCTATGTTATCTTCAGGATTACTGTTATCTCAGTTACAAAATTGATGCTCAGCAAATATTTGATGAGTAAATGAATTTGGGCATATGAGCATGCCTAGTAGAGTGTCAGCACATCTAGGCTCTCAGGTGTGGAGTGGGTAAGTATAAGAGTCAGCAAGACAACGGGGAAGGCCATCTGTGTTGCTTGTACAGTGAACCTCACAGCACATCAGGAATATCTTTTCTCCTGGCTGCCAAAAAAATTTTTTTAATGTGATTTTACCCGTATCAACAAAAGACTGGTCATAGATGTATGAGTTCACAGGCTATAAACTTGCCTTGTTTCTTTCCTACGCTTAGGTCTCTTATTCTGCTAGGGAAAACCCAAAATGAGCACAAAGCAAGTTACACGTTAACTTGTGAAGTGGTGGGCACCTGGGTGACTCAGTCGGTTGAGTGGCTGCCTTCGGCTCAGGTCATGATCCTGGAGTCCCGGGATCAAGCCTCACATCGGGCTCCCTGCTGGGCAGGGAGTCCGCTTCTCCCTCTGCCCCTCACCCTGCTCATGCTCACTCTCTCTCTCTCAAATAAATAAGTAAAATCTTAAAAAACAAAAAACTTGTGAAGTTGTAAGGGGTTGATACTCTTGTACCTCCATTTCTCATATCCTGCCTGTTTAGAGCACTAGGCTAGGCTTCTGAAGGCCATTCCAAATTTTCTACGAGGATATTAAAACACACAGTTTTGCTTCCTTGTTGCTCTCTTGTTTGCATTCGGAATTTTTTGTTTTCTTCTTTCCCTTGATTAGGCATGGGTAAAGCAGAGATCCATAAACCACAGCCTCTGGGCCAAATCTGTTCTGCTGCCTGTTTTTGTAAATAAAGTGTTGTTCAAATACTTTATTAATAGCCATGCCTACTTACTTACATACAGGCTATGGATACTTTCTTGTTATAATGGCTGAGTTGAATGGTTGCAATGAAGACCCTGTAGCCCACAGAATCTAAAATATTTACTATCTGACCCTTTACAATAAAGTCTTGCTGACCCCTGGTCTTGTGTCCCAATCTAAGATACCTTGGGAAAAGTCTAGGAACTTGCTACTCCAAGTGTAGTCTACAGATCAACAGTAACTGCATCAAGGAATGTATCATAAATATAGAAAATCTTGGGCCCAACTCTAGACCTACAGAATCAGAAACTGTATTCTAACCAGATCTCCAGATAATTTGTGTATACATCAAAGTTGGAGTGCACTAGTCTAGTTGTCTTGGGAGACTGAGGAGAACCCCAAAGGAAGTCACTCTTGAGAAGGCATTGCCTCTGAGGTGTACAGAAAGTTTGAATGGTGGCCTACTGTTTATGGGTGTTAGGAGTATTACCATGCTAACAAGCCATAGGTCTTAACCCCAAGGAATAAAACCTTAACAATGGAGTCTTAGGACTATAGAAACTAACAAGGTGAATATTTAAGGGCCAGAGAGACTCCAAGTATTCCTCAAATGATACCATTAGGTAGCCACATACTTTGATTATCAAGGAGGAGGCAAACCCTGAGCAGTTTTTGAATCTGAGAATGGCTATGGGGATTAGTGATTCTGGTCAAAAGCCGTTGCTGTTTTATTACATGCCTCAGTGCTCCATTTGGTTGCAATGACAAAAATACCCAGTCTCTCTTTGTCCACCTCACTGTTTCCGATTTATTTTCCCCCATGACTGCAGTTGGTTCTAATAGCTTTGACGGAAAGACGTTTGGTAAATTAAAAAAAAAAAAAAGTTATTTGCTTTAGTGGTTCTAAAATGGGAAAAAAAAGTCATGCAAAACAAGGCTATTTTTCTACTGTTCTTGAGACATCACACTGGGCACAATTCCTGGAACCCTGCAAGAATCATATTGAACAGTGGGACAGCATGATAGAGCCTGTTCCAACACAAGAAATAAGTTGATTACCATCAAACAATGCTTCTATGTGGATACCAGTGAGACCTGTAGAATATTTTGTAAATTATTTAGGTAGGGAGACAATGAATGTTTCCAACAGCACATGGTGTTCCTCTTTAGGGCCAGAGAGGTGTTTATAATCCCCAACAATCTAAAATAAAATCTGGAGGACACAGAGTGCTCTCTTGTTGTGGTAAATGAGTGGCTCCAGTGTGTCAACCTGGGAAATTTAGTCAATATCATCAGCTCCATCAGTGTAACCTGTTGTCACAGTGAGGAACATATAAAAAGTTGGTTTCTCTGTTTTTGTTGCTATTGCTTTGCTAAGATGTTTATTTCACTAACCTTGGACTAGAGTCCTTTATAAAAGAGGAACACTTTATACACTCTAAATTTATTAGTTTATTAATTGGATAAAAGCATACTTTGGATTTTGTGAAACCTGAATAAAGTAGTCTTAGCCACTTTCAATTCACCACCATAATAGGGGACAGGGTTGCTTTAGAAACCATTGTTTTGATGTCACCTCTTCCTGCCCACACTAAACCCATTTCTATAGCTATTAAATAATAAGTGTGATGGATTTTGATATAATTTTCTTTATCTAACTTTACCATTTTCTTGATGCAGTTGCAAATGAGTCAGTTAAAATCAAAATTGTGTCTAATAGAAAAAAAGAGAAATGAGAGACTTGGATACTCCAAAATGGATATTTAAGCCCTTAAATATGAGACTGGTTGTCTAGATTCATTAAAGTAGTCTCTGAGCTGAGCAGGGTTGGGGTAGCTGGCCCAAGGGTGTTTACAGACTGAAATTTCAATTGTGCCCCTAGTGCTTCTGAATGACACAGTGCCCCATAGCTCAGGGAGCAGGTATACAGATTTAAGATTCTGGTCTGTTGCAAGTTGTTCTTACCAAATCCTTTGCTGTTACTAAATACAGTCTTCACAACTAGGGAATGGAGACTACCTATAGATGTTCCCCATATTGAGGGAAAGTCCATCTTCCCTTCTTGTAGCAAGCTGTTCTGATCTAAACAAATTCTGTGAATGGGTGAAATGCATGCTCTCTCTTTGCCTATTAACTTATTTTAAAGTATCTAAGATTCCATTTCAGCAAATAGTACCTGCTCTGGGCCAGGTCCTGTGTCAGCATAGGTCCTACAATTATCCTCTTGAGTATTATATCATAATACTCAACTTACAGATGAGAAAGGGGACTCATGATGGGTAAATCATTCTAGGCGTTACACCGTGCTGCATTGTGTTATGTGTCAGTTAAAAAGATCTGCTTTATTTAATCATTATCAATCGGTAATGAATAAGGCAAGTTATGTTTGTTACTATTACTATTACTATTATATAGTAATATAATATGCCAGACACCATATTCAGTAGGTAAATGAGTCACTATTTTTGCCCTCATGGGGCTCTATGCCAAGCTAGAAGATATGGATTTTATTTTTCATTACAAATTTGAGTTCTTCTTGTTTTTCAAATCTTTTTACTGCTTTTCCTTGGCATGAGGACTGTACTTGCTATATGGCCCATGCCTAGTAAGACCTGTGTTGAGTGGCTTTGGCAGAGCCTTTGCTCTTTCAGTGTTTCTATTTCATGACAGAAATAATCAACATGGAGATGACTAAGTGACCCTAAGGCAACGATAAATGTGCTCATTAGCAACACCAGCACACTAATCTCAGAATTTCAAATTTTGAAAAATAACATCCATCCAATAAGTAAAAATGAACCTCTTAGTACCCAAAATAGAAGTCACTGAGTCTATTTACTAAGCTCTTATAGTTTATTTGCAGGAAAACAATCCAGGCCCTCACTTTGAGCCAATTTCCTCTAATCTTGCACAAAATTTTAACATGATTGGATATCTGTTTGCAGTTTACAGTATATTTAAAAAGGAACTTGTTTATCCTTGGGCATTGGATGGACAAAAGAAGAGATTAGATTACCCCACAAAAAACTTATTATAATTTTGCTGAGGGCTGATTTTATCCCCTTGAACTGGGAGATAGTATAGAAAATGTTTTTAACAACACAAACACATTTGATTGGACTTTCCCATGAAGAGCATGATTGACTTTAACAGTTTGTTTTTAAAACCACCATACTTTTTCTTGAAAATAACTGCATCCTTCACTGTGTTGCTCTGTTGATCATCTCTCAGTGGTTGGGGGGCACCGACATGGCTCTAGTGCATTGCTAATAGCTCCAGTCAATTACTAACTACAGTGTTTCTGTAAACCAAAGGAAAGTGGTTTTCAATCTCACACCCCCTGCCCCACCCCCCATTTCATGGGGACATGGACTTAGGTGGAAAACATCAAGCTAGAGTTTCACCATCGTTTGGCAAAGCAGTACTTCCTGGAGGCCTGCCTAAATTGCTGCATGTTGTCAGTCACTGGACTAGGCTTCTCCAGGGAATGGCTGCTCTAATGTGAAAGGAGCCCCCATGAATCAGAAGAGAACCGATGAGCCAGCTAAATTGAGGGGTGAAACCGCTAGCCATCTGGGCAGAAGGATTATGGATCTAGGTATTAAGAATTTCCATTTCCCAGGTGGTACATGGATTAATTTATTCACTTGTGAAGAGTCTTTTTGTGTAGGAGTATGGGACTAAATGTTTCCCAGAGTGGCTTTATAAAAGACTATCGAATGGTGGCTCTGTTCTTGAGAGAAAAAAAAGGAAGTGAAAAGGGGTACCAGGAACACTTTATTTTCACATTTCAAACAACTATAATACGTTAATTACCTAAGAAAAAGTGGATCTTAGAATCTGAAAATGAAATATCAGGTATAAATTCTTGTTTTTCTTTGAATGATGTAGAAAAGGGACGTGTTGTGTTCTTGTAACTTTTAAGAATGTCATCTGTGGACACTGAGAGATGCAGAATCTTGACAGAGTAAGACAAAACGGAAAGAGCAAGAAAGACAATGTTGATCTCTTGTTTTGCACTCACATGTTCTGCATGCTAGTTTCATGTTTTTATAACTCATTTGGATGAGTTGACCATTCTTCACAGATTAACATCTTATGACCAAATGACTGGGAAACATCTCTGGGTGAGGATGGTGAGAGAAGCATGGTATGATGGATACCACCGGCTGAGAACAAGACAAGGAATAATAGACTTGGGATCACTCTCAGTGAGTCTCTATGTCTAATAGGAAACTTACATTTGACTGTTTTTGAGTACCTATACTTGAAATCAAATGTTTAGGTTTAATGTAATTTGGTATTTAAAGCAATTAGTAGAATTGGGGATTTATTTACCCAATGATTAAGTATCTAAGGGACAACCTTAAAAATGATGAATATAGATGAGACTTATATTACAAAGTTTCTCAACTGAATTTCTCCTTTGAATAATATATATCATCATATTTTGTATTTTCTAGGATCTTATACAGCTTGTAGCTGATCTAAAGATTTGTACCTTACCTTCTCTTATAATGCTCAGTCCATAAAATCATCATCATCACTAACAGCAGCACCACCGTTATCATTTTCATCATTGGCATCATGATTATTGGGAGCGGGTTTGGTTCTTGACACATACTAACTCACAGATAACTACCAATAATCCAGTGCAGTGTACATTATTATTATCCTGGTTTTCCCGATAAGGAACTGAAGCATGAAAAGTTAATAATTGGTTCAAACTTCCACAACCAGTACATATCACGGAGGACAATCTCTTAAACATTATTCTATATTGCCTTAGACCTGGTGAGATCTTAGGGAAATTTTAATGTTAGCCCTTTATTTTGCAAAATGAGGGAAGTAAGGACCATAGAGAACTGACTTTCCTTTGGTGCTCAGCCTGTTCTTGACAGAGTTTTGACTAGGACTCACATTCCTTGATTTCTAGTACTGTGCTCTTTCTAATATTATAATTTGCTCCTGTTTTCTAGGTAATACAACCTTCACCAGAATGTCTATTACCTAGGGGATAAAAAGAAAGAGACCAAAACTCTTCATTCTTCTATAAACAAAATATTTGGTAGGGGTGGAGACTTAGCCTGTTGAACAAAACAGAGTTCTGGAAATATTTTTACATTCATTGTTTACCATGAAGCCCTGTTCACCTGGATATTTCATGTATGGCATAGAATATCATCGCTCTTGAGCCTTTTAGGAAAGCCATTTTATCGCCAATGTACTTAGTCATGCAAGCCTGTAGTCCAGTATTCTTAAACCCATTCTCTCTCTCTTAAAGATTTATTTATGTATTTGAGAGAGAGAGAAAGTGAGAGAGAGAGAGAGAGAGAATGCAGGGAGGAGGGGCAGAGGGAGAGGGAGAGAGAGAATCTCAAGCAGACTCCGAGCTGAGCATGGAGACTGAAGTGGGGCTCAATCTCACGACCCTGAGATCATGACCTGAGCCCAAACCAAAAGTTGCTCACTTAACTGACTGAGCCACCCAGATGCCCCTACACCCATTCTCTTTAATGTCATTTGTAAATGAGTCATGTTGAGCTATGTTGCAAAAACATATGTAGTATGCATTCTTCCTACCTAAAACAGTAAAGTTAAATATCCACATCCCTGGAACAAAGTGGAACAGTACTTGAGTAACTTTGAATAGAACTCGATTTGCCTTGTTGAGTCCTTGGAGGGTTTCATTCCCATCCAGGACTAGTTCCTTAGGCATATGCAAGATAAATGGCTTTTTTTGAAAATGGAAAACTCATTGTTGGTTAATATCTGTTAAATACAACTAAAGATTCAAGTACACTAAAGAACATGTGGAAAACATGCTTTCTGTGCATTAATAGCTGGCATTCTAAAAAAATCTGAAAGTGAAGGTCTTCTAGCATTTTAGCATGCCAGTGGTTTTAATTGTGAAATCTGCTGAACATGGGCCTTCTTATAAACTCTGTTAATTACAGAACAGAACTTCTGTATGAAATTGAATTCATTTTAATCCTTTGTGGTGGGGAATTTAGATTATAAAGAACCCCAAGGACTTCATTAGGAGGTAACTTCAGTTATAAGCAGGGCATCAATCTACCCATTTTACTTTTGAGCAAGATTCAAACTTACTGGTAAAGTGTTCCCCTGAGGTACGGCAGATGCCTTGAGAAGTTGCATTAATAACTACTTAGAGTAACTGCTTATGATTCATGAGCTAAGTGGGGTTATTTTCCTGTGGCTCACCAGACCATCTGTAAATTGGCCTGACACAGGGCTTCAAAAGATTATACATAATAAGAAATTCAGAGTTAAAATTGAGGCTGTTTTCTTAACTTAATTTGAAACCCCACTTTCTGTTTTTTTTTTTAACCCAGTCCAGTACCTTTTGAGATCTAAGGTGTTGACCGTAGGTTAATTTCAGCATGTCAACAATACATATTTCTCATTTATATATATTTCCTAATGTTTGAGTATATTGAGTAGATGAAGTAAAAACTATGCATGTCTGGGAAACTCAGAGAAAAACAATAAAATAACTTAGTATTATATAACTACCAGGTCCTTGACTTCTCTATCCTCCTTTTACGGATAAGGTCTCAAGGATTGATTTGTAAGACTCTATATATTTAACAATAAATGGAACACATGACATTGTACAATTCAAACAACACAGAAGTGATTAAAAAATTAGAGTGATTATTCACTGCCACCCCCTATTTTCCAGGTACCCATAGAGTGTAAAACTTAGGCCCTCTTTCACAAACATACCTAGATGTGTGCATTCACATATGCGGTTTTTGTTTTATAAACATTGGGATCAGATTACACTGATTGTGTGTGTTTTCTAATATTAAAAGTGAACATTTGTAAAGACTAAATTGATATTTTCACCGCTGCACACTATTTCATGTACCACTTAAAAAAATCATTTCCTTGTTGATAAATATTGAGGTCATCTTTGATATTTTTTCTATTAAAAAATCCTTCCTGTTGAAAATACCCTTGTAAATTTCCCAATAACATTCATCTTTACGATCTTAATAGGTATCATTTATACTTGATTCGAAATTGAAAAGATACACACAAGTATATGGTGAAAAAGAAATCTCACTCCAACTCCTATTTCCCAACCATTCAGTTTCCTTCCTGTTCTTGTGAATCCTTCCAGAGATTTTCTGTGTGTGTTTATGTGTGTGTGTGTGTGTAGTGGGGAAGGGGGGATATATACAAAATTTCCCCCCACAAATATTGCCATAATCTATACGCTCCTCTGTATTTTGCTTTTTAATTTAATGATAGAGTTATCTGCTTAAGCTTCTTATTTCTTTTTACTGATTCTGAAGTATTTCCTTATGTGAATATAGTACAATTTATTCATCCTATTAAATATTAAATAGTATCTTATAAGTTGTTTTCCATCTTGGCTATTGCAATGCAGTGAATATCTTCACATGCATACCATTTTCACAGGTGATCATGTATCTGCAGCACCATACTTAAGTGTGGAATTGTTGGATCAAAGAGTATGTACAATTTTATTTTTGAAAAATTAAAAAGTTTTAAGCCTCCTCCATAGAGTGGATATACGAATATAGTTTTCAGCCAACAATGTGTAAGAAGTACACATTTTCATAATTCATTACATAATGCATTTTCCCTTCAACTCTGCCCAACATAACTCCCCCCCGCTTTCCTCTCTCACTTATCATGGCGAAACTGGTAAATGAAAATGGAACCTCATCATGATTCTGTTTACTACTTTTAAAAATTATCAGTGAGGCCGAACAATAGTTCATGTGTCTAAGAACCAATTTTTAAAAAATATTTTCTATTAATATTTCACTTCTGTGTTTTTCTTCAGTTTGGTTCTTGGATTTTTCTTACTGAGTTATGTAAGTTTAAAGCTTTTGGTCTTTTATTAGTGATGAATCTTGCAAATTCCTACCCCCTTCTTTTCCCAACGTTATCCTTTGTCATTTGACTTTTGGTCATTTTTGCAATACAGAAAGTTCTCATTTTTACATAGGAGAATCTACCATCTATTTTTAGTGGTTTCTGAGTTTCGTTTGATATTTAGTAAGTTTATTTCCTCTTCCAAGTTATTTGAAAAATCACCTGATCTTTTTAGTACTTCTAGAATTAATTTTTTATTGCATTTAGATCTTATATCCATCAGGAAATTATTCTATTTCTTTTTCTCTATCAATTTTTCATTCCACTTCTATATATTGAACACTCAACTTAGATGACACAAACCCCTACTTACTCGATTTGAGGACCTCAACCACTTCATTAGTCTCCCTCAATTTTTTTTTTTTATTCTCAAGGGTTCACTTCATGAATCATCTAAGTATGAGGCAGGATAATTCCTTGGCTATAATCAGAGCTTCTGGAGTCAGACAGATTTACTTAAATTATGGCTCTTCTAGTTACTGGCTGTTAAATTATGGCTCTTCTAGTTACTCACTTTCAGAAAACGTGAGTGGATGCTAGTGGTCATAGCAGTAATGCCTACTTACATCATAAGGTCTCTGAGAGTGTTAAATGAGATGATTCATGTCATCCCTGCTATACCATAAGTGCCTAGCAATGTTAAGCATGAGAATCATCATCATCACTATTAACATAGTTATTAATTAATGATATTGTTGTTACTATTATTATGACTATTAAAATCAGTTTGTTAGGTACAGTCCCATTGAGATAGCTGTCTTTGCTGGTCTAGAAAGGAGCCTGTGTGATGACAAAGGTATATAGAGTGGGCATGGTATTGTCTCAGATGCTGTCTTTGGACATGCCACACTCCCAAAGTCACAATATTTTAGAGCTGGATTATGTTAAAAGGTAGGGAAAGGGCCTGTTTCTAGTTGCACATCGCCACCTGGGCCCTGAAGAGCCTTGCTTATGCTCAGTGTCCATCACATTTCCCTAATTATGAGATTCAAACCCAGGTCAGTAGGTCTGGTGAGTAACACATATAGAAAATAAAGGAGAGTATATTTATGACCCTCAAGTGGGTAAAACCTTCCTGGGGATTCACAAAATTCATAAATTAGGAAGGAATGCATCAACTGATTTTCATATTTAAAAGTGGAGAATTTTTGTTCAATAGACATCAAAAGCAGAGTTAAAAAACAATTGTCAACCTGACAAAAAATTTTGCTACATGTATACATAAAAACATATCAGCCTTAATATCTAAGGTTTCATGCAAATTAAGAAGGAAAAAACAACCTAATATAAATCTTATAAATTATAAATGGTTAATAAACATGTTAAATATGTTCAAATGCAAATTCAAACAGACACATATTTTTGCCCTTCACATAGACAAACACTTAAAATATTTACAAGTAAAGAGCATGGGTACATTCCAGGTAGAATGTAATTTGGGAGTACTTAAAAAATACTATACATACACTTTGAACTGGTAAATGCCACTTCTGGATATCTTTTCTACATACATATGTGCACTAAGACATACGATTAAAGGAATTAATTGCCACATCACAAAGAAAAAGTGGAAATTAGATTAAATATCTATTGATAGAAGAATGGTTGATATGGAACATTATAGAATGTGGTTACGTACTGATGAGGAAAGATTTCTCAAACATGTTATTATATAAATAAGCAAGTTGCAAAACAAAATGCATACTGTGATTCCGTAAGTGATAAGAAATTCTTCAGACAGAAGCATATATCATATATCAAACTATGTAGAAAAATGTTTGGAAAAAAGGCACACCTAAATGGTAATGGAGTGCTTCTGATAATGGGAATGGAATCCATGGTTGGGGAAGCAGTGGGGAGGTAAGAGAGTAAGAGAGAGTTACACTTTTTATTCTCTATACCTCTCTTGTTTATTTTATTAAAAATTCATTTATTTATTTGAGAGAGGGGGTTGCTGCACGAGTTGGGGGAGGAGCAGAGAGAAAGAATCCTCCAGCGGACTTCCAGCTGACCATGGTGCCCCACATGGTGGGCTCAATCCCACCACCCCCTGAGATCACGACCCCAGAGGAAACCAAGAGTCAGGAGCTCAGCCGACTCAGCCACTCAGGCGCCCCCTTCTCTGTTGTTTAAAAGGGTTATGACTAGAATATATTCACTTGTACTTGTGGAACTAAAGCTTAAAAAGAAAAAAAGCAAAAACCCACATCAATGTTATCCTTAGACAGTCCTGTGAAGTTTACTGGAATGATTACTTCTAAAATTTCCGGAGATCATTTATATTTTCAGAATACAATTGGAAATTCAAATATGAGATCACAAATAATCAGGACGTGTAGCAGGATTGCTCATAAACCACTAAGTTTAGGACTGGCTTCGCCAGAGCACATATTTTAAGCTAATGCCGAGGTCCTCATTAGAGCTGGAGCCGGTTGTAATGAGGTGGTTTCGCTGACAAACAGCGTCCAGCCGCATCACACTGAACGCCGCACTGCAGTAAGTGATGTCACACTCCGAGATGAAGCTTCTTTCTCTGCTGTGCTCCACTCAACTTTTGCTCTTTAACGTATGAGAAAAACAGTGGCAGAATGAAACTTACCTGGTCTTATTAAAATTTTGAAACTGACTTAAAACAGTTGTTTGGCACAGCCGTTGCACAAGGACGTCGTTAATCTTTCTTGAAATTTCATGAGAAAGAGATTGATGCCCTAATATCCCTGAGTGTTCTGCCTCTAAGACTGACCTTTTTGGTCTGTCATTTGTTTTCCTGCTTTTGACTAAGACGAGAGTCCAAAAAATATTTCACTTCCCTCTTCTCTGTACACACTATTTGTATAGACAAAATAAAAGGGAAAACACAGCGGTAAACAGTGTGTTTCTCTGCAGCAGCAGGAAGCGTCAAGGCAAGAAGAGGGCTGAGCGGGAATAGTAAGTGTATGCCCCATCCAAGGGAGGGAGCTCCATTCCGACCCGGTTGGTAGTTACCATGTTGGAATAGAAGTCCAGAGCTGCACACTTTCTAATTGTCAAAGAGAACCAAAAAATCCTGATTATATGTGATGTTTACCAATTTTTAAATATTGAGAAGTAAAAAATGTAAATATAAAACATAACATAAAAATCATTTAGCCATAAAACATATGAAAGCCAAATTTAGTTTATGGGCTGCTGCTTTGCGATTTTGAATATATGTTATTACGTGTCCTGAATGCGCTGCATCATAGGTTTCCAAACAAGGCACTGCATAAGGACTACCTGTGGAGGTTATAAAAAATACAGACTAGTAGTCCTCACTCAATGTACTAGATTTGAAACTACTTTTTTGTTTGTTTGTTTGTTTGTTTTAAAGATTTTATTTACTTAATTTTACAGAGAGTGACACAGCGAGATAGGGAACACAAGCAGGGGGAGAGAGGGAGAAGCAGGCCTCCCGTCAAGCAGGGAGCCCCAGGGGGGGCTCGATCCCAGGATCCTGGGATCATGACCTGAGCCGAAGGCAGAGGCTTAACGACTGAGCTACCCAGGCGCCCCTGAAACTACGTTTTTAACAAGGTCCCCCATCTACCATAGACCGCTAGCCCAGTAAGAGCTTCTGGCTAGCTGCTCATAAGCCATAACTGGAATGGCAGATGGGATCCATATTAAATGCAAGTCCAGTCCCTTAATAGTGACTGCTTAGAGCATGGACTTGAGGAGGACTGCCACATTGTGACGAGGTACAGTGGGGAAGGATTGGTGATCTTTTAGTGATGTCTCCCTTGGGCACAGGGCGAGGAAAATGGAGAACGTGTGCAGTTTCTTTGCTGACTCCGACCCACGGGGTAGGAGCTATGGTTTTTAAAATAATATTTAAATTCCTCCATGATGTGACCCCACCTTCTCTAATCTCATCAACCACTATATCCTGCCTCCTACCTGAGGTTCCAGTAACATCAAAGTACTTGTTGCTTCCTTCTGTTCCACTGCCCTGTGGCTTTACTTCCGTGGCTTCCCTCGCCCACCCCTCCCTTCCTGGCTGACTCCTGTTCCCTGTTTGGGGCTCTGCTTGGACATCTACCTTCCAGAGAAGGATTTTTCTGACCTCTTCTTTCATTCAGAATGGATTAAGTGCCTTATGCTTCCTCATAAAAGCATCCTAAGAATATCTCCATCATGGTATGTGCCTCATATTATTAAAATGATCCATTTACACTTGCCATTTCCTCCCTAAACTGGAAGCTTTCCCATCTTGAATATTTTATTCATATATGTGTAACTGTACAGAGTATTACTGATTATGTATCTAAATTACATATGGTACATCTGCAGTGAATTAATATTTATTAAATTGAACTTTGCCATTTTTATTATGTATAGCCTTGTAGTATATATATTTGCATTGAAGACCTTTCTTGCTGAATTATATTTTGCTTAAGGACAAGGTACCTGGAAACATAGATGTTAAAGCATAGAAGTGCCTTAGAAATTATCTTATCAATATATTTTTCATGTAATTATATGTAAGAGATTTCTGGAATCAGACTGTCTGGGTTCAGATTCTGACTCTGCCACTTCCTAGCTATGTGCACTTAGATATAAATTCTGAGCTTCAGATTCTGATGTGAAAATGAGGCCAATAATACCAGCTCCCTATTAGGGATAATATGTTGGTTCAGTGAGAAAACCTACTTTTAGTGCTTTATAAAATTCTTATCATGTTGCAAAGACTAAATAAATGTTAGTTGTCGTAATAAATTAAGTAGTTTGCCCCCAGAATAATAGTACTTAGTGGAAGAGCCAGAGGGAGAACCCGATTTGTTATTTTAAACAGTTTGATTGATTCTCTTCTATGGCAGACTTGATGTTTCCTAGTTCTGGCATTGGCTTGCCTCCAAGTGCCCAATACCTAGTATGCTTTCTCAGATGAGGGCTTTTTGCTAGAGCCTTTGAAAAGTAAATGCTATGTAACGGGAAAGTGTTCTCTAGCAAAAACAAAATGAGAGCAACAGCAAAACAATCTGGACTGAGTGAATCGACAAATTCTTTTTCTCACATGTAATATATTATGTAAAGCGTATACATAAGCTACTAAATACATTTGAATCAAGCTTGCTCATAGTCTTTGGAAAAAAAAATCATCCAAGGTGAATTGTTGAGAAACATGTCCGGCTGTGTCCTCTCAATGACATTGTGCTTATAAAATGGCTAGCTTATGCAAGTACTTGCTAAAATCATGACAAGTATTTAAGTCCTAATCATAGTGAAGAGTGAGAATAAATTATTCTTCTAAACATTGTTTGTAGCACTTCACACTGTTGAAGTTCTTGTTTTTAAATCAACTGTTCAGGATTCTCATTAATCTGAAGAAACCAAAGAATATTGTACCATTACGTGGGGCAACCAATTGTGTATCTCTTCAGCTTTATATAGAATGTTCTGTTTGAGAAAGTGTCTGGCATCAATTTCCTTGTCTTGCCTATGATATTCTCTATCTAGGCTTCTAGACATAATTTCATATTAGCGATACTCATTGGAAACTAATTTGATCATATGTGTATAAACTAACATATAGGAATATCATATATGATCAAATTAATCAGTTTTTAATAAATACTATTTTTAAGTTAATCAGTTTTAATAGATATCAGATGTCTTGGTATAATTCCAGCTTTGAAGCTGACAGAAATTAGTCTGTTTTTACTGCAAACAATAATGCTTAATTATAGATTTAGATCAGTGTATGGCAGGAACCTAAATCTTTTTTTTTTTCTTTTTTAAGGGCATATGTTATTTGTGCAGAGTTGAAACTGGCATGGAACTTTGGTTCTTGATCACAGTGTGATCTACCAAATGAACACCGAGACTGCCCGCCTCCAATTTCCTTGTTAATGAGTAAGAACTGGGTTATATGCCTACCACTAGACCAATCATTGGCAAAGGCCAATGATAATTCATCCTGTGGGGCTGGACAAATTGAAACAAATCAGAAAGAAGGGGATAATGAGTGATGAGAAAGTAACCAACATTGTGTGCCATATCACACATAGAAATTAATTCAAAGAACAGTTCCTAATGCCTAATGGCATTCCTAATTATCAGGCATTCATGTTCATAAACAGCTTGGAGGATAAAAGGTGTGCAAAAGCAATAATTATTATGAACTTAGTTGTGGCAATAAGATGTACCCTATCTATCTATTTAAAGACTGCTCTAGTATCTATGCATATTGAGGTATATTTAGGAAAACTTTTATTATTTTAGGCCACTGACTGGTGCCAGTTAATTAAGAGGTTTTAGTTAATAAATAAGATTAATGTTATGCCAAAAGGGTCAGTAATCACCAGTTGTACCCCAAACTGGCTAGGAATCTGAATTACCTGGGCTTTTAGAAATTCCAAGGGTCTATGGGCTAGATGAAGAGCATTAGTGTGAAAAATGGAACGGTCCAAGGTATTTGTGATTTGAACAACAAAAATGCTTATAGATATTTTGCGACCTATAGAGTTTACAGCAACAATATATAAAATAAACATGCCTGCTCTGAGCATATTAGTCTTCTTAAAGGGTGAATAAAATGTAGTTAGGTGTGAGTAGAAAACTTAGTTAAAAAAAATGAAACAAACCTACTTGTGTTTGCCTTTATCCAGTGGTTTTTAACTTTCTTGGTTTGAGGGCCTCATTGAGAATCTGAACAAGATTATGGAATGTTTCCCAGAGATTCACATTTGCATATTCATGCAATGTTTTGAATATTAATAACCTCTTCTCTAATGTTCTTGGTCCTATTAAAAAAACTGAAGCAGCATAACTAACAACTAACAATAGATACCATTAATCCAGTCCTTACCAGTTTTCCAAGTTCCACCTAGATCTCCTGAATTAGAAGCTTCAGGAGCTCAAAAATTCACAATTTTATAAAGTTCCTTCATAGGTTCTGATGAAATTAATTGGATCCCTCTTTATTAGCCAGAGAAGCAAGGGCTTTAGAGTCAGACATACTTGAGTTAAAAATCAAAACTTTACACTCAATGAACTAGGGCAGGTCACTTAAAACCTTCTGAACCTTAGTTTATCCACCTATAAAATGGGAATGGTAGCTGTCCTCACACCAGTGTGACAAAGAATGTATGACAGCATCAGCACACTCCTAGCATATAGTAAACACTATAAATATCTGTTATTTATTGTGGGCATTCATAAAGGACCTGCTTCGTTTGCAGTGAGGATATTGTCTGAATATTAAATAATTATTTGAGCTAAGAGATTCATGGCTGCATTATTTGCATTAAATGTTAAGAACAGAAATTGGGATGCTAAAACAAAGATAACATAGCAATGGCATGAGCTGGAGATAGCTTTTATTTAAGCCACATAATGTATAAACACATTAGCAAGTCAAAGGTTTCCGAAAACAAAGCTCACTGACCCCTAGATCCACTGGCCTCATCTTTAACCCTAATTTTGCAAGGCTTTTGGAGGTGTTCCAAATCTTAAAGCTTTAAAATGTTCATTCCAATACAGAACACTCTTGGTTGTATGGAAGGAGACTCTTTCAAGCATTCAGAATAGTTCTGATTTGGGAAAATAATAAAACAAGCCGTGTCTTATGTCTAACAATAACAACAACAAAAGAATCTTTGAGCGTGATGCAATAAACTGTGGAGAAGAGTTAAGATTTCGAGATTTACCCTGATTGGTTATTTGGTCAACAAAAAGAATATTCTTATTACAAATGCTAGCTTTTAAAAAGACAAAATGGGAAGTCTGGGTTAGGGGAAAAAAAAAGAGAAAAGGCAGTAGAGGTACAGGGAAAGGTAACTCAGGGAATGGGAGAAAGTTGTCCCAAACAGGAGAAACAGTGATGATTGCTGGCAGTTTTGGGGGGATTTTAAAGTAATTTTGCACAGTAACTTACCTGGGAGGTTTTCTGTCATTTCTTATGTTAATGCATCTTTGACATTTCCAAAGACCTATGGGGGTTGGCCTGGCATACTCAGGTCAATGACGGAGTGTCCAGAAATAGAATCAGATCGATAAAGGAGCTTAGTGACACTCACTGAGCCATGACACTATTATTTTTTAGAGAAACAGCTTATAAGATAAATATATGCTCAGAGCTCATGAGTGTCCTGTTGAAATGGAGCGTGGGGAAGAGTGATTGTGAGTCAGTACTTTCATAAAGAACAGAGCCAACTTATGTTTGCCTTTTTGCAGGGGTCTCCATATTTTTCCTTCATGGACCTTATTGAAAATCTGAAAAATGATTCTATATACCCTTCCTAGAGAAATAGTTTTCATTTACATATAAGCATAGGGTTTTGTAGATTGATTACCACTTCTCTAATGTTCTTGGCCCTTTTTAAAAAGATTTATTTATTAATTTATTTGAGGGAGAGAGAATGCGAGCAGGGGGAGGGGCAGAGGGAGAGGAACAGGAGCAGACTCCTCACTGAGCCTGACTGGGGACTACATCTCATGACCCTGAGATCATGACCTGAGTCAAAATCAAGAGTCGGACGCTCAGCTGACTAAGCCACCCAGGAGCCCCTCTAATGTTCTTGGTCTTATGGGGAAATGGAAAAAGTGTAACTAGAAATGATAGCTTCAATTAATCATTGATTGATTAAACTAATGATAACTAATAGCTACTATTAATTAAGTCCTTACTATGTTAGAGACATTGTGCTAAGCCCTCTATATGCATTATCTCATTTAATCCTTATCTTGACCCTATGAAGTAAGAAATATTATTGGCATCATTTTATATATGGGAAAACTGAGTCATAAGGAAGTTACACAACTTGCTTAAAGCTCTCCAGCCAGCAAGGGGCAGAACTTGGAATCAAACTGAGCTCCGTTTGATGCCAGAGCATATACTCTTAAGCAGTTTCTCATACTATCTCTAATTTTTTATGTAATTTTTTTTCGGGCACTTAAGATCCTATATTACAACCTAGGCTCGGAAAGATTAGTGAATCTTTTGAATTTATGTGCTACTGTGTGTGTGTGTGTGTGTGTGTGTGTACGTGCGTGTGTGCATACACGTGTGTGTACAATATTTGTTTTGCTGGAGATCCATAGTTTTAATCAGATTCCCTTAGGATATCTCATCTAAACAGTTAAGAGTCAGTCATCTAGCTATGCCAGAGTTTAGCTATGGATTAAGTTAGGCCATCAGAGAGCCACATATTTGGGCCACATGGGTCATCTCCCCTCTACTTTCTCACTTCACAGAATTGCTGTTATGGATTTAGTTTTGGAATTAGGTCCTAATCTTGAATTGAAGCATACTACTAGAAAGAGCTGTACAAAATCTACTACTGTATTTTACTTTAGAGATATGTTTGAGTATATTTTTAAATATATCTTTTGGAGTCCTTTAAAGAAAACCTCAAGCAATAAATGACTTTTGGAAGAAAGAAAACATCTTCCTTGTGTATAATAAAGAATGTAATGACATATTCCTTTATTCGAAAGCTGAAATTTCAGACTCAGATCTGCAATCCAACTTTAGTACCTGTGCAGGGGTCTTTGGCCTATACATTTGCATTTTTACCTTTTTCTCAGTCATAACCATCTGCTCCAATTTGTATTTTTCCATGGTTTGAATATATATCTATTTTATATGTTATTGTAAGGCATCTCAAATTCTTCATGGAACACAGAAATATAAATTAAAAATTTAAGTTTTGTTACCTCTGCCTTTTCTACCATTCTGTGCCTAAAAAGAGGCATAACTTCAAAATCTTGCAGAAATTTGTTCTTTAATTCCTTAACCTTCACAGATACAGGAAAATGATCCTCACTTAGGGCAACATAGCAGACTAAAATAATACAAAGAACTTCAATGGCAAACACTTTTCTTACTGACAAACTTAGTTGTGGATAATGTTTTGTTTCCCTCCTCCCCCACAAATACTTATCTCAGACAAAATGATGACTTTCATTCGTGATTGGATTTTCCAAGAAGTAGTTCTATTATATATATTATGCATTGTGAATCAAGTGAAGGCCATATGCTTTAAACCCCAGATTCAAAGGGGCAAAGTTCTATTTCAGTTGTGTACACTTGAGTACAAAAATGTGAAGTCTATCCCAGTCAAAAGATCAACACACCGGCACAGGAATTGGCCAATATAGTGGTATCTATGCACAGAGTCAACATTTTTTTCTCAAGGAAGAATTTTGGATTTTCTTAAAATAGTTACAGCAATTGGCTGAGAGTCCATACCTTGGTGCCATAGAGTATGGCTGTTGAAAACATTTAAGTCAGGATGAACCAACTGGACTTTGCTGGGAGGCTATAAAAAAAATCAGGAAAAAACTCAAGACTCCTTCACTGGATGTCTCATTTAAAAAATGTATCCAGAAAATCTTATCCATAGCCTTGGTTTTAATTACCTCTTGCATACCAGGAGAACTCTCAAAGTTTTGCTTCTAGCCAAGACCGATCTTCTGAACCCTAAACCTGTTTTTCTAATTACTGCTTCCTCAGCTCCACTTGGGTGTCTCACAGCCATTTCAAACTCAAAGTCCTACATGGAATTCATATGTATCCAACCTGACTCTTCTCAGTGTTCCGTTTTTTAGTGAATGGCATCTTTGTTCACTCAGTGCAGAGATCAGAACCCTGGGGCATGCTGAGAACATTCCTCTCTTTTCCTGTCTACTCTTTCCTCAACAAAATTCCCTTCTTCCCATCTTCCCTGCCCCAAGTGTGTTCTTGCCAAAAAACCCTTTATCACCCAGTTCACCCAGTTCACTCCCAGATTTCACTCGTACCTAGGCACAACCTGTTCTCCGCACTAGTATCTATAAGTGTTATTTATTATTATTATTATTATGTTATGTTAATCACCATACATTACATCATTATTTTTTGATGTAGTGTTCCATGATTTATTGTTTGCGTATAACACCCAGTGCTCCATGCAGTACGTGCCCTCTTTAATACCCAGCACCAGGCTAACCCATCCCCCCACCCTCTCCCCTATAGAACCCTCAGTTTGTTTCTCAGAGTCGAAAGTCTCTCATGGTTCATCTCCCCCTCCAATTTCCCTCCCTTCATTCTTCCCTTCCCGCTATCTTCTTCTTCTTCTTTTTTTTTTTTTTTTAACATATAATGTATTATTTGTTTCAGAGGTACAGGTCTGTGATTGAACAGTCTTACACAATTCACAGCACTCACCATAACACATACCCTCCCCAATGTCTGTCACCCAGCCACCCCATCCCTCCCACCCCCCACCACTCCAGCAACTCTCAGTTTGTTTCCTGAGATTAAGAATTCCTCATATCAGTGAGGTCATATGATACATGTCTTTCTCTGATTGACTTATTTCACTCAGCATAATACCCTCCAGTTCCATCCATGTTGTTGCAAATGGCAAGATCTCATTTCTTTTGATGGCTGTATAATATTCCGTTGTATATATAGACCACATCTTCTTTATCCATTCGTCTGTCGATGGACATCTTGGCTCTTTCCATAGTTTTGCTATTGTGGACATTGCTGCTATAAACATCGGGGTGCAAATACCCCTTCGGATCCCTACATTTGTATCTTTGGAGTAAATACCCAGTAGTGCAAATGCTGGGTTGTACAGTAGCTCTATTTTCAACTTTTTGAGGAACCTCTATACTGTTTTCCAGAGTGGCTGCACCAGCTTCCATTCCCACCAACTGTGTAGGAGGGTTCCCTTTCTCTGCATCCTCGCCAACATCTGTTGTTTCCTGACTTGTTAATTTTAGCCATTCTGACTAGTGTGAGGTGGTATCTCATTGAGGTTTTGATTTGGATTTCCTTGATGCCGAGTGATGTTGAGCACTTTTTCATGTGTCTGTTGGCCATTTGGATGTCTTCTTTGGAAAAATGTCTGTTCATGTCTTCTGCCCATTTCTTGATTGGATTATTTGTTCTTTGGGTGTTGAGTTTAAGAAGTTCTTTATAGATTTTGGATACTAGCCCTTTATCTGATATGTCATTTGCAAATATCTTCTCTCATTCTGTCTGTTGTCTTTTGGTTTTGTTGACTGTTTCTTTTGCTATGCAAAAGCTTTTTATCTTGATGAAGTCCCAATAGTTCATTTTTGCCCTTGCTTCCATTGCCTTTGGCGATGTTTCTAGGAAGAAGTTGCTGCGGCTGAGGTCGAAGAGGTTGCTGCCTGTGGTCTCCTTTAGGATGTTGATGGACTCCTGTCTCACATTTAGGTCTTTCAACCATTTGGAGTCTATTTTTGTGTGTGGTGTAAGGAAATGGTCCAGTTTCATTCTTCTGCATGTGGCTGTCCAATTTTTCCAACACCATTTGTTGAAAAGACTGTCTTTTTTCCCTTGGGCTTTCTTTCCTGCTTTGTCGAAGATTAGTTGACCATAGAGTTGAGGGTCCATTTCTGGGCTCTCTATTTTGTTCCATTGATCTATGTGTCTGTTTTTGTTCCAGTACCACACTGTCTCGATGATAACAGCTTTGTAATAGAGCTTGAAGTCCGGAATTGTGATGCCACCAGCTTTGTTTTTCTTTTTCAACATTCCTCTGGCTATTCGGGGTCTTTTTTGGTTCCATACAAATTTTAAGATTATTTGTTCCATTTCTTAGAAAAAAGTTGATGGTATTTTGATAAGGATTGCTTTGAATGTGTAGATTGCTCTAGGTAACATTGACATCTTCACAATATTTGTTCTTCCAATCCATGAGCATGGAATGTTTTCCCATTTCTTTGTGTCTTCCTCCATTTCGTTCATGAGTATTTTATAGTTTTCTGAGTACAGATTCTTTGCCTCTTTGGTTAGATTTATTCCTAGGTATCTTATGGTTTTGGGTGCAATTGTAAATGGGATCAACTCCTTAATTTCTCTTTCTTCTGTCTTGTTGTTGGTGTATAGGATGTCACTGATCTCTGTGCATTGATTTTATATTCTGCCACTTTACTGAATTCCTCTATGAGTTCTAGCAGTTTTGGGGTGGAGTCTTTTGGGTTTTCCACATAAAGTATCATATCATCTGCAAAGAGTGAGAGTTTGATTTCTTCTTTGCCAATTTGGATGCCTTTGATTTCTTTTTGTTGTCTGATTGCTGTGGCTAGGACTTCTAATACTATGTTGAATAGCAGTGGTGATAGTGGAAATCCCTGCCATGTTCTTGACCTTAGGGGGAAAGCTCTCAGTTTTTCCCCATTGGGAATGATATTTGCTGTGGGTTTTTCATAGATGGCTTTTATGATATTGAGGTATGTACCCACTATCCCTATACTCTGAAGAGTTTTGACAAAGAAAGGATGCTGTACTTTGTCAGATACTTTTTCTGCATTTATTGAGGGGATCATATGGTTCTTGTTCTTTCTTTTATTAATGTATTGTTTCACATTGATTGATTTGTGGATGTTGAACCAACCTTGCAGCCCAGGGATAAATCCCACTTGGTCATGGTGAATAATCCTATTCATGTACTGTTGGTTCTTATTGGCTAGTATTTTGTTGAGAATTTTTGCATCCATGTTCATCAGGGATATTGGTCTGTAATTCTCCTTTTTGATGGGGTGTTTGTCTGGTTTTGGGATGAAGGTAATGGTGGCCTCATAAAATGAGTTTGGAAGTTTTCCTTCCATTTCTATTTTTGGGAACAGTTTCAGAAGAATAGGTATTAATTCTTCTTGAAATGTTTGGTAGAATTCCCCTGGGAAGCCATCTGGCCCTGGGCTTTTGTTTGTTGAGAGATTTTTGATGACTGCTTCAATTTCCTTAGTGGTTATAGGTCTGTTCAGGTTTTCTATTTCTTCCTGGTTCAGTTTTGGTAGTTCATACATCTCTAGGAATACATCCATTTCTTCCCGGTTATCTAATTTGCTGGCATATAGTTGCTCATAATATGTTCTTATAATTGTTTGTATTTCTTTGGTGTTGGTTGTGATCCCTTCTCTTTCATTCATGATTTTATTTATTTGGGTCCTTTTTCTTTTCTTTTTGATAAGTCTGGCCAGGGGTTTATCAATCTTGTTAATTCTTTCAAAGAACCAGCTCCTAGTTTTGTTGATCTGTTTTACTGTTCTTTTGGTTTCTAATTCATTGATTTCTGCTCTGAACTTTATTATTTCTCTTCTCCTGCTGGGTTTAGGCTTTATTTGCTGTTTTTTCTCTAGCTCCTTTAGGTGTAGGGTTAGGTTGTGTATTTGAGACCTTTCTTGTTTCTTGAGAAAGGCTTGTATTGCTATATACTTTCCTCTCAGGACTGCCTTTGCTGCATCCCAAAGATTTTGAACAGTTGTGTTTTCATTTTCATTGGTTTCCATGAATTTTTTTTAATTCATCTTTAATTTCCTGGTTGACCCATTCATTCTTTAGTAGGATGCTCTGTAGCCTCCATGTATTTGAATTCTTTCCAACTTTCCTCTTGTAATTGAGTTCTAGTTTCAAAGCACTGTGGTCAAAAATATGTAGGGAATCATCCCAGTCTTTTGGTACCAGTTGAGACCTGATTTGTGACCCAGGATGTGATCTATTCTGGAGAATATTGCATGGGCACTAGAGAGGAATGTGTATTCTGCTGTTTTGGGATGGAATGTTCTGAATATATCTCTGAAGTTCATCTGGTCCACTGTGTCATTTAAAGCCTTCATTTCCTTGTTGATCTTTTGCTTAGATGATCTATTTCAGTGAGGAGGATGTTAAAGTCCCCTACTATTATTGTATTATTGTCAGTGTGTTTCTTTGCTTTTGTTGTTAAGTGGCTTATGTAATTGGCTGCTCCCATGTTAGGGGCAAAAATATTTACAATTGTTAGATCTTCTTGTTGGATAGACCCTTTAAGTATGCTATAGTGTCCTTCCTCATCTCTTATTACAGTGTTTGGTTTAAAATCTAATTTGTCTGATATAAGGATTGCCACCCAAGCTTTCTTTTGGTGTCCATTAGCATGGCAAATGGTTTTCCACCTCTTCTCTTTCAATCTGGAGGTGTCTTTGGGTCTAAAATGAGTCTCTTGCAGACAGCATATTGATAGGTCTTGTTTTTTTATCCAATCTGATAGCCTGTGTCTTTTGATTGGGGCATTTAGCCCATTACATTCAGGGTAACTATTGAAAGATATGAATTTAGTGCCATTGTATTGCCTGTAAGGTGACTGTTACTGTATATTGTCTGTGCTCCTTTCTGGTCTATGTTACTTTTAGGCTCTCTCTTTGCTTAGAGGACCCCTTTCAATATTTCTTGTATGGCTGGTTTTGCGTTTGCAAATTCCTTTAGTTTTTGTTTGTCCTGGAAGCTTTTCATCTCTCCTATTTCCAATGACAACCTAGCTGGATATAGTATTCTTGGCTGCATATTTTTCTCATTTAGTGCTCTGAACATATCATGCCAGTCCTTTCTGGCCTACCAGGTCTCTGTGGATAGATCTGTTGCCAATCTAATGTTTCTACCATTGTAGGTTATAGATCTCTCCTCTCGAGCTGCTTTCAGGATTTTCTCTTTGTCTCTGAGACTTGTTAGTTTTACTGTTAGATGTCGGGGTGTTGACCTATTTTTACTGATTTTGAGGGGAGTTCTCTGTGCCTCCTGGATTTTGATGCCTATTTCTTTCCCCAAATTAAGGAAGTTCTCTGCTATAATTTGCTCCAATATACCTCTGCCCCCCTCTCTCTTTCTTCTTCTTCTGGGATCCCAATTATTCTAATACTGTTTCCTCTTATGGTATCACTTATTCTGCCCTCGTGATCCACGAGTTGTTTATCTCTCTTTTTCTTAGCTTCTTTATTTTCCATCAGTTGGTCTTCTATATCACTAATTCTCTCTTCTGCCTTATTTATCCTAGCAGTTAGAGCCTCCATTTTTGATTGCATCTCATTTAATAGCCTTTTTGATTTCTACTTGGTTAGATTTTAGTTCTTTTATTTCTCCATAAAGGGTTTCTCTAATATCTTCCATGCTTTTTTCAAGCCCAGCTAGTATCTTTAAAATTATCATTCTGAACTCTAGTTCAGACATCTTACTAATGTCCGTATTGATTAGGTCCCTGGCAGTTGGTACTGCCTCTTGTTCTTTTTGTTGAGGTGATTTTTTCCATCTTGTCATTTTGTCCAGAGGAGAATAGATGAATGAGAGAACAAAATGCTAACAGGGTAACAATGTCCCCAGAAAATATACACTAAACAAATCAGAAGAGACCTGAAACTGGGGGAAAAGAAAGGGAAAGAAAGAAAAAAGAAAAAGTTAAAAACAAAGAAAAAAACCAACCAACCAAAAAAAAAAAAAACAGAATATGATCAAATATGATCAGGCTGGTGCATAGATCAGTGCCACACACTAGATTTTGGGCGTATTTTGGTCTGTTATAAGAAAGTGCCTCCCAAATATTAAAGAAAGAAAAACTTACATACGTAGAAAAATAAGGGTTAATACAATGAAGGGATGGAATATGACTGTAAAGATGAAAATTATAAAAGATTTTATAAAAGGAATTGATAAGATAACAAGTTGGTTGAAAAAAGAAAGAGGAGGTTTAAAAAAAAAAAAGGGAAAGAATGTGATCAGGCAGGAGACTAGAACAAAGCCATACCCTAGAGATTTAGGTATATTTTAGTCTGTTAGAAGAAACTGTATCCCAAAAATTTAAAGAGAGGACTATATATATATACCAAAAATAAGGTTAACTACTATGAAGGGATACAATATGACTCTAAAAATGAAACGTTAAAAAAGATTTTTTAAAAAAGGGATTGATAAGATGTTGGTTGAAAAAGGGAAAACAAAAAATTAAAAAGAAAAGAAAAAAAAGTAAAAAAAAATTAACTTTGAAAGACTAAAGAATCATGGGAAAAAGCCATGAATTCTATGTGCAGTATTCCCCTAGTGCTGGAGTTCTGCCATTCTCATTGATTGGTAAACTTGGTCTTGGCTGGCTGTTCTTGCCGATCTTCTGGGGGAAGGGCCTGTTGCCGTGGTTTCCAAATGTCTTTGCCGGAGGTGGAATTGCCCCGCCCTTGCCGGTTCCAACTAAGTAATCTGCTTGGGTTTGCTCTTGGGAGCTTTTGTTTCCTGCAAGCTTTCCGCACAGCTTTGGAGGACGAGAGTGAAAATGGCGGCCTCACAGTCTCTGCCCTGGAGGAGCCAAGAACTTGGGGACCCATTCCTCAGTGAGCCCCCAGAGAAAAGCAGTCAGTCACTCCCGTCTCCCCCGTCTCCAGCCACACTCTGTGCTTACCCGGCCTGTGACCAAACATTTCTATCTCTGGCACCTGACCCTGTGTGGAGTCTCCAAACCCAGCAGATCCCTGTAGTGTGCTCTCACGCCGAGTCTCCCTGGATCTGCCACTTGTTGGGTCCCTGCTGGAAGAGCAGTGGCCGGACTGTCCCTTGGATCATGGTTTACGGCAACCCTGAGCTGAGAGCCCACTCCTCGGCTCCATCTCTGCAGCCAGCTTCCCTGCTCTGATACCTGGGAGCTCTGCCGCACTCAGGCACCCCTGGTCTTTCTGTGACCCCGAGGGTCCTGAAACCTCACTGTCCCGCGAGGATTCCACCCCCCGCTTAGCCACTGGAGCGATGTCTCTTAGGGGAGCCGACTTCTAAAATTTCCAATTTTGTGCTCCGCTGCTCTATCACTTGCCGGTAGTGGCTGATGGAGACCCCCTGCCGCTGCCATCTATATTCCTGAATATCGCCTCGGATTCACTTCTCTGCACGTCCTACCTTCCAGAAAGTAGTTGCTGTTCTGTTCAGAGAGTTGCTGCTATTCTTTCCTTCGATCTCCTGTTGAGTTTGTAGGTGTTCAGAATAGTTTGATCCCTATCTAGCTGAATTCCTGGGACCAGACGAAATTTAGGTCTCCTACTCCTCTGCCATCTTGCTCCCCCCCCCCCCGTTCCTATAAATGGTATTTTAATATTTCAATCTGACTACGGCATTCTCTTTCCTGGAGTTTTTCAGTGACTTCCCATTACCTTAAAAATTAAGACCCAAATTCTTAATGTGGCCTAAGAGACACCCACCTGATCTAAATATTTCTTCTGACTCATCTCTAGTACTTCCCATCCTGTTGCATTGGCCTTATTCAGGTTCCTCTAAAACCACATGCCTTCCTGCCTGAGTCCTTAAGACACACACAAACACACACAGACACACACACACACACACATACACACACAATACCTAACTAGTTTCTGTTCTACTTTCAAGCCCTGCTTTACATACTTTCTACTACAAACTTTCCTTGCTACATCCAACAGATCAGCTTTATCTTCTTGCATATTATAGATACAGAAGGATTAACATCTCCCACATTGTAAGTGTTCAATAAATATTTCTAAACAAATATGTTGATTTACTTAGACTTTTATTAACAAAAGGAGTTGCTGGCATCTAAGTCTGTTTGACTCATGTGTCAATAAACCATTTCCATCACATAGCGATCACTCCATTTCTGAAAGAATGAGGAAAAGACATCTATTGGCAGTAGTGCTTTGATATATATACTAAAGATCTATTAATGGCCCAGAAAACTTAAAACTTATATAAAACTTTGGGGGCTCTGTGGAAGTAGTCTTAATCAAATCAAGATAGAAAACAGCAAGTTTTCTATCTGCTTCTATGCCCCATGCTATCAGAAACTTTGACCTCTAAAAACATTCTTGTTCTCCATTTCAATTATCCTAAGTCCATTAGAGCTCGCTAGATGTGTCTGTGCTATAGCATGACATGTTTCAGGACCTTGAAGAAGTAGATGACAACTGGTTGTCCACTTCCCTGTCCCTATCTTATTTTCTTGGCTTGGTTTCTTGAGAGACACCAGCAATAGGGTAATGGAACTGGCCACCCTCTTCAGCGAAACTCATCTTTGGTGCTTTTGATTTCAAACTTGACTACCAGTCATCCACAAAGAGATAAATCTGGTGCTGCTGCAGAGAACTGAGACCCTTGCTTCTGTGTGTGTGTGTGTGTGTGTGTGTGTGTGTGTGTGTGTGTGTGTATGAATGCATGCGTGCATGCTTGCACTCATGCATGTGTCTTTTTGGTGCCTTTTTGCTTTGGATTCTGATATGGTTATTCTGTGAAGTGGTAAAGCCATGCCTATGTGGGTGGGAGGAGAGTGTAGAGTTTCACTTTAAAGAGTTGGATATTCCTGGAGTCAATGATGTGGTGAAGAGGAGGATTCTTGGAAAAGAATGAACATTTAGAAGGTGGGCTTAAAAATTCAACAGGAAATATCTTTTGCTCTCTGGGGTCAGCCTGCACCTCATTAAAGATGGCCCCTGCCAAATAGGCCACAGGGAAAGGAGCCTGGAGCTGGGGGAGGAGGGAGAAAGGCCTCTCTAGAGACTAGAGGATAAAACATGAGCAAATGATATTTTGTGAATTATGTTGCCTAGTTGTATGGTTTTGTTTTTATCTAGTTTGTTGCCCTTTTTATTATATCTGAGCTTTAAGTGGAGTTTATTTAAATGCTCCATTCCTGTCAACTCTAGTACTAGAAATTTAGAGAAAAGTTGTGTTCCACATTTGAGTCAGGGTATTACAGGTGAACATTTCTTCTCCTTGCCTCCCTCATGTCCTTACTCTCTGGGACCATGTGGTGGTGGCAGCATTGATTATTAGATATCTGTCCATTTACCTCTTCCCCACCTGACAATATTCTCTCCATTGAAATCACAGAAGATATTAGGCTTGATTTATTGAGTAAGATTCTGGTTTCCTTAGAGGAATATCTTTAGAATCTTCTGTACATTAACATTTCAAGTTTCTCCATAGCCCTCGGATTTCTCCCTAATCAGATTGCTGTTCTTTGAAAGTTATTGAAGAAAAAATTTTCTCTTGAAAAAAAAAGCTTAAAGGCACAATATACAAATACTCGGCTATAGTGGTAGTCTGATAGAATTTTGTTCATTCTGAAATACAATGTATCAATCAATAAACATATTATTTCATAACATATCTTGATTAAACGGGAGGAATGGGCCAGAAATAAGATCCTTTTGTACAGGGAAGAAGGAAATAAGAGAGGCTAGAAATATCAAAGGCAAGTTACTTTGCCTTTTTTCTTGGAGTGAGGCATATTTACTTTCAACTAGATCTAGGTAACAGGCCCTTCTCTGAGTCCTTTTACTCTATGGGGAAAGTGATAAGCTATGAGCCAACTTGGTTTTGAGTAATGGGCCAAGTACTGGGTGACTTTTTCCCAACCCCAGCAGGGTTTCTTAGGAAGAATCTGACTCCCAGAGAATGCATAAATAGAGGTATCAGTGCATTTTACATTTCTACACAATAGGAGGAGGGGAGTACCAAGAAAATAATGTACCCCACCATCCAAAATGTCATGGTTGGCTGTATGGTTACAGGTCTTAATGTAAGAGTCATCTCAAAGGAAATAGGTGGGTTGATAATGGCTTATGAACTTCTAAGAGCAGAGACACATTTAGTGGACCTTACCACAAGGCAAGTACCCTATTTTGGCAACAGAATTGTATAAGCTATTGGGTCACATAGAAAATCCAACAGGAAACAGAGTTAGGATCCAAACACTATTTCCTGTTGGGTTTTATTGAGATGGCCCACCATCCTTCTCCTCAGTCTCATACCTGCACCTCTGGAGTTTCAGACAGCAGTGCTTTCCATCCTTGTTCTTTTCAGTTTTTTTTTCCTATTAGGTTCTAGAAGAAGCCCTGATTTCTGAGTTTAGGGATAAGTGGCTTAGTCCAAGGGAATAGAAAGTGATTCTTTTTGATATATTTTTTTTGGTAAGGTTTTTGTCATTTGCAATCTTTTTTTGATTTTTTATATTTTATGTCTTACATTTTGTTTTGAAAAACATGGAGAACCAAGTCCCTGCCAGACAAAGAAATAGGCAAATAGGAACAAATACAAATACACGGTCCCTTAAATTTGGAAACAGGTCACTCATGCCAACCAACATTTGTACATAAACTTCATTTACCATTAAAACAGAAAAGGTAAAAAAAGATCAAATATTTTTCAAAGAATTTTAGCAACGATGTAACTTGTGATTTTTTAAATTACATATAAGTATTCTACTCTTTTCTTTCTCACACAAGTGATTATAAATCTGTTCCTTGTGTTTGTCCAACTTTTTTGGAAATTCAAAAAGACTCCACATGATCTTATCTTATTGTCAACAGTTTAATGCAAGGGAAAATATTATGTCTGTTTTGTGATAACAATGTTATTACCACTTTATATTTGCATAATAGTCTAAATAAACCTTGGAGGTACTTTTCTCATTTTATAGTTGAAGAGTATAAAATGTGGCAAAACTGTGGCTACATAAGGCTTACAGGAAAAACCTCAATTTCTGACTGTAACTTTGGAAAGATTAAGTAACTTGCCTAAATTCTGGAAAAAGTGAGACTTGAACCCTGGATTTCTGGATCCCAGCTTGTCATTCCTTTTGGACCACTAGCACCTTCCAGCATTCATCCAATTTGGGGGGAATTCCCTACTTTATGAACCCCTACCCCTCTATAAAAGCCTGATGCTTGGGTCCCAAGTCTCCCTGAAATTCTAGTTAAGGTGAAGAAAACTGCAGCTAGTGTCCAGATGTAGCAGTTGGAAAGGCTTTAGCCGAATCATCCACTGTCCAGCCTCAGGATGTTAATGGTGCAAGAGGTAATCTGTGCTTAGTGGAGGAACAGGGCAGAGTATCTCTGAGGCCAGGTCTGTGGCAGGATGGGTTTGTTGTCCCTGGCCATGTAACTTCCAAGCCTGGTTCATGGACTTTCTTTCTTTCCTTTCTTTCTTCTTTCTTTCTTTCTTTCTTTTTCTTTCTTTCTTCCTTCCTTCCGTTCTTTTCCTTCTTTCTTTTTTCTTTCTTTCTTTCTTCTCTTTCTTTCTTTCTTTCTTTCTTTCTTTTCTTTTTCTTTCTTTCTTTCTTTCTTTCTTTTCTTCTTTCTTTCTTTCTTTTTCTCTTTCTTTCTTTCTTTCCTTTCTTTCTTCTTTCTTCTTTCTTTCTTTCTTTATTTCTTTCTTTCTTTCTTTCTTTCTTTCTTTCTTTCTTTCTTTCTTTCTTATTTCTTTATTCTTTCTTTCTTTCTCTTTCTTATTTCTTTCTTTCTTTCTTTATTTCTTTCTTTCTTTCTTTCTTCTTTCTTCTTCTTTCTTCTCTTTCTTTTCTTTCTTCTTTCTTTTCTTTCTTTCTTTTCTTTTTCTTCTTTCTTTTCTTTCTTTCTTTCTTTCTTTCCTCTTTCTTTCTTTCTTTCTTTCTTTTCTTTCTTTCTTTTCTTTCTTTCTTTCTTTCTTTTTCTTCTTCTCTCTCTCTCTCTCTTTCTTTCTTTTCTTTCTTTTCTTTCTTTCCTTCTTTCTTTCTTTCTTTCTTTCTTTCTTTCTTTCTTTCTTTCTTTCTTCTTCTTTCTCTCTTCTCTCTCTCTCTCTCTCTCTCTCTCTCTCCTCTCTCTCTTTTCTTTTTGATTTTTATTTGAGAGAGAGAGACAGAGAGAGAGCACAAGTGGTGGGGAAGAGTAGAGGCAGAAGGAGAAGCAGGCAGACTCCCTGTTGATCAGGGAAACAATCACAGGGCTCCATCTCAGGACCTGGAGATCGTGACCTGAGCCAAAGGCAGACCCTTAACTGACTGAGCCACCCAGGCGCCCCTACATGGACTTCTCTAGAGAAGATATGAGCTACTTAATATTCTTTAATAAGCTTAATTCCTGCTTAAACTTATTAAGGTAGGCTTCTTTGTTTGCAGCTAAAAGCTTTGGCCAAGTTTCTTTTGCTGGGATGACTTAGCCCACAAGCCTGAGAGTCTTTAATGAGCACTCTTTGGTCCCTTTTAAGGTTTACTCACTCTCAGGTTTGGCATTCACTCTCATTATCTATACTTTACCCAAATCACTGTCTCTAGTTTGGCAATGTGAATACAAAGGGAGCAAATCTTTCATTATAAAAATGCTGCTGTTGTTCAGCTAACTCATTTATTCAACAAATATAGTGTCAGTGTGAGGGGAGCAAAGGGGAAGATAGACACTTGGAAAAGCAGGTTTGGGACAATACAGTTGAGGATCTTAAATGTCATTTACTCATTCATTCAGTAAGTATTTATTGAGTGCTTATTATGAGTTAGGCTGATTTTGAATGCCAGTGTTAGAATTGCTGGTGTTAGAAATGGCAATATGTCTTAGATAGCTTTCAGTGCTATGATCACATCTGTGCTATAAAAAGATCCCTGTGGCTGAAGGGTCAGTGGGAATAGATTGGAGAAGAGTGAACCTCAAGGAAGGGAGATCAGTTAGGAGGCTTTTTTTGACATTTCAAGTAAAAGAAGATGGTTGATCTGAAGTAGGATGGTGGCAGTGAAGTGGAAAGAAGTGAAAAAAAATTGAGAGATTTTTATGAGTTAAAATCCATAGAAACTACTGATTAATTGGCTATGAAGGAAGAGAGAGAGGGGAGAGATAAGGGAAAAAAACAAGGTATCTGGCTCGAGTGGTGACAATTACTGAGATAAGTAAGACAGGACAAGTAGGTTTGGGAGCTGCTTCTGTTTTACACATGTCAGTTTTGACCATCGTTGGACTATATAGGTAGAGATGACAGTAGAATATACAAATCCAGTGTTCATGAGCAAGATCAAGACCAAGGCTAGAGAAAACAACTTGGGAGTCTTGAGCACAAAACACAGAAATAAACACTGAAGTCATGGGAAGGGATTAGCTCACCAAGGGAGAGTATAGGGAAATGAGCTAGTGCAGTAGGTCTCAAGGTATGTTTCAGGGAGCCCTGGGTGGTGCTCAAGACCATTTTGGGGGGATCACAAGGTGAAAACTATGTCTATAAGTAATGCTAAGATGTAATTTGTCTTTTCCAATATCATTCTGGCACAAAGGTACAATGGAATTTTCCGGAAGCTACAAGATGTGTAATGATGTCATTGCTTTGAAGGCTAATGGAATGTGTGCTTGGGTCTGCCTGTGTTTTAAAAATTTCTCAATTTAAATTTCTAATATGATAAATGTTGATAGTTATAACCCACTTAAACATAAGCTCTCTGGGGTCCTCAGAATTTTTGAAGTATAAAAGGATCATATCAAAATGTCTGAGAACCAGCAGACTAGAGAATTTAGCGTTGATTCTGTATGCAAGGGTGATCATTAAAGATTTGAGGGCAGGGGAAAACATAATCAGAATCATGTTAATAGAAAGCTATTCTGATGGCAGTCTTGAGAATACATTATGATGGGGATAACGGGATAACATGAAGTTGTGGAGGTGATTTAGTTGGTAATTATAACAACTCAGGTAATGAAGATGCTAGGGGCTTGAACTTTGGAAATAGCAGTGTGAATGACAATGGACAACACAAAAGAAAAATAAATGTGATTTTATTATTGACGGAATGTAGGTAATTGTTGAAGAAATGAAAGAAATAAAAGATAACTGGTGTTGGAACTATGTGTTTAGAAGAAAGGTCTTGTTTCTCCTACCATTTTAAGTGCAGGAAAAATGACAGTTCCTTGACATCTGATGAGGATTCATGAGGTAAACCCTGTTTAATAAAAATAGGATGAAAGCCATATACATAATTCTAAATTTCCTACTAGCTGCATTCAAAGGCAAAAGGAGTGAAATTGATTTTGATAATATATTTCATTTAACCCAATATATCCAAAATATTATCATGTCAACATGTAATTAAATTTAAAAATTATTGAGACTTTTTGGGTTACTAAGACTTTGAAATCTTGTGTATATCTTACACTCACAGTACCATGAGATCAGACTAGTCATATTTCAGGTACTCAAGAGCCACAAGTGGTTAGTGGTTACCACCTTCAACACAGCAGCTTTAGACTACTCTTTTGCTTGAGTCATGGTCATCAGAACGCCAATGTTGATTTGGCTGGTATTGAAATAACTGTGGGTTTTTTTGTTTTGTTTTGTTTTTTTTTTTAGTTTTTTACTCAGGAAGGGATGGATTTGTACTGAGTCCTAGAACTCTCTCACCTCCTTGTCACCTCACTCTGGTAGAGTATAATTATAGGGGCCCTTTCTAAGGAAATGTGCCAGGTAGTAGTGGCCTGCTTACTTGGAACTGAATCTCTGACCTGCATTTTACAGACAGAGCCTGTATCGAATGCAGTTAATCAGCCCAGCAAACTGATGTTGGTCAGGGAAAATTGAGACAAAGTCTGAGTTATGTGGAAAGACCATTGAATAGTATTAGAGGGATATGGAAAATCGGTGAACGGGTGCAGCCATTTTGGAAGGTGGTGAAAACAGATAATGTAAGTACTTAAAGACTTTAAGATTTTTAGCAGTGACAGTGGAGCAAAGAAACTGTTTGATGCCCCATTATCATGTCCACAGAGATGCCATTATTTTTCTTCTTTATGACACCTGAGCTGTCCCATGAGGTAGACGGATTGAAGGTACATACTGTAGAACCTTAATAAAGGTCCTAAAACACATGACAATTCTCATGGGATGGAATGAACAATCAAAAGGAGAAGGACGAGAATAGAAGTAAAGCCGGGGTACCCTAATAGAAAGATTTCTGGGATTACAAAATGAGATGAGTGGAAATGAGTGTGTCGTAGGCTCCTTGAGGGAGAATATGCATTTAAGGAAGAAAAATGCAGTAAAATGAGAACAGATTAGACCTTGATAGTATATAGCAAATTATCGTAGTATGCCTCCTCACCATATGCTCATTCCATGATAAGTTCATGTTCCAAGATGAAATGAAAAATTAAGATGCATGGCATTGGAGATTCTAGAAAAGATGACAAAAAAAGAAACATGTATGATAAAAAAAAATCCCAAACAACCATACCAACAAGTAGTCAATTTCAAATTTCAATTATTATACACATTTGTTTGCCTTATTAATTTGGAATGTTAGTCTGCAAATGTATCAAGTGGTTACAATTTAAAGTTCCTATACTTTTTTCCCTTGGTTATGTAAGAGTTATTCAACCAAAGTCTATTTCACTGGGGGTTACGAACTCCTTGATTATTGCTGTTGTTTTCTTTTGATTATGAGAATCCAGGAGTCATGATGTAATGTTGCTATGGTAATGAATATGTACAAATAGATGATTAAGGGTGGGGGGGAAGGTTAAATCCTGAGAAACACATTTGCATATAAATTCTTTCCAGTGAATAAAAAAGCCTCACACATGAATTTTTCTGTTAAGTACAAAAAATGTAAAAGATGTGTTATATTATATCTTCAACAATGCATTGTGTTGCTTATATTAAATGACAGGAGTCACTCAATATGCTCCAAAGAATATTTTCTTAATAATAGTTCATACAAAAATGTATTAGATTGGGCGCCTGGGTGGCTCAGTCGTTAGGCGTCTGCCTTCGGTTCAGGTCATGGTCCCAGGGTCCTGGGATCGAGCCCCGCATTGGGCTCCCTGCTCCGCGGGAAGCCTGCTTCTCCCTCTCCCACTCCCCCCTGCTTGTGTTCCCTCTCTCACTGTGTCTCTCTCTGTCAGATAAATAAATAAAATCTTTAAAAAAATGTATTAGATTAAGACTGGATTAATTTCTATAGGGGTGTGTGTGTGTGTGAATAAAGTATACTCTTTTAAGTAAAAATTGGGACACATTATGAGGATGAAGTTCTTTTCTTGGTTGCCACGAAGGTGGTGTTAAGAAGTCAAGCATATCAGAAATATTTATAATTACCTCAGAAAATGCTTTGCCAGCCATTGGGGGTCAATACATTTAGAATGACTAAGTCCTTACTTCAAAGCTTCTATAGTTTGATGTTGGAAGGAAAACATGCACAGGAGGACAGAAGGAAATGGTATTTGAAGATGAAGTTTAAAATACTTCTACAAATGACGTCCTTAGCTTTTGACATACTAACCTTTTTTGTGGTGTGTATGTCACAGAACTTTGTGCCAAGAATTCAAAAATCCTGATTCCTTTATTGGCTGGCCATATGTTGACTGGCAAGGCACCCAACAACGTAATTTTTTTTTATACTGTGCCTAAGACCAAGGTGATGGTGATGATCCTTGCCATTTGATGAGGATTCATTAGACCAGCACTGCCCAATAGACATATAATGCAAGCCATATGTGATTTAAACATTTTTAGTAGGCATGTTAAAAAGTGAAAAGAAATAGGTGAAATTAACTTTAGTAATATATTTAGCCCAATACTTCCAAAAGATTATCATTTCAACATAATATAAAAGTTATTAATGATCTATTTTACATTCAATTTTGTACTGTCTTTGAGATCCAGTATGTACTTGATACTTCTAGCACATGTCAGTTTGGATTAGACACACTTCAAGTGCTCACTACCGACACGTGGCTAGTGGTACTATAGCATGTAGCTGGTGGATACCGTAGTGGACAGTGCTCCATTAGACTCAGAGGACAATGTTGGGTTTGTTTAGAATATTAAAGTCATTCAACATTAGACTTCTTGGGTAACAACCTTGCTTTTTTTTTTAGAAAATAACAGCTTTCTGACATGCAGGGATGTTGCTTACTGTATTCAAGAGACAAAATAAATATTGAAAGTAAATACCTGACATTAGTATAACACCTGATGGTTTAACAGTGCTTTCACACTCACTTCTTCTTTAAATCCCAGTCATGGTTCCGAGAAATAGGGAGGGATGAAGTTCCATTTACTTTTGAGTAAGCAGGCGCAGACACTAAATCCTGCTCTTTCAGCTCCAAATCTCATGATCCAATGGTAGATCACAATCTAGGGTTCAGTTATCAAATAATGAGCCAACCAAGTCAGCCAAAATATAATGTGTCCTAGCATTTTCTTGTCTTTTTTTTTTAAGCATCTGTTTTGTGGGTGTCTGAAAGGGCTCAGTCTTGTCCCACATTTCCATTTTGTTGTTGTTGTTGTTTGCTTGGATCCAGAATAAAATTAGAACAAAGTCTTTCTACTCTTAGGAATGTTTTGATTCATCCAAGGTGGTGATGGTGAGGGTGAGATCCTCAGGACTGTCACCAAATCCAACAAACATCCCACCCCACTACTGTGATCTTTTGATGGTGAAATCAATTATATACATTATTTCACCACAGGACTTTCATAGACCTTAGAAAGGACACTCTATTTAGAGCTGAGGTGGGTGAGGCAGCCAGTAATACCTCTTACTCTCAAGCAATTAATTTATATGACAATCGATTTTCAAGGGGCCCCCTAACAGTGGCAATAATACCAATAGTGGCTTTTGGGCTTTGTGTGTTCAGGTTAAAATAATCCCATTCACTTTAACGTATAGGCTACATATATGAATTGAATTTGGGCTAATTTCTATTAATTGGTAACATCGCCCTTATATTTTCAATCACAGCCCACATGGGAAGCTCACCCATTTGATAAGGGGGCTCTAGGAATTAAATTCAAACAAGTTTCCAATACGTTACTTTAAATCACTCTTCTTCCCTTAATCTGTGGGTACGATTCCCCTCTTCTGGCCCATATTTCCATTGATGAAATTGTTGCAAGGTATCTTCCATAGGACATAGGACGGGCCCTTTGCCTCCAAACCTGGCAGATAACTACATCGCCTGGTGCACGTGGTCCAGCTTTGGTCGCCATTCTTGGGCGGGGGGGAGGGTCACCGGAAGGCATCAGGTAAGAAAGTTGACAAACTGGGTAGCCAAGACAGTCGGGGAATTGGTTATTTCCAGGGCTGAACAGAGAGGGCGCCCTTCCACAGACGCGTGCACAGCCAGGACATGGTGGTGGGACGAGCCCCGCAGGACTCCCTGGGGTTGTAACAAGGCTCATTCTAGTTAGAAAACCTTTAGGCCACCGGACTACAAACGAATGTCAAGAGATCTGGACGAATGGATCTTCTGTAGGAGACTGTAGAGCGACCACCAGGAAGCAACTGCGGCAGGGTTTAAGTTTTCCTAAAGCCTCCGTGGGGCTTTCCCTCGCGTCCCGACCCTTTTCCCAGCTTTCGGGTCTTGGGGGTTCCGCGCTACCCAACCCCTCTCTTGGCCCCAGCTCTGGGCGGTCTCACTGCCTGGCCTTCGGGCCGCCTTTGCCCGCCTGGCCGGCAGCTCCAGGTCCCGGGCGGCTGCGAGAGGGCGCAGGGGGCGGAGGCGCGGAGGCGCGGCGGGGGCGGGCTCTGTCCGCCCCCCCCACCCCCCCCACCCCTTTCAGCCGGCTGCTGGGGCCGGTGGCAGGAGCGCCGCGCACCGCCAGCCGCGGGGGACGAGGGATGGGGAAAGCACAAGACGGGGGCGCCTGCATGGATTAGAGCCAGCCGCGCTCTTCAAAAGGGTGACGGGGCTGTGCTTCCCTCCCGCGCCCCGGGAACTTCAAAGCGGCCCGCGCTGTCCCAACCGCCTAGCTCCTCTCTGGGACCTCGCAGCTCCGGCGCGGCCGCCTGGTGGCCATGACCCGAGCGCTGTGCGCGGCGCTCCGCCAGGCTCTCCTGCTGCTTGCCACCGCCGCCACGCTCTCGACAGGTACGACGGGCGCTCCTTCTCCAGCCCAGAAGAGGGTGGGAGTCGGGGGCGGTCTGCGGGTGGGCACGCGGGTGGAGTAGAAGGTGTTGCGAGCACACTGATTTTCCACTGGGCGGAGTGGGAAGCGCCAGTTGGATTGAGGGGGCGCGGGATAGGGCGCAGCGTGGGCACCTGAGGTCTGGCAGCCATAGGATTAGACAGGTGTGTTGGGGACGAAGCCACCAGGAGGAGAGAAAAAGCGACAGGGACGTGGGGGGGGCGGTATGGGTAGTAGGGGTGAGGTGGGTGTCAAATTGGGGGGCAGTTTGCAGCGGAGGGAGTAGGAGAGTGTGTTTGTGGCTGTGCTCAGGGCTGGGGAGTTGAGTGGCACCACGAGTTCACTCTGCAGGGGCTTCGGGCGCGCTCTGTACTGGGCTCGGGAGAGCTGAGCAGAGATTGTGGCATGGTGGTGGTGGAAAGGTGAGCCGTGGTGGTGGCGATTCGGTCTGAGTTTTAGAAGGCGAGGGATATCTCAGAAGCCGCTGATGCCAAGCTGTGTAGGTGGGAGAGGGAGCTTAAATCTGCGTGGTTTGCAACGCACATTGCTTTCGAGGTACGATCTTTACTAAGAGTTGCAGGGAAAAAAAATTCTGGCAAGCGCCCCAGCGTTTTTAACAGGTCTGTGCCTTGATAGGCTAAATAGAGCCCTCGGCCCAAGCTGGAAACCAAACATTTCTTATAATGTTTACTAGAAACTGGGGCAAATGCATCTTCGGTAAAATCATAGTGTGCTATGATGAAAAACCCTTTAGCTCTAAAACTGTTTTCGTTATAACATTATCTTATGGTATGGAGAGCAGCAGCAGATTCCTTGCTAACTCATTATTTAAACGTTTCAATCAGACATTTAAGACATTTGCACACAAAACCCTGGTGTTTTTCCCTAGAGCCATACTTTGTCTGAAGCTGATTTTTATGCATTTTTGTTTTCCCAGATGACAATCTGTTTGACATTAATAGCTATACTCCAGGGTGGGTAGTTTTCCTTTTAGTGACATGTGCAGGGGAATGTTTTGAATAGTAGGATTGCTGTCATGTGCAGATTTCGTGTTTCTGATGGCCTGAGAGAATCACTAAATACAATATTCAAATGAAAATTGATTATTGGAAGTGATTAATTAATACAATATGAGGATTAAAGCATTTTAGTTATCTTTGGAAAAGCACAGCCTTTTAGGAAAGCCATTACTCAGAGCCTGTCCAGAGGATGATGGGATAAAGTGACATATTTGCATTCAGAGTTAGTAAATTCATCAGTGGGAAGAAAACTGACAATGGGAAGGTCTTTATAAGAAATAAGCGGAAACTCCACTAACTCGGAATACTCAAAGTAGTCTTGATGAATTTAATAGAATTAAAAAAAAAAGAATTAAACAGCCTTCTAGGTATCACAGTTTTGACTAGGCACCCGTGAAATTGCCTCCACAGGCTGTCTGTACAACCCTTTTTATATTTTAGGGAGCTAATAACTTTGCTGCAGACATTTAAAAAAAATACTCAATTATTTTTTATCTAGCCTGAAAGTTATATTTTGTTATATGTCAGAATCTTTAGAAAATTTCAGAGACCCTGGGCATAGCAGTATAGGAAAACATGCCAGGCTATGTTCTTTAAAAGGCATGGAAACTTTTGACATTGAAATGTACAAAAAAGAAAAAAAATAGATCATCCATTCAGATTTGATTTTTCCCTCAAAATATGAAGGCTATGAAAAATGACTGATACGGAGATAATGTGTCAATATAGTAGAGAAGTACTTACCAAACTGAACTTTTACAGTAAACTTTTCTATGTCAAATGCAATCACTTTCAAATGTCTTTTAAGAACTTTATCCCTCTTTGTGTCCCACAGAAACAATGTCTATTGCTGTCTACTTTTTTGAATCTTAACTTTTATAACCATCTTTGATTATTTGGTAGAGGGAGTCAAGGTAGTTTATTTCTTTATTTCATCTTTTAAATTATTTTTCTTGCGTGGTTACCTATATCATTTTTTATCTAGTCACTTTTATAAATTACATTGGTCATCATAATGGTCAATTTTGAAAATGTAGGAGAAGTCTCTGCTGACACTATGACATAGCTGGGTGACAGAAAACACCACCTTCCTGACTCTGCTGAGCACCAGGCCTAGGACTTTAAATATCTGAAGACATCGATAGACCAATAATCCCTTTTTGCTTTGACTATTATTCCCCAGCATCTCTGTCACCTATGGCATGTCATGTATTAGCAGTAGAGTAGACACCAGTGCTCCTTGATGAGAATCTCAGAGGGTAACCGCTGTTGGAAAAAAAAAAAAGAGAAAATATTTATTGGTCTGGGTTGGCTAAAAAATTAGGCTGGAAAGCTAAAAAAAAAAAAAGAGTCCAGAGGATGTCTGGGCGGCTCAGTTGTTTAAGTGTCTACCTTTAACTCAGGTCATGATCCCAGAGTCCTGGGATCAAGTCCCCCACCCCCACCCTGACCCAGGGTTGGGCTCTCTGCTGAGCGAAGAACCTGCTTCTCCCTCTCTCTTTACAGCTCTCCCTGCTTGTGCTGTCTCCTAAATAAATAAGTAAAATCTTAAAAAAAAAAAAAGTCTGGAAAGCTAGAAGCTGTTGCTCTAAAAGTGAAAAGGTAACTGTTTCATTTAATAACCAGGGTGGGGGTTTCAGATAGGGAGATGTTTTCACTGCGCATTTTAAGGTATGCTGGAAGTGAAAGTGAAAGCCTTGGGCTGGTTGAGTGTCCAAATGCAGAAGATGTTGCCACATTTGCCCTTCTTTAAGCAGGGTCATTTATTGGTTGATTGAAACACATGTGACAAGAGGCAAAATGTCCAAGGAAGACACTTCTCTGGCCCAGGAGAAGCTCTGTGCAGAAGTCCTTGGGGGCATATTTCTTCATTAACTGTAGTGCCCCAAACTGTTATCTAGCCTCAAGTTTACAGAAGTATCAAATAGAGTTCCTCTGATTTGCTATAATCCTACATACGTAAATGTAAGGTGTGAGAGAGGAATAGGGGATGATACCAAATTTTTGATTTGACCCCTTATGTGGGGTCAGGCTGATGACCGACCACCGGAGGAGCAGGTCCTGCCCTGGGCAGGGGTGGGGATGGTGGCCCAGAGCAGGAGCTCAGTTTCCGTGTGGAGAGCTTAAAATACCTAATACACACTAAAGTGGAGATACCAAGTAAGCAATTTGTTGTTTGGGGCCTAGGGTTCAGGGCACAAGTCTAGACCAACGCTAAAAAATCGAGAGTCAAATTAATTGGTGTTTGATTCTGATTTAACTGGATGTTCTGTACTTTTACCTGGCAACCCCACATGAAGGAGATATTGTGATGAGCTAAACTGCTCCTGTTGCCCATATGCCCAGCTTTTAGATTAGAAAGAGAAGCATAGACCTCTTTTCTAGTCCTTGTCTCTTACCACTTGTATTCTAGCCCTGCCACCGTCCCTGTATGCATCTCTGAGGGGTCACTTCCAGCACTTCAGCCACGCGTTGTGTGGCTCCACCATTTCCAGGTGGATGCAGAGAGACAGCCTTTCCTAATCTTACATGGGTTCTTGACATGAAAGGGTTGTGAAAGAAGTTAGAACTCTCTAGACTCCCTGGAAATGATTGGTAGGTGAAAGCAGTTGGTCTTGCCCAAATTTACTATCTTTTGAATGTGATTGTTATTTTCAAATGCGTTTTTAGAGTATTTGTCTTTGAAATAAGCATTCCTAAGTTTCTCTTTTAGGGGAAGTGCTTCCAGGCAGTAGCCAAGGTGCAGTTTGTTGTATTTTTCTTGGCACTACTTGTATGTCTTATTGTAAAAAGAGAAGGTTCAGGGCAGTAGAGAATGGACAGAGTCAGAGCCAGGTATGCGTCACAATTCTTCTTCATCTGAGGCAGACTGAGGTTTTAGAGCAGATTCCTAAGAGAGTGATTGCAAGTCCTTTGGGAAACGGGCAAGGATGCATTAATTTCAACTATGCACTGTTTAGTTCCTGCTCTTAGCTGAGTCTTGACCAGCTACCAAATGATTAGTACTGGCTTCATTTTGAGATTTGTAGAGGACAGTGACCTATCAATGAACAACTCTATGCATGGGTCATTAACAAGCTCAAAAGGATATGTTCACATGTTTATAAAGAGTTTATTTTAACTAATAAAACGAGAGAGTTAACTTCTAAATATAAATGGAAAACAGAACCAAACAGGGAAAAAAAGGAAAAATTCTAAGCACAAAGAGTGTACTGTGTATTATTCCTTACCACTTACATCTGTGAAGCCACCTCTGGATTTTTCATGGCTTTGGCCTTCTCTATTTTAAATTTTTCACAGCTGATTATCAGATCTCAAGTTTTATCCTTACATTGTTTAAGAAACTGGGATAATAAAGGGATATATTTATAAGGGATACAGAATTTCCACTTTTCCTAGGAGAAGTAGGAATACCTAAATACTGGCCTGTCACAGCTGTGCCTCTCTCCAGTCCAAGGGTAGTCACTCAGGGATATCCAGAAAGAAGAGAGCAACTAAAGCAAAGTAACTGTTCTTTTGGTTACGTGTACTTTGTCCCCAAATTGCATGGCAGAATTCTAACCTACTCCTCTTTTCAAAATGTGTAACAACTAAACAGCCTAAGGATAAAGGGGAAGAGGCTGTGATACATCAGAATTCTGGATCCTGACACTGATTGAAAGGCTGTGTGATGCCTGCCAAGGGAACAGGATGGTGGAGCGGGGACCTCTTTCTCCATTACCCTCACATTAGTCCAGACTTCATGGTAGCTCTGACAAGTTTCAGGCAATAATGTCAGGGGCTACTGCTCAGGGAGGAAAAGGCGGAGAGTCTGTGGAGAGAGGTGGTTGTTTTTTTTCTACGAGGAAGCAGGTCCTGCTCTTCCCACAATTGTTACCTCTATAGAAGACGGGACCGTGGTCATGAACCCAGTGCCTTTCACATTCTTTGAAAGCTGCATCCCTAAAGCACATGGGCCTCTTGGTTCCCTGGAATGGGGACAGTAATACCACTACTCCTCACACTTAGGAATCCAGTAAAAAGTAAAAGGGAGGGAGGAGGTGAGGAGGAGTGCGAAACAGGCATGAAGACTTTATTTCCATAGAAGCCAACACCCCTATTTCTGAGGGGATGCTCCCTTGCCTTATCATGTGGCTCTTGCATTCACTTGCTCTGATTGGCCAACAAGAGTCAAAAGGTTCTGCTCTGTCTTCATTCTTTACTTTTTGTCCTCCAGAATAATTTCCCTTTTCTGTTGTTCTCTTCTGTGTTTTGGAGTAGGTATGTGAAGATACTGTTTCTTTGGAACTGTTTTAAATTAATCCCCTCAAGAATTCATGGGTGAATCATTCAGTATGACTCAAGGGCTTGGCTTATTATTTTTTTAAACAATTTAAATTTGCCAGTGACTTAAGGATCCCAAATTAGATCAATCTACTTTTTCATTAAACTTTTCACATCAAGAAAATGATTAAGGTGCTTTAGTTTTGAAAGTGAGACACATATATTTTCTTCTCATTTGTTTTATCATCCTTAGGTCATGATAAGGTACACAATGATTGAGAAAGACACCATATCTCTGTATGTTGATTGAGTTCCTTTTAAATTTTTCGTTTAACGCCATGATTGACTGAAATAAGTACTCCGTGGTCAAAAACAGGATTAGAAATAAATCTAACCCATTATGGTCCAGACAATGAGCATTTTAATGCTAAATGTTTAGTTTCATAAATGCATGCTTATCCAAGAGATGTTAACTCAGAGGGTGGTAATCCAGATTAACACAGCTTTAAGGAACCAGATTGTTTTAAAACAGAGCCAAAATATATTAAAGAGTATTAACGCATCACATTTCATAATTTTATCTGATGACATTTTTCTGGCCTGCTCCCTTAAAATGTGTCTATTTCTTCTCTCCATCACCATTATTGCTCTTCAAGAATAAAGATCTGCTCTGTGAATATTTGCCTATTCTCTAATAATCAAAGTGAGACTTTGTTCTCACTCAAATTCCACCTATAATCTATAGTATATATTTCCAGGAAATAGATAATACATTGTAAATTTGAAACACTAAATAAAGAATAAGTATACGATTAGCAGAACATTTCTTACAGGATAATAAATGTGTAATTAAATGAACCTCTCTTTCTTTTTTTATTTTTTTCCTATCGCTATTCTCTAGCTGTCTATTAACTATATTAAAAGGTATTACTTTTTGCATGGAGAAGAAAGTTGACTTCTTTAAGACAAATGGACTTCCCTAAAAGAATGAGATTTATTGTGCCAAATCAAGATGAAGATGCTCTTTTAGAACTGTTTTTACTGAAATCTGCTTTTTATATTGCCATTATCATAAAGTTTTTCCTAATAGTTCTTTATTATGTTTTTAATATCTGTAGGATTTAGAGTGCTGTCTCCTCTTATATCCCTGACATTGGGAATTTGAATTTTCTTTCTTTTTACCTTGATCAGTGTAGTTGGAAGTTTATCAGTTTTTTAAAAATTTTTTATTGTTATGTTAATCACCATACATTACATCATTAGTTTTTGATGTAGTGTTCCATGATTCATTGTTTGTGCATAACACCCAGTGCTCCACGCAGAATGTGCCCTCTTTAATACCCATCACCAGGCTAACCCATCCCCCCACCCTCCTCCCCTTTAGAACCCTCAGTTTGTTTTTCAGAGTCCATCGTCTCTCATGGTTCGTTGGAAGTTTATCAGTTTTATTGAATTCTTTCAAATAAATAGCTTTTGGTTTTATTGATTTTCAGGGTTTTTTTTTCTTTAGTTGTTTTCTACTCTTATCTTTATATTTCCTTCTTGTGCTTACTTTGAGTTTAATTTATTCTTTTTTATTCTAACTTCTTAAGTTGGTACTTTAGATCAACAGTGGGCAAACTTTTTCTTAAAGGATCAGATAATATATATTTTAGGCTTGTGGGCCAGAGTCTCTGTTGCAATTATTTGATTCAGCCGTTTTCATATAAAAGCAACCATAGACAATACATAAACAAATAGGTGTTGCTTTATTTACAAATGGGCCAACCAATGAGTCATAGTTTGATGACCTTTTCTTAAATCATTCATTTAAGACCTTTCTTCTTTTCTTTTTTTTTTTTAAAGGTTTTATTTATTTACTTGACAGAGAGAGACACAGTGAGAGAGGGAACACAAGCAGGGGGAGTGGGAGAGGGAGAAGCAGGCTTCCCGCCGAGCAGGGAACCCGATGTGGGGCTTGATCCCAGGACCCTGGGATCATCACCTGAGCCAAAGGCAGATGCTTAATGACTGAACCATGCAGGCACCCCAACCTTTCTTCTTTTCTAATATAGGCATTTAAAGCTTCAAGTTTCCTTCTTGGCAACTGCTTCAGCTCATCCATAAATCGTGCTATGTTGTATTTTAACTTTCAGTGAATTCAGAATATTTTCTAGATTTCTTTATGATTTTCTGGGACTTGTGGGTTATTTAGATGTCTGTTGTTTAATTTCCAAGTATTTTTGGAATTTTCAGGTTGTTTTTTTGTTATTGACTTCCAATTTAAATCCACTGAGAGTGAAAGAATATAATCTCTATGATTTTAATTTTTCTGAATTTATCTATTTGTTTTAGAGCCTAACCTGTGTCTGACCTGGTAAATGTAATACATGTTCTTGAAAATAATGTGTATTCTGCTGTTGTTGGGTGGAGTGTTCTATAGATGTTATTTAGGGCAAGTTGTTTCACAGTGTTATTCAAGGCTTCTCTATCTTTACTGATTTTCTGTCTTATTATATCAATTACCAAGAGAAGATTGTTGATATCTCCCACATACATGTGAATTTATCTACTCCTCTTTTTAGTTTTTCTGATTTTTGCTGCATGTATTTGAAAATTTTGTTAATGGGTACATTAAGATTTTTATGTCCTTTTTTTTTAAAGATTGTATTTATTTGACAGAGAGAGAGTTAGCGAGAGCAGGAACACAAGCAGGAGGAGTGGGAGAGGGAGAAGCAGGCTTCCCGTGGAGCAGGGAGCCCAATGTGGTGCTCCATCCCAGGGACCTGAGCCAAAGGCAGCCACTTAACCGCTGAGCCACCCAGGCGCCCATTGTTATGTCCTCTTAATGCATGTTTATCATTAGGAAATCTCCCACTTTACCCCTGGTGTTATTTATTCTTATGACATGTCTCTCTTTATCACTGGTAATCTTTGCTTTAAAGTTTACTCAGTTAACATTAATATAGCCATCCCAGCTTTCTTATGCTTAATATTTGTATGTCTCTTTTAATATAGGTACTCCTACTTTGTTTTGCTGAGCGCCTGCATATCATAGACATCCCATCCTCTTATTCTAAACTTTTAATGTATATATGTATACGTATGTATATATACTTATGTGTGTGTGTATACACACACACACACACACACATAAAAATATATATTTAAATTAGGCTTCTTGTATAGAGCATATGGTTAGGTCCTGCTTTTTTATTCAGGCTTACATACTTTTCTTTTAACTGGAGAATTTAGACCATATATATTTATTGTATTTATCAATATGGGTGTGTTTAAATCTGTCATCTTGTTGTTTTTATGTCTCTCCCTTTATTTCTTTCTATTTTTTGCCTTTGTTTGGTTTAATTGACAAAATGTTACTATTCTGAATTATTTCCACTATTGGTTTATAAGCTACATCTCTTTGTCTTACTTTTAGTGATTGTTCCAAGTTTTATAATATCCAACTTTAAATTATCATAGTTTAATCTGAGAACCATATTATCATATTCTTCCATTTTCCTTTTCTTGTCATTTGTGTTATTAATCTCACATTTTTTTTAAAGATTTTATTTATTTGACAGAGAGAGACACAGCGAGAGAGGGAACACAAGCAGGGGGAGTGGGAGAGGGAGAAGCAGGCCCCCCGTGGAGCAGGGAGCCCAATGCAGGGCTCGATCTCAGGACCCTGGGACCATAACCTGAGCCGAAGGCAGACGCCCAATGGCTGAGCCACGCAGGCACCCCTAATCTCACACATTTTACTTCTAAATATTTTATAGCCTTGAAAAAAATAGTTCTTATTTTGGCTTAAATACTTAGTTACCTTTAAATGAATTAAAAAATGAATGTAAGATTTTGCATTTACCCACCTACTTATCATTTCTGTTCATTGCTCTTCATTACTCTGTGTGGAGGTGAATTTACGTGTGATGTCCTTTTCCTTTAGCTTGAAGAACATTTCTTGTAGTTCAGTTCTTGTGACAGTGAATTCTCATGAGTGTTTATTTTCTGGAAAAGATTTATTTCATTTCAGATTCATTTCATTTTTGTTTTTCCTCAATATTTTATTAAACTTTTCATCAATTGACTACCTCACACCAGTTAGAATGGCTAAAATTAACTCAGGAAACAATAGATGTTGGCAAGGATGTGGAGTAAGGGGAACCCTCTTGCACTGTTGGTGAGAATGAAAACTGGTGCAGCCACTCTGGAAAGCAGTATGGAGTTTCCTCAAAAGGTTGAAAATAGAACTACCCTGCGACCCAGCAATTGCACTAGTAGGTATTTATCCAAAGTATACAAACATAGTGAATTAAAAGGGCACCTGCACCCCAATGTTTATAGCAGCAATGTCCACAATAGCCAAGTAATGGAAAGAGCCCAGATATCCATCAACAGATGAATGGATAAAGAAGGTGTGGTATATATTAACAATGGAATATTACTCAGCCATCAAAAACTATGAAATCTTGCCATTTGCAATGATGTGGATGGAACTAGAAGGTATTATGCTAAGCAAACTACATCAGTCAGAGAAAGACAGATACCATATGATTTCACTCATATGTGGAATTTAAGAAACAAAACAGATGAACATAGAGGAAGGGAAGGAAACATAAAATAAGATGAAAACAGAGAGGGAGGCAAACCATAAGAGACTCTAAACTATAGGAAACAAACAGGGTTGCTGGAGGGGAGGGGGTTGGCGGGATGGGGTAATTGGGTGATGAGCTAAGGAGGGTACTTGATGTAGTGAGCACTAGGTGTTATATGCAACTGATGAATCACTAAATTATATGCCTGAAACTAATAATAATAAAAGAAGAAACTTTTTATCAACTGGAATTGAAAGAAATTTAGTTAACATCCATCCATATATCCACCAACTAGATCATACCATTATGCTTGTTTTATCACATATATATATCCATTTATCTATTCCTCTATTCATCAAATACATATTATTTTTATGTATTTCTAAATAAGTTACAAATATCATTACACTACCCTCTAAATACTTCAGTATGCATATTACACAAATTCAATATTTGCTAACATTTTTCTTTTTTCATGAAATAATTACATATAATAACATTCACAAATCTTATGTGTGCATTCATGGTGTTTTGAGAAATTCATTCCCTTAATCTTTTCAAGATGTTAATAATAAGCATCACCACTGTAAGTTTCCTCCTGTTTCTACCCAGTCATTCTTTAGTGCGTATTTTATCCAGCATAGATTAGTTTTAACTTTGAGTGTATTGCTTTGTAAATGCCAATTGGGTAAAGTTTGTGATAGTATTGTTCACATCATCTCTATTTTTACTGAGTGGGTTGTTAAAAGTCTCCAACTGTACTTGTGGATTTATCTTTCTCTCCCTTTAGTTCAGTCAGTTTTTATTTCATATATTTTGAAACTCTCTTATTAGGTACACACACATTTACAGTTGTCATGTCTTCTTGATGCAATGACCAATTATTATGAAATATCCCACTTCATCTCAGTAATACTTTTGTCTTCATGTCTACTCTGTGCAATATTATATATAAGTATGCCAACTTTTTTATGATTCATATTTGCATGTTTGTTTTTCCCATACTTTTACTTAGACCCCATCTGTGTCTTTATATTGGATGTGCAACTTTTGTACATAGCATATAGTTGGTTCTTGATTTTTATCCTTTAACTATATCATAATATCTCCCTTTAATTCAAGTGGTTAGGTCATTAACATTTAGTGTAATTATTGGTATGGATTCATGCCTACCATGTTGCTATTTGTCTCTCTTTTTATTGTTTCCATTTCTCCTTTTTTTGCCTTTTTTTGGGCTAGTCACTTTTTTGAGTATTCCATTTCATTTCCTTTATTGATTTCTTAACACTCTCTTTTAATTATTTTTTAGTAGTTGTTCTAAGCTTACATGTATTTTTTCTTAAATTAATGTTCATTTTGAGTCAGAATTGTGCTATTTCATACATCGCTCTTTACACTTAACACTTCATTTTGCCAACTTCACTTCCCTTTTTATCCCATGACACCTCCTTTACACCTCCAGTGTAAAGACCTTATAATTGTATGATTACATTTAACAGCTGTGTAATTATATTGACATTAACCAAACATGATGAGACACACAAATAATCAAGGAAATGACTTCCAAGAGACAGGACACTCATGATTTATTTCTGATGCAGATGTTGGAACTATCATATAGGAATTTAAAATAATCATGATTAAAAACTGTAGTAGAAAAGGTGGAAAATACACATGAAATATGTGGCATTTTAGCAGAAAGAGAATTAAGAAAATGTCAAATGGAAATGCTAGATATGAAAGCATGAGATGAAAAATACTCTTGATTTGCTCATCAGTAGACTCAGCACAGCCAAAGAAAGAATCATGAACTTGAAGACAGACCAATAGAAATGACCTTATAATTGTGTAATTACAGTATTACAAAGTCATTGCTCTAAAATGGAGGGGTCAGAAAATAAAAAGGAAAGATTGAAAAGGCCCAAAACAGCATCGAAAAGGTGTGAGACAATATGAAGTGGTATAGCGTATGTGTAAATGCAATCCTAGGTGGAAAAGGGACAGAATGGGATAGAAGAACTATTTGAAATTATTGGTTAATAATTTTCCAAATACAATGAAAGACATCAAATTACTAATCACAGAGGCTCAGAGAAGCCCAAGCAGGATAAATATCTTTTTTCCCAAACCCCACACTGTTAGACATATCATATTGAATTGATAAAATTCAGATAAAGGAGTAAATCTTGAAGGCAGCCCAAATAAAATAGACCTATTACAGAGGAATAAAGTTAAGAATTACAGCAGACTTCTCATCAGAAACTATGCAAACAAAAAAACAGTAAAGTGACAACTTTAAAGTGCACAACTATAAAGCAACCCAGTGTTCCATACCACATGAAGTTATCTTTTACTTTTTAAAAAAATATTGTATTTATTTATTTATTAGAGAGAGAGTGCACAAGTGGGGGGACGGGCAAAAGGAGAGGGAGAAGCAGACTCCCTGCTGAGCAGGGAGCCTGATGTGGGACTCCATCCCAGGACCCTGACATCATGACCTGAGCTGAAGGCAGACACTTAACTGATTGAGCCACCCAAGCACCCTTGAAGTTATCTTTTAAAATAAAGGTGAAATGAAGACATTTTCAATAAATAAAAACTGAGAATTCATTACTTCTTGACCTATACAGCAAAAAATGTTAAAGGAACGTTTTCAAACAGAAAGTGTACAGTATCATAGACTTGAATGCACACAGAGAAATACATATCTCTGGAAATGGTTAAAATGAAGATAAATATAAAATATATTTTCCTTAACTTTAATCACTATGAAATATCATTGACTTTCTAAAGCAAAAATAGTAACAGTGCTCTTTGAGTGTATAGCATAGGTATAGATAAAATGTATGACAGCCTTAGCACAAAGAATGGGAACGAGGAATTGAGAATATACAATTGTTTAGTTTTTTATATTATATGTGAAGGATTATAGTATGATTTGAAGTTACACTATGATTAAAGATGCATATTGTACAACCAAGTACAACCCTTAAAATATTAAATTATAAATGCACAAATAAGAATATAATAAAGCACATGAAATCAAATAAAAATTTTTAATCCAAAAACATGATAAAATGGCAAAGGTGCACCAAACACAGGTGGAACAAATAGAAAGGAACCAGTAAAATGGTAGATTTTGATTCAACCATATCAATAATTACATTAAATGTGAGTCCTTTAAATACGCCAGTTAAAAAACTGAGATTATAGCTCTAACTATACACTGGCTATAAGAAACTCACTTTCAGTATAAGAGATGCACTTTAACTATAAAGACACAAATAGAATAAAAGTAAAATTATGAGAAAAAGTTATACCATGAAACACCGATCATAAGAAAGCTGGAGTGACTAGATTAATAACAAAGTGGACTTCAGAAAGTAGAATGTTGCAGGGGATATTCCATAATGATAAAGGGCTCACTTCACCAAGAAGATATGATCATCTTAAATGTGTATGTACTTAATCATAGAGCTTCAAATGCATGAAACAGCAATTGATAGAACTTGAAGGGGAAACAGACAAGTATATAATTATATTTTGACTTCAACACTACTCTCTCATAACTGATAGAATAAGTGGGCCAAAAATTAGTAAGGATATATAAGATCTGAGAAACACTTTAAACCAACTTGACTTAATTGACATTTATGTAACGTTCCAGCTAACTACAACAGAATATACATTATTTTAAAGAACATATAGAATGTTAATCAAGATAAACCATAATGTGGGTCATAGAACAAACCTAATACATTTAAAAAAGTTTAAATTGCACAGAGTATTTTCTCTGAACATAGTGGAAATAAACTAGAAATCAATAGGAGCTTATCTGGAAAATTACCAAATATTTCAGAATTAAGCAACAAATGTCTAAATACTCATGGATTAAAGTAGAAGTAAAAAAATATATATTATTTTTAATTAAAAGAAAATGAAACTACAGCATAACAAAAATTGTGGAATACATCTAAAGCAGTTATTAGAATGAAATTTATAGGAATAGCAAATGAAGTCAAAGCAAATAGAAGGAATAAAATAATAAAGGTAAGAGAAATCAATGAAGTTGAAAATAGGAAAACATTAAAGAACACCAATAGTAGCAAAATATTTTTTTAAGATCAATAAAATTGACTCACTTCTAGCTAGATTTACTAAGGAAAAGAGGAACAACCCAAATTACCAATGTCAAAAGTGAAAGAGGGGATGTCATTACACATCCTACATATATAAAAATTAAAAACTAGGAAACATTTCAAAACATCTTTATGCTCAGAGTTAGAAAACTTAGGAAATGAACAAATTCCTTGAGAAGTACAAACTACCAAAGGCCCCTCAAGAAGTAATAGATAAACTGGATAATTTCTATTAAAGAAGACGCTAATCTCAGATGGCTTTACTGGTGAATTCTGTCAAAAAAATTTAGGAAGAGGGGAACCTGGCTGGTACAACTAGTAGAGCATGTGACTCTTAATCTCAGGGTCATAAGTTCAAGTCCCACATTGGGCGTAGAGCTTACTTTAAAAATATTAGGAAGAAATAACGTTTAGTCTACACAAACTCTTTCAGAATATGGAACTGGAGGGGACACTTATCATCTCATTTTATAAGATCAGCATTACACTGAGACCAAAACTAGGAAAAAACATCTTAGTGAAAGAAAACTACAGACTAATATCTCTCATAGAGATGCAAAAATCCCCAATAAAATATTATCAAATCAAATCTAATATTATAAACAGGATAATACAGGATAATACATCATGATCAAGTGGAGTTTATTTTGGGGAATGCAAGGCTGGTTCAACATTCAAAAATCTAATATTCCAATTTACCATTCAGAAGACTAAAGAAGAAAAAAACATATGATAGTATTAATAGATGCATGAAAACCAGATGTCAGTACTCAACATCTATAAAAATTCACCCAAACTAAGAATGGAAGTGAACTTCCTTAACATGATAAAGAGCTTCTTCATAAAACTTACAGCTAACATCACACTTACCTATGAAAGACTGGATGTTTCTACTACAGGTGAAAACAAGGCAAAGATGTCTATTCTTACCAATTGTTATCAATGCTGCACTGAAAGTCCTAGCCAATGCATGAAGATAAGAGAAATGTATAAAAGGCATATGGATTGGATAGGAATAAGCAAAATTTTCTCTATTCACAGATTATCTGGCTTTATATAGAGAAAATGCCAAAGAATCTCCAAAAAAGGAATTAGAATTGATAAATTCTAGTTCAAATTCAAGGTTGCAAGATACACATTAACACACATATTCAATTGTATTTTTATATATACTAGCAATGAAAAATTACAAATTGGAAAAAAAGGGAGCCCTTTACAATAGCACCTAAAAACCCATGAAATACTTAGGTGAAAATCTAACAGGATATATGGAAAGTCTCTTAAAAGCTCTAAAACACATTTGAAAGAATTTAGACAAGACCCGAATAAATGGAAAAATATACTACATTCAAAGAATCAAAGTCACAATGTTGTTAATATGGTAGTTATCTCCCAATTTGGTTTATAGACTCAATGTAATCCCAGTCAGTGTTCCAATTAAAATTCCTGCAGGGATTTTTGCAGAATTCACCAAGCTGTTTTAAAATTTATGTGGAAAGGTAAAGGAACTAGAATAATCAAATCAATTTTGAAAAAGAACAAAGTTGTCATATTTACAGTAACTTACTTGAAGACTCATAAATCTACAGTAATTAAGACTGTGTTATTGGCAAAAGGAGAGGCACGTTGATTAATGGGATAGAATAGAGAGACCACATAGTAAAACTATAAAAACTTCTAAAAGAAAATGTAGAAGAAAATCTTTTGGTCTTGGGTTGGGCAATATTTCTTAAATGTGATCACCAAAAGCACAATCCATAGAAGAAAATATTGATAAATTGGATTTCATCAAAATTCAAAACATAGTTTTTTGAAAGATGCTGTTAAGTGAATGAAAAGACAAGCCACACAGCCTGGGAGATAGTATTTGCATGACACATATTTAATAAAACACTTGAATCAGAATATATAAAGAATTCTCAAAACTCAATAACAAGAAAACAACCCAGTAAGAGTGGGCAAAACAGTTGAACAGACATAAAGAACATATATAAGTGGAAACACCAAAGCTGCCCAGTATCATTAGTCATTGAGGAAATCCTTATTAAACCACAGTGACATGCCACCGCATATCTATTTGAATGGCTAAAACAAACAAACAGCAACCAAAAAAAGCTCAAGAAAACAAAGATGACAAATACCAAGTGTTGGTAGGAATCCTAAATAACTAGAACTCTCATCCATTACTGGTGAATATAAAGTGGGATAGCCACTTTAGAAAAAACATTTTGGCAATTTTATATAAAGTTAAACATACATGCTATATAAAATATAGTAATTTCACTCCTAGATATTTAGCAAAGAGAAATGAAAGTTATTGCCCACAAAGATGTGTATATTAAAGTTTATTACAAGCTTACTCCTAATCATCAAAAACTGGGGGGAAAAACCCACATGGCTTTTAACTTGTGAATGGATAAACAAACTGTTTTATGTCCATTCAGTGAATACCGATGTATGCAACAACATGAATGAAGGCCTTAAGAAGTAAATGAAAGAAGCCAGAATCAAAAGGCTGCATTCATTTGACATTCTGGAGAGGGCAGACATCAGGAACACAAGGTATCACTGCTTGCCAGGGGCTGGAGTGGCAGAAGTTGTCTAAAAGAGAGTCTGAGAAAATCTGGGAGGAGGGGTGATTGAACTGCAGTTGTCAAAGCCATAAAACGGTACACTAAAAAGGATGAATGTTACTATATGTAAATTCAATCTTAGTAAACCTGATCCTCCCCTCCCAGATCGGAGAGCACGTATGAGAACTAAGAAATCTTGTATAAATCAAGAAGTTAGCCGATAATGTTTCCAATTGATTAATTAAGAACAGCAGTGTATTTTTAGAGTTAATGTCCTATGATAATGTCCTAGAGAACAACAAGAAAAATAGTTAAAAGTGCCTTTGTGAAGTGAGACCGGGGAGAAGTGGGGAGAAGTGGAGTAGATGCTTTCTATTTTAATTCTTACTATATTATATATATATATTTTTACCATATGCACTGGTAGGGTTGGTTATATAAACAAAATATTTTAAAATAACAAGTAATTTGCTTTTGCAATATAAATAAGGGATTTCTGTTAAAATGTTTGTGTGTGTGTGTGTGTGTGTGTGTGTGTGTCATCCTCAGTCTGTAAAATGGCATATAAAGTAGAAAGAAATGAAATCAAATTAGGATAAATTAGACTGCGTTTAATTCATTAGCCTAGAGTAGTAGTCATTTCTTCTCTGGGCAAAGGAAATTGCAACTAAGGGACATCATCCATACATAGATAAAGCCCATTGTAAATGCAGCATTACTCACCTGCTCTTTTAGGTAAAAGCTTTTGGTTTGACTTGAAAGGTCATTTATCACCTACAAGGGAGCACTTATGGGCTGCTTGGGCTCTTTTTGTTGGTTTCCTATAGCATTAAACTTGCTTATGGAAAATTTTGCTTGCATCAGCAGTCTATGCATGGGCTCATTAATGCATTAACAAAGCTCATTTTGCTGAGTTAGATTAGAGGTACCCCTCATTCAGTAGAGTGTCATGCACACAGTGGGCAGTCAGCATTTTCTTGATTGTTTTCTACACAGTTAGGGAAAGTCACTATGGGTGTTTTGACCCTCTTCCAAGACAGATTTAAATATGAGGGGTAAAATTATGGAAAGATCATCAGGCTAGCGAGTCTGTTGGTTTACATTTCAGGATCAGGTAAGTTTCCAGTGTTGAGTGGGAGTCATCCTGTAATACTCATGTACCTGAATTTTTCAGGGACAACCCTGCTTTCAAATATGCTAGCCTATTTTCAGACCACAAATTCTAATTTTTGGTCTGGAAACCAGAGTTGCTGTAAGCTGTGGAGTAACAATGGCAGTGGGCATGTTGGTGTTCAATAGACTCCAGCATCAGTGTTATTTTAAAGGCCTATGCAGAATTGCTGACTGAAGATACCCCTGTGATTTCCAAAACAAATTCCTGTGAATGAAATACTTCTATAGAGTAAGGCATGATTTTAACAAAATATGATGATCTTAGTGTCATAGTATTAACATGTGTTCATTATAGGAAATTAGAGAAAAGTGTTGAAAAATGTAAAAATCATCTTTAGTTTTTAGCTTAGAGGAGACCACTATTAATATTTAGATGTATTTCCTTCTAGTCCTTATTTCTGTGCATATATATGTAAATTGAAATCATATCTTATATGATTCTACTTTTCATTTACTATTTACAGTGAGCAATTTCCATTCTGTTTAAATATTATTAAAAACAGGATATTATGCCTCATATGTTTTGTCAACATTTACTTACACATTTTGATTTAGGGAGATTTTGATTATTTCCAATTTTTACTTTTGTGAATAGTAACGGCAATGGAAATTTATTTATTTATTTATTTCTTTATTTATATTATGAACTAGTTTTTTTAATGGAGGAAGTAATACATTCACAAGATAAAAATATTCAACAATACAAAAAAGATATGTATTTATAATAATTCTCTTTTCATTCCCATTCCCCTAACTTTATCCCTCAGCTATCTTTTTAAATCATTTTCCTGTGAATCCTTCCAAAATACTTTTTTTATTATGTTATGTTAATCACCATACATTACATCATTAGTTTTTGATGTAGTGTTCCACGATCCATTGTTTGCATATAACACCCAGTGCTCCACGCAGAACGTGCCCTCTTTAATACCCATCACCAGGCTAACCCATCCCCCTACCCTCCTCCCCTCTAGAACCCTAGTTTGTTTTTCAGAGTCCATAGTCTCTCATGGTTCATCTCCCCTTCCGATTTCCCCCTCTTCATTCTTCCCCTCCTGCTGTGTTCTTCTTCTTCTTCTTCTTCTTCTTTTTTTTTTTTAACATATTATGTATTATTTGCTTCAGAGGTACAGATCTGTGAAGTGTGCAATGGAAATTTAAAATAAAATTTTGTTTTCCTGATTATTTTATAAAGAGGAAGTGGAAATACAGCCATGAAGAATATAAACATTTTTAGGATTCCTGAGACAAACATTTCAGATTGTACTCCCAAAAGTTTGTACCAACTGATGCTCTACCAACTATGAATAAAGATGAAATTTCACTGATAACCCCTTGCTAATTCTGGGTGCTGTAATTTACAAAATCATTTCTTATTTGGCAAATGGAAATAATGTATTGTCATTTACTTTGCTCATTTTTCCATTGATATGTCTGTCCTTCCCAAATTTATTTGTCAGACTCAAGAAATAATTGGTTGAGAAGGGAAAAAAATTAATGTAGTAACCAATATGAGAATTAACATTCTAGATACTTCCACTCTTTGATCATGCTCAGATGCCAAAGACCTTTTTTATAACAAAAAATTCCCATTTTGTTTGGGAGGTGCCAATTTTATCACCTTGAAGTGGCAGTGTTACTACCAAAGAGAAAGTTAAAGCCAGAAATGGTTGTCAAAACACTGAGAGTTATTTTTAAGGAATGTGGTTTTGGCCTTGAATGTTGAGCTCTGAATATAGCTTATAATTTGTAATAACAGGAGCTTAATTTTTAGTTTTTGTTTTTAAACATCTGCTGTGCATGAAATGTTTTATATAAAATATCTCTTAATCACATAAAAACCCTCTAAGATAGGGAATTATTATCCATGTTTAACCAGGGCATAGTCATATTTAGAGAGGTGTCGTAACTTCACAGGCCATGAGGCTGGACTAGCAGTGACTCCGGATTTCAACTACAGGGTGGAGAGTCTTCCGATACTCTGGAGCCCTGCACTACACCTTGCTGACGTCTGATAATAGTAAACTCAAATGAACAGAACTACAAAGATAAGGTTTTTCTTTGTTTCTTTGCTGTAGTTTTGTGTTGTTGTATTGTTTTATACTTGCTTAACATAAGAGAAGCAGCAAAATTGAGAAAAGACAATCTGCCTTAGCCTTCCCTTTTGTTCTAATATGAATTCTTTGAGACTTCTCTGAGGTCTTCTAATTTCTTTTTATATTGCTTCACTTTTATGTCTTGAGGTATATTTGTATAGCTGCAATAAAAACAGTTATTTTGTCTAATACTGCTTTGATAAACAAAAGAAACTGTAATTCCAGAGAAAGCCATATGACCCACCTTCTAAAGCAGCTATGATAATCCTGAGAAGTCTGAGATTTATGTATATATTTTTAAATTATGTATTTAAAAATTTCATTTCCCATTCCTCAGCTCTTACTCCCAGTTACCTTCTATGAATAGAGGGGCAGGCAATGCTTCCCGTCTTATGCTTGCATAATAGGAGTTCTTCATACTATCTAAGCCAATCTTTTGAGTTTTGGGGTCAATGTCAGAGAGGATCAGCCTTTAAGAAAAAATTTTCTTTCTAAATCACTTGCCCTCCTCTTCCCCTTTCAACTCTTCACTTACCAATCTATTTTTAGTTAGATCATCTTACTTTGGATAGTTTCCTTTTATTTCTAGATTGAGAATTATCTATTCCTTACCATATCTGATCATATAAATGAGTAACTGTGGATCATGATAAAAATTTCTGACAAGTGAACCCCTGAGAACTCAAGGACTTTAACTTTTCAGTTTTCTTTGCTACTTTCGTTCTAAACTTTAGTTTTTCTCTTTTTCTATCTGCATATTCTTTTAGCCCTGTAGTGTGACTATTAACTATTGATTACTTGTTTCTTTACTGATTACTTAATCGCCTCCCTTAAAAAAGCCAAAGCTTCATTAGCTTTAAAAACTTATGTTTTTATCATTAACTTTTTGTGTTTTATTTCATCTCTCCCAAATAGATTGACCATGTCATGTGCTCTTTTCCTTACATCACCAACTTCTTTGTGATCCTCTCCCATTTGTTTTCTATCTTTTTTACCTCATGGAGATTGGAAACACAAAACTAGATTTCTATGAATTAATGGACCTCCAAAGTATGAACTCAAGATTATTCACTTCAGTCCTTATCAGAATGATACAGTATTTTCCTGAACAATTTTCTTTGTGAACTCTGATTCCAGGACAACAACTTCTTTTTTCTCTGGGTATCAAACACTCTTTTGCTCTTTCTGATACCACATGGTAGGCATGGATGCATTCATTTCTTTGGGTCATACAACTTTAGAACAATTAGAGATCATCAAATTGAATTCTCTCTCAGACAGATCTGTTGAGGACACAGAAGCCTCAAAGGCCACATTAATAGAACCAGGATTAGAACCTCAGGTCTTCTAACTTGGACCCTAAATGCACCAGACTGGATTAGAATAACTGCACTGTTCTCTCCTCTTTACCCAGGTTCATTTCTTTGTGCAACACAATAGCAATTTCTGCATATCACTACAAGATGTTGCTGAAAATTGTATCTTATGGGAGTTGGTTATAATTGGTCATAATTTCCCATGAGAACAATACTAAGAATGGTATGCTCCTGATCAAGAGTTTATGATCAAGTATATCATAGCTATGACAAGCGATATATTGAATTAAAGGTCTGTAATGATCCAAAAATAGTATTTCATCCTCCAAGTCTTGTAAAATGCACCCTAATGTGCAGATTGATCAAATATAGTGCTAAGCTCTGTACCCCAGTACTGATGGAAGCATTGCCTAGAGTGAGCTCATTGAGTTGAGACCAAAAGGTCCAGTAGCCTGTTCACTAGACAAGGAAGTCCCTTGTTAGCCAGGACTACTGATCTGGGACTATTAGCTTTCTTTGTAGCTTAGGGGGGGGTGGCTATTATTATTCAGATTTTTCAGTTTTCCAGAATATCCATACTGAGTAAAAATAGCACTGTGGAATATTGCCTTTTCCATTTTAGAGAACATTCTTATATGGGTTGTGGCCATTGATTGTGAACAAAACAAAGTACAGGAATAGGTTGGGCACTCAAGCTCCACTTTCTGATACATAGTCAACCTCCAGATTCACAATTTGTTTCAGAAAAAGATAAAAGAAATTTAACATTATAAGAAGTCATTATAATTTTTGACATTTGAAATTTTAAAAAGATATCCTTGATCTTGGCAAAGTCAGTCTATAATTCCTTTATGTTCTTCCATACTTGGTTGGTATTATAATAACCTTTTTTTAAAAAAGATTTTATTTATTTATTTGACAGAGACAGAGATAGCGAGAGCAGAAACACAAGCAGGGGGAGTGGGAGAGGGAGAAGCAGGCTTCCCCCCGAGGAGGGCGCCCGATGTGGGACTCGATCCTAGGACCCTGGGATCATGACCTGAGCCAAAGGCAGACGCTTAACGACTGAGCCACCCAGGCACCCCAATAACCTTTCTTTTTTGAAATGATGGTAATAGAGGGTGCTTCTCCTGGTCCCCAGTGTTCTTCCTTGGGGAAAGCAAAAATTTAGTGCAACCCTGGTTGAGTCCCAAAATTATTTTTGAAATTTAACTGGTTGGTGAAATCCCCAAATCTGGTAACCACTATCAAGTATGATTTTATGTGAATATCAATAGCTATATGGCCAGGAGCTGACAGGTCTGGAATGCACTCATGCCAGTGCTTGGCTGAAAGCCTGAGGGTCCCGGTAACCCCAGCAAGGGTTGGCAAGCAGGTCAGACAAAGAGGAGGCAGAAGTCCCGGGACCTTGTCCTGGGGAGGGCTCTGAGCCCCATCCTGCAACTCCAGGGAAGACTGAGCTTTTCCAACAAGTGGCTGAGTCCAGGGGCCCTGTGAGGCTGTGTCTAGAATGCTGAGATGCCTTTTGGGACTGAGGATAGAGTTCCACGTGGGGGGTGGGTGTGACAAGAACACATTAGCAAAGTGGGGGCAGGTTAAAGCCTGTACATTTCAGCCCCACAACAGGAGACATTTCCCACTGTTGTTGAGGACTCCGTCAGTTTCCCCAGGCTGATGGAGGCTGGCTAGAGGATATTTGATGACTGCTGAGAGGGTAGGGTGGGACTATGGAGGAGGGGAGTGGACTGGGTATGGTGAAGAACAACTGTGCTCCTCAGGACTCACCTCAAAGAAAATTACCTGCCTGCTCCTCTCCCCTCTCCCCCAGGTTGGATTAAGCAGTACTCAGCCTCTGTGCCCCAGCACATTGTGCACACATCCCTGCCTATCTTACCACACTATCATAGTGTGCTTTAACTCTCCAATTCCTTTAGGGAATGGTCTTTTTTCTTTTCTTAGCTCTTACCATGATATTTGACATATATTTGGGAAGGTATTTTATATGTCAACTTGGTTAGGCCATAGCACCTGCATATTTGGTCAAACACCAGTCTGGATGTTGTTGTGAAGGTATTTTTTAGATGAGATTAATATTTAAGGCCGTAGACTTTCAGTGAAGCAGATTATCCTCCATAGTTGGGTGGGCCTCAACAAATCAGTTGAAGGCCATAAGAGAAAACAAACTGAGGTCCCCAGAAGAAGAGGGAATTCTTCCTCCAAACTGTCTTCAGACTTGAACTGCAATATCAACTCTTCCCTGCTGCAGCCTACACTAGGAATTTTGGAATTGTCAGCCACCACAATCCAGTAAGCCAATTCCTTAAAATAAATTCTCAGTGTCTCTCTCTCTCCCCCCCCCGTGTGTGTGTGTGTGTGTGTGTGTGTGTGTGTGTGTGTACATGTATGTATACATATACATCCTACTGGTTCCATTTCTCTGGAGAACCGTGGCTAATACAATATTCTTTAATAATTTAAAGACATTTTTTAACATCTAGAAATCTACCATAGAGTAATTCATTTATCACCTGTCAAAGAGATTTATTTATTAGATTTATTTATTATCTAACATCACCATCAAATCCACATAAATTTAGGGATTAGGTGTATTTAAAAAATCATAAACTGGATGGGAGATTTCCTAAGCTTGAAGGTAAAGGAAGAAAGTGCCAAGGAAAAGATTGATTGATACAATTTCCATCTGTCACATTAGTTTTTTTGATAGCTATAAGTAAAGCTCCATAGAAAGATATTTGGAGAGAATGTTAACAGTAGTCATTTTGGGGATATGGGATTAGGAGTGACTTATTTTATTTTACTTCTTTATGTTGTATATATTACTTGACTTCTTTTTGACAAGGGACAAGTATTACTTTTTTTCAAAAACTATGAAGATGGTACATTAGGAAGAAGCAAATAAATGTGAAGGTGGGAAAAGTTATATGTAACACATATGGCAAAGGATTTCTATCTTTATAAAGAGCTCTTTCAAATTGAGAAGAAATTTAAGACTTATCAAAGAGCTAAATGGCATGAACAAAAAATTCACCCAAGAGGGTGAATCCAAAGGAAATATTTGAAAAAAAAGTTCAACCCCAATCGTAGGGAAGTGCAAATTAAAATAAGATGCAACTTCCATCCATCATTTTATTAAGATTTTAGTGAGAATATCTAATCCTGACAAGTCTATGTGAAATGGGTACTTTCATATAGGGCCAATGGAAATCTTAATTGGTACAACTTTTCTGGAAAGCTATTTGACAGTGTCTATCGAGAAGTTCTGATGTTGTAATTCCACTTGTGGGACTCTAGCCTAGGAAACTAAATTTGGTTAAAGATTAATCCACAGAGGTATTCAACACAGTGTTATTTAATTGCAAAAATTGGAAACTTTTTTAAAAGCCTGCCGTACCTAAACGCAGATATACCTCAAGATGAGCTTAAAAAAAAAAAAAAAAGGAATTTTACTGAGTGAACCAGGAAACATGAACTCTATAAAGGATTCTCATTGTACTTTTGACTAATAATTTACCCATGTATTTATTCATTTATTCAATAACATTTTCAAATTCTACTAAAAAAATTGGAAACAAGTGAAATGCCTAAAAGCAAGAAAATGCTGGATGTCATTCAGTTACACCAATGGAGGGTCTATAAATGCCATCAAGCGACAATAAAGAGGAGATTATAAAAGCTCATGATATAATGCTGACAGAATAAAAAGGAAGCATGTAAAATTATGTTTATAGGTAAGATTCTACTATGGAAACCTATTTAAAAAAAAAAAAAAGACTGGAAGATAATGTACCACAATGAGAATAGTTACAGGGTTGTGAGTCTTTTTATGTGTTTGACCATTTTGCATTCTTCTGTATAGTTTTTTAGACTTTTTAATTTAATACATGTTTCTTGGTTTTTTATCATCTGCCATACCCTATTGTAGGTGTTGGGGATGTGATGATAGATGAGGCAAGGAAGGTCCCTGCCTTCATGGACTTTTCATTCTAGTGGGGCTGGTACAATAATTCAGCTAATATACCAGAAAGGATGGGGAACAGATAGATCACTCTTCAAGAGGAGTCTGAAAATTTCCCTGAGGTGGTGATATTTGAGCTGAGCCCCAAGAATTAGGAGAGGAAGCGCACTACAGGCAAAGGGAACAGCCGGGGGGCGGGGGAGGAAACATGAGGTGGGAAAGAACTTGTTATCTAGAGCAATGAAAAGGAGACCAGTATGTCTGAAGGGTTGTGTGATAAGAAATGAGGTTCAAGAAGTGGGAAGAACCCAACCCAGACTGACTAGCCTATGAGGTCCCAAATAATGACCGTGGACTTTGTTTTTTTTCCTAGATGTACTTAGAATCCATTGAACGTCACTCTTTTCTTAACTAGAAGACAATAATAATAATAAAAAAAAATCCCAAGACTGAGAGAACAGTTTGATGAGGAGCCATTTAGGCTGGCAGCCCAAGAACGTAACTTCTCAAATTAAAGGAGAATTACATGGGAGGGTGGCAGAGGAAATGTGTCTTGTGATTAGGAACCTGTTCTTTTTGACATGATGCTTTGACATCGGAGACCCCAAATGAGGTCCTTTTCTTCCGTCCATGGCTACCAAGTCTAAAGCTGGCCAGAGGACTGCAGGAAATGTCCTCCCTAAGGAACCAAGGATGTACTCTAAGAGATGTCACACTGTTCCCAAAAGTAGTCCTCACGCCACTGCCACCCCTGCCAGTCTGCTGCTCACTACTGCCTTGGAGGCAGGAAGGAAAAGGTTGTCCTCTCCCCCGCTCAGAATTCTTCTGCATTTTTATGCTTTCACAGGGATGTTTCAAGAGAATCCACACAAATAATATTGTCATCCCCCCTTTTTAGATTATGTCCCTTTATGGTTGGCTTATTTTTTTACCATACTGTACGAGTTTAGGGGATAATGTTACTAATATTAGTTTTGGAAAAGCCCTTCTTTGACAAGTGAACTTTTTAGTTAATAACTATGCTGATAAGCAAAAATGTTAAACTGATCATTTTTCTCTGTTAAGAAGTTTTTAAATTGCACCAACAGCTTTTTGAGATTATGCCATAGGACATGTCCTTTCTGTATCTAGTCTCCATTTTGAGGCTATAAGTAAATAAATAACATAATCCTGGCCAATTTTAAACTCTACTCTTTTTGTCAGCCATTTAAACATTATTGGGAAATATTTTCACTTCTATTTAGTAGAATCAGATTGCTATGCTGTGGTACTCTTGAATAGCTTTTGGTCTTGCGTACCATTTCTGTGATGGTGTATATATCTGTGATTGAGGGATTAGGCAAGACTGGGTGTCTGGCCTAATTAGGAGAGGCGGTGAACTTCCCCTCTCTTCCTAAAAATATTGTGCTGATATTGGAAAAAAACATTAGATTCTCATATGATACACAACAAAATCAATCATCTTCAGTATCAACTGGAGAAATTTTGTTGGATTATAAAGTAGTAGGAGCCGTTCATCCACTGAAATATCAGTGTGGGAATTTGGAGGTTATAAACCTATCCCCTTTGGGTGCTCTCTCTTTTTATTTATCATACATAAGATAACCCTGTAGCTAGTTGTACTGAGAATTGTGACATGAGCTCAGAGCATGAAAAGACTATAAAACTGGGGTCTTTAGAAATCTTTCAGTCTGCTTCCTGACCTTATCATATTTCAGGCAAGGAATCTAAGATGTGGAGACATTGTAGTGTTGGGTGGTTTGTGGTGGAGGTGGGCTGAAACATCTGGTTTCATCTAGTGTTGCCTGTGGACTGAGGGCATTCAAAATGGCTAGTCCTGTCATTCAAAATGTGCTGGACCCTTCCTAATTTGAGCCCTGCAGCTGGAAGTGAAAACAGTTGTCCTGGATGGAATCCCTCCCATGAGAGTGGTTCCTTTCTGAATGTCCTTGGATACAGCCTGGTAAATAGAATTTCTAAAAGTTGCATCTCTATTGAAAACTCCTTTGGCCAAAAAGTTTACCTTCGTGTTGTCCATATTTTATTAATGCTGCTTTCTTTATCATATTTTTCCTCACCATGAAGAAAGAGAAATGATTTGAAATGACCCCATGGCAAGAAAATCAAATGTTGAAAAGGAATAGAAGGGAAGCTAGGTCTTTGCCTGATTTCCTTTGACCCTGTCTGGCTTTCTTTTACACACACTAGTGCTAGTTGTCTTGGTGTTCTTTTCGTATTCAGCACATGGATGAGCTTGAATTGTTCTTTTGTTAACTCAGAAGCCTGCAAATGATGAAAAGATTATATATTCAGCAGGTCAAATTTGAGGTGGTTTTCTGAATTAAAAAAAAATGTGTTCTGTAGCCTGCTCTAAAATTAGGGAAATTGAATCAACTGATGCCTGGAGAAGAAGAAAGGGTATGTGTCAGAAATTTGTGTAAGGCACTGGTCAATAGATATTTTAGCATATAGACCCAAAATGCAGGCAACTGACTTACTGAAAATCGTATCTAATTCAAAACAACTAATATTTCCCAAGCAAATATTTGGCTTTTAACTCTTGTTAGCACATTAATACAAATCGATGTATTTTGTTATTTTTCTGTAGTCGGTTGGTTTTTACATTTCTGGACACCACGGTGTGCTTGCCATCACATGTAAATATGGATGAAAATTTATTTTCTGGTTGATTAGGAATGTGCACATCCTTTGGTTTCATGTGGGTAACAGATGTCTTGTGAGTAACAGATGTCTTGGCTTTTACAGACTAATTGGCAAAATGGGGAAAAGGGGCTAATTAAAGGGGTGGGAGGAGACACAAGAAAAGGGCAATCTTTCTTGTGGGGAAAACTCTAATCGACCTCCTTATTCTGGGTAATTACCTCCTTCTTCAACTTCATTTGCTATCCCTTTCCATATGACTCAAGTACATTATAATGGGAAAGTACAAAATAAAGAAACATAAGGCTGGACTACTGTCTGCTAACAGCCAGATTTATCCTGTCATGGAATATTCTAGTATAATTGACTCAATTAACATCAGTCTTTTAAAAAACAAAATATGAAAGCATAAGTCTAATCACTAAGGTCAACTTATGTTTTAATTGGCAGCACAAGGGTTCTATGTTGAGGGTGGTTGATATAAATATAATTTAATTATATACCAAATGTGACCATACAGTGGTTTGGTGGGAAACGAAAAATTCAAGACTGAATATGTTGTATGTTAGCTATACATCTTAGGTTCCCTTTAGTTTGCTGTTTGTTCTGTATCAGTGCTATAGTACTGCCAGTTGACCTGGAATAAATGAGAACATTTAGCAGATGTTTGAAGCTATCATCAACAAATTCTCAGTTTTGTCAGTGTTTTCCATTGTGCATCATTTAAAGTAAGGTGGCATTTACTGTGTCTTAACTATGTCACCTCGGTCTGAATTAATCTTCTGATAGGTACATTTTACTTAAAACTGGAGGAAATTTTTATAGCTTGTTAAACATGCAATGAGTATCCACATTATTCCTTGGTAAGAGCTATTATGTAATCATTTTTGTAAGGAGCTAGTAGTATTTCCAAGAAAAAGTATCAGGTTAGATTCTTAGAGGTTCACACTTAATACAAAACTCAGACAACCTGAAAGGTAAGGTTATTTATGTAGATGCACACACATGATAATTGACTTTTATTTAACCACCTGTCTTCCCAGAAAATAAGTAGGTTTTTAAAAATATCAACCGTGTTTTAAAAGGTAATTAGGATAACACATATCAAAATCTCAATTGTCGGGCGCCTGGGTGGCTCAGTTGGTTAAGCGACTGCCTTCGGCTCAGGTCATGATCCTGGAGTCCCGGGATCGAGTCCCACATTGGGGGGGGGGTCCCTGCTCAGCAGGGAGTCTGCTTCTCCCTCTGACCCTCTTCCCTCTCGTGCTCTCTATCTCTCATTCTCTCTCTCTCAAATAAATAAATAAAATCTTTTAAAAAAATCTCAATTGTCAATTATTAACTTCTTTCTGCTGTATTAGAATTATATTTTATTCAATTGCTAGAAAGATGGGAAAATGTTTTATGGACTTGTCTTTTAAAAAAATAAAAAAATATGTATCAGCTTTGGTAGGGTAAAAACAACATTGCTTGAGTAGTTTAATAACTGCTACATTAATTCAGGGTCTTGATCTTTTTGAGCACTATTTCATTATCTATAAAATGGAGATGGTGACAGCTAACCCCCACACTTGCACTGGGAATTTTACATAATGATAAAGACACATGAAACTAACATATGTTTAATTGTTGGGTGCTTTATACTTGTCTTCCTTCAGTGGACCCATATTCCATAGTTAGTTGCCTTGATTTCCACACTAGGCTTCTCTTGGAAATAGAAAATTCACAGAGACTTTGATGAGGAGTCTAGTAACAACTGGTTTGAGACTGTGGTTCAGAAGACATTCTTCCCAACTTCAGCCCCTTAAAATATGAGGTAAAGAATAACCACAGTGGATTAAGTTTCTTCAGTGTCAAAGAGTTTTCCGTATTTTGTAATTGTAAATTTCCATGAATTATAAAATCATAGAGTCATAAAATGTTGGCACTCTATGAGGTTTCAGGATTTGGGGATCCATTGCCCTGACCCCGGTTCATTTCCCATTTTCAGAAGAAGGCACCGAGGCCCTGTAAGGTTAAATGTCTTCTCTAAACTCAATGAGCAAGTTAGTGACAGAGGTAGGACTGAGACCTTCTTTTTCTGAGTTCTTTATTTGGACCATGGCCAGACACCACCCTGCTGTGGGTCTATCTAGGTTCTAACCTGGGCTATTAAAAGAAGGAGAGCATTCAACTCATTCCACAAGTAGAAAGGGATGCATTTCTTTGTTCAGCCTTTTAAATGGTCTGTACACCCTAGTTTATTCAGCCATTCCTTTATGGATTATGAATGTATTTCAGTTGTTAGCATAAGACAACCAGCTTTACCTCCTCTAGTAGGAAAAGTCATAGTTACTAATGTTTACATAGTACTTCCTGTGTACCAGACATTGTTCTAAGAGCTTTACGTAGATTAATTTATTCTTCACAACAACAGTATGAGGAGGTATATTCTTCTTCTCGTCATCTTTTATATAAGGAAATGGAAGCATAGAGGGGACAAGTAATGGCCAAGATTCAAAGCTAGTATAACCAGGATTTGAAGGCCTTTGTCAGATTGGAGTTGAACTGTACTAGAGAAAGATTTCACTGTCAGAAGGCACCTGAGTGGATGGATTCTCATTATATGAACTCTCTTTTATGCAAGGAAAGTGACTTAAAACCTTTTTCAAATCACCTGGATTTTATATATCTAGCTCTACTGAATCCTAATCAATGTAGATGATAAGGTTTTACTGTAGCACATAAATACCAACAAATGAGTACAGTTTGACTGTTGAACAACATGTGTGTAAGGGGCACCAACCCCTCACACAGTTGAAAATCTGCTTAATGTTTGACTCTGCCAAAACTTTATTAATAACCTATGGTTGACTGGAAGCCTTACCAATAACATAAGCAATTAACACATTTTGTATATTACATGTATTATATACTGTATCTTACAATAAACTACAGAAAATAAAACGTTATTAAAATCCTAAGGAAGAGAAAGTACATTTAGAGTATTGTACTGCATGTATTGAAAAGAAATCCATTTATAAGTGGATTGGTGTGGTTTAAACTCATGTTGTTCAAGCAACGGTCAACTGTAGATTTGTTTATATTAATCACCATTGGAATAAATGGAGGAGTGAGCTATTTTGCTTGGTCCAATGTTGTTAACAAAAGAGTATTTTATTTTATGACTGTATTTCTTTTAGCCCATAGTAATAAACATGTTTATAGAGAGGGGAGGTATTGTACCAATCAAGAGAAATTACTAAAGAAAAGATAATTTTTGTTGATCGATATGTAATTTGTTCTTTCTTACACACCTAGTTATGTAGGAATATTATCCATATCTGCTCTTATATTGGTATTTGAAGTTGAGTATAAAACTTGTCATTTATGTATCAAATATTGTACAGTTATAACATGAGCTCCAATTTCATTAATAAGCAGTTTAAAGACTGATCTCAGAAAAAATTATTTTATTATAAAACTTGGTACATTCAGATAATTGTGGGGAGCAGTTATGATTTAACAGAAAGCTCATTAGAATAACAATACAAAAGTCTTATTTAGTGTGCTATTTAAAAACAATGTAATTAAATAAAATTTGAATAAATTGTCACAACCACTGAACTTCATGCTGACAGATACTTTACATCAGAACAGATGAATAGTGCGCCACTTGGAACATGTGAGTTCATGTGTGTGTGGGGGGGTAAGTGCGGAAGGTTGAGGAAATTTGTGCAGTGGACAGATTAGCAAAGTCTAATTTTTGAAAGTTTTATTGCTGTAGATTTATTAAATTTTACTGTTGATGTGTTTTGCTTCATGGAATAGATGTATTCATTAAAGAAAAGTGCCTGAAGGTCATGGTCTGTGTTCAAAAGACTCTTTTTTTAAAGATTTTATTTATTTATTTGAGAGAGAGAGAATGAGAGAGAGAGCATGAGAAGGGTGAGAGTCAGAGGGAGAAGCAGACTCTCTGCTGATCAGGGAGCCTGATGCGGGACTCGATCCAGGGACTCCAGGATCATGACCTGAGCTGAAAGCAGTCGCTTAATCAATTGAATCACTCAGGTGTCCCCCAAATGACTCTTATTCTACGATGTATTTCTTAGTGAAGAGGGGGAAGTGTGATGGCTCATTAATGCCTTAAAGGTACTAAGACAATAGCAATAATACGAACATATCTTTGAATAGAAAGGTAAAGAGTCACACTGCTTTTTTTTTTTTTAGAGCTATAAATTTCTATGGTTAGGTTTGTGTTTAGCACATTCACTTAAAAGTTGAAGGGAGAAAGGGTAAATGAACAGAGCACACTGGGTGGTTTGGTTACTCAGATCTCTAACCACACTTTACAAGAGATGCTGGACAGCGCCCCTTGGTCGCTGTGTTACTGTATCCCAGCGTTTCACGGGAGATGTTGATTTAGTAATAGGCCAATTGAGTTTAAGAAGGAGGGACTTCGACCATGGCTGAGAAAATTGTTTTATTTTTATTTTTATTTTTAAAGATTTTATTTATTTATTTGAGAGCAAGAGAATGAGAGAGAGAGGGCACGAGAGGGAAGAGGGTCAGAGGGAGAAGCAGACTCCCTGCTGAGCAGGGAGCCCGATGTGGGACTCCATCCCGGGACTCCAGGATCATGACCTGAGCTGAAGGCAGTCGCTTAACCAACTGAGCCACCCAGGCGCCCGTGAAAATTGTTTTAAAATATGGTAGGAACTGAATAAATTCACAAAAATACAAGCAATGGTAAACGAAGGTTGGGCCGCTGGTTTAATAAAACGCATGACTGAGGGGTACTAAGAGCAGTAGCTTATGTTTATCCAGCGCTGTTCATTTAAACCCTTCCTCAATTTTCATTAAGATTGAATTCTTATATTCAAGTATGATGAAATAAATTTGCATGATATTTTCTATATCTTAAAGCTTTTTACCTTACACTTTCCAGGATTGAAGTGTGTATGTCTTTTGTGTGACTCTTCAAACTTTACCTGCCAAACTGAAGGAGCATGCTGGGCTTCAGTGATGTTGGCCAATGGAAAAGAACAGGTGATCAAGTCCTGTGTCTCTCTCCCAGAACTGAATGCTCAAGTCTTCTGTCATAGTTCCAACAATGTTACCAAAACGGAATGCTGCTTCACAGACTTTTGCAACAACATAACACTGCACCTTCCAACAGGTAAGGCATTCCTCTTTGTTCATTCAAATTTAATTTTACTAGTGGGAAATTATAAGCATGGTAGAGATCAAGGTGTTGGTTGTTACTTTAAATAAGAAAATCTGTTTTACAGTTCTCTCCTTTTTTTGACTGGTGATATTCTCTAGAGCCTAGATGAGGTTGATTTTTTTTGTTTTGTTTTAATTGCACAAGACTGTCAAAACATTGACAACAGCATAATAATTTTGAAGACATTTGTCCAAGTGAATTTTATTTTTTGAAGTGATTAATGGACCTAAAGTTAAATGTCAATTTGTATGGATTCTTGTGAAGCAAAGAAATTAAAATGTATACCAAGAAAAAAAAGAATAAGGAGCAAAACTAAAAGTAGTAGATTGCCTACTTTTATGGAGACAAAATCTTTTTTTCATGGGCACCTTCTTCATGTCTTCTTTGCCTGCCCGCACTCAAGTGCAAGCCCTCATGAGCAGAAAGATGGAGGTAGAATGGAATGTAACTCTTCATTATTGTGCAGAAAAATTCCCGCCTCCTCCCCCCAATTTCATGGCATTTTATGCTAATTTACAAGACATTGAAAATCTTAATCTCGTTTTTTATCAGTAATTTGGAGTCTGAAACTTTGGGGGATGTTAAGGGGCAAGTAATTAAAATCGCAAGCTAATTTATGACATGAAAGTATTCTGTGGCGAATTTTCTTTAATGTGTATTAATTCAGTAATAATATAGTGCTGATTGATATGTCAATATCTACACATGGATACATAGTTCTTCCTTACAAAGTAACATTTTAAGGTACCGTTATCCAGTCTCAGGTGTTCCTCTATCACCGTATGAATATTCTACTGTAGTATTTTTTTTCTACTGTAGTATTTTTAACCTACTATTTTTTCTCACAAATTCACTGTCCCCCTTTTCTAAACTTGGCATCACTACCACAAATGAAAAACCAGTTTACTTACCATTAAGTAGAAGACGACTATGTACTTAAACAAACATAGCTACTGCATTCCAGTTAAGTATTTTGTATTTTCTTTTTGTTTAAAAGAGAGAAGAATGTGATGTTCGAGACATACTAGCACAAAATAAGGCTTTTTGATAAACAGAAAAACTAAGAGAACTAGAGAAAAAATTATCCTGTAATTCAATGTTATTTAAATCATGTTTGATGACCACTGCAAATCATCTCAAGAACCCTTAGAATCATTTCATGTGCTGCCACTGGGACTTGTCCCAATCTTTGGAAAACACTGTTCCAAAACATTACACTACCGATTGCAACCTCAGAAGTCATACCTGGCATATTTCATCCCCCAAGGTTACTTGCAGTCTTGATTTTTAGACCACGCTTACTCTCCCTGTCTCAGATTCCACAGGCTTCCTTGGTTTGGTGGTGATCTGGTATTTATTCTGGATACTTTAATTCCCTTATATTTTCTCCCATGGTTATCTGTGGGCCCGAGACACCCTGAAATGAAGGCTCCCTATATCTGATGCTGGTCTTCCCATGACCAAGATCCAAAAATTAAGGAGGGGGAACTAGGTCTGCATTAGCCTGTGGCTGTGGCATCTTTGAAGGGGCTTCCCAGTAATGAATTACCCACAAGACCACATGCTGCCAGTCAGTATGGACACAAGAGAGTACTTTGACCGCAACAAGAAAGGTCTTAGAGGACAAAATGGTTCATATGCAGTTGGGCAAATTAAAGATACTTAGTGCAGCTAGAATGTGGGTCCTTTCCAGCCTAACTATACACTCTGTCTCACTACTGAGAAGCTTATGTTCTACCCTCAAGTCCACGTAAGAACTAGTATTTTTTTAAGTCAATTTTATTGAGGTATAATTTAGATATAATAAAATGCACACATTTGGTTTGATAAGTTTTGACGCACACACACCACCACTTTTACATCGCTTCAGGATATTCACAGTCAATCCCCATTTTGACCAGGGCTGGACTGATCTATTTTCTATCACTATGGACTAGATACACTTTTCCCAGAGTTTCACAAAATGGAGGCCTTATGGAAGATATTATTTTGCCTTTGGCTTCTTCCACTTAGCGTGTTTTCGAGATTTATTCCTGTTGTGGGTGTATTTGTAGCTTGTTCCTTTCTTACTGCCAGGTGATATCCCATTATATGGATATATTACAGCTGTTGCTGTTTTACCCATTCACCCACTGAGGAGTACTCAGGTCGTTTCCATGTGGGGGCTGTTAACAAAGGTGCTATGAACATCTATGTACAAGTTTTTGGATATATATGTATTTTTTTTGTGAGAAAATGTCTAACAGTGGAATTATAGGGTTATATAATAAGTATTTATTTATTTTACAAATATAATCTCCCAAGTAGTTTCCAAGTTGTACTGTTTTACATCCCCAACAGAAATGTATGATAGTTCCAGTTGTTTCCTATTTTTATAGTCACCTGGTATAATCAGTTTTTTAATTGAATAAAATTTATTTATTTATTTATTTTATTTTTAAATAAAAACTTTTTAATTTTAATAAATTTTTAAATTTAATTTTAATTTTTAAATTATTTTATTTTTAAATTAAATTTTTAAATTTTTAAATTTTTTTTAATTCAAGTGATTGTATAGTGGTATTTCATTGTGGTTTTAGTTTGCATTTCCCTGATGATTAATGATGTTCAATTATTCTTAGGTGCATATTGGATAGTTGTGTATCTTCCTTTATAAAGTGTCAAATCTTTTCACATTAAAAAAAATTGAATTTAAAACTTCTTTATATATTCTGAATACAAGTCCCTTATCAGATATGTGTATTCTGACAATTTTCTCCCATTCTGGGGATTGCTGTTTTGTTTTCTTGAATGTGTCTTTTGCAGAGTAGATTAAAATTTGATGAAGTATATATTTTTATTGTTTATATATGTTTCATGGCTTAAAAGAGGACGTCTTTGTCTATCTAAAGGCCATAAATATTCTCTTTCATATTTTCTTCCAGAAATTTTAACATTTCAGCATTAACATTTAGGCCTATATTCAATTTAAACTTAATTTTTGTTACTATGTGAGGTTTAGGTGAAATTTTATTTTGTATATGGATATGAAGTTGTTCCAACATCATTTGTCGAGAAATCTATCCTTTCAGTTACCTTGCCACTTTGATTGAACATAAAGTGACCAAAAATATACGTGGGTATATTTCTGGCCTCGTTATTCTGCTCAAGTGTTCTGTATGTCTATATTTATGTCACTATCCAACTTTCTTTATTATTGTAGCTTTATAGCAAGTATTAAAATCAGGTCATGTGACCTCTCCAACTTTGTTCTTTTTAAAAATTGCTTTGGTTATTCTGAGGCCTTTGCATTTCCATTTAAATTTTAGAATTAGTTTGACAGTTTTTGCAAAAACACATGCTGAGATTTTTATTAGATTGAGTTGAATATATAAATTATTCGAAGAAAATGGTCATTTTAACAATATTAACCAGGATTATAGCACGTTTTCCCATTTACTTATTTTTCATCAGTTACTCTTAGCAATGTTTCGTAGTTGTAAGAGAACAGGTTTCATATGTATTTCCTGGAATGTATCTCTAAATATTACCTGTTTTTGGATGCTATTGCGAATGGTATTTTTAATAGGTCAACATTAATTGTCAGTATATGAAAATAAAATTAATTTTGTATATTGACCTTATTTCCCACAAGCTTGCCAAAATGAATTATATTAGTTCTAGTAGCTCTTTTAAAAATTCTTTGTTGTTTCCTACATACACAATCATCTTATCTGTGAATCCAGGCAATTTTACATCTTCTATTCTGATCTGTATGGATTTTATTTCTTTTTTTTTTTTTTTTAAAGATTTTATTTATTTATTTCAGAGAGAGAGAGAATGAGTGATAGAAAGCACGAGAGGGAAGAGGGTCAGAGGGAGAAGCAGACTCCCTGCTGAGCAGAGAGCCCGATGTGGGACTCGATCCCGGGACTCCAGGATCATGACCTGAGCCGAAGGCAGTCGCTTAACCAACTGAGCCACCCAGGCGCCCTGGATTTTATTTCTTTTTCTTGCTTTTTGCACTGGCTGGAACAGCTAATATGATGATGAATAGGAGTGGTGAGAGTGCAGATCCTTGCCTTTTTCCTGGTCCTAGGAGTGAATGCACGCCCTCTTTTACCATTAAGTATGATTTTAACTATAGGTTTTTGTAGACTCCTATTATCAATTAATGAGATTTGCTTTTATTCCTAGTTGGGGGAAGGTTTTTTATCCTATATGAATATTAAATTTTTCAAGTATTTTCATGAATGTATTGAGATTATAGCATGCTTTTTCTTCTTCAGTCTATTGACATGATGGAACAGGGAAGATATGTGTTGTCTAGTCAATAATTAATATGTCTACAAAAAATGCTATGGGACATTTATTGAATTAAAATTTCTTTACTTAAACTAAGAATTTTTGTCTTTTAGTGACATTGTATGGTCAACGGACATGAAATTGAACAGGATTGTATGTATAGTCATCTTGTGTCGGGTTGTTCTGTCTGTGAGGCAGCACTAAATGGTTATTAGCTGTATTTGGAACAGCAGCTGTTTGGGAAGGAACTTCCAGGCTGAGCACTGACACAGTCGGTGCCAAGAGCTCCACTGTTTTTGTGTCATCAGCGAGTGTGATTGCTATCCATCCCCTGCTCTGCCTAGTGGAGATTTACTAATTTCAGTTGTGGTTACATATATATGAAATATATAAAAGCACTCTGCAGAGTAAACTGTGACATTTCTACAGTGTTAATGCTCTGCATCACATTGGTGGACAAGAAAGAGAAGAAAAGGGAGGGAGGTCACCTAGAAGAGATTGGAGAAAATCTGGACTTCCCTTTTTGGTTCCTCTGAAAGCCAAGTGGACCCCTGCCTCTTTGGCTCTTTCACCCATGACCCCAGACTGTGGGGCCATTTCTGGGTATTGACTTGATGGAGGTGGAGTAACCAAGGCTTGGGATCTTTTAGCTGACCCTCTTTTGTCCGTTAAGTCCTGTGTGTAATGATTGGGCTCTTGCTTTGTCTCTTCGTGACAAAATTCCTACCTTGAATACAGCTCGGGACTTTTTCTCTCCCTTTCTCTCTCTGCTTGGGCAGTTGTAACTCAGCAACTGGAGAACTGTAGGCCTTTCCCTCTTTCGCTCTTTCCCTCCTAAAAATCCTTTTAAGTGTTTGGCTGTAATTCCTAAACCTTAGACTAGTGGCTTTTATACAGGTTTCCACTGAGACACACAGAAAAAAGTACATTTTATAAGTTTCCCTCAACCTGCATGCACACACAACTGAAATAAGAATTTTACAAAATATTATTACCCTTAAAATGTGTGAGGTACCCTATGAATTTTCCTTAGGTAGGAATGCTGGTCAGACCCCATTAATAGGTTGTTCACAGTTTAAGAAACCCCACTTTAGAATGTGAGCTCATGTTTTTTGGAACCATACCTGGAGGACAATTTTGGAGCCTGTATTTAAAATATGTTCCTCCAGAGAAGATTTACATTAGCTTCTGCTAGGTATCTGGGGATGCTAACCAACTGAAACCCATTCAGTGTTTTGATTAGGTTTATTTTGGTCAACATATAATATGAATTCAGGCTCTAAGCCTGCCTGTGGTACACACTTGGGGTGAGAAAGTCTTGAAGATATATATTTTTTTGCTATATCAAAGTCAAGGTTTAGACAGACAAATAGACGAGTATATACCCTGTCTCTCTCTACAGAACACTTTGTTTTATTTTCAATATAATTCCATTCATAGTTGCCTGATTTATTTGAGGGTCTCTGATCTCGCATTTCATTGTCTTAGGAACCATATTTTATCTCCTGATCTTGTGCTGCAGTCTGGTAAGCTAAGTGTGTAACCACCAGCAGCTGGCAGATGCCTCCAGGGTAAATAGCAGCCCCAGTGCTCAAGCACCTCTCTGGATTTTCACTTTATTTGTGGCTCTGAGCAATTCATTTCTTTTCCCACCAGCTTAATCATGTAATAGTAAAAAAAAGTTTTTCATTTATATTTTATTCAGCATTTTTGTGTGTGCTGTACCAAGAAGGGCTTCTGTGGACATCTAAAGTGTAACTTGGCAGGAATGGAAATTCCAGGATAGTTTATTTTTGAAATAATGCTGGCATAATTATCTATCCATCTGGAAGAAAACAGGGCTGTACCACAGTGTCATACCATATACAAAAATAAATTACAGCTTGATTAAATATCTAATTGTGAAATATAAAACAATTTAAATGTCAGAGGAAAATTTAGATAGAAAAAAGATTTCTATGACTTTATAGTATGGAAGCTGTTTTTAAATAAGACAGGAAATCCAACTGTTATAAAAGGAAAAGAGATATAATTGCATGCAAACTAAAATAAAAATGAGTAATGAAAGATAACATAAATAAAACCAAAGATAAGTTAAATATAGGATAGAAATATTTGCAGCATGTGTGACTAGAGAAAAAGTTAACTATGAGAAGGTAAAGAACCTCTTGTGTGTGTGCGTGCGTGTATGTATGTGTGCATGGCAAGAGAGTGGAAAGAAGAGAGAGGGCGCTAAATGAAAAAGTGGGCAAGAGACACAAACAGAAATTTTACAGAAGAGAATATTCTTTTTTTTAATTTATTCATTTTTGAAAGAGAGAGAGTGAGCACAAGTGGGGGGAGGGGCAGAGAGAGAGGGAGAAGCAGACTCCCTGCTGAGCAGGAAGCCCAATGCGCGACTCAATCCCAGGACCCTGAGATCACGAACTGAGCTGAAGGCTGATGCTTAGCCGACTGAGCCACCCAGGCACCTGGAAGAGAATATTATTTGTGGTCAGAGTATTGAAAAGATGTTCAACATCACTAATAGCTGGAGGAATGCAAATTAAAACAACCATTTTTCTTTTCCACCCATTAGATTTGCATAAGTTAAAAGAGTGATGTATAGGTCAGGATATTTTCAACTAAAAGTATCAGAAACTTAGATAATAATGTCTTAATAAGGGAGTTCACTAACTCAACGTGATCAGAAATCTGGGAGTAGATTGGTTCTATGATTTATTAACAAAGAGACTCAACAATGTCACCAGCCTATTCCCAGATTTCTTGTTATGTGAATCGGTAAACACCCTTATTATTAAGACATTATTATATAACTTTCTGATAATTTTATCTGACACTTTTTTCCTCATGTGTGTCTGCTTTTTCTAATACGGAAAATGTTGGGTTTTATTAACAGGGATCTCAAGGTTGAAGGATGACAAAGGTTAAGAAATATGATTTGCTCAAATTGGATCATCTAATAGAAGCCACCATGTTGAGCAGAGATATCAAAGGTCTCTTTGCTTATTGCAAGTTTATAGATAAGTCCATCTCCTTCTAACCCCAGAGAGGAGGTTTGGGCTTCTCGCTAAGCAGAGCAGGAAAAATGAAAGACCAACAAAAAACCTATTCCTGAGAAGATATGCACATAGCCTGGACATCACATGGATTTTAGGCCTGTGTTCCCATTGCCTGAGTGGTACAGGGACTCTCCAGAGAACAAACTTTCTTTAAGATAGTCCCAGACTTTTAGTGCCCCCAAGTCTGCAGAAGAAAGTACCAGCTCTCTAGAGGAAGGGACTTAATGTTAGGTCTCAAGCAGATAAAACAGAGACTTGTTCAAGAATGTAAGCAGTATATAATGAAGAATAAGCTCCCCAAGCACACAAGGATGCAAGGCAGCATGCATGAGCCAGCAGAAAAGAGCACACAGCAGAAAGACCACAAAGGTTTCGTATATCAAAATTATCAGAAAATAATTATAGACCAATATTCTGTTTAAAAAATAAGGCAGATTTGGAAATATTTTTAGAGAAGAGACGATTATAAAAAAGTGACCTACCAGATTTGAACAATAACAGAATAAAACTGTTTAAAATTAAAAATACAGTAACAAAAATTGAAAACTTAGTGGATAGATTTAACAACAATTAGTATAAGGAGAGAATTAGGCATCTGAAATATAGTTAAGAAGTTATTTTGTATGGAGTAAGAGAATACATAATGGAAAATATGGAAGAGAGGATAACAAATAGAGGAACACATAAAAAGGTTTAACGTGTGTTTTATATAGTGGTCCATAGGAGAGGAGAGAAAGATTTGGGCAAAAGCAGTCTCTGCAGAAGTAACAGCTCAGAATTTTCTAGAATTGATGAGCACCAATCTATAAATTCAAGAAATTCAATCAATATCAAGAGGAGAAATAAAAAGAGAGACAAACCTTGATATAACATCATAAAACTGCAGAACACCAAAGACAAAGCAAAATCCTAAAAGTTGACAGACAAAAAGGTAAATGAAATTCAAAGGAATTACAGAAGAACTGACATTATCTTTTCAATAGCAAAAAGGAAAAAGAAAAAACGTGGAACTACATCTTCAATATTCTAAAAGGAATTAACTGGTAACCCAGAATTTTACCCAGCAAAAATATCTTTTAAAGAATGAGGTTAAGTAAAAGACATTTTCAAAATAAAAAACACAAATAGGTGAGTTTCACATTATCAAAGTCTTTGATAAAGGAAATTCTAAAGATGTACTTCAGGCAGAAAGAAACTATACCAAAGTTCTGGCATGCAAGGAGGAATGAAAAACAAAAAAAGTGATAAATATGTGAGTAATTCTAAAGAATATTAATCTACAACAGCAGCAATGTCTTGTGGGGTTTAAAAAAAGATAAAATGGTCATTCAATATAAAAACAGCATATCATACATGTCAAGAGTGGGGTAAATGGAATTAATATTTTCTAGGGGCCGTGTTTTGTCTAAGTGGAGGGTAAAGATATTGTTACTCCTTATGCTTTGAAGTGTCCCTATTGTCATTTCTAAATTACTTCTAGTAGAGTGTGACTATGTTCCTTCTAATCCACAATAGGAAAAATAGAGCAATAAAAACTATCCAAAAGAAGTAAAAGAGAGAGAGAGAGAGAGAGAAGGAGAAAGAAGCACACAATAGATGTGACAAAAAGAAAGCATCCAAATGTCAGTAATAACTAAACAAAAATAATTTAATGTAAATAGACTAAACACAGATTACCAGATTGGAGAAAACAAATCCAATTAAATGTTGTTTTGAAAATGTCTTAAAAATGAAAGTTTATAGAAATGTTGAGGTTATTTTGATGGAAAAGATATACCATACATATTTTAAAACAAAAAAAAAGTTAGTTTATGTTAAGAGCAGACAAAATTAACTTTAAGGCAAAAAAATGTCCTCAAGTTAAGAAGGGTCATTTTATAATGATTAAAGTTTCAATTTACCAGGGATTCTTTTTTTTAAGATTTTATTTATTTATTTGAGAGAAAGAGAGAGAGTGAGAGAGAGAGCATGAGAGAAGAGAGGGTCAGAGGGAGAAGCAGACCCCCCCGCTGAGCAGGGAGCCTGATGCGGACTCGATCCAGGGACTCCGGGATCATGACCTGAACCGAAGGCAGTTGCTTAACCAACTGAGCCACCCAGGTGCCCTACCAGGGATTCTTAATAAATTTAAATTTCTATGTATTTAAGAATGGGACTCAAAAATAAAATATTTTGAGATCTATAAGGAGAAATACAGAAGTCCACAAACTCTGAGGGAGATTTTAATTTGCCACAGTCTTGGTAATTGATAGAACAAGTAGATAAATAATTAGTGAGACTTATATAAGGTTGAAACAAGATGGTTTACAAACAACCTAATTTTTAGAAAATTGTAATTTACCAAATCTGAATAGTCTTATGACAATAGAGAATCTGAATCAGTAGTTTGAAAAAGGTAGTAAGCAATATTTCTAGAAAGAAAATTTCAAAGCCCATGAGGTTCTATCAGAAAATTTTGATAGACTTCCAGGAACAGATAAATCTCACACAAACTCTTCCAAAGTGTAGACAAAGAAGAAACACTTCTTCACTCATTTTATGCATACTCTTGATATCAAAAACCCAACGAAGACAGTATGAGCTGTCTTATGAACATGTATGCAAATATGCCAACTTGAACCTGGAACCATATATGAAAAGGGATTCTGGGAACCACAGTACAAGGTTAAGGAAATCATTATTCCTCAAATCAGGGTAAGCATTACCCTTGGTGAAGGAATAAGGTTGTGATCATGTGGTGATATCTCAGAGTGGGGAAAAAGGGGGAAGGGGGATGAGGGGCTGCTGAGGCATGGAGTTTAAAATTCTTTTTATACTCAACCTATATAATGTATGTACATTTCTGTATATTCACTGTATTTCACAACAAAAGAACAACACATCAAGTTTCAAAGTAATGTTTGAGTTGAGGTTATACACTCTATGAACATCTGAGTTGGTATTGGAGTGCTGAACAGCTGAGGACATGATGTAACTCTTTCCTTATCAGTTGTTGTACAGTACTGTCTGACTTGTTTCTTTGCATATACGTTCTTTTTCTAACGAAAAAATCTAATAGATCAAAGTTTACTATGCCTGTAAATAAGTGTTTCAAGAAAGACATATTGTTTCCTCCAATACCCACTTAGTAGCAGGACCTAGACTTTTCACTGATAATATAGCTGTCCACCTAACAGACAATATTTTCAGCTACTCTTACAGATAAGTGTGGCCATATGACTAGGTTCTGGCAAATGAGATGAATGGCAGTGTTTTGGAAAACTTCTGAGAAGACCCGTTAAAATAGAACTGGCACATTCTTATGCCACCCTCCATCCTGCTGCCTGGATGTAAAAGTTGGAGTTTAGTGGCTGCCTTGGACCATGAGGATGCACCCTGGGGGTGGCGATGCGGGAGCTGACAGGAGCCTGACTGAAAACTTCATGGAGTCACCCTGCTAACATTGGACTACCCGTCTTCAAGTTTCTTTTCCATGATTGAGAAAAGGAAACTTCTGTCCAGTTTCCTCTATTATTTGTAGCTAAACCCAATTCTAATGAACAAAAAAACAACAAAACAAGTCACCCAGAGTTCTGTCTGCTTATGGGTTATATCCAGTCCACAAACAGGTTTTGTTTGACCTACGGTTTCTGGAAAAGGAAAGAAATGTGAATTTCTTTACATCGTTAAAAATTAAGAGTCTTAATATAAAACTTCTAAATATCTGGTTTGTCTTGAAAAATCAGGTGTGGCATCCTTGAGTTCTTCCTCATTTATTTGTTAGTGGAAACTGAGAAGTAACTCATTCTTCCTTAGTGGACATGGGCATTCCCTGTTGATTCATTTGATCAGTATGTAGCAAATTTTCATTCCTTTTTTTTAAGATTTTATTTATTTATTTGACAGAGAGAGAAAGAGAGCAAGCACAAGCAGGGGGAACACTAGGCAGGGGAGAAGCAGGCTCCCCACTGAGCAAGGAGCCTGATGTGGGGCTCGATCCCAGGACCGTAGGATCATGACCTGAGCCGAAGGCAGTCACCCAACTGACTGGGCTACCCAGGCGCCCCTGTAGCAGGATTTTAAAAATATATATTTTATTTATTTATTTATTTATTTATTTATTTATTTGAGAGAGAGAGAGAGAGAGAGAGAGAGAGAGAGAGAGAGTACAAGCAGGGGGAGGGGCAGAAGGAGGAGCCCAGGGAGAGGGACTAGCAGACTCCCCGCTGAGCATGGAGCCCAACTCAGGGCTCCACCTGGGGCTGGATGTGGGGCTGGATCCCAGGACCCTGAGATCGTGACCTGAGCCGAAAGCAGGAGTGGGCTGCTTAACTGACTGCGCCACCTGGGCACCGCAGTATGTAACAAGCTTATACCCACTGGCCTAGAGTTCCTGCTATCAATAGTTTAGTATATTTCTACTTCAGCATAGTTGAGTTATTCTGTTTAATACAATTTTATATCTTACTTTTCTCTCTGATTATTAAACGTATGTCTTTTTCTTGGTGAAGGAATCACATTTTGTGGCTTGATTCTCTCATGGCTGGATTGCATTTCAGTTTGTAACAAATGATTTCTTGTGACTCTAGGTGATATCAGAGACATGCTCAGAGAAATAGCTCTGATGTCAGATACCATCAAGAACACTCTAAAACTTTCCATGAAAAGTCTTACGGAATAAGGTCAGGAAATCGGGGCAAGAGAAACTGGTCTTTTTTAAAGATTTTATTTATTTGTCAGAGAGAGAGAGAGAGGCAGGCAGAGGGAGAAGCAGGCTCCCCGCTGAGCAGGGAGCCCGATGCGGGGCTCGATCCCAGGACCCCGAGATCGTGACCTGAGTCAAAGGCAGACGCTCACCTGACTGAGCCACCTAGGCATCCCTACTGGGTTAATTTTGATAGGAATCGCTATTTAGTTCATGCTTGCACTAATTACCACCTTTCATATGGAAATCGGCTATTCAACAAAAACATCCAAGTTCCAAGTATCTTTGTTCCCATTTTGCTACCAAAACATACAGTGCTTGAAAGGGTAAATGTACTAATAATTTTCTTTCAGATTTCATACCCTATTTTAATAATGTTATATTTTTTGCTTTCCAAATAATTGGTTTCAGTAAAGAAAAGTCACGCACAATATGAAAATATTGGGTGCTTTATTAACCTCAGCACAATTTCCACCTTCCTGTTCTGTTCTCAGTTGTGTAAAGAGGAATAAAGGAAATTGATTATTTATATCAGTCAGGGTAGGTAAACAATGCATATTGATTAGGTACATGTCTAAATTAGACTTTCATTTAAACCAAACTGAAGGATTACATCTGAAGGAAGATAAACTGCCAAAACATTACAATTAGATTTATCAAAAATTAATGATTTCAAAGGATGCTATAATTATAAAAATTGCAGATTCTGATCGTATTATTCTTTTGGGACTTTAAACGTCTTGTGATCTACAATCTTTTAAAAAATTCATTGTTGTTTTCGAACTTTCTTATGGTTTTCTATTTTAAATCAATTCATTGCTCTAGTCAGTGTTAAGGTGACATCTACCTGCTGAGAAATACTCACGGGACCCCTTGTGGAATTGTTCTGCCATCACATGAACAAATCCATTTATAGCTTATCCTGTGAGGATGCAGTGCGCACCTGACAGGTGTGCCAGACAGGGTTTTTTTTTTTTGTTTTTTTTTTCCCCTCTGTAAACTGCAAGGTGCTATGATTTTTATATTTGGGAAAGTGCTATGAAATATAAGCATACAAAGAAGTCAAACATGTGCTTTTAAAGTCTAATATAGGAAGCATTTCCTATCTCGGGAAATAAGTACACTGATTTCAATTATGAAATTTTATTCATAGGGATGTAATGGGAAATTGGAAGTAAAATTTATAATCAGTTCTAAATTGAGGATTTCACACGATGTGAGCCCCTACTCTCTCAGTTATGTAAATATTATTACCTGTTTGCAGAAATACTTTTTGGGTATTTATCACGTATGGGACACTGGGCTGGGTCAAAATAGGATTATTTCACATCAGTCTTTTTTCCAAGTGAACAAGCTGCTTTGTGTGAGTGTGTTTGCTGTGGGAGAATTTATAGTAGCATGAACTTCAGGACAGAGAAGCCTAAATTCTCCCTTTTGGTCAATGTTTTTAAATGTCTCCCCCGAACAAGTCTTTGCTGTGAGCTGGGAAAACAGTGCTAGGAGATACAGGTGCTACTTCCAAGGATCTTTCATGTTTTCCATGTAAAAGTTTGGCTTAAGGAAAAAAAAAATCTTGAAATATTCCTTGAGTAGTTAACTATCTAATTTTTTTACAAATGTGTATCATTTGAGAATATGTTTTGATGACAGATAATAAACTGATCTCAGTGCATGCACTGAAGTTAAGAACAACTATGGGGCTGATTTAAATTCTCCTTCCTACATTTTATTAATCTCATCTCGGCTGAAGTCAACATTCTACAGACCCTGGGCCAAAGATGATATTCTTCAATCTCACATTCCTAATTCCTTAACATATAAAAGCATTATTATTCTTAAATTCAGACAAAAGTAGACAAGAGAAGATTTGAAGATACCCAGTGTTCCTCGCATACTCCCCGAAGCCCAGCAACACAAGGAGAACTGCCAGGAAATACTTTGCTGTGTTGTGCGACCTGCGTGCTATAAAGTCATGAAATCATTCCAGGAGAAGACGGTGGATGGAAACAGCCATACGCAGACTGAACACTGAACAGTGGAATGGCCCCATCAGTAGTTCCTCTGATTCAGTTAAAAGGCAGAATATTCTTCTCATGTTATTTCTTTCACCTTCATTGCTCCGTTGAATCTCTAGATTAGATGATATTCTGCCCTCGTTCAGTGCTTGCTTGAGGTTCATGTTGATCAGAAATAATCATGTGATTATTCTTGCTCCGTGGAGAAGGGTGACCGTTTGCTGTTCCCTATAGTAGAGTATGTTGGAGGGATCTAACCGAATTCACTTCTCACTGGGTTATTCTTGATGACATTTATAAGGGTCACTGTGAAGAAGTAGGAATTTGTGAGTGTGGAATTACGTAGGAGCGTCAGACAAATAAAACCGGTATCTTTGACTTAGCAACTGAGACCCGTCCACTTCCCATGTGTAAGGACAGTTCCGTATGGTTTTATATTAGACTGATTGATCATGAATGGAATTCTTCATCATGATCTTTCTCTTATCTCCCACTTGCCTTGCTCTTATGTAAAGTTGTCTTCATATTTTTACTTTCGAAATTGCTTTGGAATTGCTCCCTAGATGGATCGTGTACTCCTTAGTAGAATTTAAATTCCATAAGGATGTGAACTGTGCCCCACTTTCTGGCATCTGTCCTAGAGGGTTGTTCTCGGTGCAGCATCATACAAAGCAATCCATTTGGATCCAGTCTTTTAGTAGAGGAGTAAGAAACCAATTACAAAATGTATTTTCATTACCATCAAGCACATGTTTGAAATGATAGTATCCACATTCAAGGATGATTTGAAATGGCAGGTTAAAGGAGGTTCATCATGAAGATTTGGGAGACTTCTCAGTGCTTAGCATGTCATTCCGGTTTTGGCAAATGACATTATTCCTGTTGAGCTAATTAACAAGGTAGCTTTGAATGTCTTAGAGGCAATGTATTCCTTTGTTTCAACTGCAGATATTACTTCCACAATTTCCCCCAGAAACCTGTGAACTAAACTAAACAAAGACCCTTTCATTGATGCACAGGCCTGTGTCATAGAGGGTTTGTAGGGTGGGTGGATGGACCACAGCATTCAGTTGATCCCGGTGGCATTTCTTCCATGTGCCAGGACAGAAGCAGACCCATCAGAAAGCATCTCAAGCAGCATTATCTGTTTTGGTTGGCTTACTACCTGAGAACATGCTCCAGACCGGAAAAATAAATGCTTCCCCTTGTCGGCGGGCAGGGTGGGGAGGCAGTTGAAGACTTGATATTTATACATTCATGAATAGAATCTTGCAAGACAGTATCTTTTCACTTGGGGCAAAACTTTTAATAAAAGGACTAAGAGTGGTTTTAATATTAAATTAGTCTGTGGTTTCTTTAGGGGTGTTTTGGATCCTCTTCAACTTCTATGGGCTATTTGCTATAGCAGCTTCTGGGAAGGAAGCACTAAACTATAAAGTTTTACAAAAATTCATTTTGAATGGAGACCTCTGTTTTCTTTGTCTAAATTTGTTTTTCAACAGCTGTTCAGCCAGTACATATGTCTTCAGGCACTCTCTTCTCAAAGAGTTTCTTTTTCTTTTTTCTTTTTTTTAGAGAGAGAGGGGGAAGAGGGGCAGAGGAAAGGGGAGAGAGAGAATCTTAAGTAGGCTCCATGCCCAGCACAGAGCCCAACATGGGGCTTGATCTCACAATCTCACAACACAATCATGAGCTGAGCTGAAATCAAGACTTGGTTGTCTAACCGACTGAACCACCCACATGTCCCTTCTCAAAGAGTTTCTATTCCTCACTCCCTTGTAATGTCGTAGTTTCTAGTCAGTTGAAGGTCGTTCAAATATAATGAAGAAATGTGTCTTTACATGGAATGTAGACATTTCCAAGATTTCCGTGTCAATGGTCAATATGGGCCATTTGAAGCAATTGGCCTAGTCCATAGCTCCACTAAGTTCTCAGTCATCTCCTAATAGCACATACTAAAGAGATATAAATTAATTAATTTAAAGGTCATATAAATCCCATAAGCATCAGCAATTACAAAAATGACTTTTAATAAGGAAAGAGAAGAGGTCAGCAGGAGAGGAAACATGCGGATCATGCCCATATTATCTTTTTCATCTTGAGGACTGCTTCCCTAAAGCTGGAAGTGGGGAGCGGCAAGCAGGCACTGCCCTGGAGGAGTTGAGGCATCGAAACTAGTTCTGAAATTTATTTGAGCAGTGGCAATGGCCATTAACTTTCACCATCAATAGTTCCATTCAGATCTCTAGGGGAAGTTGCAAAGTTCACACACACAAAAAATGTTTTAAAAAAATTTTTCCTCCTTCCTCCCTCCCTCTCTCCCTCCCTTCCTTTCTTCCTTTTCGGTTGTTGTTTTGTCTTATCTTACTTTCTTACATTCGTCTGCATTTCACCTGACTCTCTCCAGCTGTCCATCTTTTGCCCCATTCGGGTCAATGTGCCCTTCTCCCTGCCTTGTTAATACTTCCTTTCCCTATGTTGTCTTGATTCAATGTATCATAGAGCTTATACAGGGGAGATATTTGTGACCTAGGCTCTCACCCATCTGGGCTGGTGCTTCCTCTCCCCCCCCCCCCATTCTATTCCATTTAATTTGCTCGGGAATGAAATAACATGAATGGACAATGCAGCGTTCCCCAGACCTCACTTTTGGGATTAACATATCCCCCCATGGAACTGCTTATAATATGGAGCATGCATTTCATTTGGCACAGGCAATCTCAGATTGGAAATTATGGAATAATAAGAGTTCTCCTATGATCGAGAATGTAAAACCTGCTAGAAAAAATAAAGTGCTCATCAAAGGTAACTTATTAAAATGTATTCTTAACTGCACTACTATCTCTTTTGCCATGACTCATTGGGTGTAGACTACAGTTTTTCTTCATTTATCTCCTGTAGAGATTACAATCAACATTTGGTTTAGAAGATAGTTTTACAAATGTTTGCTTTAAAAATTGCTCAGTGTTTAAGGAGCTCTTTCTGGATGTTGTTGCTAGCCTTTTTCTAGCTGAGTAATCTTTTTTTATTACTAACTCCTATCAGTAAATTTGTTCACAAAAGTAGAAACATTGCCCATCTGTAATAAACATCTCTGAGAGCAGTAACCTTCACTAGAGCAGTACACTTTTATAGAGAGTATTCTATTTTCAGGGTTGCTGACCTTTTGCCTCTTTATTGGTTGCCATAGTGATGATTTGAGCTCCGCTTAATAGTGCTTTACTAAAATGAAGACAATCAACAAGCTTTTTAACTGTAATGTTTATATGGATAGCTCCTGATAACATATATTGAAATAAGATACAGCCATATAAATGAATCTAATAGTGGAATTTTATTTTTTAAATTTTATTTTGATTTTAAAAACATATTTAAGCAGATGTTTATGTAGGTTGCAAGAAATTAAGTGCTTTCTGTGGCTTTCATAGAATTCCTAGAATACCATCGTGAGGACCTAAAGATATAAGTACAACTTGAAATGTAGATTTGAAAGATCACTGTGTAATGGATAATAAAACCCTTCTATAACAGCAAACGGTAGAAGTTGCAAGTACCACAGTTAAAGATTTCTAAAGCAAAGTCAAGTCAAAGAACTCTTAGCATCTTGTCATGAGAACATTCAAGGCCAAGTTCTCATACAACTTCGGATGACGTCAGAGGAATACTGAAACACTCTGGAGAAGGAAAGTTGGTGATCTGGCAGAATTCCCTGGCAAATTAGAAGAGCATGGATTATGTTTGTTTCCAGAGTTCACTTAACAGTTTTAACTCTTAGTTATCAATCCTAAAAAAACCTATTTTTAGGATTATAATGATACTCATATGAACACATTTTTGAGGAATTCCATTCCTTTTCCTTGAGAATTAAATATCTGTTTTGCATGTATATTTACATATTCCGGTTGACATATTATAAGTAAAATGTAAATGCATTTAATATAATAGGCTCTACAGGATTGTCATTGCAAAGAAGGAAGTCTGAGGAACGGCTTAATTCACAAAGTCCATTATCCCTGTCATTTGTTTAGATTCTAAGGTGCAGGGGTTGTGCTGTTGCTTTCCATGTGTGTCTGCAGCCCTCTCTCTCGGTATGCCTTGTCAGCTCCGGCAGGGTGAGTTTGCTTAAGGCATTATAGCCACAAATGGAGAAAGTGTCTGCTCACTTTGGCTTCTCTTTCTCCAAAGCCTGCATTCTTCTACTTCTCCTTGGTGTCTGAGAAGATAAGACTCCAGAATTCTCTTCTTATCAAATACCTCCTAAGATTTATTAAAAACAGAAATCACCATCCCTAATGATAGGACGTGGAGATAAAATTAAGGTGATCCTAAGGTTGTCTTTAGTGAATGAAGAGAAAATGAACTATGTGCTCATTTCAAGTGTCAAAATAATTTCTTTGCAAAACACAGAAAATATCTGTCATAATAGATTTTTCATGGTTTACTATTTTCCCTAAATTAAAAAGATTTCTTAAGTGCAAGAAGAGCTCTGGAAAAATTGGCTATCTGCATTTTCTTATTAGAGTCACAAATTATATCCTTATGTTACTTGGTTTCAATTATCATGCTTATTTTTCTAAAACTAAACATCTTATCCCTTACTTATTAAGAGCAAAACTAGTAGAACTTTTAGTGGTTCTGCCATTCAAGAGCTATCTATTAATCATCTCCAGTTGTAAATACTAGGGATATAGTTGAGAACAAAGCAGGCAAAAATCTTTCTTTCACGAAACCTACGTTCTTTGGAGGGAATCAGATAATAGATAAATAAAAACATGAATATACCACGTGCCAGGCAGTGATACAACCCAGGAATTAAAACAAAACAGTAAATAAAATAAAATAAAAATAAAACAAAACAAAACAGTAAAGGGGTATAGAGAATGAACGGGGACTGAGAAGAAAGTGCTACTCGTTCAGATAAGGTTCAGCCAAGACCATCCCGTCCCCTCCTGCCTAGATGACTGCATGGGTCTCTTCGCTTTTACTCCTGGGCCCCTCTGCGGCCCGGTGGAATGAAAGTGAGATCACATCGTTAGTTCGCCTGCTCCAAGTCCTGAGACAGCGTCTACTTGGAATAGAAGACACAGTCCTTCGCTCAGCCTACCAGACCCCACATGCTCTTTCCCTTGGTTGCCTCCTACTGTCCTCTGCCTTTCTCCTCGCTTACTGCGCTCTAGGCAAGGGTTGTTCCTGAGCAGCCCAAGTGGGCCTCATCTCGGGGCCATACACTTGCTTTCGCGTTGCCCAGAGCGCACCTCTTTGGGATCCTCCTGGTGTTGTTCCCTACCTCCTCCCAGAGCAGCCTTCGGGAGCAGTCTTTCTAAAGGGGCATCCCGGCATCACGCGCTTTCGCCTCTGCTTCATCATCGTGCTTAGGGCCTCTTGCTTGGGTATCGCATATCCATGTGTTTAGTGGGCGTGTGAGAACATAAGCACTATGAGAGCAAGGATTTGGCTCTCACCACCACTGGTGTATCTCAGCACCTGGAATAGTGGCAACATATTGCAGGAGCTCAGTAATTATTTGTGTCGTGAATGAATGAATGTGCTCTAAGGATGGACTGCTGAAAAATGGGGAGAAGATAGGAGAAAAATGTCAAATGCCTTGGAGGATGTAAAAAGGATCCCACGCACTGGTGCTTTCCATGATCCTCATTCTGGCTCCCATGGTTACCTGGCATAATTATTCCGGGTGCATCCTGATCTCGACTCCCTTTCCCCATCTTCGCTTATCCCCCAGAGAATCTTTACCTACTCACGTAAGTGCATAGTGTGTGGCTCCTCATCAAAGATGTGAGATTTTGGTGATCACATTTCCAATTTCCAGAGTGTCTCAAATGGGTTGATTTATGGTCATGTTCTTTCTTTTTTAACTGAAGCATCTCCAAATGCCCCCAAACTCGGACCCATGGAGCTGACCGTTGTCATTACTGTGCCAGTTTGCCTCCTGTCCATGGCAGCGGTGCTGACAATCTGGGCATGCCAAGGTCGACCATGCACAAACAGGAAGAAAAAGAGACAGAATGTGGAGGAACCCCTCTCTGAGTGCAATCTGGTAAATGCTGGAAAAACTCTAAAAGATCTGATTTACGATGTGACTGCCTCTGGATCTGGCTCTGGTATGTGCCTGTTGTCCATTTCGCAGTAAGAAAACTCTTATTTAAAAATAAATAAAAATAAAATCTAACAAAAAGGGCCCAAATATTATGAATTGCATCATTTAGAATGCTTGATGTGGTATGTGGTAAGTTCTGGTATAGAAACTTGTTTTTGGATTTGATGAGGAGAGCCAACTATCATGGTTGAATGAATTAAGTCTTCTCAGTTGCCTTTTCTGCCTTTAGGTATTCAGATTCTCATTTTTACATTCCTTTAGAATTTATTTCTGAAACGAGAAAGAGTTTCTTTTCTCTCCCTTTCCCCCCCATTATGGTTAGTAATAATCATTGTTGCTCTCTTAGTAATGTTTCACGGGCACAAAAGTTACTGTATTTAAGGAGCTGAGTTCTGGGGGAGAAATGTTAGTTATGCAAAGTGGTATTCTTAGAGTGTCTTTGCTTGTGGTAATGGAAGTCTTCAGAATCTGAAGTACCCCCTGAGATGTGTGTGTGTGAAGTCAACAGGGAGCTGACCTGAAATTAAAACCAAGAACGTATTCTTTTTTAAAAATTTTATTTTATTATGTTTTGTTAATCACCATACATTACATCATTAGTTTTTTTTTTTTTTTAAAGATTTTATTTATTTATTTGACAGAGAGAGACACAGCGAGAGAGAGAACACAAGCAGGGGGAGTGGGAGAGGGAGAAGCAGGCTTCCCATCGAGCAGGGAGCCTGATGCGGGGCTTGATCCCAGGACCCCGGGATCATGACCTGAGCCGAAGGCAGACGCTTAATGACTGAGTCACCCAGGCGCCCCACATCATTAGTTTTTGATGTAGCGTTCCATGATTCATTGTTTGCCTGTAACACCCAGTGCTCCATGCAGTACGTGCCCTCTTTAATACCCGTCACCAGGCTAAACTATCTCTCACCCGCCTCCCCTCTAGAACCCTCGGTTTGTTTCTCAGAGTCCATAGTCTCTCATGGTTTGTCTCCCCCTCCGATTCCCCCCCTTCATTTTTACCTTCCTACTACCTTCTTCTTCTTCTTCTTCTTTTTTTTTTTTTTTTTACATATAATGTATTATTTGTTTCAGAGGTACAGGTCTATGATTCAACAGTCTTGCACAATTCACGTGCTCACCATAGCACATACCCTCCCCAATGTCTATCACCCAGCCACCCCATCCCTCCCACCCCCCACCACTCCAGCAACCCTCAGTTTGTTTCCTGAGATTAAGAATTCCTCATATCAGTGAGGTCATATGATACATGCCTCTCTGATTGACTTATTTCGCTCAGCATAATACCTCCAGTTCCATCCACATTGTTGCAAATGGCAAGATCTCATTCCTTTTGATGGCTGCATACTATTCCATTGTATATATAGACCACATCTTCTTTATCCGTTCATCTGTCGATGGACAGATTGGCTATTGTGGACACTGCTGCTATAAACATCGGGGTACGTACCCTTTCGGATCCCGACATTTGTATTCCAAAGCACAGAAACAGAGATGATAGGGAGCAGCACAGCACTCCTGTGTGGGCTTTTGCTAAGGTAGTATGATAAGTCTGTTCCTCTTTAATGGAACTCCAGAACCCCTGGTGAAGCAATTCAAAAGACCAGGCTGTTTTATGGCCTGAATGAGCCTTTCTCATCGTACAAGTCATATGAGGGCATTTTGGGTTTCTGGAGACAAAGCAGATTTCTCCGTAATAACAAACTTTTTCTAAAATGACCTCACGTATATGTCCAGAAATCCTGTCGGCATGTGATACTGCAGAAATGTGAACTAAGGTAAGCCTAGGTGGGTCACTTCAGGAGCCCCCGGGTCCCCTCTGGCTTTGGATCATTAAGGATTATTACCCTGAACAGACTTTGAGAAACTCCGCAGCCCGTGGCCTCTAGGAGCATCCAGACAGGCACAATTAACAGGGCAAATGACAGAGAGGCAGCAGCATTTATATGAGCATTTGTATTTAACGTGAAGCAGCTTTAGACTCACCAAAGGGTCCAGAAAAGAGAGACCCAATTAGGTCATCCACAGAGCCCAGAGAATGTGTTGCTTCTGGGGGCAAGGTCACCTGCTCTGTCTTGGGCCAAGGTCTCAATGTTTATGCCATCACGGCACAAATTAGGTGACATGTTTTCAAAGGAGGCATACCTGGAAAAACGTCTCCAAACTGTAAAGTTTATAGAACTAAAATCCAAATTAAATTATTGCATAGAAAGCTGACGTTCTTCCTTTCAAAGTAAAGCTGTTCAGATTCAGTACTCATTCTTCTTTGACTATTACATCCTGGGGCCCACTGTGTACTGATTTCTTGAGCCCGGGTGACATTCTAGGCACAAAATATGAGCACAGAGAGCTCTGATTTGTGCCCAGTTCCTTGAAACCTTATATAATTTCTTGATAAAGTTCAAGTGGTTAAATAACCATCTATTTAATACTCTCCCCAAACATTTCAGTTCATCTGAAGATGTTAAGTAGAAATGTGTATTTTAGAGCTACTCCTTGAATATATTTAAGGTGACTAAGAATTTCCCTTTCAAATAAAAGTAATAGAGATTTTATAACTGGAGACTGGATATTTAGTTTAAGAAAGTAGTCATCAGCCAGGACATGAAATAAAAAAAATAAAATTAAGATTTTTTGGTGTTTTTGTGCCTCTTTAAACCTACATCGGGGTTTATTGACTGTTGGACTCTTACCTTTATTCTAAGATCTTTCTTAAAAAGAAAGCTGTCCATGTACCCAAGCACAGATGATTTTTTTTAATGACCAATTTGAAAGAGTTTTAGGCACTTTTTTCTCAAAGCCAGCTACATCCATTTGGCAGTGAGCACTGGCTGGAAGTACCTGATGGCAGCATTGTCTTTGGTAATCAGAGAGAATGGGTCTAGCTGCTGCAAAGTTTCCATCATGAAAGCTCATTCATTGGGAGGAAATCAGGTGGTTCCTCTTTCCTTCTCTTAATTGGGCCAGCAAACTTTAGGCAAAGGCAGTTTTGTTAGATGTTGAGAAACCAAAACTTGTGAAGCTTATCCCTGACCGGGTCATTTCAAAGAGATAGAATACCTGCAAGAAAGGAAAGTGGACTGATGTGCTGCTGGACTATTTCTGAGAATGGATTGTGTCTCAGGTGGCTTCTGAGAGACTGGGTGAATTGCTACTTTCCTGTCCCAGTATAACACTTCTGATGGGTGGTGACATTACTGAAAGATGCCTTCCCATCAGACATCAGCTTCTATAACCCCTGGTTTAAAAAAAAAAAAGAAGAAAGAAAGAAAAGAGAGAGAGAGAGAGAGAGAGAAAGAAGAAAGAAAGAAAAGAAAGAAAGAAAGAAAAAGAAAGAGAAAGAAAGAAAGAAAAAGAAAAAGAAAGAAAGAAAGAGAAAGAAAAAGAAAAGAAAGAAAGAAAAGAAAGAAAGAAAGAAAGAAAGAAAGAAAAAGAAAGAAAGAAAAAAGTAAAATGAGCCTACAGGGAGAAGCAAAGTCTATGTATCTTCAAATGAAATCTCTTAAGTGTATAAACAAGAGCTAGATTATTTGGAGTGGTTGCCTTGAAAGATACCAAAGGACCTTTCCCGGAGTTTTAGTGTCTCAGCTTGAATTGCTATGCTGAGTACCTTTGATGATGTTGTCTTATTCTGTCCATGGTCTGTGGCATTGGTCATGAGCTTGATCAATTAGCAGTTTGAAAACAGAGGCTAATCAGAGTTCTCTATAATCAGTTGTTGTTGGTAGCAGTTGTTGATGGTGATGTTTTGGTGGGTGTGTGTGTGTGCAAGAGGGGGGAAGGGAAGAGAGAGATTGAGATTGCAGTTTGGCCTGATGATTGTTAGGACAACTTTTATTGTGTGGTCAAGTAGTAAACTTGGCAATAGCCTACAAGAAACAGCCCTTAGAGTTTGTTGCTGGAAGTCTTCCCAACAGGAGAGGACTGCAGACATATCCACTGAATGGTGAGAGCATGAGTTTGGACTGAACACCAACATTTTAGTTGTAGGTTGGCCTCCCACTACAGCCTATTTCTGGGCAAGTCTTCGATTACTGCAGGGCCCCGATTTTCTCATCTCTAAAATGATAAAGTTGAACTAGACCATCTCAGAACTTTCTGGCTGTGGGGCTCTATGACTAATTGTTGAGATCCATAATAGCAACCTTATAGTCTGTGCTTATTTAGCCACAGTGGGTGGTTCTCATGAAGATGAGCACATCTGAATAAACCATGGCTCATTTCAGGAGCAGAGGCTGAAGCCTGCAGAGCTTACGGGGCTGTAGCAGTGAGAGTTTCCGGGCCATCTGAGTACAAGGATAAGAACTAAACACGACTTTCCAGAGTGAACTTAGACTGTAACCTCTTTACCTATTTTCCTCTAATTAGGAAGAACCGTCATAGCATTTGGCAAATTTCCTTTTCTGTCTTTTTCCTGTGCATATTTTGGATAGCTAGGTACACTTATTTAGGTGGGTAGAATTTACTGTGCTATTTTCATTTAACATTATAGCGAAAGTACTTTCCCATGTCATTAAGAACTACCTCCTCATAAGCAGCATCATTATCATTTGCTCTAAGTAATCTGTTCTAAGATAGAATATTAAGGGCTAACCATTATTGAGCATGAAATATACCAGATACTGTGCCAGGTGCTTAACATGCTTATTCATTCTTGTATTACCCCTATGAGATAGGTACTGTTAATATCCCCTATTTTTTAGATAAGCTGAAGCCCAGAGAAGTTCCATTACTTGCCCATGGTTACCAGGTGGCACAGCTGGAATTTGAACTGAGGTCTTTCTTATCTGTTCTCTTAATCGCTGCACTATGTTTAACAATTTTTCTATTATCTGATACTTTCCCTTCTATTTCCTGTAAGTAATAATGTCTTAAATATTTTGGCATAAATGTTTCTGCGTTTTGCATTAAATCTTTAGGATAGAATTCTAGAAGTGGGGTTATTGGTTCAAAGAATCTAAACTTTTTACATACACTCAGAATATATTTTCTTTGATTTTTTTTATTTCATAAAGAATTTCCATTTGATATTTTCTATGATGATGCTTTGCTTTAATTTTTAGTGTAACATGATTACCTCACTTAATTATTGAATCTGATTCTTCACTTTGCAATTCTAATTTGCTTTTTGAAAAAATTCACAAGGAATCCTTCTGTTTCCCCAGTTGTACTAGAAACAATGCATTTTATTTGAGACTGATGGCACCTTTTTTTTTTTTTTTAACCTTTGTGTGTTTAGTAACCTGACTGGTTTTCATGGGCAAATCAGGGAGATTTGCAGCAATTCTGGAAAATCAGATATCTGTAGCAGCAGGTTATGTTCAAGAAATTTTTATTTGGGAATGTGAGAAGAGAAATTCATATTAAGAATTCTGAGTGGTGTTTTTTGAGCATGGTTTGACATGTTTGGTACAATGGTGCTTATTTCTTCAAAATCGGTAAAACTATGAAAGCACTTCAATGTTTGCAGTTTTTATGTGAAAATAATGGTCATCATGACAGTTTTTTTTCTGACACTTCCTTGTTTGTAATCATCAATTCCGTCTTTTCTTTGGTTAGGTCTACCTCTGTTGGTTCAAAGAACAATTGCAAGGACGATCGTACTTCAGGAGATAGTGGGAAAAGGTAGATTTGGTGAGGTCTGGCATGGAAGATGGTGTGGGGAAGATGTGGCTGTAAAAATCTTCTCCTCCAGAGATGAAAGATCTTGGTTTCGGGAGGCAGAAATTTATCAGACGGTCATGCTGAGACATGAAAACATACTTGGTTTCATTGCTGCTGACAACAAAGGTATTTTCTAATTGGGTTCAGCAAGTAAACATGTTATGTCCATCATCAGATCACCATCAATAATTTCTTTGTTTTAATAAAATACATAAAAGTCTAATTTCTTTATTGAGGATAGAAAATGCTTTTCCTCTTCTCCACAGATAAATGTACAGAACTGTACAGTAAAGGCAGGGCAAACGAGTGATATGAAATCATGACACCATAGCCAGGTTGATATTTAAAGTATTTGGTGACTGGTATGGCATAGGAATCAACCAATCAGAACAGAAGCTTCAGTTGGAACAGAGTCCTGGAGAGCCCTGCCAGTCTAGCTTTTATCCCTTACTTGCTGGTTCCTGAAGAGATTGGGAGGCATCTTGTCAGAGGGTGGTGGGAGGTGGGGGAGGTTGCTTTGGGTGTCTAGGGCAAAGGGATGACATTGGAATTTTGAGTAGCAACTGTTGGCCAATGGGGACAGAAATATTTCAGTATTTTAATAACCGGTACAGATGTAACAGTGAATGCTAGTTGAATATTCACCTTTGCCAGGACTGTACTTCTCCTCTGTATAAATAGTCTTCAACTCCAGGACTCAGATTCTCTATGAACATTGTCAGAATGGCAGCAAGCAAATCAATTTTAGTGAAATTTTCTATCAATGTACTTTGAGTATGAATTATATTGAGGTTTAACATCAACAACCTCAAACAGTATATGACTTTTTGAGATTTGTGGAGGAAGATAGAGCATCAATTTAGGTATTGAAATCAATATTCATAAAATACGGTATAAATCCCCAAGTAATCAGGGACTGGATATAATTTGTGGATTGCCTATGCTTTCCTTCTTCTTTTTGCATAGCTTTTATTTAACTGTGCATTAGTTCCCATAACAAAGGGCAACAGGGCACAAAGATGAGCAAAACATGACCCAGTCAATTTTTTTTTGAACTCAAATCAGTAATACTCATGAAAAACTTCGATGAGGTAGAGATTGTAACCTCTATCTAAAAAACAAGTTATCTGTGGATATCAGGACCCACCATTACCTATGGAAATTAAAATCTATGATTATTTTTATCTATTATAAGCTTGATTATTACTAATTAGATGACAAAAGAGAGGCTTAGAATTACTGTACATTTTGGCCTTAATTATGTTTGCAGACAGTATGTGTTTTCTGATTTGCCAGGTATAAACTGAGTAAAGCCAACATGAGCTTTAAACAAGAAAGGTTCTTTCCAAATTCTTACCTCTATATACTTTGAAAATATATCCAGACTATTGAAAATGAGACATTTCTTAGTAAGCTAAGACCTTTTTCTTTTCCTTCCTAAGATTGAGCTGAAGTGTATCTACTGATTAGATTGATTAACATTGTTGTCAAAGCAGTAATGACTTTAGTTATATGGGACTAATTTAATCATTATGTTTATTTGATTATAAAACAATAGGGCCAAGGGAGATCATCCTGGATTGTCTCTTCTTCAGTTTAACTGGTCTACCTTTGTCACTGGCTTACTTATCAGTGGCTTTGTGCATGACTTCCAATGACCTCCAACATTGCTTTCATCCTCATTTCTAAATCTTTTGTGGTATTTATAGTTCCACTGGTTAGTCAACGGTCTGACAGAGACGTTGATATGAGAGGGCAAGATAGTCACTGGCACTGAGCAGGGAGAGAGGTAGAATAAGGATTAGTTTTGTACATGGTCAGTTTATTACTGAACTTTATCACGTTATGTTGATTTTTGTATTCATAGGAAATTTTATCACTACCCGGATTTGGAAATTAAATATTTGGATTAAGAGTAGCTCTTGTACATAAAGCATTTAATAGAAAAAGTCCCTAGCAAATGTTCATTATGGCTTCCTTTCTCTGAGCATCAGAACTGGTCAGGACTGCCCCGGGCTGTTGTAGACACTTGTGCAAAAGCTGAAGCTAACTCCAGGGACTCTAATACCTGGAGAAGTTTTAAGCTAATTTCTGTTCTGCTAAAAATATTTTATAAGCTGGATTAGCGTTTGGCTGAGTGAAGTAAATTACTTGAAAATGTCTAGTAACTGTATTTGGCTCTTAAGGTAAACTTTTGGGGAAAATCATCAACTTCTTATTTTGAAAGGTGAACAATGTGAACATTCTTAGAATTTTAGAGCTTTTATTACAGTAATAACACTTTGTGTAAATTTGTTGCATTTCTGGTGTGGACTGGAACAATCGTTCTTAAAAGCTCAGAGTAATTTACAGCACAACACTGAGCCTAAATTCATCTGTCAGTAGTTTCTTCTGTAATATGGTACCATCAGTATATAAAGAGAATAAGAAAGGCGTTGTTCACTTAATCAGAATTGCTCTCATAGCTTCCTGTAGCTCTAGTGGATACATACAACAGGTTCTAGTATATCAGTATCTTCAGGGATTCAGTGAGATATTTTACTTTGCTAATTTGGACTGTCAGCATCCTCACTAAAGGAATTAGCTTTGCTTTGTGAACAATACAGATTTACTTTAAATACTGACATTTGCTAAAAGCTTTTGGTTTCATTCTCAACATATATTTATGGCAATAAAGTGACTTTTTCCCATTTAGATAATGGAACTTGGACTCAACTTTGGCTTGTCTCTGAATATCATGAACTGGGTTCCTTATATGACTATTTGAATAGAAATATAGTGACCGTGGCTGGCATGATCAAATTGGCCCTTTCGATAGCTAGTGGTCTGGCCCACCTACATATGGAGATTGTTGGTACACAAGGTACGTGTTTTCTTTCTAAGTTTTTTCTGCTTAAATATGAGAATAGAGACACCAAGCTGTGTTTTAGTGTTTAGTTGTATTTTAGTTTATTACAAACGACTATCAAATGTAAAGAAATACTAAGTTACTTTAAAAAGCTGAGGATATTATCATGATACAGCCAACTCTCATCTACGTACTCATCATTTTGTATATTAGCCATAATAATATTTTTACACCTGGTGGCTCCAACTTTGCCATTTAGCACACATCCCTGGGAGATCTTGCTTTGGTGGCAAATGCTCTATATTCGGAGAATATAAATAATTTAAATATTTCCCTTTGATAGCTAGAATAATTGGAGATGGTAATGTGATCTTAAAAAATATTTACATATAATGGACTCAAAGATCAAATAATACCCACTGTCTTTTCTATTTATTGAATTAATAAAGAATTTGCTCTAGAAAGTCATTAGTCCAGTCAGGGCAGTGGTCCTCACATTTGGATTTATGATAGCTTAAACTCTTAAAAATTATTGAGGACCCCACAGGTTTTTCTGTATCTGGGTTCTATCTATTAATATTTACTCTATTAGAAACTAACATTGAAAAATTAAAAAAGTATTTATTAATTTACTTAATAATAACTAATTATTAAATAAGTTTCAAAAATTTGCATCTTTTTTATAATACAGAAAACAATCTAGTGAAAATATGGTTTTGTTTTACATTTTTGAAATCTCTTGAATGTCTGACTTAATGTCTGGATTTTCAAGCATGTTCTTCATTCAGTTGTCCCTTTATGTTTTGGTTGAAGTATGTGAAGAAAATGTAATATCCCACAGATAGGTATTTGGAAAAGAGTCTCAAAGACTCCCAAGGATTTTTGGGGTCACATTTGAGAACTGCTGGTCTAGGGTAGTAAAAGTTTGAAACTTGTTTTGTAAGAGTTTATTGGCTATGTTCTTATGTAGTTGTAGCAATGCTAATTCTTTCCCTGTTCATGCCAAGGAAATTTATTAGTGGCGACTAAGTGCTACCTAGTGTTCTAAGCATCAAAGTCATGCCAGTGGGTGATGAGTAACACCCAGGCATTGCCCTGAGGCAGCTTACAGTCCAGTTGGGAGAGACAGATAATTAAACACACAGGTAAATGAACAATATAATTTAGATAGTAATAAAGGTTATGAAGAAGGTAAAATGCCATACTCTGTGGAGACTGACAGGGGATGTGGAATGTGTGGTCAGAGAAGACCTGTCTTCAGAGGTGACTTTTGAGCCAGGTCTTCAAAGTAATTCCTTTTAGAGAGAGTCAGTTTTCAGTAACAACAACAAAAAAAATGAGTATTCTTCTCTTATGCTCCATAGGTAAACCTGCTATTGCTCATCGAGATATAAAATCAAAGAATATCTTAGTGAAAAAATGTGAAACTTGTGCCATAGCAGATTTGGGGCTGGCTGTGAAGCATGATTCAGTACTGAACACGATTGACATACCTCAGAATCCTAAAGTGGGAACCAAAAGGTAAGATCACTAACTTTGGTGGTGCACTCAGACATATGGCTGCCCCGTAAACATGAAATCCTGGGATGAGTGTGTGGGTTTTTTGGGGGTGAGGGTTGGGGTGGGGGTCCAAATGAAAAATCATTAGGCCCAAGAAAGCAAGGAGTCTTCTCTGGGTCATTGAGAAGTCAGTGACACAATGGTTATAAAGCAAGGACACTTGGCCATTTAGTCATATAGATAGTAGCCATTTGGGTGGGGAATGCAGTAGAGAGGGATGGTGGATGAGATGGTGATACATTATTTTGAGTGGGTCAGTTTCTGAGAATACATTTTCCTATGGATAGGAGGGGAAAAATGTCATCAAAACAAGCATGAGAGAAGCAGAACACACTACATATATATTACGACAGACCCATTAGGTAATCGGATTTCTGGTGGTTTCTTGTTCTGGCCAGCCTGTGGCCATATGGCCCACATACTTCCATTTCCTTTTATTTGAATATCAGGGTCATGCTACTTTGACATAATTCCTGGGTTCTTGATCTTGAAGTCATAAAACAACCAAAACATTTTCCTGGAGTTGTCAAAGGCTCTTCAGAGTAGGAGATTTCTGGTACAGTTGACCTCCAAACCATGTTTGAGATTCTAAGCCTATCCATCTGAGTCCTTCCCATGGTTCCCTAAGAGAATTTAATGAGGCCCCAGGGACATTTCAGGGCAGTTTATTCAAACTGGGCGGCCCTACGGAACTTCTTTTCCCTATAAAAAGTAAGCCTTGGCTTGCCTATCAGACTGTCTCCACATCAGGGATCCCTCAGGGAAGCCTTGGATGCTGGACTCCTTCAGAGGATCTAAAACTTTTAAGAGTTTGGGAGGTATTGCATCCTCCTCTTAATATTCTGGGAAATTGTCAAAATCCCCTTAAGACAGCTAGGCTCCCTCAGGTCCCATGGACTGTAGATTTCTTTGGTTTAGTCTTATTCAAACAAGGCTGTCATTTTCTTGTAGCCAATATATAATGTGTATATATGCCTGGAAGCCACTGTATAATAAAATTGTTCATTCAGAGAAGGTGTTTATGGAATCCTGCTGAGCACTGTGTTAGAGTCCTGGGCCCACCATGATGAATAAGAGATGCTCTTTGCCCTCAGGGAACTTTCCATGGCGACGTTTGTTGGTAGAGGTTGAGTTCCGTCTCTCCTATTGAATGCTTTACTTACTGAATTTCCCTCCAGCTTGTCCTTTGCAAGTATTTGGCCCCTGGCACCTGTGCTTTGACACACTGAGTAGGATGACTTCTAGTTTTATTTCAAACACTTTTAAACTTATATTTCTGTCAATACCTGTATTACTTAAATTTCATTTATTATAGTGGCTTAGATCTACTTTTAAAATTGATGTAAGCTATTAACTTATATTTTGTGTGAGGAGTTTTTAGGATTGTATTTTACTGGGTTGCTGTAAAGTCATACAGAAGATCTGAAATGTGCATGTTTTTGAAGGTATATGGCTCCTGAAATGCTTGATGATACAATGAATGTGAATATCTTTGAGTCCTTCAAACGAGCTGACATCTATTCTGTTGGTCTGGTTTATTGGGAAATAGCCCGAAGGTGTTCAGTTGGAGGTAAGATGTTGGAGATACTCTTCGTATCTGTCTTTCCTTGATGCTCTGAATACAAGATATTTTTTCTATGTATTTTTTTCTAAGCACTGTATTGAGTCATTTTTTATAATATTTAAGAGTATACCTTTTGGTGATATCTTTCCAGTTTCAAGAGTGGAGCATCCTACATATAATGATGATTTTGTATTATGATTCCTGCTCAGGCGGGGGTGACAGTTCTCTTGATAATTCTGATTTTCTTAAGGATACTTTGCAAAGCAATTGAAAATTTTCTTGAGTTTGTATGCAGTTAGCTGTATCCCTATATTCTACCAGAAATTGAACCCAAAGATGTTAAATGCTTTGCCAAAAGCCACAGGACTTGAAGTCTTCTAGTTTTCAGGCTTTTCCTGTTTATTTGTTTTGTTGCTGTTGTTGCTTTTTCTCTGTGTTAATGAATGTAGAAGTGAGAAAGTGGAGGCCAGAGGTGAGCAGAGACTAACTTCCTGACTCTACTGCTCCTAGCTGTTTAGAGATTAGTAAATGAGAGGAGGAAGAGTTTGAAGGATGAAACCCTACAAATGCAGCCTATGAAGTTGTGGCATCCGTGGAGAAAAGTTAACTACTGGTAGGAAATGGATTAGAGTTTTCACTTTCCAGTGAGACAGACTTCAAACTAAGCCGTGGTTTAGCAGATTCCTGAATGTCTGACTTCAGGCAAGTTACTTGGTCTCACTTTCCTCATCTGTAAAACCCCTTGGGCTTTGAGGAGTTAACAGATTCATTTGGTAAGTTAATTAGTACAGAGCATAGTACAGAGCAAACATTCACTAAAAGAGCTATCATTATCAGACCACTGTCAATTTTTGTATTTTGTATTGATATCATTGTGCCTTACACCAATTTCATTTTTTAAAAAATGAGTAAAAAATTTTTTTAAACTTACAAGGGTAAAATTCTTTTGAATGAGAAAACATACTTTTCCCCTTTTTATTAACAGATAAGATAGTAAAACATTCAGGAAGATGAAGCTATTTATTATTTATTTATTTATCTTTAAAGATTTTATTTATTTTTTTAACAGAGGAAGAGAGAGAGTATAAGCAGGGGGAGTGGCAGGCAGAGGGAGAGGGAGAAGCAAGCCCCCCGCCAATCAGGGAGCCCGATGTGGGGCTCGATCCCAGGACCCCGGGACCATGATCGAGCCGAAGGCAGACACCCAACCAACAGAGCCACCCAGGCGCCCCAGATGAAACTATTTATAGCAACAGTAGAATTATAGTGGAATTCTCGAGCCTGGGATTGTGTTCTAGATCTGCCACTTACGAGCTCTTTGATCTTGAGGAAATTGGTGGCTCTTTGTGCCTCAGTTTCCTTATTCTGTAAAGGAGGGATAATATGGTAACTCTTCTAGTCAGAGGTTTTGAGGAACAATTAAAACATGTAAAGGGTTTAAGACAATGTGTGGTAAATAGTAATAATTTTTTTAAAATTTCATATTAATATTTTTCTAGATCTGCTTTTAGGTTATTGTCCTTAAATTTTCTTCAACCTTTGAAATAGTAAGTTAGTTAACATAATAGCAGGGCATATCTTAAATATTGTAAATTGAAAGGATTGTTGAAACAATTTTATGAGGAAATTCTCAAGTTCAGGTAATATTCTGATAATTAAGCTCAGGTCTTTGTATTTGAGACTCTTTAAATATGAAACTTCACATTGACTTGTCCATCTTCAGTACCTTTGCTGCTTCTTTGGCACATTCTCAGGTACAGTACTTCTAAAATCCAAATGTAAGAAATTCAACTTTTAAAAGATTGCCTATCAATTTTCAAAAGAGAAAGCTATTCTGTTTTGAAAAGGTTATTTAATGTGTCTGTTAGCCATTTGTATGTCTTCTTCGGAGAAGTGTCTGTTCATGTCTTCTGCCCATTTTTTGACTTGATTATTTGTTTTTTGCGTGTTGAGTTTGAGAAGTTCTTTATAGATCTTGGATGCCAGCCCTTTATCTGTAGTGTCATTTGCAAATATCTTCTCCCACTCTGTGGGTTGCTTCTTTATTTTGTTGACTGTTTCCTTTGCTGTGCAGAAGCTTTTTATCATTAGCCATCAGGAAAATTCAAATCAAAACCACATCAAGATACCACCTTACACCAGTTAGAATGGCAAAAATTGACAAGGCAAGAAACACCAAATGTTGGAGAGGTTGTGGAGAAAGGGGAACCTTCTTACACTGTTGGTGGGAATGCGAGTTGGTACAGCCACTTCGGAAAACAGTGTGGAGGTGCCTCCAAAAAATTAAAAAATAGAGCTACCCTATGACCCAGCATTTGCACTACTGGGTATTTACTCCAAAGACACAGATGTAGTGAAAAGAAGGGCCATATGCACCCCAATGTTCATAGCAGCAATGTCTGCAATAGCCAAGCTGTGGAAAGAGCTGAGATGCCCTTCAACAGATGACTGGATAAAGAAGATGTGGTCCATATATACACAGGAATATTACTCAGCCATCAGAAAGGATGAATACCCAACTTTTACATCAACATGGATGGGACTGGAAGAGATTATGCTAAGTGAAATAAGTCAAGCCGAGAAAGTCAATTATCATATGGTGTCACTTATTTGTGGCACATAAGGAATAGCATGGAGGACATTAGGAGGAGGAAGGGAAAAATGAGGGGGGAAATCGGAGGGAGAGATGAACCATGCGAGACTATGGACTCTGAGAAACAATCTGAGGGTTCTAGAGGGGCGGGGGGTGAGGGGATGGGTTAGCCCGGTGATGGGTATTAAGGAGGGCATGTACTGCATGGAACACTGGGTGTTATAAGAAAACAATGAATCGTGGATCACTACATCAAAAACTAATGACGTATTGTATGGTGACTAACATAACATAATAAAATTAAAAAAAAAGAAAAGGTTATTTAATGGAGAAAAATACTTCATTCCCAAACGAGGCCATGATATAAATTTTGCAATTAGGCATTACTTTTGAATTGTACAATGGTATTTTATATAAATCAGAACTCGTATAATTTTTATAATATAAAATTATTTTATATTATGTAAAAGTAATTTATTTATATATTGTGTATAATATATAATTGTATAAAATTGTATATTTTACAAAATAGAAATAATTTATGTTTTATATAAGATTTATGTAATTATCAGAATTATGTAAAGTTTCATAATGTGCATTTTATAAAATTATGCAATTATTCAGCTGAGTGCTTTATACTTATATAATTCATTTTTAGTGATACATTTTCATAAACCTGACTTTCCAGTTTCCCAGGGTGCCACTTGTGCCTAGAGGACTTAATTGGTATTCTTTTGATATAAGCATCTTTGTTTATTATTCACACTGGGAAATTTATTATGCAAATTTCTTATAGGAATTGTTGAGGAGTACCAGTTGCCTTATTATGACATGGTGCCTTCAGATCCCTCAATAGAGGAAATGAGGAAGGTTGTTTGTGACCAGAAGTTTCGACCAAGTATCCCAAACCAGTGGCAGAGCTGTGAAGTAAGTATGTTCCTTTTTGGCCGGGGATGGGGGTGGGGGGCAGGGAGCAGGGGCTGGGTAAAGGGGCAGAGGGAGAGTGACAGAGAGAATCTCAAGCAAGCTCCATGCCCAGCATGGAGCCCAATGTGGGGCTCGATCTCTTGACCCTGAGATCACGACCTGAGCCAAAATGAAGAGTCAGACACTTAACAGACTGAGCCACCCAGGCGCGCAGGCTATGTTCTTATGTATGTTTTATCTATTATAATTTTGAGGTAAGTATCAGGAAGATTTTCAGAGACCATATAGTTCTCTCTTAATCTAGGCATCCAGTTCATGCCACATATGTAAGTATATGTCCTTGTATCAGTCTTCAGAAAGATTTTATTCCCTTTAGCCATATGTATACAGAATGCCAAGATAAGTGGCAGTAACAAGCCCTGGTACCCCCAGTGACTTTACGCAACAAGACTATTTCTTGCTATGTAAAGTCCCCTACAGGCCAGGCAGCTGTGCTCTCTGTGGTGATTCTGTGATCCAGGTAACTTTGATTTCAGGATGCTGTTATCTCAACACATAGTTTCCAAGTGTCTAGGTCAGGAATAGAGAGGAGCTGGAGGGTCACACATGGCTCTTCAATGCTTTGGCTTCAGGTGACTCACATCGCCTCTACTCATGATTCATAGAGCAGAGTCAGTCACGCAGTCTCATCTGCCTGAAGGGGGGCTGGTAACTGTAGGAGCGCAGACATGTTTGATCGTCAATGTCCATGCCAGACAGAGTATTACAATTCAGTCATCTTTATAGTCAGTAAATTTGCTGAAGTTTGAGCTTATGTTCTCATATCAGAAAAGCTTCCTCATGGCAGAGACCACTGTTCTCTCCTCATCTCCGATAATGCATATGCTAAGCATCATGTCAAAGGCATTCAGTGTGGTTATCGCAGTGCTTGTTCTGCCTTGCACAAAACTAGTAGAGCCTTTTCTAGTTCCCACAGGGAGAAGGAAGGGAATAGGAGGGAAAGACTACAAACCCTCTAATTCCACAACTATTTTACTGCTTTAATATTCACCAACCCCATTATTCCTATTATAGGAATAATGAATAAAGAATATCCACCAACCCCATTATTCCTATTATAGTCTACCATATTTAATTGTAATACTTGAGGTCTTTTTAAAGTGACTTTTTTTAGTTTGGCTTTGCCAGAAGGGTTATTTTATACAGCAGTCTTTTCCCCTAATTTCCCTCCTCCTGCATGTTTCACTCATTTCTTTTTCTATTTAAGGAAGGAATTAGGTTTCGATATTTCTATTTTGTATAGATATCTTACCTACATAGTTATTTTAGAAGCAGAATTTGAGCCATGTACAAGCAAATTGAAATTAAATTCTTCCTAATGTTAATAATTTTGTGTATATGAAAGAATATGTAACATATATGTAAAGTTTAAAGTATAATAATGAAGTGAAAATCAGTGAATTCGCTACTAATTTTAAAAAATAGAACAAAGATCCCTTCCTCCTCTGAGAGATTACTATGATGATTATTTATTATTACTTCACTTTTATTTAGGAGAAAATATATATATATTTAGGTATAATTATATGTATATGTATACTCACACTAAAAATATATTGCTTACTTTTCTGTAATTATGAAACATATTATTGAAACTTACTGTAGATATTCTTCTTAATTTCTTTTCACTTTAATTTATAGATGTAGCTATAATCTGTTCATTCTCATATCAGTGCAGTAATTCATTATATGGCTAGAGTACAATTTTTCTTCTATTGTTGATTGTCCGGTGTGATTTTAACATTTTTAAACAATGCTGCTATATATATGCATGTAGGGGGGGAAATGTCTTCGAGTATAAAACTGTAGAATCTTTTGGGATGTCTGCATAGATGATTATATCTCCAAATAATGAGAGTTCTGGGACCAATCCTCAAGCCTTTTCTTTACTTCTTACTTTAGTTTCCAGGACTTCCAGTATAGTGTTGCTTGAAAGTTGACAGTGGACATCTGTGTTTTACTTCATAAAATTTTGTATATTTCTCCTTTCAGTATGATACTTGCTGTAGGTTTTGTTGTCAAAACTTTAATCAGGTTACAGAAAAACTGAATTTGTTTTGATAAAAGCTTTCTTCCTACCTATGAGGTGAAGATACGGCCTCTCTACTTTCTCGTCTCATAATGTGATAAATTGCATTTATAAATTTTCCACTGTTAAACCAATCATACATTCCTAGAATAGACCTAAGTAGTCATTTTTTATGTGATCAATTTTTTACATTGCTGATATAAACAATTTTTGTTCATTTTTGTCCAGTATTTAATTCTATTTTGTTTTGTATTAACCCCATGTATTAGATACTGGTGCAATGTTATACCATTATTATTTGTTTAAACTTAAGAACATGTTTATCATTTTCTTTGTTCAACATTCTTTTTTGCTTCTCAAAGCTTCCTTCTAAGGTCATTTTCTGATTTCCTGTTGTGCATTTCTTAAATGTATTTTATTTAAATTGTTTTTTAGAAGGACCTAGAAGTGATGAGTAGTGATGTTGAGCATCTTTTCATGTGTCATTCTAGGTCATTAACACTTCTAGGTCATTAATTCTAACATCTAATGTTTTGATGGGTTTGATTTTACCATTTGTTGTTTCAATTGATTCTTGCTTATGATACTTTATTTTCTCCTGTCTTGTGAATTTTTGTTTTGAGCTTAGGTTTACTATGACATTTTAAGGCCTGGGCTTGATTTTTTCCTTACCAAGAGTCAAGATTTAGATAATTTTCTTTACAAAATTCCTTGTAAGACTGATTCATCCCTATAGTCAGGACTTTGGAAACATCTTGACTTGATACCTTCTGGGTACTTTGGCTGCATTTTCTATCTTTTACATGTGGTTCATCAATTATGAAGTTCTAGACTATGAGATCAGCTGATGTCACCAGAGTGGCCACTTGCTTCAGTGATTTCTTATATCTCTCTGGATTCATGCATTCTCATTGTTTTCCCCTCTGAGTATTTATCTTATTTATTGAGCAGTTCATTTATACTGTTTTTTTTTTTAATTCAGAAGTTTTGATATTTGCACCTAGATCATTATTTTATTATGGCATAATTTAAATGTTAAAATGCACAAATCTCAATATACAGCTTGATGAATAACAAAAAAAGTATGCGCATATGTACTTACCATCCAGATCAAGCAATTCACAACTCATCCCATATCCCTTTTTTCTTTCATGTCCCTTCTCAGAAGATTTTAAAAGATAGCTACTCTACCATATTCCCAGAAATCAGTGGATTGAATTTTCAATTAAAAGTTAGTCTCCATAAGGTTAGTGTGTGTGTGTGTGTGTGTGTGTGTGTGTGTATGTCTGTGTGTGTTGACTGGATTTTTAAAGAGGTTTGGTCCTGATCATCCGATACCATTTTAAGTTTACTGTTTCTTCACTAGAACTTAGCATCAATTCCTGGGTTTGTGGTTAGGCTTCTCTCGGACTATGTTTGTGTGACTAGCTAAAGCGTTTAATATTTTTCTCTCTTAAAGGCACTCCGAGTCATGGGGAGAATAATGCGGGAGTGTTGGTATGCCAATGGGGCAGCCCGCTTAACGGCCCTTCGTATTAAGAAGACTATCTCTCAACTTTGTGTCAAAGAAGACTGCAAAGCCTAATGATGATAATTGTGTTAAAAAGAAATCTCTCACAGCTTTTTTTTTTCTCATTTTCCCTCTTTATGTGAATGTTTTTACCTTTTTTTGGTTGTCGTTCTACCTCAAAGATAATGCAGTACAGTATTTAAGAGCTCAAATGCAGCATGGAAAAAATAACTCTGAAGTCAAGCATAGGCAGGAACTGACTTCATCCCATCTCTGTGTTGTCTTTAATTTTATTTTGAAAAGCACCACATCAATTCATCTTTTTATTTAATAAGAAAGATATTACAAAAATGTAAAATAAGCTACATAAAAATAATACAAGTCATTAAGGTTTTATTTTACTTGAATCAAGAGCACATGAATGAAGAAAAAGAAATGTAAAAGCATTTTTTTTCTGAGATGAAAACACCTTCATTAAAAAATGTGAACTAGAGCACGTTATATCTCAACAGAATTTTAGATTATATAATTTGCTGTTTTCTTTTTGTTTGTTTTTTTTTAATTAAGAAGGATCTTTGAAGAAGATACATATTGCCCTGAACTTTAGTGTCTGAAACACTTAAAAGGGGAACCTCTCAGCTGGAAGATGGAAGTGAGGTCCGAGTAGCCACTGACTTGGCCTCCCCTCTTCCTGCTGTCTTGTTCTTCATAGAAGAACCACCACCACAGCAACCCCTGAAGCAGTATGAAAGCCACTACCGTTGTTACTTCCTCTCATTTACAAAGGAAACATCCAACAGCTTGAAACATTGAGAAATCCCGCAAGTCACATACCTAGTGGTGGAGCTGGCTCTAGGTCCAAATCTTGTGATAACCCACACAGTGTAAACTTAGCTAGTTTCCTACTTTCCCGTTAATTCCCATATAGCACTTTTCTTCCTATGCAGAAACAACAGCTTTCATGATGGTATTCGTGGTTTAGTCAGACAGAAGACCAATTGGGTCATTTTGTACAATCATAATGGACCTGCCTGAATTCTGAGGACAATATCCCTTGACATTTTCCTCATAGAAATTTCATAGTCTGCCTATTTGTTAGAGAAATATTAATGTTTTCTGAATACTTCCAGAGATTAATCAGGCATAAAGATCCATTGTTGGAAGGGGTCTTTAAGATTTATTTCAGAGGTCCCCACTACTTTTGTACATACACACTTAGAGGGAGGAGGAAGTAGAAGATATTTTGAGAAAAAATAAGAGAACTCTTCAGTAACTGTAAATAGCTATTTCCCCTACCCTTTCAAAATGAGCCAGTAGATGCAAAAGAAGGCTCATGATACTTTTGCCTTTATTCTACTTCCTGTGGAGACAGAAGTGATAGATTCTGAATAATACATGGAACACTGAATCTTTCTTTCAAATCTGTAATTTTGTTTGGGTGAAGAGGATTTAACATGGTATCTTTTGTTGTTCTAAAACACTGTTTCCTAAGCTCTATTCCTTAGAACATTCTTCTGGTGAGATGTTCCAAGACCGAAAGCATTCTTTGATAGATTCTTAGAAAGTGATAGTGCACATTAGCATATCATGTGCTTTGAGGAATCTAGCAGTAAAGAAATGTTGAGTTTCTTTGAATTAGATTTCCCAAGTTATTTGACCAAGGAACCCTTTTATTAATAGGAGGGGAAACCTTTTTACTATCCCACATTTCAGTGTTCTACAAAGCATAACTTGGGCAACAGTGTTTGAAAGGATATATCAATGTATTTTCATGCAGATCACAATGTAGTGACTATAGTTCATTTCGCTATGGAAATACGTTACTGAACCCATCTTCATTTGACTGGGATGAGATATGGAAGGCAAATATCTGACAGCTGGGATGCTCTTACTAATGCAGTCATCCATTCATTAAATAAGATAGGGGACCCCATATCTTCATTGCCACAATATTAGGGCCAATAGAGAAAAGATGGATAGGTTCTGCCCTCAGAGATTTTAAAGATTAATTTGGAAATGGGGACCGGGATGTAGGTGTCGGTTAGGGGGAAGGAAATAAATTGACAAAGTAGGGAATCTTGAATTCCGTATGACAGTGGGTTCTGGAAGTTACTTTCAATTTGCAAAACATTTAGAAGGTATCTTTATTAGGCTATTGCAGACAATCTAAATTATATAAGCAGTTTTTTAAAATGCATATGTGAAAGAATTTTAAAAAGAGCTTACGTGAAGGGGTGATCTTGCTTATGCTTGTTATCGTGACTTCTCGTGGATTGTTTTTGAATATATGAGAATGAAATTATTTATTTACTCTGGTTGTACTATAGTTAAATGGCTGTTCAAATAAATAAGGATAATATTTCCTGTTTTATTCACTAATGTTGGGTGAATATACTTATTTAAGTTTTGAAAGAATGTTTTAACATCTCCATTTTCCTCGACACTATGTTTTGTAATTTACTTGGGTGTGTCCAAATAGAACTCCATATTTTTATTGGTTCAACTTTTACTCTAGAGAAATCTGTACATTTTGAGATGTTTTTCTTGTTTTCGTCTTAGTTTACTGTAACTTCTAACTGACTAGTCTTACATCTTACTTACCAAACACACGTCTTAAAAAAAGAGGTAGGTTAACAAAAATGATAAAAAAGTTAAAAGTTCTAATTTTTCTTAACTCCAAACATGATTATAAATAGAAAATGCTCACAAGAACAGGGTAAAGTTTAGAGCATAAAACAAATTTATTGTATATACCTATACTGTTAAACTTCATATTATTTGTTTTTGATGGAGTATCATTGTGTAATATTTATTTCTTTTGAATTGTGTTGTAAGCAAAAAATATTCTTATGCTCAATGTGTCAGTGTTCTTTGCTCCTTTCAAATATTTTGACTTTGGGTATAATACAAAGCTTGGGAAATTGCTATTTATGAAATGTCAGTACTGTATAAAGTGGTGATGGGGTTTCTATGCAACATCACTTTTTAAAATAAGAGAAACATTATTTGTTGTCAATATTACAGCACGAACTTGTTGCCTTTAAGCTACACGTTCAAGTGTGTAATTGGTACGAATTCTGTTGTGTGCTTTCTTCTCTGTCTAAAATATTTGGCATGTCACATCTAGAATTCTTAATTTATGTTCTGACTTGAAAGTTAAGTGAAACATGACTGTGTCGTGCACTATTTTAAGCATAGCACTTGCTTTTCATCTTTATACTTTCAATTAACTTTGCATTTTAAATTTTCATGATTGTATGAAAATAGTAACCTGGTTGCAGTGTCTGAAGACTTCAAAATCAGCTTTTATTTTAAAATGAAGATCTACAATAGATTCATTAGGTTACAAGTTCCATAAGAATTTATCATTCTTAATACTTCTACTTTAGTAGCATTATTAAACAAAACTACTACTGTGCTGGAATTTTGCCACCATGTGACTTACTGGGGCAGAGAAAACTCAGGGCTGTCTTAGAGTTTACACAACAATACCAGGGAACCTACTGAGCAAATCATCTGAAAGCAGGGAGCCCACATTTGCTGTTTTATGAAGTTCAACTTAAAATTGCTTAGCAGGGAATACTTTCTGATTATTTATTTAAAATATATATGGAGTTTTTTTTTTAAGATTTTATTTATGAGAGAGAGACAGAGAGCACGAGTGGAGGGGAGAGGCAGAGGGAGAAGGAGAAACAGACTCCCTGCTGAGCAGGGAGCTAAATGCAGGGCTGGATCCCAGGACCTTGAGATCATGACCTGGGCAGAAGGCAGATGCTTAACCATCTGAGCCACCCAGGCACCCTGGAGACGTTTTTTGTTTCAATAAGCTTATTTAAAGTATGGATATGGGATTTTATTTCCCATCAGGAAATTGAGAAAGTAACAGTAACAAGTGAGTCAAGTTGATGGCGGTTGATTTCTTCAATAAGCATCCCTTTAAGTAAATGTACAAATACAGCATTTTAGGTTACTTGGAAATATTTAAGAATTCACATCTTAAAATGATGTCAGTATGGTTTTCGAAGATATTCTAAATTCTTTTCTTTTGTGAAACCTGCTCCTACTGTGTTTGACACCTCTCTGTATTAGCTCCCTCCATGAGGTAATACCTAATGGGACTTGATGCACTATTTAGTGAAGACAGTCATCCCTTTGCTTCTGATGGCTTCTTTTATACAGAAGAAAATATGTTCGTTGGAATACAAAAGTTTTGTTAATAATGTTAATATTAAATAGAATTTCCATAGGCAGTTTTTCAAAGTGTGTCAATGCATTTTTTCCAATATTTGACACCCTTTTTTCTCTCTAGCTTTGCTTTTAGGTTTCATTGTCTTTCTCACCTCCTTTTAAAATATTCCCTGTCTTCCAAAATTATATTTAGTCCGTAATTTTAAAAAGCAACTAGATATCATTTGGCTAAATCGTTCTAATATTTAGCCTTCTAATGAAGGAGAATCCCTTGGTGGTCTAAGTTATTTTAGATGTGTCACAGACAAAAACAAAAACCAGAATTTTGGAAATTGTAAAGAATGTAAGAGGTTTTATAATTTAATTCCCATATTTTATAGATGGTGAAACCAAGGATCAAAGATTAGGTGACTGCTCCTTATTAGCAGAACTGATAGGGAAACCCAATGGTGACATCCACCACAGGGCCTTACCATAGTCAACATTTGCTAATTAAAAAATAATTAGCATGCGTCTAAACCTATTGAATGTACACTGATAGAATGCATCATTTGATGGTGTTGATCAAATCTCACTTCTCTCTTTTTTTTTTTTTCTGCTGAAATAATTTGCTCACTCATGGTGAGGTCCGTGAGAATTAAAACAGGCCAGGAAAAAGTTGTAAAACAGTTGTCAAGCTAGGTAGGCAACCACTGAAGTGCTGAATAAGATTTAGGAATTGTGAGAATGTAGAATTTCTTTGCGCAAGTCACAAGTAACGATGAGACACTTCATGCCTCTTCTTGTCCCCTTTCAGTAAGGATTGTTCTTTTTATGCCTGGGAATGGAAGCGAGAGACGATTGGTCACTGAATCTCAGACCATGGTTAGTAGCATATTGTCTTCTCTCTTTTCAGTTTCTCATTAGTTTATCTTCTGCATTCATTTTCTTTCCACACATTAAAAAAAAAAAAAGACATCTTTGCCGGATATCATCATCAGTTCCAATCACTCTAATCCCGTTCTTCTAGTCTTCTAGCCCATGTTCAGATTGCTCCACAGTGAACTTCCTGGCAAGATTTTAATTTGCCATACCCATGTGTGAGAGGTTTCGTCTTGTGCCTTTTCCAGTGATTTTTCATTTGGCACAATGAAGAGAGGATTTGTTAATGGCAGAGATTTTCTTTTACATTTTAAAAAGACAACTAGTCTAGTTACATTCTCGCTTTTAGCTAACATATAAGAAATGTCTACTTTTGCCTTAATGCTAAATTCCACTTCAGAGATGATGACTTGGACAGAGAATGTAAAATTTTTGTCTCCTAATGTGATTGCTAAATTTATTTCTGCTGTTTCATACAATTGCTTTGTTTTGCTTTGGTCGTCTTTTAAAACTAAGCTGTTATGGCACATGGTTTGTAACATAAGATTGTATCGAAATTAAGTAATCATCCCCATTTTAAACTCCCTCAGTTAAGAACTTCCAGGGTACTTATTAATTCAGTTGTAGATTAACACAACATTTGGGAGAACATGCACACTGTCTCATCCTAGTTTTTAATATATTCAGATAGGATTATATTTTCTTACCACTGGTCCCCGTTATTATACAAGAAAATTTTCTCTGCAGATCTAACAGTTTTAACTGCAAGATTTGTATCATGGGCTACATGAGCCTGAATGTTAACAGAACCACTAAGAATTTGAATGTATTAGGAAACTGGCCTTCTACTGAGTGTTACCAGATCCAGCTTGGTGTGTGGCACTCTGCAATAGTACTTTCCCCTGAGGGGCAGATAGGAGCTGAAATCTAACCTGCCATTGGCTCCTCAACTCAATATTTTTATATTTTTCAGAAAAGCATCTTACATGATGTTTATCTACAGGAAAAGCATCCTGCTTATACAACCTCAGAAAATGAGAATTAAATTTTCAAAATGCTTGTTGACATCTGCAAATTGACTAGAGAACCTAGGGAAAAAATTCTGTAGATTTTCATCCTAGCATTTCCAGGAGAGCAAAAGAGATTGTGTGTTTATTCTGTCGATTTAATTTTTCAACCCAGATAATCTGCAGCAAGACACATGGGCCCTCATTTAGTATCTCTGTTGAGTTTTCTTTCCTTGTGCAAACCTGTTCATTGACTTTGCCTATAAAGAGCTAACTACATGCTTAAATTCTGTCTAACTAATGCAGGTATAAAATGAGATTTATCAGTATCTCCATTTCCTTCAATAGGTTAATGTAAGTAATTAAATATTTTCCAATAATCCAACTCTTTTTTCCTATTTATATGAGGTATGTTTGGCCCAAAATATTAAATTCTAGTTTGTTTCCACAGTGACCAGTGTCAAGATCTTGTACACTTCTGAACATAGACTGGAGAAAATTATTCTAACTTAGTCTGTATTTCAGCTTTTAAAATGTCCTAAATACAGAAAATTAGATTCATATCTCAAAAAAAAAGGAATTTTGGATTGACTTTCAAAGTACTAATACTAATTATACTTTTCTTTTGGTAGTGTGACTTTTCTTATACCTAAGAACATATTACAAATGTCAAAACCATTGCATTTTGACATTGCAAAACATGCCTTGAACTCTTGAACTACTGTAAAAAGAATCACTGTTGTAAAGACTTATTGTAAGCTGGTTGATACTCATAGGTATGTAAAAAGATATTACCCTTCAACCGACAGGCCCAAATGAATGTATATAAGGAATATGAAGAAATAAATTAGGTTTTAAAATGAGAATTGGGCAATAAATTGTATAAAAAATGCAGATGGCAATTTCAGTAGTTACAATTTTAATTATTGAAGCTGAAGAGAATTCCAAATTCCAAAGAGAAAAGAATGATATTCAGATGCTTCATTAACTTCTAGTCTATGGAAATACACATTTTGTAGTAATACATATACTTATTTTCTTTAGAAATAATAGTGTTTTAGAATTTAGTAAGAACTCAGTGATAGCCTTCATACCAAAATGTTTAACTACCAACAGCAAGTCATAAGAGTATTGATTTTAAAGCTTTTTAAATATCATTGCATAACTTTCAGCTGCCTCCAATGTAAATACTTATCTGCCTAAATGTTATATTTTTATGTATGCATTTCTGAATATGTATTGTTTTGTAAATTGGCAAAGTTAATAAATCAATCACTCCTTGCACTTGTTTTTGTGAAGCATATAGAGCTCTATTTTAAATAAAAAGAAAATGTGTCATATTTTGGTTTCTTTGTTCTATTACTTTAAAATTGTCTTTATAGGGGCACCTGGGTGGCTCAGGTCTGCCTTCGGCCCAGGTCATGATCCAGGGGTCCTGGGATCGAGCCCCGCATGGGGCTCCCTGCTCTGCGGGAAGCCTGCCTCTCCCTCTCCCACTCCCCCTGCTTGTGCTCTCTCTCGCTGTCCCCCTCTCTCTGTCAAATAAATAAATAAAATCTTTTAAACAAATAAATAAAATTGTCTTTATATTTGCATGTAGTAAATGGAGGGGTTATGGAAATTCAAATGTTGCCTCCAATGGGCACTGGACTTTTTCTTCCTTTCTTTCTGGAAGAAGCACTTGCTTCTTCAATAGCCATTTCTCTATGTGCAACTTAGCGCAATAGTCTTTGTCCTATTTTTCCTGTAGAGTAACCATGCCTTGTATTATTTAAACGTTTATTAAAAGACTTTTGGGTAGGCCTGCTCTCAAGCCAAACATAGCTTCCTTCCTATTCAGATAAAATCCTCACCACTCATGTGGTGTCTAAGCACCTTCAGGATATGGGACCTGACAACTTCTTTGCCTTGATTTCTGGTCTCCCCCCCACCTCCAGCCCCACCTGCTCTCTAGTTTTTTGCTCCTTGCTATTCCTTGAACTTGCAATCCAGCTGCTTGTCCCAGGGGATTTTTCTATTCCCTCTGCCTGGACTGTCCTTCCTGCAGATAGTTGTATGGTGTAGGTCTCTGTCAGAATACCATCACACAAAATGAACCTTTTTTTGCCATGCTTTCTAGAGTAGCACCCTTTATCATTCACTGTCCACTTAGCCTGTTTTATTTTTCTTTATAGTACTTTACATTAACTGGCATTATATTATACCATATACCTTGAGCACTAATATTAGAGATCTTTGCACTGAAGTTTGAAGATGTAATTTTAAAACACGAAGAATTCTATATTATGCACTGTGAGAAGTACTCTGTGGCACTCATTACCCACCCATTTTTCCCCCATGTCTGTAATAAACCCAATCAAGAATAGTTTATCCAAATTCATAGTGCCTGTTGTAGCATGACATGATGAGAAAATTAGGTTGTGTGGATTATACTTTCAACCCTACAAAGTTGGGTGTTTTCTGGGCCTTAGTGTAGAGAGGCAAAATACTGCATTGGTTTTATTTTTGGTATGGATTCTTCATTTTTTTTTCACGTCGAGGGCAATTTTATTCATGTGTCCTCGTTGCATTACATAGATACGAACCAGACTCACACTCAAATATTCTTCCCCAACAATCATTGAGTCAGGTTCTCATTTGGCTTCATGATTACCTTCTTCTTGGAGTTGTAGAGAAAAGCAAAATATTTATCTTCTGTCAATCTGGATTGTGAAACCCATGCCTGAAATAAGACAAATACTTCCGATTCAGCAGGCCTGGTAGTAGTGGGTTTTTTCAGTTGTAACTTTGTAATAACCTCTCAGTATTTTTATTTTTTAACACTAATGTGTACAAAAGTTGATGAACATTCACAATGATGAAATAATTTACTTAATGAGTGAACTTAAAAGTGGATGGTCAACTTTTATTCCCGTAGGATAGATTCCTTGAGATTGGGGGATAACGAAATCCAGTCTATTTTATGGGGTGTTCTGCAGGTGCAATTTTAAGGAAATGCTCTATAACTTTGATCATATGTTGTGGTTAAAGAGAGTATTTGAACTTTGAATAGTTTCTTTAAAATCTATTTAATGAGAAAAACTTTTCTATAGAGAAGTTTTTTTTTTTTGTTAATGCTGTGTGTAACAAAATTGTAATTACCATCAATCACTCCTATAGTTAAAATAGCTTCAAATTCTTTCCCTCGCAAGCGTTAGTCGACAAATCTTTATCAAACGTTGCTGCAAAGTGCATGGTATCATTGCAGTTATTGTAGGTGCTACTAAGAAAACAACATGCTCCTGCATTTCAGAAGATAATCTAAGGAACACAAGGCATGCACACAAATAGCCTATCTAACCTTAGAAGCTAGTAACAGAAGAGATGTCATAAGGAAGAAAGTTACTAAGGCTGAGTGTGGGTACAGACATTAAATGATAGCAAAGACACAGAAATGAGGTATGAGTTAGGTTGGAATATTCAAGAAAAGTAAGGAGTTGATGCTGTAGGATGGGAAAGATTTTTGTTAAGTGAAACAGACAGAGAAGTCCCTGGTAGGAAAAAAATGTCTGAAACAAAGGCAGGAATGCTCAAGGCACTGAATAACCTACAGGAGTAGAACGGAGGGTTTTTATAAGGTTTAGATTACAGCATTTCAACTTGATCCTGCCTTTGAGGGAGACTGAAGGTTTTAAAGCAGCAATGATAATGGGACGTTGGGACAGGCATACCTTGAAGATACTGTGGGTTCGATTTCAGACCACTGCAATAAAGCAGATACCATAATAAAATGAGTCAAAGGAATTTTTTGGTCTCCTAGTACATATAAAAGTTATGTTTACACTATACTGGAGTCTCTTGAGTGTGCAATAGTATTATGTCTAAAAAAAACAATGTAAATATCTTAATTGAAAAATACTTTGTTGCTAAAAAATGCTAACCATCATCTGAGCTTTCAACAAGTCCTAGCTTATGACTGCAAATCACCATAACACTTATAATAATAATGAAGAACTCTCAAATATTGCAAGAATTATCAAAATGCATCACAGAAGCACAAAATGAGCAAATGCTGTCGGGAAACTGGCACCGATAGACTCGCTTAACACAGAGTTGCCACCAAACCTTCAATTTGTAAAAAGCACAATATCTGTGAAGTGCAATAAAGTGAAGCACAATAAAACAAAGGTGTGCCTGTATTTAATAAAGGGACTTAAAATGTTACCTTCTTAGGAGATATAGCAAAGAGACTTGAAGATTCCTCCATTATCCTTCCTCCTCAATTGGAGGATATTTAGAGATAGCAGACAGGTGAAGAATTTTAAGATGAGCTGCACAGTTGGTGTGATGTAGGTGTCTTTATATGGTGCTTTTTCCCTACTCTTTCGTGTGTCTTAAAAGTAGACTATATTCACAAGGAAGATAAAAAAGAAATGAAAGATTATGAAAGATCTCATCCTTACGAATTTAGTTTTATTGCAAATATGAATTTTTTAACACACACACACAGACACAAATCATTTAAAAAGGTCTTCCTCGTAATTCCGTCTCCGCATGAAAAATTTCTGGGTGCCACTGAACTGTGTGCAGTCCATTTCAAATATAATCAAATTGGGTTTAGAAATACTAATGGTGATTTCATAGAAGAAACCTTGCTTCAGCAACTTAGGAAATTACGCTTGATTTTCTTTTGAGTGTTACTCAATTGTGCTTGAAATTGTTCGTTTGAACTCTTCTAAACAAGAGGCAAGTGGTTAAATGTGGGCACTGTTTAACATTTACACGAAACATTCCAAACACAATGTACTTTTGCCCTTTGAATGTCAACCAGCTTTCTTCTCTCTCATAGCCTGTCCTTCCTTGGCCGTTTGATTTGACCTCACTACATCCCTGAAAGGAGAATTGGTTCAAAAGTAGTTACCTGCTAGGAAGCATTAGGCTATTTTTATAATCTTCCAGCTATAGCTTTTAACGTGGCAACTGCTGGTTACTGAAGCAGTTTAAGAAAAAGGAACTGCTGAGTTTGCCTTTTTTTTTTTTTCTTAAATAGTAAAACACAAGGTGACACAGAGATATAAGTGAACCAGAACAGGGAAATTGAGCTGAGTTTTCTGCACAGAGCGAAAGCAAGACTGCAAAACACATTTCAATTCTATACCGCAATCAAGATCTTTGCTTTTATATAATACGGAAACTAGTTCATGAAATGTACTTTTCTCTAAGTCAGCTTTTCCTTTCTCAGAAATACATGGGTGATATCATAAACTTCTTACTGAGAATCCATTTGCTACAAAGTACTTAGTAAATACCCCCAATTTACAGTCAGGTAGGAAGATGACATTCAGAGACACAGACCTGGCTATTTCTTTATTTCTTCTTTCTTTCCTGAAACAAACTTTTGTAGACACAGGGAACCATTTTCTGTCCCCATCTCCTTTCTGCCCATTCACTCCCTCCATCCACTGCAGTGAAACTTTTGCTCTCATTACTTTTCTATCTGCCTTCTCTGTGCTCACAAATGACATTCTATAGCTTAGGGCATCATTAATTTATCATAATCTACCTTTAATGTTGTCATATCATGTTATGTATAATGTAAGAATTTTACAAAACACTTTCTCATTTTCTCCCTCTTGTCCTTTGAGTTTTTGTTGTGCAATTTACTTTTATATGTTATAATTTCACTATATATTGAATTAATTTCTTCTATTAACTTGAGTTATATTTTAAATAAGTTACATTTAAAAGTTTAACTTTTGTTTTTTAAGATTTTATGTATTTATTTTGAGGGGGTGGAGGGGCCCAGAGGGAGGCAGAGGGACAAGCAGACTCCCCACTGAACACAGAGCTGGACACAGGGCTTGATCTCACCACCCTGGGGTCATGACCTGAGTGGAAACCAAGAGTCAGCTGCTTAACCAACTGAGCCACCCAGGTGCCCCCAGATTTGAGTTTTAATCTGATATTATGTTCTTCAGGCAGAAGATTTTCTTTTAACATTTCTTATACAGCACCAAATTTCCTCAGCTTTTGTTAATCTGTGAATACATTTTCTTGTCGAAGAATATTTTCATTGGACATAGAATTCTAAATTGTTTCTTTTTTTGTTTGTGAGTCTTTTTTGTCAATGCTTTAAAGTCATTGTTTTGTTATCTCCCTGTTTGCGTTGTTTCTGATAAGAAGGTCACCATTAATTCTTGTTTTCCTGTGTTGTGGCCTTTTTCTGCTGTCCTAAGATTTTCTCTTTTCACAGGTCTTTGGCAATCAGATTATGATGGGTCTTGGTGTAGTTCTTTATTTTTATTCCGCTTTTGTTTCAGTGAATTTCTTGAATCTACATGTGTACAATTTTCATTGAATCTGGGAAATTTCTGATTCCCACAATTTCTTCAGAAGTTTTCTACCCCACGAACTGTCTTTTCTTTTACAGAGAATTTCAAATACATGTATACTAGGTATCTTGGCATTGCTCTGTTAACAGTTTCTATTTGTTTTTTTCCTGCTGTTTTCTTTCTCTCTGTGCTTCAACTTCATTTATTTTGATTGCTTGTGACTTCAAGTTCATTACTCCTTTCCTTTGCATTTTTCAATCTCCTGGTACACCCTCCTGGTGAAATTTTCATTTCAAATATTATATTTTTCACCTCTAGAAGTATCGTTTAGATCTTTTTTATATCCTATCTTTTCTCATTATTTTCATGTGTACTTTTAGTCCTTAAGTCCTATAATACTGTTATAAAGTCTTTGTCTTCCTCTAGGCCTGTTTTTATGAATTGCCTTTTCTCTTGTTTTGGATCATATTTTCCTTACTTGCATGTCTAGTATTTTTTTATTAGATGCTGGACATCATATAGCTGCATTATTGAGTGTCTGGATTTTATTGTCATTTTTCCCCTGGATATTTGAAGTGTGATTTAGAATAGTTTTATTCTTTCTAGTCTTGTTGTTTTAACATTTGTTAAGGTTAGGTCTAGAGTAGCCTAATCCTAGGGCTAGTGAGGATTGTTTGTTCTAGTTCTGCGAAAAATGCTCTGTCATTTTGATCAGGATTACACTGGATGTATAGGTTGCTCTGGGTAGTATAGACTTTTTAACAATGTTTGTTCTTCCAATCCATGAGCATGGAATGATTTTTCATTTCTTTGTGTCTTTTTCATTTATAAGTGTTCTATAGTTTTAAGCATATAGATCTTTTATCGCTTTGGTTAGGTTTATTCCTAGGTATCTTATGGTTTTTGGAGCAGTTGTAAATGGGATCAATTCCTTGATTTTTCTTTCTGCTGCTTAATTATTGGTGTATAGAAATGGAACAGAATTCTGTATGTTGATTTCATATCCCGTGACTTTGCTGAATTCATGTATCAGTTCTAGCAATTTTTGGTGGCCTTTCAAGTTTTCTACATAGAGTATCATGTCATCTACAAATAATGAAAGTTTGACTTCTTCCTTGCAGATTTGGATGCCTTTTATTTATTTTTGTTTTCTGATTGTTGAGACTAGGATTTCCAGTAATATGTTAAACAACAGTGGTGAGAGTGGACATCCCTGTTGTGTTCTTGACCTTAGGGGAAAAGCTCTCAATTTTTCCCCATTGAGGATGATATTAGCTGTGGGTCTTTTGTATATGGCTTTTTCCTTCTATCCCTACTTTCTTGAGGGCTTTTATCAAGAAAGGATGCTGTATTTTGTCAAATGCTTTTTCTTCATCTATTGAGAGGATCATATAGTTCTTATCCTTTCTTTTATTTATGTGGTGTATCACGTTGATTGATTGTGGATATTGAACCACCCCTGAAGCCCAGGAATAAATCCCACTCGATCGGGCGCCTGGGTGGCTCAGTTGGTTTGGGCGACTGCCTTCGGCTCAGGTCATGATCCTGGAATCCCGGGATCGAGTCCCGCATCGGGCTTCCTGCTCAGCAGGGAGTCTGCTTCTCCCTCTGACCCTCTTCCCTCTCGTGCTCTCTATCTCTCATTCTCTCTCTCTCAAATAAATAAATAAAATCTTTAAAAAAAATCCCACTTGATCATAGTGAATAATCCTTTCAATGTACTGTTAAATTTGATTAGCTAGTATCTTGTTCAGAATTTTTGCATCCATGTTCATCAGGGATATTGGTCTGTAATCCTCCTTTTTAGTGGGATTTTTGTCTGGTTTGGCGAGCAAGGTAATGCAGCCATCATAGAATGAGTTTGGAAGTTTTTCTTCCATTTCTATTTTTTGGAGCAGTTTCAGAAAAGTAGATATTAATTCTTCTTTAAGTGTTTGGTAGAATTCCCCTGGGAAGCCATCCAGCCCTGGACTTTTGTTTGTTGGGCGATTTTTGAATACTGATTCAATTTCTTTGCTGGTGATGGGTCTTTTCGGGTTTTCTATTTCTTCTTGTTTCAGTTTTGGTAGTTGATATGTTTCTAGGAACTTCTCTCTTTCTTCCAGATTGCCCAGGTTTTTGGCACATAATTGTTCATAATAGTCTCTTATAATTGTATTTCTGTGGTGTTGGTCCTGCTCTCTCCTCTTTCATTCGTGATTTTACTTATTTGGGATCTTTCTCTTTTCCTTTTGATAAGTCTGGCTGGGGGTTTATCAATTTTGTTAATTCTTTCAAAGAACCAGATCCTAGTTTCATTGCTCTGTTCTACTGTTTTTTTTTATTATTATTATTTCTATATCATTGATTTCTGCTCTAATCTTTATTATTTCTCTTTTTCTGCTGGTTTTAAGCTTTATTTACTGTTCTTTTTCCAGCTCCTTTAGGTGTAAGGTTAGGTTGTATATTTGACACTTCTCTTGCTTCTTGAGGAAGGCCCTGTATTGTTATGTACTTCCCTATTAGGACCACCTTTGCTGCATCCCAAAAGTTATGGACCATCGTGTTTTCATTTTCATTTGTTTCTATGTGTTTTTTAATTTCTTTCTTTTTATTTATTTTTATTTGTTTATTTGAGAGAGAGAGAGAGAGAGAAACAGAATGAGAGGGGATAGGGTCAGAGGGAGAAGCAGGCTCCCCGCTGAGCTGGAAGCCCAAAGTGGGACTCCAACCCAGGACTCCAGGATCATGACCTGAGCCAAAGGAAGTTGCTTAACCAACTGAGCCACCCAGGTGCCCTTAATTTCTTCTTTAATTTCCTGGTTCACCCATTCATTTTTTAGTAAGATGTTCTTTAGCCTCCCTGTATTTGTGGTCTTTTCAAATTTCTTCTTGTGCTTGACTTCAAGTTTCATAACACTGTTATCTGAAAATATGCATGGTGGGATCTCCATCTTTTTGTACTGGTTGAGGTCTGATTTGTTACCCAATATGTGATCTATCCTGGAGAACGTTCCATGTGCACCTGAAAAGAATGTGTATTCTGCTGTTTTAGGATGAATTGCTTTGAATATATCTGTTAAGTTCATCTGGACCTGCTTGTCATTCAAAGCCATTGTTTCCTTGTTGACCTTCTGCTTAGATGATCTATCCATTGCTGTGAGTGGGGTGTTAAGGTCCCCTACTATTATTGTATTATTACCAATGAGTTTCTTTAAGTTTGTTATCAAATGATTTATATATTTGGGTCCTCCCAAGTTAGGGGCATAAATATTTACAATTGTTACATCTTCTTGTTGGACAAACCCCTTTATTATGATATAGTGCTCTTCTCCATCTCTTATTACAGTCTTTGGTTTAAAATCTAGTTTGTCTGATATAAATATGGTTACTCCAGCCTTCTTTTGTTGTCCATTAGCATGATAGATGGTTTTCTACCTCCTCACTTCCAACCTAGAGATGTCTTTGGGTCTAAAATGAGTCTCTTGTAAGCAGCATATTGAGTCTTGTTTTTTTTTTTAATCCATTCTGATACCCTATATCTTTTGATTGGAGTATTGAGTCCATTTACATTCAGAGTAATTATTGATAGATATGAACTTAGTGCCAGTGTGTTACCTGGAAAGTCACTGAACTAGCCTTGTAGATTGTTTCTGTTCTTTTCTAGTCTTTGTTGCTTTTGGTCTCTCTTTCCCACTCAAAGGGTCTCCTTTAGTATTTCTTGCAGGGCTAGGGTTTAGTGTTCATGAACTCCTTTAGTGTTTCCTTGTCTTGGAAACTCTTTATCTTTCCTTCTATTCTGAATGACAGCCTTGTTGGATAAAGTATTCTTGGCTGCATATTTTTCTCATTTAGCATGTTGAGTATATCATGTCACTGCTTTCTGGTCTGCCAAGTTTTTATGGACAGGTCTGCTTCTAACCTTATGTGTCTGCCCTGTAGGTTAAGGACCTTTTGTCCTTAGCCGCTGTCAGAATTCTCTCTTTATCTTTGTATTTTGCAAGTGTCACTATGATATGTCTTGGTGTTGACCTGTTTTGTTGATTTTGAGGGGAGTTCTCTGTGCCTCTTGGACTTAAATGCCTGTTTCCTTCCCCAGATTAGGTAACTTCTCAGTTATAATTTGTTCAAATAAACCTTCTGCCCCCTTTTCCCACTGTTCTTCTTCTGGGACTCCTATGATACAGATATTATTGCACTTTGTGGAATCACTGAGTTCCCTAAGTCTATATTCCTGATTTAATAGCTTTTCCCCATTCTTCTTTTCAGTTTCATTGTTTTCCATAATTTTATCTTCTATATCACCTATTCAATCCTCTGCTTCCTCCATCCTCGTCGTGATTACATCCAGTCAGTTTTGCATCTCAGTCATAACATTTTTTATTTTGTCGGATTAGTTTTTAGGTCTTTTATCTCTGCAGCCGGGGTTTCTCTGGTGTCTTCTATGGTTCTTTCAAGCCCAGCTAGTATTCTTATATCTGTCGTTTTAAATTCTTGTTCAGATATGTTGCTTATATCTGTTTTGAGCAAATCCCTGGCTGTGATTTCTTCTTGATTTTTCTTTTGGGGAGAATTCCTCTATCTTGTCATTTTCTCTAGGTTTTTGTCTTTTGCATATCAAGAAAACATGTTATGTTTCCTGTTTCTGAGAGTAATGCTATATTAACAAGGGGTCCTACACTGTCCAGGGCCTGGTGCTTCAGGAAGTGTTTCTGCTGTATGCTGTGTGCCCTCTGCTGTTGTGCGTTGGCTGCTTTTTCCCATAGGTCAGTCCCTGCAGAGTTCCTCCTTGCTTGCAGTGGGGAGTGTTTGGACCTTAACTAGTTGTGCTTTGATTTGTTTGGTAAGCCTGATTAAAAAACAAACAAACAAACATGGCCTGATCCAAGAAAAGAGAAAAGGAAAAGGAACAAAAAGCAAACAAGCAGACAAACAAAAATCTAAGCCTGATTCCAGACTAAGAAAGAAAGAAGAAAAAAAGAAAAGAAAAAGAAGGAAAAAAGAAGTATGATCCAAAAGAGGAGAAAAGGAAACAAGACAACAAATGAACAAAAAACCTATGAAACTATATATAAATCTGATACCAAGGGAAAGAAAGAAAGAAAGAAAAAAAAGAAGAAATGAAAAGAAAATAAAAATTAAAAAAAGCAAGCAAGCAAGCGAGTAAGCAAGCAAGCCTCGTCCTATTTCCACCAGAACTGGAGCTGACACTATGGAGCAATGTATCATTAGCAGACCTGGCACATGTTGGGGGGGCCTGTGTAGGTCTTCTGAGGGAGAAGCTGGCTGGACTGGCCCTAGTAAAGATTCTCCTGCAGAGCAGAGGGGCATAGGGTTTGGTATAAGTGACTCCAGTCTCCACTGGAGGCTCTCTGAATTCTAACCATGTTGCTTGGGGGGAGTGTGGAATATGGCCTCACGCTGCCCTCTCATCCTCAGGGAGGAGAACTCACAGCTGCTGCTGCTCAGGAGGCCCTCACAGAAAAGTGAACAATCTCCCCTCCTGTGTCCCAGGCTTTTGTCAGATTCCTGCCCTCAACATATCTGTGCGTAGGTTGTTGGCATGCCAGCACCATAAGTTTCCTGTGTTTTATCTCTGGCGGGTGGAGAGGATTCAAAACTCCAAATCTTCAAGGGCCGGGTAAGGCACGGGCCCCCTCCCCTCCCCCAGAGGAGAGCCTCATGGTGTGGCACTGTTCCATCCCAGAAAAGCAGTCACATGGTTGGGTGCGTGGTGGCTGGAGTCTATTGTGACTCACAGCCAGAAGCTGCAACCAGGTCACCTGCCCTCTGTGGGCACCTCTGTCCCCTGCTTCTGAACAGCTGCTCAGTGGCTCCCAGTGGGTCCTTTGTCCTTGGAGAGGCAAAATACCCTCTTCCAAATGACTCCAGGAGGGGGAGAGATCTCTCCCAGTGGGACCCAGGGGATCCCCTCACCACTCCGCTCTTGCTCCTGCTCTCTCCCTTTCTCTCTGGCTTCTGTCTGTAAAAAGGGCTCCCGCCCCCCTTTATGGCTCTGTGGCTTTTCTCTCCCCAGTTCACAGCTCTGAACCTCAAATCTGTCACATTCTCTCCCTCCAGTTGTGCAGATTGTTTTCTTAATCCTCTGATCGACTTCCTCATTGTTCAAAATGATTTGATGTTGATATAGCTGTGTTTAAAGGATGAGGTCAGCCCAAGGTCCCTCTACTACTCTGCCATCTTAACTCCTCCCTCTATTTGAGATTTTTAACTGTTTATGGCAGGACAATTACAGTACAAACTAGTCTGTTATGGATGGAAGCAGACATCTCTTTATTTTTAAAGATTTTTTTTAAGATTTTTATTTTTTTATTTGACAGGGAGAGGTACAGCAAGAGAGGGAACACAAGCAGGGGAGTGGGAGAGGGAGAAGCAGGCTTCCCACGGAGCAGGGAGCCTGATGCGGGGCTCGATCCCAGGACCCTGGGATCCTGACCCGAGCTGAAGGCAGATGCTTAATGACCGAGCCAGCCAGGAGCCCCTATTTTTAAAGTTTTTAATGTATTATATTTGTTTTTCCAATTATTTATCCAAAAGCTTATCTATTCTACAGACTCGGTTTATTAAAACTAAATTAGGTCAAGTTCAATGTAATGTAATGTAAGATTTTGGATATGTTCAACTCATTAAAATGTGTTTGTAATATGAAGAGTGACTGGGGGACAAGGAATGAGAGAAAGATCACAAGAGCTTCATGATCATTTGTTCACACTGAGGTGTTGGTGTAAACAGATGATGGGAGATAGTGAATGATATTAACTTTAGCGGGATGGGATACTTGTATGCAGTGCAAACCTGTCCCGAATTGTACCTGCAATGTTCAATTTCATCATAGACATAGCTTGAACATAATATTTTGTGTGGTACCTATATTACTTGGATCTGTAGTGTTAGTTCTCTACAAATTTGCAATTTTTACAAAACTCTAGAACAAAACCATTGATTATTATCCTAAATGAATGCAGGTAATTATATACACTTTTGAGATTTCTACCTTATTTCTGGCAGTTATCATTTGTAACTGTAATGGTGGGGGTTGGTGTGGCATGTGCCTGACATGGTTCTTAATGTGACACTTAGGCTCCCCTTTATTACTTCCACTTTTTCTTCTTCTTTCTGATTGTGTGTATTCTTTCATTTCCTACTCTTTGTTACTCAAGAAGGAGTAGATATTGGGAATTACAGTGGTGAGAATTGGTATAGAAGAGGAAAAGAGTTTTGATTCGTTAGTTTTTCTTTTGCATGGGCTTGGTCACTTCTGAATCATGATCCACATAAATATAAAGTCTTTTGAGGCTAGATTCCTGAAACCAGAGCTTGTTTATTGAAATTTGAGAAAAAATAACTCTAGGAGCAGGTTGACCCAGTCTCCAGTGACTTTTGGAACTATCATAATATACCTTCTTTCGTGGCCACTCTAATGAAATAGGAATGCTGAATTACTGCAAATTGATTTTGTTCTCAGTTGTGAGAGCTTATTTAGGGGCAGGATGGAACAAAGAGACAGTATGTGTTTTCTTAAGAATATACAATGCAAAGTGATTGGATTATAAAATGACATAAAGTTTAATTTTGTTTTATCAATGCTCCTTTCTCCTTCTGCTAATTTCTCCATAGGAAACATCTGTAGAATTGGCCTTCAGCATTACAGGAGATAGGTTCCTTTTCCAAAAATATTTTATTAAAATAGGGTACTCTATGATGCAGACCTTAGCAATGTTTTTATTCACTTTTTTCCTGGTCATTGATATTTTAAGACTCTAATGGTTCTCTCCATATTAAAAGATATGTGTACACAGATGCACACTAAACAGATTTTACATTCAATCCAAGTTATCTTTAAAAATCATGAATATATCCTATGTTAAGGCCATATTTTGAGTGAAGATAGAAGAGAAATGTGTATTTTGCTTGAGACAGGGAACTGACATGTGTTGAACATCTATTTTTTTATGTAAATTATTTTGACTCTTTTGAGGCAGACGGTATTTTCCAAAACTAGTGGGATATTTTTTGGTTTCACATGCCCTTCCAGAAACTTGTCATTGTCCCATCTATGGAATCTATTTTTCTGCCACTTGAACTTAGGGCCTATGTAACTATCTCAATGAAAAGACAGCAGCAGAAGTGACATACCTGACATTTGAGGCTAAGTCATGAAAGGCAACATGTATTCTTTCTGACTCACTATTTTTCTCAAAATGTTCACTCTTGGAATTCAGCCACATGGTGGAAGCTTAGGACACATGGAAAGATCATGCGTAGGTGTTCTGGCCAACAGCCCCTGTAAAGCAGCTAACAGCCAGTATCAACCACCAGACATGTGAAGTAGGAAGCCCTCAGATGATTCTAGAATCCAGTCTGAGAGTCGTCCATAAGCTACCCATCATGGAGCAGAGGTGAAATGTTAATTCAGTCCTCAGTCTTTGAGATGCCCCTACTAAGGCTGAGTTGAGCAGAGATGAACAACCCATAGAGTCTTCCTCAAATTGCAGATTTTTGAGTAAAATAAATATCAGTCTTTTAGGCCACTAAGTTTTATGGTGCTTTTATAGGAAGCAGTAGATAGTTGGAACACATTTCAATTTCGGGCAGTAAAGTGCGACCAAAATTAAACTTAATATATGTAGTAGCAGCTTTAGGACTAGGAGGCAGGCAGAAATGGGAAGCATCTTTAAAAGTGTTAGTAAAATCCTAAAGTGGTCAAGGAGACCAGTAGAGGAAGCCTCATGGACCTGGAAAGGCTGTTGGTAAGGACTTAAAAGAAAGAGAGGAAAGTGGCATTGGAAGCTGGAGAAAAGGGGACTCTTTTTATATAGTGATGGAAAGTTTAGCAACAATGTCCCCTGCAGTAAGGTGGAAAATAAGAAACATACCTATTTTCTAACTAAGAAGATTTGCAGAAAGAGGGTTGAGAATGCTTTGCCACCTGTCTGTTTCTAACTGCCTGTAGTAAAATGTAAGGAAGAGAGAGGAGCTAAAGAAAGAACTGTTATATATAAAGTCTCCAGGACTTGCTGGGTTGGAAAAGAAAACTGTTTCTCATTCCCAGCCTCTCCAGATGGCAAATGATACTAAAATTAAGATGTGGCTTCTGAGCAGAGATCAAATCCAGGGTGCTGTCAGGAAAACATGGTCTAAATATAAAACCATTTGTTAAAGCCTCATAAAATTTTAAGATAGTGCCTTATAGACCACTTCAAATAGACAGAAGTACCTCTAAGGATCTTAAGGGGTGCCTTATAGACTCCTTCCATAAAACAATAGGGCTTCTAAGAATCTTAAGGTAGATATCTTTAAAGGGAGCCCAAGTTAGAAAAAAAAGGCTTATCTCAATTAGATTTGGACATATTACTTTTGTATAACGGGGTGGGTTATAAAGTGATTCATAAGAAACCCACAAATTGTTTAAAGGAATTTTATCTTCTTATACTAAAAATGATAGAAACAGTACAAATTTAAGAGGCATTTGTAGCCCCAAAAATATGTGGGCAGGAGGCAGATTAAGAAAATCACTCAACTGCAAAGATGATTTACATTTTATGGAATAGAAAAGATAAGGTAGTGGGTTGAAAGAGCCCGAAGACAAAGCAAAGAGCCCTGGAGATCTCTTAGGTGATAAGACTGAGCTCTGGTCAAGGAACTGGTAACCATTTCTGGTTATATTTTGGAATGAACCAGTGACAGCCGTGTTCCAGCTATTTTTCCTATTTTAGATGTGCATACATTTAATGGTTTTCTTCCATCTATCCCATCATTATTGGATGTCAAGTGTGTGTGGAGTAGACGAATTATCTTTTTAGTTCACACATCTGTAGATTAAGAGGAATGGCACTCAAGGCTAAACCCAAGGAACCACACCCAAAGAACTTCATCTGATTTAGATACAAGATCCTGGATCTCAAGCCCAAGCCTGATGAACTTGAGAGAGGGATCATGGCAAAGAAAGTGAGCTTATCGGTGTGGCCAAAAGTGGATTGTGGCAGATTTTAGTTTCCAAAAACTGCCTCCACAATATTTCTGGTCCCAAATGCTCTTCCAGGATGTTGCCATTCACCCATTAATGGAATGCATATCCCATCCCCTGAAACTTGAGTAGACCTTAGTGACTACAGCAGAGAATAAAATGCTGCAAAAGTGATGCTGTGTGGCTTCTCAGGCCAGAGCATGAGAAGAAATAGAGCTTCCATCTAACTTCTTTCTCTTGGAATGCTGACCTTTGGAATCCCATGCTATGAGGAAGGCCAAGTCACAGGGAGAGCCTGTGTGTAGATGTTCTGGCTGATAGCACCAGCTAAGGTATCAGACAGCATCCAGAATCAATTGCCAGACATGTGAGTAACTGAGCCTTTACATGATTCTGCTCCTAGCCTTCAAGCTGCCTTAGCTGACACTGAGTGAAGCAGAGATGAGTTATCCCTATCAGACTTTGATCAGCTTACAGAATTATGGGCCAAGTAAATATAAAAATTTTAAGCCACTAGATTATGAGGTGATTGTTATATAGCAATAGATAACTCAAATGAACACTAAGAGTACTGTAAGCTGGATATGATCAACTATTCTACAGATGAAGAGATACACTAACAACCACATGGCATGTAAGTGGTGAGCTGTGGATTCTCTGGTGCCTGAATCCACAGTTTGAGTTCTTTCCACGCTTTGACCCACTCCTGTGAGAAGGCAGAGGTTGACCAGAAAGACATTGAGCTGAACTAAAAAGTCCATTAAACTCTAGCCTGAGAAGATTGAGCCCAGTAGAAAGAAGATGAAATTTGTAACCTGCCAAGTGTAGAGGCCTTCCTTGAAAACAAGGCACACTTTGAAGTCAAGAAAATTTATTGTCAAATTCTGCCCTTATATGTACAAGCTTTGGTGTGACCTCGAGAAAGCTATATAACTTCTCTGTGTGCAAGTTTCCTGAGTTGAGAAATGATGATATAATATCTGTCTTGCAAAATTGTTGTAGGGATTACAAGTTTTGCACGGAAATAAGAGAAGCTATTATTACAAGTCTAGATGTCTGAATGTAGTCATCTGAAAGTCATGCTGGAATATGGGTAGCACACATCCATTGCTCTGACTTCCAATCAAAATTTCAACATTGAACTTGGCTATTACCGCTTTTTCTTTTGGAATCCCACTGCCACCTGCCATCTCTTCCCCTAATTTCAGATACTCACTGCCCTCAGAGCCTCTAGTTATCAGGAGTCTGACACTTCCCTTGCTCCTCAAAAAGGTTCTTCATATCTCCTTCCCTTATCACAAAATTTCTGCCTTGAATTTTAGCTAAAATCGATTATTTGTTTAATGACATTCAGGTGCAAATGAGGCTTAACCCCATGAGAACTTTGCACTTTAAAAGAACAGCTCATTAACTACTATGAATCTTTAATTGTTAGAAGTAGTGAGAGAGACCATTTTGTTCCCAGAGTTCTTTGCCTACTCTCTCTTTCCACCCACAATAAGCAAAGAATACTCCTGAAAGCTACTTTCTAACCTCTCTGCACCCCTTTTGGAAAACACTCCATATCCCAACAGGCCCAAAAGAAATGAATTGTTGCCTGGGGAGAGAACTGAGATTGGCAGCAAAACACAAATGACTTTATTTTTAAATTATGACAATTTTTTTTCTACTTCTAATCCTCTATAAATAGTGGATGGAGTTGGGTAGGGGAGGAGGCTACTATTTATTGATCGCCTTGACATAGCAAGTGCTTTATTATGTAACTCTCATTTATGCCATTGTCTGCTTGTGTATTTACTTACTGGAGTAACCAAACTTTATTTTCTTAGAAATATATTCACTATTAGTAATTATTTGAATCCTATGAGACACTCAAAGAAAAGAAGAAAGAAAGAAGAAAGAAAGAAAGAAAGAAAGAAAGAAAGAAAGAAAGAAAGAAAGAAAGAAAGAAAGAAAGAAAGAAAAAGAGGAAGAAAAGGGTAATTATATTTTTCCTTTGACTATGGCAGGGTGACTCTACTCCACTTTGTTTGACAAAAGCATTTCTCTATGCTGAGCTGTAGAGGCTCATGAGGTAGAAATTACAGAAACTGAAGTGTATAACTGGAAGGTCTTTTGAACAGGCATTTGATTCACTCCTTAGGAAATAGGCAAGAGAGGTTTTTACAGCTCAGGATAATGAGGGAAATGATAAAAGGGAATAGGAGTAGATAGAGCTTGTATCATATCACACATATTTTTATTCACTGATAGTGTCCCCAAAATACAAAAAACAAAAACCCCAAAAAAGTAAAAAGTCATAACGATTTAATCAAGATACGGCAATATTTTGGCCTGAACAATATTCAACAGCCCCATCCAAATCTCTGGCTCCATTTCCAGTCAATATAAAGTTGTTAATTTCATTGCATTTCCTTTGAATTTAATACTTTGAATTTTTATTTTGTTTAAGTGCTCTGCCTTAAAATAATTAAACCCACAATTTTATTATGGTAACTTTCCATTTTCTTTAGCCTCAATCTGGTTCTCTTTGACCACTAATTTCTCCATCCAGGGCTCATGTCTCAATTAATGTCACTTTAGGGTGCCAATACATATTCTAGTTCCCATGGGTGACTGTGTTTCAGAATTTTCTGGAGAGATTTGAAAATTATGGGTTTCTAAGACCCATCCAAAGCTAGTGCACCATAATTCTTTTCATATCTGTCCCTTCCTTTCTATTCTCATTACTACCTAACCCAAATTTTCACTTGCTGGGTTGGCAATTATCCATTAAATGGTGTCTCCAGCTAGTCTCCTGTCTTCCCGAGAATGCTTTTGCTGGATTAATATTCCTAAAAGAGTATATCACACATGTTGTTCCTATGTTCAACAACTGTTAATTTATTCCAGTTGCTCTCAGGAATACAACTACCTTTAGTCTGACATTTAAAGCTTCTACCACTTGTCTTTTACACACCTTTCCAATGTATGTCAGTTTTTTTTTTTTTAAGATTTTATTTATTTATTTGACAGAGAGAGACACAGTGAGAGAAGGAACACAAGCAGGGGGAGTGGGAGAGGGAGAAGCAGGCTTCTGGTGGAGCAGGGAGCCCAATGTAGGGCTCCATCCCAGGACCCTGGGATCATGACCTGAGCTGAAGGCTGACGCTTAACGACTGAGCCACCCAGGCACACCTGTACATCAGTTTTTAACTGACTTCTCACTAGCACATAAGTTTGATGAATCTTTCTGTCTTAATTTGGGTTGCTGTGACAAAATACCGTAGAGTGAGTAGCTTAAAAACAAGACTTTATTTTTCACAGTTCTGGATGCTGGGAAGTCCAACATTAAGGTGCTAGTAGATTCAGGGTCTGATGAGGACCCCTTTCCTGGTTTGCAGATAGCTGTCTTCTTGCTGGAAGCTCTGGTTTCCCTTTCTCTTCTTATAAGGGCATTAATCCCAGCATGGGGCCTCCACCCTCATGACTTAATCTAAACTGAATTACCTCCCAAAGGCCCTGCCTTCTAATATCATCACACTGATGTTAAAGCTTCAATATATGCATTTGGGGAAGACACAATCATTCAGTCCATAAAACTATCCTTCCTATTAAAAGGGTTTCTTCGCATGAGTTTTTTGATAACATAAATTATTTTTTAAAAAACTTTATGTTGAAAAAACTTCAGGCTTACAGAAAAGTTGCTAGTATAAAGAATTCCTGATTACCCTTTATTCAGATTCCTCATGTTAACATTTACCACATTTGTTATATCATTCTCTTTCTTTCATATATATGGCAGACATGATGCTTCTTTACCTCTACCTATTCAATTATGTATCTCTTAAACACAAGGACATTCTCCTAGGTAACTATGTACAGTGATAAAAATAGGAAATTACCATTGATAAAATGCTATCCTCTAATCAACAGAAAATGAAAAGGCAAGACATTAAATAGAAGAAAATATGGGCAGAATATACATGTGCAAGGACCTTGTATTGAGGCTATAAAAAGAACTGTTATAATTCAATTATAAGAAGATAAATGCTCCCCATCCCACTGGGCCAAAGGCTAGAACACCTCACAGAAGAATATTGACAAATGGTTAATAAGTGCATGAAGAAGTACTCAGTATTAGAACTGTGAGTTAAAACCACAGTAAGACTACTATACACTGGGTAAAATGTCTAAACACATGAAGATAATATAACAACCCCAAATGTTGCAAAACTATGAAGTGATTGGAGGTATCATGCATTGCTTATGAAATATAAAATAATTCAGTCACTTTGAAAAACTGCTTGGCAATTTCTCAAAAAGATAAACAATAGATTTTCCCTGTGAATCATCAATTTCACTCCTCTTTAATTGAAAAATAAAAACATATGCTCACAAAAAGATTGTACAAGTATACAGATAACATCTTCAGGTATAAAATCCAATAACTAGAAACCACTTGAGTGTCCATGATTAGGAGAAGAGATCAATTGTCGTCCTACTCATACAGTGGAATAAGACAGTGAAGAGACAGGAGTCAACTACATGATCAATCTCATAGATGTGATGTTGAGAGCAAAATGCAAGACATAAAAGAATAAAAACCGTATGATTCGATTTATACAAGTTCAAAATAGGCAAATGTAACCTATAGTGATAGAAATCAGAATAGTTCTTGCCTTGGCAGACAGTACACTGACTGGAAAGTGTCACGAGAAAACTTTCTGATGAGATGGAAATGTTCTATATCTTGATTGGAATGTGGGATTTCAGGTGTGTATGTTTTTCAAAGTTGATTGACTCATGTGCATTTTACTGTGTCAGTTATACCTTAATAATAAATGTAATACAAAAGATGTAGGCAGGGTGCACTGAAACTACAGAGATATGCAGGAACCCAGGTTTACCGAAAGTAGAGCTACTAACATCTCTGGATGGGAGGGCCTGGGTGGGAGCAGAGATTTCCAAAATTCAGGAGAGTGAGTTCCCTACAACAAGCCAGTGAACTGACTTCACTTAGGGGCACAGACAACTTTTGGTGAATTTGCAGGGATGGAACCAGGTATAACTCGATTATCCTCTATCCTTTCCATTTCCTGCCAGGCCTTTCCATTGCTTGAACCATTTGAAAGCCAACAGGGCATGGTTGTTCTGTAATATGTAGTCCCTATAGGTCAGCTATAGAGTACAGAGGAGAAGGAAGGAGACTGGATCTTAAGATGAAAACAGAAGATATTGGCATTCACTTTCTTTTTACTCAAATTCAAAGGGCATCATTTAATTGTCATAATGGTGGCTTGGCCAAGAGATTCTACAGACTGGGTGGCGGGGGGTGGTAAGTGAGTTGGTATAAGAAAGAGTGATCGAAAACTAATGATGTAATGTATGGTGATTAACGTAACATAATAATGATAAAAAAAGAAAGAGTAATTGGAATGATTGGTTCTGGAATTTAAGCTGTTTAGTAATGTAATGGATATAAACACATGATGGGATGATGAACAGTGTGATCCTGGTAGTATCAATGGAATATAAGTCCCAGTAGGGTCAAAGGATTATTGGAGTTGGTGTACTAGAAGGAGTTTTTGCAAATAAAACTATGGAGGGATTTCAATTAATAGTAGCAAAATGTCAAGTATATGTCCATGGGAATCAGTGGCTAAGGTAGCCTAGAATACAAAATGATTGAAGAAGAAGAAGTCAAGGAACCAAACAATCAGGGTAATGGGAGAATTGTTTGCATATATCTTGAAATCATCAAAAATTATCACAGGATGGTGAGAGCGATAGAGAGTGCGAAGCTACAAGTTTCAAAAGAATGATGAGGAGTAATGAGAGCAGAACCAGAGATGACTACAATCAGGGGGAGAAGTGGGTGGCATAGTCTGTTAACTTGAGTCATCCTTGATACCTTCTCTTTCTCAGCCCCAGAGTTAACCAATCATTAAGTCCTGTCAATCTATTGCTTTTCTCAATATTGCACTACTCTAGTTACCAGCCAGATTTTTTAAAAAAATCATTTCTCCCTGTTTCAGAACATTTGTTTTCTAATTGGTCTTCAGTACATACTCTTGTCAGTTTGTTTTCTTTGCTGCTATCACAGTGAAATTTTCTCAGTAAATATGATCATGCAGTTCCCCCTTATCTTCCTCTAATCCAGCACTTAAATTTTTTCAGTGGGTCTCTGCTGATTTTAAGATTAGGGGCAAAATCCTTCAGGTCTAAAGGGTCTGAATGATCTGGCCTCAGGTCTCCCCATCTAGTCTTATCCGGTGACATATTCCCTATCACCTCTCGGTGCATCAGTCACAGCAACTCTCCTGTTCTGTTCTCCAACTGGCTCTTTGTAGACGCTGCTTGCTTTGCACTCCTTTACCTTCCCATGTTTCACCAGATTAATTAGGAGTCATCAGCTGAATCTCTGTCCAAATATCACCTGCCTAAGAAAAAAAAAAAAACATTCCCAACATTTCCCAGACTGGGTCTATGCTGGCAAGACCCTCCATATATGGAACTGTATGAGTGCCTCTTATGAACGACATCCAAAGGGCTAACTCATATGGGAAATATTTAAAATTTATGTTGGCTTCTCCTTTGTTTAGGGTTATGCTCAGCTGGTTGCTGGGACAGTAAAGACCAACAGACATGAATAAGAGAACACCTTTAAAGAAGTCACAAATGAAGTCTGGTTTAATGACATGGTTTCACAGCACGAGTCTGGTGGAGGAGAATTGGTTTAGCAAGTGTGTAACTTTTGCTGGAAGCTCCCTCCAATGCCATTTTTATAGCCCAGTGATTCTAATTCCACGTTGAAGAATAAGGACTGATTGTGAGCTTCATGCTTTTGTTCAAAGTGAAACAGGTTCCGCTAGATCTAAGCCAGTAGGGGCGCTGCAGTAAAGGAAAAGCCCAGTGCCTCCAAGTAGCAGAATGGGCCTTTAATAGTGACACCCTGTGGTACCATGTGGTACCAACAACAGTGTACCAGTTAGTGGTCTTAAATTTGATTTTCATTAGCTTTGAAAACATACCAGTATGGGTGATGTTTGAACAACTCTATAAGTGTACTTTAAAAATTATTGAATTGTACACTTACAGTGTGTGAATTTATAGTATAAATTATACCTCAATAAAGTGATAAAAAAGTATAAAAAACGATACCATTGCTTGGTCCCATTCTTTAGTCAATTATATCAGAACCTCTGGGGGTAGGGTTTGGATATCGTTAGATATTAAAATCTCCCCAGGAAAATTTAGCAATATCTAACAAAGGTCCATATGCATTTACCTTTTGATTCAATCCTGTTTCTAGAAAATTATTCTGAAGACAGCAATACAAATAACATGCACGATGTTATTCATTGGAGCACTGTTTGAAAATGCAAATTATGAAAAACCATCTAAATGCCCATACATAAGAGAATAGTCAAATAAACTATGGTGCATCCACACAATAGACAGCATTATGCAGCTATAAAAAAAAAAATGAAGAAGACCTTTCCAAACCAACATACAGTGGTATCCAGGATAAACTTTGTTGTGAAAGATAGCAAAGTTCCAAAATATATCAATAGGAGGGTAGGGTACCCTTTAAGTGCAAATGAAGGAACTATAAGAACATATACATACATCTGCTCATTTGGGCAAAAAGGAATATGGAAAGAATAAATTAGACACTAAAGTGTGCTGCATTATGTAAGAGGTGAGTGGGAATGGAGTGGAGAGAATGTGGGAGTGGGAATGGGTGGAAGGCATGAGTGGGGGCACATCTCTAAGTCCACCTTCTTGTATAGTTCTGACTGTTAGGGCCAAGTAGTGTTGCACATATTAAAAAATAGGTAATTGGTGTTAAGTAGGATGTGTGGGGGAACCCCAACAGAATATACATGGTAACCAGTGAATCCAACTGCTAAAAATGAATACCATAGCCACAACAAATGCAATAAAGAAGAAAATAATAGGCCTAATACTAGAAATATTTGGCCTATGAGGCCAAAGACACACCAATATGGCACTCCTTTTAGTAAATTTGTTTTTCACAGAGGTTTGTATTAGTAATTCTGAAACTACATATATTTGAAAATTGAATAAATAAGTAAATTGTATGTAGTGAGAGCCAATTTATTACTGTCAGAGAAAGGAGTTACAAATGAAGAAAGAAGGAAGGCTGGAATGAACTCTGTGGATTAGGAGCATAGGGATGAGTTTTAACTAGTGGTGTTCAGTATGTCTATGAGAGGGAGATACAGAGATAGATGCAGATGTGCATGTATTTGTGTATACTTGTATATATTTCCTGGCTCTGTTCAATTAGAGGACCTAGAAACAATGACACCCCAGCAGCAATGAGTACACCTAATGCCCAAAACTTGGTTTCTAAGTACTATTTTTCAATAAAGTAGCTGAGTCCAGGGCTGAGTGCAAGGTAAGCCTGGATCATCTTCTGGTGCCAGAAAGTGAATGTTCAAAAAGTGATGGAAGCATATTGAAAAGGTCAGATACCAACCTGAAGTAGTCCCAATTGCCAAAGCTGGGAATATTGGATTATAATTCATAGGATAAAATAAATAGCCAAGTCTGTACTGATAAATCAGGTAATTGAACAAATAACTAACTACATATAAAAGAAAGGGCTGTTTTTCCTTACAATGGAATTCCAATGAGTAAATGTAAAAGGAACAGTGGAAATATAAAATCGCCATTTGGCAAATGCCACTGTAATAATTGTTTTAGGGAAGCCTCAATGGATGCTAAAATTAGTGGGCAAACATATAATTAGAAACAAGATATTTGCATAATCTCAGAATATCTCACCACAAGATACTAATTACAAAGAAAAAAGTAGTATCCTTACAGTGGAGAAACCTGGCAGACACTAACTTCACCAAGTAATCAAAATGAACGTCACCAATAGGGTGACACATTGACATCCTGGACTTCCTAATAGGATGGCCTGGGAAGGGCATGACACCATTTCTGTGGTTTCTTGTAAAAAATACATAACTTTCATTTAATCATGAAGAGACATCAGACAAACCCAAACTGAAGAACATTTTACAAAACAACTGACCAGTCCTCTTCAAAAGTGTCAAGGTCATGAAAGACAAAGGAAAAGGGACTGAGGGCCTGTCCCAGACTGGAGGAGACTGAGAAGACATAAGGGCCAAATGCAATGTGGGATCCTCAATTACGTCTTGTTTGGGGGTTGGGGAGGCTCTCTGGAGAGCCAGGCAGGACTCGGTGCTATTGGAATAGGTGATTGCTTGAGCAATGGAAGAGATGGGGCCAAATGCACCATCCAGGATGTGGTACGAGTCATAGAGTTTTAAGAACCGTCTTGTGGCACCCTGTACTTTCCCAGTGTAGCATTTATCAAATTATAATCACATGCCTGTTTTCCCTATAAGAATATAAGCTCCATGAACAGATAGGTGCCCATCTATCTCATTCACCACTCTGTCCCAGGGCTGAATCCATTATTCAATAAATGTGCAGAAAAACATACCCTTAATCTTCCTTTGCTGGTCAGGTCCCTGCAAGCACATTCGTCTCTCACCTTTGCTCCGAGTACCTCCACCGGTTGGAATGCTCTGTTCACAGGTGAGTGAGGGCTCTCTCCCTTTATTTAATGCCTCTCCTTCTTTCGGATTCAATGCAAGCCCCATTTTTATTGGGAAGCATTTTGGGCTTTGGAGACTAGATATAAGTATTCAGGCGCCTGTTCTTTCGGGGTGGGGAGGGGAGTGGGCTGGGGAATAATGCAGAATGTTCCCAACTGACCACCCCACTCCCAGCTGCCACTCCACTCTCAGAGCCTCTGAGGTATGGGTGACAAACATTTTGTCCATAGTTTGAAAGCTCTGGGATAGGAGATTGCTACAGTTTCTCTGCCATCTTTAGCAGCACTGGTTGGTGTCTCCTGTGAACTCAGGCACTCATCCGGGTCCCTTCCGTTTTGGACTTACCACACTACAGCCTGGACTAGAAAGAACGTGTGTATCTTTTTAGACCCAAGACCTGGTACAAACCCCTCACCTCTTGATTCACTTGGTGAAAGTTTCTTGATGATGATCACAGGACCAGGATTTACAGAAATTTTCCTGAAATGGCCCCAAAATCTGGCCTGGGGACAGAGAGAGGATTTGAATTAGTGGGCAGAGCTCACTTTCTTTTATCAGTGGGGGCTGTGCAGTAATGTCAGACAGAGGGGGCCATGCAGTGAAGGAACCATTAGGAGTTTGGGAGGACACAGGGAGATATCATAGGTGCAGGATGGACTGGGGTGGGGGAAGGGCGCTGACAAGGCCCATGAGTGTAATAGCCCACTGCAACCCCAGACGGCCTAAATCTAGAAACAGAAATGATCACGCTCTGTCTTACATTAATTCCCTACGGCGGCCTCCTCAGCAGGTTATTCCAGGAAGATAATTGGAACTGGCTAGTTTCCAGGTACCTTAAAGATCAAATCCCAACAAAACGTGAGCAGGCTCCAAAGCAAAACTTTCCCCGACATTCCCTAGTCTTCATCCCGGAGCCCCTATTCTCGGCTCAAGCCCGAACTCTTTTTCAGACCCAGGTGGGAAAATGACCGCGACTCCGCGAGTGCTGAGCACTCTCCGCCAGGTAGTTGTGCGGCCTTGATGGGCGGGGCCGGCTCCCAGGCTGTTGGTGGGAACATCCTGCCCTCTGCTGGATTTGGCAGGAAGAATGAATTTGCATTGCCTGCTAAGGAATTAATTAGATGGAAAGGTTTTGATTTTCTCTGAAAACAAATATTTGCTTGCATGTTGATGAGGTCTAATTAATCAGGGAGCACGTCCTTTAAATGACATGGTTTCTTAGGGGATTTCCAGGTATCCAGGACAAAGTCATTTTCGAACGTCTACTTCCTGCTCAGTAAGCAGGGGTGTAAAATATGCAGTGCAGACATTTTTAAAGAACCGTGAAGAATCAAAGCCACGTCTCTAATAATTTTTAATGTATGCATATGGTCTGATGTGATAGAAAGAACTTCGGGAGTACCGTCAGATTGCTTGGGTTTAATTCTGTAAAATACTAAATCTCCCTGAGACTGAGTCTCTTCATGTGTCAGGCGTCAAACCCACTTTGAAAGGTTGTCGTGAGGATCGAGCGAGCTAATCACGTATGTGAAAGGACTTTACCGTGACCACTAATGCTGTGGTTATACATATGCACTATGCACAGGTTCGCACAAGAGGACCACACGCGTGCATATAGCCGCGCGCGCAAGCGCACACACACACACACACACACAGACACACACAAACGAGGTTCACACAAAAGTACCAGGCAACGTTGTCTGATTATTGACTTACACTGACTTCCTGAAATTGATTCTGGGTAAAACTAGAAAACAGACACCAATATTTCAAATCTAGAGAATGAAAGCAGCCTTCTTAAACATATTGAAAGAAAGCAGGATGCCCTTAACATTTTTGCAAGAGCGCCGGGAGACCGAGCAGTATTTTACTTAGTATTTACCTTCGAGGGCCTATCGTCATGTTCTGTACAACCCATAAGAATGCCAGTATTTCTCACTTTCATAAACAGAAGAATGGCCCAAATGAATTCTAAGGAGAATCTTGTACAGGAATCCAATCCCCACTCTTCCCTCCCTCCTTCTTTTGTTCTGGGGCCTTCCCTATTCCTCTCTGTCCTGTTCTCCTCCTGTTTGATTTGAAACCGAAATAAGTTGTTTCCACTAGCATTGTCATTGCTGGCGAGGCTGAGCCATTTCTTATCCCCTATAGCAATTCCATAAGCATACCTACCCTTTTCTCTTCTGTGCTTTTATTACCGTTGGAGTAGAGTATGGTCCCAGCTCTTAAGTCATTGGTCATCCAAAGGGTAAAAAGTTGAATGACAGTGATGTTGTAGTAGCTTTTTATTTTTTTTAAAGATTTTATTTATTTGACAGAGAAAGACACAGCGAGAGAGGGAACACAAGCAGGGGGAGTGGGGGAGGGAGAAGCAGGCTTCCCACGGAGCAGGGAGCCCGATGCGGGGCTCGATCCCAGGACCCCGGGATCATGACCTGAGCCGAAGGCAGACGCTTAAGGACTGAGTCACCCAGGCGCCCCTGTAGTAGCTTTTTAATAAAAAAACAGATTTCAACTGAAAATTTGTTTAATTTTATTCTATTCATTAGCAGCTCAGCTCCCATTTGTGCTGGCAGCTGAAGACTAAACCCAAGTGTAATTGATCTCCTTGCCAGCCTCAATAAGTGCTCTATTGATGTTTTATAGAAAATTTAACTTCAAGAAAAATGTAATACTAGTTGCTGAAGATACAAAGGAGTAAGATAGGATCTTGACACATGAGATATTCAGGCTTTAGATACCTATATAAATAAATACGTGATAAAGTGGCGACATGGGAATTGAGGAAGAAATAACCAGAAGAAGTCATCTAATCTTGAAGAATGAAAAATTTTCCAGGTGGGCAAAGTGTGTGTGTGTGTCTGTGTGTGTGTGTGTGTGTGTGTGTGTGTGTGTGTGTGTGTGTGTGGTTGGAATAGCAGGCAAGGAGCAGCCTTCAAGGCAGAACGTACCAGAGAAGTATGATACAGTAGTATGGAAATCTGTGCTGTCGCTAGAATAACAGGGAGGGTGTGCCTGAGGCCAGAAAGGTAGTTTGGGGCCAAATGAAAACCCTATTTAAGGGCTAAGATATGGAGCTTGAATCTCACTGGGTATGTGTGTTAACCAATACACGTGAGTGGGGAATCAATATTATAGCTCTATAATATTCTGTTAGTCAGAGAAGTGTTTACTAGGGAGGAAAGTTGGATTTAAAGTGGTATTATAATTCCCTAGTCTTTAAACACATGTGTAAGTTGCTGACCGAGAACTGCACTAGCCTTTATGTTCCATGCAAACTGGGTTGAGTTAGTGACTCCCAGAACAGACTAGAATCCTTACTTAGCATCTTTAAAACACAACAGCTTAAATCCCTTCCGATGCATCAGAGAGTCATGCATTTTTAAAAAGTAGTTATGTATAGTTAGTCTTAGATAACCATATACTCTTAAAATATCTGAAATCCAGTGCCTGAAGAAAAGGGTTTACAATGGCATGTGTCATTTCCTATACCCGACCTGCCATTTTTTTTTTCACATAAAATAAAAGAGAGGTCAGGAAAAGACCTGTGGATAAAGGCTCTCTGCTTCACCAAACATGCTTGCTCACCTGACCAATCATTTTTAAAAAGCCGGATTATTTATATAAACTGCTTGGCGTGATATTACTGATCTTTACTCTCCTTGTCACTACAGTAATCCCATAAACATCGCAAGAGACAGGATTGCTCCCAATAAAGCTTTGTTTATGGCATGTTAAGAGAAAGCACTTTGAATTGATATTCCCAGTCCCTATTCTCATAATGAGATTTACAGGTAACTTAAAAAATTTTCTTTTGTGTGTTTGCTCAGCACTTAGCACGTTATGGACATTCTGAAGAATGGAGCACATTCCATTAAACAATTTGGACAAAAATAACGTGCAAATGAATGTAAGTAGTGTAGCCTGGTGCTTAGTGCCCCCACTGCGGCTGTAGGAGCACAGATCATGTCTGTCTTGTTTGTTCTTCTACGGCTAGTACCTGGCACATAGCAGGTGCTCAACAAACATCTGAGGGATAACGAAAATAATGCCTAGACTCCCTTTCCTCGTGACTTTGCTTGCTGTGGTTATCCTAAGGGCACAATAAGGTAATACTCCCTCCATGACTGCTTGGGCTCATGAGTTAATGTTTGCAAAGCACTTTGAACTTCTTGGGAAAAAGAATGGTGTTTTTGTTGGCACTGTATCACGTTTGCAGTGGCACATGAATTACTCCTCCTTCTCTTCCCCCAGGTGCTCGCACGGTGCCCTCCCCCAGCTCTGTGCCAGGCCAGAATCTCGCCGAGGACAGCTGCATTGCTCCTCCAGCCACCTAGAGCCCTCCAGCCCTCCAGCAGAGGTAGGGGCAGAGCAAACACTGGAAAGATTTCTCTCAGGCCTCCTAAGAGACTCCGGGGAACTGGAATTTGGGTGGATCCTAAGTATTCTTAGAGCAACTGGGATTGAGAGGGATACAGCTTCTTGGCCCACCATAGAAGAAGCTGTTAGGTTAGACAGGCCGATCTGCGAGGCCTAGATTCTGAAGGAGAACTAGAGGGCATCATACGGGCAACTGGGAGTGTGTGCTAGCACAGGTGGTTTCTTTCGTGTATGTAATTTTGTTTACGTTGGAATGATATCCATTTTTTTCAAGGATTTTATTTATCCGACACAGAGAGAGCACAAGCAGGGAAAGCGGCAGGCAGAGGGAGAGGGAGAAGCAGGCTCTCTGCAGAGCAAGGGAGCTCGATGCAGGGCTCGATCCCAGGATCCCGGGATCATGACTTGAGCCGAAGGCGGTCGCTTAACCAACTGCACCACCCAGGCGCCCTTTTGTGTATATAATTTTAAACACATAAAGCCTTGACTAGTAACTGGCAGAAAGTAGTTTCATTACAAGGAACTCCTAAGACAAGCCCGATTGCTTTTACATGGGTAAAACTTTCAACTATTAGTACTCTTTTCTCCATAATTTTTAAATATTCGATAGTGGCAAATAAAGGGGTTCTATTTCACAAGAGATGCAGGCTTCAATGTTTTCCAATGTATTTATGACTACAAAAATTGCATTTATTTTTAGAAACTCAATAATTAAGCAGTTCAAGTTTGATTTGGGAAACAAGAGTTTTTGTTTTTGTTTTGTTTTGTTTTATTAAGAATGGCTGTCCCTTATGACCAAATTCGAGAAAAAGAGGTTTGTGTTTTTTTCAGGTTACAATACATTGACTTTCAGCTGATCATACAACAAATATCTCAAAGTAATGCAGGGAGAGCTGGTTACAGGCAGAATAACCAAACTGACCATCAACGGCAGCTTTTGCCTTAAAGGCAGGAACAGGTCCTATTTTCCACAACGTTGAAGTGACTTGTTTTCCAAACCAACTCATGAAGTTTCCTCTGTGTGTGGAAAATTTTCCACGATGTATATTTATTTTTTTCCATGATACACATTTGTATGCTTGTTTCTGTACATGTAGCAAATATGTTCTCTCTCTATATTATTCCTAGGGCCTGGAAATGAATGTTAGGTGGACAAAAACTAACCTGGTTCCCTGTTAAAAAAGAACACATAAACAATGACTGTTTTGCTTCAGAGAAGAATCTCAGGTAATTCTGGTTTTAGTTGACAGCACGAAGTTAACCAAAAGTCTTACATTTTGTTTTAAAAAATATGGCAGGAAACTTCTCTCCAATTAAATTAGGCTCATTAATCTGAAAACAAACCCAAGCAGAGGATATTTTATAGTTATAGTAAAGCAGCATTTGAAACTCTGACAGCTTAGTGTACCCATAAAAGCCACATGTGAAACATTTATCTGGGAGTGACTCCAGATAAGAAATGGTTTCTTTCTCTACTTGATTCATTATAAAATGAAGAACCCTGATTTTCCATTTGTTTGGAACTTGAAAATCACATAGGCGTTATTGACTTTTTATTTTTTTCCCCCCTCTCTTTATTCGTGAGGTATTTGATACCAGGCAGTTTGCCCAGGTCCTAAAATAAACAGATGGCGTCCCCCTTCAGGAAAGAGGAGGAGGGCAGTATGAATTAGGGAGAGATCAAATTTCTTCTTCAGAACGTTAGTGTCCTGTGGTATTGCAGGGGGCTGTAAGTTCATGTAGAGAAGACAGCAGGAAAACTCGGGTGCCCCGGCTCAGAGACCAGGAGGAGTCACTGTCTGAGATTTGCCAACCAAAGTTCTATGGTAAGTTTGAATTTGGAATGTGTGGGTTGATTCTCACTTTGCGTTATTTTCTTGCAGTTGGGAGGGGAGGACGTGAACAAGTTTTAATGAAGTGTTATATATTAAGATAAATAAAATATTGAGGGAATTATTGCTGGGAAGTCCTCATTCAAGTGTTTAATGAGTAAGCCGATTGGCTCTTTCCGGTTTCTTTCCTAAATATCTTGGACTTCTACTTTTTGTTACTCAGTCTCTCTTTTTTGTTTCTGTTATTCTTCTTACTAGAATTCTACTTTTTCTGTACTAATGGGGGTCAGTGGATTTGGTGGTGGGAATGTCTTCTGTAAAGGCAGATGTTAAGTTTGTGACAACCCGACTATTTTTGGTCATAGCCGGAAGGTCCAATAAATACGGGAGTGTGACATTACAGCAAGGAAAAGGGAAAAGAGAAGAGAATGGACTAGAAAGTTGAAAGTTCTTATTAAGAGGAAAGAAAAGAAAGAGCTGGTTAGGAGCCAAGTTTAAGTTGGTTAAGCACTGGGGCTCAAGCCTGATCCCGCTGTGATAAAAACAGTGTAAGACGGCTCATGGAAATTCACCGTGTGTGTGTGTGTGTGTGTGTGTGTGTGTGTGTGTGTGTGTGTGTGTGTGTGTGTCTCCTCAGCTCTGTATCATCTGCAAAGAATAAACAATCAAAATATTTATTGAACAAAAAAGCTATCTCTTTTGGTAGCTGCGACAAGAAAAAAACGGTCAGCAAACTAGTTGCTCTCAGGTCCTTTTTGTGTGATGGGCCTGAAGAAGGTAAGCAGAACTCAGACAGAGGCAGCCGAAGCTCACTTGAGTAAGTTGCAGCCAGAAGGCGAGCCGTGAGCCGATCACCAAGTGTTCCCTCAAATCGACATGATGGCAGTCACACTTTTGGGTTAGACCACCAGGGGTCAGCGCATTGTCACCAGGAAAGCTTTGTTAGAGGACACTGGGTGTCAAAGGTACAGGGCCCTGGATCTCAAACTTTTAAGAATGACAAGTGTTTGAGTACTGGTTCCCGGATCTTACCTGTAGTGATTCTGACAGGAAGTCGGGGTGGGAGGTGGGGGAATATCCCTGGGAACCTTCATCTGGTAAAAGATGGAGGTATTGAAGGACCTTAACCTTTGAGAAAGATGTGTGGTGTTTCTCTAGCTTGTTAATCTCATTAGAGGACTCTTGGTTCTGATGCCACCAGGAGCCTGGTTCTGAGAGAGACTCACGGCAGCTGAGATGAAGAGGCAGTGCCTTGTCACACAGACCTGGGTTTGAATCCCTTGTGGCTTTGCACAAAGTGCTTTTCTTGTCTGAAATTCAGGTTTCTCCTTTCTAAAAGAGGACAGCCATATGTCTACCTCTGGGATTTACAGAAATAATGCACACAAGGCGCTTAGGAGAGTGGCACAAAATAATGCAATTTGTAAATACTACCACTTGCGGTGGGGAGAGAAGGGAAATGTCAGTGCTAAGCCCTCTGTGGCCAGGAAAATGGTTTGGGGCAGACAGAGCTAAGGTGTGACCAACCAGGAGGCTAGTTCTTGGATCTTGAAGATAGATCGTAGACTGGAAAATGCATAAACATGAGGGTGGGAGACACACTTTCTCACCATTACAAATGTTTCCCAAGAGGGGTAATAAGCAACCCAGATGGCACAGTTAGTTGGAATTGTCATTGATCCCCAAATAGTATTTAAGTCAATAGTTAATTGATTTTCCTCAGGAAAACCTTTATAAGAATTTCTAGAAGGGAACAAAGTGAAATGCATCAAATTCAGTGATTTGTTCATATCTGCCACCCACTCCTCATGGAAGGAGTAATGAATGAGGAGAAAAATGGAAAGGAACAGGGACCACAAATCATAAGGCTGTAATGGAATGAAATCCTTTTCTGGTAATTCAGTGCAATGTCAGGTCATACTGAACCGGCTGGCTCGCTTGCATCTGACTGTTGCCAGGTACTCTCCCAAGATGAAGCAGGAAAGGTAGAGGAAGCAAGCTGATACCTTAGTTAGGTGCCTTTCTTCAAAGACAAAGATAAAATTTAGAGGCACTTAAATGTATGCTGTGACTGAAACAGCCAACGAAGTAATGGATGGGGGGTATGAAGGACCGGTGGGGGTGGGATGCGATCACACTGTCCCTAGGCAAATTAGTTAGGCTCTTTGGACTTTACTTCCCTCCCTAGGTGCCCTTCTGATCCTGATGCACTGTGATAAGGCATAGATGGTGGGACAAATCTCAATGCCTTCATATTTTCACCTGGGAAGTAGTCCCTAAACTAGGGTATGCAAGTTATTGCCAAATGCTAGCTATTTTGAAGAGTTTTGCTTACTCTGAAATAGAAATTTTTCAGTGATTTTCCATAAACCCAAATTTCAACTTAAGTATATTTTGACCAGTGCTGTTATTTCTCTGGATGCTACTGAGTATCTTCTCAGTAAATAACCGTGATAATGCATGGTAAGGACAAATAACTGATGAAGAAAGAAATGCTAACAGTAGCTACCATTTTTTGAGCACTTATGATCTCCTAGGTATTAGGCTTGGTATATTTCCTCTTTGATCCTTATACTGACTCTGTTAGGAGGCATCATTGTGGCGATTTTCTATGAGGATTTTAAGAAGTCACAGAGGTAGCAAATAGTAGAGTTGGGATTTGAATCCAGGTCTTTCTAACTCTAAAATCCATGTTTCTAGTCCTGTAATATACCATAAATCTGCTATTCTTTTTTTTAATATTTTATTTATTTATTTGAGAGAGCGAGAATGAGAGAGAGAGAGAGAGAGCACATGAGAGGGTGGAGGGTCAGAGGGAGAAGCAGACTCCCTGCTGAGCAGGGAGCCCGATGTGGGACTCGATCCCGGGACTCCAGGATCATGACCTGAGCCGAAGGCAGTCGCTTAACCAACTGAGCCACCCAGGCGCCCCTAAATCTGCTATTCTAAGTGCATTCGTAGTAAGCCTATAGAGTTTGCTCCTTGATTCAAGGTCTTCCATTATTCAAAAATACAATGCAAACTATGTGTATTGTCCTCCTTTACTCTTCACTGTGAGCACTTTAGGGGAGCACTTTTCCTGACAACAATATCATATACTGATATATATATATATATGTACATATATATATATTTTTTTTTACTTTGAGCAATGAGTTTACTGACTAGTCTGAACCTGCCTGTGGGCATATACATGAAAGTAACAATTTTTTCTTCTCCAGTTACTTAAGCTTGGTCAAATTTCCTTTTTCCTTGGGCAGATACCATGGTCTTTGTTTTTTCTATAAAAAAATGACAACAAAACAGAGCTGACTCTGTGTTATAAAAATTCAATCTCAATCCAATTTAAAAGTATCTCGTTTGACATCATCCATTCATATGAGGTCTCAGAGTGGAAGGATGGGCTGTGGTATGTCTCTGGGATACCACTTTTCTCTCCCTCTCCCAGGCTACTACAATTTGGGCAGGGAAGAAGGAGAAGAAAGGGACAAGTTTCTCACATTTCATGCTGAAGTTTTCATCCTTCCTCTAGTCAAGATTCTGACGCTTTCTCTGGTTAATGTTGAGTGGCGGGCTGAGGCCTGGGTATGGTAGGCATCCACATGACAGTTTTCAGAGTGCCCTTTGGGGGCCTCTCGAAATTATTGAGAGGGGAGGTCGAGCTCCAGTAAAATCTTATCCACGTAACACCCACCCTTCCCCAACACTACCACCCAGCCTCCTGCTGCTGGGTCTGCTCAGTCAGCAGCCTGCGCTTGCTCATGGGATATGACAAGGGAACACGAACTGGCTTCTTCCCCTGAGTTTGCTCGCAAGTTGCCCCAGTGCTGTGCCCTCTCTCCATGGCTCTTTTTTCCCCTCAGTTCCAATAGATACAGTAAGTGAACTGGCAAGGCCACTGCCTATGAAGATGTCAAAGTTAGCCAGGACACGCTGGAAACCCCTTCCCACAGCCCCCTGCCCTGGCTTGAAGAATGCTGCTCTGGGAGGCCCCTGCACTGGGCTCAGTGGTGACAGGTGTGTTCTTGGGGAGTGGATGAAAAACCAGCAGAGTCACTCTCTTCCTCCCTTGTCAAGGGCGCCTCACAGCTCTGAGGACTTGCTGCTTCTCTTCCCCTGCTCCAGTCTTGCTTTTAGACTTCCCTGGGGAAGGGGCGGGGCACCGTTTGGGGTGGTAGTTGAGAGCAGCAGAGCCACTTACTTTTCCCTCAGGGAGCCTGGAAGGACATGGACGCCACACTTGTTCTCCAGTTTCTTTATCCCAATATTAGGGCCCCAAAGGTTCATTGCGGGGTGGTAGAAAATCTTGCACTTAACAACTTTGTTACATTTGGGCACTTCTGGGGGCAAAAATTAATTGATATAAAATGAAAAACTTCTTCGTAGAAGGCACTGTCGAGAGAATGAAAAGGCAAGCCACAGACTGGTAGAAAATACTTGCAAAAGACGTATCTAAAGAAAGAGATTGTTATCCCTAAAGTGCAGAGAACACTTAAAACTCAGTAATAAGAAAATGAACAAACTGATGAAATAAGTGTGCAAAAGATTTGAACAGACTCATGATCAAGGAAGATATACAGATGGTGGATAAGCGTTTGTATGATGCCCAATATCATATGTCATTAGGGAATTGCAAATTAAAACAACAATGAAATACCACTACGCACCCATTAGTACAATGAAATCCAAAATATTGACAACACCGAATGCTGGCCAGGATACGGAACAACAGGAACTCTCATTCATTGCTGGTGGGAATGCAAAACAGTACAGCCACAGTGGAAGACAGTTTGGCAGTTTTTTACAAAATTACAAATACTCTTACCCTAAAAAACAATGATTTCATTCTTTGATATTTACCTAAATGAGTTAAAAAAAAAACTTATGTCCATAAAAAAAACCTGCAGAAAGATGTTTATAACAGTTTTATTCATAATTTTCAAAGCTTGGATACAACTAAGATGTCCTTTAGTGGGTGAATAGATAAACTGTGGTATGTCCGCACAATAGAATATTATTCAGTACTAAAAATAAATGAGCCATCAAATCATGAAAAGAAATGGAGGAGCTATAAATGCATATTACTAAGTGAAAGAAGCCAATCTGAGAGGCTACATATTGTATGATCCTAACTGTATGACATTTTAAAAAGGCAAAACTATGGGGACCGTAAAGAGATCAGCGGTTTAGGAGGAGGGAGGGATGAGTAGGTAGAGTGCAGAGGATATTTAGGGCAATGAAACTAATCCGTACGTATTACAATGGTGGATACATGTCATTATGTATTTTTTCCAACTCACAGAATGTACGACAGCAAGCGTGAACCCTAATGTAAACTGTGGACTTTCAGTGATAATGACGTGTCAGTGTAGGTTCAATAATTCTGACAAAGCCCCTGGTGTGGGGTGTTGATAATGGGAGAGACTGCGCATGTGCAGGGGTAAGAGGTATGTGAGAACGCTATACCTCCTGTTCCGCTTTGCTGTAAACCTAAAACTGCTCTAAAAAGTAAAGTCTATTAAAAATTAATTTATATTAAAACTAGTCTTTAAAAATTGTTTTAAAAAGATTGTTGTTTATTTATCTGAGAGAGAGTGAGTGTGTGTGAGAGAGAGAGAGCAGGAGTGGGGAGACAGGCAGAGGGAGAGGGAGAAGCAGACTTCCCTCTGAGCAGGGAGCCCGACCCGGGGCTCAGTCCCAAGACCCTGGGATCATGACCGGAGCCGAAGGCAGACTGCTCAACCGACTGAGCCACCCAGGTGCCCTATTAAAACTATTCTTATAAAGAGTCACAGGTAGCCAAAATAGAGAAATCTGCTTTCCAAAAGGATAGCAGATTTCTTCACATCTGTGTGGGACCAAGTGTAATCTGTTCTATGTTTGTCCATCCCTTGGACAGAGAATGCCTAGCAAATGATAGATGCAGTTTCATCTTCTACCTCCTCTCTGTGTTTTATGCTAGGAGATGCTGATCCTGAGATGACTGGACAGCAGCACAGGTGGAGGGGTACAGACACCTCTTCCTGGAAGCCTTCTGCTAGATAGTGCAGCCACCTCAAGTCTGCAGAGAACTCTGCATCAGTTATGGTTCTGCATGATGTAACTCTACAGTGAGTCATTATTACCTAAAAAAACGACAGCTGGGATTCTGTTTTCTTAGAACACTCTCTTCTCTGTCCACGACTTTGGTTGGTCTTCAGTCGGTAGAAGAAGCAGAGAAAGACAAAACTGAAGCTGTCAAGTCAGACATGGTATAGCTCTGAGACATTTAGTCAGTTGGGCAAAACTGGCATTTCACTCCTGTAGTATCATTTCACGTTTAGTGTGGACATCCATTTTGTGCCGTGGTCTCTCAGACACCTGCTATCCACATAAGATGTCACACACACCTAACGAAGAGTTAATATTTGGCATTTTCCTACATGTATCTCTAGGTGATGGGGTTATAAGTGTGATTTTAAATTACATTTATGCACTTTCTGAAAGTTGTTCTTATAATGAATATGCATTGTTTATCATCAGAAAAAATAAATCTATTTCCATATGAAAACTTGGATTACTCCCAAGAAAAGCAGATAGAGTAGTTACGAAAACGTTGAAAGATGAGGGCTACACGGGCTTGTCCTGTTAACATAGAAGAAGGACAACAAATAGCCTGCACTTCTGTGGCTCTCTGTATGTGCCCAGCACTGGTCTGAGCTCATTATTTTACAAACTAATGTAAGCTTCAGAACCTCATGAGGGAACTAATATTGGTATGCCCATTTTACAGAGAAGGAAACTGAATCACAGAAAGGCCATAACCAGCCCATTGTTGGATAGCTAGTCAGGGGTAGAGTTAAAATCTGAGAACAAGCACTCAGCTTAGCTTAGCTTAGCTTTATCACTCTGCTGGGTTACAAAAAAACAAAATAGTAAGAACAACATTGAATTAGCTAAAGATCAGAGCTCTTAATGTAACAAAAATAAATAGACTGGAAATAGAATATAGAAAAGCTTAATAGGAAAAATGAAGCACCATAAATCAGTGAAACAGAAGGTGGGTAGTTTTACAATGCTATTTGGGGAAAGAAGTTATTTAGACTTTCAAAATTCAGTTTAGCGTACCCCCCTCCATAAAAATAATTACCCATTTTATTCCATATAAATTCAGGAGTTAAATAGAAATAGTTAAGCCAAAATAACTTGGAGGAAACATAGATGGGTATCATCTGATCTCTGGATGAAAAAAGATTTTCTAAACTTAAAAGCAATTAAGAAAAATCACAGAGGAAAATACTGATGGATAAAATAAAAATTTTCTGTATATCATAAGACAGGAAAAAGAAGATAAACAGTGAACGTATTTAAGAAATTGAAATTTTTCATACATACCTGTAAGAAGACCACAAAGGAGGAATGGAAGTGGCTAGGAAATATTAAACATACTCTCTAATAATACAAGAAAGACACATTTTCAAAAATTCAATTTATAGCAAAAATTAGGTGGCATTTTTCACAGAGCAAGTTTTAACTGGCAATAATCAAGTTTGTCAGGAGCTCTGCAGGGTGGATGGATGGTTGCCTATACAACCTTTCTAAAAATAATTTACCAATAGCCACCAAAAGTTTGAAAACAGCCATATTTTCCAAATCAATATTTTTATATAAGGATTTATCCTAAGAAAATGGTTATGTGGACAAATATTTATGTTCAAGTTTTCATCACATCATCATTTCTAATAGTGAGATGTTAGAAACTACTTAATATTTAATAAAATTGGATTAGTTGGTAATAACTGGAAAATATGGCATAGCTGTAGGGTGGACTATCCCACCACAATTAAAATCATGTCAGGAATAGTTCTTAGGGAGAAGAGAACATGGTTATTAGATAGCACTTTATTTATTTATTTATTTATTTATTTATTTATTTATTTTTAAGGATTTTATTTATTTATTTGACAGAGAGAGACACAGCGAGAGAGGAAACACAAGCAGGGGGACTGGGGGAGGGAGAAGCAGGTTTCCCGCCGAACAGGGAGCCCGATGCGGGGCTCGATCCCAGGACCCTGGGATCATAACCTGAGCCGGAGGCAGACGCTTAATGACTGAGCCACCCAGGCACCCCTAGATAGTGCTTTAAGTGTAACAAAAGAGGATACATAATTATTTATGTATCCAGTTAAAAATAATAACAATAAAAAAGGACTTGAAAGATCATGACAAATGTTCACCATGGTTATAAGTAGTGGTAGGGATTTCTATCTCTTACAGAGAAAGTAAGAGATTTTTGCCTAAAACAGAGATAATAATGGAAAAAAACCTTATTTTCAATAAAAAATAAGAAGTATAGGGGCAATACAGAGACAAAGGAAAAAGGGCAGATTATTGAAAATGGTGAGAGACACACAAATATGATCTTAAATCAAGGATGACGGCAGAGTGGGAGGAATTCTAGAGTGAATAAAAATAAAAACCATTAATGCTCTTGGACAGCCCCTTCAAAGCAATAGAGTCAATAGAAAAACCGCAAGGACAGTTGCTTCTCTAAGTGTGGGAAGAGCTGCCAACCCATCTCCTGGGATATGTTGATAGAAGCTGGTTTTTCTCTAAAACAAGCCAGTTCTCTGCCCAAACTCATGTTTTTACAGATGTCACGTAGATTCTCAATGTTACCTCTAAAATGTCTGGCTAAGATGTTTTCAAAGGAATGAGTCTTGGAATTCAGTCTGTAGCATTTCTCTTTAAGTCTGTGAACTTTCCAATTCATGCTCTATTATAAATTGGGGAGGGGTTCAGCAACAAAGGTATATGTAATTGGTCTATTAGCTTTTGCCTTCATTTTTCTACAAATACACACAGAACTGTCCAACTTTTCCCACTGTCATTTCAACTGGACTTTCTAAAATGTCTTAGAGAAATTTGAAGCTCTGATTATTTTCTCCAAACGCTTGTCTCTCCCGGGAAGTTGGACATATCTATCTCTTGTAGGCTCTGCTCCTTGTCCAGGAGGATTTATTTCCCTGCATTTTTAGTTCTCATCTTGACCTCTCTTGGTTCCAGTCAAACTCTTCCAGAATTGGGCCCTAACATGCTTGTCTTCGGCCTACCGGATCCCTGATCCACACTCAAGTTGATGCTCTCAGTTTCTGTCTCCTCAAATTACTCTGGGTTCTCTTCCTATGATTCCCTTGCACTAGCCTGCCTACCACCGCCTAATCCCAGATGTCCAAAGTGAGTGGCTATGTATGTAGGCATGGTAGAAAAGAATGTTGTTTTTTCATTCCTTTTTGGGAGGTATCAATGTATTTGGTTCAAACATGAATGTAATCATTTCTAATAAACTTGAACAGAAATTAGGTGCATTTCAAACTGTATTTTCCATTGAGTCATCACTGAGCTGTTTTATATAGAGAACATTTTTTCTCCCTTCTCTTAGTAATATCCTGTGGGCTTCTCCATCAGCCCACAATAGGAGATTCTAGCTGTTGGATCTCAAAAGGTGATGTCACCGATTCCAGGGCCTGAATCATCATGGCATGTTCATCGTGTCACTGCTTTGCTCTGTGGCTCCAAGCAGCTGATGTGTGTGAATTCGCCCTCCGCCATGCTCTCTTTCTTTCCTCACTCATCACTACTTTCTCTCTAAGGGCAGTTTTGGCTGTCACCAAACACTGTCACCCAAGTGCCAAATTTTCAAATGCCTATTTATAGGAACATCTTGTCACTTGGGCCAGGTCGTCTTTCAGTGAGCACATGCCTACTGGTAGTATAGCTGTGATTTTAGCTGCTGTTTTGTAAATATAGGTCAGGAACAGAATTGTAAAATGCTAATCTAAAATCAGAATGTCTATAGGTAGGTTCAAATGCCTGTGGAGTCACTCAGTCTCTTCAGAAGTGTGGAGCCTGTTTAGCCTGGGATTGTACTCCATGGTCACATAAGTCCCTTTGTTTCCTGTTAGAAATCCTGGTGCTATTAACCTCTCAGGTAACCCTGCCACTGCGTCTATCTCTAGCATTCAGTAATTCGTTTAGCAAATCTAAGGAGAGCGCCAATCGCCAGGCATTGTGGTAGGTGCTAGAGACACAAGTGAAAAAGAGTTGAGACCCTGCCCTGAGGGAGCTTACAACCTACTAGAAAATACGGAAAAGAAAGAGCCAGTTAACATGATCCTGGAGTCACTGGATCGAGTCCCTCATCGGGCTCCCTGCTCAGCAGGGAGTCTGCTTCTCCCTCTGACCCTAACCCTTCTCATGTGCTCTCTCTCATTCTCTCTCTCTCAAATAAATAAATAAAATCTTTAAAAAAATTAAAAAAAAAAAAGAGCCAGTTAATAATATGGTGTGGTAAGAAAAATCCCCCATGCTGTAAGACCATGAGTTCAAAAGAGGGATGCTCAGAATGGCTTTGGAGAGGGTTGGTCAGGGAAAATTTCCTGGAGAATCTGGAAGAATCCTGGAGAGTCTAGAATCTGAAGGAGAGAGGCAAAAACTGTGTGGGTGTGATGCTTTCAGGTCCCTCCTCCACGGGAGGCACCTGCATGATGCGTGTGACCCAGGCACACACAGGGATTCCAGAAGAACCAGGGTGAGAGGGCAGTAAATCATGCAAACCAAAGTTGGCCAGGCTCTGGGAAAATAACAACCATTAATCTCTGGTTCTGGGGATGTCTTGGTTTGTTAAAATTGGGGGTGTTTTCTCAGTGTTACTAAATACACATTAAACAAAAACTATATATAAATGGTGATTTCTTTTTTGTGAACAAAGATCTTAAATGTGTCTTGCTAGATACCAGGGTTCTTCTGGTGTCCGACTACAGATCTAACTTTCCTGGAAGTTAGCGTGAGGCCCAGACTGAGCTCTGAGAATGGACCCACCTCGTGAATAACCCATTCGAGAAGATCTGTGTGGGTAAGGCTGAAGCGATGCTGCCAGTTCCCCAGGATGCCCTCTATAAAGTTTTCTTTGTTCTCCTCAGATTCTTTGAACCTTTGTATCCTAACGCTTGCCACGATTGCTCTTCAACTTGGTCTGCCTGTGATGTCCAGGGTCTCCACTTAACTCCTCCCTCCTCATCATTCTTCCTGCGGCGTCCCAACGTCCTCATTCATGTTATGACTACCCCCCCCCCCACTGCTATTACTTGCACGACTACAACAACCACCCCCACGGTTTTTACTACTACTGCTACTTGTACTTCTACTCCTCCCACTTGCTGCTACTGCTAGTAAACTACTACTTGTACTACTACTACTATGACTACAGCTCTTACAGCAACAGCCACTACTTCCACTACTGCTTAGACTCCTACCACTTCTACTTCTACCTCTCTTCCTACTACTGCTCTTTGTACTTTTCAAAGATTTTTAAAATTTATTCATTTGAAACAGAGAGAGAGAGACAGAGAGAGAGAGAGAGAGACAGAGAGAGAATGAACATGAGCAGGGGAGGAGCAAAGGCAGAGGGAGAAGCAGACTCCCCGCTGAGCAGGGAGCCCGATGCGGGGCTCCATCCCAGGACCCTGGGATCATGACCTGAGCCGAGGGCAGACGCTTAATGACTGAGCCACCCAGGCGCCCGCACTTGTCTTTTCTTATAAAGGCACTAATCCCCTCCCAAAGGCTTCATCATCAAATACCACCTCATTGGATATTAGGGTTTCAATATATGAATTTGGTGGGGGTGGGGATGTAAACACGCAGTTCATAATCCAAGGCAAACAAAGGGTCTTCTTGGGGGCAAGTGGGCCTCATTAGAGGAGAAACACAGTCCGGAGGGCTCCAGAATCAGCAGTCAGTGAGGAGCCCTGAATACTCCATCCTGATACTCCGGGAGTGTCCCTGGGCGTTCCTTTTCTGTTTTGTTTTCTTTTTGTTTTTGTTTGTACTGTCTGCTGAGTGTTGGTTGTCATGGGCTTAGAGATGTTATTTCTTGGCCAAAAGGATAATCTGAGGTACTGTAGTTGAAACCACCCCTCTTGGGGACAGGGAGAGAGGTGCCTGGATTGTCAGATCAACATTGTTAACATCAGCAATTCCTATGTAACCCTGCAAATATATGGACTCTTTGACATACTTTACAAGTTTTATTATTTTTTAAGAACCACTTTTTTATGGAAAAAATTTACGTATTGTAAGACTACATAAAATAAAGAACACATAAACGAATTAAAACGTTTTTGTCTATGCTAGGTGAGGGGCTGTGTGCCTGTGTGCACTTTAACAAGTGGATTAGAAAGTGTAGAAATTCCTTACTTAGAGGTGATGAAGATAGAGCAGGTGTCAAATTGGTCTTAATCAGACCATTGAAGAGGCACTTTGAGTGATGGAGAAAGAGGTATGGCCTGTGTGGCTAAGAATAGAAAGTGCGTTCAGCCTCAGGCCATGAGTTAGTGGGGCTCTCTCTCTTGTTGTTTTGAAGTGATGTCAACCTCAGTAGACATCTTCCCCCCAACTTTACTGAGGTAAAATTGACAAAATTGTAAGATATTTAAAATGTATAACGCGACGATTTGACATATGTATACATTGTGAAAGGGTTTCCCTCCCTTGAGTTAATTATCACATCCATCACCTCACCTCTTTACCCCTTTCTTTGGTGTGGGAGAACACTTAAGTTCTGCTCTCCTGGCAGATTTCAGTTACATAATATAGTGTTAGCAACTACAGTCCCATGTTATATATGAGATCCTCAGGCCTTATTCATCTTAGACTGAGAGCCTTCTTGTTGAAGCACCCTTCGTGCTAAAGACCTGTGATAAAAGGGTACTTAGGAGATAAAAAAGAGAATCATGGACTCATTGCTATCTGAACATGACCTTCCTTTCACTTCCTTTTCCAGAATGTTGCCATAGACAGAGACAATGAAAAGCAGGGGAAAATGGTCTGGAGGAGGGCTGGGGATGACTGGGGTATCACACCAATCCTGTGTACAATGACTATTATTATCAGTTTTGCTGGCAGCTTGAACCAACTTTCAGAAGTCCCTGCTAAGTGCTGCCACCAAATCTTCGTAGGTGATGCCTTTCCCCTTCGAGAACTTCAGACAGAGCTCATTAGGGATGCTTCGTGTCCCCCTCCAGCCCCTCCCTATGTGTCAGCGAGAACTCCGAGTATGCAGTTTGTACAGTTTGTATATTCATTACAATTCACGCGGACATTTGTTCACATTCACCACCCAGTGATGGAATCAGCAAGATTTGTTTGTTACATAGTCATTCTCTTGGCTTATTTAATTTTATCCCTGTTTACACTAAAAGGGATTTAAAGTGGCTACATTTTAGTAAAATTGAATAAGTTGGCTCTTGACCACATTTAGCGTGATTTCTCTTTTCTTTTACTATTTTTGTTGTTGCTTAATTCATTGTGAGCGGAGAGAGTTCTCTTGCATTTGAGAGGCTGGTATCATCCCTAAGTAAGGAAAGGAAAATGGAGTTTTAAAACTGTGCCTGAAATGCCAGAAATTTGGAAGAGACGAAACACCGGATTCATAAGAAAAGACATCAAGCCCCGCCACCTTTAAGGAGCTGCAATAATAGTTCATCTGTTTCTAAGATACTGGGGGAAGTTAAATCAAACAGGAAACAACAGAAGTTTCTGAGTCAGAGAGGAACTGCTCGTTACTCATTTGACTCTGCAAGCCTGGTGATGATGCTATTGCCCTGAAACACACAGCACTCAAGATAACTCACTGTCGATTATGAAAATACTATGGTGATACTCTCGCATCATGTCCTCTCATGGGCAACTTCGCCTTCTCCATTTCTTTTAGAGTCTGCCAACCCTTCATACCTCGAGAACTAGACTGTGTTTTCACAAATGGTTTAGAACATGGGGCACTCTCAGGAAGAAGAAGTTAACTTAACCCCCTCTATCTTTGGGGTGACCTCCCCCATCCTGTGTAACTCAAACAGGGAAACTACACAGGAGAACAAATGGAAAGATCAGTGTTCCTCTGGCATAACTGAGATGATGCCCAGCTTCTCAAAATACAGGCTAAAACTGAACGTTAGATGTAAAAGTGCTGTAAACACTAATCTTGGCCTCCTGCGATGGCAGTCGTCTGTAAGACGCAGACAACTTGTTACACCCGAAGAAAACCGTGAAGGGGAAGCCAAATGGGGAAGTGGGATGGAAGGTTTTAAGTGAGTGGTCTCTTCACATTTTAGAAAAGGAGTAAGTCAGTGCGGCATTGGCAGAAGTCACACTGTAATCACTGCTGTCATATGCTCTCTCTTGTAATGTACCTAAGAATGCTGGTTCCTTTTTACCCTTTAATCTCCATACGAGAGAGAAGGTCTCTCTTCCTAAAGCAACAGTCTGATTATTCTGTCCACACGCCACAGCAACGCTCAGCAGCTCAGGAATGTTTGGATCTTTGTATTCATGTTTGTTGAGGGCTTCCTTGTGGCAGGGACTTGTGCAGTGCTTGACTATCCACAGAACACTAGAAGGCTGGTACCTTGTCCTACAGAGGTGAACACTGAGGCAGAGAGAGAAGATGAAGCTCTTCCCAATAGCTTTCATTGTTTCATTGCATTCAGACCCCATAAGGTGCATGTAGCACTCATTTATCTCCCCCCTCTGCCAGCTTTATCGTTATTTTAGACACTTAAACTGTTTTTGAAGTTACAGAAGTATGTGTATAAATAAGGCAGGGCTTAAAACATACGCGGAGATGGACAAAAAGGAGTCTTCCCTCCCTTACACCCAAGGGCTACTCCACAGAGGTAACTACTATTAATTTTAACGTATTCAGAAATTGCCTCTGCATAAACCAGGATGTACACACATAGGTGTGCACACTCATTTTCATCTGTGGCTCTCTTAAGGTGCTTGTGTTATACCTTGACATATTATGGTCATTTGTGAACATGTTTATTTTCCTAAATTGACTGTAAGCGCTCTGAGGTCATGCTATGCCTGCTGTTCTGGTTATCTATTATGAAGTAACAAGGGCTCCCAAGACTTAGAGGTTAAAACTAATGACATTTTTTTTTTTTTTTTTTTGGTCATGGATCTGCAATTTGAGCAAGGCTGGAAGGGGACATCATCTTTGCTCCACTCAGCATCGGTGGGGATGGCTCAGAGGCTAAGGCTGGAATCACGTGAAGGCTCACTTGCTCATTTGTGGGTGTTTGTGCTGGCTTCCAGCTGGGACCTCAAGTGAGATGGTGGCCGGGACACCCACACATGGTCTTTCTGTGGAGCTGCTTGGCATCCTCCGAATATGGTGGCTGGGTTGCGTCCATCCCAAGAGAACAGGGCAGAAACTATATATTTTTTAATAATGTACCCTTGGATGTCACAGAGCCTCATTTCTGCAGTAGCCACAGCCTTACCCAGACTCAAGGGGATAGAATGTATAGGCTGCCTCTCAAAAATCACATTGTAAGGAAAGCGTGTGGGATAGACTATATTGATGAGGCCATCTTTAAAAAATACAACTTGCCTCAAGTAACTTTTCATGCTAGGCTCATCCCTCTACTGTCCTGATTTATCTCATAGCTTTGTATATAGTAGATGCTCAATTAATGTCCACGAAATTGAATTGTTGAATCCCAGTTAGGAAGAGGAAGAGGAAGAAGTTTTCTGCACGGAGCTGGGCTAACAAGGGTGGAGAGGTGGTGGCTGGTCCTCATAAAAATACTTCCCCATTACCTCAAGAGGAAGATTCAAGTACAAAATCTCACCAGAGACAATTGTTAGGGGTTGCTGAAAAGGTGTTTATAAAATGACTCCCCTATGGTAACCGGCAGATGCCTTTGAGCTGTCTTCTTTGTCCAAAAGGCGTGTGAAAAGTGTCATTTGACTGTGCAGGAGAAAACGGGACTAGTGTTGTACTGAGTTTCATGTGAGCAGGTGCACTGGAGCTGCATCCTCTAGGGACCACTGGCAGTGCATAAAGCCCTGCGCCTTTCTAGTGACGCTCACTGGAATTGCTCAAAAGCCTGAGCAATGGTTTGGCAGTGGTTAAATGAGGATGAAAGTGAAAGTCTGGGTAGAAAAGATGAGGCCCATGGTCCCGGCTATGTCCTGTTGGCTGTTAGACTCCGTGAAAAGAGTTATTATAGATGCCCATGAGAGAAAAGCCTGGACACGATGGTATCTCTGTTGGCCTTCTGGTACCAGCACTAGGTCTATAACACCCACTGAGGTCTGGCATCAGAGAACACATCTCTTGACCAAGCAAAGCATAGTAAGCTATGCATAGAGAGGTGTGGACACAAGAGGGATGTCCCTAGTCACATAATTTGTTTCAAAACCCATTCCTATTATGTCTTATTTTGTCTTTTTTGTTTCTCTATCTTCTCCTCTGTCCCGCCCTTCATCCTCTCACACGTGGCTTCCTCATTCAGCTCTCTACCTCCTCTGCTCACGAGACATTGACATGTTTGTCGTCTCTTGGTGTCACATCACTCAAACGAAAAACCCCAAATGAGACCAGCCTGACCCCGGGGAATAATCTTTCTCCCACCTCCTGCCACGTTCACATGTACACCTGCAATACACATACTTGTAGTCTCCCTCATAGGGGTTTTAATTGGGGCATTCAAGCTCCAATGTTCTGCTCTTCTTCCTACCAAGGTCACTTGGTAGAGTGAGAGCATAGAATCATTAAGGTTCTGTGATGATGTGCTTACAAGAACTTAGACCCAGAGATGTAACTTTAAAAGAGTTTGTGCTCATATTTAAGTGCATTTAGAAAAAAATCTATCAGAGAGACAAGGGCAATATCTTTGGCCAAATGTTTCTGGCTACCTGTAGGAGCTTTCTGTCATATTGCCTACACTGAGTTCCCACCCATATGGGTACCCATTGTATTGTTTGACTCCATTTCCCCTTTAGTTTATTATTATTTTTAACATTTAAACTACTTTAATAAAACGTTACTTTTGAATAGGTCATTAAAGGCCAACCTTCAGTTGCCTACCAATCACTGTCCACATTCTTCCTCTATTGATAAGATTCACTAGTAGAGTATGACTTCTTGGTAACCACTGGGAGTTGTCTCACATAGAAAGAGGAAGCAACTGAAACAAATTCAATGACAGTCTTTGGATGCTCAGGTCAGATTCTCCGGCTGGACAGTAGTCTGAAGGGATGATCAGACTCGAATTATCTAGTGGAGTTCAAGACACATATTTAGGGTAACTTTCAGAACCATTGTTTTTAGAAAACTACAGAATCTTAATACTTGTTGACCTCCAGAAATGGCTTCTGTAGTGTGGGATAAAGAGAGAATTAGATTTCCCAATGCGATTTAATTTTTGGACCTCAGAGTTTGAGCTGGAATTTGCTGTTTGCTGGAGTTTGGCTGCAGTGGTGGCAGTGAAATTGGAGCCAGACAGTGGAGCAAAATCATTAGGCTCCTTACCATCACTGTCCATGGTATCATCATCCTTCCTATCACCCAGTAGGTCTCAGAGTTCAACTCCCGCTCCCACTGCGCCTTACATCTAAGAGTCACTATGTAAGTCCTATTCCTATCCTTCTGTGCTTCTGGCTTCTACTCTTTCCCCCCTTTCTCTATGGGCGCTGCTCTAGTTCAAGACTTTATTGCCCATTTCTAAGATTGTGGCATTAGTCAAACTGGACTTCAGCTTTCTCCCTTCCAATTATCTTATAATCAAGTCAGTCTTCCTAAAATTTCCATTTAGTTGACGTATGCCTCCGCTCAAAAAACTAGTGATTCCCCTTTGGTTATTGAATCAAGTCCGAAGTATTTAGCAGAGTTGATAGAGCCCTCACCCACCCAGGCTCGGTAAGGTGTTTGGTAGCTATCTCTTACCCAGCAGCCCACTCTTCTGAAACACCAGCCTTGTTACCAGTCTCTGATCAATTCTCTGTGTTTTCTCCTCCTGACGACTCTCTTTGTACTCTCATCCATAAGCAGAATGTTGAGTCTTCCATGACCACCATATCTAAATGTTGAAATTATACTAATATCTCTAAACTTGTCTTCCTCCTTCAAAGACAACCCCTGCCCCATCCCAAGGAGAAATTAATCCCTTGGTTTTGTCGTCTTGAAATTCTTTGTACCATTCTCTGTCTTTTATTCCGTGGAAGTTAGTGTGTTGATCTCTCACTAGATTATAGGCTCATTCTGGGCAGAGATGGTACTTTAAAAACTTCAGCATCACTTTTCCTTAGCTTAGAGCCAGATATATAGTGGGCCTTTGCTAAAGGTTGTTGTTTTAAATTGAATTTTCACAGATTCTCTCTGGGGATAAAAGTTAAATTTAATCCAGACTATCAACTCAAGTTTTCCTCTATACAAAGTGTGTAAAGCAAGTGTGGTGAAAATGTATGATTGGTTTGTTTTTTTATTACTATGATTATTTGTTCCAAGTTAAAAATTTTAAATATGGCCAAGTAAAGAATGCTTAAGGGATATAATCACTGAAGGACAATAGGGACGATAGGACTGTTTCCTCAAACACTGGGTGTACAGTGACTGCACTTGCGTGATAGAATTGATCAACTCTTGTAGATACAAACTCCCAATATATAGTAATACCAATAGTTGCTCACCAGACATGCTGACATGGGAAGTCCTTAAATATTTTGGTATTTATGCATATCTTATGCCTTTATTTCCCTCATCTCTTTTTAGAGGTGATTCTATTGTGTGGTGTGCTTATGAGACATGACACCACCAATGCATCTTTCCATCTTCAGCTACACTATCAAGATCCAACTGCTATGTGAGCTAGCCTGAGAATTAGGGTCACAGACAATTGTGTAGTAAAATTGCATAAAACTGCTATTTTTAAAGAAAAGCTGGTTTTGTGATTTGTTGTTCCGAATCTTTCTTCCCTTGCATTAAAAAAATGATCACTTTCAGAACTGATTCTCTTTGCACCTTGTAATAATATTTAGTTATCCTGTTTTCAGTTTTGAATAGTGCATCATTTTTCCATCACTACCTCCAGGTAATGTATACTTTCTTGGGGGTAATGTTATTCATAATGGACTTGCTTTTTCAGTCCCCACCACACATTTAACTATTTCTCTTGGGCACAGATCTTTTTTTTTGAAGCCAGTGGGAACTTTGGTCACAGATGAAATATGTGGCAGGAAGGGGGACATTTCCCACCTTCCTCTCTCTCTCTGACTCTTTCATCATGTGTAACAATGTTTTCCACTCCTCTGTAGATAAGAATCTTTTTGTGAATTTTCTATATTTAACACCAACACTAAATGCTGTTAAACAACATCAGCCATTCTCACCACATCCACCCAGATTAAAAGTGAGTCAAAGACAATTAGGTTACTCTAGCAGGAACTGTCATGCCACAGACTGATAATTTTTGGCAGTATCCTCCAGCCCTTATAGACGCAATGTGCTCTCTTCTGCAAAGAGACAGACTAAGGCAATTTCCTTTTTTATCCCTTAAAAAACTTTTTTTTAAAGAGAATAGAATATATTTTCTTTATTTTGCATTCTTGAGCCTTTGCTTGACTTGTTAGGGCGAGAAGGGTACTTGATGATACTCAGTTCTTATGTGTAATCACTGTATTTCATCCAACCCCCTTCCCTAGATGTCTTGCCTAATTTTGTAAAACTTCTGAAAAAGAGACTTCACAAATTCCTTGACGGTACATGCTAATGTCGAGTGGTCTTTCCTTTCTGGAAAATGTCACCTCAAGTAGTCACTTGAAGAGTAATAATAACCCGATTGCTCTTGTCTGGACATCTGAGGACGTCAAGTCTTGTCCTCTTTTAGTCAATTGAAAGGCTAATATCAGGTCAGCTCTTGTGCTTTATCCAAACAGGGTCATTCAAGTCTTCGCTTCTTCCGATTTCTTCTCTGCTTCTTCTTCCAAATATCCACAACTTAGGACAGGCTAAACTTGGGGCTTTCTTTACTCTAAAGTTAGTCTCCATATTTAAGTGTCTTCTTTATGAAATAAACCAAGTGGGGGAAGTTTGCTTTTCACCCACCAGTTCAACTCTGGCTCTTCTGGATAAGGAATTCAAGGCCCAAGAAGAATTACTCCTGTGACAAGTTTTAATAAAGGACATCCTTAGTCCTACAATTTGAGTGTTTTCATATGCATGGGATTAAACACTTGAGGACAGGCCATATATCTTTTCTAAATATTCAGCTGTAAATTACCGTTAAACTGATTTTAAAGCCCAGTGCCACCACTCCCTTACCCTGAGTAATTTTGTTTTGGAATTCATTTATTTCTTCTAATTTATTTAGAATAATTTTCTGTGTTCTAGGGCAAATCTAATACTGGATATGCCGACATGGGAAGTCCTTAAATATTTTGGTATATATACATATCTTATGCCTCTATTTTCCTCATCTCTTTTACAGACGAATTTCCTTGTCTGTAATGTAGCAGAGGAAGGGGATGTCCTGAGGACATTTTTGCTCTAATAACATTTTTTTAGTTTTGTGACTTTAGGTGAACTTTAGTGTGGATAAAAAGGTGATTGGAAAGGACAGTGGGGTAGAAAGAGAAGAATTATAAAGTTAAAAAAGATTTGGGTGTCAGGCAGAACCATCTTCCTCCCCCTGTGAGAGTCTTCCCATAACTCAGGAAGAGTCTGTGACTTCTCCTCCTGCTGCTGCTTTCTTTCTTATTCTTTGTTTCCTATTTTCCTTCTCTTTCCCATTATGTTCTGTTTTCTTTTTCTTTCTTTCTTTCTTTTCATTTATTCTTCCAGAGGTAAAAAGGCATAATTTTCTAAGCAGCACACTTGGAACGTTTTGGGAATTTCCACCCCAAGTTCTTATTCTTGTGTAGGCTCATATGGAACAAAAAGACTGTGGCATTGTCCGTGTGTATTTTTTACACTTCACTACTAGTATATTAAATTGAGTTTGCCTTTCCCTAGTTTTCCACCTGAGACAACAAAGGCTTTGGAGAGACAATATTTATTAGAGTGCGAGACCCCTTGCGTAGGCATAGCCTTTTTCCTTCTCATGAAGAAACGGCATGCTAATTCAGTGTGCACGTTTAGTTCAATGGATTTTTATTGCTTTAATATGTTCATCTTATTTTCTAATGAAAATCCAGTTACCGTGGCTGAATCTATATTCTATTTCTTTTCCTACCCCATGTCAAATAATCAAGTACAAAAACTATTTTAGTTTATTTAACTTAAAAGAACAGGCAAAAGGAAAATCAGCATTTTATTTAGTGTTGTTTTATCTCAGACTTTTTACAGGTACCAGAGGAGTGAAATTTTTTTTTTTTTTTTTTTTTTTTTTTTTTGCTTTCCTATAATTATGTTCTAGTATTGAGGGTTATTTTTTGTCAGAGTATATTTCTAGCAATTTGGTTAAATGTTGTAAATCAGTCAGAGTCTTTAAAAAATTTGTCCTGCCAAGACTGTGAAATACATTTCTACATATTCATTTTTGAATTGATGGACGGCTGACAGGCAGTAGGCAGCAGGATTGAGTACTGAACGACTCTTGTGTCAGGCTTCAGAAATCGTAGCAGTCTGATCGGTAGCACATGAGAGGGAGTAGGAAAAGAGCAAAAACAGAAATACGTATGAGAGTTTAAAGTCAGAAAATAGCAGTGAAGAACTATTTTTATTAAGAGGAACAGAAAAATAGTAAGGTTAGAGAGCTGGAACATCAGATACCATTATGAGCAAATGAACTGATTGTTTTACAGTTTATTGAAAAGCTACCTGCTATCTTATACCATGTCAGAGTCTTAGAGATTAGCTGAAGAACCATAAAAATGGTGGAAGGTTTAGAAGGCTAGACTTATGGGGAAAGAAGAGAAGAAGTAAAGGAGGTTCTGATGATGATCTTCCAGTAAAAGGTGGTGCAGTTTGGCAGAAAGAACACTGGTCTGAGAAGTGGAAGGCCTGTGCCTTACTCTGTAGCTACTCCCAGGGCTCCACGTGTCTCTAGGCAAGTGGCTTCACCTCTTTGGTCAAATTGTCCATAGCAGTAAAACGAGGGCATTTTATCGAGTTACTTTTAAGGTACCCCCAGCCCAAATTTTCTAATGGCTTTTCATCTACCAGGAATATAGAAGAAATGCGCAGAGTGTATGAGGTTAGCCTTGGTAACAAAAAATGTACAACATTTTTAAAGCTAGGGATGAAATAGTCATAAAGTTTGGGAAAATTTTATTCAATCTATGATGTCAGCATTTGGGTGCAATGCTTATCTTCTTTTCCTTCCCTTTGCAAAGCCCATTGTGTCTTGTTTATTCTTAGCAGTTTTCAAATACCAACCGTAAAAAAAAAAAAAAGATAAAAAAAGAACGTAAATAGAAAAATTAATGCCAAGTACAATTTCTTCTGGGGAGTCCACTGGTTTCCTCTCAGCCTGCCCTACTTTTTTCTCAAAACTTGTTTGCATGCCAATTTTGTGTTTCTTTGCAAAAACCTTGTTAGAGTTTTTGCAAAAAAGTGGAGGCAAAAGGAAAAGACAGACAATTACAAAATTAAATAAAACTAGCAGACTACAACACTTAAAAGCAAAATAACACAGAATTACATTCCTCTCTGTACCTAAATCTGTCAGGCGCCCGTAGAATGAAGTAAATAATTAAGTTCTGCTTATTTGGGGACTGACAAAGAGGACCTCAGAGTTTGGTAAGCAAGGACTAGATGATCTTCAAAATCCCACTTAGTCCATAGTTTCCACGACATGATTCTTCCCACAGGGAAATCACATTTCAAAAGTGGTGGAAAAGGGAAATTTACACTAAGCCAGGTGGTTCACTTGAAAAGGACTAAAGCCATATTACCTCCCAGTATGTCCCCAAACACTCCCAGAATTTTCAAGTACATTGTTTTTCCTGGGGAGTTCACTGATTTAGGCGGTTTGATTTTCCATTTGTTCCTTGGGAGAGTGAACCATGTTCCGAAAGCTAAACCATTAAGCAAGGGAGAGCAAACAGCAAGCAAGGGATACAGTGGAGAGTGACAAATCTATAATGGTGTGCACTTGTGAACCATTTACTCTTTTTTTTTTTAAAGATTTTATTGATTTATTTGACAGAGAGGGACAGCGAGAGCAGGAACACAAGCAGGGGGAGTGGGAGAGGGAGAAGCAGGCTTCCCGCAGAGCAGGGAGCCCGATGCGGGGCTCAATTCCAGGACCCTGGGATCATGACCTGAGCTGAAGGCAGACGTTTAACGACTGAGCCACCCAGGTGCCCCAAGTGAACCATTTATTCTTGAAGGGAATTTTTACCCTTAGAAAAATTCAGAGACGTATGTTTAATAAAGTCATCAGTTAGCAATTACTGGAAAACAAATCAAAGTTAATTGGAGTGAATATCATTGCTCATGTGATCCCTTCATTTTGGAAAGAATATTTCAAAAGCATTTTTTCTAAAATATCTACTAGAGAAGTCAACTAGTATACCAATTCTCTAGGCCAGGGGAAGGTGGGAGTGAATAGCCTGGCCAAAAAACCCACCTTGTAATCCCTGGTTCTGGGAGTAAAACCTTGAGTCTGTTTTCTAGAGTGATGAGGGAAGGAAACATTCCATTTTTGGCTACATATCACTGTGGAATATGTACAGAATCTTTTTGCCAGGTGTATGAGTGAGACAAATATGTAACACAAACCAAGTTTGCCCCGTGATTGCTATTATTTAGGAAGATGAAATGCAGCAGCATGAGAAAGACCTAGGGAATATTAACAATCTACTTACAGGCAGGGAAAGTGCTGTCCTACACACTGATTATGGCGTTGAATATCGTATCAGAGATAGGAGCGACAGATCGATACAATCTGGCTTTTCCTTCATTCACTTTCTTAGCGTGTGGCTAGAAGCCAGTGATATATTTTGCTGTCTTTGTTCCTCACTCCACACGTGCTCTGGGAAGCAGTAGCGATGCTTTCTTTCCTTTCTTTGCTGAGCCATGATCAGTGCTTCTCTGAGGTCCTAGTGAGAATTTTAATCAGTCCTGGCCAGTAATTACTGTCTCTCTCCAGATGCATCTCGAATACAGACTTCATTTTTATTCTTCTCCAGTGTTACAGAGGAGGGTGGTGCTGAAATTCTCCGTGTTATAGAGCTTGTCGGTTGAAGTTGAACCACTAGCAGAGAAGACATGAAAATGCTTCCTTTGCTTTTCCCATTAAATGGCATATTTTTCCTTCCTTTTCTCTTTTCTGTAAAATGGTGACATCTTTTTTTTCTGACACGGCTAAACTAAAGCAGGTATTTTGGTGATTACATACACTTTAGTGTTCCCCCTCCATGATCCAAGAATTTTTAATATTTTATCACTTCTACTTTACATTTCTTCTACTTGGTCTGAACAAAAGAAATTGGTCAAGAACTATGGCTATTTTACCATGTAGTGCATCCTTAAGCATGCCAACTGTTCTTCTACCACACTTCTGAGCGCCCCACCGAATGAACTTATGAGCTAGCTTGAAATAAAATTCTTATTTTGAGTCACTTTTATCTGCTCTGACTCCCTCCATGTCACCTCAGAAACCTCCATGTGACATCCAATCAACTGAATTATCTGTTCTAAAAATCTTATTATCTCATTTGACATGTATTCGTTCAATTTTTGCTAAACTAGCATGTTGTTTAAGCCTATGAAGGTGACATATATAAAATGGGGTTCTCATCCTAATAGGAGAATGACTACTCAAATAAATATCTAGAATATATGGTGATGTGTCAAGGGCTGTGCGAGTGGGGCAGACACTAAATTTTATAGGAGTTCAGTAGTAGCAGTGAGGAATGCTGGCTGCCCTTATCAGGGAATACATCACAGAGGAGGTGGCAGTGGGGGAAATTTCAATGAATAGAAATGAGGATGGGGTTTTAGAAAGAGAGAACAGTTTAAACAAAGATGCAGAGGTATGACAGTGCTAGGTGTATTCTCAGGAGGAAGGCTTTTTATGTCTTGGGGCCTCAATTTATTTAGATTAAAAGTTAAGACTGGAAAATTAGGTAAGAATTAGATTGTGAGTGATTTTTAATGCAAGACTAAGAAGTCTAAACTCAAATTCAGTAGGCCTGTGCTATGACACAGTTGGAGAGGAATAGTTAGGTTGGGAAGACTGTATATAGGGACACCAGTTGCATGCCTTTTGTTGTGTTGAGGGCTGAACCCAGGGCCTGAGCTTGGAAGAGGCAGATAGGGAGTCAGATGTTAGACATTCTAGAGGCAGAAGTGACAAAACATAAGGTTCAAGCAAGTAGAAAAAGAGAAGTCTGAGCCAAATGAAATGAGAGGCTGTGTTCTGCAGCCTCTAGGCTAGGTGAGTCTAGTTTAACATGTGTCCAGCATGGAGCACTGAGGGGCTATGTTGGGAAAAAAGAGCCCTAGCTGCACTTCCTCAGTTCTAATGCATATCTTTTTCACAGTTTACAATTCTGATATTAGGATGCTCCTTACCATCTATGGATACATTTAGGTTGGAAGTTTTCCTTGAAAAGTATAGTAAATCAATGGTACATATTGCGGTTGATGGCACCTTATCATCACGAAATAAGGTATAATGTGTATATTATTGCGGTATTAAGTTTCCCCTTCAAACTACCAAATTATTTCATACTCATTACACTTAAGCCAAACAATTTAGAAAACCTAAATTACATTTGAATAATAAAAACACAGTAAATATTATTCATCAAATACCTACACTGCCCAAAGTAGAGAATCACCGGGAGAATAAATCAACTGCCAGAGCTGTGGGCAGGTTATGAGTGTATTCATCAAATGCTTACTGAGCAGCTCTTATGAGGAAGTCACTCTTCCAAGTACTAGGAGGTTACAAAGATGAATGAGGAAAGAACTCTGTCTTGGGGTTGCGGGTGGGGAGGTGAGCTCACAACTTATTAAGGAAGAAGAGAAAATGTGATTCATCGTAAGAGAGATCCTCAAGTTGTGTTTTGGATGCCCTAGGGAGGTGATGCTCATATATGCTTGGGGCTATCAGGCAAGGCTTCACGAAGGATATGGCATTTAAGTGAGACCTCGGAAAATGGGTAGGATTCTAGCCTCCAGATAGAGCTAGAGTAGGTAAATTCAGGTGAACAATGTGTTGCGAACAAAGTTAAGAAGGTGGAAAAAAACCATTTGTATAAAAGGAACGCAGCAGCACAGGATAGCTGGAGGGCAAATATTAGTAACAATAATAACGATTGCAAAAAACATTTATTGGGCAATACTATGTGCTGGGTACTCTTATGTTTTACTTGGTGATATGTGGTATACTTGTTCCTATTTTATGGGTGAGGACAATAAAGCACAGATCAGTTCAGTAACTTGCCTACGGGCCAAGAGCTCAAGCTGAACAGGCTGGCCTTACTCTTTTCATAGCAGTATTCCTGTAGGGTCATACACAGAGATACACAGCTGGGAAAGGGTGCTGGACACAGGCCAAGGAAGGTGCTACAAACTACGTGAAGGACTCTGAAGTTTACTCTGTGGCTGATGTGATGGCATTCATAGAACGTCTCCACTGCTATGGTGTGTGTAATGGAACTGGACCAAAATGGTTTTTAGAAATATGGTACCAGAAGAGTGTAGGTTGTGTGTCAAAAGCCAGCACCCTCCAGGGAACTTTAAGACACTTAAATTTTTACAAGACTATAATCTCATAGATCTTTTCCATTTCCTATGTCATTTATTTCAATCCTCATAATGATGTGGCTTTTCTCCCTGTGTTGGGTCCATGGAGAAACATACCCCAAATTGGCACTGGCTTTGCCAAAGCCCTAAAGCTGGTAAGTGGTAGAGCTGGGGAAGGAAACAAGATATTCTGGAGCCTAGATCATTGCTATTGTCCTTGCTCAGTCCTTGCTTACTTTTCTCTTAACAATTCCTCTTTACAATCAGAGATGCAAATGGGCATACATGTAGTAATTGATGGACTTGCTCAACACTGGAAATCAGTACTCTTTTAAGTAGACTGTATCCTTGCCCAACAAGAGAAGTGGGTCCCTTTCTGCTGCCACTAGCATGACCACATGATCAGGTGCTTGTCCAGAGAAGCAGTAGCTTCTGTATTTTTCCACGGGTGAGGAGGGAAAAGCCCTAGCTGGATGCCCCAGGACACTTAGTGTCCAGACTTCATGGCAATTTCCCAAGGCTTTTGTTTTGGGAACGAGGCCAGCTGTCCACCTATCTTAGGTTAAATCGTTCATTTCCACAACCTTCCTGTTGGCCCCACCCAGGTCATTAGTAAAAAAAGAATGTTTAGTGCTTGGCTAAAGAGAAAGTATCATTGTTTCCAAGTTCTGCATAATTCTTTGTCATGAATTTGTGTATAAAATTTCAATACTTGTGACTTTAAAAACCTTTCACTGTGTTCTGAGTCAATATCCAGACCAAAGAGGTGCTGAATGATCACCTTTTCTTGAGATTGACAGCAATTTCACCTTTGATATTGTTATACAATCTCTACATATAAGGAAGAATGGATGTGTAGGAATTTCCTAGGCTGCCATGACAAATTACCACAAACTTAGTGGCTTAGCTCAGAATTTTTTTCTTTCGTATTTCTAGAAACTAGAAGTCTGAAGTCAAGGTGTCATCAGGGCCATGCACCCTCTGAGACTCTGGGTAGAATCCTTCCTTGCCTCTTCCCAGTTTCTGCTGGTGGCCATTCATCCCTGTATTCATTGATTTGCAACCTCAAAGCTTACTGTCCCAAATCTGCCTCTGTCACATTGTTTAATTCCTGTGTGTCTCCCTTCAACATGATGTTTTCTTCCTATAAGGACACCAGTCATAACACGGGATTAGGGACCACCCTAAATCCTTATCTTATCTTGATTATATCTGCAAAGACCCTATTTTTAAATAAGGTCACAGGTACCAATGGTTAGGACTTCAACATATCTTTTTGGGAGACACAATTCAACCCATAAGCAACAATCGGCGCTCAACCTTTTATTATGGTTAATATATACAAGTCATATCACCTGTATCTGATTGTAAATTTCTTGGGGGAATGAGCTGAGCTATAGTAGAGGAAATACTTGGCCCCTCTTTGGTAAATACATAGTATTTTTTAGAATTATTGTCTTAATTGCTATCATACTGAGACTTTTTTCTCTTAGCTACCTGGATTCTGAGCTCCACGAGGGCAGAGGTCATATCTAGCTCCTCTTTATGTCCTCACAGTGTTACAGCAATTTTGCAGAAGCAATACTGCACAGTGGTTAACACTGTTGTCATTGGAAATGTATGATGTGGATTTTAATCCTCGCTGTCCTAGGTATTAGCTGTGTAACGTTACACAAGTATGTTAGCTTCAGTATCTTCATCTGAAAGAGGATGACAAATATAATACTGTTCTTATGGTTTTATGAGCGTGACTACTTTAGGACAACACTTAGCTGTTACTATGATTATATACTCAGTAAATGCTTGAAGAATTGAGGGAGAGCAAGTAGTCTAGTCATAGTTCTTCTATGAAATTACTGTGTCTCTTCAGTGAGGCTTACACATATGTCCTAGGCCTTAGTGGGTTTTTGTTTGTTTTGTTGGTAGATTGTATTTTGTTGTTGTTGTTGTTTTTTAACGGAAAACTGAGGGAGTTAAATGAGATGGTTCTGAGGTTCTTCCTATGACTTCAAGGATATGTTTTTTTCAGTTCTGTATTTAGTTGATTCTATATTGAAGATTCTAACAAACACTATGGATTTACCAAAGAGGGAGGCATCGTTATTGGTTTGTCTCCTATGCTCACTACCTTGTAGTATCTATTTGAATTTGAATTAAATAAAACTAGGAAAAATGTATCAATGCCCATTGTTAGGCTCTGTGCTAGGTTGTGGGCACATAGAAAGAAGTGACTAATATACTATTCTTCCCTGTATTACATTTGAATCTCAGAGAAATTAAGATTTCATGTCTTTTCCTCTCATTGTAAGTAGACAGGGATAGAAGTAAGATAGAGGGTTCTGATATTCGAAGAGGCTACCTTATCTCTCTTGTGTGGTTCCTTCTTCTGCTCACATACACACACATACACCCCACCTCTCAAGACTCTAGAGACAAAAATGGAGAAGGTGAGGAACATTCCATTAAGTTGCTTCCTTCTAGCTCTCTCTGCTGACTCTCTTCCTATTGTCAAAGGCAAGTCCCTTACAGGTGGCAGGGTGAATCCAGGTGGCTCTGGGGGTTCAGTAGATTGGAGGGGTGTCTACTTAGGGAACTCCAAGGTGAACACTCTCCCCAGAGTTATTCCATTTGGATGTGACTTATTTAACTCCTTTATCCACTCAGTTGGGAATAGTTGGGGCCTCTCTAGTAGGTGATATTTGAGCTGACATTTGGAGAGAGAAAGAGAGAGAGAGAGAAGGACAAGACACTTGAAGTTTGGTGGGGAGAGCACTGTTTCAGGCAGAGGGAAGAGTGAGTGCAAAAAGCCCTGAGGAGAAACTGCTTTCTGTTGGAGAGTCAGAGGAAAGGCCCCTGTAACCAGGATGTGGTATGATATGAGGTCATAGGACCTACTAGAACGTACACGACCTCAAAGGACAAGATAAAGAGTTTGGATTTTATTCAAAGGCCGGGAGGAAATTACCTACCTGTCAGGTAGGTATTTTATTGTTCCAAGTAGTACACAAAATTCCAGTCCCAAACAGGTTTCTGGTTTTCTAAGAAGCTCCTTTCTCAAACCCCCCAACCCTTCCCAACTCTGTGGGGGTGGCACTGCCCACAGGCCCTGGGCAAGTGAAGAAGAAGCTGAGCACTGAGGGTGACGCAGGGTGTTAGCTAAGGAAAGAGGAAGGAACACTGTCACTTGTTTACCTTGAATTTTGATGAAAGATTTGGATTTTGAAATGGAACTCTGTGTATGTGGTGGGGGAGGGAAGGGGTAAAAAATGACTAATGAGAACTGAGCTAGGTAGCTGAGAACTGACTCTTCAGTGTGGGTTTCCATAGGACAAACCAATGCCCTTTACCTGCATAACAGTGGCCTGTGATTGTGCTCCTCTCCCTTGCTACACTGTTGTGGGGACTTCGGCAGTCCTTTCTGAGGGGGAAGTCTACTTGGTTGAAACAAAATGTTCAAGAAATATGAAAGAATTTCCTAACTGGGTGAAAAAACTCCCATTAGGCAAAATGTTAGCCTCTTTCAAATCTTAGCCTATGTACAAACAGCAAACATCCAATAATTCTCATTGATAAGCATAAACAAGTACGAGGACCTAGAAAATGCAAAGATATTATTATCAACAAAATGTGATTGGCTTTTTAAAATTCTCTGTGAATTATTGGTATTCTTAAAGCTGACTGACTAATATTTGAATGCATACTTACTATAAAAGGTTCATACCGTACGTAGACTAAGTTTTGTCAGTCCTGCTTCACACCCCTCCCCCCCGTCCCCACTACCCACTACTCTTTCTCCAGAGGAAACTATTACTCACAGGTTGGTATAGATCTGGGCAGAGTTTTTTAGGTTTATACATGTTAGAGTACATATACATACGTGATCTTTCTTTAAGGAAAAAGCACTGGATTCTGTTATGCACATTGTTCTTTCTCTTGCTTTATTTGCCTTAAAGATCTTTATGCATATGGATGTCTCTTTCATATTTTCTAACGGGTGCAGAATATTCCATCGAATTACCATCAGCTACTTAGACACTTCTCAATTGATAGTCCATTTAAAACTCCAGTTTTCCACAATTACAAACAATGCCACAAGAACCATTCTTGCACTGTTTTCTGCATGTGTTAGAGTACTTGTGTAGGGTAAATTCTTAGAAGTAGAATTCCTAGTATGTATATTTTAATTTCAAAACTTTCAAATTACTAATGGAGCTTTATTGATTTATATTCCTACAAAGTGTGAAAAGCCCACTTAATTGTAACTTTACCTGTGACCCATTTTTATTTTTTGTTCATCTGGTGGGCAAAAATTTGTATCTCTTATTTCAAGTTTTACTTTCCTGCTTGCTAATATGTTTGAATATCCTTTAATAAATGTGTCGATGCTTTGTATTTCTTTAACAAATTATCTGTTCACAGCCTTTGCTCATTTAAAAGTACTTTTTTGTAAAGTGGAACTTTAAGCACTCTTTATATATTATGGCCTTAATCAATTGTACATCACAAGAAATTTCTTGTTATCTGCCACTTAGCTTTAACTTATGTACATTATAGCTTTCACTGAACACAAATTTTTAATCTTTATGTTGCTAATGCTGTCTGGACTTTTGTATTGTTAGAAAAACCATTCCCAACCTAATCTTACTAAAATATTCTATATTTTCTATTATTTCGTCTATATAAAATTACTTTTACACTTAACTGTTTAAGCCATCTGGAATTTATTATTGTATTGTAATAAGAGACTATGACTTAATTTTTTCCAGGTGGGTACCACCCCCATTTATTGAAAGGTCTATTTTTCCCTAATGAAATAAATTACCTGTATGATATGATACATTTCTGAATATACATGGATATGTTTTGAGAATCTCTATTCATTTGACAATATTCTATTTGTTAATATTCTTTTTATTGACCTTTTCTATTTGACAGTTTTAACTCTTATAATATCTTTTGATACCCAAGTGGGGCGGTTTTCTCAATGCCCATACTCACCCACCACTATTATTTTCAAATTCTTCTTGGCTAGTCTTGTGCACTTTCTTGTTCAGATGAGTGTAAGAACGTATGTCAAATGTGATAAAGAAGCTAACCAAACCTGTGGGGATTTTGACTTGCAGTACCTTGGATACCTTAGAAAATTTGGGGATAATAGCTTTACAAGAAGGACGCTTCTCATATAGGAATAGGGTATTCCTTTTCCTTAGTTTGGAGTTCGTAATGTTCTTCATCAATCTTAAACATGTTAGGGTCATTCCTATTTTATGGCTTTTGGCTATTTTGATTATGTTTCTTTCCCCCATTAATACAGTTCTTTTCATCCGTTGCTGCAGTATGATAAATTCATTTCTCTTTATATGTTGTCCTTTGAAACCTACACTTAAGAAAATCACTTCCTAAGTTTGTTCTTCAGTGGATTGTGGATTGTGTTGGATATTCTAGTTATGCAACCATATCATCAATAAAGCTTACAGTTTTGTCTTTTTACACATTTTCTACCTCTTATCTGTGAAGCAAGGTACAACAGTGGCAGGCATAAAGGCCATCGTCATCACTGTCTTCTTTCTCACTCCAGTGGAAATGCAGGTCAACATTGAGGATGATATTTGGTGGCTGTTTTTGGCAGATACTCTTCATTATGTTAAAAAAAAAAGTTTTCCTCCTATTCCTACTTGGATTTTTCAAATCCCTACTTGGGATTTTTCAAAGCAAAGATTAATCTTGATAGCTTTGGCATCTATTACACTGAAGTCTTCTTTCATCCAGAAACTTAGTGATTTCTGTTAAAATTTTATGTCCTGAGGTTGAACAATCCTCGTTTTCCTGGGGTACAGCCTACTTGGTGGAGGGGCATTATTTTGCATTCACTAGTGGACTCAATTTGATATTTTAATTAGGATGTTTGTGTCAGAATTAATAGGTGAGATTGACTTAATTTCCCCCCTCCCCTTCATTCCTTCTGTTTTTTCCCCTTCTCTCCCTCCTGTCTGTCCTTTCCTCCTTCCATTCTTCCTTACTTTTCACTCTCTATATCTAGTTTAAACTCTATCTAGTTTAGATGCATTCTATAGCATCTTCTTTTATGCTCTGTGACAATTAATATAAAGCTTATCCCTATCTTGATAAGAGGTCGGTAACCTACAACGGTAGAAACATTAAATTGGCAGCAGACCCATTCATAGAGACCTGACAGGCCAGAAAGGACTGGCCTGATATCTTCAGAGCACTAAACAAGAAAAATACGCAGCTAAGAATACTATATCCAGCTAGGCTGTCATTGAAAATAGAAGGAGAGATAAAAATCTTCCAGGACAAACAAAAACTAAAGGAATTTGCAAACACCAAACCAGCCCTACAAGAAATATTGAAAGGGGTCCTCTAAGCAAAGAGAGAGCCTAAAAGTAACAGACCAGAAAGGAATAGAGACAATATACAGTAACAGTCACCTTACAGGCAATACAGTGGCACTAAATTCGTATCCTTCAATACTTACCCTGAATGTAGATGGGCTAAATGCTCCAATCAAATGACACAGAGCATTAGACTGGATTAAAAAAAACAAGATCCATCGATATCCTGCCTGCAAGAGACTCAATTTAGACCCAAAGACACCTCCAGATTTAAAGTGAGAGGGTAGAAAAGAATTTACCATGCTAACGGACATCAAAAGAAAGCTGGGGTGGCAATCCTTACATCAGACAAATTAGATTTTAAACCAAAGACTGTAATAAGAGTTGAGGAAGGACACTATATCCTACTTAAAGAGTCTATCCAACAAGAAGATCTAACAATTGTAAATATCTATGCCCCTAACATGGGAGCAGCCAATTATATAAGCCAGTTAATAACAAAATCAAAGAAACACATCGACAACAATACTATAATATTAGGGGACTTTAACACCCCCCTCACTGATATGGACAGATCATCTAAGCAAAAGATCAACAAGGAAATAAAGACTTTATTTTTTTTAAAAGATTTTATTTATTTATTCATGAGAGACAGAGGGAGAGAGAGAGGGAGAGAGAGAGAGATAGAGAAGCAGAGGGAGAAGCAGGCTCCCAAGGAGCAGGGAGCCCGATGCGGGACTCGATCCCAGGACCCTGGGATCATGACCTGAGCCGAAGGCAGACGCTTAACCATCTGAGCCACCCAGGCGCCCAGAAATAAAGACTTTAAATGACACACTGGACCATATGGACTTCATAGTTATATTCAGAACATTCCATCCCAAAGCAACAGAATACACATTCTTCTCTGGTGCCCATGAAACATTCTCCAGAATAGATCACATCCTGGGTCACAAATCAGGTCTCAACTGGTACCAAAAGACTGGGATCATTCCCTGCATCTTTTCAGACCACAATGCTTTGAAACTAGAACTCAGTCACAAGAAGAAAGTCGGAAAGAACTCAAATACCTGGAGGCTAAAGAGCATCCTACTGAAGAATGAATGGGTCAACCAGGAAATTAAAGAAGAATTAAAAAAAATTCATGGAAACCAATGAAAATGAAAACACAACTGTTCAAAATCTTTGGGATGCAGCAAAGTAAGTCCTGAGAGGAAAGTATATAGCAATACAAGCCTTTCTCAAGAAACAAGAAAGGTCTCAAATACACAACCTAACCCTACACCTAAAGGAGCTGGAGAAGGAACAGCAAATAAAGCCTAAACCCAGCAGGAGAAGAGAAATGATAAAGTTCAGAGCAGAAATCAATAAAATAGAAACCAGAAGAACAGTAGAACAGATTAACAAAACTAGGAGCTGGTTCTTTGAAAGAATTAGTAAGATTGACAAACCCCTGGCCAGACTTAACCAAAAGAAAAGAGAAAGAACCCAAATAGATAAAATCATGAATGAAAGAGGAGGGATCACAACCAACATATTATGAGCAACTCTATGCCAGCAAATTAGATAACCTGGAAGAAATGGATGCATTCCTAGAGATGTATAAACAAGCAAAACTGAGCCAGGAAGAAATAAAAATCCTGAACAGACTCATAACCAGTAAGGAAATTGAAGCAGTAATCAAAACTCTCCCAACAAACAAGAGCCCAGGGCCAGATGGCTTCCCAGGGGAATTCTACCAAACGTATAAAGAAGAATTAATACCTCTTCTTCTGAAACTGTTCCAAGAAATAGAAATGGAAGGAAAACTTCCAAACTCATTTTATGAGGCCACCATTACCTTCATCCCAAAACCAGACAAAGACCCCATCAAAAACGAGACTTACAGACCAGTATCCCTGCTGAACATGGATGCAAAAATTCTCACCAAAGTACTAGCCAATAGGACCCAACAGTACATTAAAAGGGTTATTCACCACGACTGAGTGGGATTTATCACTGGGTGGCAAAGTTGGTTCAACATCCGCAAATCAATCAATGTGATACAATACATTAACAAAAGAAAGGACAAGAACCATATGATTCTCTCAATAGATGCAGAAAAAGCATATGACAAAGTACAGCATCCTTTCTTGATTAAAACTCTTTACAGTGTAGAGATAGAGGGTACATATCTCAATATCATAAAAGCCATCTATGAAAAACCCACAGCGAATATCATTCTCAATGGGCAAAAACTGAGAGCTTCTTCCCTAAGGTCAGGAACATAGCAGGGATGTCCACTATCACCACTGCTATTCAACATATACTAGGAATCCTAGTCACAGCAATCAGACAACAAAAAGAAATAAAAGGCATCCACATCGTCAAAGAAGAAGTCAAACTCTCACTCTTTGCAGATGAAATGACACTTTCTGTGGAAAACCCAAAAGACTCCACCCCAAAACTGCTAGAACTCATACAGGAATTCAGTAAAGTGGCAGGATATAAAATCAATGCACAGAAATCAGTTGCATTTTTATACACCAACAACAAGACAGAAGAAAGAGAAATTAAGGTGTCAATCCCATTTACAATTGCACCCAAAACCATAAGATACATAGGAATAAATCTAACCAAAGAGGCAAAGAATCTGTACTCAGAAAACTATAGAATACTCATGAAAGAAATTGAGGAAGACACAAAGAAGTGGGAAAACATTCCATGCTCATGGATTGGAAGGACAAATATTGTGAAGATGTCAATGCTACCTAGAGCAATCTACACATTTAATACAATCTCTATCAAAATACCATCCACTTTTTTCAAAGAAATGGAACAAATAATCCTAAAATTTGTATGGAACCAGAAAAGACCTTGAATAGCCAGAGGAACGTTGAAAAAGAAAAGCAAAGCTGGTGGCATCACAATTTCAGATTTCAAGCTCTATTACAAAGCTGTAATCATCAAGACAATATGATACTGGCACAAAAACAGACACATAGATCAATGGAACAGAATAGAGAGCCCAGAAATGGACCCTCAACTCTATGGTCAACTAATCTTCAACAAAGCAGGAAAGAATGTCCAATGGAAAAAAGACAGTCTCTTCAACAAATGGCGTTGGGAAAATTGGAAAGCTACATGCAGAAGAATGAAACTGGACCATTTCCTTATACCACACACCAAAATAGACTCAAAATGGATGAAAGACCTAAATGTGAGACAGGAATCCATCAAAATTCTAGAGAAGAACACGGGCAGCAACCTCTTCGACCTCAGTCGCAGCAACTTCCTAGAAACACCGCCAAAGGCAAGGGAAGCAAGGACAAAAATGAACTATTGGGACTTCATCAACATAAAAAGCTTTTGCATAACAAAAGAAACAGTCAACAAAACCAAAAGACAACCGACAGAATGGGAGAAGATATTTGCAAATGACATATCAGATAAAGGGCTAGTATCCAAAATCTATAAAGAACTTATCAAACTCAACACCCAAAGAACAACTAATTGAGTCAAGAAATGGGCAGAAGACATGAACAGACATTTTTGCAAAGAAGACATCCAAATTGCCACAGACACATGAAAGAGTGCTCAACATCACTCGGCATCAGGAAAATCCAAATCAAAACCTCAATGAGATACCACCTCACACGAAGTCAGAAAGGGTGAAATTAACAAGTCAGGAAATGACAGGTATTGGCGAGGATGCAGAGAAAGGGGAACCCTCCTACACCGTTGGTGGGAATGCAAGCTGGTGCAGCCACTTTGGAAAACAGTATGGAGGTTCCTCAAAAAGTTGAAATTAGAGCTACCTTACGAGCTAGCAATTGCGCTACTGGGTGTTTACCCCAAAGATACAAATGTAGTGATCCAAAGGGGTATGTGCACCCCAATGTTTATAGCAGCAATGTCCACAATAGCCAAACTATGGAATGAGCCAAGATGTCCATCAACAGATGAATGGATAAAGAAGATGTGGTACATATATACAATGGAATATTATGCAGCCATAAAAAACCAAAATCTTGCCATTTGTAACGACATGGATGGAACTAGAGGGTATTGTGCTAAGTGAAATAAGTCAATCAGGGAGGGACAAGTATCATATGATCTCACTGATATGAGAAATTCTTAATCTCAGGAAACAAACTGAGGATTGCTGGAGTGGTGGGGGGTGGGAGGGATGGGGTGGCTGGGTGATGGACATTGGGGAGGTATATGCTATGGTGAGTGCTGTGAATTGTGTAAGACTGTTGAATCACAGACCTGTACCTCTGAAACAAGATAGTAGGAAGGGAAAAATGAAGGGGGGGAAATCGGAGGGGGAGACGAACCATGAGAGACTATGGACTCTGAGAAACAAACTGAGGGCTTTAGAGGGGAGGGGTGTGGGGGGATGGATTAGCACAGTGATGGTTGTTAAGGAGGGCATGTATTGCATGGAGCACTGGGTGTTATGCACAAACAATGAATCATGGAACACTACATCAAAAGCTAATGATGTAATGTATGGTGACTAACATAATAAAATAAAATGAAAAAAAAAATTATCCCTATCTTGAAAATTTGGTATCGCACTGACAATCACCCGGATCTCAATATTTTTTAAAGGATAGACCTCTAACTACTTTCCCAATTTCTTCTGTGATTTTTGGTCTATTTATGATTTCTACTTCATCTTTCTCTCTTCCTCTCCCTCACACACACACACATACATATATATATGTATATGTATACACACATATGTATATATTACCTATTTATAAATATTTTATCTTCTTGCCCAAATGCTTAAGGTCCTGTTCTTTGACTGAAATGGATTTGAATAAACTCATTTCAGTGAATCACTCCTATATTCAAATGGAAACCACCCACTTTATTGATGTAATTTTTTGCTCGGTGCAGCTGATACTATTCACTTATTTCATGGTTATTAGAGCAATTATATATATTTCATGATATATACATACATATGTATGTATGAAGGTATCTGTATCTTGATCTTTAAACTTGGTTGGATGTATGCCTACTTTACGAGCTACCAAGTAACTTTAAAAGAAAAATAGCAACCTGTTTTTGCTTGTTTTTGTTTTGGGTAAGATAATAGCCTTCAAGCAAAGAAAACACTCTTATAAGAGGGAGCCACTCTATTTCTCTTAGAGACTTAATATTTCTCAGAAAGGCATCTTCATTTCGTAGAATGATTTTTTGGGGGCTGCAAATGTACCTCAGTTTGGTTAAACCTTCTCCACCTTTGTCTGAATTCACGAAGAAAAATTGTTTAAAAACTGTTTTCAACCAAAAAAGGTAGGAATCTTTTGACTACTGATTATGCTGGTTACTTTGTGTTTATGCATTTTTTTAAAATTTTATTTTAATATGTTATGTTAATCACCATATATTACATCATTAGTTTTTGATGTAGTGTTCCACGATTCATTGTTTGCTATAACACCCAGTGCTCCATGCAGTACGTGCCCTCTTTAATACCCATCAGGGGGCCAACCCATCCCCCCATCCCCCTCCCCTCTAGAACCCTCAGTTTGTTTCTGGGTCCATAGTCTCTCATGGTTCTTTCCCCCCCCTTCATTGTGTTTATGCTTAAAGAGAGTTTTTACTACTGTTACAGCAGCAACAGCACCTGCAGTAGCTAGGCAAGGATTCCCAAACCCAAGGCAGGCCCCGCTTAGGTGGACAAAGTGCCTTCTTCCTAACCAGCTGGAAGAGCCTCGTCCTGATTAGTTGAGAGGGCCTAGTTCTGATTGGTTGGAAGAGCCTTGTCCCGATTGATCAACACTGGCAGGAGACTCAGGAAGCTCATTGGTGCTTTTTGGAGCCAGGGTCCTCTGTTTTTAAGTCTGGCTTGCATGTGAGGCTGCCTCCCTGCCACGTCCCGGTTCTGTTCTGTAACAGAAGCAGTTTAACAACAGCAGACAACAGAAAGCGCCTAGGTGCCCAGTGTTTTTCATTTGGAGCTTGTTCCCCTGGACCCTGTGTCACAATTAGGGCTTTTCCCTCCAAAAGGGAGCCATGTCTTGGATTTTGGGAAACTCTTTTGTGGACTGACACTTTCTTATAGAGTGTACTTCAAAGGCTACTGTTCTTTGCACAGTATGTGTTGATCCTTTTCTCTCTTCTATAAGCCGGTTGTTTTCACTCAATTTTTATCTTTTAACCCAAGGAAACCATGTGGTATAAGGAGGAACACGGTCTAAAGCAAATAAAAGTAGAACTACTGTGGTTAAAGTCAGGGCTGGAAATCTCAGAAGCTGTCACCTTTACTTTCTTCTCCAGGTAACGCAAAGGATCCACTTACATTGGGAGGAGTACAGCCTTAAAATTATGATAGAGATTGTCTCCTAAAGACTCAACTCCTCTGTACCTACAGAGCACTTTGTGTAGATAACATTGACATGTCCACAAAGATTCCCGAAAAACCCTACACACATACCTATCATCTCTAAGTGGCCCACATATAACTTTATATCTTTAACATGGACCCTCCCAGGGATCCATCTTTGGCATGTTTTACCATGTTCAGAGGACTCTCCCTAAACCTGAAGAGGGTTAAAAAAAAAAAAAAAGAAAAAAGAAAAAAAATGCAGTTAATGGTTTTTCTGTGATAAATACACAAAATGAACGTATCAAGATCGTGTACTTTCACATTTAAAAGAAGGCTGGAAATTATCTTGCTGAGTGGATTCATTAAACACTGATCTAGATAACCCGGTTAAGGCCCCAGAGGGATTCAGTGGCTAAATCTCTTGGCTGATACTCTAAATCTACCCATCGCTTCATGATTTGATTGGATTGGATTAAGCTTTGATAGGTCAGAAAATTGTTTCCTTGCACTTCTAGTAAGACATAATGGATACGCTCTATTGTTAGCTATTATTTATATTAGATTTAATGTTGTGTGCATGTGTATGTGTGGTTTTAAATACATACGTCACAACTCTAAGCTAGTATTTGGTTTGTACGCACATTAAGATTTCCAACATGGGGACTTCATGACTTCTTTTTCCGTTATTTCCCTTTCCTGAGCTTGCTATTTTTCAGAACCAGGCCTGATTGTAATTTACCCTTTTCTGAAAAAGGCCTCTCCTCTTTTGGGAATGCTCTCCGAGTCCCAGTGACCCACACTGAGTGTTTGGGGAAGATAGAGACACCCATCCACCCAGTTCAGTCACTCAAATAAGGTGAGAAATAGGACAAAACAGTTGTCACAGTTGGTTGGCTCTCAGATATGAGAGTAACCTTACCAAACTGAATCTACTTTATATAAATCAAACATAAAAAAATCAAATATTGTCTGGATGACATTATCCTGTCTCTTATGTCAGTCCATGTAGCCAAATATGGGCTCCCTGTACAAATAAAGACAAAATGCTGAAATAAAACAAATAAGCAAAATGAAAAACCCAAACAAAACAAAACCCTATGGTTCCAGGAAGCAAATAAAGGCTTCCTGTGCAAATAAAGGCAAAGGGGCAAAATAAAGCAAAAAACTCAACAGCTATCTTAAAATCTGAAGGACACAGAGGAATTCTTATTTTTTTTGAACAACCACTTACTCCTCTCCCATATCCACACTGATGAATAGAGTACTTGGGCTAACGGTAATCCAGAAATTTCAGACATTGGCTCTGCCAATGCTTCAGAGGCATAACCTGCCTGGTATACGACAGTAAGGATTTTCACATGTATTCTAGCCTCTAGACTGCTCTTGGATGGATGAGGCCATTCTGGCTACATATATGAGCGTTTGGTAGTAAATAAGGAAGTTTGTAGAGAATTCAAGTAATTTCCTTTGAAGTTTTTCCTTTGAATTCTTATTACTTAAAACTCAATAGTAATACTTTACTTTGTACCAAGTGCTATGCTTGGACTATTTGATCTGTTTCTCCCTACAAATTTTTATTTTAGATATGTAAAACTGAGGTTTACAGAGCATATTAGTCAGCTTAGACCGATACCACAGACTGGGTGGCTTAAACAACAGAAATTTATTATAGTTACTATAGTTTATTACACCTGGGAAGTCAAAGATCAAGGTGCCAGTAATTGGGTTCCTTGTGAGAGCTCTCTTTCTGGCTTGCAGCTACCCCCTCTCTATGTCCTCACATGGCAGAGAAAGAGAGAGCAAGCTAGCAAGCACTAGCTCTCTGATGTCTCTTCTAGAAAGACATTAATCTTATGGGATCATGACTCTACCCTATGACTTTATTTAATTTTAATTACTTCCTTAATTACAGGTCCTGTGTCCAAATACAGTCACCTTGGGGTTTGGAGCTTCAACATACGAGTGTAGAGGGACACAATTCAGGCCAAAGCAGAAAGATTAAGTGACTTTTACAAGGTCACAGTACTGTTGAACAGTAGAGCCAGGATTTGAGGAGTTAGGCACTGAAACCCCTGTAGCTTCCTATAGCTGTCTATGAGTCTCATGGGGGTCCCAGAGTTGGCCAATCTTGTCTTCTAGACCCTTCTGCCTTTCTGTGTTCTGTACTTTTGGCATACCCTTCTCACTTGCTCCAGCACATCATCCCCACGTTCCAGCTCCTCAGGATTCATCTAATTTGTACTAAAGGTTGATTCATTCCAAGAGTATTTGCATATTTATGAACAAAATGCCTCATATAAGAATACCCCCCCCAATAATGGGATGTTAGCTTTCTGAATACATAACAGACATATTTTAAAAGAGATTCTTTCCTCATCTCTCAGATTACTCCTTACAGAATATTGTTGCACTTTGGCATATGGGTGCGTAATACAAACATTTTCTACTAGTTTAGAAATATGCTTTGATGCTTTGGAAGAATATTGTTTAATTCATTTTGTTAAATATCTACTTCCCTGCCCTTTTCTTTTTATTAACAAATATTTCTAGCCCTGCATCGGGCTCCCTGCTCAGCAGGGGAGTCTGCTTTTCCCTCTTCCTCTGCCCCTGCTCGCTCTCTTTCTCTCTCTCACTTTCTCTCTCAGATAAATAAATAAAATCTTTAAAAACAACAACAACAACAAAACAAAAACCCAAACATTTCTCGAACACTTTCTACGCATAGAACATGAATGTAAATTTAAAGATACAAAATGGCCCTTGCTTTCAAGGTATAATTTAAGTATAATATGTTAAATGTCAAAAGAAATATCTGAGAAAAAAAGATGATATGACATTTCAGAGAATAAAGTTAGCTAAGAACTGCAATTTTTAGAAGTTTTATTTTATTTTATTTTATGAACAATGAGGCATTTCTGAAATCTTTTGAGTAGGTAGATAGCTTGATCTGATTCACTTTTAGAATCTCCTTAATAAAATAAAGGGGAGGATGAAGAGGAAGAGAGTTCAGAATAGTGTAATTGTCCTGAGGTAAATTCTATAGAAAAAAGAAGTTGTAAATAGTAGAAAACCTTTGTGAATCAAGGGTTTGAGGCTTGAAGTCATATGTGTATGAAAAGATTAGTGTTTCCCCACATTTTATCACAAAGGATACGTGTGATCGGGGATGTTATTCAAAATATTTAATGACCAGTATGACATGAGACTTTAACAATCAGAACAGGGAACTGGCCAATCAAAATAGACCAGGTCCTAAATATATAATTAACAGATGTGACCATACTGTTACGACCTGGCTGAATGTCAGATCTGCCTTTGTCTCTTGGTGGTACAGCCAGAGATCTCATGATTTGAAAGATTCTACTCCTTAAACAGATTTCATAAATTAAGTAAAAAAATTTACTTTCCAGTTTCTTAATTTAATAACAGACTTCTGCAATTTATATTAGTTTAATATCAGTATAACAGACAAAACTGATACAACTTTAGCATTTGTCTGTAACACCTGGTTGTCGGTTGGCTTATGTGGCCTTATAGCAGGCAAATGTGTAATTTCCACTTGGCATTTTGAAAAATTAAAATAATTACCTAACTCATAAAATTCCTAGGGGACAGGTGGACTGCTGTCCTCAATTAATAGTGTTGATTTAAATCATGTACCTCACAACCTAGAGGTGTTTTAAAATGTCTCTCTCTCTCTCTCTCTCACACACACACACACACACACACACACATACACACACTATGTAAATATTTTCATAATTGACATATTATTTAGTTGCCAAAGTCTCTACCACTGTTTTACACATATATGTTATATTATTTTACCCACCCGGGCCCTGAAGGCAAATGCATTTATAATCCCTGATTTAGATATTTTTATGTTTTTATTTTTATTATTTTTTTTTAAAGATTTTATTTATTTATTTGACAGAGAGAGACACAGCAAGAGAGGGAATACAAGCAGGGGGAGTGGGGGAGGGAGAAGCAGGCTTCCCGCGGAGCAGGGAGCCCGATGCGGGGCTCGATCCCAGGACCCCGGGATCATGACCTGAGCTGAAGGCAGACACCCCTATTTTTATGTTTTTAGAGACATCATTTTGTTCATGTCATAATCCAATTCCAGTTGTAGTGAATTATGCTGTGATCAGGTTTTAAAAATTTCTGAAGTAGTTCTATCTCTTGAAGTACTGTTAACTCAGAAGATTTTGCCATTTATATTTGTCCGGTTCTGCTTGAGCTGAATTCACCCTGACTTCCATTTTAGTTCACAACTTTTTACTCCTTTATATTCTACTCTCGACCTTCAAAATTATTTTGAAAGTCACAGTATGTAAAACTTCTCTTTTTGATTTTTGTTTTGATTCTTTCCTCTACTTACATCCCCGGCTCCTCCTCTGAAACTAGTTCTCTCGAAACTACATGTCCCAATCCCCCACTAAAAAAAGTATATGTGATCTTGTGTACTTCATGATGGTTCCCTTGGCCCATCTGAGCATGCAGGGACCAACAGGTAACATTCTTATGCCACCTTGGTTTGCCTGATACCTTCCTGTCCTTTCCATTCCTCCCCCAGGACCACACGCTGATGCTGCAACAAAGTGCAGTCTAAGATAGGGCCAACTTTGAGCTCTGAGTGTGCTGGTCTTCTCTTCCCGTTGTTCCTTGTAAAGATGATGGATCATTTTAGTCAGGACAGAGTAGTAGAAGGGCAACCAGAAGAATGCTGAATGGTTACAGACCAAGTGGCAGATACAATGTCTTTTTGATGAACATTAATGAGCTAGGGTATACTTCAGGGAAAGTACATTAAAAGGACTTTGTGAGAGACTTTATGACTGGACCCTGTAATTCTTGCTTATATCCACAAGAACTCAATAGTCTGCGTATCCTGACTTTGACATTGCACTGCCCATAGTGAGTAGGAGAATGGGTGGGTAACACATGGCAGAACTTGGGGAAATTTTTCTTTCTTCCTTTAAAAAAAAAAAAAGGCAGATGGTGTTTTGAACACAACTTGCTGTGGAACATAAAAGCATGAGAGTTCTGGCTGTTTGAAAGAGAAAAAAAATAAGTTGATTTTTTTAATGGTAAAACTAGTTTTTACCAGGGGCTTTAAGAAAAAAGCACTGAGATATGGGAGTGAACTGCAAGATAGGGTTTGTGTAACAAGTACCTAAAACCACAGAAGTCACATGGGCTTTTTCTGCTTTGCTACTTTTGATTACTTGTCAGAGGGTTTTTAGCTTCCCCCATCCTGCAAGGCCACTCAACCATGTGCGAGCTGGAGTAATCTTTATTCACAATGTCTCTACAAAGGCTCATGCAACAGAGCTGCAATGGCAATTTGGTGGACTACAGTGCTGGTCCAGCATATAACTCTTACTCCCCGCTCACGGGCAGCTTCCGAATGGATGATAATAGAAGGATTCAAATGCTGGCAGACACTGTGGCTACTTTGCCTCGGGGAAGAAAGCAGGTATGATTACTGTTTTGTACTTTCAGAGTGTTCATGTTCTCTTGAGAGCAGAGTTGATCTGTTTATCTGACTTCACACCGAAATTGTATTTTACAGGCTTTGGAATTAGTCACTAAGAGTATGGGCGAGGAAGGAGACAGGAAGCCCAGAGAGCTTGTGGACTAGTCCAAAAGATTTAAGACCATAATAAAAAAATTTTTTTCAAGGCAAAACTTAAAAGAAGATTGTTTTTCTCATTTGAAGAGGTGTTGAAGTAAAATGAAAATCATTAAGCGCATCGAACTTAGTGCATATAGACATGGCCAGTTTGAGAATTATTGATTCACCCCCACCCCCACGTGTCTCACTGATTCCTTCCTCCCGGCTTCACTCGTTGATAGTCATTTCCAATCCAAGGAGAGCACTTTTTCTTCAGGACAAATTTTGTTGACTAAATTATTTTCAGTGCTGGGGTACAGGCACATTCCTAATGCTATTGGGAATTAAGGCTTTTATTAGATAAGTGAATGGCTGATGGAATACCAGCGCAGTCACTTCCTAGCTGTGGGACCTTGGACAATTCATTTGCCCCTCTAAGATTTAGTTTTCTTTTTTCTATAATGGAGACAACAACGGACCCACCCTAAGGAGCTCTTCTGTGGCTTAAGTGAGGAAGTAGGCAGTGCTTAACACAGGGACTGACATGTAGTATGTGCTCAAAAATTATGTTATCGTTTTTATTTGTACTGCAAGGTATTTCCCTAGAGATGAAAACTTATTTAGAAAAATCCATGTCCAGTTGAGTTAGTTTCTTTCATTCTATGATTTCCAATGTTTAAAACAATTTTTTAACCTCTTCAGGTTTTGGTTATATAACTTGCTATCACGCTCCAAGTACATATCTGAATTTAGAATTAGAATTGCTTTAAAGCATGAAGTTTTGCCCTTAAATCCTACTGCACATCACGGGCTCCTCTTAAACCTTCTAATTTTAGGATTAGAGAGTTAAAGCATAGAGGGAGAGTCGTGATCTTTTCTCAGTGATGTATACAGCTGATTCCTCATTATTTTTCACAATGAAGATAAGGGCGTGATTTGCCATGGTTCGGATTTTTGATCTTTTTAATCCCAAATGCTTTTATGACATTAAGCTTAATCAAATGATGAACATTTCTATCAATTTACTACTTGCCTGAAAATAAAGCAGCTGTGGGAAGCACCAAGATCTTTATTCAGGTTTCAGATATAGAGCAGTGTAGGAGGTACAGAGATGAGAAGAACACGTTTCCTGGCCTTGTAGGGTTAACAATTCAGTAGGCAGAACAAATGAATAGGCATTATACAACATAAATGCTCTAATCCAAGGACACGCCTTTTAATCTAAACTCGAAGGACAGATATTCCGGTGATTGAGGGGTATTCCAGAGCAAGGCAATAATTAATGCCGAGGCACAGATTTGGGGGCCTTTGGGGCACGTTGAGGTAACAGCACATTATTGTGTCCGGAGGACCCAGTAAGTGTCTGTGGGAGGGGAGAGGAGGGGAGACCTTGGAGCTGGGCTGCTTTACGAAACACTTGAGCACTTCCCCCGAGGATGCAGTCATTTGACCAGCACAGGGAGCCACAGGGTGTTTTGAGCAGGAGAGGGTTTTAGGAACCTCACTCTAGAAACATGGTGTGTTGGTAAGTGGGTAGGGATGAGTGGCGAGGGAGCAACTTTTGCAGTATTTGGAGAAAGAGGAAATGGACGGAATGGAGAGGAGACCCAGAGACTTAGCTGTGAAGGGCAGTGAAGATGGAGGAGTCACATCTGGTTTTAAGTGTGGGTTAGGACAGCATGGACTAAGAGAAGGCAGTCGGTAGGAGGTTATTGGAAGGAGACGGTGAGAGGGATCGAGGGAGAAGAAACCCACTCATCGTGCGTATGTAGATAACATATACTCGTGAACATACACATGCACACATTCCCACACCAATGAATTTATCTGATGTTCTCCTCTTTTTAGGTCCTCTCTTCTCCCTTTTCTCATGTTCTTTCCCATAGTAAACTGCTATTCAAAGAGCTTTTTCTTCCTGTTGTGAGAATTACTGTAAGGAAAAAACAAAAACAAAAACAAAACCTCTTCTACACGATACTTAGGATTCTGTACAATTCTCATCAATGAGGCTTGATGCAAGTTTATCCCAACATTTCAGAATTTTCCAAATGGATGTTCATTTCTTTTAAGTGGTTTTTAGAGAATAATCACCCATTTTGCACCGACCGCATTGCAGGCAACAAGATCCCTGTGAGGCAATCCCATGAGCAGGTGTCTCTCTGCCCACTGTTATTTTCAACACTTTCAGGGCTGACGTCAACAATTCATACTTCTCGTTATTGCTGGCTTTGGTTTCTGCAAAGCTGTATCTGGTGAGCCTGTAGTTTCAGATTAATCTTCAGAAGCATTTGGGTGTTTACACTCGGAATTGCTTAAAAATAGACTTCTGTGTGTGCATAATATCTCCATACCTGTATTTGCAGGAGGTGACAGACACCTCAGTACAGCTTCTACCTCTGAACATAACTTTGGGGGGAAAAAAAATCCCTGCAATGGAAAACACGGTGGAAAGGAGAACAGGGGAAATAAGGAGAGGCTTTATAAATGTAGTGATACCAAAGGAGTAGTGCTTGTGCCTGATGGGCCCCTCGCCCGAGGGTAGTGGGTTGCATTTGGAAGGCAGAGTTCACCAAAAGCTGTAACGAGAGCCAGGGACCTGCGGACCAGGCAAGAAGCTGGAATGTGCCTCAGTGGTTCCACAGGCTGCCTTTGCCTGACAGTCTTCGGGTTATCGAATTGTTGCTCAATAGGCAGCTTCTGAAAGGGTGCTTTCACTTAAAAGCTCAGATACAGAATTTTGCAAAGCGTGTGTTTCTGGGGTGGATTCTGCCCTTCGGGAGCTTTCACCTGATTTCTGGCCACAGACCCACCTGTTACCAAAGCTCCCAAGTGTTCCTAACTGCAACAAGGTATTTGGATCATCTAATGAATACTTCAGGTAGAAAACTGTATTAATTTCACTACTAAAGAATTGGAAAAGTGTCCTCTAATCCATATTGTGACACGCTTAGAATCAATAGCCCACAGTTTTTCTTGGAAAAGGAGCTCATGAGTCCACAATGAGACTTTCTTGGGAAGCTGGGACATTTATTTGGGTTCCTTAAGGGCACTTAGACAAGTTAGGAAACTGAAGTCAGCTCCATTAAGCAAGTATCTTAGAATAGTCTGCAGAGCCCTGCTATCCCAAGGCTCCTGGCTTAAAAGGGAAACGGGGGAAAAAAAGCTATATTCATGGAAGAATCAGGGAGAGGGAGGCAGGGACTCGAAAGTGAGCAGTCCACATAATTTGTGGACGTTTGACACAATAAAAACAAAAGAAACAACCTCCCTGCTAGTAAGTATCCCCTCCCCACCCCCCCATACTTTCAGGAAATAAGTACACTGAGTGGGGACCAGGAAGTAACAATCTGTTACTTAGCAGCTAAAGTGGTTACAATACTGAACTTGGAGCTTCTCCTGGCCCCATGCTAGCTCTCTGAGCTACAGATGACCCCTATCTTTTGCAGACTGACAGGTGAAATGTTTGGTCTTCGTGTCTTGCTAAAGAGGGGCACTGTGAATCACTGCATAGCAGCAAAAATTACATTTTGAATATTAATGCCTGATCTTTTAAGTCATCTGACTAGAAAAAAAAGAAGAGGAATCATAAGCTCACCCCCAGGCATCTTTCTGTCAGTGGCAGCAAAGGGTTAAGGAGCTTGGTCTTATCAGCAGTGGTAATTAAATGTGTAGTTTGCAGGCCTGCCAAATCGCCAAACCTAGATTGCTCATATTAGATAATGTGTAATAAAAGACAGCTGTTGCCAGCATATACCGTTCGACACACACCAGCTCCTTATTCGGGCGTCTCGCGCTGCAACCCTGAGAAGACACTCTGGCTGGGAGGGCATTCGGGAGTGCAGCCTCCACTGGTTGGATCTGAGAACAGGACAGCTCACTCTAGGAGAAGGGCTGTGGGCAATACATTTTCCAAAGCGTGAGACCTTCCATAAGGCCTTAGGCATACTTCCTCCCACTTCGGCAGATAGTTTGGTGTGTGAGCAAGGTGGAACCCTGAGAACCTTCCTTTCCACTTCACCTGAGTCTGACAGCCCAGATCAAAGACGAGTAGGCTTTGTGTCAAGATGTGGCACGTGTCAGAGAATTTGATGGTACCTAATTTATTTAAATTCTTTTATTTAAATATTAGGTGCCGAAGAGAGGTTCATCGCTCATCCGGAGTAGAAACTAATTTATACTTTGACTTAGTCTGATTTTTTTTGTGTGTCACTGATAACCCAAATCAGTCAGTCCACAGGAATTGAGTCTCTGCCATGCGTCTCACGTTGTGCTAGGCAAATATTTTCAACTAGTCAATTAGCTAGGTAGAAAGGTTAGCAGGAGAAAGGTGGGGCAGTTTCCTTCTGTGTGGAGGTCTTGGATTTGTCTTGTGGACTTAAAAGATTTTAGATTTGAATTTAAATAGAATTTTTTTTTATTATTATTATTTAGAAGGCAGATTGCAGGTGGACCAGATGGAATCTTGAGGTTCCCATCAATATTATGATTATTTGCCTGGCAAAAGGGCATTTAAAATTGCTGAGGAAAGGTTGGAAATTTTAATAACTCATTAATCCTTGCTACCATTTATTCATTTGGTAGTTCTGTATTAAAGCATTACTAACTTCCTTTGCTTTCTATTAGTCCTTTCTCTATGGTTCTTGTTTTTGGGTTGAGATTTTTTTTTTTTTGATCTTATTTTTTGACTTGATTTTCATTTTTAATGTTGCCACATGTTTTAGATTTTTTAAATTTAAATCTATATTTTTAATGATTACCCTTGAGATTTTCCTGTGAATATTTAAAATTTGCTGAAGGACAAAGTTGAAAAGTATTTTAACACATTCCTCCTGCATTTGATCTTTCACCACTATTTAGTTACTTATATTGGTGTCTAGTAGTTTACTTCTGTTTGTCTATTTAGCTATTTTTAAGTTTCCACTCTATTCCAGGCCCTGCACTAGGCACAGGGGAATAACAAGTACATTCCCCAAGAGGCCCAAAGGCTACAGATAGTTATGTTCAGAACTGAGGTATTTGATCCAGCATACCCTGTATATAAACACACATACATGTCTCCTCATATATGAATATCTGAATGATATGATGAATATTGATAGTAAGAGTAGTATCTTTTAAATAGAAACCCTGCGTGGCTCAGTCCGTTAAACGACTGCCTTCGGCTTAGGTCATGATTCCAGGGTCCTGGGATCAAGCCCCACATCCGGCTCCCTGCTCGGCGGGAGGCCTGCTTCCCCCTCTCCTGCTCCCACTGCTTGTGTTCCTGCTCTCACTGTGTGTGTGTCTCTCTCTGTCAATTAAATAAATAAAATCTTTAAAAAAATAAATAAATAGAAACCCTAGTTATGATAACAGATAACATAAGTTGATATGACCTAAGTAGCTTAAAATTGGAAATAAGAGTAAAAGCCAGGCAGATACAAATAATGAAAACAGATTAAGACAATGTGAGTACAGTATACCAGAAAGATGAGAATGCTTGGGAAATGTCAAGTTTATCACTCTCCTCCATATGAAGGTGGCCCCATTGCATAGCTGAGTGGTCCTTGCCCATGTCTGTGGTAGGTAAGACAAATCAGGCTGAAACAAACCATACAAATTGTTGGAGACCTTCTACAGTTAGTCCTTACAAATTGAAAATAAATAATACTTTTTAGCAAATCTAGAGACTCTTTTTGGGTCTGAGCCTTCCTAGTGCAGTCTTCAGGATGATACAAATGGTCTGAGGTCCAGAACTGAAAAGACAAGGAATTACAAAATGTAATTAATTTATATCAAATCAGTTAGAGAAGATCAGCTCCTCTTTACAGTAGCTTTATTGATCAATAGGCGAATTCTGAACACCGAGCCATTCCAGAAAGTTTGTGAGAATGCTGGCATTTGCTACTTGGTAACTCAAATTCATTAACAGTGATATAGGCTTCTCTCCAAATAAATGCCTTAATAAGGATTTTTTTGTGTGTGCATTAATTTCTTTTATGTGTTTTTATCCTGTTTTTCATCCTCTATTTGTCTTATTTGTATTTGTTTGGACTATGTATTGATAGTATATATTTGTATTGTTTGGACTATGTGTTCATCTCCTGACATTTTTTAATGTACTTATTGATCAATGACAAGCATATCACAGTGACAGTGAAACACCATGGTTTAGCTAGTACTGTAAGCTGACATTTTGGGCCCCTGGACCAAGACTTGAGAAAGGGTTAATTAACTTGTGTTAATTCCTAAAGGAATAAAATAAAAACACACACAAACTCACAGCAATCACCTGAAAAACAAGATGCTTCCTTTTGCTTATTTTTCCTACTTACAGGGGTAGAATATATCCTGGGAGTTTATGTCTATATGATCTTTTTTTAAAATTTTTTATTGTTATGTTAATCACCATATATTACATAATTTGTTTTGGTGTAGTGTTCCATGATTCATTGTTTGTTCATAACACCCAGTGCTCCACGCAGAACGTGCCCTCTTTAATACCCATCACCAGGCCAACCCATCCCCCTACCCTCCTCCCCTCTAGAAACCTCAGTTTGTTTTTCAGAGTCCATCATCTCTCCTGGTTCGTCTCCCCCTCTGACTTACTCCCCTTCATTCTTCCTCTCCTGCTATCTTCTTCTTTTTCTTTTTTCTTAAAATATGTTGCGTTATTTGTTTCAGAAGTACAGATCTGTGATTCAACAGTCTTGCACAATTCACAGCGCTCACCGTAGCACATACCCTCCCCAATGTCTATCACCCAGCCACCCCATCCCTCCCACCCCCCCCACCACTCCAGCAACCCTCAGTTTGTTCCTGAGATTAAGAATTCCTCATATCAGTGAGGTCATATGATACATGTCTTTCTCTGATTGACTTATTTCACTCAGCATAACACCCTCCAGTTCCATCCACGTCGTTGCAAATGGCAAGATCTCATTCCTTTTGATGGCTGCATAATACTCCATCGTGTATATATACCACATCTTCTTTATCCATTCATCTGTCGATGGACATCTTGGCTCTTTCCACAGTTTGGCTATTGTGGACATTGCTGCTATAAACATTGGGGTGCACGTACCCCTTCGGGTCCCTACATTTGTATCTTTGGGGTAAATACCCAGTAGTGCAATTGCTGGATCGAATGGAGAGTGAAGGTGATAGTATTCATACAGTTTATACCATTTTGAGGTTCCTTTCCTTTCTTGGCTGGAAATCTCATTGCACTTTTCTAAAACTATTGCAAAGATAAATCATAAAACAGAATTGAGGTTTTGAGTCCCTGGTTTCACCTCAGTTGTATTTCTGTGTATGTGTTGGTTCTTTACAGATTATTATATCCTCCTAAAAACAGTAACACATTGAACTATTACAGTAAATACAGTCCTTTCATCAGTATCTCAAAAAACTATCAAGTATTTTATATGCCATTCTATGGGTGTTGTTTTCTTTGGATTTCCGTGTGATTATAAATTGCTCTGGTTAATCTTTCAGGGACTCTTTTCAATACAGATTAGATATGACATTCTTTTTGGAAGCATTGGAGTTTTGCCACATTACAGGAACTCTTTTGCCACGGTGTATTATTATCTGAGCCTCTTTTTAGCCTTTTAATGCTCCAATGTTCCCTTTCCGGGCTCTCCTTTGCTACCAATAGAGAATGGAAATTACCACCTTTACGTAACAATTTCCCAGAGCTGGGCCAAAGAAGGTGATAAAGAACAAAGTCCTTTGTGATTTAGAACATTTTATAGCTGTGTCTTAGGACCTTTTGATAACTGTGTGCTTGTTATATTTTTCAGCTTGCTTTGACGAGATCAAGTTCTTTAGGTGACTTTTCCTGGTCTCAAAGGTAAAGAGATTCATGAATTTTTTTGGTCTCCTAGCAGCGTGCACTAACACACACACACACACGCACGCACGCACACACAAACACACAGTCTTACATACTACAGTTTACCTGAATGTCAGTCATCTGTAATTGTGACAGTTATTTCATGATAAGAATGTGCCAAATGTGATGCTTTGATCTTCATGCATATTTTTAACGTTTTATTACAGAAAGCTCATTACCGTGGAAAAGCAAGATAATGGAACGTTTGGATTTGAAATTCAGGTGGGCAGTTTTCAATTTTCCAGACTTTTAAGGAAGAAAGTGGTGCTGGTAGTGTGATATTTGCAAGGCAAGAGTGAAGTCAGGATTAGAGAGTGATGAACACTGTGACTTTTACTCAATGTGCTGTGGTTTGTTTGGGGTAGTGTTTCAGTAGGCTAGGTACCATCAAGGAAAGAAAACATTGAAGCAGTTAAAATAAAACCCCTGAGACATGCTCAGCTCCTTGCTCTTAGTTGCTTTAGTTTTCCTGTAAGTCTGAGACTAACCAGGAATACTTGGTATCAGCCAGGTCTCAAATAAGAAAGTGAAATACTCTTTACAGATGTGCATTTTTATATATTTGCATTTCAGATGTGTTTTGCATAATCATTTTTATACTGTATATCAGATTTTAAATCTATACTTTGGTATTCAAGAAATACTTAAAACATGTAGATTTGTGTGTATCTGACTGCATGTATTCATATCTAACTCCTGTTACATTTTGAAATACTAAAGATTTCATCTCAGATATAAAGAAGAAATTAGAACTTTTATCTTTTTTTTTAAGATTTATTTATTTTGAGATAGAGACAGACAGAGAGCGTGTTTGTGTGTGTATGAGCAGGGGGAAAGGCAGAGGGAGAGGGAGAGAGAATCCCAAGCAGACCATGCTGAGCATGGAGCCCCACGTGGAACTCGATCTCACAACCCTAAGATCATGACCTGAGTTGAAACCAAGAGTCAGAGGCTTAATGGACTGAGCACCCCAGGCGCCCCTGGACTTTTTTCTTAATGACAACATCTTATAATTATTATTTGAAACATTTTAGAAAAGTTGGGTCTACTTGCATATTGTCTCATGCTCTAGGAAATTTCTCAGAGTCTTTATAGGTTTCTATTTCTTTTTTTTATTTCTTCTTTTTAATTTTTTATTGTTATGTTAATCACCATACATTACATCATTAGTTTTTGATGTAGTGTTCCATGATTCATTGTTTGTATATAACACCCAGTGCTCCACGCAGAACGTGCCCTCTTTAATACCCCTCACCAGGATAACCCATCTTCCCACCCCCCTCCCCTCTAGAACCCTCAGTTTGTTTTTCAGAGTCCATCGTCTTTCATGGTTCGTCTCCCCCTCTGACTTACTCCCCCCCATAGGTTTCTATTTCTAATAGCCTAAGAATTTCATTTCTCATTTGGTGTCTGCTCTTTCGTGGCCATATTTGTAAAGATGGTGAGTGAGGTCAAATGAAGTCTAATCCAATTAAGTCCAACAGTAATAGCTTAAGTATTATAGATTTTTTTTCTTCCATCACACTTTTGCATTCTTTTTTATGTCTTTTGCATAATCATACTTTTACACTGCACATCAACTTTTAGGTCTTAGCTTTGGTGCTGCTTTTAGAAAACTTTGGTGACCAAATATCAACCCCCAAATTGGAAAGTCAGGGTGTATTTGAAGATTAGGAACAGGAAACTGCCAAGTAAAACATGCTTTCTGAATAAAGAAACAAAACAAAATGGAACTCTAGCTATAATGACTAGGGGGAAGGCTATAGGAGGAAGAAAGATACTTTCTACTTTCTGAACTATTCTACTTTTAAATTTGGTGAAATCTATAATTTTTCTATCAGGCTTTAGAAGCATAGTACTCACTTCTTCCCCATTCACACGAAACACTCCCTTTCTGTTGTGGAGACATGGTGCTTTTTGTGACTGCTTCTTTTTAAATGAGAATTACCCACAGGATGTGTAGCCGTTGCTACTGGAAACAGGATCAATGACTACTCACTGACCCTATTTAGTGCAACAAATGGGGATCTTTTTTCTCGCTCTTCTATGATATAGGTCACTGTTTCCCCCGTGTTTCTCCCCCATACCGTAAATGCCGACTTCGTGAAGCAAGGGTCAAAACTATCAGTAGTGGACCGCAGGCTACAGCGCCTTGAACCTTTGTAGAGCAACATGAGCCAAGGATTTCCCTTCTGAACTGCAGCCTGTTCCAGGGAAGTAGGAACCCACTCTTCTGCCAATTCCCATTTAGTGTATGCTTTCCATTGCCACCTCCACCCCATAATCTATTCTTTAGCAGTAGTCACCAAATAGGGGAAATGCCCTGGGAACTTTTTGAAGACCAGATAGAGCCTCAGGTCCCCCTATTGTGTGCCCATTGTTAACATGTATTTGGGGCCTGGTCTCCCGAGTGAAAGGCATGTTGGAAAAGAAACAAGTCCGCCTCCTTTTTGGATTTCCATGGGTGCTAATTTTATACTGCTAGTGAGAATCACGCTGTATGGGAGCAAGACAAACGTTAGATTCATACATACTAAGGTCATGCTCTCTCAGTGCTGCCTTGTGGGGTTCTTAGGAGTTTCAAATGAAATAACACATCTTATAAAGTACTTAGTAACGTGCCCGGTACCAGTAGATCAGCCAATGGAAGACGTTAGCATTAAAGTCACTGGGCCTGAGAGAGCAAGCACAGTGTGACTTCTGTATCTCTAAGAAATGCAGGGGATTATTTTGTCATTGGCTTCTAAAAATGGGACCTGGAAGACCAGGTGAGAGAGAGAAGTATTTGACTATTTCCATCCATAACGTTGGGGCCTCTGCCTTTTCTTCTCTGTCCCCAACCCACACGTTTCACACTGGTTGCAAACATATATCCCGGTTGCGTAAATCAACACAGTTCCCCCTCACCGTACTCACTTTGGTCACTCTACCTGGAGGGTAGATGCTCACTGATAATAAAAATTGTTCTAACAGTGGTTTCCCAGAGGAATGACTGTTAGAGCTTTGACCCATGTACCACATAAACCAGATCATCTTTCCATTCCTGGAAGGGTCCAGGCTGTAGCAAGAAGACTTCCTGGCAGAAAAACTGTTAAAGAGGTCTCTGCCATAGATGGGAAGGATGTTAAATGATCTTTAAAAGGTCCCTTCTACATTTACCATATGGGAATTCCAAATGCCTTGCAGAGAGAACAGAAATTCCTTAGATGTTAACCAAGTCAAGTTTCTAGGCGTTGCTTGCATGTGACTGATTTCTGGGTTCTGGAGCCTGTGTGTCTGTAAAGTAAGAAAGAATGAACATCAGACATTAACTTCTCCACAAGGAAGCGGCGCTGTAATGTGGTTTAATTTTAGGAATCAGATTACTTAACTCAGGTGCTGATTTTGATTCTAAATGGAACGAGGCTTCATAACTTAAATGTGTGAAAAATACAAATCTGTTTGTTATAGGTCATTGGGCCACTCCCTGTAGCAATATTTAAGCAGTATTCTTGGTACAAGTTGACACAAAAATAAAAACAAAAACAAAACCACACTGCTTTTGCCAAACTGAGGCAAGAGATGAAGCATAAGTTTTTCTAATTTGGTTGGGTGACTAATGAACTGATGAGCATTCAGGGCAGGCATAGCAGGGAGCACTTAGACAAGAAGGTGATCGTGTCGATTATAGTACTTTTGAAAAAATACAGGGCAGATTGTCATTATTTGCAGAGCTCTGATTTAAAATAATTATTGTTGGCATACGTCCCTTCCTGGATGTGTACCGTCCCATATGCTGCTCTAATGAGTACTTTGGCCTGGGAGAACTACACAGAGATTTTTCTCTTTGCTTTGGCTACTATTGTTTTATCCCATTGGGAAATAAGAGACCTGCTTTTGCTTAATAGATATGTAATAATGAGAGCATCAGGTGGTCTCTTAGGCTTGAACGTACAAAATCTTAAACCAATCTTATTCCTACTTTCTCCCTCAAGCTGGGATTTCTTTTTTAAAGATTTTACTTACTTATTTGAGAGAGAGAGAGCGAGAGAGGGAGAGAGCAAGAACGGGGGCGGGGGGAGCTGCAGGCAGAGGGAGAGGGACCCACCAGGACCCTGGGATCAGGACCAAAGCCGAAGGCAGATGCTTAACCGACTGAACCACCCAGGTGCACCCTCCCGCCCCCCCCCCTTTTTTTAATGGATGGGGTTGGCTACAGATTGCATCATAGAATTTCCCGATTGGTATCTTTGATTCAGTTCATATTCAAGAAAGCCTTCCAAATTGTTCTTTGTACTTACCTACTATACTGCTTAAGGTAATCAACACCATTTTATTCTTTGACACATGGATTTTGAGGTTTTTGAATAGTAATTATGTATCACTTTAATTTTTACAGACTTACAGGCTGCAGAACCAGAACCTGGGCTCCTCAGAGATGTGCACTCTGATTTGCAAAATCCAGGAGGACAGCCCAGCACACTATGCTGGCCTGCAAACTGGTAATTTGTAACTTTGCTTGTGTTAGGAATTATTTAAATAGCAAGAAAAGAAAACTTTATGATGTCAAAGGTTGGGATATGATTGCTGCTGTGAATTTTCTTAGTTCCTTTATGTTGCTAAGGTTTGGGGCTTGCTTGTTTTTTTTTTTTTTTTTTTTTTTTGCATGTCAGGAGGGATTATTTAAGCAACTATTTTAACAACTCACTTTTCTTGGCATCTCCCAGGTGATGTCCTTGCAAATATCAATGGCGTGAACACAGAAGGCTTTACCCACAAACAAGTTGTTGACCTGATCAGATCTTCAGGAAACCTGTTAACGTAACTATCCATCTGCTTCCCGTAGGGCCTTCAAAAATGTTACGGTCTTTCATAATGCCTGTTGTGTGAATGAATAAGCTTTTTGTTCAGGATCACAAAAAGGGAGGCAGTGCACCATAGCTCTGGGATTGGGTACAGACATTGTTTATCAGTTCCTTTTGTTTCTCAAGGTTTCCTCAAATTTGAAAATGCTGTCAACATCTGAAGTCAGAGGACATCAATAACCCAAATGTCTGTGTGGGAGGGATAGCATTTAGAAAATTTATTTTTTTATGTCAAATTCAATGAAACTGGCACATATTCTCTTTGGCAGAGAAGAACTGGTCCCATTTCCATGGTTGATATAATCTTGTGGTTAGAACAAATGAAAGGTCAGAAGGGCTGAAGTTTTTCTCTTATACCACAAGCCAATTGTTTTTCTTTTCTAGTGTCCTATTTGGAAGGAAGAAAAAAGTCTGCTCAATCCTCTCTGCCCTGCAACACACACACACTCACACTTACTAATATTCCAGACTTACTAATGGGCCAGTGGCCTCCTCAACCAGAGATTTGACTGACCTTTCCACCATACCATCCTTAGAACCTAGTAAGACTTCAGCAATTAGTTGAAAGATGGAATTTCCTCAGTCATTGAAATGGTATTTATTGAGCAAGTACGTTTCCAGCTTTACAATAGGCTTAGGAAAGACATAGACAAAGACTCTTATAGTGCTTTATTGATTGTGGGAGGAGATGGACAAGGAGAGCCTCCAAAAGAAGTAATTTTGATATTTCAATTATTGATAACTGCTGTTAAGAAAATAAAATAAGGAATGGGATAGAATACTGAGTAAGAGGACTGCTCTGTAGCTTAGGTGTTGAAAGGGATCTTCTCTGAGGAGGGGAAATCTGAGCTGAGACTTAAAGAAAGAGAGGGGATGGTCATATGAACTCCTGGTGAAAGCATTTCATGCAAAGAGAGAGGTGTTTGACTTCTCAAAATGGGCTCGGCATGTCCAGCAGATAGAGAGACAACCAGTGTGATGGGTGGTCGGTAGATTAGGGAGAGTATAAGAAGTAAAGGCAGGGAGTTTGCCAAGGGACAGAGCATGGGTCTTATCAGGCTAAGTAGTTTAGGATTTATTCTGACGAAGGTGGGTCTTACATTACCTCCTTCAATCTTGACAGCTACCTTGTGAGGTTAGTTTTATTTCTATTTATAGATAAAGTGACTGAAGCTTAAATTAGGTGGAGTGAAGCTCAATGATCTAGTAAGTGACTGAGCTAGGATTTGACCATCTGCTCTGGATGCCAGGATCCATTCTCTTCGGCTACCCCACAGCTGCTCATTGCAAGTTGCCAATAGAAAATCCACGGGATGCTCTTCAGTGATTCTAGTCTAAAACTTCAAAGATGTTCTGGGTGTGTGCGGGAGTAGTTTTAAAAGATGACTCCTGATGGTAAAGGACTTAGTCCAACTCTGTGGATCTTGTGAGTTCAGGGTAGAGGATGGGGGTGCTCTTTACTCTAGAGAAACTTGAATCTATGAGGTTGGAGCCATATAGAATCCAAGGGGGAAAGGTGGCAGTTAGAATCAGGAAGCTACCTTCCAAATGGGTGAAGTGGGCAGAATGCAGGGATATAATTAAGAAGTAATGGGTGGAGACAAAAGGAGATCCAGAAATCAGGAAAATGAGAGACATCTGTCTAAATACTGAAGAGAACAACCAACGTGTGCCTGTGGTTTTGCACATAGACACCTATTGCTTGGGCAGGTCAGATGGGCATTAAGAGTCCTGTTGAAACAGATTCATAGGATCCTCACTAATGCCCAGAGACAAGACCACCCTAATGAGGAAGTAGACAACATCCTGGCTTGCATTATCATCTCATTATCTTGGGAATGATGCTATTAGAAATAGAGAAAAATAGGTCTTCATATTTAATGCTATTGTTTTACCGTGACTTGAAAAATTTCTGCATCTTAATACAATAGTTACAGCTTACTTATCAGAAGGAATTTGAACTAATATTTTAAATGCTTAGGTGTGTGACTCACACATGACATTTGTTATCTTATTCAGATTGCTGACTTAGTAGTCAAAATACAGGTGTCAACATGAGCCCACAAAACAAATCAAATCAGTCAGGATAGAACAAGTCTTTTTATTTTTAGAAGGGCATTTGGTATAGGGAGAAATGGAACACCATTAAACTGATAATTCTAGGATTGAAGTTTATAAACTTAAAAGGTTCTGAGATGTGAGAGTCATATGAAGGTTATTATCTCATAGTGGTCTGGCTCTGTTTTTTTCTAGCTGAAAAATTAAGGCAATTTATAGAGGTACAGTTTCCTAGAATCCTGGGAAAGAAGGGACTTTTCCCTTTTCCGAGAAATGGCATGTCTATTCCACTGTTTGAAGATCCCTATTATATGTTTTATTGCTGGACCCCTCATGCTTAGCATGGTGTCTAAAGTCTGGCACGTGGTATATGCCCAATAAGCATTGACCAAATAAAATAGGTGATTCAGCCAGAGCCCATAAGAATAAATTCCAGCAGAGGACGATAGTCATTGTCATATGGTGGCGTCTATAAAATGAGCTACAGCTTGCAAGTGAACCAATATCTTTTCTTTCAACCACCCTCTCGAGGGGGTTTTTGTTTTTGTTTTTGTTTTTTTTTCCACTTCCTTTCCCTGAAGGGGGGAAAGTCAGAAGATTCGGCCTAGGTCCAGATACTTGAAGTGCCATGAGAATCATAACATTTATATTGCTTTTTTTAAGTATAGTCTGTGCTGAAAGTGTAGTACTCCATAAGGATGGCACTTGTTTGAAAGGATTACTCATGCTGTTCCCCTCCCCCCCCTTTTTTCTTAAAACAGGATAGAGACTCTTAATGGAACAATGATTCTCAAAAGAGCAGAGCTTGAAGCAAAGCTGCAAGTTTTAAAGGTAATTTAATTTAATACAGTGAGCCACATTTTTCATCCTTGAATGTGTGAGTGGTAGAATAAAAATCTATTTGAGGGATTGAAATAGCCCTTGAAGATGAGATGTCGTGATGAGTCTAAACTGCTGAATTATCAAGAGCCACACAATTACCTTTATAGGAATATTGAATTCCACAAACCAGTGCAAATCACTTTCTTCCTTCCTCCTTCTGTGTTTCTATGAGGCTCAGGAAGGCAACAGGAAGGCATATCACTTGAAGAACTTTTCACTAATGCACCTGTGATCTCTCTTGATTTACATTTTGTTCCGGGGGGGGTGGGGGAAACAAAGGAGGAGTTGCTGGTGTTTTCCTCATTTTTCCAAGTGCTGCATGTATGCAGGAGGGCCTGGAGGCTTTGCTTTTCCATTGTCTTCTTCTGTGTCCTTCTGTTCTGCTTCATTCTTTCTACAAAAATCATCTCCCTCTGCTCCTGTGGCCGTCCTTGAATCTACTTTCATTGGCAAACACACAATCAGCTTTTAAGTGGAAAGAAAAATAAAAGTTTCCAGGAGATAGTACACAATGCAGAGTTCAGAGAAAATTCCCTGGGATGGCTCTTTGAGGGTCTTGAAAATCTCAGTTTGCTGGACGGCTGAGGCTCTGCCGGGCCATGACGTGCAGACCCTCATCCGTGTGCATTCGAGTCATGGGCCTGCGGACCCCACTGACTTCTTTCTCCCAGAGAGCTCCCCTGCGTGGCAGTGAGGTGGCCGGTCTGAGCAGAGACCACAAGGCTTACAGGCAGGTTGCTCACTTGGACTGTGTTCAGCAATAGCTGGCTTTTATGAGTTTTCTTTACGAAGTATGTACTTCTTAATTACTGAGCCCGTGACCGTAGAGGAGTTGCTCTGTTTATCTTTCATCTTGTATCCCCCCCATATCTAATTCATCAGTGAACCCTGTTTCCTTCTGTGTCCACACTGGTTTTATACTCTTGTCATTTTACTTGTCGTTATGATATTTTGAATTAATTTGTAAAATTCCTTAAAAAATCCCTCTGTTCAAATTATGGTAGGAATTGACATTTATAGAATAAATATCAATTGACATCTTTACGGTTTTCACCTTTCCTACTCCAAACACAGGAGCTTGACCTTTTAATTCAGGTCTTTTATATACTTCAGAAACATTTTATCATTTCTTTATACACTTTTATATAGCTTTTATTATATTTATTCTTAGGTGCCTTCTAAGTTTTCTTGCTATAATAAACATGATTTTTTAATTTTAAAAGATCTTTTAATTGTGTTGCTATTGATTTTTGTGTAAATTTTCAACTCTGATAGTCTTGCTGAACTCTATTCCAACGTTTGCAGATTTTTTATATAGGCATAATGTCATCTGCAGATACTGAAAGTTTTGCCCCTTTACCCTGGTTATTCAACTACAGTTGAATAACCTTGAACAATGCAAGTTTGAACTGCATGGATCCACTTACATGCAGGTTTTTTTTTTTTTTTTTTATAAATAAGGTACAGTATTGTAAATGTATTTTCTCTTCCTTGTGATTAGCTTAAAAACATTTTCTTTTCTCTAGCTTACTTTACTGTAGGAATACAGTATATAATATACAAAATCTGTGTTAGTCAACTATTTATGTTATCGGTAAGGCTTCCAGTCAACCCTAGGCTATATTAGTAGTTGAGTTTTTAGGGAGGCAAAGTTATATGTGGATTTTTGACCGTGCAGGGGTCAGCACCCCAACCCCTGTATTATTCAAGGGTCAACTACATAATTTATTTTTCTCCTATTACAACATTGGCTAGGACTCTTGTAAATAGTGATAATCTTTTAAAGGGAATGCCTCTAACATTTTATCATTAAGTTTTTGTATGGAATAAACAGTGATTCATAGTATAGTTAGGTTTTAAAACTGTAAAAACTTAATTTGTTTTTATAAAAAAGAGAGTATTAGTGAGGATCATTTTTTAAAGTAAACGTGGCTTTTTTTTTTTTAAAGATTTTATTTTTATTTATTTGAGAGAGAGAGAACGAGAGATAGAGAGCATGAGAGGGAAGAGGGTCAGAGGGAGAAGCAGACTCCCTGCTGAGCAGGGAGCCCGATGTGGGACTCGATCCCGGGACTCCAGGATCATGACCTGAGCCGAAGGCAGTCGCCTAACCAACTGAGCCACCCAGGCGCCCAGTAAATGTGGCTTTTTTACCTTTTCATAGAAAAAGGAAAGAAATGTACAAAATAAACTGGTGGTATTGTTTAAAACATAACTGAACAAATAGGTCTATATTTCATGAAATAAAGCCTTCTCCTGCAAAAAGCACATTTCGTGTTTCAGAAGCAATTTCTGCTCCTTCAGTGTTTTCTCTTGAAGTTTTAGTATTCACACCTACCGATTTTTTCAAATGAAGTATACATTTTTCAATATACCCATCCTCTCCTAGAACATCATGAGGACCTTAACATATTTAAATGTTCATCTCAAGACCCCATCTTTCTTATTATTGCTTTACTTTGGAGAATTTTATCAATTTTTAGAATAAAAATTATCGTTCTGAGGTAACATATGCTAATGTGTTGAATTGATGTGCTTGCCGTTTTCTCTTCCTTCCCTCTGGGTTTACTTTCTTTTTTGCTGTAGTACTTCCTTTAGCAAGCGTAAGTAGGGCTTTCTTTGGCCAAACAAATCTTTCACTGCTAATGTTGAAGGAGAGTTTTATTAGGTGATTCAATTATTCTCAGTTGATGTTTTGTCTCCTTAGTATTTTAAATGTGTTGTGTCTTTGATATTTTTGCTTATGTAAGAGCTCTTATTGTTTATCCTTTGTAGGTAATCTGCATTTTCTCTATTTTCTTCCAAAAGTTTTAAAGTTTTTCCCTTTTACACTGAAGTCTGAATTCACCCAGAATTAATTTGTATATGTGGTATGAGATAGGATTCTAATTTTCTTTCATTTCCATGTGAATACCCAGTTCTCCCAGTACCATTTCTTTTAGTCTTTCTTCCCCTCCCTTGAAATGACCTGCAGTGAAGCCTCTATTTTTAAGCAAGTTTCATATATGCATGGATTTTGTTATAGGCTCCGTATTCTGATCCATTGTTTCTCTCAAACTCAGTTATTATACCTTTGTAATAAATATTGGTATTTGGTTGAACAAACCTTCCAGGTTATTCTTGGTTCTTCTGATCATCTATATAAATTTTAGAATCAGATTATCAAGTTCTCTAAATAAACTTTGGACTTTTGATTGGTATTAAATTTTCTGTAGACAGCTCAATTTGAAAAGACTTAACATCTCCATAGTTTTGAGTTTTCTTAGTGATAGACGATCTCACCATCTTTTTATTTTTTTGCCCATTCCCCCACTCCCTTCCCCTCCTGCAACCACCAGTTCTTTCTATTTATGAATCTGTTTCTGCTTTTTTGTTTGTTTGATTGTGGGTGTTTTTGTATTCCACATATAAGTGAAATCATATGGTATTTGTCTTTCTCTCTGACTTATTTCACTTAGCATAATACCCCCTAGGCCCATTCCTGTGGTCACAAATGGCAAGATTTTATTCCTTTTTATGGTTGAATAATATTCCATTGTGTATGTATACCACATCTTTATCCCTTCCTCTATTGATGGACACTTAGGTTGCTTATATATCTTGGCTATTTTTTTTTAAATGCTACAATAAACTAGGAGCGCATATATCTTTTTAAGTTAGTGTTTCTGTTTTCTTTGGATAAATACTCAGTAGTGGAATTACTAGATCATATGGTATTTCTCTTTTGATTTTTGAGGAAACTCCATACTGTTTTCCACAGTGCTGCATCAATTTGCATTCCCACCAACAGTGCATGAGGGTTCCTTTCCTCCACATTCTTGCCAACACTGGTTATTTCTTGTTTTTGATACTAGCCACTCTGACAGGTATAAGGTGATATCTCATTGTGGTTGTGATTTACATTTCCCTGATGATTAGTGATATTGAATGTCTTTTCATGTGTCTGTTAGCCATCTGTATGTCTTCTTTGGAAAAATGCCTATTTAGGTCCTCTGCCCATTTTAATGAGATTATGTGGGGTTTTTTTGATGTTGAGTGGTATAAGTTCTTTATATATTTTGGTTATTAACCCTTTATTAGATATATTATTTGCACATATCTTCTCCCATTCAATAGGTTCCTTTTTGCTTCAGGGATGTGCAAAAGCTTTTAATTTTGTTGTAGTCCCATAGTTTATTTTTGCTTTTGTTTCCCTTGCCTGGGGAGACGTATTCAAAAATATGTCCAGTGTCTAAGAGATTGCTGCCTATGTTTTCTTTTAGGAGTTTTAAGGTTTCATGTCTCACATTTAGGTCTTTAATCCATTTTGAATTTATTTTTGTGTATGGTGTAAGAAAGTGGTCCAGTTTCGTACTTTTGCATGTAGCTGTCCAGTATTCCCAGTTAATGAAAAGACTGTTTCTCCCTCATTGTATGTTATTAACTCCTTTGTCATAGATTGATTAGCCATATAAGTGTGGGTTTGTTTCTGAGCTCTCTATCTTATTCATTGATCTATGAATCTATTTTGTGACAGTACCATACTGTTTTGATTACTTTGGCTTTGAGTATATCTTGAAATCTGAGATTGTGATACCTCCAGTTTTGTTGTTCTTTCTCAAGATTGTTTTGGCCATTTGGGGTCTTTTGTGGTTTTATACAAATTTTAAGATTATTTGTTCTAGTTCTATAAAAAATACTGTTTGGATTTTGATAGAGATTACATTGACTCTGTAGATAGCTTTGGGTAGTATGGACTTTTTAATGATATTAATCCTTCCAAACCATGGACATGGTATATCTTTCCATTTGTTTGGGTTGTCTTCAGTTTCTTTCATCAGTGTCTTCTATTTCTCAGAGTATAGGTCTTTCACCTCCTTGGGTAAAGTTATTCCTAGATATTTTATATTTTTTGATGCAATTATAAATGTGATTGTCTTCTTAATTTCTCTTTCTGCTACTTCACTATTAGTGTATAAAAATGCAATAGATTTCTGTATTTTAATTTTGTATCCTGCAAATTTACTAAGTTTATTTATTAGTTCTAATAGTTTTTTGGTGCAATCTTTCGGGTTTTCTATGTATAGTATCACATCATCTACAAAAATTGACAGTTTTACTTTTTCCTTAACCAATTTGGATTCCTTTTCTTTCTTTTTCTTGGCTGATTGCTGTGGCTAGGACGTCTAGCACTATGCTGAATAAAAGTCGTGAAAGTGGACATCCTTGTCTTCTTCCAGATCTTAGAGGAAAAGTTTTCATAATCTTAACCATTTTTAATTGTTTTTTATGTCTTTAAATGAAGTGTAATACTTTTATGCAGATAGATCCTATACATTTTTCACTAGATGTATTCCTTTCTACTTATGATTTTTGTTCATATCATAGTTTTTTTATAAAAATAATAAGTGTTTTGATTGAGGTCGATGTATAGATTTGTCAAACAAATTTTACGCTGTCATTCAAACTATATAATTCAAACTATTCCTAAACTATGTAATTTCTAACAAATTATCTGTAGATTATTTTGGGTTTTCAGATAATAACTGTTAAGGATGACATAAAGTTCTCTTTCTTCACTACACTGGGTAGGGCTTACACTACAGTGATGAATAGAAACTATAATAATAAGTATCCTTGTTTTGTTCTTGATTTTAAAGGGAATTTCCACTTTTTCCCATCAGGAATGAGGTTTCTCTATGAATATACTTTTCAGATTTGGGACACTTCCTTCCATACTAAATTTTCTAGTAGTTTTTATAGTCCTTGTGTATTACATTTTATCAAACACTTTTTTCTGTGTGCGTTATTCTCGCTTGTTTATTTTAAAAAATATCTGTCAATATGGTGAATGATATTTAAAGATTTTCTTTTTTTTTGAGATTTTATTTATTTATTTGACAGAGAGAGAGAGACAGCGAGAGCAGGAACACAAGCAGGGGGAGCGGGAGAGGGAGAAGCAGGCTTCCTGCCAAGCAGGGAGCCTGATGTGGGGCTCAATCCCAGGACCCTGGGATCATGACCTGAGCTGAAGGCAGATGCTTAATGACTGAGCCACCCAGGCGCCCCCGACATTTAAATATTTTCTAATGTAAAACCACCCTTGCATTTCTAGAATAATCCAACCTGGTCATAATTTATAATCATTTTTATATAAATATAGATTTGATTTGCTAATTATTTTCTTTAGGATATTTGAAGGTAACTTCATTTTATAGGTAGAATGGCCTGCAATTTTCTTTTCTCAAACTATCTTTCTTTAGTTTTGGTATCATGTTTACTGGACTCTTAGCATGAGCTGGGGAGAATCTTCCCCTTTTTCTTCTCTGGTAGAATTCTTGTAGCTATCTGAATCATCTGGGTTTAAGGTTCTTTTTTGGTGGGAATACTTCTAAACTCTGTTTCAGTTTCTTTATTAATTATAAGATATCTCAGGCTTTCTGTTTTGTTTGTTTTGTTTGAGCCAGTTTTATTTAATTAATGTTTTTGTTAATGAATTTTTAAAATTTTCAAATTTATTGTATGTGTTGATAATGAAAATTCTGTTCTCGTATTTTTCTTTTCTTCACAAGAAAGATTATGTCCCCATTTTTATTTGCATTACTTTTTATGGCTTCTCTCTCTCTCTCTTTTTTTCTTGGTAATTCTATCTAGAGGATTTTCTATTTTTGAGTCTTTTCAAAAACCAGTATTTCAGTTTGTGGCAATCTTTTGTCTGTTTCTGGTTACTTTTAAGATGTTCTTTTGTCTTACTGATCTAAACTTACACTGAAATATGATTAGGTCTAGATTCACTTCTAAATTTATACTGCTTAGAAATTGCAGTACCTTTTCAATCCAAGGACTCGTGAATTTCTTCAGTTTTGGAAAACTAACAGCTTGAACTCTTTGAATATACCTTCTTCACCATTCCTTGAATTATCTTCTGGAATTCCTGTTAGACATATTTTTAGAGTCTTTTGATTTATTTTCCTTGCTTCCTAACCACTCTTTCATATTTTGTATCACTTTATCTTTTTTCTTATGTTCCTGTTGAATTCTTCAGTAAAGTCTTTATTCTGTAGAGAATGAGTTGTTTCCATTGAGTTTTAAGAGTTAAATAATTTTTTTCAGATCATTCTTTTTCATGTCTATCTGTTCTTGTTTTATTTCTTTGTTTCAGATTTCTTGTTTTGATCAACATTAATCTCATTTCTTCCTCTGAAGATTATAAATATTTTTGTTTTAAAGTCTTCTTTGGACACTGTTCTATTTTCTTTTCTTTCTTTCTTTTTTTTTTTTTTTTTGGAGAGAATCCATGTACTGACTATCAATTTTGTTGTCTTTCACACCTTTTGGAGTTTATACTGCTCACTTCCCATGCATGGTGGTCTTTCCCTTCCACTCAGTATTGTACTTGGGTTGCCTCCACCCTGCATTTTCAAGGCTCCCAATCCAGAGCCAGGTCTTTCCTCTAGGATTCGTGTGCTGAGCCAAACAGCACATCCACTGTGCTAGCAGGAGGAGCTACTTTTCAATGCAGCTCTGCTTTTTACTGGGTTGGTAGTCCTTGGGAAGTATTTTGCTACATTGCACCTTTATGCTGCATTTATCTACTCCTGCCTCTCCAGGCATGAGCTCTACATGGGCCATAGTCACCATCAGCAGATTTTCTCACCCTGCTTTTCATGGTAGTAGAGCTTAGCCAAGGTTCAAGCAAGAAACTTGTCTCTGTCCTCTGTCTCAGATGAATAAGTGCATTTAAATTATATATTGCCACAGGATCCAAATCCCTAGCTACCTGTTTCTGCTTCTCCAGGTCTGGCAGATCTTTGGGTTCATTCTTGCTTATCTTCTTGCATTCCTTTTCCTTTTCTAATCTTGAAACTATGTGATTTCCAGTTCACCGCTTGAACCAGAAATGTCTGGATCTGACCTATAACCAGGGTCAAGTTGGCTCCCCCTTCACACCATGACATTTAGTTTGTGTGTCCTGTATAATTATGCATTCATATTGCAAATGAGGTTATAGCCATGAAGCCACAGCTCTTCTTTAGAAATGGTGGTCCCTTCTGAGCCATGTTTTCAAGCTTAATGACTGAGCCACCCAGGCGCCCCCGACATTTAAATATTTTCTAATGTAAAACCACCCTTGCATTTCTAGAATAATCCAACCTGGTCATAATTTATAATCATTTCTCATAACCTATGATTCAGATGTTTAACATGAAAACAGCACATCCACTGTGCTAGCTGGAGGAGCTACTTTTCAATCTAGCTCTGCTTTTTCCTGGGTTGGCAGTCCTTGGGAAGTATTTTGCTACATTGCACCTTTATTTTCTAATCTGGAACTTTGTAGGAATGTTAGGAAAATTAAACAGCATGTTATCCATGAAAGCACTGTAAAAGTAGTAAAGATGGAAATGTGTAGCTATATGTCTCATGTATATTGAAAACATTAGAAATATATCCAACTCAAAATATCCATCTGTGTAGTTGAGTTTTATTTCAGGAAGCCATTTTTTGATATATTCTTTCAATTCAATATTTACTGAGCAGCTGCTATGTACCAGGCTCTGAGCTAGGTACAATTCGGTGATAGGGCCCGGTATGGTTAGATCTCCCACGTGTTTTAATTTTTTTCTAATGGGGAGAGGTCTCATTTGTCTAAATATACAACTGTATTGTTAATAACAGGCAGAAACAGATTATGAGGAAAATGGGGAAGCTGAGAGAGAGACTAAAAACTCTTAGTCGCTTTGGCACATCTGCTCTTTACACTGGTGTTTTCTTGGTTCAAGTGATGACGTACTTAAATGACTGGGCCAAGTCAACAGATGAGATATTTTAAAACCTTTATTTTCACAAAAATTAGCTATCCGGCACAGCATGACTTTGTATTTCTGAATAGCGAGTGCAAAAATACAATCTCCGCTTCTCTCTGTATTTAGTTTTGACTGTCAATCTATGCTTATGCTCCTCTCCTGGATTCTATTCTCTTGCAGGAGATAGACCCCTTTCAGAGAGAAGGAAGGGGTTAGATCCTTGCTAGTTCTGTTCACTGTGGGTCCTTAACCCTGACCTTCATAGGACCACAGTTGACACAGATAAAAGGAGCTGGGACTCAGATAGCCCAGCAATCTCGCAGCCATACTGACTCTCCTATAGTGCAGAAAGAACAAGAAATTAACTGAGCCAGGCATTTTATGGCTTTGATTTAGTGCTTGCATATTATATAGGTAACTGTAAGGACTGATGCTAAATGTTACTGTTATCAAGGCTTGGAAAATCCTGCCCAGTGATTGTTCAGCCCCCGAACTGAGGAACCAGCCATTCTTCCCTTAAGCAGTTGAGGACCTTCTTGTAATTTTATGATTTTCTTTTCCTTAAGCCTTCTTCTTCCAAATGTATTTTTCCCCCCTTTTCCTTTGTAGCCTGCATCTACCTTTCCCAGACTGCTTCTTACAAAGAAGTGCTTGTTTCCAACTAGGCTCCCTTTCCTTGGGATTAAGTGTCCATAGGCAAAGCTGAGCCGTGCCTGCCTGCTGGGCCGCCATGGGGATCTGAGTGGGCAGGGAAAGAGGCAGGGCAAAAGCCAGAGGGCGGGAGGGAGAGTGAGCTTCTACCTGTCCTTGACAGATGGCCTCTGCCTGGTTGCTTTGTTTCTCACCACCTCAGCCCCTTTGATGGGTTGGGTCATGCCTCATGAGCAGTCTTGACCGTGACAGCAACCACTTCATTGCCACCCGGGGCCACTGCTTGCATGTGCTGGGCAGCAGAGGAAGGAAGCAGTTAAGAAGTCAGGGTGTTTAGCAGTGTTCTAAGTTTAGCCCTCCAAGGAAGTCTTTCAGACAGTCTGGCTTCCCCTTTTTGCTGTGAAAAATACATAGGTGTGCAGCAATAAACACAGCTTTAATGCCCCAGGCTTACAGAATGATGCTATTTGTTGAACATTTACTAAGCTCTAGTCACTGTTCTGAACATTTTACATCTACTAACTCTCCTCATTCTCGGGACAATCCCAGGGTTTCGATTCTGTTATTGCTTTCATCTTACACATCGGGAGGGGGTGGGGAGAAGCCTGGAGTGTAAATCCTTCCCTCAACAGCTAGTAAATGGACACAAACCCAAACAATTGGGTTCTCTACTATTTAAAAAAGTATATAAATAAATAAATGTCATGGTTTCCATTGTCTGTTGTTTCTATTGAGACGAAGTCATTGTTTCAACTTGTTCGTGCTACTAGATTGTTTCTTGAGAAAGTAGTATTCCCAGTATCGCCCTTTTGTGTAGAAAATAATCTTTCCAGTGAATGGGAGGGGTTGTTACTGCTAGAAAGAAAGGAAAAAAAATTAATGACAAATCTCATCACCTAGAAGTAAATTGCTATCTTCACTGGGGATTCCCAATTATTAACACTTTTTTTTTTCTTTTTTATCAGCAAACCTTGAAGAAAAAATGGGTGGAGTTCAGATCGCTGCAGTTACAGGAACAGCGTCTGCTTCATGGTAAATGTGATTTCCTGTTTAGAAACCACAGTAACATTCATCTTTTTGGTATTTCTGCCTCTAAGTTGTTGTAAGATTATCATCAGTATAAGAAAAAATTGTCTAGCGTGGATCAAGAATACTAGTCTGTGTTTTTTTGGCATGACCTTTGGAGTGACCTATGTTTTCGGAGGGTGAGTAGGTCAAGTCATATCCCCTCCTTCATATATATAACACATATACACATGAAAACACGCACACACTCCCATGTGTGCACACACTTACAAGAGGCACCTGGAGATTTTAGAAGAGCAGTAGGAATGATAGATAGCTGATTTTCCTACCACTACAGTAGATGAATTCAATTTCTGAGAACGTTTGTGGCTCAAGGGTTGTGTAGTTCTCAGAAATTATTGAGGCTGGAATGGGAGCATGCTTCTTGGGTAGAGATCCTATCATTTGTTCATATTATACAAGTTACGTGAATGCAGAGAAATGCCTCTTCATGGCCTGCAAACCTAAGACAGAAATACCAATGATCATTCTAACAGTAAATGCATGGCTCTTGCTGTTGTGTGAATTCTGAAGGGAATGGTTAAGTTTAAAATTTGTTGATTTGGGGGCACCTGGGTCGATCAGTCAGTTGAGTATCCAACTCTTGCTCTTGGCTCAGATCTTGATCTCAGGTCTCAGGTCATGAGTTCGAGCCCCATGTCAGGTTCCATGCTGGGTATGGAGCCTGCTTAAAAAAATAAAATAAAAATTTGTTGATCTGACATTTGCTACATGACTGGTGTAGCCTGAGGAATGAACTTGTTTGTACAAATAATTCACTGAAGCCACTAGCTATGTGGGTGTGAAATGTAGTATACCTTCTTAACACTGAGCTAAAGTCTCTATTTATAACCTAGAATGTTTGTTTCAAGTAATAATTTATTTACAGGAGAAAAAGATACATTTAATTCATAATTAAGCACTAATGTATGACTTAGAGGTTTGTGTTTATATTCTGTTTTTTTAAATGAAACTTCTATATAAGTTACTTCTCTTTTGTGTATTTTTAAATTAATATGCTCAAAAATTCTTAGTAGATTTTGGGGGGTTCTGAAGTTTCCTAGCCGGACAAAGGTATAAAATCCAGCCACTCCTGGATTTCTGTAGACTTGAGGGTGTTTGGGAAACCTTTTCCCCCATTTCTGGAACATTCTGGAGTTGGAGATGGGGTTTGGCCTAATATGTATAGGCAGTCCTGGGCTTCTATAGGCATAGCTTGTATGGACAAGGTCTTTAGTTCAAGATTAAGGGAAATGACTCTTCATTAAAGCCATTGTTGTACCCATTTTTTTTTTTTTTTGAGAGATTGAAGGAGTTCTGTAGTTTATTTTTCCTAGACGCAGAATAAATATACAGGGCATGAGATTCTCAATTGCTTTCCAATTCAAGAGAATTCATCAGCTCATTGCCAGATGAAATAAGTAGGTTTTATTAGTAAAAAGGAAAGCATTCTGACTAGTCAGTGCAGAGCTGGCCAAATTCAACCTTGCAGATTAAGTGGAAAATCTGTCTCTTTTTGTATTGCTAATCAAGGACAAAGCAGAGCAACAGTAGAGAAATAAGCAGCACAAAGTAAAACCGTTTCTGAGTGTGCAATCTTCTATTACTTTTCCTGAAGCAGAGTCACCTTCTAAACTGTCGTTCTCAGCCTGGTATAACAAATAATCCTCTTGCACCGAGTAGCATTCCAGCCAGCTCAGATAGAACACAAGCACGTGGGGTAGGGACCGGATGTTGGTGTGCGATTAAAATTTGAGTTTGGAGAGCCCAGATATAGGTTATGAAAGGTTAATGAAAAAATTCAGCCAAGCAGATAAAACTCAGCTTCCACAAATGAACTGTTATTTATTTGAGGACAGGGCTGTTTTCTGGGTATGGTACCATTCCAGAACATTTAAGTATTAAAGTATTCTAGGAAGAAGCATGGACTATTGAAGCTGGAAGATATCCTCTCTGTTTTAAACACCTTTGAATTCTCTATAATCAGCCTACGGGTGCAAGTTGTATAACTATGTTTCCCATATACTTCGAGTGATGTTTTAATAATTTTATAATTATTTAAAAATACAGTAACTGAAAATCAGAGGAACTTAATGGAGTAAGACGGCATTTTCTCAAGTAATTCTTTATTTTTTTTCCCAAGTATATACTTTAGAATGCCATTTCTGTGAGCACGTTAATAAAAGGTTGCAGGGTCACTTCTGTTTAAGAAATGATACCTTTGGAGATTGACAAGTCACACCGGCATACTCTCAGAGGAGTTGACTGTTCTTATGTGAGGAATCTATTTCCATTTATTTGATTTAGCATGACTATTTGTGACCGTGGAACAGTTTTACATGGAAGCCAGCCCATGAACAATAGTCTGGGAAACACCACTCTGAGGTTTTATCAAATGACCTCATAAAGAGTCACTTATTCATACGGGTGAAGCTCAGTGAAAAATATTCTTCACCTTTACTCTTTCTTTCCTGCACCGTTTAAAGAGAAATTTTGGTGTGTTTGCTTGTAGGGAGTGATGCTCATATCCATTCCACAGTGGACTTTGTTTTCTGCCTTCCAGGTGACACAGGTAATTGCCCAAGTTTGGAAAACATGGACATAGATGAGTCGGTTTTGTTTGGAACCCTGCCAGGGCCAGGGCCCGCCCTCCTGGACCGGAATCGCCTATCCAGTGAGAGCAGCTGTCTGAGCTCCATGACGATGGACAGCGAGGACGGCTACCAGACATGTGTGTCTGAGGACTCCAGCAGGGGAGGCTTTAGTCGACAGACGAGCACAGATGATGAGTGCTTTGTCCCCAAGGATGGGGACGATTTCCTGAAGAGGTCTTCTTCGAGGAGGAACCGGAGTGTTAGCACGGCCAGCAGTGGGTCCATGTCCCCCTTGTGGGAGGGCAACTTCTCAAACATGTTTGGGACCCTGCCCCGGAAAAGCAGAAGGGGCAGTGTCCGGAAACAGCTCTTAAAATTCATCCCTGGCCTTCACCGTGCAGTGGAAGAGGAAGAGAGTCGCTTTTGATGGGTTGTCCTGACCTTTCTTATTTCGTAAATATCTCTGGACTTGTTTAGACTAACTCCACCCAGCCTGGTGGGAAATTGCAGATGGATTGCAAAACTGAAACTCCATACCATGACGATAGATAGTGACCTTTATTTAAATTTTTGTATCATAAGGTTTGCTTCTTAAATCATTTTTTGTAACCAGAAAAGCACAGGTGATAAACAGAAAGTAGGGGAACTAGGTAATAAGTTGGATAAGATGACAAATTAAGCACATTCCTGCTCATCCTAATGCTGCCTGGGAAGACAAGGGTAATATTTATTTTCTAGATTGTGTGAAAAATTGAGAACTTTTCAGTCAAGTGTAAATAAAAGAGTGATGGAATATAATTATTTGGGATACCTTCCGTAGGTTCATTGGTAGGTCATAAAACTTTGCTTAAGATCAGTAGCCTCCAGGGAGGCTTCATAATAGGTCATTTTGAATGTTTCTGTTTACATCTGTGAAGGATTATAAACAAAGAGGATCATCAGCTATTTTTCACATCCACCGCAACAATAAAGCAGGAAGTATGAGATACAATAAGGCAGGAAGTATGAGATACAATAAAGCAGGAAGTATGAGATACAATAAAGCAGGAAGTATGAGATACAATAAAGCAGGAAGTATGAGATACAATAAAGCAGGAAGTATGAGATACAATAAAGCAGGAAGTATGAGATACAATAAAGCAGGAAGTATAAGACTCAATATGAGGGTTTGGGAATCCATGGGAACGTGTTGTCTAAGATGGGTGCTGAGCAAGATTATAAGGGCTTTTTAATAGACAGCCTAAACAGAATGGGAGAGAATGTCATTCTTACTCAATTCAATTTTTGTTCTGCCTAAACATTGATGGCAAGTCTAGAATTCTCAAGATCCTGCATACAGCTTTGTAAATTTTTTTTTGGAGCAGATGTCTGGAATTTGAAAAATTAGAGCCAGGAAAAGGATTTTCCTCCTGTAGATTTTTTCACATTACTCCTCACTTTATGTTATACATTCCCAACCGTTATTGCCTCAGCACTCTTGCCTGCTGGTTATGTTGGTATCACATCACTTCTAGCCTTTCAATCACGTTTTTATTCAGTACCCATTCAAGTCCATGATTTCCCTGTTCTGGTGATACAGCTGCTCATGACCTATATTCTAGAGTAGATAATGCAGACAATGTGATAAATAGTCCTTATTGATTTAAAGCTCTGTGTGTGTGTGTGTGTGTGTGTGTGTGTGTGTGTGTGTGTGTGTGTTTGGGAGAAATAAAGACATTTGATAGGTGACTTTGAGTGTAACCACATTTAAATAAATTGAGTAAAGAATGAGTCATTTTGAGAAAAGAAAGGGGGAGTAAGGAAGCTTGTAGGGTAAGAAATGAATATTAAAATAAAATATAAAAGATTGCTAATTGGAACCTGCTTTCTATTAATTATTTCAACTCCAAATCATCCAGTGGGCTCTGCTTTGGAATCATTCATATGAAAAGCAGGATGAGGTGTTTTGAAGGAACAATAACAATGCTGTCTACCATTTACTGAATACCTAGCAGGTTAAAGATGCTTTCCATGTGATCCTGAAACAACCCTGTTAGATGGGTGTTAGCCATACATAAGGAGCAGGAGTTTGGAGAAGTTCCCATGGCCAGCGGCAGGGCTGAAATTGGAAACCAGTTCTTTCTAACTCTGGCCTAGTCTCAGTCTCTCTAGATATTGTTTACTCTTTTGCTGGTTCTGTGTGGTCATCCCTACAGGACTTCCTCCCACCCCACATCCCCCACCCCTCATGGAATACTTAAAACACACAATTGTGGATACTGCATGGATAAAAATTGTCTTTGGTTAATAAGAGAAAAAACGGACATTTAGAATGACTCTTTCTCTTGGCCCCCACAAGCAAGTTTTCAAATATAGGCACATTAATAACTGCACGATTAACAATACATTTATTTTCAACAAAGGCTTGCAAGTCCAAATTGTGATTGGACTGACACTGCTTATTTCCCATCTTAGACTAGAATTATCATGTTAAAGATCTGCTTCCATGAAAGCAACGTATCTTGTTAATCCCATCTTGCCAAATCCAGGGGAAAGAAATAATCACATTTATTTGAGGAAAGATGACTTTAAATTCTTCTACAACATGATCAGGGTTTCGAGAACTTCCACAAGTCGTCTGGGAAAGCAGATTATAGGTCATTTGCTTTTCTCATGGCTCGAAGTGTTAAATATAGTGTAATTCTTCCTCCTTACAGTAACTATCAAACCCAAAAAGGTACAGGGAAGGGAGAGAGCAAGTTCCACTGTAGTCTGAGGTAAGAAGCATTAGAGTCAAGAGTTTGAGATGTTCTGGAAAAAAAGAGAAGCAGTTTTTAACCAAAGTACAGGAAGGAAGGGTATGTCATGTTTTGTGTGTTCACAAGTTGTAAGAAAACTAGTTACTGTTTAGTGGAAATGTAGGTAAATTTCTCACAGCACAGCTTTTCAGACTATCTGACCTCAGTGGGAGTTGAGAAGATTTCATTTCTCTAATCTTCTGGGGCACAATGACTCACTTTGATGTAACTTACTGGGAAATGAATTGAAAAGTGAAGTGTTTTGTTTTTTGCTTACCCCCAACTTGTCAAATATGTGATATTGGTGGATTTCATTAATTGACAATTGGTTATGAAATTGCACTTTTGTAGCATGGTATTGATAAACCAAATTCGAATCAAGCATATTGAGAATTACTCTGTCCTGTGGCTAAAGGAACACCACCCACCATGTCCAACAGGTTGGTACTCTACTTTTTGAAATGATCTTTTATTCGTCCCTTTCTGCTTTGCACTACTTTTATAGCTTAGTTGCATGTACAAACAGTATTAAAAATCCTAGTTTGAACTGAAGAAATCAAACTTGGGTAGAGTTTGTGTGTACTGATCATATAGTGTAAGTATTTATGGATTTATATAATCTAAGTATAGTCAGTACGTAACTATATTGAACCCTTCAGATCACAAGATTATTGGTACTTTATATCCATTTCTTTACAGAAATATGGGCAATAAAAAAGTTGATACCTTTCTGAAATAAAGAATGCTCTTTTTCAGTGTCAGATCTCTCTTGTCTCCCTTTCTCTCCCTCTGCCCCATCTCTCTGTCTCTCAGTCTCTATCTTTTTACCTACTTACCTTAAATGAAATGATTGTTTTCAAGGCAGTTTTTTTTTTTTTTAAATCTGGGGTGATGTCTTGATACCTACTCTCTGAGGTTTTTTCTTTAATTTTTTACAATTTAATTTAATTTTATTATGTTAGTCAAAAAGGCATGGCCTGCTTAATTGAGGCTTTGTACTTGTATTAGCTTTCTGATGCTTAACAAATTACTACATACTTAGAGGTTTAAAACACATTTATTTCCTCAAAGTTTCTGTGGGTGAAGTGTCTGGGCAAATCTTAGCTGGGTCTGCTCAGGGACTCATGAGGCTGCAGTCAAGGCGTCACCCAGCATTGAGCTCTCCCCTGGAGGCTTGCCTGGGGAACGATACACTACCAAGCTCCCTCAAGTTGTGATCAGAATCATTTCCGTGTGCCATAGGATTCGTGGCAGCTTGCTTAGTAAAAGCCAGTAATGGAAAGAGAGAGACTGCACGCGAGACAGTCTTAATGCAATGTAACCACAGGAGTGACATCTTCTCAACTTTGCCACATAGCGGAACATAATGACACAAGTAAGAGCCTACCAACTATGCCATGTTCCGTTTGTTAGACACAAATCATAAGATCCATCCACACCCAAGGAGCACGGATTATGCAAAGCATGAACATGAGGAGGCAGGGATCAAGGAGGTCCCTTAGGATCTGTTCACAACATCATTCAAGGAATTCACAAACTTGATAATATATTGAGTCTTTTCTAAACTCCTTTGAACAAATATAAATGGTGGATGTTATAATTTTTAATAGAGAAGTAGTAAGATCTCTGAAATTAAAGAACCTGGCCAAGATTGTATAACTAGCCAAAATGCTGAGTAGGAAACTGAATCCAGGTCTCCTGACTTTGTCTCTCAAGTGCATGAAATGATAGGAAATTTTAAAAGAATATTAAAGTGTGAGCTAGTTACTTGCCTTAAAATTCTCCTCAGGGAATTCGAGTGTATTTAAGTGAATTAGTGATTGGCATGATGAAATTTATCACTTCTATATGGGTACATCTTTATGAGCACAGGACAGGAATTCCACAGAAAAACAAATAAAATTCTCATAATCAAAACTACAAAGCACAAAAGGAAATGATCAGCCATGAGGAAAAATCAGGAGGTAGCACAAATACCAGAATTATCAGAATCAGAGAAAATAAAGCAGTTTGAAAGAATATAGATATGTATTTCTTAGGAATAGAGGATAAATAAAGAACATATGCAAAGAACATGTGCAACTCAATAAAGAACATATGCAAATATCATAATGGTGAGAAACAGGCTCCTTTCCCCCCAAGATCAAGTACAAACCCAGGATATCCTCTCACTACTTTTATTTACCATTGTGCTGAAAGTTTTAGCCAGTGTACTAAGACAAGGAAAGGAAACAAAAGTTATACAAAGTGAGAAGGAAGAAATGAAACTGTTTTTGTTTGCTGATGACACGATTGTCCATCTGGAAAATCATGAAGAATCAACAACAAAAAAAATCCTGAAAGTAATAAGTGAGGACAGCAAGGTCACAGAATATAAATTACTACACAAGCAATGAACAACTGGGATTTGAAATTAAACAAACAGTAACTTTACAATAGTACCCCCAAAATGAAACGCTTGAATATAAACCTGACAAAGTATGTACAGTATCTATATGTGAAAAACCCCAAAACTTTGTCCAAGAAAATCTAAATAAATCAAGAGATATTCTGTGTTCATGGTTTGGAGGACTTAAGAGTGTTAAGGTGTGACCCCTTCTTAACTTAATCTATGTAGTGAATACCAACCAAGGTTCCGGTAAACTATTTCATAGACCTTGACAAACTGATTCTAAAGGTTATATGGAAAAGCAAAAGATCTAGAATAGCTAAAGTGAGGAAGAAGAAGGAGAATGAGGAGGAGGAGGAGGAAAAAGAGGAGGAGAAAGTTGGAGGAATCACAATATTCAATTTCTAGACTTCCTATAAATCTACCATAATTAAGACAGCATGGTATTGGCAAAATACAGCATATAGATCAACAGAACAGAATAGAGTGTCCAGAAATCAACCCATACAAATATAGCCACTGACCTTTGACAAAGGAGTAAAGGAAGTTAAGTGGAGAAAGGACAGAGTTTTCAACAAATGGTTCTTGAACAGTTGGACATCCATATGCAAGACCTTACACATTTCACACATTATAGACCTACATATAAAACATAAAAGTGTAAAACTTCTGGAAGATAACATAAGAGGAATCAAAATCAGTTTGGTTATTGAATATTGGGTTTGGTGATGAATTTTTAGGTATAATAAAAGGATGATTTATGAAAGAAAAGGTTGATATATTGTACTTTATTAAAATTTAAAAAATTCTGCTTTAGGAAAGATACTGTAAAGAAAATTAAAAGGCATAGATTGAGAGAAAATATTTGCAAAAAGCATATTTGAAAAAGGGCTTGTGTGCAAAATATAAAAAGAACTTTTAAAGGTCAAAAATAAGAACACAAGCAAGGTAAGTAAAACATGTTCAAAACATCTGAACAGACACATCTCCAAAGATAATACATAGATGGCAAATAAGTACATTGAAAGAATGCAGTATCACTTGTCATTTGGGATCTGCAAATTAAAACAACAATGAGATACCACTATATGGCTGTTAGGATGACTGAAATCCCAAATACTGACAATGCCAATTCATAGCAAGGATGTGGAGCAACAGAAATGCTTTTGCATTGCTGGTAGGAATGCAAAATAGTACAGCCACTTTGGAAGAGAGTTTGGCATTTTTTTTTTTTTTTTACAAAGTTAAAGATAGCTTTACCATACGGTTCAGCAATTGTGCTCCTAGGTATTACCCCAACTGACTGAAAACATATATCCGCACAAAAATCCCCACACAGATGTTTGTAGCAGCTTTATTCATAATCACCAAAAATTGGAGGCAACTGACATGTCCTTCAATAGGTTAATGGATAAACTGTGGTATATCCATACAATGGAATATGATTCAGGTCTAAAAAAAATGAGCTATCAAGACAGGAAAAGACATGATGAATCTTAAACGCATGTTGCTAAATTAAAGAAGCTATTTGGAAAGGGTTATTATTATATGATTCCATTTACATGACATTCTGAAAGAGGCAATACTATAGCAATAGTAAATAAATCAGTGGTTTCTGGGGGTCTGGGGGTAAGATGGAATGATGTATGTTTGGAGAAAGTTGAATAGATGGAGCCCTGATGAGTTTTATAGAGTTGTCTAAGTTTACTTGGTCTCCTGAAATAAAATACTGCAGACTGAGTGGCTTAAACAATAGAAATTTATTTTTTCACAGTTTTGGAGGCCAACTGCCCAGCAGCAGAGCTGGCGGCGGGGGAGGCGGCAGAATGGACATTCGAGGACAAAGCAGCCATCTGCAAGCCAGGAAGAGAACTCTCTCCAGAAACCAAACCCTGTGGAACCTTAATCTTGGACTGGATCTGGAATCATTATCCGGAACTGTAAGAAAACTATTGTTTAAGCCCGGATTGAATGCAGAATGGGACAAGACACTCTCCATGTATTATTAATATATGAAACAGCCTACTTAAGAAAAATAGAAGGACTTTGGAAATGATTAGAGTCTGTAACTCAAAGGCAAAAGAAACCATACATAAACATTGTAGTCCATTTGAGAAAATTGCTTCCCACGGGGGTAGCCGTTAATCATTCTGATACTGCTGTACATATATACTGGAACTGAACTATTAATAAATGACTGACTAATGATGGGAGACAGGGATTTTTTCTGTTGGAGTGGTAGTTTACAGGTAATTAAGGGAACAGGCTAGGATGATCCATGTGGAAATGGGTTAGAGATAGAGACATCAATATGCACTCAATATTAGCTTAATATAGATACAGATGGTTACATAGAAAAATATTTATAAATATATACAAGGTTTAATATACATACACATATTAATTGTTGACAGCAGAAAAGACATAGAAGGAATGAGCAAACTTAATACCAAGATATTGGTTTCTAATACCATTTCCAGTAAAAGAAACCAAGATTCCTTGGGTAAATGATTGATTCCAGGACTGTGGCAGGAAATGTACAAGAACCTGGGTTATTTTGCAGTGCCAGAATTTAAAGAAGTATTTAAAATATAAAACAAAACCTCACAATAAGGGGGATATATCAAAGGGAGACAGAAGTCAATTGAATGAGACTACAATCAATGGCCAAATATGGAAGTTTGAGCAACAAATTAAGTAAAAAACTATTAGACTATAGCCAAAGATATAAAATAAATATCCATGGATGGTTCCATATTGATATAAAAATATGAATATTTATTATATTTATTTATTATATAATATTTATTATAAAATAAATACTAAATGGAGTGAGGAGACAAATCTGTGCAGAAGAATTCCAAGTAACTTATGTAAGATATTCCACTCTCAAGGAGGTGGAGCAAAATATCTCATTCCTTAAACATGGTTACTTCCTTCTTCCCATATATTGCATTATTTGTTTCAGAAGTACAGATCCGTGATTCATCAGTCTTGTACAATTCACAGTGCTCACCATAGCACATACACCTAAGTCGGAGGGGAAGACGAACCATTAGAGACGATGGACTCTGAAAAACAAACTGAGGGTTCTAGAGGGGAGGGGGGGTGGGGGGATGGGTTAGCCTGGTGATGGGTATTAAAGAGGGCACATTCTGCGTGGAGCACTGGGTGTTATGCACAAACAATGAATCATGGAACACTACATCAAAAACAAATGATGTAATGTATGGTGATTAACATAACAATAAAAATTATTAAAAACAAAAACCAAAAAACAAAAAACCCCATAGTTACTTCCTTCCAAAGAGTACTGCATGGAAAGGGGAGAAAAAAAGTAACTCTACAGCAGAGATACCTGACAAACACTATTCAGTCAGGTGATCAAGATCAATATCAATAGTGTCAGGTCATATTGAAATTAAGTATGCTTATATGATGTAGCAAGAAGGGCTACATATTTGTGGTCTTCCTCCTCAAACCCATAGCTAATAATGAGAAAAACATCAGAGAAATCCTAGTTAGGAGACATTTTACAAAATACCAACTGGTACTTCTCAACATGGTCAAGGTCCGTAAAAACAACTAAAGTCTGAGAAGCTGTCATAGCCAAGAGAAGCCAAAGTGGACAAGATGACTAAATGTAATGTGGTATCTCGGATGGCACCCTGGAACAAGAAAAGGACACTAAGTAAAAAGACATTCTGAATAGAATAGTTAGTAAGAATGTATCCATATTGATTCATTAATTGTAGCAAATGTACTGTGATGACAGCAATGGGGGAAACAGGATGCAGGGTATATGGGAACTCTGAACTATCTCCAGAATTTCTCTATAAATCAAAAGTTGTTCAAAAAATGAAGTTTATTAAAAATAAGTACATGGGGGGCATGTGGGTGACTCAGGTGGTTGAGCTTCTGACTGTTGGTTTCAGCTCAGGTTTTGATCTCAGGGCTGTGGGAATGAACCCTGCCTCAGGCTTGATGCTGAGTGGGGAGTCTGCTCAAGATCTCTCTGCCCCTCCCCCTGCTCACCCGCGTGCATCTGCTCTTTCTCTCTCTAAAATAAATAATCTTTTAAAAAAAGTACATGGACATTGATTAAAGAGAATAAAAAGAAGGAATAGAAACCAGAGTGGAATTTTTAAAATATCAAGGTTAACTGGGAAGATTTAAGTAAATATAAACACATTTTTATTCTGAAAACACTGTCATTGAAATTAAGTCCTCTAGATGGGAGGGGCAGCACATCCAACTTAGATACAAGGAATCTGTGAACTAAAAGATCTAGGACATTACCTTGATGTAGAGAGAGAAAGAAAAAAAGAGCAAACCTTAAAAACAGGTTACAGATGGGGGGAGATAATGAAAACATTAAACATCGAATGAAACAGAAAATGAGAGAGATGCTATATTTGAAATGCTGATGAATGAGAATTTAACAGAATCCATTAAAAAAACAAACTTTGAATTATGAGAGTTGAGAAAGACTATATTATGATGAACAGGGTAAATAAAATAAACCCACACTCACACATTATGGTGGAAGCACTGAGCACTTAAGTCAATGAGAAAATCTTAAAAGCAACTAAAGAGAAAAGACAGATTACAAGGAACAATAATGACGCTGGCAGAATCAAGTTTCTAAATACACACCAGTGAGGACACCCACCACTAACTGAATCCTCCGTGATAAAGAATGCCACTTTGTGATATCTTTTGTCAGACTGTCTGCTAGCCTTTTATAGGTACACAACTTAATTCACCTTTGGTGACATGTGCAATTTTCCTTCTTACAATTCTATAGCCACTAGCTGAAGAAGCTATTTATTAAAGGGGCAAGAATTTTGATTAGCAAAAGTGCTTATGTTCAATTTTCATTTGTTTCTTCAGTCACTCAACAAGTCAATGAACGATTGTCCAATTTTAATTAGTGGGAACTGTGTTAGAAACTCAAAACAAATAAAAGTCCCTCACTTCAATACTTAGAGTTCTGTCAGGAGACACATATTAGAGTATGATAAATTCTAAAATAAAGAAGATACCTAATATATTTTAAGAGCCTATTCAAGGGCCACCTAATTCAGTGTGAAGTTAGAAATGTGATCATTTTTGTACATGAACCCTTCAGGGAAGGAGTGCAAAGAACTTCACTTAAGCTACAACATCAAGTCAGATGTATGAGGGAAATTACAAATTTGTTCATCCAAGCAAATAATCTGGATTTGAAGTAAGCTTTACCTTTACTTTACAATAGTGTCAATTTAGTGATTATAACCTGAGAGCATTCTGGGCAGATTACAAAGTCATTACAAATTCATTACTGATGTCCACGCTCAAAATGATGGAACGTACAAGATACCGCCTGGTACCCACTTCCCTTCTCCATTGATGTTTGAAGACAGTATCTTCCATTCTTGCCACAACTGTTTATAACCCGAATCTCCAAATGCGAATGAACCCATAGTGCCAGCAAGGAAATGAGAAGAACAATATTTACACTGTTTGGAGAGTAGAAATTTTCTAATTGCCTTTTCCTCAAATGTCCAGAATTGAGTAAGAGTATCTTTCAACCTCATCACTACCTCAACTAAAGAGTGGAGAATGATAAACTAATTGACTAGACAATGCAGTTTAATACTATAAAATTACATAATTATGCTTAATTATCATAACTATCATTCTTGACCATCAATAAATGATGTCTAGGCAAATTTTTAGTGTTTTTATTAAATAAATAGGTAAAACACAGAAAAGGATAATGGGTAGGAGTCTGCTCCTAACTAGCTTGAAGACACAGTTGTCATTTCCTCACCACAGTGTGTGACTCTTTTATTTTAGTTTTAAAACTATAGACAGAGCCACTGATTAAAAACAGGATGTGGGTGAGTAGTCATGCATAAGACTTGTTGGACTAGACATGAGCTAAGACAGTGGTTCTAAAAGAACAGTCTTCAGACAAGTGCTGGCTTATTGCAAAAGAACCACCTGGGAAACTTGTAAAATGCACATTCCCAGGCATCTGATCCCAGAAATTCCACCAAATAGGCCTGGGTGGCATCCGGGAATCTTTTTAAACAAGCTCCCCAACAGAATCATACACAGGTGGCCAAGGAACCATGCTATGAGAAACACTGCTCTAGAAACTCATTATTCTCTGCCAGCTCTGTTATTGGTAAAGGGTTGGAATTGAGTGAAAAAGGAAGAAAAAAGTATAGGAAAAATTATGAAAAATGTCAAAAATTAAGTGTCTTTAGAAGAAAGCTACCCCCTAGTAATTTCCTATTAGATTTCCCATCGTGGTTGTGTGAAATCTTTACTCTTTCCAACCTCAATTTCTCCCTCAATTTTCAACAAGGGGTGATTCTGACTCCTACTTCACTGAAATGGAAGGCATCTGAAAGGAATGCCCTCAATTCTTTTACCCCTAATGATTTCTGTCTCCTTTTCCCTCTGCCCATGTTTCTGAAAAAAGATACCGACTGATGTGAATCCATGTTTTCCCCACATCTCACATCTTTTTTACTTATCCACAGATTCCTTCCATCAGGCCTATAAATGTTTGCCATTTTTCTTTGTTTGAATTTAACCAGTTGGGCCTGCTTTATCAGCATAGAGTAAAAAGAAGGTCGTATATCTTCAACATTGAAATTAATTTTGTGAGCCTCTGATTTGCTTAACTTAGCATGAGGAAACTATCATTCATGGATCCTATTCCATCTTCCTTACGAAATTCCATGAGAATGTTGGACCCTTAGTTGGTTGTGCTTCCAAACTTCCTGAAAAGAGAAATGGAGAATGTGAAAAGTTAGTAGGCAGCCCAGGTTCCGTTACTGTTGCTTCTGTTGGTGTCACAAAATGTCATTACTGACATCCTGCTTCCAGAGCTCAAGGCACTGATATTGTTCCTGGTCCCAAGGCTTTAATATCTTGGGATTTTTTGGAAAGAGGCCAGTCTAGGTCATCTGGTGTTTAATTCAGCCAGGAGAATGTGAGCTCCCAAGATGACCGTTCTTTTAAGCTTTAATTTGCATGCTTAGTCTTTTCTCTTCAAGACCCCTTTCATAGTGGGTTGGTGAAATTGGAAGGAGTTATGGTCTAATTTTCATACTGGAGCAACCCTCTTTGCATGTCTAGCCGGGTTCTGGTATTGAGCAAAGACCATCTGTTGAGACTACTCCTTACCTTGTGTGAAATCTCCTTTGCATACTTTTCCTGTGAGTGGATCTCATTAAGGACAATCTCAATGCATCAGAGGTCTTAAATCGCTAATTTTAGAGTCTAAAGAGAGGGATCAGCATTTCTTTCCTGGTTTCTTGACTCACCTGCAACAGCATCCTACTTTGCATACCAGGGACAGCTGCTGTTAGCTGATAAAAGTTTCTATTATTTCTTTACATCTAGACAGTAGGTTACATTTAGTAACTAAAGAGCCACTACAGTGGCTTCCCTTAATAACAAAACCATACTCCAAGATAACTTGTCTCCACTCCTAGATTTAGGGAATTCTGTCATAATTTTATATGTTTTAAATACGTGTGTATATCTAGAGCTGTATGTATATACAAATAAACATAAATGCATGTGTATGTATATATCTGTATTTTTGAATCTCCTCTTGGCTGATTTCCCCTTGAATCTGTTACTGTATCTTCCTCCTCTTAACATAACCCATCTTCTCGGAAAAGTGTAGCCCCCATTCGCTGTCTTCACAGCCTTCCAACACAACTACAGAGGTTCATCCTCTGTGATCTAGTTTCTGTGTAGCTTAATGTCATCATTCATTCTTGTCATTGGTCACCTAAAGAACAATGTTAAGGCTTTTTATTAATCTGGGTCTTTCTCAAACTCTTTGTAACATTTGCTGTCTGCGATCAGGCTCTCTCCATTATGAAATACTCTACTCCCGCCTTCTTGATTATTCCTTTTCTAATTCTTCTTTCAGAGACCTAAATAGAGTCATTCCGTGAGTTGTATCCTCTCCTTTTCCCGCTCTCGGCTCTTTTTCCTGGGGTTCCCTGTGAAATATCACTTGGGTTCCTCAGCCATTTTCCCAGGCCAGAACTCCTCGCTTCTATTTTTTTTTTTTAAAGATTTTATTTATTCATTGGACAGAGAGAGACACAGCGAGAGAGGGAACACAAGCAGGGGGAGTGGGAGAGGGAGAAGCAGGCTTCCCGCGAATCAGGGAGCCCGATGTGGGGCTCGATCCCAGGAGCCTGGGATCATGACCTGAGCCAAAGGCAGACGCTTAACCGACTGAGCCACCCAGGCGCCCCGAATTCCTTGCTTCTAATCTAACCATCTGATCCCATCACTCCCTGTCTCCCATAGAGATCTTTTCAATTGTATCAAATGGGCAAACTTTTCTGTAACTACAAAGATTAGGGAGAATACAATACATGAGTGAGTGGTGTAAGCAAGAAAAAGGCAAATCAGCCTCAGTGTCAGGACAACAGAAAGAGATGGGGACCGCAGTGCTTCTGGCTAGAAGGCCAGCTGGTACTCAGCTCCAGTGAACTGTTTTCCAGGTTTTCTGTATTTAATCGAGCCATACATGGTCTCCTGGTTTCTAAACACTGACCACTAAATTTTGAATTTTAGAAAACACAGTGCAAGCCAAAGAAAATACATTTGTCAGCCATATTCAGCCTCCCGGAAACCAGTTTGCAATTTCTGACCTAAATCTAGATTGTTGAAGAAACTCCTTACACAATCCACACTCCTCCTCCACTCTCTGCCTACTCCTGCTCGCCCTACTCAATTGCGAATTAATCTTTCCAAGGCTAAAGTGAACTGCAGAGCATGTCATTTCCCCAAGTAAAATATTCCACTGTCCATCAGATTAACCACAAAACCTTAGCAGAGCTCTAAATGCCCCCTTCAACATAGTCAGGATTTTATTTCCCCCTGCTCCCCTACATATATCTCATGCCTCTAGAGTGAAGTAGAGGCTTTTTAAACAGACCTCTGCATAATTACCTCATCAGACCAACACAGGCTCTCCATGCCTCTGTTAATTCACACTTGGTGTGTTCATGCGACTTCTGCATTCTCTTGTTAAGGTGGTGTACACTGTCCAAGGTTTCATTTCGTTCCCAAAAATTGTTGATGAAATTGGGTAGGACAATATAAAACATAAGAAGAAAGCAGTAAAAGTCCAAAATTCTGCACTTAGATTGCTTCATGAGGGTCTTTTAATTCTCCTCTCACTTTAAAGAAATTAGGGCTGGATATTCTTTATAATGCTTTATACGAAATGATACTGTTGGCATTCCAATTAGCAACTCAATACTCAAAGGAGAGGACTTGGTTTTAGGTCACAATGTTGGTGAATGAATCTACACCTGTATATTTTAGGTGAAATCTTCAGGTTTTTATGATTACCTGCTTTAACAAACTTTGTAGATTTATCAAATGGATGTCAAATTATCTTAGGTTAAATCTGGTATTTTGCACCCTTCTTTCATCCCAAGCTTTCTTGACACTGGTGTCTTGTTGATGCTGTTCCCGTAGTCTATAGGTCCCCCTCTCTTCATTTCTAATTTTCTCAAATTCAGTGAATTGTTTACAAATTGATTCAGATGCCACCCTTCCCATCACCCCACAGATGTGCAAATACACACATGCACACACACCCATACATACACCAACAATTTTCCCCTTGATTTGTCCTCCTTGATGTGAGCTCTCCATCCTTTAGCCTTCTTTGGTCTTTATGCTTCCTTTTCCTAATAACACTAATTATGTTCTTTGTTATACTGTATATAACAGTGTACAATATATAGTCATTCATGTTCTTATGCTCCTAAGAATGCCACCTTAGTAGCAGCAAAAGGTAAATTTGTTTACTTATTCATTTTCATGTTTCTCATAGTACCTCGCATTGTCTATGCAATGGGAAGTATTGAGACTGGCTTGGTTTCTTGTGCCTCAAAACTCTTTCTTACTTGGGATCATAGAATGTTGACTGGCAGCCTCCTCTGGGTCTCAGATGGGTGCTCAAACCTACTGTTAATCAGAGGGTTTTGAATGATTGTATTTGAATACTCAAGAAACTTAGAATCTGTCTCAGGATTTGCAGGCCAGTTATAACAAATGAGTGTCTCCCCTTTCTCTGTCATTGACAGATGAACCAGCCCCTGGTAAAAAGATACACTGAAATTAGAAATGGTATGTTGCCAGACCAATGCTGAGTTCATTGCTTTTAGCAAAATCTTTGGATTTTAGTGTGTGGTCGATCATGTTTGCAGTATATATGTTGATTTTACACTTTGAGGGATTTTAAAAAATTCCATGTGCTTTACCTTTGTGTAATTGGAGGGTCTTGATTGTTACTATGTTAAAGGGAAATTTTAATATAATATCCAAATATCCAAAAGATATTTATTGACATTTTTCGCCTTATAAGCAAAAAAATTTTTTAATGTTTTGTATGCATCACTAAGTATGGGACACACGAAAATTTGGCAGTCATTTTGGAAAACAATATAAACGTGTGCCCTTTGGGCTTATTTTGGAAACAAAAAAGAATTAAAAAATGTCAGATTTATGGGGTGCCTGGGTGGCTCAGATGGTTAAGCGTCTGCCTTCGGCTCGGGTCATGATCCCAGGGTCCTGGGATCGAGCCCCGCATCGGGCTCCCTGCTCAGTGTGGAGCCTGCTTCTCCCTCTGCCTCTCTCTCTCTCTCTCTGACTCTCATGAATATATAAATAAAACATTTAAAAGAAATGTCAGATTTATAAGAGCAAAATCCCCTTTGGGGTGCCAGAAAAAGGAACAAGCATGGATTACTTACCGGGAGTCAAGCATGGATTACCAGACTATTCTCAAATGAGAATGTCCACGAGCATAGTTGCTTAGTAGTGACAAAATAATTTTTATGCTTTTATTAAATCAAATTAAAAATGTTTCCAGTTAGCTCCAACTCACGAGTTTTCCTACAGGCCTTTGGGCATTTATAAGTTAAATTGTACTTAAAAATATTTATAATTTATATATGAAATTGTAGTTTTTAATATCTAAAAACCATAAAACATTTAAATGTATCTACACGAACTGAATTTTACTATCTATAATGTTCCACAACTTTATCTTTAAACTTCATCAGATGCATATTTTTTTAACCTTTGATATATCAAAACATTTCTGCTTTGCTTTCTCAGATGAACGCTCTACTAGTGGGATAGTGCTTTAGGATGGCAGCCCTTTCTCAGGATGGTAATATTGTTGATCTTTTGTCTTCTCATTTTGCATGTAACCAATCCAAAGCCAGGTTTTTTTTCTTTTACAAAGTATATTCTGCAATACTTATTCTTGGATTCTTGGAAAACATTCTGGGAAATATTTTACCTATAAATCAGACTAAGGAGTATGAGTGGTGTGTGCGTGTGTGTGTGTGTGTGTGTGTGTGTGTGTGTGTGTATTAAACTTGTTTAGATTGATCTTTTGACTTGAAAAATTATCTTTTTTTCCATCTCACTGATAGTTTACTCCTATTTTTGTTCTTTGACTATTGGCTTTAGACTATCTTTATTTTCTCGAATTCCCACTTTTTATAGTTTAAAAATCCAAATATTCTGTTCTCCAAGTCTTTTCTCTTTTTTTCCTCTGTATTGCCATTGTTTTTCTTCTTTTTTCTTTATTTGTGATGGTGTTCCTTCAAAATCAAGGTCTACTTTCCCTTTTGGTACATTGACTTATTTTTGAAAAACTCAGAATCAAGTTCTTAATATCTAGAACCCTTTAAAATTGAATTACATCACCTTTCTAAAAATTCTCTTCTAATGAGTATATTAACTCGACCTTAATAAGAGTCCTTTGTTCCCTGTGATCATCCCTGCACATGCTAATGATTCCTGATTTTCTTGTTCCTTGTCTATGTTGCAGATATTCAATCAACCCTCCATCCCCTCATCCCATTCTAGGTTTAAGATTATCCCAAATTTCTTGGCATCTGCCATGAACTCTTCTCTGAATTGTCTTCATTTTCCTTATTGTAGCCCTGGGGACTATCAAAATAATGCTGGTGTAAGGATTGAATCAAGGGGTGTTCCCTCTTTTTCTCTTCTCCTGGAGAGTTTCTGAAAGATTGGAATGATCTGTTCCTTGAAAGCTTGGTAGTACTCAACTATAAAGTCATCTGGGTCTGCTATTTACTTCTCTGAAAGACCTTTAAATTTTTATTTGACTTTCTTCACTAATTATAGGATTATTCAAGAATTCTGTTTCTTCTTGGGCCACCTGCCTGGCTCAGTTGGTAGAGCATGTGACCCTTGATCTCAGGGTTGTGGGTTCAAACCCCGAATTGGGGGGAGATTACTTGAAAAAATAAAATCTTAAAAAAAAGAATTCTGTCTCATCTTGAGAGATTTTTAATAATTTACATACTTCTGGGACTCTGCTCATGTCATGTAAGTTTCCAAATCTTTTAGTATAATAGTTTTCATAGTATCACTTTATTTTCTTTTTAATCTCTGTTAAATATTTAGTTATGTTATCTTTAAAAATCCTAATATTTGTTTGTCTCTTCGCATTTTCCCCTTTCAATCTTGGATAAGACTTACTACTTCAGTAGTCTTTAAAGTATACATTTTATCTTTGTTGTACTTATTGTATTTTGTCTTTTATTTGATTTATTTTTGCCTTCATAAAAAGGTTTTATTTTTATTTATTTGACAGAGAGAGAGAGAGCACAAGCACAGGTAGGGGGAGGGGCAGAGGGAGAGAGAGAAGCAGGCTCCCCGCTGAGCAAGGAGGCCAATGTGGGACTCAATCCCAGGACCCCGGGATCATGACCTGAGCTGAATGCAGACTCTTAATGGACTGAGCCACCCAAGCACCCCTTGATTTTTGCTTTTTAAAAATTTTCTCCTTTCTGCTACTTTCTTCTAGTCTACTGTTATATTTCTAATTTGTTAGGATGGATTTATGTTTTTTTAAAGAAATCATTAAGGATACAGATGTCTTTCTAATTCTTAGTTTGGATGCATCCCATGGGTTTTGACAAATATTGGACATGTATTATTTTCATTATTGTTTAGTTCTAAATATCTTAAATTTGCATTATGATTAGTTATTTTGCAAATGAGCTATACAGAATTGTGTTTTATATTTCCAAATGCATGGGATACTTCATTTAACTTTTGTGTTATTTAATCCTTTAATTAATTGCAATTCAGATAATACAGTCTGCATGATACTTACTGTTTACGAATAGCTGGGATTTGTTTTTAGCTTGTTACATTTTCTTGTTGCCTTTTCTGTTGTTGCTCCATGTGCATTTGAGCAGATGTGTAATCTCTAATTTCTGGATGCAGAGTTAGATATAATTCAATTTTTTATGCTTGGCTATTAAATGGAGGCAAATACTTAGAAGTTTATCACTTTGGGTTAGATTTGTCAATTTCTTGTGTTTAAAAACATTTTGCTTTATATATTTTGAAGTTATTTTGTAGACCTATAAGTTTAGAATTATTATATTTTTCTGATTACTGGAGACTTCTATCACTATGTAGAGATGTCTTTTTCTCTAATGTTTTTTGGAATAAAGTCCATATTTCTAATGTAGAATAGATATTATGGAATTCTTTTATGGTGGTTGTTTATTTGGCACATCCTTTCCACACTTTCAACATATGTGGATCTTTATTTTTCTGATGTGTCTCTTGTAAACAGAACATAGCTGGATTTTTTTTTCTTTAAATTTTTTTATTGTTATGTTAATCACCATACATTACATCATTAGTTTTTGAGAATACAGCTGGATTTTTAAAAGTCCATCCTTAAAAAGTTTATCTTTTATTTGGAATACTTAGTTTTATTTTATTTGTTTTGATTATTCATTTTATTCGTATGTGTCCTATTACCTTATATTGTACTATTGATTTGCTTTCTCTATGCTTTTATAAATTCTCCTTTTAAAAAAATAAATTCAGGGGCACCTGGGTGGCTCAATCAGTTAAGCATCTGCCTTCTGCTCAGGTCGTGATTCCAGGGTCCTGGGATTAAGGCCTGCATGGAGCTCCCTGCTCAGCAGGGAGTCTGCTTCTCCCTCTCCCTCTGCCACTCTCCCTGCTCATGCTCTTTCTCTCTCAAATAAATAAATAAAATCTTTAAAAAAATACATAAAAATAAATAAAATAAATAAAAATTCTCCTTTTTAAATGAATGGGTTTTGTTTTTGTTTTTCACTCTATTAGACTGGATTTGAGGGTATACATTTCTAGTTTGTTCTTTTAATGGACACACTTGAACTTGTACCGTGTGCACTTAATAACCTAGCAAGGTCTGAAATTGACACACAGTTAACCTCCTCTTTTGAAGAAAGCAAGGATATTTACCCATTAACTGTGATCACCCTTCTCTTGACTTGTATGTTATTGTCCCCCAGCATTTCAATTCTTTCTTCTATCCATACAAAATAAATAATAACAATGATTATTTTGTGAACATTTATTACTCTCGTCTTTATTAATTCCTTACCTTTTCTTCTTAGAAAGCCTTCTCAGGCAGTCCTTCTGACATCATTTTCTTTCTTCCCAATATTGAATTTTAGTGAAAGTCTAATGACAAACTCATTTTTTAATATAAAAAATCTTTTTTTAAGATTTTATTTATTTATTTGACCTTATTTCACATTTTTTGAAATGTGCCTAGGTGTTCATTTCTTTTGTTTATCCTGAATGGCATTTATTTTCCTTTCCATATCTAAGGCTTCTTATCTCTCATCAGATGAGGGATTTTTCAGCCCTATCTCTTGAATATCACCTCTCCTTCAGTCTCTCTATTCTCCCCCTCCGTATATTGAATTAGACATGTGCTAGAGAATCCCATTCTGTGCTTCTGTGTTTGCGTGTCTCTTTTGCATATTCCATTTCCTAGTTTCACTTTGTTTTCATCTTGCTTTCTTCAAAGTTACCAGTTCTTGACGATTTCTTCAGATGGTCCTTTTACCTGTGCTTAACTACTCTTTAATTCATCCACTAAATATTTAAGTTCAATGCTTCTATTCTCTAAATGTTCTACCTATTTTTTTCAAATTTTCATCACTCTTTTTTTCCTTGTACCTTAAAAGAGAAGTCAATCTTTTCTTTGTAAAAACACCTAGTACACCACTATTTTATATTCTGTATCTGATACCTCCAATATGTGAAGACCTTAATGCTACAATCTGTTGCTTCTTGTGACTCTTACTGAGGGTTACTTGTCTTTACAGTGTGTTCTTGATCACTGAAGCTCTTCATTGACTACCTTTTCAGAATTCATAATCCCTTTGATTTTGTAAGAGCATGGAACATGATAGCTTAATTGTCTTCTGTTTCCTAGTGTACGATTTTATGTGTTTGTCCTTGTTCTTTTGTTCATTTTAAAAGTTTTTTGTAGCTTCTGGTTGAGGGTTTCATGTTGGAATCTTTATGTTTATTACTGTTTTTGAATGAAAAAAATAATGTTACTGGCCCTTAGATTCAGAGCGGTGTGGAAAAGCACCAATGACTTGAGCTGGAGCCCTGGGCAGCTTCAGATCAGGAGTCTTGCCTTGCTAATCCGCATCAGCTCAACATTGTTCACCGACCTTGTTGCATGTTTCTTTTCAGCGTGAGCAGGTGAACTGGTTCAAGGTCATCTCAGGTTTCAGCAGAGCCTCTTGGCTTACTGTGGTTTTAGAAGTGATCGTTCTGGATTTATTTCTGCTCAGTTGCATTCATCTTTAACTACAAATCTGATCTTTGTTCTCTTTTTATTCTTCTTCTCCTCAAGTTACCTCCAGATGGTTTTTTGAGGTCAAATATCCCAGCCTTAGTGTCAATTTCTCCTGTGCTATTTGCATAGTGTTGACTTTGACTTTCTTAGGGATATTTCCCAAGTCTTTTGTTGACTGCCATTCCCTTGTTTTTTCTTCTTTTATGTAAAATGCCATTGGGGAAAGTCCTTAGCAATCCTCTGGCTTACTTTAAGATGTATTAGGTTTATAGTTTTCTCCTTCATTTTGGCCCATATTTTACAGAAATTGGCAGATTTTGTGTGAGTATGCTCCCATTATTCTTTTCTATGTTTGTTTGTTTTATAGCTCCTTTCCAAACTTGTAACGTTCTTCCAAATTTAAAAAGTTATTGGTACTTTTAATAGATTCCAAGGAAAAATACAGAATAAATATGTCTTTAATCTGCATTATTTCCTTGAAACTCTGAATCACACAATTTTAGAAGGATAGGAATAAATATAAAGCCTATTTCTTTCTTAATTGTAAGCCTGCAGGATGGCCATTTCATGTAGTGTACCATGAAATGCCATCTAAGGTGGCCAACCTGAACAGCAAAGCAAGAGAAAGAGTGCATTCACTAATAACTTCTTTCCAGAAAAATATTTTTAGGGGAGTCTCTTTCCTCCATGTTACTTTGATTATAATGAAATGGCACCTTGCATTCCTGTTTCTACACCAGAGTCTTGTAAATATTTTGGATCATAGAAATAGTATGGAAGCTTTCACTTACAGCCTCCTCTTTCCATAGGAATTGGATACTGGTTGACGTGGAGAGTGGGGTTGGAGGCAAAGGACAAGTCCTAGTAAGATTAACCACCACCAACCAACTGTAGCATTTTAACAGCATTTGATTAGGCCAAGGTCTTTCTAGGAATTTTCACTCTTGTTATTGCAACTAGGTGCTTCATGGATCTCAAGAAATGCCCAAAGTTATTTGTATGGAGTTTAGCATTTCTATTCAAAGGACGTTGTTGGGTAGGATTAAAATTTTAGTTGGCATTTATTTAATGCTTACTATATGCTCTAGCACTCTTCAAACTCTTCCCTGTACATTGTGTCATCTCTGCTCATCTTACTCCAAGAGCCAGTTGTATTATTTTTCACAGAAGGAGACTGTGGCTCATTGAGGTTATATGTCTTGCCCAAGGTATGTACACCTAGTAAAATGTGATTTTAATTGAATTTTATAATGATTAAGAGTTTGGGTTTGTAGTCAGATAGCTCTGGAATCAAATCCTGCTGCTACTTTTTGCTAGCTTTGTAATGTTGGGCAAGGCAGCAACTTATTCCTTCTGGGCCTGTTTCCTCAGCCATACCATGGAGACAATAGCGGCATCTAACTGGAGAGGACTGTGAAAATTAAATGAGATAAGTTATACAGAGAGCTTAACACAATGTCTGACACATACTAGGCTCTCAATAAATGCCAGCCACAGAAACAATAAATAACTCCTATCTCCATTGAAAACAAGACGTTACATCACGGGAGGGAATTCCTGTATATCAATCTGAGAATCGGAGTTTACTGAGATTCGTACCTAGTGATAATTTCAAGAGGAAAAGAAAATGGATTGTTGTGTTTATAAATTCATTAAAAATAGGAAGCCCAGTATGGAGACTGTCACAGCCTCTTAAAGAAAATGACAACGACAAATTGTCAGACTGTATACCATATCATACTGCTCCTTTTGAAGAATTCAATCCCATAAAGTATGGCTAAATACCAGGAGGCTATATAAATGGAAATGTTTGAGCAGAGGCTCATGACATTTACCAGCGTCATGGTGAAGTGGAGAAGTTGAGAGCTACGACTTTGGAATCAGATGCTGGTATCCTCTGTCTAAAAACTGTATGATCTTGGTTTCTTTTGTTAATTTTAAAATGGATGGCAAAATATTACGTAAAATTGTTGGGTGATTAAATGAAATTGTTAATAGAAGCTCTCAGTACAGTGCCTGGCCCACAAAAAAGATTCAGTAAATGTTAATTATGTTAAAAAACTGCCACACTTTGGTATCTGTCTTCCCAATTCTTTTAAAAAGGTGAAAGTTGATAAATTTTTTCATTGCTTCTAGAATTTCTCTTTATTTATGGATAATCCTACCTGAGTTCCCATAACTCAGATCGTTACTTTCCAACTAATAAAATTCACCTTAAATAATTCCACATTTCTCTGTTCCCCTTTCTAAAAATACCATTGAGAGAGAAGAAATTGCCTATCTTCTTAGCCTCTTACTTTAACTTATTCCTTTGATCCCTAAGCCTGTAAAAAAAAGGCAAGTTTCTCACATTATCTTTTATCTTGAGACTCCAAGATAACAGGAAGAAGTGTACTTGTGGAAAGAGGTGGTTAATTCATTGCCACTAATAAAATCCCTCAGTATCATTACAGCGGGACGATGCAGTATTTTAAAGGAAAATGAAAATATGGAATTCTTTTAGTTTTCTTATTTCTTGAATAATGCAGATTTCCTTAAATACAAATTGATATAGTTTTGCTACCTATACCAGTGAAGACAACTGTGAATTTAGATGTGAATATGTTTTAGGTATTATATACCAAGGGTCAGGGGCTTTTAAGGTAATGTCTCATTTATGCCTTCCAACAGCTCTATGAGATTAATTTTTGAATTTTAATTTTACAGTTAAGGACACTGAGGCTCAGAAAGGTGAAGTGACTGGTCCTAGATCACCTGGCTGGTAAATGTTGGAGTGTGGTTGCAAACATTTCTTTCTTACCACATATTCTGTGCTTTTTTTTGCAATACCATAAGGCTTTCCTATAAAGTAGCCCAAATATATGCATTAAGCTATAATCTTACTTAAGTATTTTGTTTTTGACATTTTTCCCCCAGATTTTTCTTTTACCATTTCAATATACTAGTTCTTTTTCCTCTGTTGATGGAAAATATTGCTTCTAGAGGAACACGCTGGTACTAAAAAAAAAAAAAAAAAAAAAAGACTTGTTCTCTACTTTTATACCACCAAAAACAATGTGTCCCTACCTCCAGCCCCATTATCCAATTTACCTCTGCCATTTTACTGTTAATAGTTCTATATGCTTATTTTGTGAAACAATACCTCCATTTTAACTCAAGTACCACTTGGTTTTATTTATTCATGTTGACAAAATATCTTCTGTAACTGTTTAAAAAAATGAGTTAAAAGAGTTTAGAGCTCTGAACCTTTAAATTTCTCTGCTCTTTAATCCATGGCTAAAAGCACCTGACTTATTTCCCAGACATAATGAACTGATAAAAGTTGGATGTTTACAATTATACCTTGAGACTTACAGAAGTAAAGCTTTATAAAATTTTCTACAACTCAGGTCTACCTTCGTGACATTCATATTGAAATTCCCTTGCATCATTCATAAGGCTATGAAACTAGGTTTGCCAAAATACCAAGGACCATGAAGTTCAAAGTAGCAGCTTTCTATGAGAAGGCTTGTGCAATCATATTTGTACCTCAAGGACTTAGCTTGTGATCCCACATTATTCTTCCACTAAGTGCAATGGATCCTGGTCATTATCCTTGTAATACCAATACAGATTGCTGACTTTTTCTCTTGATCTTTACTGTTTACCTATTTGCAAGCCTTGACAGACATAATGTGATTGTTTCCAAATCCTATCACAAGGAGTTCAGATCTTTGCATTGCCTGGCAGCCTGACGCAAGGTTCCTAGATGAGCCAACAAAGAGGATAAAAAAAAAAAAAAAAAAGAGGGGAAAGGCCTAAAATGCAATGGTTTGTAGCCCTAATTCTCTGCAACATTTCCCTTTCAGCTTTTCATGAAAGTTGGCTCACTAGACTCCTCTTTCACTAAGAAAACTAATATACTGAACTTAAAGGATTAGGTTCATATATATATATTTTTGCCAGTGAGAAATTCATTAGAGGACTTTGTGATCTGCTTCTCTTGAGTAGATTCAGCTTTAAATTTTTCCATTAACAAAGACACTTTATCTGTCTTGGCCACCTTTTGAACTCGCTCAGTTCAAAATTTCCTCAGTTCAAAAGTACACAGGAGCTGATGATCAGAAATGAACTTTCTTTGCATTCTCCAGGCATGTTTCAGGCTTCTCCCCTCTATTTCTTTCATTGTCTTTGCCTTTACATAGTTTTTTCACATTTATTTTGTTTTCTCTTTTCATTGTCTTCATCTTTGCTGACCAAATTTTATTGAAATTAGGTAGTAGGGTTTTGAGCTTAATGCAACATTGTGCAAAAGGTATAGTCTTGTGGAAAATGCAAAGACAAAGTGGACTTATCTGTTATTACATAGGAAGGAAGTAGAAAATTCAGAATCTCTGGTCTTCCTACAGTGATCACAGAACCAGGCTATGCAATGCAGAGACCAGTATAAAATAAACTGAGGGGCAAGGTTCAGAAATTTCTGCCTCCATCCTTCATTTTTCCTTCACATGTCGCATCAGTTAAAACATCCATTGGCTTTGTCTCCATAACATGTCCTGAATCTGACCACTCTTCACCATCACCGTTTCTCCCCACCTGCCTGTTAACAGTAGTCCAAACCCTGAGCTTGTTTTTGGTCTGTGCTACTAAATGTTTCAAAAGCTGAAGTGATTTCCCCAATTCCATTCCTATCCCCCAAATAACCAGAGTAAACTCTTAAAAATGTAAATTAGATCTCATTGCTTCATTACTAAGACTCTAATTGCTTCCCATTGAATTTAGATTCAGTACAAACTCCTCATCACCATGCACACATCCATGCAGAATCTGGCTGTTGTCTGTCACGCTGACCGCATTCTGATTTCTGTGCTCCAGGAGCTCTGGCCTGTCTTCCCCAAACGTGTCATGCCACTGTAGTTCCCTGTGCTCTGACAATTTTGTCCTCCGGTGTTCAAGTGGCAGGCTTCTCATCACTTGGCTCCTCACCTCAGAAGACCCACCATAATCACCACATCTAAAAATGTTCTTCCTCATCCCCGTCTCTGTTGCTTCTCCTTATTTTGTTATCCATTTTCTTTTCTTTCTAACACTTGATTCCATCTGGAATTATCTATTAATTTATTTCCTTGTTTACAATCTGCCTTCCTAAAATAGATTTGTAAGTGTATGGGAGCAGAACACTCATCTGTCTTGTCGACTACAGTATCCTCAGCCCCAGAAGAAATGCCTTAGCCCAGTGTAGATGATCAATAAATGTTTGTTGAATGAGTGAATATCTAAAGATGATCATGTATTGAGAAAAAAAAAAAAGCAAAACATCTCCTACTCTGATGTGACTTCCTTATGAGTTAACCACAATAGGAAGATTGGTCTCAAACAAACCTATTGTCATGGACATAAAGGTGTTTAAATAATCCATCCACTTGTCTTTTTAGTAACCAGAAATTAACTGCAGCTTCCCAGCTACTCAGTGAAACGATTCCCAGAGGCTAAATGTATATAGCATATTAAAATAAACACTTAAAAAAAAGGCTTAGATGCGTGTATGACAAAAACAGCACAGGAAAACTATTTTTAGTGATATGTCATGTGATTCTTAATTATTATCTCTGCTTATGTGCTACAGTTCCCAGAACTTTAAACTTCACTGTCAATGTCCGATTTTCTTTTAAATTGTCAACATTCTATTTTAAGGTATCATTTAGGGCCAGACATATACCTAATCTCCCTTGATATAGACAACATACTCCTATTAATGTAGCCTAAGATTTCATTGGCTTTTAGCTTTGTCGTCGTCTTAGACTTGTAGTAGCCCTTCTCTGGGGCATTTTAAAATGTACTGTTGGCCTGAATTTTGTTCTTTTGTCATTGGAATTTTAAAATCTCTAATATCTGATTTAAATTTGTCTGTATTAAATTTAGTCTTATTGGTTTAGTTCTATTATAGCCTTTGGCTGCCTTTTCCAAAATGCTTCCAGTGGAACATTCATGTGCTCACAAAGGTAGTAAGAACACAGACACACAGGGCGCCTGGGTGGCTCAGTCATTAAGCGTCTGCCTTCGGCTCAGGTCATGATCCCAGGGTCCTGGGATGAGCCCCGCATCGGGGTCCCTGCTCAGCAGGAAGCCTGCTTCTCCCTCTCCCACTCCCCCTGCTTGTGTTCCCTCTCTCGCTGTGTCTCTCTCTGTGAAATAAATAAATAAAATCTTAAAAAAAAAAAGAACACAGACACACACACAAATACATTTCCCATCATAAGTTTGAGAAGTTCTGCATTAAAGAGATATTAAAATGGTTAAAAAGATTGAACTCTGCATGATTTCTTAGAGCTTAATCTCTAGAAGAGAGAAATGGTGGGAGCTATTTTAAAAAAATTATTTACCATGGAACTCATTTTGTAGAATACTTACCAACATTTGCAGGAACACAAGTATCTTTGTGACCTCAGGCATGTTATGAATCTTCTAGAATGAATAGAAAGAAAGTGATGTATTTGACCCATAGAGAGAGCTCAAGGTTTCCTGTTGTTTTATTCTCTTTTGTTAAGATTTTTAGCTAGTATCCAAAATCTATAAAGAACTTATCAAACTCAACACCCAAAGAAGAAATAATCCAATCAAGAAATGGGCAGAAGACATGAACAGATATTTCTGCAAAGAAGACATCCAAATGGCCAACAGACACATGAAAAACTGCTCAACATCACTCAGCATTAGGGAAATCCAAATCAAAACCTCAATGAGATACCACCTCACACCAGTCAGAATGGCTAAAATTAACAAGTCAGGAAACGACAGATGTTGGCGGGGATGCGGAGATAGGGGAACCCTCCTACACTGTTGGTGGGAATGCGAGCTCGTGCAGCCACTCTGGAAAACAGTATGGAGGTTCCTCAAAAGGTTGAAAATAGAGCTACCTTAGGACCCAGCAATTGCACTACTGGATATTTACCCCAAAGATACAAATGTAGTGATCTGAAGGGGTACATGCACCCCAATGTTTATAGCAGCAATGTCCACAATAGCCTAACTATGGAAAGAACCAAGATGTCCATCAATAGATGAATGGATAAAGAAGATGTGGTATATATATATATACACACAACGGAATATTATGCAGCCATCACAAAAAACAAAATCTTGCCCTTTGCAACGATGTGAATGGAACAAGAGGGTATTATGCTAAGCGAAATAAGTCAATCAGAGAAAGACAAGTATCATATGATCTCACTGATATGAGGAACTCTTAATCTCAGGAAACAAACTGAGGATTGCTGGAGTGGTGGGGGGTGGGAGGGATGGGGTGGCTGGGTGATAGACACTGAGGAGGGTATGTGCTATGGTGAGCGCTGTGGATTGTGTAAGACTGATCAATCACAGACCTGTACCTCTGAAATAAATTATACATTATATGTACAAAAAGAAGAAGAAGAAGAAGATAGTAGGAAGGGGAAAATGAAGGGGGGGAAATCGGAGGGGGAGAAGAACCATGAGAGACTATGGACTCTGAGAAACAAACTGAGGATTCTAGAGGGGAGGGGGGTGGGGGGGATGAGTTAACCTGGTGATGGGTATTAAAGAGGGCACATTTTGAATGGAGCACTGGGTGTTATATGCAAACAATGAATCATGGAACACTACATCAAAAACTAATGATGTAATATATGGTGATTAACATAACATAGTAAAATAAAATTAAAAAAAATAAAATTAAAGAAAAGATTTTTAGCTCATTCTTTATGATTTTTCTACATACATTATTCTATTTAGTCAACTAAGTCCACAAAATGTTGACATTTGTCTTCAGTTTTCCAATGGAATTGTCAGACTCCTCCATGATCTTTTATCTATTCTTCACTGTATTCACTTTTACCTAGAGTTATTTTAGTCTTGTGTTCAAATACCAAGTTGAAATTCCACTTTGTTAGCTAGTTTTGATGAAGTTCAGTTCAACAGCTATTTCTTGAGAATGCTCTCCAAGCATATTGACCAGGCCTTCTTTGCTGTGCATCATGAGTCCTCATGTGCCTCTCCATCTTTTTCTCACTTCCCAGAGTGTGATCACATTGAGTCTAGGGACTTTCAGACTTTCTTTGACTGTCTCAACCCAACCTCTAAATCAGACACACAGCTCTTGCTTATTGAGATGAATAGCTGATGCAGTAAAGTGATTATTTCAATTGAGAACCTAATCTCAAAGTGATCTTGGCCAATATTTGCAAAGTGTTTTCAGGTTTTGTTTTGTTTTAATTTTTGTCTCTTTCTGATTTTCCTGTGGTAGAAATTGAAAGAAATACATGAAAATGAGACAGAGATTATGACTATATTTGCAACTTCTCTGTTTTGGTGGATCCTCTCTTTATATAGAAGTAACGGTGCTTCCCTTGTATCTCCCCACCCAGGTGTCTGGGGCAGTCACAGAGAATGCCCCAGCTGCTTGTTCAGCTGTGCTGTGCAGACCAGAAAAGAGTGAGGTGGTGAAGGGAAGGGAGCAAGGGCAGGGAGAAGATGTGGCTGAGCTAGCACATTTGCTTTCAAATACAACTCATAGTCATTTGGAATATTAGAATCCATTTTACTTTACTTTCTCATTGTCTCCCTCTGGTAATAATTAATTCATGGAAAATGTTAGTTAGGAACTTATGTGTATGGGCAGAACTCTTAAAATTACTCTTGAGTCTACCATTTCCTCTTTTTTGGGAATCTGTAGTCCCCAGGCTGGGTGTCACTGCTCTAGAGAATTTTATATGTGCCCATTAGCCAACAGCCCTTCACCTGACAGGTAGTGGATGTAGGATACAGGTCCTCTCAAGCACAGATGGGAATTTAGTATCCCCACCTTTTCATGCTTCACAGTTTCCTTTACTGTTTCAGGGCAGACTTTCTTCCTCAATCCTACAGAAGGAAACTGTGTTAGAACCATACTTTCATTCCCATAAGTACACATAACTGGTGTGTGTGTGTGTGTGTGTGTGTGTGTGTGTGTGTGAAATATGTGGGCAAAATTTGAAGAAGAGAGCACTAATCTTTAACACTCCTTTCTACTCCTAATTTCCTTTATAAAGTGAAGACTCATCCTGATTTGTCCTCACTTTCTTAGCAAGACCCCAACCTACCACCTTCTTGTATCTAATCACAGGACTCTTTCTTCCTGTGTGGTGACATGGAAGTTAATGGGGTATTCAATATGTTTCCTTTTCTGTCACTTAAAAGAGTTCTGTTCATGTTATCACTGTGCCACTTTCTATCTGGCTGATTCTGGCAAGTCTCTTAATAAATCTGGGCCTCAGTTTTTTCATCTGTAAGATGAAGGCACTGGATTAGAATGACTCTTAGGTGCTATCCAGTTCTAAGCGAAACTTTAGTTAGTAACCAAGGAGATGGAAATTTTCTTAACTTCTTAAGTATGCCATTTATTTCTTGGTAGAAAGAGCATGGGGCTCAGAGTCAGATAGCCTAAGTTCTCAATCTCACTTCTTATTGGATTACATCACTGTATCAGTCAAGGTTTAACCAGGACAATAGAAACCTCTATGGGGGACATAGCAGTCTCCCTATGACTTAGGTCACACTACTTTCTCTTCAGAGAGATGTAGAAGTCTTTTCTTACTGGAAACTGAAGAGTGGTGGTAATAAGCTGTTCCAATAAATGATGCTAATAGTGGGCTTTCATAAAACTGTGGTCCAAGGACTTCTCGAACTTCATAAAAATAGTCTTGGTGTAAGAGATCCTGATGGGGTTTTTTCTAACAATTGGTTTATTAGAAGAATTCAGGGAAGGGTGGCACAAATGTAAAAGGAGGGTATGTTTTGGAGTGTAAATAGAGTTTTGACCTAAGGATATGGTGAAGGAGGAAAACACTATTTAGGAACATGAAGAAATATATGTAAATATAAAATTCATATACTACAAGTTGCTTCTATATGCAATAAACAGGTGCTAACATGCATTCCTGGTCAGAAAATCTGGGAGTCACAAACTTACATATGGAAGCTTTCAGAAGGCAGTCAATTGTCCCAAGCTTTGTTTTTCTCTAGCAGAAATCTTGTCTTCTATGAGAAAGCTGAAGGGAGTATAGAATTTTTCCCAAGGCTTGGTATACATTCATGGGAGGAGTATTATTTGAAGTATTCCATTTCCAAGTGCTATCGGTCTGTTAGAAATGCTGTTAATGAGCTCCAGAGGTATGGCTTTCTTGAACTTGACAAAAAAGAAACAATCAAAAGTTATTCATGGTAAACACACACACACATACATGCGTGCACACATGCACACACACACACACACAGAAGGTAAGTAGAAAAATAGGACTTGAACAGAAGAAGCTTGGGAATCTGAATGACAGACCAATTATAAGCATTAGTAAGATGTGGAAGCCCATTTATTTTCTGTTTTCTGCAGAAGAGACAAGAGCATAGTAGCCATATTTTATTTTAACCACATATATATGAACTAACAATAATAGCATTTTAACAGAGGAGCTGTTTCACCATCAAAAGTTGCCGGAGAGGATACTAAATTTCTTTTGAGAGTTGAATTTCTGATTGGACAGATGAGGAAGAATAGTTGCTTCTTAAGGCAAATGATAAGCTAATATTGGATGCAAGTCAATTGAAATACTCCTTTTAATATTCTAAGACATTCTGAGGATTGACATTATGAATAACACTATTATGGAGCTGGCTGGCATGATAGAAAGAGAATGGATTTTGTATTCAGACAGACCTGGATTTTAACCTTGCTCTGCCCTTCACAAGTTCCATAACCTTGAGTAACTTACTTAAATTTCTAAGCTCAGGTTTCTTACTCCATATAAAGCAGCCAGCAACACTACCTCACTGGGTTGTTGGGAACATGATGGGAGAAATTGTTTAAGGGCAAAATGGAGCTTGGTCTTTCACAAAGTTGTTAAACCAGATTCCTACTTGAGGGCAGATGGAAGACTGGTGGAAAGCTTGTTATCAGCAAGCAGTCAGCCAGCCTAATGTTCAGAGGATTCAGTAATCTAGGCTCCAATGAACAACCTAGCATGCCAGACAAATGTCAGAATTTTGGATTCTAGCCAATTATGTTATTTTGGCCGTCATCCATGTCACTTTTTTATTAAGGGCCTTAAGACCAAGAGTCAGAAATAAAGGAAAAACATAGTACTAGTTGAGAGGATTATATAGGCTTAAAGAAGAAACTAATCAAATGGAATTGGTGTGAACCCTACTAACCTGGCTTCAAGGGCAGAGGATTTTAAATCTACCTCTGACTGGCCTTCCTCTGCAGCTTTTGGATTTCCTTTTAGATAGTCTAATGACAAATAATGCTTCTCATGAATATTTAAATATCTTCCACGATGAGGTTCTGGAAACATTTTGCATTTCTTTTTGGCTTAGGACTTTGAGCAACTTTCTTTGTGATTAGAATGCAGAGGGGGTTATTTTCTCTTTCTTATTGGTTATATAGGATTCAGGTATTTCAGACATTAAAATGTCAGCAGCCCACAGAGGATATGGATGTGGATGAGATCCCTGAAGAGTAACATCAAAGGTCTCACCTTCTGACTGTTGATAAAGGCCCTCTTTATAAGATACGTGTTGTCATGGTGATGGGGAGCAGGGACTGAATTGGGAAGGAATTAGAGAAGACAGTATAGCATGGTAAAAAGGATTAGCATATATATGAACTATGGAGAAAAGTACACTTCCTTGATCTAGTCTTAGACATCACACAGACTGCTTGCAGGGTACTGGCACACTTTAGAGAGTCAACATATAGCTGAAGATTCTGTGATCCCAACCGGTTTCTTTCGTCTCTACTTTATCTGAGCTATAATTTCAAATTTGAGAGTGGAAGTTAGGTGTGGAAATTGTCCTGCTTTTTAACATCTAGAGGCATTTTGAGGAGAGCCGAGAGGCACTGATATCTTAAACATAAACTTTCCCTATACGTCGACATGTCAATTCAAACATTTGAAAATTTACTTAGCAACAATTGTGCACTCAGACTCTGATGGTTACTGTAGGACAGGCAAAGGAGGCAGGATATCACTCCTAACTTAAAGGAGATAAAATCAGATATCAAATGCAAGTTGTATTTTTATTATTTATTGATTAATCCTTTTAAAATTCTGTGTAAGAAGTTTTGAGAATCAGCCTAAGAACCTGTACCAAGCTCTAAAGAACTATTTTTCCTTAGTAACAAGAAATAACTTCATAATAAAATATAATTTCATTGATAAGACTAGTATAATACATTTAAAAATGTGTACATTGAATTATAGAATATTTCCTCACTTATTTTTACTCTTTTTTTAATTAGCATATTATGTATTATTTGTTTCAGGGGTACAGGTCTGTGATTCAACAGTCTTACACAATTCACAGCGCTCACCATAGCACATACCCTCCCCGATGTCCATCACCCAGCCACCCCATCCCTCCCATCTCCCTCCACTCCAGCAACCCTCAGTTTGTTTCCTGAGATTAAGAGTCTCTTATGGTTTGTCTCCCTCTCTGGTTTTGTCTTGTTTCATTTTTCCCTCCCTTCCCCTATGATCCTCTGTCTTGTTTCTCAAATTCCTCATATCAGTGAGATCATATGATAATTGTCATTCTCTGATTGACTTATTTCGCTTAGCATAATACCCTCTACTTCCATCCACATCATTGCAAATGGCAGGATTTCATTTTTTCTGATGGCTGCATGATATTCCATTATATATATATATATATATTTCATAGATGGTTTTTATGATATATATATATATATATATCTTCTTTATCCACTCATCTGTTGATGGACAGCTTGGCTCTTTCCATAGTTTGGCTATTGTGGACATTGCTGCTATAAACATTGGGGTGCAGGTGCCCCTTCGGATCACTACATTTGTATCTTTGGGGTAAATACCCAGTAGTGCGATTGCTGGGTCATAGGGTAGTTCTATTTTCAACTTTTTGAGGAACATCCATATTGTTTTACAGAGTGGCTGCACCAGCTCGCATTCCCACCAACAGTGTAGGAGGGTTCCCCTTTCTCCACATCCTCACCAACATCTGTTGTTTCCTGATTTGTTAATTTTAGCCATTCTGACTGGTGTGAGGTGGTATCTCATTGAGGTTTTGATTTGGATTTCCCTGATGCTGAGTGATGTTGAGCACCTTTTCATGTGTCTGTTGGCCATTTGGATGTCTTCTTTGCAAAAATGTCTGTTCATGTTTTCTGCCCATTTCTTGATTGGATCATTTCTTCTTTGGGTGTTGAGTTTGATAAGTTCTTTATAGATTTTGGATACTAGCCCTTCATTTGATATGTCATTTGCAAATATCTTCTCCCATTCTGTCGGTTGTCTTTTGATTTTGTTGACTGTTTCCTTTGCTGGGCAAAAGCTTTTTATCTTGATGAAGTTCCACTAGTTCATTTTTGCCCTTGCTTCCCTTGCCTTTGGCGATGTTTCTAGGAAGAAGTTGCTGTGGTTGAGGTCGAAGAGGTTGCTGCCTGTGTTCTCCTCAAGGATTTTGATGGATTCCTGTCTCACATTTAGGTCTTTCATCCATTTTGAGTCTATTTTTGTGTGTGGTGTAAGGAAATGGTCCAGTTTCTTTCTTCTGCGTGTGGTTGTTCAATTTTCCCAATACCATTTGTTGAAGAGACTGTCTTTCTTCCATTGGACATTCTTTCTTGAGATGTTGAAGATTAGTTGACCATTGGGTTGAGGGTCCATTTCTGGGCTCTCTATTCTGTTCCATTGATCTATGTGTCTGTTTTTGTGCCAGTACCACACTGTCTGGATGATTACAGCTTTGTAATAGGGCTTAAAGTCCGGAATTGTGATGCCACCAGATTTCCTTTTCTTTTTCAACATTCCTCTGGCTATTCAAGGTCTTTTCTGGTTCCATACAAATTTTAGGATTATTTGTTCCACTTCTTTGAAAAAAGTGGATGGTATTTTGATAGGGATTGCATTAAATGTGTAGATTGCTCTAGGTAGCATTGACATCTTCACAGTATTTGTTCTTCCAATCCATGAGCATGGAACGTTTTTCCATTTCTTTGTGTCTTCCTCAATTTCTTTCTTTCATGAGTATTCGATAGTTTTCTGAGTACAGATTCTTTACATCTTTGGTTAGATTTATTCCTAGGTGTCTTATGGTTTTGGGTGCAACTGTAAATGGGATCAACTCCTTAATTTCTCTTTCTCCTGTCTTGTTGTTGGTGTATAGGAATGCCACTGATTTCCGTGCATTGATTTTATATCCTGCAACTTTACTGAATTCCTGTATGAGTTCTAGCAGTTTTGGGAGGGAGTCTTTTGGGTTTTCCACAGAAAGTATCATACCATCTGCAAAGAGTGAGAGTTTGACTTCTTTGCCGATTTGGATGCCTTTTATTTCTTTTTGTTGTCTGATTGCTGTGGCTAGGACTTCTAATACTATGTTGAATAGCAGTGGTGATAGTGGACATCCCTGCCATGTTCTTGACCTTAGGGGGAAAGCTCTGTTTTTCCCCATTGAGAATGATATTCGCTGTGGGTGTTTCATAGATGGCTTTTATGATATTGAGGTATGTACCCTCTAACCCTACACTCTGAAGAGTTTTGATCAAGAAAGGATGTTGTACTTTGTCAAATGCTTTTTCTGCATCTATTGAGAGGATCATTGGTTCTTGTTCTTTCTTTTATTAATGTATTGTATCACATTGATTGATTTGCCGATGTTGGACCAGCTTTGCAACCTGAGAATAAATCCCGCTTGATCATGGTGAATTATTTTTTTTAATGTACTGTTGGATCCTATCGGCTAGTATTTTGGTGAGAATTTTTGCATCCATGTTCAGCAGGGATACTGGTCTGTAAATCTCCTTTTTGATGGGGTCTTTGTCTGGTTTTGGGATGAAGGTAATGGTGGCCTCATAAAATGAGTTTGGAAGTTTTCCTTCCATTTCTATTTTTTGGAACAGTTTCAGGAGAATAGGTATTAATTCTTCTTTAAATGTTCAGTAGACTTCTTCTGGGAAGCCATCTGGATCTGGGCTCTTGTTTGTTGGAAAAGTTTTCTTTACTGCTTCAATTTCTTAACTGGTTATGGGTCTGTTCAGGTTTTTTATTTCTTCCTGGTCATTTTTGGTAGTTTATACATCTCTAGGAATGCATCCATTTCTTCCAGATTGTCTACTTTGCTGGCATATAGTTGCTCGTATTATGTTCTTATGATTATTTATATTTCTTTGGTGTTGATTGTGATCTCTCCTCTTACATTCGTGATATTATGAAATCATGATTTCATTCATGATTTGGGTCCTTTCTCTTTTCTTTTGGATAAGTCTGGCCAGGAGTTTATCAATCTTATTAATTCTTTCAAAGAAACAGCTCCTAGTTTCATTGATATGTTCTACTGTTCTTTTGATTTAAATTTCATTGATTTCTGCTCTGATTTTTATTATTTTTCTTCCCCTCCTGGGTTTAGGCTTTATTTGCTGTTCTTTCTCCAGCTCCTTTAGGTGTAGGGTTAGGTTGTGTATTTGAGACCTTTCTTGTTTCTTGAGAAAGGCTTGTATTGCTATATACTTTCCTCTGAGGACTGCCTTTGCTGTATCCCAAAGATTTTACACAGTTGTATTTTTATTTTTCATTTGTTTCCATGAAGTTTTTAATTCTTCTTTAATTTCTTGGCTGACCCATTCATTCTTTAGTAGGCTGCTCTTTAGCCTCCATGTATTTGAGTTCTTTCTGACTTTCCTCTTGTGATTAAGTTCTAGTTTCAAAGCATTGTGGCTGCAAATATGCAAGGAATGATCCCAATCTTTTGGTACCAGTTAAGACCTGATTTGTGACCTAGGATATAATCTCTTCCGGAGAATGTTCCATGGACACTAGAGAAGAATGTATTCTGTTGCTTTGTGATGGAATGTTCTGAATATATCTGTGAAGTTCATCTGGTCCAGTGTGTCATTTAAAGTCTTTATTTCCTTGTTGATCTTTTGCTTAGATGATCTGTCCATTTCTGTGAGGGGCATGTTAAAGTCCTCTACAATTACTGTATTATTGTCAATGTGTTTCTTTGTTTTTGTTATTAATTGGCTTGTATAATTGGCTGCTCCCATGTTAGGGGCATAGATATTTACAGTTGTTAGATCTTCTTGTTGGATAGACCCTTTAAGTACAATGTAGTGTCCTTCCTCATCTCTTATTACAGTCTTTGGTTTAAAATCTAATTTGTCTGATATAAGGATTGCCACCCCAGCTTTCTTTTGGTGTCCATTAGCATGGTAAATTGTTTTCCACCCTTCACTTTCAATCTGGAGGTGTCTTTGTGTCTAAAATGAGTCTCTTGCAGATAACATATTGATGGGTCTTGTTCTTTTTATACAATCTGATACCCTGTGTCTTTTGATTGGGGCATTTAGCTCATTTACATTCAGGGTAACTATTGAAAGATATGAATTTAGTGCCACTGTATTGCCTGTAAGGTGACTGTTACTGTATATTGCCTCTGTTCCCTTCTGGTCTATGTTACTTTTAGGCTCTCTCTTTGCTTAGAGGACCCCTTTCAATATTTCTTGTAGGGCTGGTTTGGTGTTTGCAAATTCTCTTAGTTTTTGTTTCTCCTGGAAGATTTTGATCTCTCCTTCTTCTTCTTTCAGTGACAGCCTAGCTGGATATAGTATTCTTGGTTGCATATTTTTCTCATTTAGTGCTCTGAAGATATCATGCCAGTCCTTTCTGGCCTTCAGGTCTCTATGGATAGGTCTGCTGACAATCTAATGCTTCTACCATTGTAGGTTACAGATCTCTTGTCCCAAGCTGTTTTCAGGATTTTCTCTTTGTCTCTGAGACTTGTAAATTTTACTATTAGATGTCGGGGTGTTGATCTATTTTTATTGATTTTGATGGGGGTTCTCTGTGCCTGCTGGATTTTGATGCCTGTTTCCTTCCCCAAATTAGGGAAGTTCTCTGCTATAATTTGGTCCAATATACGTTCTGCCCCTCTCTCTCTTTCTTCTTCTTCTGGGATCCCAATTATTCTAATATTGTTTCATCTTATGGTATCACTTATCTCTCGAATTCTCTCCTCATGGTGTAGTAGTTGTTTATCTCTCTTTTTCTTAGCTTCTTTATTCTCCATCATTTGGTCTTCTATATCACTAATTCTTCTGTCTTATTTATCCTAGGAAGTAGAGGCTCCATTTTTTATTACACCTCATTAATAGCCTTTTTGGTTTCAACTTGGTTAGATTTTAGTTCTTTTATTTCTCCAGAAAGGGATTCTCTAGTACCTTCTATGCTTTTTTTCAAGCCCAGCTAGTATCTTTATAATTGTCATTCTGAACTCTAGTTCTGACACCTTCCTATTGCCTCTTGTTCGTTTTTTGAGGTGAGTTTTTCCATCTTGTCATTTTGTCCATAGAAGAATAGATGAATGAGAGAACAAAATGTTAAAAGGGTAACAAAGACCTCAGAAAAATATACACTAAATAAATCAGAAGAGACCCAAAACCAGGGGGAAAAGAGAGGAAAAAAAAAAAAAGGAATGTAATCAGGCTGGTGAATAGAACAGACCCACACACGAGATTTTGGGTGTATTTTGGTCTGTTAGAAGAAACAGCCTTCCAAAATTTTAAAGAAAGTAAAACATATATATATATATATATATATATATATATATATATATATATACAAATAATAAGGTTAAATACAATGAAGGGATAGAGTGTAACTGTAACAATTAAAATTAAAAGAGATTTTTAAAAAGGAATTGATAAGATAAGATGTTGGTTGAAAAAGGAAAGAAAAAAAATTAAAAAAAAAGAAATAGAAAAAGAAAAAATAAAGAAAATTTAAAAAATTAGCTTTGAAAGACTAAAGAATCATGGGAAAAAAGTCATGGATTCTGTGTGCTGTGTTCCCCTAGTGCTGGAGTTTTGCCGTTCTCATTGATCAGTAAACTTGGTCTTGGCTGGATGTTCTTGCTGATATTCTGGGGTAGGGGCCTGTTGCAGTGATTCTCAAATGTCTATGCCCAAGGTGGAATTGCACCACCCTTGCCAGGGGCCAGGTTAAGTCATCTGCTTGGGTTTGCTCTTGGTAGCTTTTGTTCCCTGCAAGCTTTCCTTACAACTTTGGAGGACTAGAGTGAAAATGGCGGCCCACCAATCTCTGGCCCCAGAGGAGGTCATTTCTCAGTGAGCCCTCAGAGAAAAGCAGTCAATCACTCCTATCTCCCTGGTCTCCTGCCACACTCCGTGCTCACCCGGCCTGTGACCGAGGGTTTCTATCTCTGGCACATGACCACATTTGGAGTCTCCAAACCCAGCAGATTCCTGTGGTGCACTTCCACGTCACTCCTTCTGGGGGTGGAAGGGGAGTCTCCCTGGATCTGCCACTTGTTGGGTCCCTGTTCAAAGAATAGTGGCCCAAGTGTGCCATGGATCACGATTTATGGCAACCCTGAGCTGAGTGCCAACTCTTTGGTTCTGTTTTTGCAGCCAGCTTCCCTGCTCCTATACCTGGGAGCTCTGCCACACTCAGGCTCCCCCGTCTTTCTGTGGCCCCGAGGGTCCTGAGACCACACTGTCCCAGAGAGGGACAGTCCCTCAGTGGAGCAGACTTCTAAAAGTTCCAATTTTTTTGCCCTGCTTCTCTATCACTTGCCAGTAGCCAGCTGATAGAGGCCCCCTCCCCCTGCGGTCTCTCTTCCCAAATAGTGCCTCGGTTTCACTTCTCTGCACATCCTACCTTCCAGAAATTGGACACTTTTCTGTTCAGAGAGTTGCTGCTATTCTTTTTTTTGATCTCCTGTTGAGTTTGTAGGTGTTCAGAATGGTTTGATAACTATCTAGCTGAATTCCTGGGACCAGATGAAATTTAAGTCTCCTACTCCTCTGCCATCTTGCTCCACTTCTCCTCAGTCTTTTATATACTGAGTTCATGACTTTTGCCAAAGCTCAACACATCTGTACTAGGCTTTACTTGTTATTTAAAATAAATCAATGAAAAAAATATTTAAATTAGTTTATTTGAAAAAGACCGGGGAAATTGAAAACAAATATCGCTTGCCATAAATAGAAGGTAATGTTAAAAATAAATATAATTAAAACAAAATAATGTAATTAAATTGTAGATAAATTCTGTCACCAGCTGAAGGGAGGCCTGTAACCTAGTCCTTCTCTGTTTAAAAGGGAGATTAACAAGTTCTAGAAAGCTGTGAAACCATACTAGCACCAAAAAGAGATTTTCTTCTTTATATAATTAGAAAGATTAAAGAGAATTGAAATAATTTTCTTACTATGTGACTTAGTAATGCTATTTAGCTCATGTCCAACAGCCATCTAAAGCATCAGGTCTCACACTTTGGAATTCACTGTCTTGAGGCTCCAAGGTCAAGTTCATGTACACTATCTTATTTAACCATACAAGAGCCTTATGACATTGTCACTAACAGAATATTTATTTATTAACACAATTTTAGGGTTGTAGAAGCAAAGGCACAAAAAGGTTAAAAATCCCTTCTTTGTTTAGTCAGTGGTAGACAACAGACAAGCCCAGAGTTTTGAAAAGCAAAGCCCTTTTCATTATAAGATCACTGTATTATCTCATTATGTTATATATTATACAACTATTATTTCCAGCTCTTTTTTCTCCCCCCCAGCTTTATTGAGATATAACTGACTTATAACGTTGTGCAAGCTTAAGGTATACAGTCCATTGATTTGATACACTTATATATTGAAAAATGATTACCACCATTAGCATTACCTAACACTTGCATCATGTCACATAATTATCTTTTTTGTGTGTGGTGGGAACATTTAAGATTTATTCTCTTAGCAACTTTCAAGTATATAATACAGTATTATTAACCATAATCACCATGCTATACATTAGATCCCCAGAACTTATTCATCTTATAACTGGAAGTTTGAACTTTTTCACCAATATCCCCCCATTTTTCCCACCCCACAGCCCCTGGTAACCATCATTTTGCTCTTTGTTTCTATGAGTTCAACTTTTTAAAGATCCCATGTATAAGGGGTATAATACAGTATTTGCCTTTCTCTGACTTATTTCACTGAGCTCTTTTATTATTAAATATCTCAAATAAGTGAGTAACAATAGAAATTAGCAAATTTTTTCTCATCAAGAAACAAGAAACTGAGCTTCCTTATTTCAATATCTTGATGACAGGCATTTTATTAACCAGAGAGGTAGTCAGCCTCTGCTAGTGATTTATTTCAAGAGGGATCTAGATTGGAAGTAAATTTTTTATTCATCTGCATTTGATAGAGTGCAATAGATGTATGGAGAAAGAAGATATTTAGTGTGGGTGGCAGCATAGAAAGTGTACTAGACTCTGCAATGACCCCCACTTTAGAGCAATGGAGATAAGGGAGATTAAATACTAAAAATATTAAGAAAATATAAGGTGACAACAGAGGAGAAAGCAAAGATCTGAAGATCAGATTTAGAAAGGCTCAGGTCCAAAATGGGTTGCAACTTATGATAAAACAAAAAACGATCAAAAGATCTTAGTTGCATTTAGGACAAGAATAAGATCATCATAAGAACGGGCTCAGGAATAGGGCAGTATGTCACAATTCAGGGATAAAGCTGATGGCTGACATAGCAGAGTAGTGCTCTTAAGTTCCTATTTTGCTTTGTCTTTTCTGTGAGAGAGACTAACTTCTACACTAAACTGTATAGAGTAAGCACTGGTATGGAAGAATAAAGATTAATATGAGCTAAAGTAGTTTGATAATCCTGCTGCTAAAATGAGTTCAAATTTTCTGCTGTGGGGAAAGCAAACCCCAGAGTACAATATCCCGGGGAGCAAATGAGGACAGTGATATATGAAGAAATCTTAAGGACAAAGGGAAAATGGAAGATAGGAAAATGCAAATGTAGATTCAAATTTTAAAAAGAGGAACAAAAAAAGAGTGTATTCTAGATTAGCGAACTTTAAATTAATTTTGGGCAAGGTTCCAGAATGAATTATTAAAGAGATGATTCATAAAATCCTAGAAGAAGATTAGCAAAAGTTCACTATGATCAATTCATGACAGAATTCATCATTTTGATTTTTAGTAAAAAAAATAATGCCTGCTTTCTGAGTATATCTGATATTCCACAGGCACATTGCAATTTTTTCATAAAGTATCTGGGGGAAAGGATGGAGAAGTATGTATTTAAAGCAATGGTGAATAATACCCTAGGTAACCATTGCAAGATGGTTCACATATGTCCAAACAAGGGATGCTTAACAGAATGATGTCACCCAAAGAGGAAGTTTTTAGTGCTGTTCCTCAGGATTCTTCCAAGTTTAACATTTCTTGCAGGACAGGTCTGCTGGTCATGAATTCACTGTTTATGTGTGTCTGAGAAAGTCTATTTCTCCTTCACTTTTAAAGGATAACTTCACAGGAATGGAGTTCTAGGTTGATGGCTTTTTCTTCCCCTTTCAGTAATCTATTTCATTCTACTTTTTTTGCTTGCAGAAGTTTGCATCATTCTTATTCTTGTTCCTCCGTAGACAAGGTGGCCCCCCCCCAACCTTTTTTCATGACTTTCCCTTTTTGTGTTTAGTTTTCTGTAGTTTGAATATGATATGAAGTGTTTGTTTTGTTTATCTTATTTATCCTGCTTGGTATTCTCTGATCTCCCTGGATCTGTGGTTTGGTGTCTGTCAATAATTTGGAAACTTCTTGGCCATTTGTACTTCTAATATTTCTTCTGCTTCATTCTCTTTCTCCTGATATTTTAATTGTACGTGTGTTATGGCTTTTGAAATTGTTCCATAGTTCTTAGATGTTGTGCTATCTTTTTATTATTTTTCTCTTGGCATTTCAGTTCAGGAAGTCACTAGTGACCCATCTTTAAATATGTTGATTTTTTCCTCAGCTGTATTGGGTCTCCTGATGAGCACATTAAAGGCATTCTTCATTTCTTTTACAGCATTCTTTTCTTTATTTTGAGGATTTCCTTTTGATTCTTGTTTCGAGTTTCCATTTTTCTTCTTGCATTGCTCATCTGTTCTTTCATGTTGTATAATTTTTCCATTAAAATCCCTAACATATTAGCCATTGAAATTATATTATAAAATTCCTTTCTGATTTTCAATATCATTTCAATATCTATGGCATATATGAGTCCGGTTCTGATGATTGCTTTGTCTCTTCAGACTGCGTTTTTTGTTTTCTTTTTGGTATACTTCGTAATTATTTTTTTGAAAGTCAGACAGGCAAATAGGTAATAGGTCTTTCATGTAAGGATTTATGTTAAGCTGGCTAGCAGTTGGGCTGTCTTTAATGTTCACTAGAACTTTGGTTACCAGAGGCTTCAAGTTCTTTCTTAAATATCTCCCCTCCTGATTTGGGTTTCCCTATGCGCTTTTTTTCAGATAGACTTTGTCTTGCAACTCCTTTAACTGTAATCCATCATTATTATACCAAAGCCCCATTGCTGTGGTGGGAAGGTGTGGGGGAATGGAAGCATTTAATAATTTTATGATTAAATCTCAGTCTTTTCTTTGTCGGGTGGTGCTGTGTTTCTGGGCTGTCAATTTTACAACTGTTTTTTCAGTGGCATAATTTTTAATTTCTTCCTTAGGTTGTACAGGAAGGCTAGAGGGGGCTAGACTGAAGGAATGCCCTCCCTTAGTTGGAATAAGGCTCAGGAAAGTCTCCCGCCTCCCCAGGAGTAAGCCTTTGTTATGGAGAAGACTCCAGGATATTTCACAATGATGATTCTTCCCTATTTTCTGCCACAGCCAATAGGGAATCTTTCTCAGATCTTCACCAGGAGAACCTGGCTGGGTTTCTGGAGGTTAAGCTCGTATATGTGTGGGAGCACCCCTAAGACTGTGACCCCCAGGAATTTTTCCTCTCACATTAATCTTCACTCAGTCTCTAGCAAATTGTCAAAATTACTCTGTAAATGTTCCTAATGGTTTATAATTCCAGTACCTTCTGCTCTAAGTAAATACATATCAGCTATGTCTCTCCAGATTACAGAGTAATGTTTTGTCCTCAAACCTCAGTTCTCTGATGGGTACAAGAAAAGTCATTGAGTTTTGGTTCATCCAGATATTTTAATCATAAGGCTGGAAGGGATGACTTCCAACTTCATTACACTTTGAAGCTGAAGGTGGAAGTCCTCAATTCTTCTGTTTAACATTTATAATTCTTGATCTGAAGATGAAGACATGGTCAACCAGTCTGAGGGTAGTTATACCAAGAGGAACAGTGACCACACAGGATGACAGAGTTGTGATATTGACAAGCTGAAACAATGGCATGAATTCAACCAAAGGTAATAGAGGAAGGATAAAATTAAATTCCTGTCCTTGGGTTTGAATCACATTTTTCAAGGAGGGAGAGGTGATCTGACCCTTAACAATGACATGAAATTTTTGTGGGGCTCTGAGTCATCATTTAGATTACCATGACTCAACAGTGAGAATCAGCTTCCAAAATAATTAAAACGTTGGTTCACTAAAGTGTTTTTGGGTATTAAATAAGAAAATGGTCAAACCTCAAATACATTAGGTAAGCCATTCTCTTTATTTAAGACTGTTTTAGAATCTTTAATATGTTCAAGTTCATCATGATTTTGCAAGAGGATAAAGAACTGGTAGCATTTCCCAATTTTTTTGACCATCGATCTGTTTTTTAACTCTAACTCTGGCATTTAATAGTTGTGAAACAATGGGTAAAATATGTAACCTATGAGGCTCTTAGTTTTCACATTTATAGAATAAGAATAATGCTGACTACTTTATAGTCATACTATAACAACTAAATGAGAATAATGTTTGAAAACACTTGCCATTGTGCTAGGCACAAAAGAATTTCTGAGTAAATGTTGGATTTTTAAATTTGTAATTTTTTTTTTATTTCAAGGCATTATTTTTAAAAAGATACTTAAGAATGCGTCATGTTTAAAATATTTAGCAACTAATACAATTCGGTCATTTACCAATCAATAAGACAGTGGTCTATGAACAACCCTTGGTTATTGGTCATAAAGATATCAAGAGGGTCCCAGATGATGGGGAATTATTTATAAATGAAGGAATTTGGGTAAGATACTTTTTTATTCACTCAGCAAACACTTGTGAAGTGTGTATTTGGTGGCAGGCACTGTGTTAGTTCTCTGTGGGTGCTGCAAAACTGCAGGTCCTTTCTCACCCTCAGGTTCTCTCAGCCCATGTCAATTCAGTGACAAGATGTCTGTGATCTTAGGTTGCCAGACATTGTCTTTGAAAAACTCTTAACTGGACTCAGTCTGAAATGATTTGCTTCAATCGTATCAAATGAATACCTGGTTGTGAAAGACTGTGACCCTGGAATGCTCCATCTATACACACATGATTATTATCCCAAAGCCCGTGCACCGGGCAGGAGGGGTTAGTAATGAGAAAGGGAACAAATCACTGTTGAATTGTCACCAATTCCCCTTAAGGATGACTATGAGTTCTGATTCCTGCCATTTCCTTACTTGTTTTCCTCTTGTGCCTTGGGATTTTGGTTAGAAGAAGTGGCAAGTTGCTCCTTAAAATTGATTTCAAAAGCCAGCCCTATAAACGAATTTCATTCTCAGTTATAGAATCTCTGAAAACATACTTGGGAAACATTACCCATTAAACTATGTTTCTTGCTTGCAGATGGTAAAAATGAACTATAATCTTTAGGCTTTTAGGTGCACATTAGCACATTAGCTCTTTCCCCAAAAAACAGCTTTCTGTAGAGATTGCTAAGACTTCTGCATCCTTTCACCACTGTAAATGTTGATTTTCAGTAAAGATCGGTTTGTTTTATCAGGCAGCTCATTTTTGAAATTAGAAATGCATCCATTGCTGCAAGTCTGTCCGTAAACATCAGACTAAGAAATGGTAACAACAGGAATTCAGTGTTGGGATATTGTAAGATAAAAGAAGTGGAGACCCACTGGAAGAGGAGAAATTAAAAAAAATAATAGTGGTTGAATGCATTAAAAGGCAGTCTGTGATTACAGTATTTGTGACCTATTGTTCTTCTTTTGAAGAAGAGCTGTTTAGTCCACATGATTTGGTTTGGTAAAGAATATTGCTATATTTTTAATAAAGGGTGGATCTGTGTTTAATAGCATAGGCTCTGGAGCTCGACTTTTTTGGTTCAGAACCTAGCTCCTGGCTTTGTCCCTTATAGAAAAACCTTGGCGGGGCACCTGGGTGGCTCAGTCATTTAAGCGTCTGCCTTCAGATCAGGTCATGATCCCAGGGTCCTGGGATCGAGCCCCACATCGGGCTCCCTGCTCAGCGGGAAGACTTCTTCTCCCTCTCCCACCCCCCCTGCTTGTGTTTCCTCTCTCACTGTGTCTCTTTCTGTCAAATAAAATCTTTAAAAAAAAAAAAGAAAAGAAAAACCTTGGCAAGTTACTTAAACTTTCTGTTTCCTCATCTGTAAAATGATGACCATAAGAGTGCCTATCTCAAAGGGTTGTTTTGAAGAGTAAAGGGCTGTTGTATTAAAAGCTCTTTGACCAGTCATGTTGCATAATAAGTGCTAGAGTGTGTTGGCTATGATTATTATTACTATTATTTTTTATTATTACTATTCCCAGAAGTTTGTCTCAAGGCTTTAAGTTTTAAGTGCTCCAACACAGTTTGTACCTTTCATTTTTTCCTTGGGTAGAGTGTGTTGGAGGTCAGAAAGTGTAATGCTTATTAGAATGTATACCCGAATCACCCAGGTACTTGTTTATAATACATATTCTGGGCCTTAGCCAAATCAGAATATCTGACAGCTGGTAGAAATCCATGTTTTAAACGAGGACCCCAGGCTATTTGGGGCAAACTGAAGTTTGATGACAACTAAATAGAACAAGCATGCCCTGCTTTAGCTCAATCACAGTGGCAGGCCCTTTCTACAGCATGTGTCTGACACCAGCTACCAGACTCTCTGGACAGGATCTTAGGCCTCTGAGGGCAGGTCCTATCATAATCTCAATTTTTCAGATCAGGAATTGTGACTTCCAAGGGTTAAATGACTTGCCCAAGATCTGCTGGTGAGCAGCACATTGAAAGATGGGATTGGGTCTACTTGGCGAGAATCTGGTCCTAAACATGTCAAACAAGTTACGTCCTGAGCACATGCTCCTCCTCTGCAGAAGCTTTCTGCTCTGGGAAATGTGACCAAAAATATTCGCCTCCAAATTAAGGTTGACTTAGAAACCCCTCTACTATAGGACGTAATACACTCTTCTAATACAGGAAGAATGTATTAGCCAATGTACATTTTACAGAGAGGGTCTGTCCAGTGAGCAGCCTGGAGGTAGATGAGAACAGCCTTCTGTGCAGCCATAGAGTTGTGTTTATTTCATTTTCTAACTTAAATTCTGCCTATCTACCAGTAGGTGGTGTCTTCTAAATCCTACACTGTAGAAGACCCAAGGAATGCTTAGATCCTGAATCCCTAATATTTAATAATAACAGATTTATAAAAGAAGGATGGAAAATTGGGTCAGGGATATGTTCAAATGAATTTTACTGTCACATTAGAATGCCAGAAACCACTAGGGCCAATTCAAAGTGTATGTATGTAACATAGACCATGAACCAGGTGCAATGTTTGCTCCTGCAGAAATACAAAAATGAATCACAAGAAACTTACAAGGAACTGATAATATGTTAATAAATAGTATAGCTATTATAATTCAGCTTTCACTATGTGTCAGGCACTGTAACAGGTTATCCACATATATTTTGTCACATAATTTAATCTTTTGAAAAATTCCATGAGGTAGGCATTCTTTGGATGCTCTGAGGTTCTGAAAATAAAGTAATTTGCCTGAAAATTAAGCTTGGACAGCTTTTCAGTGGCAGAAATGAGGTTTAAATTGAGGTCTTTCAATTACAACATAAGATTTTTTGGTAGGGACGTAAAACAATTGTACAAATAATAATGCAAGGCAAAATAATGAGATTTCAGTAAAACATAAACTGTGAAGGAGGCTCAAAGAAAAATCCAAGTAGAAACTGTGGGTACAAGTGTCATAAAATACTTTCTAGAGGATGTAATATTTGTGGTGGGCCTTGAAACATGGGTCTGACTTTTGTGCAGAGTGAAAAGGATGCTAGGTGATGTGAGGAGGCAGGTGTTCCATGTGTGGGAAAGAATGAGCCAAGACATGGAAATGGGGAACCATGTTTGGTAATAGAGAATAGCTGTGAGTGAGAAGAGTAAGAAAAAGAACTGGGCAAATTTTAGTGATAAACCTGAAAAGTAGCTGCATCACGTTATGAGTTTATACTTAATATGACAAACAATGCAGCAAATGGGCAAAAGCTGAGTTTGCATGTGTGTGTGTATATATGTGTATGTGCACATGCGTGTGTGTGTGTGTGTGTGTGTGTAGGAGATTAGGGCAAATAGAGAATCTTTTAAAAATTCATTTTTTTTATTGAACATCTACAATGAACCAGATAACGTACTATGAGATTATTCACAATATCTCAATTTGGAGATGGGGCACAAAGGATTGCAGACTGGAGGTGGGGAAAACTAGGCAAAAGACTACTAAACGGTCCATGTGAACAAATCTGAGGGTCCAAATTTACTTTACGGTGTCAACCCCACTGAGTGAGCGTGCTGTTCTCCCCACTTTTGTCTTGAGTTGTTCAGCCCCTGAAGTGCATTTTCTGTTTGCCTTCAAATGCTTGGGGATGAGTAAGTGAATCAATAGAGCTTTAAAAACATTGCCCCCCGCCCCCACTCACCCTCTCATTTAAAGGTCAGGAGAATCTACACAGCTGTCCAATGTTCCATTCTTGGACTCAACACAAAGGCTTTACAAGAGTTGCTAATATATCTGCAGATTTATTTCACTCATTGAGAATGTGTGATTTTTTCCTTTGTACCTTGAGACAAAGTTTACTGAGCTAAATTATCAGAGGCATTTTAGGAGAAATTATATTTGTTCATGGTCACATCACTATCATCTTCTTACAAAAGCAGAGATGATTTTTTTTTTCTTTAAGGAAAAATGTGTTTAATTATTTTTGTTGCCTTTCTCCTCTGAAAAACAACATGTTGCCCTAAACTCCTAGTGACATTCAAAATAGTTCAGGAGAGATGTTGCTGATAGTGACATTACTTTCATACAGCTCTGCTTCCCCAGGAGGATTATAAAATACTTTTAAATTACCAAGCAGTCTATATGCATATGTAGTTAAAAATTCTTTTTCTGTGGTTTTATAAACACCTGTGCACATTCCACTTCTATCTACTGAGCACTTACGGACTCTTCATGAATAGAGAAGCAATTCTTTCCATTAAAATGCATCAAGGAAAATCCCACTGTAAGTAAAACAGGATTATAACCGCCTGGCTAAAAGCTGTAGAGAACCCAGTCCATTGGGGAACTGCCTTATGCATGTAGGATAGTATATTCTTAAACTTATTTTGTGGGGCTTCCTTTTCCTTATCTGTGCAATTGCTCTCCAGTACTGTCAAACATAATTCACTCTCTCCTGCATGGATTCATGTGGGAGATAGGTCTGTGGGTCAGGATTTACAAAGCCACCCTATTATTTCATACCTTTTAAGGATCAGTTTCTATTAAGTCAATGCAATGCGGTATTTGTAGTGGCCATAGACTGGGACTCACACACTAATCCCAATCCCAGATAAAAAGGATGAAGTCATGATACTCAACCCAATGTTGTTATTAGATGGAACAAATGCCACCATTGCTTGCAATGATCCCCTACAACAAGCCATTTTAAAGGTGCCAATAACTAAAATATTCCCAGGGACTACAGGAAGGGACAGAACTGAAGCCACATTAGATCTAAACTCCATGTATGTGCACAAGTCTCAGGAGCAGGCATGTCTAAGCCTCCCCATTATCTCCTACTGATAACAATAGCCCTTCAGTGATCAAACTCCACCCAAACTGCTACAAGTTTCAGTCAAACCTGTACCATCAAAAAGATGACAGAGAAAAAAATACAACCTTATTACGAGAGGTCTTTTTGTCTTGTAACAAGCAGTACAAGATAGTTGAGATTCAAAAATATGTATCCAACAAATGGTTGGAAAGCTAAATTTTCTTCCCCTAGCCAATGAAAATGAACACAAAGAAACAAGAAATTAAGTTTATTAGCTTCCTATTACTGCTGTGACAAATTGCAACAAATTTAGTGGCTTAAAATGGTACAAATTTATTCTTTTTCAGTTCTGGAGGTTAGAAGTCTAAAATCAAGGTGTCGATATGGCTATATTTCATTTAGAGGCATCAGCGGAGAATCTGTTTCCTTGCCTTTCCAGCTTTTATGGACTGTTACTTAGCTCGTGATTCTTTCTCGGTATCACTCCAAACTCTTGCTGTCTTTTCACATGTCCTACTTTGGTTCTTTGACCTTCCTGCCTCTCTTTTATCAAGATCCTTGGGATTATTACATTGGATTCAATCTAATGATCCAGGACAATCTTCCTATCTCAGGTTCCTTAATTTAGTGTCTGCAAAGTCCCTTTTTACAATGTAAGGTCACACTTTATTTATTTATTTTTTAATTAACATATAATATATTATTTGTTTCAGGGGTACAGATCTGTGATTCAACAGTCTTGCACAATTCACAGTGCTCACCATAGCACATACCCTCCCCAATGTCCATCACCCAGCCACCCCATCCCTCCCACCCCCCACCACTCCAGCAACCCTCAGTTTGTTTCCTGAGATTAAGAGTGTCTTGTGGTTTGTCTCCCTCTCTGGTTTTGTCTTGTTTCATTATTCCCTCTCTTCCCCTATGATCCTCTGTCTTGTTTCTCAAATTCCTCATATCAGTGAGATCATATGATATTTGTCTTTCTCTCGTTGACTTATTTTGCTTAGCATAAAACCTTCTAGTTCCATCCATGTTGTTGCAAATGGCAAGATTTCATTTTTTTTTGATGGCTGCATAATATTTCATTGTGTATATATATATATATATATATATATATATATATATATATATATACCACATCTTCTTTATCCATTCATCTGTCAATGGACATCTTGGCTCTTTCCACAGTTTGGCTATTGTGGACATTGCTGCTCTAAACATTGGGGTGCAGGTGCCCCTTCGGATCACTACATTTGTATCTTTGGGGTAAATACCCAGTAGTGCGATTGCTAGGTCATAGTGTAGTTCTATTTTCAACTTTTTGAGGAACCTCCATACTGTTTTCCAGAGTGGCTGCACCAGCTTGTATTCCCACCAACAGTGTAGGAGGGTTCCCCTTTCTCTGCATCTTCGCCAACATCTGTCATTTCCTGACTTGTTAATTTTAGCCATTCTGACTGGTGTGAGGTGGTATCTCATGGAGGTTTTGATTTGGATTTTCCTGATGCCAAGTGACGTTGAGCACTTTTTCATGTGTATGTTGGCTATTTGGATGCCTTCTTTGCAGAAATGTCTGTTCATATCTTCTGCCCATTTCTTGATTGGATTATTTGTTCTTTGGGTGTTGAGTTTGGTAAGTTCTTTATAGATTTTGGCTACTAGCCCTTCATCTGATATGTCATTTTCAAATATCTTCTCCCATTCTGTCAGTTGTCTTTGGTTTTGTTGACTGTTTCCTTTGCCATGCAAAAGCTTTTTATCTTGATGAAGTCCCAATAGTTCATTTTTGACCTTACTTCCCTTGCCTTTGGTGATGCGTCTAGGAAGAAGTTGCTGTGGCTGAGGTCGAAGAGGTTGCTGCCTGTGTTCTCCTCAAGGATTTTGTTGGATTCCTGTCTCACATTAAGGTCTTTCCTCCATTTTGAGTCTATCTTTGTGTGTGGTGTAAGGAAGTGGTCCAGTTTCTTTCTTCTGCTTGTGGCTGTCCAATTTTCCCAATACCATTTGTTGAAGAGACTGTCTTTCTTCCATTGGACATTCTTTCTTGCTTTGTCGAAGATGAGTTGACCATTGGGTTGAGGGTCCATTTCTGGGGTCTCTATTCTGTTCCATTGATCTATGTGTCTGTTTTTGTGCCAGTACCACACTGTCTTGATGATTACAGCTTTGTAACAGAGCTTGAAGTCCGGAATTGTGATGCCACCAGCTTTGCTTTTCTTTTTCAACATTCTTCTGGCTATTCAGGGTCTTTTCTGGTTCCATACAAATTTTAGGATCATTTGTTCCACTTTGAAAAAAGTGGATGGTATTTTGATAGGGATTGCATTAAATGTGTAGATTGCTCTAGGTAGCATTGACATCTTCACAATATTTGTTCTTCCAATCCATGAACATGGAACGTTTTTCCATTTCTTTGTGTCTTCCTCAATTTCTTTCATGAGTATTCTATAGTTTTCTGAGTACAGATTTTTTGTTTCTGTTTAGATTTACTCCTAGGTATCTTATGGTTTTGGGTGCAACTGTAAATGGGATCAACTCCTTAATTTCTCTTTCTTCTGTCCTGTTGTTGGTGTATATGAATGCCACTGATTTCTGTGCACTGATTTTATATCCTGCCACTTTGCTGAATTCCTATATGAGTTCTAGCAGTTTTGGGGTGGAGTCTTTTGGGTTGTCCACATAAAGTATCACACCATCTGCAAAGAGTGAGAGTTTGACTTCTTCTCTGCCGATTCAGATGCCTTTTATTTATTTATTTTTGTTGTTGTCCCAGCAAAGGACTTCTAGTACTATGTTGAATAGCAGTGTGATAGTGGATATCCCTGCTGTGTTCCTGGCTTTAGGGGTGAAGCTCTCAGTTTTTCCCCATTGAGAATGATATTCACCATGGGTTTTTCATAGATGGCTTTTATGATATTGAGGTGTGTACCTTCTATCCCTACATTCTGAAGAGTTTTGATCAAGAAAGGATGCTGTACTTTGTCAAATGCTTTTTCTGCATCTATTGAGGGGATCATATGGTTCTTGTCCTTTCTTTTATTAATGTAGTGTATCACATTGATTGATTTGCATATGTTGAACCAATTTGCAGCCCAGGAATAAATCCCACTTGGTTGTGGTAAATAATCCTTTTAATGTACTATTGGATCCTACTGGCTAGTATTTTGGTGATAATTTTTGCATCCATGTTCATCAGGGATATTGGTCTGTAATTCTTTTTGATGGGGTCTTTGTTTGGTTTTGGGATCAAGGTAATGGTGGCCTCATAAAATGAGTTTAGAAGTTTCCTTCCATTTCCATTTCTTGGAACATTTTCAGAAAAATAGGTATTAATTCTTCTTTAAATGTTTGGTAGAATTCTCCTTGGGAAGCCATCTGGACCTGGGCTCTTGTTTGTTGGGAGATTTTTGATGACTGCTTCAATTTCCTTACTGGTTATGGGTCTGTTCAGGTTTTCTATTTCTTCCTGGTTCAGTTTGGTAGTTTATACATCTCTAGGAATGCATCCATTTCTTTCAGATTGTCTACTTTGCTGGCATATAGTTGCTCGTATTATGTTCTTATGATTATTTATATTTCTTTGGTGTTGATTGTGATCTCTCCTCTTTCATTCATGATTTTATTTATTTGGGTCCTTTCTCTTTTCTTTTTGATAAATCTGGCCAGGGGTTTATCAATCTTTTTTTTTTCCAAAGATTTTATTTATTTGATAGAGAGAGACACAGTGAGAGAGGGAACACAAGCAGGGGGAGTGGGAAAGGGAGAAGCAGGCTTCCCGCTGAGCAAGGAGCCCGATGTGGGGCTGGATCCCAGGACCCTGAGATCATGACCTGAGCTGAAGGCAGACGCTTAATGACTGAGCCACCCAGGCGCCCCAGGGTTTATCAATCTTATTAAATCTTTCAAAGAACCAGCTCCCAGTTTCATTGATCTGTTCAACTGTTCTTTTGGTTTCTATTTCATTGATTTCTTTTCTGATCTTTATTATTTCTCTTCTGCTGGGTTTAGGCTTTTTTTTGCTGTTCTTTCTATGTAAGAGAGAGACTATGTAAGGTCACAATTCACAACTTATGGGCATTAGGACTTAGATATGTTTGGGGTGGTCATCATTCAACCTATTTTACTCAGCTGAGATAGGAGACCCAGAAAAAGATTGAACCCTGAGATTCACCCAAGTACCTCCTAATCTCTTAATATTCACCTTGTTTGTGATAGAGAGAGGAAGGTTACCTGTTACATTGTTTAAATGCTTGGATCCAAATAAGTAGGAAACCAACTCTGGACTTTCTAGTTAAATGATCTGTTAAGTTCACAGAGTTTAAGATTCTTTAAATTGAGTTTCTATCATCTGCAACCCAAACAGGCTTGATTGGTACACTTGCCCAGGGTTAAAAAGCAGCAAAGCTAGGATTTCATGTCAGGTCGTCTGATGCCCGAGTCCATCCTCTTGACCACTAGAGGGCTCACTGATGATAATGCCCATTTGTCCTTTATTTGAGGGTTCTTCTTAATTCTTGGTTGGTGCTCTCCTCCCCACCCCCCACCTCTCCTTATCTTGGCCACAGGGACTTATGTTGTGGCTCCTTTCTTTCAGGGTATACTCTTCTCCCATTCTCAACAAATGCCCAACCTGTTTCTTCCAGTACTTTTTCTTAAAACTCCAGGCTCCAGACTCTAGGACCTCAAAGAGACATACCTTTCCTGGGGTATAAGAAAGTCCTCATCTTTACAGAGATAATGGACAGCCCCCACCCCCCAATCCTGACTTATCTCTAAGATTGGAAAGCATACTTCTTGTGAGATATGGTTTTAATTTTCAAATTCTATTACATTAAATTCTTAAAACTCACATACTACCCATAGACTTCACTATTGGTTTTCTGGGAAAAAAAAAACCCACAAAGCATCCTCTATGCTTTAAGATCTTATATTGCCAGAATGGCAGCTCTTGTTTTATACCAGGCATAAATATAAGCACAAGGTTCTAAGATGGTATCAGATAATCAACTTTATCTAATTTACACTAGGTGGCAGGCAATTATTTTTTGATGTAAAATATATAGATATTGATAGATTTTATTATGTTATATTTTATATTTCTGTTCACATTAGCTGGGTTGTCCCTTTAGTTTGGAATGTTAATCCCTTAAGTGAAGTAATTCAGATTATCTAATATCCTTCAGGACTGCACATTCCCTTGAGGTTTTACCTAGTCCCTGTAGAAGATTCTAGGGTTATTGGTAGGATTTTGAGCTGAAAATTTGCACGTGGTACCATGCTGGCTCAGAGAGATGCTGAAAGCCCATGGTTTTGATGCTCTTTGTCAACCTGGCCAGTCTAAACTACATTTCCCAACATTCCCTTTCCCGATTGTTTCCAGGAAAAGAAATGTGAAGTAAACAAGACATTCTTGTGTGAGATTTGTTGGGCAGAAGTGAAGAAGCAACTATTTTGTAACTCACATACTCTTATTAACCTGTTGGATTACCTGTTGCATGGCAGCACTGAGCCTGCAAGTGCTCCACCTTCCTCTGGATCTTCCTTCAGCTTCTCTGATTCCTAGGCCATGGCATGGTAGATAGATAGATCACAATAGATCGATCTATAGATCTCTTAGTGCTTCAACACTTCTGTTTCAACCCTGATTGTTAGAATACCCCTTTTCCAGCCATACAAATCTGTATAAGAATTGGATCCATGCTGTCAAGATCAAAAGCTGATCTTTCAAATTTATTTCTTGTTTTTATTCAGTGATCATTGGCCATCTCTTAGATATAACACTGACTTGTGGCTTGGCTTTTTACATATTATTAAAGGTCAGGATTTTATGACTTTTCCCCAAATCTTATTTCTGGACCTAATATAGCCTTAACATTTATCATTTGGTATTTTACAAATAGAGTGTGGATATTTACATACTTTTATTTTGATATTTTACATTCCCAGGTGATGATCCTTTCATCATTATCATAATTTGTTATAGACATGATAATGATTATATTTATATGATGTCTTTTACCATTAAGCATAATAACCAGGAAAAAAAGACAAACACCCCACTAAACCATCTTAAAAAAAGTCATATTTCATGCAGTGGAGATTATGCAGTAGTATTTGAAGTAAGAATCATTAGTGCAAATTCTAACATACTATACAAGTCATAGGTTGTTACTGAGGAGGAAAAAAATGTTGCCACCCCAATATTTGATTCTGGAATACTGATTATTTTAAGCTTTTAAGAAACTGCAGAAAAAGATAAATTTTGAAAAACAAGTAGATATTAGACTTTTGTAAGAGATATTCACATTTATAAAGGATATTTCCATTTGTAAGGGAGTTTTCCTGCTCTACCAGAAAGAGGGGAATGCCTCAATCTCTAGAAACTCTTATCAGTGCAGAAGACAGTGACTTAAATCTGCATAACAAACTTACCCTTATTTTCTGTGCTTTTCCTGGTAAGCTTTCATAATTGACTCCCCATCCCTAACATCTTTTGTCTTTAGCTAAAGATGGTATTTAAGGTGATGGCTTCAGCTGTGCCAGGGAGTTTTTCTGGTTCTCTCTTGTGTATATAGGACGTATATGTGTTATAAAACTTTCGTTTGTTTTTCTCTTGTTAATCTGTCTCATGTCAATTTAATTCTTAGGCCAACCAAAAGAATCTTGAAAGATAGAGTAAAATTGTTCCTCCCCAACATTACAAACAATCCGTGACAACTTACTTTTTATGGATAAAACACCCTATGTTTTATTTAGTAGTTGGATAGACAGATCCTGGTGCTAAATGTATCTTGTGTTGCCCTGTGCTTGTAAGAAAGATAATACATGTTATAAACTATTTATCTGACCTCCATTATTCCATAGGACAGTGTTAAAACTATGCTTTTTATAAAGGTGAACATGCTTATTAGACAGAACTCTCAATTATTTTTCTATGTTCTAAATCTGAAATTCTAATGCAGGAAAAAAAAAAAGTCAAAGCAAGGCAGTCAGAAAAAAGATAATCCAAAAGAGAAAAGTGAAATTCCCATAAAAACTAAGGTATAAATTGCACATTGCTATAGGGTCACAGAAATCTAGGAGTAGGAGAGAGATAAACTGAACTCTTTAAACTCTGCCACATCCCTGAATTGAAGTGTATGGCAGTCTTGAGGGAATCGTGAATGATTGGAGTTAGGACTTTAAAGCTAATGTGAGCATTTCCCCTTTTTTATGTTTATTGCTAGGCATTTCATTGAATTTGCGTCACTTCCTGCCCTTAAGAGTCTCACAATCTAGTGTATCCCCATGTGTTGCTAGCTTTGGTCTTAGTTTCTTCATTCCCCCATCTGATTCCATCCAATATTTTCTTCTTTCTCCAGATCCAGGGCTCTTCTAATTCTAAGTTAGTGAGGCAGCCTGAAGTTTCAGATTCCGATCTTGGAATTAAGTGGATAACCCCTGTTATTCCTAGTGGGAGGAAATTCCCTGTCTTCCCAGTACTGGCCACTGCAGCTGGGGTGTCTGTCTTGGGAAGGCCCCAATATGGCCTCAGGCCCTCTGCTGCCCTCTCCTGGCTACAACTATGTCTGCTGCCAAGGAGGTTAATGCATCAGGCTCGACAGAGCCCTCTGGGACCTCCTGCCCAAGGAAACAACAGCCGCTAGGCCAGGGATGGCCCTACCTTTCATCTATACTGCAAACTCTCATCAGTAAGTTTACTAGCTATGTGACCTTGAGCAAGTTTCTTAATCTCTCTGTGCTTCATTTTTCTAGTGTGTAAAATGAGGATGATAATAGCACCTGCCTTATAGTGCTGTTATGAAGATCAAATGTGTTACTGTTTGTGAAGCAAATTGAATAGTGCCTGGCATATAATAAGTGCTATATAAATATTAAAGAATTTTTAAAAAGATTTTATTTATTTGACAGAGAGAGAGAGATAGTGAGAGCAGGAACACAAGCAGGGGGAGAGGGAGAGGGAGAAGCAGGCTTCCTGCCGAGCAGGGAGCCTGATGTGGGGCTCGATCCCAGGACCCTGGGATCATGACCTGAGCCGAAGGCCAATGCTTAATGACTGAGTCACCCAGGCGCCCCAAGAATTTTTTTAAAAATAAATGAAGGTAGCAGATTATGCCACCTCAAAATATACCACTTTATAGGTAGAGGGACAATTATTTTGAGCTGATTTTTTTTGAGAAATACCAGACACTGAAGAAATTCTGAAAACAGAGTATAAGTTAGCCTTGTGTAGGGGAAACTGATGTTTATAAAGAAAAATTTCATTTGTATGTCTTTCTGTACCAGGAAAAGAAAAATTACTAAATCACAGTGGAATCTCACCAATGGAAAAAGCATGCACTTAAATCTGCATAACAAATCTTACCCTTGTTTACTATTCTTTTGTTGGTAATTCTTTTTAACTTCTGCCACCCCCAACACACACCTTTTCTTCTTTTGTCTTTAGCTGAAGATGGTATTTAAGTTGGTAGTTTGGGTCATTTCAGGGAGTTACTGAGTTACCATGGGTATCTCCCTTGTATATATGAGATACACACGTTAATAAACATCAATTCCTTTTTCTCGTTTTTTTTTTTTTTTAAGATTTTATGTATTTATTTGACAGAGAGAGAGAGACAGTGAGAGAGGGAACACAAGCAGGGGAACTGGGAGAGGGAGAAGCAGACTCCCTGCTGAGCAGGGAGCCCGATGCGGGGCTCGATCCCAGGACCCTGGAATCATGACCTGAGCCGAAGACAGACGCTTAATGACTGAACCACCCAGGTGCCCCCCTTTTTTTCTTGTTAATCTGTCTTTTATTGCAAGGTTCTCAGCCAAGGACTTAGAAAGGTAGAGGGACAATTATTTTTCCTCTCCTACACAAACAATTAGTGTGTTGGGTAGAGAAGAGCGGGTGATGACAAGGGAGAGCATGTTAGGGTCTGTTAAGGATTTCTTCCAAGGACATGGGAAAAGAGGATGAGGCCAGAGTGCCAGGTATTTATCATACCTGCTATAGACCCTAATGGGCTCAGCCTTACACACAATTTTAAAGGTGACAAATTTATAATTGTTTGCCAATCTCTGTTCTTCTTCCTTTTAGAAATGACCTGAAGTGTATTCTCTTGGAGTGGAATTTATTTATTTATTCAATAATATATATATATTTAATATAAGTAATATATATATTTATCAAGTATTTACCTTATTCAAAGCAAATGGCACAAATTAGAGATACATGTAGATGAGCTAAACAGGGTCCCTGACTAGATAAATCTTAGGTTCTGGTTGGTGAAAGAGACATTAGATGGATAATTGTGCACTTATTTGTTTAATCACAAATTGTGAAGAGTACTTTGAAGGACAAAGGTAGTGTGAAACAGGAGTCCCATCTGAATCTAGTGGATCAAGGAGAGTGTCTTTGAAGAGATGATATTTCACCAGAAGAGCTGAGAATTTAAAGGAGCTGGTTAGGAAAGGGGTTTGGCCTTGAGGAAGAGAAAGGCATTCCAAGCCGAGGCAGCAGCATGGGCAAAAGTTTCTGGAATCATTTTGCACTGTATGAGATCCTAAAAAGAAAAAAGAATTAATGTCTTCCTTTAAAAAAGAAAGGTTGGTGAGTTTTCAGAATTAAGATGGCAGAGTAGTAGGGGGTCCCTGAGCTTTCCTCGTCCCTTGAACAGAGGCCTCCTTACATGTACCAAGACTACTGATCATAGCGTGTTCCAAAGTGCCAGCTTCAGTTCTGATGGAAATAGGACCATGCTTTTAAAAAAATTTTTTTTTTTACTTCTATTTTTCCTTTAATTTTATTTATTTATTTTCTTTTTTTCTTTGGAATCAGAGTTATAGTTTTTTGTTCATTTGTTGGTTTGTTTCTTTGTTTCTTTTCCTTTATTCTTGTATCAGGCTTTTTTTCTTTTTCTTTTTTTAAATCAGGCTTATCTTAACAAAAAAAAATCAAAGCACACCTAGTTAAAGATCCAAAACTCCCCTTGCAAGCAAGAAGGAACTCCGTAGAGGACTGACCTGTGGCAAAGAGCAGCCAAAACACAACAGCAGAAGGCACACAACATACACCAGAAACACTTCCTGAAGCATCAGGCCCTGGAGAGTATAGATCCCCTTGTTAATATACTATTACTGTCAGAAGCAGAAAACACAATGTGCTTTCATAACACACAAGAGACAGAAACCTAGACATATGGCAAGATGGAAGAATTCTCCTCAAAAGAAAGATCAAGAAGAAATCACAGATCAAAACAGATTTGCTCAAAACAGATATAAGCAATATATCTAAACAATAATTTAAAACAACAGTCATAAGAATACTAGCTGGGCTTGAAAGAGCCATAGAAGACACCAGAGAAACCCTGTCTACAGAGATAAAAGACCTAGAAATTAGCCAGGCCAAAAAAAAAAAAAAAACTGAGATGCAAAACTGACTGGATGTAATCACAATGAGAATGGAAGAAGCAGAGGATTGAATAGGTGATATAGAAGATAGAATTATGAAAAATAATGAAGCTGAAAAGAACACGTAAAGGAAACTATTAAATATGAATATATATATATATATATGAATCAGTGAGTCCACAAAGTGCAATAATATCTATATCATAGGAGTCCCAGAAGAAGAAGAATTGAAAAAAGGGGTGGAAGGTTTATTTGAACAAATTACAGCTGAGAATTTCCCTAATATGGGGAAGGAAACAGGCATTTAAGTTCAAGAGACACAGAGAACTCCCCTCAAAAAAACAAAACAAAACAAAACACATAAGGTTAGAAGCAGACCCGTCCACAAAAACTTGGCAGACCAGAAAGCAGTGACATGCTATACTCAACATGTTAAATGGGAAAAATATGCAGCCAAGAATACTTTATGCAGCAAGGCTGTCATTCAGAATAGAAAGAGAGATAGAGTTTCCAAGACAAGCAAAAACTAAAGGAGTTCACGAACACTAAACCAGCTCTGAAAGAAGTACTAAAGGGGACTCTTTGAGTGTGAAAGAGAGACCAAAAGCAACAAAGACTAGAAAAGAACAGAGACAATCTACAAGACTAGTGACTTTCCAGGTAATACTCTGGCACTAAATTCATATCTTTCAATAATTACTCTGAATGTAAATGGACTAAGTGTTCAAATAGAAAGACATAAGGTATCAGAATGTGCTATGGTGAGCGCTGTGAAGTGTGCAAGACTGCTGAATCACAGATCTGTACCTCTGAAGCAAATAATACATTATATGTTAAAAAAAAAAAAGAAGAGCAGGAGGGGAAGAATGGGGGCGGAAATTGGAGGGGGAGCTCAACCATGAGAGACTATGGACTCTGGAAAACAAACTGAGGGTTCCAGAGGGGAGGGGGGTGGGGGATGGGTTAGCCTGGTGATGGGTATTAAAGGGGGCACGTTCTGCATGGAGCACTGGGTGTTATATGCAAACAATGAGTCATGGAACAGTACATCAAAAACTAATGATGTAATGTATGGTGATTAACATAACATAATAAAAAAAAGAATGTGTACATACACACACACGCGCGCACACGCGCGCACACACACAGCAAAACCCGTTGATATGCTGCTTACAAGAGACTCATTTTAGACCCAAAGATACCTCCAGAATGAAAGTGAGGGTGTGGAGAACCATCTATCATGCTAATGGATATCAAAGAAAGGTGGAGTAGTCAGTCTTATACCAGACAAACTAGATTTTAAACCAAAGACTGTAATAAGAAATGAAGAATGGCAGTATGTCATAATAAAAGGGTCTATCCAACAAGAAGATGTAACAACTGTAAATATTTATGCCCCCATTTGGGAGCACCCAAACATACAAATCAATTAATAACAGACTTAAAGAAACTGATTGATAATAATACAATAATAGTAGGGAACTTTAACACCACATGCACAGCAAAGGACAGATCATCTAAGCAGAAGATCAACAAGGAAACAATGGCTTTGAATGACAAACTGGACCAGATGGACTTAACAGATACATTCAGAGCATTTCATCCTAAAGCAGCAGAATACACGTTCTTTTTGAATGCACATGGAACATTCTCCAGAATAGATCACATACTGGGCCACCAATCAGGCCTTAAAGAGTACAAAAAGATGGAGATCATACCATGCATATTCTCAGGCCACAGTGCTATGAAACTTGAAGTCAAGCATAAGAAAAAATGTGGAAAGACTACAAATATATGGAGGCTAAAGAACATCTTACTAAAAAATGAATGGGTTAACCAGGAAATTAAAGAAGAAATTAAAAATACATAGAAGCAAATGAAAATGAAAACACAATGGTCCATAATCTTTGGGATGCAGCAAAGGCAATCCTAATAGGGAAGTATATAGCAACACAGGCCTACCTCAAGAAGCAAAAAAAGTCTCAAATACACAACCTAAACTTACTCCTAAAGAAGCTGGAAAAAGACCAGTAAATAAAGCCTAAAATCAACAGAAGAAGGGAGATAATTAAGATTAGAGTAGAAATAAATGATACAGAAATTTAAAAAAACAGTAGAACAGATCAGTGAAACTAGGAAATTTCTTGGAAAGAATTAAAAAAATTGATAAACACTTAGCCATACTTACCAAAAAGAAAAGTGAAAAGACCCAAATAAATAAAGTCTTGAATGAACGAGGAGAGATCACAACCAACACTGGAGAAATACAATTATAAGAGACTATTATGAGCAATTATGTGCCAACAAACTGGGCAATCTGGAAGAAATGGATAAATTCCCAAAAAACATATAAACTACCAAAACCTAAACAGGAAGAAATAGAAAATTTGAACAGTGTTGTCACCAGCAAAGAAATTGAATCAGTATTCAAAAATCTCCCACCAAAGAGTCCAAGGGCAGGATGGTCTCCCAGGGGAAATTCTACCAAACATCTAAAGAAGAATTAATACCTATTCTTCTGAAACTGTTCCAGGAAATAGAAATGGAAGGAAAACTTCCAGACTCATTCTATGAGGCCAGCATTACCTTGATGCCCAAACCAGACAAAGATCCCACTAAAAAGGAGGATTACAGACAAATATCCCTGGTGAACCTGGATGCAAAAAATTCTCAACAAGATACTAGCTAATCAAATCCAACAGTACATTAAAAGGATTATTTACCATGATCAAGTGGGACTTATTCCTGGGCTTTAGGGGTGGCTCAATATCAACAAACCAATCAACACGACACACCACATTAATAAAAGAAAGGATAAGAACCATATGGTCCTCTCAATAGGTGCAAAAAAAGCATTTGGCAAAATACAGCATCCTTTCTTGATAAATACCTTCAAGAATGTAGAGGTAAAGGAAACATACCTCAACATCATAAAGGTCATATATGAAAGACCCACAGCTAATATACTCCTCAATGGGGAAAAACTGAGAGCTTTTCCTCTAAGAAAGGGGACAGGGATGTTTACTCTCACCACTGTTCTTCAACACAGTACTGGAAGTCCTAGTCTCAGCAATCAGACAAGAAGAAGAAATAAAAGGCATTCAAATCTGCAAGGAGGAGGTCAGACTTTCACCATTTGCAGACAGCATGATACTATATATAGAATATCTGAAAGACTGCCCCCCAAAATTGCTAGAACTGATACATGAATTCAGCAAAGTCACAGGATATAAAATTAATGTACAGAAATCTCTTGCATTTCTATACACCAATAATGAAACAGCAGAAAGAGAAATCAAGGAATTGATCCCATTTACAATTGCACCAAGAAACCATAAGATGCCTAGAAATAAACCTAACCAAAGGAGTAAAAGATCTGTATGTTGATAACTATAGAACATTTATGAAAGAAATTGAAGACAACACAAAGAAATGGAAAAACATTCTATGCTCATGGATTGGAAGAAAAAATATTGTTAAAATGTCTATGCTACTCGAAGCAATCTACACATTCAATGCAATTCAGTTTTCACAAAACTAGAACAAACAATCCTAAAATTTGTATGGAACCAGAAAAGACCCTGAATAGCCAACATAATGTTGAAAAACAGAAGCAAACCTAGAGGCATCATATTCCCAGACTTCAAGCTGCATTACAAAGTTGTCATCATCAAGAGATTATGGTACTGGCACAAAAACAGACACATAGATCAGTGAAACAGAATAGAGAACCCAGAAATGGACCCTCAACTCTATGGTCAACTAATCTTTGACAAAGCAGGAAAGACTTTTGGAAAAAGACAGTCTCAACAAATGGTGGTGGGAAAACTGGACAACAACATGCAAATGAATGGAATTGGACTGCTTTCCTCCAACACACACAAAAATAAATTCAAAGTACAAATACAAATACAAAAATAAATTCAAAATGGATGAAAGACCTAAATGTAAGACCAGAAACCATCAAAATCCTAGAGGAGAAAACAGGCAGCAACCTCTTTGACCTCAGCTACAATGACTTCTTACTAGACATGTCTCTGGAGACAAGGAAAACAAAAGCAAAAATGAACTATTGGGACTTCATCAAGATAAAAATCTTCTGGACAGCTAAGAAAACAATAAACAAAACTAAAAGGCAACAGACAGAATGGGAGAAGGTATTTGCAAATGACATATCTGATAAAGGGCTAGTATCTAAAATCTATAAAGAACTTACCAAACTCAACTCCCAAAAAATAATCCAGTTAAGAAATGGGAAGAAGACATGAACAGACATTTCTCCAAAGAAGACATTCAAATGACTAATAAACACATGAGAAAATACTCAGCATCACTCAACATCAAGGAAATACGAATCAAAACCACAATGAGATACCACTTCACAACTGTCAAAATGGCTAGAATTAACAGCTCAGGAAATGACAGACCCTGGTGAGGATGCAGAGAACGGGGAACATTTGTGCTGTTGGTGGGAGTGTAAACTGGTGCAACCACTCTGGAGAATAGTATGGAGGTTCCTTAAAAGATTATAAATAGAACTACCCTTTGATGCAGCAATTGCACTACTAGGTATTTATCCAAAGGATGCAAAAATGCTGATTCGAAGGGGCACATGCACCACCCTGATGTTTATAGCAGCATTATCAACAATAGCCAAATTATGGAGAAAACCCAAGTGTCCATAGACTGATGAATGGATAAGGAAGATGTGGTATATATATATATATATATGTATATATATATGTATATATATATATATACATATATATATATATATAAAATGGAATATTATGGAATATATAATCCAATATATAATAATGGAATATTACTCAGTGACCAAAAAGAATGAAATCTTGCCATTTTCAACAACATGGATGGAACTAGAGTGTATTATGCTAAGCAAAATAAGTTAGTCAGAGAAAGGCAAAACTATATGATTTCACTCATATGTGGAATTTAAGAAACAAAAGATGAACATAGTGGAAGGGAAGGAAAAATAAAATAAGATAGAAGCAGGGAGGCAAACCATAAGAGGCTTAACTATATAGAACAAACTGAGGGTTGCTGGAAGGAAGGGGGATGGGCTAAATGGGTGATGATATTAAGGAGGGCACTTGTGATGAGCACTGGGTGTTATAGGTAAGTGATGAATCACTAAATTCTACTTCTGAAACCAATACTACACTATATGTTAAGTAACTTGAATTTAAATAAAAAAACTGCTTTCTTAACTCAGTGATCACTGTGGTATTCTAAGAAATTAATACAGCAATTCTTATTTTTAAAAACATTTGGCTACATTAAACTACCCCTTTTCTGCTCCCGTTTGTCAGAGCATCTTGTATGGTTTTAATCTACATTTATCTAGATTTAATATAGATAACCAATCACTGGAAAATGCTGATCTACTTTACAAAGAATCATACCTTTTTATTATAATCTATTCTCAAACTGACACTTTTATTTTTCAGTTGTATTTGATGTTATTTCTCTACCTGTCTCCTTTCAGTCTTGAAGGAATTTTTTCCAGTTTTTAAATTATTGGAGTTCCATGAGTCAAATTTTCATATGGAAAAGAACCTAAACTTAAAACAAGCTGGTTTCATGTTGTTTCTAACAGAAAACCAATTAGTGCATTGTTCACTGCCATGAAAATTTTTTCGTACATCTTTTGTGAATGTGTATTTGAATTCATATTTTCAATATCACAAGGAAAATAATGTGAATTTTTAATGTATTTCCATTGAAACTTAATGAGTTTTCATTGTGTCATAAAATAAATTCTTTTTTTTTTTTTTAGGATTTTATTTATTTGACAGAGAGAGACACAGCGAGAGAGGGAACACAAGCAGGGGGAGTGGGAGAGGGAGAAGCAGGCTTCCTGTGGAACAGGGATCCTGATGCGGGGCTCGATCCCAGGACCTTGGGATCATGACCTGAGCCGAAGGCAGATGCTTAACGACTGAGCCACCCAGGCACCCAATAAAATAAATTCTTAAATTAAAAAAATGAAAATAAAAAAATAAAAAGGTAAAGTTGGTAAGTAGCAGATGTTTCCCATAATTACGTTTCCACCAAGGGCAGGCTATGTTGTTGCTATGTGATTTTACCAGCATCATGCAACATCAGTAGGGAATACTGAGAAAAAATCTGATTGGGAAAAGGGAAAACTCCATGGAGGAAATTATATTAAGGGTTTAAAAGATAGTATGAGCCTCAGTAAACATAAATAAACTAGAGGATAAGAAGCTACAGACCAAATGAATTATTCTAAAATGTAAAATTTTTGGTATTAGCAAGATGGTAGAATTTTTTTGTTTATTTTTTCTTAGGTCTTTCCTCTGGGTTCCTGAAACACACCATGGAATCTGCTGTCAGAACCACTTACAATAAAGTTGTCCTATTTACAGGTTTTTGATAAGCTGTTTTTATTCTTTAATGAATAAGAAACGATGCCATTATCCCCTACAAAATAGCTGAGGTTTTACTTGAACAAAATCTGTTTGGAAATGTTAAGCTGGTTACACAGAACTAATATGCCTCAAGGTGGTCATTCTCTCTGGATTAAAGCTGTGGAACAATTGTGGCTCCTGTTACAAGGAAAATGACAAAGGGCCATTATGAAAAGGGACAAAAATCTCTGTTCCCAGGGGGGCACTGACAAGCTGAAAGTCCTCCTCTACATGCCAACACAAAAGCCTGATTGCCTCAGATTGTTTGTTTATGTAAATCAAAAGGCTGCCATTAGTTCAGCAAGTGAGGCTGCCCAGCGACAAAGAAGGTGGTGATTGGCTGGATGCTTGCTCCTGGGCTGGTGGCAAATCTGACAAATCCTATTGCTTTTGTTCTAAGCTCTATCTGGACACCTTTAGGAAAAGCAGTTTGTTATTATGTACTGAAGCAAATACTTTGTATTCTCAGAGTAGGAGGTGGAACTATAGAACTTGAAGGGGAGAGAACACATCTAGCAAAGATCTTTTCCTTCAGTTTCTCCAAAGCTTTCTTTGGGTTCTCGGACTCAACTGTACATCATGACAGACGTTCCAGGGACACTCAGTCAGGCTGAGTGCAATGGGGATACACCACCTGAAAATGGTCAACAACCAATCACTAAAACAAATGAGGGATCCAGTGATGTGGATTGTACCTCACCATACTACAGGGTAGAACCCCATCTTGAAGACTTACCCACAGAAGGAAATCAGGAGAAAAGTGAAAAATTACAAGGGACTATGGTAGTCAACTGGTCCACTGATGAGAAGATTCTAAAAGGTAAAGCATTTTCCTTTCTCTTTGATTTGTTTGATTTAATTTGTAAACTCACTCGTGATCCTTTTGATAAACTGTTATGATGGGAATGTGCTGTCCATTCTCCCACCCATGTCCCTGCCTAAATGTGGCCTCTCGTTCTACTGGGGCTGGATAGCTAAGGACCAAACCTCTGCCTCAGGTCAAATCCAGGCTTATTTATTTGATAGCTTTATGACCCTGGGCAACTTCCCTAGCCCCCTGAAGCCTTAGCTTTCTCAGTTAGCAGAAGACAGAAATATAAGTACTGCCATTTGTAGGGTTGTTGTGAGGATTACTAAGTGTTGGTTAAATGTTAACTACTGTTATTTATTATTATTATGGACAGCCCCATTATTATTTAAGCAAAGGAAATTCAGCACTTCAGGTTTTCCTTCTGAAATATACCTGAACGTGTCTGAATTCATGGTTCTATAACATACAGACGGAAAAGGAGAGGTTATCCTTATGTTTATAAGTAGGAACCAATAAGAAATGAGTTGGGAGAGTGAAATAGCTACTTTTAGTGATCACATTGCAAATCAAATTGATCTACCTAGCTAAAGTCTAAATTGATAATTTATTTACACTTGAGCTGCTCAAATATTATAGTATTAATCTTGTGGGTTTTTTTCCCTCAGAAAAACCCGAAGAGAATCTTTTTCTTGTTCATAAGGCTATCACAGATCTTTCTCTCCAAGAAACAAGTGTTGATGAAATGACATTCAGAGAAGGTGAGAGGAACTTCCATTTTGTACACAGATATTGTCTGACTGAATATGGATGGCAGTTTTTGCATGGGATGTTTTGTGAATGTGATGTCGAAAAAGCAATCCAGGCAATGCCTTCAAAAACTCAAAGCTGCTATAGGCAGATAAGGGAGTAGTCCTGATTATCTGTGGGTTTCACCTTAAAAAGTATTCCAGAAGCATCAAGACTGAGACTGCATGGATTGGTATAACTGATTGACGTGTCTTCACCTGACAAAATGATATTAGTCTCTTAATAAGTTAGTCCACTAAATCAATTCTTTTGTAAGATTTATTTAGTGTCTCTAAATCTGTGTCAGGCACCTTGTGAAATGTGAATGTTTTACCTAAAAGCTTACCACATTGACATACATTTTAAAGTAATATTATAAATTTATTTGATCTATAGAAAAATTCTAGGCCTCTGTGTAAGCAGAAAATGGTTATCTAATTCTTGTTAAAGAAATCTCCCAGGTGATTAAGCTCATTTTAATTGTGTTCTTTCAGAAAATGAGAGAATAAAAAGAACACTGATTTTTAAGTGACTTATATTTCAAATAAACTCAAGAGACTAAGAAGAACAAAATCTTTTAGATTTTACCTCTAAGAAGATACCTACGTTGAAGCAATTTCTAAATCAGGTGCAGGATAAACACATATTAATTGATCACTCATTTCCTCTTTTGCAACCATAAACATCTTATCTCAAAATTGAAGTCGATTCATTAGACCTTGAGCAATTTAGCTTAGTTAGGACCTTAATAGGCAAAAATGGAAGAGATTATTATTTTTTTAATATTAGAACATCACATAAAACAGTAGATGCCAAGGAAGACAAGGATGTAATTGGCAGTTTCTTGGGTTTGTCCACTTTGCTTGGACACCTCCCAGACTATCTGCTGTCCCTATGTAGTGGTGGAACAACCACTATTGTAATAATGTAGTAAAGAACAACCATTATTAAGCTTTTACATTATCACAGGTAATTTATAAAACTTAAGCTTTAAGCCCCGTGAAATGAACTAAATAACTTCTCTCCCCTAATCTTTCTGTTTCCAATGTAGCAAGTTCTCACAGGCAGTGCATCTAGAGAACTTTCCAAAAAAATTTTTAAATTTATATATTTATTTGGGAGAGAGAGAGAGAGCACCCAGGCAATGGAGAGGGGCAGAGGGAGAGGGAGAGAGAGTCTCAAGCAGACTCTGAGCTGAGCATGGAGCCTGACATGGGGCTTCATCTCATGACCCTGAGATCACGATCTGAGCTGAAACCAGGAGACTGACACTTAATGAATTGCACCACCCACGTGCCCCAAGACCCTTTCAAATATCTGATCAGAGAGTCCACTGGAGACAACAGTTTGCTAGGATCTTTCATTTTATCAAATAGAGAATCAAAGCAGGCTGGATTTTTTAAGTAGATGGTGTCAGGGTGAATTTTTCCCTGAATGAATCCTTTTGTGTTTGGTGGAACATATGTTTTCCCTGTAAGGCACATGTTGGTATCTTCAGTTTTCACAATGACAAACAGCTATAAAGTCTCCAAAGAGAATACTCCTGGGTTGAAAAATAGCAAGATGCTAAAAATATTGAGGAAAAACTATAATTTAAATTCAAGAAGTAATTTCATGCATGACAGCTCCATGCCTGAGTCATGGTGTGAGCAAAAAATCAGCTTCTTTGGTTCTTATGGAAAAGAAGACAATAAAAGAAAGTTTAAGATTATAGCAAACATGCTAATGTATATTTATTTATAATGTAAAGAACATTGACTGGGCACCAACAACCTGATAGGAACTGTGTACAACCAGTTAGGAATGATAATCCATCTTCACTTCTATCTCTTTTTGTAAGTTTACATCTGATTCCTGTAGTTGGGAAAACAAAAAAATGAAAAGAGCATGAAAAATCTTGACTGGTAATGGACTTGTAAAAATTTTTCAGTGAAGGTAGAAAGCTGTGGCGGGGAAAGGCAAAGAGGAACATTGCCTCTCACTTTATTTAAAGACTCTTGTGGTGTTGAAAGGGAATAGTGAACGGAAGCCTGACAAAGCACACAATCTAGACAGTATTTTAAAGTCACGCATAGACTGAAGCTTCTCACAGAAGTCCTTTTAGAGGTGAAAGCCCAGAGAACAGCCTCCACTCTAATTCTTTTGAGCATGCTCAATAAATATTGTTAAGGATATGCTGATGTGATCTGTTTGAAAAGTGAAATTTGACATGAATTAAGCCTTGTAAAAGTCACTATATGGTACCAAACAACTTGAGTTAATTAGTTGTTATTAGGGATATGTCTAACATGACAGGCTAATCTAGCACTGTATAGAGATGACCACAACATGGTTTTAAAGCTTGGCTCTCTAGAAATCAATGGCAGATCTTAGATGACATTGTGTGTGCTTTGGTGGGCTTGGTGTCACTGTTAGCCCAGCATATGACTCCTGACCATCCATGGCCCCCTGCTCCTCCTTCCACAACAGGAACTTTAGCACAACTCTGAGAAGCATGGTGGCAAATACTGAATGTGCTACTCTGAGCGTGCCCAGATGTGGGAAGTCATTGTTTTTACTACCTGAAGAAAGCCTTTTTTCTCCTGTGAGATATTTTTCTAATTTTCCTTGGGGAATATGTGTGTGTGTATGCGTGTGTGTGTAAGAGATAGGTCCAAATATTTTATTTTCTATGTTCACATTTCCAGTCACTTCGGGCTAGACAGGATTTTAAAAGTCTGTCTCAGGAACACCAGTCTCACTAGATACAAAAGTCACAACAAAAAAAATGTTTCATGGTCAAATGAAGTTGAGTTGTCGACTTCTTAGAGATTCACAATATTCATTGGTATTTTAAAGACTTGCATAAATTCTGAAGCTTACTTAACTGTGTTTAATGCAGTATTTTCCAAACTAATCTGACAGTACAACCCATTTTATTGTGTAAAACATATTATTAACCCACAGAATGATATCCTATAAAGCACGTGTGGGGAAATGATTGTCCAGAAACATAATTTAAAGAATAAGAGCTGGGTATTTCAATTACCAATTGATTTTGCTACAGGACATCAATGGGAGAAGATTCCTCGGAGCATCAGTAGCCAGGAAATAAGTAGACAAAAGGAAAGGATTACTGAACAACCTCTAGAAGAGAAGGAAGAGGAGGATGGGAAGAGCAAAGCTCACCAGGCAACTGAAATGGAATGGTTGGGATTTCGGAAACCTAGTCAAGTTGATGTGTTGCATTCTAAACATGAGGAGGAGCAAGAGGTGTGGGATGAAGAAATTAATAATGATGACGATGATTGCAATGATGATGAAGATGAAGTTCGAGTAATAGAATTTAAGAAAAAAAATGAAGAGGGTTCTCAATTAAAAGAGGAAGTTGATGCAAACGAGGACTCCCCACTGAGCAGCCCCAGTTCCCAACCTGTGACACCTGAGGAGCAGCCAACCTTTGGGAAGAAGAGTGATATCTCTAGAAATGCTTATTCAAGATACAATACAATATCCTATCGGAAAATCAGGAAGGGGAACACCAAGCAGAGAATTGATGAATTCGAGTCTATGATGCACTTATAAACTAAATGGAACGAGGAAATTCTCCTGCCCACTAAAGCAAAAGCTAATTCTATTTTCCTGAGATGCATCTTTGCATGTCTTATTTGAGTCATCCCCTTTAAAGATGTGAAACCTTAATCTCTGTTTCACTGTAGAATAATATGGAAATAATCCTAGACAAAATTCAGTCTGGTAACCTCAAGTCAAAAAGCTTTAGATTCATTCGTGGGCATTTGTTTTTTAAAATTTCACTAATACAGCCTTGTGTGATAAGCACTAAACAGCAAACAGCAAGCACCCCTGGAGAATCTGGCATGATTTGGCTTTAAAAGTAGCAACACAGAAATACAGTCATCAGATGAAAGAGGACTATGAGAAATGACCTGTATCTCTTTTGGTGTCTTTCTTCCTGCACACTGAGGGTGCTAGAAAGTCTGGTATTAAACTTCTCTTTCTTTTAAACATGTTTTTATAGACACTGGCAATAAGCTGTCCAAAATGTTTTGCTTTTTCTATTATCTTCGAATAAGATTTTAAGTGGTTTTCCTTAGCCTCTAGAGTGAAAAGTCTGTACAGGCCTTCTTCCTAGGTGTTACCATTCACTGAATTTTCTCACTAGAGGGGCCGAGCAATTGTCAGTCAGGAAAATTCTGACTAAATGTTGGCTTTATGCACTCAAGATGAATAAAATCCACTGTGAGGTTGATATAAGGAGGGGCTAGAAAAATTGGTGGGCAATAGACTAAAGAGTCAGATACTTTATTTCTGTAACTGAAAATAAAATCTCGTCTAGCACAGTTAAAGTCATTACAAGTGAAAATGACAGCTTTAGCACAATTTTAAGAAAATACCCCTCTCTATTACCACACTTTCTCTTATTAACAGTATCTCAGAATAATTTTCTTTCCTTAGAAACCCAAGACAACTCTAGTCATAACTGTACTAGTTACTATGATAATGGAAATAATTATCTTAGGATATTTTCAAAGTAGAATGTGAGCATGTATTTTTAGTGAGAAAGCTCTGATAGTTGTTGGGAATATATAATTTACTGGACCTCAGCCCAAATCAAGATGCTTAAAATTGTGCCTATGGAGCTTCACTCAAGCCAGTGTGTCAAATAATGTATTAAATATTTATGAAAAGGGAGAATCTATATTTATATTCTTAGATAGTTTCATAATTTTTCATTTCAGGCTCCCATATATATCACCCTGAACTTTCTGTCACCACAGATAAAGATATTTTTGGCCCTGCAAATAAAAAGACAATTCCTTATTGTCTGAATGTAATACAGTCTTCATTGTACTATTCAACCCTTTGTTTATTTCTTTTTCACTTTGTGAAAATACCCAGATTAGGCCTTCTTAGATTATTGCTTATTTATGTGTAACAAATCCCACACATTCTAATGGAAATTTCTTTAATTCTCCCTGGTAATATAATATATTTCCATGGTATCATATACTATTATTTACTGTTTACAAGACTCAATTTTGAATTCAAGATTGAAGAGGTTCTTTTATCCTTTCAAACAGATATTTTGCAACCTGATCATGTAAAAGTCTGTTGCTCTTCATCTGTAGAACCTATAGATTTCCTTCTTGATAATGCAAGTTTTCAGAAGGAAGCCAGGGAAATCAGGTGTTTATTGGTAAATTTAGGTAAAAGATTGGTGCACTCAGACAATTTCCTATTTATTTAGATACTCTGTTCCACCTGGACAACCTATTTTCTTTTCTGGATTACTGATGACCCCTACAATTTTCTACTTAGCTTCAAAGCACGGTATTTTATTATCCATCATGGAAGAGGAGCATATCGTTAACCTACCATCAACAGAACCTCTATTTCTAATTGTTCCAGCAGAAGTGTTGAATTCCTGCAGAATTTGAGTGAGCTGGGTGGTCTATGGTGTGACATGGCCAAGCAACTGGATCTTATGGGGATCCAACACATAGTAACCCTGGCCTTTTTAGCTTTGTGCTCTTACCATATAATTAAGCAAACATGAAAGATTTTGTCAACAAAGACTTTATCAGGGTATGTTCAATGAGCAAATGCTCAGTGCTTATGGGTGAGGCAGTGTAGCTACAAAAGAGCATGGAAACTACTCTTTGACATTAATGCCCATTGCCCTGTGCTGCCATCTTACACTAAGGCCACAGAGTTAAGTGATCATAAGTAACATTGATGGGGTTAGGTGACTATTTAATTCTTTATAACCTAGGAAAGGCAAGGGTATGGTTCTGATTTCAGGAGGGATATTTAACATATTAGACACTCTTACAAGACAAGGTAGAACACAAATTGGTAACTATACTGGAAGATTTACTGCTTTTGTGATTCAAGGTTCAGGGGTGGATGGAAGAAGGACTCTGGTACCCGTTAGGAGGGAAAATTGATTTCTGTGAGAATGCTGCTATTTCTTACATGACTTAATTTTTCTTAGTTTTGGGGTGAATAGGAATTAATAAAAGCTCTATTTGTCAATATAAAATTTACCTTTTATATAATGCTACACTGGAAAACGTGGAATATGTCAGACTCTGTTATCTGTCTACAATTTAAATAAAGAACTGCTATGTCTGACTTGCTCTCAATAAAAGTTTGTGTCCCTGTTTTTGGTGTCTAGAATTTTTTTTCTTTCGCTGCCCTTTAAAATTTAGGAAGAACGCTTGCATATCAGCAGCTATTAAAGACCATTAAGAAATGCTGCTTTAGAAATCAAGAGAACCCCTTATTTAAGTTCAAAAAGCATTATTTCAAAAAGGTCTTAAAATGATTGTGTACAGAATTGCAAAAAAAATATCTGGTAGTTGGTATGTAATGTTCATGAAAAATTTGTATTATTTTTATAGGAACTGAGCTCTTGTTTTAGATACACCTTAACTCCAACAACTTGAAAAACATATATATATATCTTTATAGCCATCAAGGTAATACATTTAAACCATGCTGACACTTTTATAGTCACTGTTTCTGCATATTTACATGGGATAGTACTTTTGGCACATTTTCAAATGAAGAAAGGACATTTAATTTTTCAAAGTGATAGGAAAAACATTTAAAATAAGTAATAATAGAGAATTATGGCAAAAGATAAAGCACCAGAGTATCATAAAGAAGAAATATGTTTGACCATATGAGAAAGGCAACTACTCTTAAAGGCTTAACATTCATTGCTCTATAAAAACAAGAGGGCTATAAAAAGTAATATCAGAAGTTATAGCAAACATTTGCCAATATTAAAATATCAGACAGTAACAAAATAAATATGAATACCAAAATGTGTATACAGCTCATGAGGAACATGAGGTGACTAAGCTATACAATCAACATAAACACAATGACATGGGTAGTAATCAACAGCAGAAATCACCCAACAGATACAAGGCAAACTACAAAATCAAAGGACAATACCTGGTAATCAACTGACAGTGTGGGACAGTCTTGGAAATGAATTTGGAAAGTAATCTGAATTTTTAGGTAGCGACTTAAAATTACATATTTGATTCCTTCTTTATAATAACTTCAGTTAGTAGAGGCTGAAAAATTGGGTACTTCAAAATGTTCAAATTAACTCCAAATTCCTTTATATTCCATTGTTTCAATCTTGTTCTCCCATTAACAGAAGTTTTTAGGTAATCAATGAGAAAATTCACTAATTTGACCTTTGCCTTCTCTTATTTTTCTGTCCATCTCTGGTAGCTAATATGTGTAAAACTAGCAACATCTGGGCAGCTGTTTGAAGGAGGAGAATTAAGGCATGTGCATAATCCAAAATGAACAACAAGCATCTTGATAATTTAGAATTTGGTTACTCCCTTCCAGTATGGAAAATGATACCCAGAGTGAAAGTCCACTGGAGATACTTTTGTCCAGAAGGCCAGATGCAAAATGGTACACTTAAAAGAATTAAAAATATCCAAAAACATTCATAGTTTTCTTTATATTTATAAGCAGGAATTCTTGGTCTTATTTTCTCCCACTTCAAAGCATAAAATATAGAGACTCATTATATATATATACACACACACACACACACACATATGCATATGTGAATATGTGAATATATACACATATTTATCTATATGGATATATATGTATGTATACATATATATTTACAAAAATCGATGTTTTTGGTCAAGCAAAGATAATCTAGGCCCTCAAAAAATTAGTTTTTATATCTAATATAAAGGTTTTATTTATATAGATATTTATGACTAATATCCTTGAACTGGTAAATACCAACCAATCAATAATAAAATAGAAAGCCCCTGTTTTCAAAGATATTATTTGTTACTTATTTAATGGCAACTGTCATCATCAGAAACTCACCATATTAGAAGTTGCTCTATTTGTTGAAAAATGAGAACTTTCCTGTATGTTTTTGCAAAGCAATGATTCACATAAACTTGCAAAGAGACCCTATTGGGATGGTAACTACTAGTTGACCTATTAGGTTGAAAACAGAGGCATTGAATCTGCTTATTGTGATGGGATTTTTTTTTCCTTTCTGTTAGGTGCCAATACCTACCTGAAATACCATCCATTAAACCTCATCAGGAGTATTTAATACTTTACATAGCTTACCCAAACTTTTCCATGGAATGGCTATTTGCCAAAAATAAATATTTTGTCTATTAGCTTTGGTTAGTGTTCCTTTCCTCATTTCAAGGCACTTGGCTCATAGCAATTTTTGAATAACCTACACAAAAGTTGTAAAAGCACTATGGTGACAATCTACACAATGAAGTAAAAGTTACAGCCTTTAGTTTGTATTTTAAATTAAAGGACTCTTCAATGTTTTACTTCCCACCTCTGTTGAAATTGGGCAATCTGTCGGCTTTGATTAATGGTTGGGGGAAGAAAGAGTTGGCAGTATTATTTACAGGGAAGCAATTTCTCTATGTCTGCTTCTCCTTCTCATATTTATTATAGGAAATGGAAAAGAATATGTCCCGCATGAAGTCAAGGAGATAGACAACTGCAAAGCAGGTGGGGATAGCTAACCTTAAGCCTACATTTCAGTTAAAGGAAAAGGTGCAGCCTCTATATCACAGCCTAGGGAGATCTAAGACATTTGCTTTCACAATGAAGGGATTTTAATTAAGCCCACACAAGTTGACTGCCCTTCTTAAAGAAAAAAACAAACAAACAAATCATAGCAACATGTTGTTGTCAAAGAGACTCTTTTCTTCCTCTTCTTCTTTTTTTTTCAGCCACATAGAATGAAAACCAGATTTCAATCTCTTACTAGTGGGATGATCTTAGATAATACCTCTCAGCCATCCTCTTTGCATAATGAGGAGAGTAAGACCTAATTCACTGAGTTGTGTACAACAGTGAGATGGGGTACAGTCGGTGCCTAGCACATGGTAGGTACTCAAAGATAATCAGTTCTCATCTGTTTTCCCTTTATTCCCTGTAAATTCCTTGTTTGTATCAAAGATACTGGAATCTTCATCTGAGGAGTAGTTTCTTTTCTGTGTTTGAACATGGAAGTTAAAGTTGTTAAAACAAATAAAGATGGTACTATCTGGCCAGCCTCAACCCCACTCTCTTGCATGAGAACCCCTTGAAAATCATCCTAAACCATTCATAAATTCAAGGTTGACTGGAGAATTTGAATTCCTGTACACTATAACTGGTATCTTTGCTCCTTTACAATCCCTAAGGCAATACTATAAGCAAGGTGTTTTCAGATCTAAAAGAATTTTCCAAATTAGTTGTGGAAAACTAACAATATGATTATGGCATATGGTGGTTTTGGGCCCTGTGAATGACAGCTGATTGAATGTCAGCAAGCGGAATTGAGCAAATTTGATGCTGGTGATAAAACATGGTTGTACCAACAACAGCTGTGTCATCCTTCAGGGAGAAGCTCTGGGTAACTGTTGAAAAAGAGAAGGGAACTGTGCAAACCAAAAGTTCAGAAGCACTCAGATGGTCTGGTAAGTTAGTTTTTGATCAAATAAGTCCTGTAAAATATCAAAACTATGCTTGTGTTTAAAGTAACAAAATGTATAGACACTTCTCTAAGAGAAGTCAATGACTCAAGCCAACCCAAGGAAAACTCTGAAGTCTCTCCATAACATAGCCTCCTACTGAAGAATTTAGGGTTGAATAGGACCCTAATGTGTCCCACTCAGGGGTTTCTCACTAGAAGTGCCAGAGGCCTAGTAGCATTTACACCTTTATTACAGTCTTCTGAAAACAAAATATAGAGGGGTAATGCTTTAGAAAGTGTTGGTAGTGGCTGCACCAGCTTGCATTCCCACCAACTGTGTAGGAGGGTTCCCCTTTCTCCGCATCCCCGCCAACATCTGTCATTTCCTGACTTGTTCATTTTAGCCATTCTGATTGGTGTGAGGTGGTATCTCATTGATGTTTTGATTTGGATTTCCCTGATGCCGAGCGATGTTGAGCACTTTTTCATGTGTCTGTTGGCCATTTGGATGTCTTCTTTGCAAAAATGTCTGTTCATGTCTTTTGCCCATTTCTTGATTGGATCATTTGTTCTTTGGGTGTTGAGTTTCATAAGTTCTTTATAGGTTTTGGATACTAGCCCTTTATCTGATCTGTCATTTGCAAATATCTTCACCCATTCTGTCAGCTGTCTTTTGGTTTTGTTGACTGTTTCTTTTGCTGTGCAAAAGCTTTCAATCTTGATGAAGTCCCAATAGTTCATTTTTGCCCTTGCTTTCCTTGCCTTTGGCGATGTTTCTAGGAAGAAGTTGCTGCGGCTGAGGTCGAAGAGGTTGCTGCCTGTGTTCTCCTTTAGGATTTTGATGGACTCCTGTCTCACATTGAGGTCTTTCAACCATTTTGAGTCTATTTTTGTGTGTGGTGTAAGGAAATGGTCCAGTTTCATTGGGGGGGTGGGGGATGGGTTAGCCTGGTGATGGGTATTAAAGAGGGCACGTATTAAATGGAGCACTGGGTGTATACGCAAACAATGAATCATGGAACACTACATCAAAAACTAATGATGTAATGTATGGTGATTAACATAACATAATAAAAAAACATAAAAATAATAAAAATAGAAAAATAAAAAAGGAAGTAATTAAAAAATAAAAATAAAAAGTGTTGGTAGGAGATTTCCTAATTAGTCAATACTCTGCAGTTTAGGCCTATAAAAAGATTTCCAATTAATGATTAGTTCCTTGCATCTTAGAGTAGTTGAGTAAATACATGGTAGAAGCTCTTTTTAAAATTCTTTCCAAGAACAAACATGTCATGTATGAAAACAATCCTTTGCTATATCGACAATATAGTTTCCAGTAAAGCTTTTTCTTATGTCAAGGTGAAGTCAGGAAGATCATACACTGAACAGAATGTAGAAGATTTTTGTGAAAAACATTCAAATTTCTTTCACTTGTATGTCCAAAGGTAAGTGTTTCCAAACCATAATTGTCTTTTTCTGAATAGACTTGATGTGTTTTGTGGAAACTGTTTTCGAATAAGAAAAGTCTTCAGACTGGGGGCAAAAAAACCTTTCAACATTTTTGCAGTTACACAAAGAATTGCACGAGGCACTCAGCATATTCAGTTTGGTCAGCAATTCAGCTAGTCCTTTGGCAACTGACTTGTGTTTTATCCCCCATATGGCTCTGTTTTGAAAAGAATTATCTCATTTTCTAGTCATTCTCTTATCTCATCTGCAATATCAATTATCTGACTAAAACCTCTTAAATATGATGCAAATAGGCAGAACTGTTTCTCTTCTGAGTCATAGCTCTGCTTTTGTGCAATTAATTGGGAGATAAAATTAAATTTGAAATAGGAAGTCAGAACTAAAGATGCCCAGTTTAACCATCAGCTCAACTGAACAAAGCTTTGTTTTTCTATTAACAAGCATATAGCATGGTTTTCCTCTGAAGAGACCCAACGCCAGCAAAAAGGTTTATGTCTCTCTTTCTTAAGAATGCTGTGAAACAGATTTGTTTAGGTCCGTGGCCTGGGGCAGTGGATTGAGCCCTGTCTCTGGAGATCCAAATTTGAATCCTCATCTCTCACTAACTGCTGTGGGACTCTTAGACAGGTAATATGTTTTCCGGGCATCAATTTGCCTACCAAAAATCAATACAAAGGATGTTAGGATTTCTAGAATCTCTTCTGGTATGCCTAAATACTGACATACGTAAGGTTAGGAATTCAGTGTGGATTGAAGAACTATTGGAATTTTCCCCAAATTTATCAGTGTTATCATTAGGCCCACATCCACGGCCTTAGCTCCCACACCCACCCCACAGAGGTGCCAGGTTCCTTTTCTTTTCTGGCCAAGTCTAGGTCAATTTTTTTCTTAACTCTCTTCCAGAGGGTTGCTTACCTCTTTCTCTTCCCCTTTCATTATATTTACTTCATTTTACTTCTACTTTGAACTCTTTTAGAGCTTACTTGTAGCTTACTTCATCCCTGTGAATGCTGTTAAATCTAGTCATATTTTATATAAATCTTTAATATTTTTCAGTGCTCTATTGCTGCTTTGTTTCAGCTCCTCTTATTTGGTCTTACATTACAGTGTTATTAAGTGTATTTTTAGGGTATTTTTGGTGACTACAGTGCATTGTGACCCAGCCATTTTTTCTTTGCTTTTTTTTTTTTTTTTTTTAATATCCACCTAAGTCTAGGAAGTTACTAGCAGGACTCTTCTTTTAAAGTGTAGCTTTAAAAGCCCAAAATGAATTGAAACAATGTCTATATCTAGAACTGAATAAGCATTTGACTTCCTCACTTAAAGTTTTTTTTCCACTGACTCAGACTGGGGGAAAAAAAAATAAAAAAACATTATGTAGTCATCTAGATCAAAGTCTATTGAGGAGGAGTTGAGGACTATGATATGATACTGTTAGGTGAACAGGCATGTAGCTGGGAGGGACTTCACCAAGATGACAGCTGTGTGTTTCTGAGGCCTTTTTGCTATAGGAACTCAAGTAATTTTTTGAATTAAAAAAAAAAAGCAAATAAAAGAATAGGTTCTCATTGATTATACCTACTTGTGGGCCAAAAGAGCTGGTTATTATCAAACTCAGTCATCATGAATATCATTGTACTTCCTCAAGTACTTTTGGCTTCATTTCCTGTATTTCCTGTTACCTGTTTGATTGCATGGGGAAGTTGGCAGGCTGAGGTCCATCCAGCACAGGGCAGGAAGCATGCAATTCAAAAGGCCACCTAGAGCTGGAAATGGACTCCAGTTCAACGTTAGGTTGTTTCCCTGAGCTCACTTTTGGTTTCTCAAATATTGTGGGTTTTTAAAATCTTCTATTCAAATGCTCTTAATTTTGAAAATGTAAACTACCGTGGAGAAATACAGTCCTCACATCCACTGTCATTTTCACAGTGTCTAATGGGTTTACTAGATAAAAATATTACTTGTTCTTTAGTCTTCATAATACTTTTCAAATTTCCACTTTTGGTATTGCTTTTCTGGGTCACAAGCAGCGACTTTCAGGGTCTTCTGAAAAACATTTCCTTCTAAGCATAACAACTGATGATAGTTCCCAAAAACAATGTGATTCACCTGGAAAGAAAGGGGATTTGGGAATGAGCCACAGAATGAATTTGACCACCGAAATATAAAGAAACGAAAACTAATTAAAAAAAAGATAATTACATTTTTGATTCCTTAGGAATTCTTCTGAACTAAACTAACAATGTGAACACAGCCTTTGGACTGTATTAAACTTGTCTCCATCTCAAACTAACTTCTCTCTTCTTAAAGCTACAAGGCTTTTAAGACTTTTACAACTTCCTCAGGGAGGAAGCAAAAGATTTATTTTCTGATGATGGGTCTGATAACTATATTGTTTAGAGGAAATTATTCCATATGCATATACTATATTTGATGGATGATGGCTTTCTAATTGATGGTGATCATGAAAAAACAGCCATCACAAAAAGTGAGTCAGTTAATTTTTTAATTAAGTTTATACCTTAGAATGCAAACTTGGGATACAAAGTGCTAGAAATGATGTATTTATTTATAAGTTACCCATCGTAATATCTGATAGTATGTAATGCCTGATGTCCAGAAAATCCAGATGTAATTAGAAAAAAGTCAAAGGTATTTCAGAGGAGTTCTATTTACTGAATATCCTAGAAATAATAGCTTGCCCATGGCTTTATAATTTTTTTCACCTATTAATCCTCTCATTTTTTCCCATGACTATGACAAAGATAATCTTAATTATATGTATATTGTTTTGAAATATTTAAAAAAATATACCAAATAGGGGTGACTTCATAATAGTTTATTTTAAAGATGTTCCTACAAAACCATTGTCATCCTTGTAGGGCTTTGGAAATATAATGTTTGAGTATGCTCAAGGTTTTGTAAAGGAGTTGGCCTTGAGCAAAATCATCCTGGATTATCTACAACATTCTGCCAGTGGATTGTAAAGAGGTAATTGAATAACTCGTCCCCAACCTAAGGACACTTGATGAAGAGACCAGTGGTGGAGGGTCATTCCATGTCACAGTACCTAGGAGCTACCTATGAAACAATTTCCTCTTAGGTATCTATAATCCACAGCATTTGGGGTGGGCTGGCCTAGAGAATATCTTTTAAATGCAGATTAGAAATGTATAATTTTAACAATTCATTGGTATTCAGGATCAAACTCACTGCTACCCTATTTCCTTCTATGAAGCTCTCGATTCCTAATGCTAAAGGGGGAGACATCTTCCTGTTATTCAGTCTTTTTCTCCATTTCTTTTTTAAAGACTTAACAAGCTTTGGATGACTCAGGAGGTTTAGTATGAAAATTACCAAAATACTGAAAAAATAAGGAATACTATTGTCAACATATTAATCTCCATGACATCTAGCAGCATGGAAAGGGGAACTTAAGGTAGAAGGCAGCAGTGTGACATGCTACAAATTCATAGGCACTAACAGGATCGGGAAACATCGAATTTTTGCCATTTTAATTAAATTACTCTCTTTACAAACTGGCTTACCATTTATAGGGACCAAAATTAAGCCTATATAAAAATCAGCTAATGAAGCCTTAAGTTCTCAATGGGGCCAACACAGTTTATAAATAAGACATATGTGATTTAAGGGCTGCTTACTCCTAAATATTTTCTCACTAGTGTGAATTTTTTTTCTGGTAACAGATTCATTTCTGGAGATGAAAAATGTGTTCTCATTCTCATCCTTTCTCACCTCTGGCCCCACCTCCAGCTTTCTTTGGCATAAGGTCAAGGAAGCAGAAGGTAATATCTGATAGATGTTTATGGATTTTTCCAACACTATGCAACATAAAATTAGTAACTGGTACACTAGTAATTCCTAATTTTTCTAAATAACTCAATTTTAGTCATTATCACTAAAGAGAAAAAAAATGCCCAGAAGAAATCAAAATATAACAGAGAAGATTGAAAGAGAGGAAGATTGGGAACTATGTTGCTCAAGCCCTGATTTTGACCCCAAGTAGGAAGAAAAATGCCATGAAGGGAGTAGTCACTGGTTGTGAAATCAAAAGAAATGGAGGCACTTCAAGGGCAGGGAGGAGTGCTTACTTTGGGGACAACCCTGAGCAAAATGATGGTCTTCATATACCCAGTGCATTTTGTGGATTTGGTGATTACTTGTTAGTGAGATAATAGAAAATTTAAGAAGGTTGGCCTGAAATTATTTTTATCACTCCAAGATCTTACACCAAAACTTATGACTTTGTATCTTGTTAAAATAGAATTGGGAAAACCTATCAGGACTTTGAGAGTAAATAGGATATAGCAGGTGTAGTCTGATAAATATTAACAACTGGACCTCTAGAAAAACATCCCTGGATTAGGAGCATGGGTTTACAGAAATCCTCCCATAATGGCTGGTTTCAAGCTACCCGGGTGATGTCACTGAATGTGATGTCGGCAGGTGCACGCAGCACACTGTCAGCTCCTACAAGCAGCGGGGAGCTGCTTCTATCACCTGTTAAGGTCCAGGTCTCTGGCAACGAGGGGGGGGTGTGTGTGAGAAAAAGTCTCCCTTTATGGAAAGAAGGCAGAATGCTGAAAAGCAGAGTCATACTAAAGTGCAAGGCTTGTAGGAAGCATACTGCTTCTCTCTTTCCCCGTATACTCTCCCTAAGGGCTTCTCTGGTAACCAGTGAGAACAAGTTCTAGCCTATAAGCATGATTTTTGGCATTGTTAGTTGACTGAAGCAAATGACTTAAAGAAACAAAGATGCTGATAGCCATATAACCAAAGAAATGGGTGGCTTATATTTAAAATAACAGATTTGAAATAAATTTTGTGAAAGAAAAAAAGGACTTGACAATTTGCAAAACTATCCATTTATCTCTCTGTTTGAACTATTACACTGCCTCTTTTGCCACAGACAAATTGAAAGCTTCTGATTGAAGACGTGGACAATGAGAGTTTTATGTCCCATTTAACTGGAAGTTGGATTTGAGATAAAGAAGAGGTACACATATTTTGCTTACCAGTTCTGGATGAAAGACTGATGTTGATTTATGCAGCCATCTTAGCACTTTGTTTCTGTTATCGCAAGGGTGCAGCCTCAGAGCCCCCATATCAGGGACGGGAGCTAAGCACCATTCTCCATGTTTAATAAGTCTTAGCCAGGTGTAATTAAATTGTTGAAGCTGTCGGGAAATGAACAAGGAGAAGGTCACCAGGCAGCAAACACAGGTAGGGGCTTTGCCGAACATTTTCGTTAGCAATGGTCAAGGATATAGGCACTTTGATCAAATGTTTTGTACCCAAATCCCGGTATTGCCACTCTCAATTCTGACAGCATGGGTATATTATTACCATATCTAATTTCATTTTTATCATTTTTTAAGTTGGATAGCAATAGGGTGTATCTCAGAGAGTTGAGGTAATGACTGTTAAGTGTTTAGCACACAGTAAGCCCTCAATAAATGTGAGTTGCAGTAATAAAAATTATTGAGTACGGTTAGTATATGTCTACAAATAGAGGTCATTTCAGGTGTTCTGAATCCCAGACAAGCCTGGTGCCTGAAGTAGTGGAACATTCAAACCATCCATAGCCATTAGGGCTATAAGAAGATCCAAATCACAGTCTTAAATTACTTTGGTGGAAATTATTATTCTTCTTTGTTTAAGACTATCTAGATCTAGAGGCATTGTAGGAAAGGTTAAAAAAATCTTTCTTAAGGCTAAAAAACGTTTCTATTGTAAGAAAGGTTAAAACTCTTTCTATGCTGATAGCCAAAAGAGTCATCAGGTTCTGCTCTACCAGCATCCCCTAGTTCATAAGAACTACTCTTGGAGAAGTCCAGTTTTGGGGAGTTGCCAAAGTCTAAATCAGGTAATGGAACCATGTTTTCAGTTTTTATAAGAATTTTATCCAGTTATTTACACCCTAGTACTATCTGCCTGGTCAATTTATTCTAAGTCTGTGGGTCTGTGGGAAGTTTGTTGTTTTGCACCAATGTGAACATAAAAAAAAATAGACTGCTGGTAAAATTTATCTAAATGCTTTTACCTACTGAATCATTTGTAATGTAATTGAGATTTAACTTAGATTATCAAGTATGTCATTGAGTTAGACCTCACCACTCAAAGGGTAGGCTCTGGCCCAACATCAGCATCCACCTGGGAGCTAGTTGGAACAGCTGAATCTCAGCCTCTTGAACCTCTTGAATCAGAAATGAACCTCTTGAATCAGAAATCTGTATTGTAACAAACTTTCCAGGTGATTTGTGTGCACATTAAAATTTGAGAAGCATGGTCTTATGTCATAATATAAGGAAGTTATGTGGCTACTAAGAGAAGCTAGACATTACCTTTAAAAGGGACATCTCAGCTGGCTGAAAGTTAATAGCTAAGGAGACTTTTTAGGTAAAGTGAAGGATAAGGCTTGGTGGTTGAATCCTCGGGCTTTATTCCTTTTGAGCTTTTTTTGGATGAATGCTATAAACTGGCTTGGTATTAAGCTTCGTTAATTCTGCCAAAATAAGTTACCTTCCTCCAAGTCCCTTTACTCTTTATTATTCAAACAAACTACAAGCTTAAAATGAGTAACAAGACAAGGGAGACGGGGTTTGTGGAGAGCAGGGGCTGCATATTCATACTTTTGCCTCCCAGCACCCCCTTGAGAAACTCAGCGGTTATCCAGACCACAACTTGGGTCTTCAGATAAAATACTGGTTAATCAGGCACAGAAAAGCACGAGAAGAATGAGCCTTGAAGGGCTGAATGAAATAATACTTTACTTTCATATAATTTGGACTACTTGTAGTTTTATTTTGTAATTTATGACTTTATTTCCTCTTTGAATTGTTAATATGAGTTGTATCTTTCAAATGATTTTTGACATTTTTCTTGTCCCTCTGCCTCCTTTCTTTCCTAATTAAGAGTTCCCTCAGCCTCAAGTTTACAATCCATAGCTGAATTATAGCAACAGAGAGGACAAAAGTATCTTTTCAGTTTTGAATTAAGAGGTAGAGAGGAGATGTGCTCAGAAATAGAAGCAATATCTCTAAGTCAAAGCAAACAGGTAAGCCGAGGGAAGCCTAGATTCTCATCACAAAATAATTTCTTTACCAAAGAGTGATCTACAACTTGAGGATGCTGAGTTTTACTCATGGATTGATGTTTTTATGAGTTTTATTTGGCATTGAAACCAATAATATCTGCACAGAATGAGAATTGGTGGGGAACATTTGCTGAAGAGGGAGGTGCCATCACTCAGAACTCACCTCCAGCTCCGCAGAGCCCCTGCTCTGTTCTCCCTGGCCCTCCTTCCTCCCCTAACCATTGTGCTCTGAGTTTGTCAGAGATTTGCTAAAGGGTTTTCCACCATGGATCATGGATTATGTAATTTGCATTACTCCCTCAATATGTAGGAGAATGGGGAAGAGGGGACTGAATCAGAATAAAATGTCTCCCTTAGATTATTTAAAAATATGCTCTGCCTTTATTTCCTTTATTTTTTCATCTTTAGATGTAATTTTTTTCACATTTTTGTCTTTATTATCATAACAGTGAACATCTGCAGAGCACTGAGTGTTAAATATTGTTCTACATGCTTCATCTGTATGACATAATTTGATCCTCAAACCTGATTTAGGGGTAGGTGCTGTTATAACTACTATTTACCTAAAGGTTAAAGGATTTGCAAAGGTAACACACTTGAAAGTGACAGAGCCAGAACTGGGTCCCTGGTAGGTGGACTTCAGTACTCATAGATTTACTCCCTTGGTCACTAACTTTACATTTAGCGGCAGGCTGTCTTAACAGCAACCTTACGATCATGTAAAAATTTACACATTAATTATTGTTTGTACAGCAAAAATAAATTTTTCAAGTGAGTGGTAAATGTGCACTTATCAGGTATACTTGCTCCATCTATCAACCTTGTCTATGATGAGAGAGGAAACCCAGCCCAGCGTACCTTGCTGCTCGCATCACAGTCTTCCAAAGTGGCTATGGTGTTTTCAATGGAAATGCATTTGCCCAAGGCCACATTAATAAGCTAGGGAACAAAATATAAAATATGCATTAAGAAAAAAATATTTTAAAGTAGAACAAGACATTCAGAAAGCACAGACTATAAAACTATAATAAGGTTAAAAGATAGTTAAGTTGATAGCTTAGCATTACTTAGCACTATACGGTTTTATTGGTTGCTATCTCTAACAGAGACATAATGTAATCTTGCTAAAGTACAGCTTCAATCTGTCAATTTAGGCCTATGATTCAGCCACAGAGCCAACAAACAGAAGCTTTTAATTAACCCTTGCCTGGAATGCTGAATAGGGAATAAGCAAAAGGTAGCATGAAAAGTAGTTATTTTCTTGTCTCAAGTTTTTCTGATGCATACATTAAAAGTCAATGCATAGACTTGCAATTTAATCAAACCAACAGTTACAGGCTCTGTTCCCTGGCTGACCCCTTCAAGCTATTTCACTGCTTAGGCACTGAATCATAGATAAATTGAGTCCTTCAAAGAACAGCAGATTCCAGCTGATTCTCTGTCAGAATCTTCCTAATGACTCAGGCAAGCTACAATTCATCACAGGAAAGTCATGAAAGCTAATACAGAGCCAAACTTAAAGGCACTATCTGGCAGGCCCCCAGGTTTTTAATGGATTTGCAGGGTCAAATATGGAGGCAGCTTTCTATAGGTCACCATTTAATGCAGAAAAATGTTGATTCCCTTGCCCCCTTTGACATCTTGGGCAAGGCTAACGAGCTGGTGAGTTAATAGTGCAATTTAGACTTCTTAGATTCCTAGAAGAGCTGTGTAGAGTCAAGTCTACACTCAGGAAAGCCTTCTGAGCTGGGAGGTTGTGAAGTCTTTGTTGGCAAGGTCACTATTTATGCCCCATCCTGTTCTGTGGTGCCCAACACAGAGCTCTAACTCTGGGGTATTGTAAGATACAGCTGTGTAGCTCAGAGCTGTAAGCCTTCATAACAAGGTGCTCACTTTTACATGCATAGCTTAGCTTGCAAGAAAGTCAGGGGCATCTTCAGGGACCAGAAAATGAAACAAAACAAAGCCCTTCAGCAAGTGGGAAAATTGCAAATGCTGGTAGGCAAGGGACCAACATTGTAAGAACAGGAGAAAAAATAAGAGTGAGCGAGAGAGTTGGAACTGCAGTCTTCCACATAAAGATGGACGACTAAAAAATTAGACCCTCAGTAGAACAATGTCCCAGGAAAAACAATCTACCCTGTAGGTAGCACAGGGAGACAACAGGGAAACTAGAGTCTCCCTTGGGAATCTGAACCTTACATGGACCTTCATTTGGGTTTGAGATGCAAGTTTATACTACTTCCATTGGATAGGAACTTTGACAGACATAAAAATAGTACCAGGTTGAGGGCGTCTGGGTGGCTCAGTTGGTTAAGCGCCTGCCTTTGACTCAGGTCATGATCCCAGGGTCTTGGGATCCAGCCCCACAACTGCCCAATTCCAAGCCCCACAGCAAAGGGCTCATGCTCAGTGGGGAGTCTGCTTCTCCCTCTCCCCCATCCCTCTGCTCCCCTCACCCCATCCCCACCTCACTCATGCCCTCTCGTGCTCTCTCTCAAATAAATAAATAAAATCTTAGAAAAAAAATAGTACCAAGTTGGTTACTTCTGGGGTGGCTGGCAGGTAAAACAACTCTAGAAGGACAGAATTTCCATCAGAAATCTTCAAAGAAAACTCTATTCACAATGTAGAGTGACAAATGTGGGAGGAGACAATCCACCATTAGGAAATGGAGCAGTCAGGACGCACAGAAAGAATCAACTTTAGAGAAGTGATTTTATAGAAATGCATGAAAGAAGGATAATCCTGGAGATTAAAGAAAGGAAATGTGCTCCAATTGCTCTCTGGATTTTAACAGAGATAAGTATAAACTTCTGTATTTGTGGATTACTCAGAAAATATTCTGTCTTCCCACGCGTTTGGAAAACTGGCTTCAATACAGCCAAAGAGGTTGTATAGCTCCAGAACCTCGCAGAACCTCCAGTACGTTAATGTTTAGCTCTCTGCTATAAGAGGGAGTGAAGCATGAGTGTCTGCCAAATATATTTGGCCCTGGGATCCTATTTCTGGCAGCACAACTAACATTGCCCAGAGCAGTGTAGGGAACTCCTGGTTTAACCGATTTTTTTTTGTATCTATTTTGTACAGTCCCTTCTGCCAAGCATGGAAAAGCATTAGATGGAAGGAAAAAATTTTTCTTTCCCTTGCTTTCCGCTCCCCTGCTTTCTCTGAAGATTTGTTTTCCTTCCTCCCTATCAGAAATTTCTGGAGAAACTGCTTTTCTTCACATAGAAATGATTTATGAAGTCCTAAGGAGTTGTTTTTCTTTATCTTATTATGAATGGTTTTAAAAATGGAATCCTCATTTTATTTTCAAGGAATTGTATTTATGCTTTTATTGTAAACCACTTCAATCTTTTTTAAAAAATCAGGCAGTCTATACATTTTAAATTACCCATTTTGAATTATTTCACTTTCCAATTTAGGAGGTGGAGTTCCCCACAGTTCATCACAGAATTACTAAACATTGGGCTACAGGCTATTTGCTAAGCATCTAATCCAATATAAAGACACATTATTAGTGAGGTTCTTTCACTCATTAAATATTTTTGGTTCAAAAAGGTATGATATGTTCTTATAAAAAAAGAAAAGGAAACAAAAAAATCTTGCGCTGTAAATCCTAATAGGATTGAAAGAAGGGAAAATGTGGAGCAAATGACAAAAAGTTGTAGAGTTTATTTTCTTGGGACTTTTCAAAACTGTCTGTCCAAAATAATTGTCACGTTAATCTTCGTCTGAAATGTCTGGAAAAAGATCTTTTTTAAAACTGGTAATAATGCTCCCTACTGGTTATTTAAGAAGGGAACAAATGATACCTTGATTATAATTTGTCCAAGGAAAGCAACAAATAGAATTTAAAAAATCATTTAAAAATATTTTCTGCATTTTAATATATTATAGCTCAGGCATCAGCAGAAAGCTGTTACAGGAGAGCTCTTCAGAAATTTCATGGGAACTCATACACAAGTTAACCTCACAGGGGAAGCAAAAGGTAGTTTTTTAGTTCCCTCTGGTGGTTAAAGTTCAGTAATGCTCTTGCTGAGATCCTGTGTTAGGAAAAAAAATTACTATGCTGAGAATTTCTTTTTTTTCTTACTCAGGAGTTAGAATTAAAATATATATATATATATATATATATATATATATATATATATATATAAAAGTTTATTTTACAGACACATTATTTGAACAGTGTATAAATCCGGGCTATTCTTCCTAACAAGTTACCTAGAAAAAAAACACCAGGTCAAGAACTACCAGAAATAGCTGCTATTCTATTTTGACCTATAAAAACGACAATTTTATACTACATTATGTTACATACAAACAGGTCACATATATTAGTTTGTCAGTTGAATTTTTATGTTTCCTTTCTTTCATACTCTTCCAGAATCTCCCCTATATGGTCGAGGAGAATGGCTTTACTAAGTCCTTGTCATCAGGAAATTTCCCAGGCAGAGAGTGAGAGTGATTGGTTTGTAAAATTCACTTTCTAGGGAGAACTGAACAAACATGGCCTAAAACAACAGGCTTACAAGTGATGGTCAACTCTGAGAACCTCTTTTATGAAGAAAAAGAAAATTCTTAAAGAAAATGAAATAATGCCTGGAATATTTATAAATAAAAAATAAATGAGAAAACAATAAAACAGATTAAAAATATGCATGACTGGGGAAGAGCTCTAGGTCAAGGCTTGACTAATAACTTCTAAACCTACTCTATGGTAAATATCCTCATGTCTTGCCATCCTCTTCAAATTAAGCCCCACCCCCAGAATGGGTTTGAAATGGCTTTCATCCAGGTTCTCTGCTTTCTTGCTTTAGTTCTTAGCTTTGTACTCCATCCAATCTGTTTAGCTTGGTTTCTTCCCTTTTGGCACATTACATTGTGCCCTGGAATTTTTTGTCATCATTTGATGATTTCTTTTATTTTCAACCTGTGTTTGAAATCTGTAAAAATCTAATTAAATCATGTCGTCGCATTGCTTAACCTTACTCAATAACCTCCTTTTACATTTGGGGGGGGGGGAAGAAAGGAAAGAAAAGAAAGAAAGAAAGAAAGAAAGAAAGAAAGAAAGAAAGAAAGAAAGAAAGAAAGAAAGAAAGAAAGAAAGAAAGAAAGAAAGAAAGAAAGAAAGAAAGGAAGGAAGGAAGGAAGGAAGGAAGGAAGAAAGAAAGAAAGAATGAAAGAAAAGAAAGAAAGAAAGAAAGAAAGAAAAAAGAAAGAAGAAAGAAAGAAAGAAAGAAAGGAAAGAAAGAAAGAAGAAAGAAAGAAAGAAAGAAAAAAGAAAGAAGAAAGAAAGAAAGAAAGGAAAGAAAGAAAGAAAGAAAGAAAGAAAGAAAAGAAAGAAAGAAAGAAAGAAAGAAAGAAAAAAGAAAGAAGAAAGAAAGAAAGGAAAGAAAGAAAGAAAGAAAGAAGAAAGAAAGAAAGAAAGAAAGAAAGAAAGAAAGAAAAGAAAGAAAGAAAGAAAGAAAGAAAGAAAAAAGAAAGGAGAGAAAGAAAGAGGAAAGAAAGAAAGAAAGGAAGGAAGGAAGGAAGGAAGGAAGGAAGGAAGGAAGGAAGGAAGGAAGGAAAGAGAGAAAGAAAAAGGAAGGAAGGAATGAAGGAAGGAAGAAAGGAAGAAAGGATCCTTACTCTGCCTTCAAGGACCTATGTAACATGACTCTTCCTCCCTCCTCCCCTTCATTTGGTGCCATTCTTCTCTCCTTCGCACCTTGACAACATTCATTCTCCTTGGCAGTTCTTGAATGCCTGGATAGTCATCTATCTTAGAGTTTTTGCACCAAGGGAGTCCTCTGCCTAAGACTCAATCCTTTAGAGCTTGGCTGACACTTGTCTTCCAGGCCTAGGCTTCAACATCTCTTCAGGGTTGAATACTCTAGCTTAGAAGGAGTCATCACTTGTGACCAGTTCCCTAAATGAGAGCCATTCTATTTTTTATTTAAACGTTACATACTTGTACATTGTTTTCCCTACTCAACTTCAAGCTCCACAAACAGGAATCAAGTCTGCTTTATACATCACCCTATAATCCAGTTCTGAAATGCTGTCTGGCTTATCGATACCCAGTAGGTATTGGCTGAAGTAATCAATGAACATGGCTGCTTAAAAGCCTCCCTCAAGTTCACCTATATTTAACCCTTAACCGTGCTCTGTCTCATCTGCACTCATACTTAGTATTTACATATAATGTAATTCTTCATTCTTTTCCACACATTTTCAAGGGTTTTTAAACTTTATTTTTACGGAGTCAGAATGTAATTGCTGCTTGAACTTACCACACCATTAGCCCTCACAATGGGAGCCTTTAGATCAGGAAAAACATTCTCCAAGTACCATTTGAAACCTTTGCATTTTAGTTTCTTTCGAAGTTCCTGTTGTTCGGTGAGGTTTCCAACATCTAACCCTTGGTCTATGAGGTGGTCCCCATGGCCATAGAATAGCTCCTTGTACTCATCAAGCCAGACCTCAGCAACCCGCACCAAGTTCCGCTCTACTGTCTTCATCCGGTCTTTGGGGAAGGAGTATGGATTGTCATTTCTGAATATGTGGCCCACTCGGGAACAGGGAATGATCTCAATTTCACCACCACACATCCACACCTGGATGATAACAAACATCAATTATCAAATGATGTCTGCAAATCATGGGCAGTTATCAATGACAAGGAACGACCTGGTGACCACTCTCTCCTCCCCCCAGTCTGAAGTAGTTTTTTTTCCATTAGTTTCAAATTAAACTCAACAGGTTTATTTAGTTTTGTACATTGCTGTGGACCATTTTAGGATTCGTAAAACATGTTTTTTTATTCCCTACCCATCAATGTACATCTTCTTATTTTATAAAGAAATTCTCACTGAATTGCAAAGTATAAAATATGGAATATGGATTCCTGTTTTGGTTGGATCAGGGAAAGGAGTGTATATTTCCATGTTTTCAACTTTCCCTTCTCATCTTGGGATGACCCATATGACTTACGGAGCACAACTTGAAAATGAGCTCGAAGTAATAGCCCTTTTACTATATTACCACCCCACTCCTCAGGAAAGCAGTTGCCTTTTGGATTCTCTTTACTCTGGCTGCTGCCAAGGCTTTCTTAGCTGTTGATCAATGACTATAAATACCCAGAACTGTCTGAGATGTCCAAAGTTGGTGCACCATTGCCTGTTGTACTTCTGTCTATCTAACATGACCCATTACTGAATGATTTCATTACTTCCGATATACTAGAAAAATGTTCCCAGAGATATTTTGTGTGAAGCATGAATCCCACAGCATTTATACAGAATGGCAAGATGTTATTTCTCCCAAGTCACATGTAGAAAAAGGACTATAAAATACTAGGGAATTCTAATAAATTTCATGAGAGCTATTGATTCTTCCAAATTTAATCTGGGATATAAAAACATTAATCTAGAAGCCCTTAAATTTCTGTGGAATTTCCTCCCTGAGGCAGTCCCATATCTGATTATATATTAGTAAAAAGAAACCAAATGATAAGGTCTTAATTGTAGAGAGGATTTGAGGACCACTTGGTAATACCTTGAATGAAAGCTCCATATTTTCTCCACCCCAGACATCAAGCCCAGGGTCGTATGTTCCAAGTTCAAAAAAGTAATTTTTATCAATAGAAAACAATCCACCTGCCATGACGGGGCACCTACAAAAAGAAATGTTTGATATTTTAAGCTTGCATGTCTTGGGAATTCAACGTTTCGAGTGGGTCCCTGTGCAGTTGTGATGGAGTTAAGAGATATTTTAAAATAGCTACCAAGCACGGGGAGGTCTTGGAACGGAGTCACAAATAGCACCGAAGTCATCAGTTCCCTAGTTAATGGTGGCAAAGCTTGATTAGGGTCAGCAAAGATGGGGCCTGGAAGTAAGATTCTTATTTGCCCTTTACTCTCTGACACAAACTCTCCAGATAGGTTATTATTTTTTTCCACGCAGAACGTTGCCTCTTTAATCACCAGGCATCCCTCCACGCCCCTCCCCTCTAGAACCCTCAGTTTGTTTCTCAGAGTCCATAGTCTCTCATGGTTCTTCTCCTCCTCCGATTTCCCCCCCTTCATTCTTCCCCTCCTGCTATCTTCTTCTTCTTCTTCTTCTTTTTGTTAACATATGATGTATTATTTGTTTCAGAGGTACAGGTCTGGGTATGTGCTATGGTGAGCGCTGTGAATTGTGTAAGACTGTTGAATCACAGACTTGTACCTCAGATAGGTTATTTTTAACAATGCCTATTTAATAGTACTAAAGGAGTACCAGGCACTGTTGTAAGTATTATGTATGTAATTATCTCAGACTTTATGAAAATCCTGCAAGTATGTACCATTAAGAAACCACAGCACAGAAACGGTTAGGAAATTTCCCAAGGTCACAGATTAGTAAGATGTACTTCGGGTGTTCAGTTTAGGTGGTCTAGTTTGACTCTATGATCTCTCACTCCACTCTACTGCCTCAACTGTAGACAGATTTTTATTGACAGCTTATTATGTGGCAAACACTTTTTAAAGCATGTTATATAATAGGATTTAATTCTTAGATAATAGAGGTAGCTCCTTCTATTAGTCTTAATGCAGAAACAAAACAAAACAAAACAAAACAAAACAAAACAAAAAATGAGGACACAGAGATTCAGAGAGGTTAAGTGACTTTTTAAAGCTCACACCATTAGGAAGTAATCGAATTGAGATTTATATCCAAAGAGTCAGACTCCAGAGCGTTCGCGACTGTTATAGATTATGGGGGATAGAAACTACACTTGAATCAGCAACTAGACAAGGCAGCAATCCCTTCCCATGGTGGTTACCATTGAGCCAGTGGAAAGGTTTGTGTGGAAAGCCTGTCTTGTGTTTAGGGTACAAAGCAATGTCAAGGATAAGGTAATTCTTGCCCCACACCTACTTCCCTACCCCCCATCATTTATGTACATATTCTGTCTGATTGCCCAATGTCCTTTCTAGTCCATCCAGAATGCATTGTCTTGCTAATGTTATGTGGAATATAATCTGAACTCAATCACTACATTAACTCTCAAAATGGGAGTCAGAAAAAGGCAAAGAGGTTCTTTAGATGTGGGATCAGAGTAAGTGTGTTAAATGCAGGCAGATATGGGTTTGAGTCCCAATTTGTTCTTTTACCAGATGTATATCCCAGGGAAAATTACTTCTTTTAGGCTCAATTTCCTCATCTCCACAATGACAATACTACCACCTCTCTCCTAGGGTTAGAGAGAGGCTTAAATGCACAGTGTTTAATAGATGATTGTACTTCTATTTGACTTGCTAGGAATATCAACTCTGACGGCATCATACCTAGCAAGGGATGAGGCATGCAGTATTGAGGGTTAAGTTCTGAGAAATAATGTTACAATGCACAGTCTGGGCTGGGGCTTTCTCTTGACACTTGTCTGCTCAAGTTCTCTCTCCAACTGGGAAGGCTTTGGGGACCCCTGTTGCTCTGCCTGAGGCTGGCTGCATGCTTATCCTGCAGGTCTAGTCTCTGGGGGAAGTGTTCACTTTGGCTTCAGGTCTAAACTGCGATCTTCAATCCAGCTTCTCCATCAATAAAGCCCTTCTTTTAATTCATATCCACCTTCTGTATCTATTTCTCAATTCATTCACAGAATTTGGCTCCCATGGGAAGGGTAGGATTCGAATTGAAAAGAAAATCCAAATGGTAGCTATTATTACAATAATATTTTTACCACTATTATTTACTCTTCTCATTTTTACTCATGTTGGCTTTAACATTATATGTGTTCATACAGCATTTATGCAGCATATTCACTTAGTTTATATTTCTTACATTGTCTATCCCAGGGAACAGGAATAGTGTTAGTGAATTTCCCTGGGTTCAGGACTGAATAAGTTGCACTTAACCATTTAAAAAATGAGGTTTGGTAGTGGGAAAGTAATATCTTAGGAAAACTTTGCTTTTGATCATCTATTGGCTAAAGCTGTAATTCTTGATGGTCTACAGAATGACAGGAAATACTTGTTTTGTGGAATTGTTTCCTATGCCTTTATAAAAAGATACACGATTGCTTTCCAATCTTAAATTTCACACACTTACCTTATTATATCTGTTTCTTTAATTCTGTTTTTTGCAACAACGTCTGGAGGAATTGTTCTCCAACCAAAGTTCATGGGCCACACAAAGATGCCTCTTTGAAAGTTGTCCACTGTCATGTAACTAATCCAGGAAAGAAACAAAAGTGCTACCTGAGATCATACACATATACTTAAGCAACCTGACACCATGTCTTGTTCAAATGAATGAAACAAGTTCTTACACAAATGATTTTAGATTATCACAAACTTTTTAATAACATTTCAAGCAAATTTATGAGTACAATTTAACATTAGTGACTAACTGGCTTGATTGCTAGTTTTTAACTTATACTTTATTTTAATAATGTTCTGACTATTTTTGAGGGAAAAACAGTTTAGGAGCTTATGTATTATTTCCCACTAAAAGAGGAACTAATCTTAAGGAAGATAAATATTTTCTGGGTTCAGGTACAGCTGAATAGAAAGAGGAAAGAACAGGACACTGAGTATTAGGATTTATTGCTCTTAAGAGTTAAGCATTTTGATGATCAAATAAATTACTGGATTGACCTTCTCTGATCCCAAGATATCTATTATGTGTTTCCATTTATTTAAATTGATGCACTGTGTATTTCTTAGATTTGCAAAAATGTGCATTTTAGGAATATGACCAGTACTTTCTGCTGCTGTTAAAGACTCGCTTAGAAGTATCTTGTGGAATATGACAGTATTACCTCATATCCTTATCATTGATGACTTCAATTACTGGACAGGCTACTTTCTTTCTACTTAAATAAACCCTTTCCAGAAGAGGTTCCAACCAACCAATGTTACATTCCACGTGAGAATCCAAGAATGTCAACACATCACCTAGAGAGCCAGAAAAAAAAAAATCATTTGAAAATGTGATACACTGAATGTATGTACTTCATGTTCAAAGGTTTTGGGGATTGCTCCAGAAAGGTGATTATAAGGGCAGTAGTCTTCTCATTGAATTCCTGGTCCCTATAATTTCATCCTATAATGAAATAAAATAAATTTTGTTTCTAGAAGTCCTATGGGACAAGCATCATTTCTGTTTGTGAAAAATTGATAAGCCACTTAGAATGGATAGCCAAGACTTTGAAGGGAATCCTTAGTAGTAAAGGCTTTGTCTCTTCTAAGGAGGGTGGGTCGCATTAACCTGGGGTGGGGGTGTGTGGACCAGGTAGAGTTTGATATTCCAAGGTGGGCCTTAGGAATGATGAAGAGGAGAAATCATTCTGCATAACAAGGGTGAAAACAAATAAAAAAGGAAGAATCAGCAAGGCTAGAAGGTAGTGTAAAAAGTGTTACAGGGATGGGGAGGGAGAATAGGGAATAGTTTAATGGGTATAGAGTTTTAGTTTTGCAAGATGAAAAGTGTTCTGGAGATTGGTTGCACAACTGTGTGAATATACTTCAGAGTACTGGACTATGCACTGAAGAAATAATTAAGATGGTAAATTTTATGTTACGCATATTTTGTTGCAATAAAAAATCAAAGACTTGCAGGAGAAAAAAAAGAAAAAAGAAAAAAAAACTTGGAGGCCAAAAAATAATCACTAAAAATTCTTTTTTTCCTATTAGTTGTGTGAAGTAACACTCTCTTCCCAATAAAAATCTCCATAGCATCTACATTGTTCCAAATGATTTTATACAAATGGAGTGTTTGTGTGTGTGTGTGTGTGTGTGTGTGTGTGTGTGTGTGTGAAGATTAACAAATAATCTGAGGAATTGGGGCTATGGCCAAAATCCTATATGTGTCCTTTCAGGCCCAACCATTGGCCAATTATAAAGGCTTTCCCTGGCAGGTCCTCATGGCTGGAGGCTGCCCTCTTACACCAGACGTGGTCTGCAGCCAGCGCACCACAGCCTCTGAAGGGACTTGCAGTCAAGAGCTCAGGCCCTCCCTCTCCCTCAGTGGACGTGCTTTCAGCATAGCTTCACTCCTAGCTCAGTTTCCTCCATCGGAGGCCTCCTTCAGGCTAAGATCTCTGTCTCACCGCATGGGAGGTGGGGAGGTCGCCAGGACCTTTTCCTCCATCTGACTCAGCATCAGCACTTTCCCACTCGGAGCCTTCTCCTTTTTCTCACCCTCGGCCCCAGGCTGTAAAACAGGAGGAGCCGTTTGTTCTGGGCTCCGTGGACAGTGAGACGATCCTCACATCTACCCAATCCATCAACCCGTTTCTCTACAGGGAATCATGGGACATTCAGGGAGTCAGCACTTTCTTCTGTTTCAATTCTTACTTATACTTCTTACTTATATTAGTGCAGGAAATGATTAAAGACTTGAGGGTTGCTTTCCTTTTGGCTTATTGTTTGCATTGACCACTCTGACACCTGGCTGCTCCCCTCTGCTCTTGACAAGCTTACAACATCAATTACCTTCTATTAAGTGCTTACTCCATGCCAGACACTGTCCTAAGCATTCTACATGAGTGTCTTGTTTAAGCCACACAACAAACCTGAAGTATAATCTAATTTTTCTTTCCATTTAAGAAATGAGATGCAGATCTAAGTTTTATTCCCATTTAAGAGAAACAAAAAACTGAAACAATTTTTTCAAGTTTGCACAGCTAAGTGGCAGCCTGATATTTGAAAATACATAGTTTATTCCATTGCCTGTGTTCTTAAAAAAAGAAAGAAAAAACGGTCAGAAAGAGGCAGGGCTATGAGAATGGGAAGGCTTAAAGTAAAAGCAGAAGACGGCAGCAGGCAAGGAACAAGGTGAAATTAAATACCTAGATGATGGTTCATTATCCACTAAAAGCTATACCTCTTCATTAATGGTTCAGTAGTGTATTAATTGATCAACAATGGAATTTTTGCATGAGGGTAAAGAAACTGATTTTAGCCAAGGTCTTGGTGAGGAATGCTCTTGAGAAGTCTCTAGGCAGGACCAGGCTGTGCTAGACTGAAGCCCCTCCCCCCATTATCCCCAACTCTTGGAGACGGTGGTTACAACTCCTGATCATGCTGGTGGAGTCCTATTTTCAGAGATTATGGCTTATTTGATAACGAAAGGTCATTATCAACTAAGGGTGTCATTTTGCACAGCCCGCTCCCTGTGTGGGAAGGTTCACAGGGGTTATCTAGGTGCATAGGGTGTGTAAACATGGCCTGCTAAGGTCCTACTTGGCTAGTGAATAGCATGTGCAGAAGATAACCTCCTTTTTCTCACTACTTCTACTGCTGGTCCGTTCGAACCAAAGAGCAGTCTCTACCAGACTGCCTGTCCCTATCCCCAGAGTAAGCTGGTACGGTCAAAGGGGCCTGGATCGACTTTCTCAATCCCTGGTGGCAGCAGGATGGGTACCCAAACCTACATTCATTTCCCACCTGGCCCAGATTCCCATACAGATTTTCATTCACTTGTTGCCAGGACCCAAAGGAAGCAGCTTCTGCCCAAAACACAGACTGGAATTTTATACTGTTTTATTTTGGGTGAGAAGAGAATCCTCCCATGCATGAATGTCATTGCTCCACTTTCAGACACTTTAATTTAAAATAGGATCTCCGGAACTAGACCAGGGAGCTATCTATGTAGCTGACTCTGGTTAGGACTTCTACTTGTAGAAGGTATGGTCTGCGGACGTTTCACATACACCCTTCCCAACCCTGAGGGTCATGGTGAAATGAACAGAGTATCGAAGCCACATAGCTCTGCTTTCCTTAGCTACAATGGATAAATTATTTAACCTCTCTGAGATCTACCTTCTTGGGATAGTTCTAAGATCTTCCTAATACCTAAATTCCTTATAAATAGCTAGTGTTGTTACTGTTTTTTCCATGAGTGTTTAAGCTAGAGCCCCAAATAATCCTATCTTGATGACCACCTGACAGGCTTTTCTGTTTCCTAAGAGTAGGTCCCAGCGATGCTGGATTGTTTGCACATGGGTTTGATTGTGACTTATTCATTTATTTACTTCTTGACCAACCCAGAGATGCTCCCATGCCAGAAGGCTTTGGCTCCTTATTGAGTACAGACCCCCATTTCTATTTAGCCAACCAGCTTGGAATATTGTTGCCAGCATCAATTAGTGTTGGAGTGTTGTCTTTAGGGTTCCTTGAGGGATGTGGACCTGGCTGCCCATTTAATTTTACATAATAATTTATAAGTGATGCTAAGAAACCACCTGTTTTACCTGCAGCAGAAACAAGTTGTAGAAATTTACAGAAGGACCATCGCTTTTCAGGAGACCTTAAGGCTGTCCAGGAGTCAGATGTCATTTCAGTCCACATACTTCAAGTTAGCCAACTGATTCTTTGGAATGTTCACAGCAATGTCATGTATTTTGCCAAATGCCCTTGTTATAAAGGAAATGAGAATCTGATCTCTACTCTGACTCTCTAGAGTGTACTATTGAACCTGCCCATCTGCCGACTCTTCTTGGCAGGGCAATAACTTGCTCTTTTGTTCAATACTCACACGAGATCTGAGTGGTCAGCTTGTTCACTTTGTACCTCATTTACTACAACTCTCTTTTTACTTGTGTTGGCTTCCTATAGGACACTTTCCCTAGAGATCCATTGACCGTGGCCTGCCCTTCAGATTTTTAAATCCTACTTGAACTCTCTATCTCCTCATTCTCAGGAAATAACTGATTGGACCCGATCTTTTTGCCTGAATCATATCCAGATGAAGAGCCTATCATGCACCGGAAACTGAACATGTAGTGAACGTTGTTAGTGGTCAGAGAGTCACTGTTTTGCCCTTATTATTTTGTATTATGTACTTTCAGAGAGTCTAATAATACTCTGGGATCAAAATAGTACCCTGGGACCAAACCTGACCAATTTCTGCAGGTCCTTGGATCTTTGATCTCATCCTTACCTGTGGCTTCCCCTCCCTTTTCCCTGAATTCTAAAGGGTAAATCTTTAGGAAACAATAGCTGTCAAGGCCTGTCAGATTCTGCATTCAGATTCTTGTCATTCATCTCTGTTTGGCTGAGGCAGTCCAGAGGAAATCTCTGCCCTGGTATCTTTGCTGATCTCTGATTACAGAGACTTTTCAGGCCCAGAATGTGTCCTGCCTGTGCTTTACTTGGGGTGGCTGGGGGATGCCCAGGGGAAGTCTGGGAGAACTAACAGGCTGGCCAGCCCCGCTTAGGGCCAGGCCCTGGACAGTTCCTGAATTATTTCCTCAGCTAAAGCTGCTATGGGCTTCTGAAGCCCCTTGAATTTCCTACAGGAGCCAGGTGCACTTCAGGGCCCTTGGATGTATTCTTGGACAAGGCTGTTAAACTAATTCCATCAGAACACACTTTTCAGCTTCTTCCAAGTTCAGGCATTGACCTTTTGCTAATGCTGCTCAAAGTGTGGGCCATAGACCCTGCTATCAGAGATAGGAATGGAAATTGAGAATGGATGATTTAAAACTCTAGCAGTTTGCTGGAATTTGTTAATTTATTCTCTGTTTTATACAGGTATATGTATATAACCTAAAAGTCATTACTTATGTCATTTGTGTCTTATCTATGTTATACATACACACATGTATATATTATACATAATAAATTTATGTATATATCTATATACATAGAGTATAGATGAATGCATATATAATTGTGTACATATCTTTCTTTTTTTCCATTTCTTTCTTAGGTAGTTTATCTTTAGTATAATTTACAAAGGGGCCGGTCCACAAAATTTGGAAATTAGAAAAAAAAAAAGTTCTTCTTTGATAGTTTGAGAAGCAGCTCTTCACTAGACAGTGGCAAGCAATTAAGATGCACCTAGCTGGCCTCTCCAAACTAGAGCTGTGACCCCTTAGCAAGTCTTTACAACAATATAGTGGGCTCGGTCAGAATCTTAAAAAACAAATAAAATAGAAGATATTAGAATCTGCTGCACATGTTATTTCATGAAATGTCTACTGTAGTGACATGTGTAACATATATATGCACTGGGTTGTGGTGTAAGATTTATTTCTTAACATGGGTCATGGTACAAATAGTTTTGAGAGTTACCAAACGGAAACTGAGCTCATGCACTCACGGGTGTTAATGACTGACTGAGAGCCAAGTTTACATTGTTACATTTGGATTTTCTAAATTCAAAGAAATTATTTGCTGGCTCTATAACCGCGATTTGCTGGCTCTATAACCACAAGTGCTTGAGCAGGCCGATAAGGCAACTTCTTTGAGCGAGTTCATTGCAGCCCATCTGAAGAGGCCTTCCGTGTTGTCTAACAGTTTAGACTGTTCTGGAGATGATCGCCAGCATGCTTTGTGTCCCATGCAGGCAGAGAGAAGGTTTTTGTAAGCAGTACATTTTTGGTTCTACACTTGTCAGCTTTCTCTACATGGATGTCTCATTTTCATCTCAAATTTACATGGACAAAATCGGAACTCAACAGCAATCCCAAATCTGTTCCTCTGGTTATGGCCCCACCGCCCACCAAGTTGCTCAGATGCCAATTCTAGGGTTTTTTTTTTTTGTTTTTTGTTTTTTGTTTTTACTCCTCTCACTATTACTCTCTTCATATCTTATGTGATGACAAGCCCGTGGGCTCCATGTCCACAGTATATTCTTACTCTGACCCCTTCCTTCATCTGCCCGAGTACCTCCCTGGTGTTTGGACAACGATAATAGCCTCCCCCTCCCCTTTTGTTTTAAGATTTATTTATTTATTTGAGAGAGAGAGCGAGAGAGAGCAAGTGGGGGGGGGAGTGCAGAGGGAGAGAGAATCTTTAAGCAGGCTCCCCGCTGAGTGCAGAGCCAGCCGCAGGGCTCAATCCCACGACGCATGAGATCACAGCCTGAGCTGAAACCAGGAGTCAGACTTTCAACAGACTGAGCCACCCAGGCACCGTGACGATAACCTCCTAATTGGTCTCCCTCCTTCCTCTCTCATCTCCCTAATACCCATTCTCTACAAGGCAGCCAAATTGAGCTTTAAATTAAGTCAAACAATTTTATCCTCCTCTTTAATGTACTCCATTGCTTTCATATGATACCAAGAATAATGCCTACACTCCTTGAATGACTCATAAAACTTTACAAAAGCCCGCCTTTTCCTTGCCCCCCAGATGAATCTCCTATCATTCTCTCCATGGTCAGGACCCATCAACCATAATAAACTTTCATTAACTTTAATACACAGAACATATTTCTGCATCAGGACCTTGCACTCCTTTTTTTTTTTTTTTTTAAGATATTTATTTATTTATTTATTTGACAGAGAGACAGCGAGAGAGGGAACACAAGCAGGGGGAGTGGGAGAGGGAGAAGCAGGCTTCCCGCGGAGCGGGGAGCCCAACGTGGGGCTCGATCCCAGGACCCTGGGATCATGACCCGAGCCGAAGACAGACGCTTAACGACTGAGCCACCCAGGCGCCCCAGGACATTGCACTTCTTGTTCCACTTGTCTGGGAATGTCCTTCCTCCAGATCTTAGCCCCAAACTTGCCTACTTGGCCTATTTCCTCACTATCCTACTTCTGTACAATTTGTGTGCAATTACTTCCTAAAAGAAATCAAACATGGATTTTTACTTAATCTTCCAAATGCGGTCTATCATTAAGAATCTTCGTTATCACTGCAATGTCAATTTTGATGTGATGTGGGGCACCTGGGTGGCTCAGATGGTTAAGCATCTGCCTTCGGCTCAGGTCATGATCCCGGGGTCCTGGGATCAAGTCCCGCATCGGGCTCCCTGCTCCTTGGGAGCCTGCTTCTCCCTCTGCCTCTGTCTCTCTCTCTCTCTGTCTCTCATGAATAAATAAATAAAAAAAAAAAACAATTTTGATGTGATGTGTTTGTAGTTAATTTTTAAGTTTCCATTACAAGCCAAAGAAATTAGCAAACCAATGAGATAAGAAAAGTTCAAAATTTGGGGTTTAGTTACAAGGAAGTGTAACTTAGGTGAGCAGATAATTTATGATTAGAACATGCTTAAATGCAGGGCGCCTGGGTGGCCCAGTCTTTTAAGTGTCTGACTTTGGCTCAGGTCATGATCCCAGGGTCCTGGGATCGAGCCCCACATGGGGCTCCCTGCTCAGTGGGGAACCTGCTTCTCCCTCTCTCCATCTGCCTCTCCCCCAGCTCTTGCTCTCTCTCTCTCTCTCTCAAATAAATAAATAAAATCTTAAAAAAAAAAGAACATGCTTAAATTCAAGGTGGTGGAGTTATGCAATGCTATGGTCTACAGGGGAGAGTGGCGGCTAGATATCGAGAGACAACCAAGTGTAGCAGATAAGTGCAGATTTGGAGCCAAGGTTTCTGGCTTCCGATCCTGCTGTAGCACTTGCTAACGGGGAGAACTTGGGCAAGTCATAACCTCACTGTGCCTGCCTCCCTATCTTCATCTGTAAAATGAGGAAAATTATTGTACCTAGCTCCTAGGGTTCTGGTGAGGATTAAATCAATTACTGTAGAAAGTATTTAGAATGGAAACTGGTATATAAGTTCAGCAATTATTATGGGGTACGGGTCCTTCCACAGAAGGATACAAAAATAAACCAATATGTTTGATGTCATTTTTTAGAGTACTCATGGGCAGAAAAGATTTGACTCCTCCCATTCACTCACCAACCCACACACTAAAAAAAAAAGTGAAGAAAAGAAGTCGTATTTATTGCTCTTTGGGAGGACAGAGAGAGCTATCAGAAGAGCAGACATACCCATAGGTCAGGGAAGAGAGAAGGAAACAAGTCTAAGTCCTCAAATACTGATGGGATCAGGCAAAAAATGCATAGGCTTGGAGGGGCTCCAAGTGGTCAAATTTGGGACAAACTGAGTACAATAAACAAACGAAACAAACAAACAAATCAATCAATCAATCAATCAATAAACAGAGGGAGGGATGAAGGAAGGAAGGACGGAAGGAAGGAAGGAAGAAGTTTAATAATATACACATTGAATTTTTTAAAGCATAAATTAGTATCGATGGGAGCGTAAGAGGGGAAGACGAAGGAGGGAGAGAGTGGAGGGGAGGAAGAAAAAAAGAGGGGGGGAAGGACGGAGAGATGGACAGCCCTCCGTGTAACAACTGATTTAAGCAATGACCACCAATGGGTGCAAAACCATTGAGTAAAATGTAAGGAAAACAGTATTCATATGAATCAAAGTATCACATCACAAATTACTTCTTACTCCCAAAAGAAAAACCTGGCTGTGACATTTTAACCAAAGGCTCAAAATTACTATCTCCCATAGGGGGACAACTTGACATCATGGGTCTCTTGATTTGAAGCCATAAACAATAAGTAATTCCCACCACCTACGTAGTACAATACTATACAATATTCACTTCCATAACATTCATCATGAGTGTAACATGAGGCAACAATGATAAAACTTCAGAATGTGGTCACATGTACAAAACAAATGGCCTGGACTTTAAAAAAAACCGAACAAGTCAACAGTAAGTAGTATGTTGTCTTCTCTAGATTGAGGAACTAAGGAGACTAAACAACCAAATGCAGTGCATGGAACTTAATAAGATCTCAAATTTCAAAAGAGAGAAGTAGCTATAAAAAACATTTGAGGAGCAAATGAGGACGTCTGAAAGAGCATAAACCAGATGATATTTAGATAGGAAAGTGTGCTTATCTAAGAGAACGTCTGTATTTTGCAGAGAGGCCTACTAAGGTACACAGAGTTGTAGCGGCATGATATCTGCAAATCCAAAAGTTGAAGACAAAAGTGGGTATATATAAACACGTGTCTGTGCACGTGTGTGATGAAGCACATGGTGCAGAGAGTTAAAAATTGGTGGCATGATGATGGCTATGTGGGTGTTCACTGTGGTATTACTTCAAATTTGCTATATATTTGAAAGCAAATAAACTAAAACAAAAATATAACAACAACAAAAAATTAGCAGCTTCTTACCTTTTGCATTCTGTGCTCCTGCCAGCCTGGCTCTTATTAAGCCATGTCTCTCTTTGAGGCGAAGAATCCGAACTTTTGGAAACTGAGACATGTATTTATCCAAATTACCTTTTAGGTAGTCTGTATCACAGTAAGAATAGACAAGGAAACATGTGAAGTAACTAGATCTGGATAATACTAGCCGTGGCTTCTCAGTATCAAATTCCAGAAACTATGATAGTTACTGTAGTCACTAAATTTTATTCCTTGGACCATGATTTTATTTTTTGATGTCATTGTCTTGGATGGCTTTTTGTCTGCATCCAGTACTCCAAGCTATCTTTTTCTCAGATTCCAAATCCTTCTTTCCAGTGTTGCCAAGTGACATAGAGGAGGGCTCACCCTTTCTGGGTATTTGTCAGGATGGGCAAATTTGCCCTGAAATAAACGAAACTCAAGTTTCTGTACAAACTTACAAAGGCCCGTGCCAAGACCCAGACAAGAGGCTAAACATTGTATGCAAACTGGAAAATTTGTGAAAGAAAGATATTACAACTGCAGTTGGTTAAGGGCACTGTCACTTCCCTACTATGACACCCTCTGAGTCATACCTCTTTTGTCTTGTTGGGTGGCCAAAGAAGTATCCACCCAAAGAAATGTTGTTGGGGTTTTATGGGATGTATTTACATGACTTGCAGTCACTTCGATGTGTAATTAAGCTATTGACAGGTATCCCAGGTAGGAAAGGCTTCCAGAAGTACTTCTGCTGCTCACTTTCCTACTGATTTTGTGCGTTTTTTTTTTTTTTTTTTTTTCCTTAAAGAGGACCCTGAAAACCATATAAGCTCCAGGTCTCTCCAAAGGGTTCTTCAGGTCCCTGGATCTGCCATTCATAAAAAGACTATTTTTTTGCTTGGTGACTGGATACTATTTCTGTTTATGCTTTCAAGGCTCCTTCTCAAAGTTTTCAACCAGTTTTTCTTAGGCATCTCACTGCTAAGAGAACTCAGGGTGATTGTGGTAGGAGCTCTGAGGCTGAGGAAACTGGCTCATGCCGTTGTGGTCATGAAAAGAGCTAAGCTGTTCTATTAGGGCTAATCCTCTCTTTGCTATTTTCTAAAATTTTCTGAAGTGGGCTGCATGGTGAGAATTTGTAATGTGGTGGCAGTGGGACCTCGAATGGAAATGGAGCACTTAATACACAAATTATGTGATCTCCCCAAGAGGGAGATTCTTCACTTCTTCCAGACCATGGTGGATTCTGCCTTTGCACTCTGTTGAAGCCTCATCTCTTTGGTTCTATTGGCAATTTGTCTTCTCAACACTTAACACATAATGTACTTTGCCCTTGAGGAAGAAACCATTGGCCTTCCATTTCTTTGTTTTCCATAGAGTCTAACTCTGACCTCTTATTACCAGTGGGAAAGGCATCCTATTAATTGTGGGGTACTTGCTTATTAGACTTCATAAAACGGTTGAACATCTTCTGGTCTCTGGAACTCCAAAGTGCTCCAAGGAGCTATAGTTAGAAAATCATTTCTACATGGCAGAGAAGGCACAGCTGAAGGGAAGTCTGAGACAGCTAACTGAAGATAGAACTCACTTTCTATATCCCGTAGATGCTTGGCTTTATGCCTCTAAAGCACCACACGAAGCAATGATTTGATATTTTTGCCATCCACCCAAATTGTTATCGCCTCATATCAAACTTTAATTTTCCAGGAGTGCTTTTCTTACCTTTGGTGCTGAAGTCATCTACCAGTAGAATCTCCTTGATGAGGTGTGGAGGAGAGCGATTAAGGACACTATGAACAGACCTCAGGAGAGTGGACCACACTTCATCCACAAAGCACATGATGACACTGGTGGTCGGGAGGTTATTGTGAACTAGCTGCTCTGCACACCTGGGCCAGGACACAAGCAGGGCTCATTTTAAAGCCGAAGAGATGGTTTTAAAAGTCACAGAGTGCAATTTTATGTAGATAGACATATACTGACATGCTCTGTTTATCTGTCTGCGTGTCTATCTGTTTGTCTATATATCTGTTTATCCATCCAGCCATCCAACAACGTCTACTACATATATCAGTGATGATTTTATCATGTGTTTTTCTTGAGGAGGGGTATAAGCAAAATAAACAAGCAGAGTAAGAATAACCAGGAACAGTAGTTGCTATAAAAGGACTAGCAATGCAAGACATGAGAAGTTCCTGTGGAGGCATCTTGCTGTAGGGGACAAGACGTAGGCTTTGCAGGTGGTTAGACACTATTTTGAATCTCACCCCCAATATTTCTCAGATCTTTATCCATTGATACCATACTTAATCTTTCTGTGTCTCCATTTCTTCATCTTTAAAATTAGGTAAATGTTCTTATTCAACAGAGCTTTACAGTCTAGTGAGAATGCACGTAAAATGTCTAGCACAGTTCCTGGCATAGGAATTCACCAAATGGTAGCTACTGCTCTCCTACTTAGACCATATACCACAAGAGAACACTCTTACTTATTTAATGTTACCAAGTAGTTTCTGATTGCCCTTCCAAATGGCCTCCTGCCAAGTGCCAAAGGAAATATTCTCCCTTTCTCCCACCCTGCATGTGAGTGCATTTATGGATATATATGGAAATGTATAATTAAACTCTTCATCTTCTCTGTCTATTTAGGGGTTACTTGCTGAGACTCTCTGTGCTACAGAGTAACCACAGTAGAACGAATCCTCCTACCACAGGGAGGAGGATAAAACTACAGTGGGAGTTGGTATTCAGGTGGGTTGTAATTGGTCTTGGGTTTTTTTCCCACACCCTGCAATGTGTACTGCCTTGGCTGCTGGCATTCTTCCATCCCCTGCCTGTTACTCTTCATAGGAGGGTACCCACTGGAACCTCACAAAAAGTATTTGTCATCCTTCTAACTCAGCTACTATTAGTAATGTCATAATTAAATTACAATGATCATAAATAAATATTATAGGCAGGCTGTATTATTTCAATTTAAACCAACAACATCTCTTCCCCTTTTTTTATGGAGGAATAATTGAAATCACGGTGAGGCTAGTTCATGATTATACTGTTAGTAAATGGCAGAGTTGGGACTCAAGCGCTGGTCCAGTCTGACTCCAGAAATAGCCCTTCAGGAAGCCTTAAGTTCTCAAGAATAAAAGAAGCTGGCAGCAGATGTAACATTTTGTGGGAGCAGGAACTTCTGCCAGACAATATAGCTATACTTTTCTTAGTCTGTTAAAAAAGAAATAGATAAGAGCAAAAACCATGGTAAAACCATATTTTGATGCATTCACCATTTATCAATAGTACTTAATAAAGTACTATTATGTAGATAATTGTAACAACTGCTTGGGATCCATATTTTTACCCTCGTCTCTAAATAGAGCAAACTGAAGCTGGAGAAGTTAGATGACTTACCCAACATGATTCACCTAGAAAGGATATGTATGGAAACGTGAACAAATAGTTGTCAGTCCACTGCACTATGCTGATTATTCTGTACTAAGAGCATGGGTTTTGAATCAGATACATATGTGGGCAAATACCTGATCCCCTGATTACTGGCTTAGATTAAAGTTGTGTAACTCTTTTGAACCTCGATTTGCCAGAGATTAAGAACCTCCAAGCAGAGATGAAGAATCACCTTATTGTAAGACTAAATGCAAATACTTTATAGAATTCACCTACTATATAACTGACAAACAGCAGATACTTAAGAATTTCTTAAGGTAGGCAAATCCAGCTTTGGTCTGTAATTTCAATGGTTCCCTAAAGTGGATGGTTATGATACTAACCTACAAAACATTATGAAAACATACATATCCAATCACCGACCCCAGAAAATCAATTCGGCAGTTCTGAATAGGCCCTGAGAATCTGTGTCTTAAAACACAAACAAACTAACGTAGGTAAAAATCTACAAACAAAAAGGCAACCCACACGTTGTTGATAAGCCAGTTTGGGAACTTGAGCTCTAAGACAAAGTGGATTTAATTTTACTTACCATTGGTGGATAAACTTAATAAATAAATAAACAAACAAACAAATAAATAAATTGAGGGCTGATAGGAGCATGTCCTGAATCTCCAAGTGATGTAAAATCAAAATGACACATTTTCATCAGGTATCCTGATCTAGTGATTAGGCACCCAAGGTTAACATTAACTAGCAGCAGCCTAGAGTAATCTGATTCTACCCTAGAGATCCATGAATTGGCATTTCTAAATAACACAAGATATCCCTGACTTCACTAAAGGCTGTATTAGTTTCCTATAGCTGCTGTAACAAATTACTGGAAAAAAAATCTGTTTATCAGTTTCTTCCTCAATTTATCTCTTTCTTCTCACATTTTACTCTGAACAGAAAAGAAATACCAGGCCACCCTTCAACACTTGGCTTGGAATTCTCTTCAGCTAACTAACCAAGTTCATGGCTTGCAATTTCTGCTTCCACACAGCTATCTGACACAATTTAGCCAAGGTTTCTGCCACTGTCTTGGGAGGATCATTTTCCCTCCAGTTCCCAGTAATGTGTTCTGCATTTCCTTCTGGACCCTCACAAGATGCACTTAGAATGCTCATATTTTTACCAAATTCTGTTCAAGACAGTATGTGTATTCTTAAAGAGGACAGAAGCTTTCTTTTCTGTACTTCTCACTTCCTTCTAAGCCTTCACCTGTAACATCTTTTTTTTTTTTTTAAAGATTTTATTTATTTATTTGACAAGAGACAGACACAGCGAGAGAGGGAACACAAGCAGGGGGAGAGGGAGAGGGAGAAGCAGGCTTCCCGCTGAGCAGGGAGCCCAATGCGGGGCTCGATCCCAGGACCCTGGGATCATGACCTGAGCCGAAGGCAGACGCTTAACGACTGAGCCACCCAGGCACCCCCACCTGTAACATCTTTAACATGTGTGTTTCTACCAACAATTTCTTCAAGGCAATGTAGGCTTTGCCTGTCATGCTTCTCAAAATTCTCCCAGCTTTGATCTATTATTCAATTCTTTGGCTATTACTTGAATAATCCTTCCACATTTTTAGATATTTGTTACAGCAGCAACCTACTCTTTGAAACCAAAATTATATTCGTTTCCTCTGGCTGCTGTAACCAACTTTATGGCTTAAAACAACAGAAACATATTCTTTCACAGCTCTGGCAGCCATGGCATTAATTTATTGATTTTATTTCTTGTCTTCTGCATCCAGAATTTCCTGCTTACTACAATGCCACAAGCTTCTAGCATAGTTGCACATAATTAATATTTGATAAATATGTATTAAACGGGAGGATGAAAAAAATGGAAATGGAATGGAGCTTAAATCAAAAGATTAATGGGGGAAGGAGAGACATTTTTCTTTGAGATAGGAAGAAAAAAGGTGGTAATGTATATAGATGAGTTTATGCACAGAGAAGTTGAAAGAATTTGTAGCTCATGTTGGAGGAAAGGTTGTTTGTTAATGTGATAGGGTAGGGGTTTGAGAAGAATGGAGAATATTTGGAATAGACACTATGGATAATGGGAGGGAGTACTGGCCAACTACACATAAAAGGATTTCTGGAGATCTCAAAATTTTAGTCAAAATACCGGCGTGATTTACTCCACCAGGGTCTGTCAGCCTGGGTGTAAGAGGAGATAAAGGCAGACTGGTAAATTAGTCCAAGTCTAGGGGTCATCAGAGCAAACAAAGTAGAAAGAAAAATGATAGAGGATTTTGAGGATACTGGTATAAAATGGGTAAAGGTTCCATCGTGGGCTGTATGTTGGAAGAGAAGAAGTAAAACTAAGAGGAGTTTAATAGCCTGAGGAAGACATCAGCGACTTCCTATGACTTCCTCATCTCTAATTTTATAATGTAAGTGGATGGAAAATGCACATTTTACACTTAAAACAAACCAATTCTAAAAAGGAAGGGTCAGCTGCACAAATTCCGCCTGAGCCATCTGAACCAACAAGTCTTGCCATGAAGTCCTAAGAATTGCTTTATTGTTAAAATTTGGTTGACATTAGAAAATCTAGTTACAAACAGGAATACATTGGGAAGTTAACCATGTAGGCTAACGCAGATGAATCTTCTTATATAATAATAAATCAGTAGATTTTTGGTCTCTTTCAGAAGGAACTTCCAAGAAGTGTTGTAACATTAACCAGTTTGAAATTGGAGATGGGAAGCGCTCTCAGTGATTTGAGATTTGGGGGAGGCACCTCCCACTAGCCAAATATCTGAGCTTCCATTCTCCACATCCCATCATGGTGTCTTAGTTTTAACATTAGAAATCCATATGGGTGGGATCATGAAGGATTCCACTAGATGCCAGTATCCCAAGAAATAAGTAGTACCCGTGCCAATTATTGGCAGACATGTACTTCAGATGCATTTTAAGAACCCATTGAAGATGACTCTGTGGGAGATTATATTGTACAGGTCACACTGGTGCCCGGAAAAAGGGGCAGCATTAAAGGTTGGGGGAAGGGGAGCACAGAAGGAAGTGAGAGGCTCGAAATACGAAGTTGCAGAGTGTCCCTTGCTTTGGGTGGCTGAGATGTCAGGCCACTCTAATATTTATATGTACCTGGTTTCCTGCACAACTCAGCAGGCTAAACAAGTTTCCAGGTGTCTAGAAAAACTAGCAAGCTTGCTTTGTTTAAAGGCACAGCGCATCAGACCAGAAAGCCTTTCCACATTAACTTTTGCACCCTTCTTATGTACTGACAGTCATCTAGGTTACTACAGGTTGTAAAAACAATTTCAAATTATCCTCCACTGACCAACTAAGAGCAAATTTCCTTTCTTCCAATTTATCTATTGAAAACCCTGCTTTCCGCTATATTGAGGGGAGGAGTTGCAGCTCAAGTCAAGTCTCATTTAAATGTAAGCGATTTCTGCGTTTGTAATCTTTTTTGAGGTTAAGAAATCATATTTTTATTCTATATGCTCATCCATTCCACAAGTCAGGTGTTTAGAGTCCACAGAGTCCATGCTATATGTGAAAATGAACCCGATCTGTTTTGTTTGGTGGAAGCCTGGAGTTCCATATGGCGGACAACCAAGTACTAAACACAAACAGGGAGTCTGCCATGAGGTCCACTGTCCAGCAAATAGTTGATACTACTGTGGTGGCACAGCTTTCTGAACTTTCTCTAGACTTGGGAAAGATGACAAGGGACAGAGTTTTAATTCCTTTCTGACACTTATTGGCTGCGTGACCACCAGTAAACTGTGTAACTGTGCACACCCTCAGTTTCTTTACTTTTAGGGCGAAGATTACAATACCTTCCTCACAAAATGTCTGTGACGATTTGACGTGATAATGGATAAAAAAATACTGTGTAAGTCCCATAGTAAAAACCCATGTGAGGACCTGTGAGTGTCCACAATGCAAACACACACGTTTTGACTGGGTAGACTGACCTTTTCTCAGGCAAACCTTTAATTCAGATCTATCAAGTGCTCATCAGTTATCAAGAGACTCAGGGAGTGATGTGTTTTGCCTTTTTGGCTTGTGTGTGCTGAATGCTCAGCCACTAACCTGATTTGAATGTCGTCTATCCAGTAAAGAAGGTTTCAAATCATAAGATTGGGGGAATGATAACATTCTCTCATTTTTATGAATTTTTCATTTTATTCCAAACCTGTCAAAATGTACTATGTGGGTCAAGTCTCAGTCTTCTCAGGTTTGAACAGAAGGCCGAGGAAAATATTTCTCAACTTTGATTTGCAATTCAACTAGTGCCTGGAGGTAAGCCTTCAGGGGCCTTCACTCCCTAAGCTCTGCTATCTTCGAGAGGATCAGAAGGGGAATCGGGCATGCTGAGGAGGAGCTCCATCCAGATTTGTACTCTTTTCTATAAGACGTTCAATATATTGGGGCTTCTTGGCTTCTCCCTGACAACAGGGGATAGTTATATAAAAAGTTTACTTTTATGTTTTGTTCTTTCTAGGGTAGACAACCCTGACATTCAGTCAGAATTGCCTGACTGCTAATTGAGAAGATTTCAGTCACACCACTACTCCCAAGGCCTCAGCCAGCTGAGGCTGTGGTTCCTGAGGTCACCCTATATCCATCCAAGCTACTGGACTCAGGATCAACATTCCCCACTTTAACAATCATCTATTTTGAGCAAGCAGCTGTCAGAGTGAAATCGGGATGAAAGGGAAAAGAGCAGAGGTGGTGTCATGTGGCAGAAATAGTTCTCGGTGGCGGTCAGGGCACCTTGGGGGTGGCTATGACCTTGAGCAAGTCACTTCCCTTCTCTGACTTCGGGACCGGATTAGACTTGACTTTGACGCTTCATCCAGGACTAACATTCTCTGGTTGTCTATGCAACCTGAGCCTTGTTCACCTGTAAGTGCTTCCCTCTGGGTCACGAGGCCCCTGAGAAAAGGTAAGTTAAATGTTTGTTTTTGTTTTTTTTTTTCCACATTTTCCCACTGGTCCTTAGAAGAACCTTAACAAGGTCCTAAGGGGATCTGGATTCTGCTTACTTTCCATGGTCTCATTTCCATCGCTCTCCCCCACCGCATGTCGGATTTCCTTCCGTTTCTTAATGGGTCATTTTTTTTTTTAACCCTTTTTCCCCACTTCTCTGCCTCCCTACCCCTTCAGGTCTCTGTCCTCTCTCAAGCCAGTTTCGGGCTCGCCCCTCCTTCCTCCGGGAGTACCCTGTGCTTCCACAAAATGTTCTGCTGTAGTCGCCTTGGAGGCAGGGACCTTGCTCAGATGGTAGATCACATAGTGGGAGCCCAGGGCCATTTGCTCACCACTGAGCTGTGGTTGGCAATTTTAGACTCTCCTTTGCTTAGTGCTGTATAGAAAATAATTTCCTATCAATTTTCTCTCTGAGGAGGTAGCTGACATGCAACACTAATTCCTTTCGCACACCTCTGACTCATGTGTAAGGAAGAGGAAGAGAAGTGTTTTAATTTCTGCCAAAGTTATATGATTATAAGTAAGCAAAGGAAAAGGAAGGAGGAGCTGTATCCTTATGGAAAGAGGACTAGGATTTTATGTCAGGAAACTTTCCTTTGAGTCACAACTCGACTGTTGGCTTGCAGGGACAGCAGATAGATCATTTGTTCCTCTCAAACCTCGGCCCCATTTTCTCATCTGTAAGTCATCTGAGTGACAGTACGTCTTTTGTAGCATTGCTGTGGGGATTGGTTAGAATTAAAGTGCGCACACACATACTTATAACACATACACGTGCACACACAAAGACACCATTGCCTAGAACATAAATAAGCACTTTTTTGGTGAGGCCCAGCAAGCAAGAATCCCCTTATTCAGACAGCCTGGGCAAGCCCAAGAGAGGTGAGGGTGATGGTCACTCTGAGGAGCTGGTTCAGGGAGAGAGCCAGCCCAGTGTGGTAGAATCATTACTGAGCGAGAGGGAATTGGAAGGCTAAAGTTTGGGTCCCAATGCTGTCACTTGTGAGCTGTTGGACCTTTGGCCAGAATACCTTTCACTGTGGTTTTTTTTTTTTTTTTTTTCCTCATCTGTTAAGGGGATGTAACACTTTATCTGTCTGGCACGACTATTGTCAGGATCAAGCGGGATGGTGTGCGTGAAGCATGAACGGTCCCAGCTGCTTGGTACAGGGAGCCCCACTCTTGATAGGCGGTGAGCAGATAACGTGTGGAAGGAAGTGGACTGCTACCAGCGAATTATCTGCTGCCATCTGAAACCTCAGGTGTCTTTTCAGGGTCCGGTTTCTCCATAGGCAGAGCTGGGACGGTGACTGTCCCTGCCTTAAGGAACGGTTTTAAGGATCAGATGAGAGGAGGCAAGTTGGGAAGGCCCTTGTAAATACTGTCTCTCCATACTGCTCCTTCTCACACATGTCCACATAACAACATTTTAGAAGCAGAGCCAATTTAGGAGATAATTTAGTTTGGAATAATGTAGACTTTTTTTAAACATAGAGGGGACTCTAAAAAGCTCCTTTCATTTTGAAAGCAAACAACAAAAGAGAGCTTCTAAACACTGTTATTTTTCCCCAATTTTCTGACCCTTGAGCAAACAATGTTTCATTCTTGAGAGGTTCTGCTGGGAATAGGTTGCCCAGAACAGCCCAACAGGTAGTTATTTTCTGAGACAAAAGTACCCAGGGCAATACTGCAGCAAGAGTTTGATAAAATTAGGCTGGTTAAATTAGGCACATGGATTAGATGAGCAAAAGAGAAGTGTAAATAGGTTTGAATTCTTACATTTATTGACTCTTCTCTCTCAGAGACATTTCTAGGTCTTTGGCAGTATTTAGGAGAAAAAGTCACTGATCTGCTTTAACATTTCTCAGTTTTACACTAATCAAACAATTTCACTGTTTTCTTTTCTTTGAGTTAGGAGCAGAAATGTGTTTTATGTCCTCTGATCATCTTTCTCCTTATTACTCTTATGTGATGGGGTGAGTGTGATCAATGAAAGTATTGAAAGGCACTGTGCCATCTTTCAGTTATGTTTAACCTTTGTATGCTATGGTCTAGCCTGTACCGTTTAAACCGATTTTGCTCTTTATTTCCTGCTCTCCGACGTGACTTTTCAGTGAAAGAGCACGCTGTCCTCTAACACACAAACACAAATGTGCACTAATGTACACACACACACGCACGCACGCACGCACAGTTCAGAAGCGCCAGAAATAACCCTTTTAAATCATCTTGGCAGATGTTTCTTTCCTGCTCCTGTTTAGTTTCCCAGGGAACTTCTGCAGTCAGTTTTAGATAATATTCCCTTTTCACTGTTAGTCACAAAAGCAGTCTCATGTCATCAATTAAAATATCCATCCTGTGTAAAAATAAAGAATTTGAACTTCATTTAACTTTCGAGTTTCTCTTTTCTCCCAGCCCGATAAATTCTTAGGAGCCTGAACTTCAGACAGATATGTGGTCAGTTTACGTTTTCTCTCCTGACTCCTCCTCCTCTAGTAATTTGTTAGTTACGGTTTTTGACCTCAGTAAGATTGAGAGGGGAGGAAGGGGTGGAATTGAAGGTTCCAGAAAGGTTTTTCTTCCCCCTCAGTAATGTAGACTGGTTTGTGGCAAATGTATGGTGCTATCCTTTGCTTTTCATATGTGCCGGAAGAAAAGTCTCTGTAGCTGTGTAGGAAGGAATCAAATTATTGGTTGACAGTCCCAGCTCTGGGCTAAAGAGAGTAAAGATCGGTTGTAACTGCTTTATAGAGGGGCTGGCCAGAGTTCTGTAGGAAAAGCAAAGTATTAAATTAAGCAACCGAGTACCTCGTGATGATGCAGTAGTGGTAGAACAGCACGCTATAATTCTTAGTGTACTTTAACCAACTAAATGCTGGCAGCAAAAAATTTTTTGAGTCATTTTTCTCTAAAACAGATTCCGGAAGTGCACTCTTCAAATAAGTTCATTTTTGGAGTGTCATCTTAACTAGATAGCGGCAGGCCAGAAGACAGACTTCTTCCCATAGAATGGCCCTGCCTTTTCCACAGATAGGACTGTGTTTTAGCAAAATCTGTGTGTATTGATTATGGCTGACTGAAACAAACTTCAACAATTGAGAGCCAGAACTGTAAGGATTAGCTTTTTATAAAGAAGAAAATTAAATATGGAACTTTGTTTTTTTATTTTTATTTTTTTAAAGATTTTATTTATTTATTTATTTATTTATTTATTTATTTATTTGACAGAGAGAGAGAGAGAGAGAGAGACAGCGAGAGAGGGAACACAAGCAGGGGGAGCGGGAGAGGGAGAAGCAGGTCTCCCGCCGAACAGGGAGCCCGACGCGGGGCTCCATCCCGGGACCCTGGGACCATGACCTGAGCTGAAGGCAGACGCTTAACGACTGAGCCACCCAGGTGCCCCTAAATATGGAACTTTAAAATGACTATCAAAAATTTTTATTTGAAGCATATTTTATAGGCAAAAATTCTAGGCAAAAATGAAACTGCATTTTACTTATGGACATCAAACATTGTTATAAATAAAATAAGGAGATTTTTCCTCCCTTGAAAGTCAAAACATTAAAATGAAAAACCAAACAATAAAACTATGAACTAAAGAGCAAGTCTGAATCAATGAATAGATCATAGTGTTAGAACAGGATGTATTTACCTTAAACCAGATACTAACATACTCTATATATTCAAAGTGAAAAATTAAGAAGTCATAATTAATTTACAAAAAGACTTACTGCATGCCATATTTGAATAGCTACGTCTCATTTATTGTTTTAAAGTAATATCAATTTTCCAAAAATGCATTTCTGAGAAACATATCTTTTAAAACCATATTGCTCAGGGCCAAGGGGGCAAAAAATGAAGGAAAAGACAGAGTTTCCTGGAGAAGCTTATACTTTCACTGAGGAGGCAAAACAGATTGTCAAGGCTCGAGTGAAGGAAGAGCACATGATAGGGAGGGTTTCAGTGACTGTGAGCACATTAAAGGTCGTTGGAATTTAGAGCTCACAGTCAAATCATGGTCTAGGAGGAGACAAGCTGCAGTTGGATTTTGAGTAATGTCAGACCAGTTGAGGATGGTGGGGCCGGTAGGAAGGCACCAGTTAAAAGGAACATCAGTGGATGGTACGGAACATGAAAAGCGGGAAAAGGTAATGAGATACGTTGTTAATGCGAAGGGCCCACAGTAGAGAGAAGGTCATATGCAGAAAGCTCCAGCTATCCTGCAAGGGACAGAGACTAGGGTGGCACTGCAAAGGAGAGCGAGAATAATGCTGATGACAGAGAGGAGTCGTTGTGCTTTTGGAAGAGGCCATGACTACATCTTAACAGCTTAGAAATGGTTCTCTGGGACTCAGGAGAGAAGGAAGAGCAGTTTTGGAGAAAAGAGTTTGGTTTTGGAACTAGAGCAGGTGAAATTGCCCTGGACATCCTGCTCGTCTCCTCTCCTTCTCAGGGCCAACCTCATCCTGGCATATCATTTAAATCATCCTTAAGAAGATATTAACTTAACTGGTACTGGTTAATATCTTTACTCAGGGAAATTGAATTTAAATGAACGTACTAGCAAATCTATGGTTTTCATCCTTTTTTTGGCTCAATGTATATTCAATAGGCAGTTATGATATGCCAGTTACTGTGTTAATCATCCCATAGTGGTGCATTTTTGGGAAATGTAAAGAGCAGTGAGGGAGATATACCCCAGAACTCTTAGAATTTAAGGGCTTCAGTGGGCTGCTACTGTGGCTAATTTTAAGGCAAGCCCTCCTGTCCTCCTGTGTTCTTATAGCTCTCTCTGTCTCTCTCTTGTCTCTCCCTTTCACATGTTTTCTTATTATATTCTATGACAATTTTCCCCTTACGCTGACTTTTAAAATTTAGTATATTCAAAAATCTTATTGTGTGCATTCTTGTAAGCTATTTCAGATACTTTGTGAGCAAGGCTAAAAATAAACTCAAAGTAAGAAGACTTCAGATCATGCCAACCTGATGAATCAAATGTTTTTCATTTGTATTTTCTCCCAACCTTTATCCATATGAATACATAATTTGCACATATTTATAGTCAGAGTGTTCGGGTAAAAGAGAAGAAAAATAATTTACCCTCTTTCAAGGAAGAGTGGCACACACGGGCTGTAAATACTTCAGCGGGCCCTGTACATAGGATCCCTGGTGGCTACAGAGTCACCTCCATCCTGTTGGCATAGAGCATCAGGGAGGCAGCTTGCCGAGAGCGCCTATGTTTAGCCAAGGTGGGTTGTGTGATAAGAGGGCGGGGGCCTGGCCACATGCTATCTGACTCATCCTCTCAAGCACACGTGTCAGTGTCTCCTCAGTTGGGACCGCCTCCTTCAGAAGACAGAGCCTGCCTGTGACTTTTCTGCCACCTTCATCAATTTTCAGAAACTAATAGGCGCTGGGCACTGTTGAGCCTTCAGTAACTCACGTGGCCGATAACATCATTACTTGCTGCTGGCCCTCACGCAATTGCCCTTTCTCTGGTTTGGAACTGCAGCCCGAACTTCGGTGCAGTGCCTGACTCTTCCCCAGCCTCCAAAGCAGTCTGCCAGGCCACTGAAGGGATGCAAAAATGAAGCTACTTGACCTACTGCTTCGTTCTCGGGCATTTCGTGTTCCATTTCTGTGTGCATACATAAATATATGCGTGATACGTGATTTTGGATCATAGCTGGTCCCACATAATTTTTAGGATCCTTTTGGGGGGTAATCGGCCAGAGATAAAGAGCACAGCATAATTTTGAGCATGGATTTTAATAATTGCTTTACATTTACTGATCTATGACCACAGCCTCAGTTTTATCATCTTTATTTTGGGCCTATTTGTGTTCTCCTCAGGGTTCTGTGTTTTACCAGGGTAAGGGACACGAGTGGCATGGTGCGTAGTCTAAGCAGGCGTCGGTGTTTGACTGATAGCCGTCTGCCAATGGCCGAGGGAGCTGCAGACGGCTTCCCTTAGCTGACATCACCATGAAGAGGCTCTTCTTACAAATAGGACAGACACATCTATTATCTGCCTTCCTCCTAGGAACACTGGCCACCTAGATCGCAAACAGTTTTCCACTGAGGTCAAACAAGGTCACTGGCTTACCTACCACAGCTGCTAAGTCTGAATCTTGACATTCCTTAATTCCAGCTTCTAGGCCAACATTGGCTCAGGAGTCGACTATCAGGGCATACGTGGACCTGTATTATCAATTAATGGATATGAACATATGGCTACAAAGTACCCTCACTTATGAGGGAGCCAAAAAGAACCAGGAACCAAACTGCATTTGAATCAGATGAGATACCTGTGATTTGATCCACTCCCTGGCGATGTAGTTATAAGACTTTAATTCATTGAAGAACTGGTTCACGAAGGCTCACTGGGTGGCTTTAGCGCTGTACTACCTTGGGAAAGTGATACAACTTCTGAGGGCCCTCACCTATGAATCTGAACCCATCATGTCTGCCAGCTCCTTTCTGGGGTTCTTATGAAGTTCATGTGGTGTGTATGTAGGCTCTTTGTAAATGGTGAAATTCTAAACATATAAGTGGTTGTTTATAGGCTCTTATGCATCCTGCAGGTGTTGCATGCTATTAACTGGCCGACTTTTCCCAACATTATTTTCCCTCTATAACTGAACTCCTGAATGTCTACCATCCCACCTACAACAGACATTAAATTTTAGGGAGGAAAGTCATTTCTTCAGTTGCTCTTATGGTGATCATTAGTCATGATTAGGCAGAATTCTACTGGTTAAGATATAATTCCTTATATCTTAGGGAGGCCCTAAGGGAGGCCTAGAAGGCACTTTGTGCTCATTTCCCAAATATATCCCTGACAAACTTGCTAATAATGTAAGTTCTGAAATTGGGAATTCATGTCATTGTCACAGTTTTAATGGAATTACATTTTAAGATCTACCATTCAAATATGCCTTATTAGGAATTAAGTTCATCTAATAGTTTTAATAAGTTTTCAGTAGAGGAAAGGAATGGAACATGAGCTGATAGGGGTGAGAGCCAAAGTCTCAGAGAAGTTAAGTGTAGAGAGAGAGAACACAGTGGATATGCTATATCAGAATTTTTCTCCATGTGGATGGTAGACTATTTGGATTATGTCTCATGATTAATGTTGTTTTAATTCTCTAGGTGACCAAAAATCATGTAAAATTATCTAGAAATAAATCTCGACAGAAGGGCCAAAATACTTCAGATGGAGGAAAGAGAAGAGAAATGCATCTTACCCAGCAGGTCTGGTGTCTTCAATGGCTCTGTCCACTGGGATCAAATCACTGAGGTAGACATTGAAGTTTCCTTCTTTCCATCTTCTTTCTGCCTCCTTCTCCTTTCCACGGGGAACAACTACGGGCCGTCCAAATTGGCCTGGAGCTTTGGGATCCCTTGGAGAAAGTGTCACGTCAATTTTTAACACATGGTGCATTCCACGTTCTTCAGGTAACAAGGCTTTTATATGATTTTGGTTGAGTTCTGCAGGTTGGGCCTTGGCAGTCAAGTTGATTCTTGCTGGCTCTAGCCCCTCAGCTAAGGCTTGATGGGATTGAGAGACTGTTGGTCTCCGTGAAGGGAAAGATGCCTCACTTCTCTTCCTGGAAATGTGTTTCCCTCGGCTTTCACCCAATACAATAGGGAGCACAGTTTTGTTTTTAGGATTGGGGGCCTGTTTGGTGTCTGTCTTTAGCTTCTCCTCCTTAGTTATAATCACAACGTGGCTTTCAGAGAAACTGAATTTCTTCCCACCAGCCACTTTGGCTCCATCATCCTTTGGCAAGCCTCCCAACGGTGCTTCGTTAATAGATTGCTTCTTTGAGCGATTTGAATTGGCAATAAACTTGGAAAAGGGAAGGCTCTTATTGGCTCCGTGTTTATTTGAATCTAGTTCTTTGCTCTGAGTCTCAGTTTTATTTAAGGCTATGGCTTCCCTAGATTTTGGCAACAGTGGGCTGGCAGGGTGTGTCCTCTCATTTGCTACTGCCTGTGATTGCTGCTTTGATCTGTCAGTATCAGGGCTGAGGGTCACATTTGGATTTCTTTCGGCTGCTTGTTTTGATGCATCACTGCCAAGACTAGAACTCTTCAGGGCCTCCTGGTTTATACGGTCAGGCCCTGCATGTGCAGAAATTTCGGCCAACTGAGTTTCTCTTGCAGCTATGAATGGGGTTCTCTGAGCCCCCTGAGTTCTCATTTGCTTTGCCATGTGGCGAGAGTAGGCTTCAGGTCTGAGGTCCTGCCTCTCTGTGTTTTGCTTGGTCAAAGTCACCGGAAGGGTCTGTAGATACTCAGGATGCCACAAAGGGGCAACCTTGCCCCTTCCCGGGGTGTTCTGCATTTTTCTTTCCCTCTGGGTTTGGTCCAAGTCATCCTCAACCTTGAGCATACCCTTCTCAGTTTTTCTAAAGCTCTCTTTGCCCCATATGCCCTTCCCATGTCCCCTCAGTGGGGGCTTCATTTCTTTTATGCTGCTGTAAAGGATCTTAGTTTGGTCTGGCTGAACTCGGAATCCTATCTGCTCCCTCCTAACGATGTCTTCCTTGAGGACCCGAGTGTTGACCTCACTGAATGACAGGCGGAGAGCTGCCATGTCAAAGAGCAGCCAGATGACAGAAGCTACAAATATAAATGCCAGGACTCGCCCGCTTCCTCGGAAAAACTTTCGAATCTTGTTCATGGTGCAGAGGCTTCGCTTGCAGCCTACCCTCCCCTGGAGCCTGCTTACCTTGAGTGGGAAGAGGGAGCTGAAGTAGCAGCAGCAGGGTTGCCAGAAAGCACCCCTCCCCTGAACCCAGCGGCAAGAGCGGTCCAAGGGGGAAAGCTCAGCTCCGACTGCTTGTCAGTCTCCGCCTGCGTGGCATTTCACAGCAGAGCCTCTGTGCCTGCTCAGCTGTCCCCTGGCTAAACCATGCTAAACACTGCCCGTAGGTCACTCCGGGAGCAGTCGATTCCAGCCACTGGACAGTTCAACATATCACTTGTCTCCCCCCACCGAGCCCACGTCCACCTTCCTATAAGCCCAAGAAAAGGTGGGGGCCGGGCTGGGGCTGCCACTTCTCTCCTCCCAGTGCTCCGTCTGCACGCTGTAACTCAACACCACTTCTCATAAGGAAAACATTTCAAGCCATTACCCAGAAAACTTCATTCAGCTCTCACCTTCCGTGTTAGGTGAGAGCGTGTGTGTTTTCTGGGCAATTAAAAGGAAAGAAAACTTGGAGGGCATGTGTTCCTGGTTTGTAACCCCACCTACCCCATGCCTGCTCATTAACCCTGTTGTGCCCAGTTCTCTGAACGACCTGGCCCAGCAAACAATCACTGACCTTCATGTTTCGGCTTTGAGAGGGAACAGCTTAAAGAAGGGGTCTAGTGCGATCTCAATATCAGAGGTGGATCTTTAATCACTCAGCAGTTTTCCTTGAGTGGGAATCAAAATGTTTCTTTAGAAGTCAATGGTTTTTTAAAATGACTCCATCTATTTTTATTATTAGATTGACTAGACATAAACTTAATTTGTCATATTGCTCTAAAAGCTTCTAAACGCTTACTCTCAGTTTCGGTACTTATCTTGCCACAGAGTGGTAACAAACACTTTGCAGAGTGTCTTGGGGGTTGGACCAGACTTGGGGTAGCACTGGGAGACTGGCAGAGCAGTGGTCCCCACACAGGCTTCATGTTAGAATCACTCTAAAGAGGTGGCCCCCCAGCCCCCTATTCTGATTGACTGATGGGGAGTGGGGGCAGCGACAGCAGTTGGTCTGGTGTTGTGCTTTTGTGAAGCTTCCCAGGTCTCTATAATGTACAGCCAAAGCTGAGAAACACTGGTCTAGAATAAAATACCTCTCATTTTTTTTTAAAGGTTTTATTTATTTATTTGACTGGGAGAGAGAGCACAAGCAAGGGGAGTGGCAGAGGGAAAGGGAGAGGCAGACTCCCCACTGAGCAGGAAGCCCCACTCAGGGCTTGATCCCAGGACCCCAGGATCATGACCTGAGCCAAAGGCAGACACTCAACTTACTGAGCCACTCAGGCGCCCCATATTTTTTGTTTGTTTTTGAACACTCTCATAATTTTTGTGAAATTCCCTCCCAGATAGAGTAAAACTGAATCAAAATCCGCATTTTAACACCACCTATTATAAACATTGTCCATGAAGTTTGAGAAGCACTTCCGGAGAGCACTGTTCTCTTGGGATCTTTGAGCAATCTGTAGACGGCAATGCCACTTATTATTCCAGTGTGGGGGAGGGTGGGGGCATAGCGTCTCTGCTCTCAGGTAAATATAGGCCCCTGAAGACTTGGGAAGGGAAGAAGGACAAATTCTGAATTCTCTATACTGATGCATTACCTTCTGTAGCATTTGGCCTTTAAATCCGCACCTTGCCCCAATGGAGGGAAGCCCGATAAATGCAGCTATGGTAACATGTTTCTTGAATCCCTGATTCTCCTTTTTATTCAGTGCCTGCTCACTCCAGTTTGGATTGTCCACATGGATGACAGCTTTGGTAGTTTAGTCATTTCCTGCCTGCTGTTATTCATCCACCTTTCCAATATTTGCTATGTTTTATGGCTCAGATCCTGTGTTAGGTATTGAGGGATATGGAGTAAAAGGCCATAGTTCTTGTCTTGGACCTCTCACACTCTATTGGTGGATACAGACAGGTAGGCGGATTTACAGGACATGATACGTAATACGAGAGAATAATCTACTGGATTCTACAGGGACCTAGTTTAGTTTTGGGATGCATGAATAATTTTTGAGGAAACTATCCTTAGACTTGAGGGGTGAATGAAAACATAATTATTTCTGTCCATATTGTGGTCTGAGAAAAGAAATATTAGTTGGATGGTGAAAGGGAGCTAAATTAGCAAAAATCATAAAGTGAAGAGAGAGTATAGGACCTGAGGGGAAGCACAGATGTCTGAGAACAAGCAGGACTGGAAACACAGGCTTTGCCATTAGTGGGCATGAGTGTGTGTGTGTGTGTGTGTGTGTGTGTGTGTGTGTGTGTATGGATGTACCCGATGTGTCCCAAACAGGTTACTGATCTCTTTCCATAGAGCATCTCACTCAATCTCCACACAACCCAATAGGGAAGATACAGTGAGAACTATCACTCTGTTATCAAAGAAACAAAGCTTAGAGAGGAGAAACAACTGGCAGTAGAAAAGGAGGATTTGGATCTGGAATAAATGACTAGGTGACACTGTAGTACTTACATGCCACACGTGCTGCTTCTCTAGCCGTCCAATCTTGTACATTAGTTAATGCCGTGTGTTTACTCTGCGATTAAAAAAAGAAAATAAATTCTGCCTTGCAGGGGAATGTAAAGATTAGAGAAAACAATTTAAAGTTCTTGTTATATTGAACGATAGAGTCACTGCTTCTAATACGGTTGCTGATATCTTGTGTGATAGGAGTGTGGGGTGCATGTGGGAGACAGCATACTGGCTCTTCTCAAAAATCAAACAAGAAGACTAATGACTAACATTCTTTTGGCAAAAGGACAAGAAGAATATTTGAGTATTTTATTTTTGGCTTGCTGTTCCTAATTCCCTTATTTTGGACTCACTCAATGAAGTCACTATATGCCCAAAACACTGAAGTAGTAACTTTGTTTCTGCCCCCTAATGACTTTAAAACTCCACTGAATAGAATAACTTCGACATAAAACATAGCAAACTATTTAGGATCCAAGTTCCAAAATAAAGTAAGAGATTGTTTTTCATATCATGGATATGTGGTTTACATTACAATATTGCTTTAAATATGAAAATAGGATGCTTTGAAATATTTTACTATCCAAGATTTAAGTCTTGTCCAACCACATCTCCACCCCAAATGGCAGCTGGAATTACTCAAACTCCTGTTAGAAAAGTCAGCCCTTATTACAACCTTATTAATCTCGACAGCTTTAAAACACTGCTTGAAAAATATCCTGAGTCTTCTATATTTATTTGATCTAAGAACAATGATTTCTTTCTCTCTCTCTCTCTCTTTCTCTTTCTCTCTCCCTCCCTCTCTGGTCTTTCCTTACAAATCAAAACATAAAGCAATTGCAACAGGAGGGAAGATTGTTAAGAAAATTAAAGGAGAGTCCTGGCTTATCTACCTTAGGTAGTTACTTATAAACTCTGGCTTAGTATTGACTTCTAGCTGATATAAAATACAGAATAAGACATGAAGAGTACATAAGAGAGAAAAAAAATGTTGACCTAGTCCTTTGCAACAGAAGGAGTGGATTGGCAGACTTGGTCTAAAGTACTGACTTGACCATTAATAGACATAATCATGGATAGGATCACACATGAAAGAGCTCTTCTAAAGGCCTCTTCCAGCCACTTCCCCATTTTTTTTCCCCTGGTGAGTCTGTAAGAATCTGTAAGAATGACCGAAGTTGGTTATAAGCTACATTACCGACCCAACGTTATGGAGCTTCAGGAACCCAGCAATAACTTCTGGTGGCTCCCAGCAGCTATACATAGCTCCTCTTTTTCCTCTCTTGTCTGGACCCATGATGTTCATACCAATGACAAAGTGTGGACAAAAAGAAATAGATTAAAAAAAAAAGGAATAAAAAAACAAAGAAATTAAGAAATTCTACACTTAATGGAAGTCAATACACACATTATCCAACAGATGACATTTCATATATGTAAATGGTGCTGTTTTTTTATTTTACTTGTATTAATTTCCATGTTACCAACATAAAAATAAATATATAGGTGGGCTGACTACTTAAGATATGTGTGGCTGTCATCCCAAATGGTAGCTTTAGCTGCTCAGATTTCTTAAGAATTTATACATAGTTAGTTGGAGTGGGTATCAATCTAAAAATCTTGAGTTATGAAGTAATCCTTGGGAGGCTTTTGGAGATGCTATTCTAATTTTCATTCTGACTCCACCTGTAGTAAAAAAAATAAAAAGTTTTAGCTTTTTCTTCTGTAAAATGGGTATATCAGTGGGGGGGGTCTCTCCTTTACTTGGTTGCTGTCAAAATAATCATATTAATAACAACTGTTTATTGAAAATTTACTGAGTGCCTGCCAACCTAGTGGATCATAGATTGTTCAACAGCACAGCGCTGTGTATTAGAGTGGGATCTGAACCTTTATGCTATGTCCATGGCAAATACCTCTGAATCATCCTCATTGTTAGTTGTAGGAGATTAATAAACCATGTTTTTATTTCTAGCCTCAAACTTCCTCAGTGGAAATATAGAATCTTAGAAGTACTGGTTCCAGTTCTCTGGATTTGCAATAAAGTTACTCTCTCAGAGTATTTGACTGTTTCTTGATTATATAAGTCTACTCTGATTAATTAATATCTATTTTCTTTTATGATTTTTCCTCAACTGCTTAGTCCTAATTACAAAGGATATAAAAAGAAAAATGTATTTAGGCATATATTTTATGGAGAATAATGATAATCTATAGATACATCACTGAATTTGAATTTAGATTTAAATTTAGAGATTCTAATTAAAGACAATATGGAATGAAGTTATTATTCACTTGAGAAATTCAAATAGGAAAACCAAATAAATATTATGTGTATCATTTTGCTTTCTTATTTTAATATGGTCATTTTTTTCCTCCAAAATTCTTTTTTTTTGACAAGAAAAAATGTATTTAGCAGGATAACACCATCCTGTGAACAAAATCCACAAAAAAAGAGAGAAGATTGAAAATTATAATTTAAAGCCTGGAGTTATTGCAAAATCCATGGGTAAACTAAAAATACAAATCAGAATCTTATTCCATTTTAAGCCGTTCTTCCAAAGAAGATGGTTGACTATAAATTCTGGCAGCCATCTAAGATATTGGTGTATGTCTCCTTCTTTAGAAGTTTTGGAAGCTGGTTAAGAAATGGCCTCAGTGACTAAGGCCCACAGAAGGAGAGCTGCTGTAATATTCTGTTAGACATTTGTTCTTGAAAAGAGTTTCCCAGGGGTCCTGGATGGTTCAGTCAGTTAAGCATCTACCTTCAGCTCAGGTCATGATCCCGGGGTCCTGGGATCGAGCCCCATGTCTGGCGCCCCGCTCAGCAGGGAGCCTGCTTCTCCCTCTCCCTCTCTAGCTCCCCTGGCTTGTGCACACTCTCTGTCAAATATATAAATAAAATCTTAAAAAAGAAAAAGAAAAAGAAAAGCGTTTCCCATGTTACTGGTGGTAAATCACCATCAGTTAAACCTGTGTTTAAAGAAAGCAAGACATTCCTCAAAAGAGATTATACTGGGCTGAACCTCAGTTTTCACTGATAATTGAAGAGTAGAACCAAACCAACATTTGTGCTTATAGGTCCCTGGCCAATTTTAACATTTTATTTTGATTAAGAAAATTTTAATAAATTTAATGGAAAACAATAATTGAATATCTTCCTTGGGCAAAGAATTGTGCTAGTTATCAGAAAAAAGAAAATGAGAAGCTCCTAAAGCTCAAGTTGTTAATGAGTGCAAGACTTGTAACCCAAATAAGAAGTTAACAGAGCCATTGGTATTGGTTAATTATAATTTTGGAGATAAAAAAGAAAACACTTCAGGGTGTTTTCTAAGAGCTTCACTAACTCAGACAGGAAAGTAGGGAGAACAATGATAGTTTGAGAGAAATGGGAAGTTCAGATTTAAACATGTTGGCCTTGAAATATATGCAGATTAACACCAAAAAGAAACCAGATAATAATAAAAAAAAAAAATGGGCAGAGGACTTGAATAGACATTTTTCTAAAGAAAACATACAGATGGTATGAAAAAATGCTCAACATCACTAATCAGGGAAATGCAAATTAAAACCACAACGAGATATCACTTTACACCTGTCAGAATGGCTAAAATAAAAAACACGAGAAATAATAAGTATTGGCAAGAATGTAGAGAAAAAGGAACTTTTGTGGTGAAAATGCAAACTGGTGCAACCACTGTGAGAAATAGCTTGTGGGGGGCGCCTGGGTGTCTCAGTAGGTTAAGTGTCTGCCTTCTGCTTAGGTCATGATCCTGGGGTTCTGGGATCGAGCCCTGCATTGGGCTCTCTGCTCAGCGGGAGCCTGCTTCTCCCTCTCCCTCTGCTGCTTCTCCTGCTTGTGCTCGCTCTCTCGCTCTCTGTCAATAAAACAAATAAATAGAATCTTAAAAAAAAGAATAAGCAGTTTGGGGATTCCTCAAAAAAATTAACAATAGAATTACCCTATGATCCAGTAATTCCACTATTGGGTGTTTACCCCCCAAAACCCCAAAAATACTAATTTGAAAAGATATTTCCACCCCTATGTTTACTAGAGCATTATTTACAATAGCCAAAATATAAAAACAACCCAAGTGTCCATTGATGGATGAGTGGATAGAGATAATGTCACACACACACACACACACACACACACACACACACACACACAGTACTATTACTCAGCCAGAACAAGGGAAATCTTGCCATTTGCAATGACATGTTGAATCTAGAGAGTATAATGATGAAATAAGTCAGTCAGAGGAAGACAAATACCATATGAGCTCACTCATATGTGGAATTTAAGAAACAAAATGAATGAACGAAGAAAGAAAACAAAGACAAAAAACAGACTTAGTTTTTCTTTCAAGATTTTATTTAAATTCAAGTTAGTTCACATGTAGTGTTGTATTAGTTTCAGGGGTAGAATTTAGTGACTCATCAGTTTCATATAACACCCAGTGCTCATTACATTAAGTGCCTTCCTTAATGCCCATCACCCAATTACCCTATCCCCCACCCACCTTTCCTCCAGCAACCCACAGTTTGTTCCCTATAGTTAACAGTCTCTTAATGATTTGCCTCCTTCTCTGTCTTTATCTTATTTTATTTTTTCAACAGATTCCTTAAATACAGAGAACAAACTGGTGGTTGCCAGAAGAGAGGTGGGTGGGGGATGGGTGAAAGATAAAGGGATTAAGAGTACAGTTATCTTGATGAACAGTGAAAAATGTATAAAATTGTTAAATGATTACATTGTATACCTTAAACTAATATAACACTGTATGTTAATTATACTTGAATAATATATGTGTATGTATATATACATATACATACACATATATGTATTATATATATATATGTATATATATAGTTCTGTGTGTGTTTGTGCATGTGTGTATCACAAATATTTATTGAGTACTTACCATGTACTAGGCTCTGGGAAAACAGAAACTGAAGCTCATAGTTTAGTGTAATTGTTCTCAATTTTTTTGTATGTCAAAAAGCTCATGGGGAGGGATTGTTATAATATAGATTCCCATGTTCTACCCTCAGAGATTTTGAGGTCAGATGTAGGACTTAGGAATCTAGATTTTTTAATTAGATTATTGGATGATTCTGATACAGGTGAACCAAGAACCATACTTTGAATGATTCAATGGCAGAGGCAAATATAATGATATTAAATGAAAAAAGTGAAACAAGCAACTGATTTATTGGGGGTGATTGAGAAGGCTTCTGGTGGTGACGACTGTAATGAAAGATGGCAGGCAGGGACAAGGGGCCCTGCCCAAAGAGGAAACCACCCTTAAGAGGATTTTATACCACACTGGAAGGAGCCCTCCACACTGTCCCACGTGATAATTAGATGACAAAAACCTGACTGGGTGAGGCCCGTGGAGGGTTAACCAGATTAAAAAAGCCCTCCAACAAGCCCATAAAACCCCCTAGACTTAGAAACTCTGGTGGCAACCCTGTCGGGTCCCCTCTCTCTTCGGGAGCTTTGTACTATCACTCACAAAACTTTGCTGCCCACCACTCTTCATCTGGTCTCCCTCTTCATTCTTATGAAATGGCATGACCAAGAACTGCGGGCACCGAAGGAAAAGAAATCCCACAACAGTTGTATGTGAATTCACCTTATGGATAGGGAGGGATTCCAGACCCAGACCCAGACCCAGGGCAGAGATTGTGCCAGGGACCCTGGCACAATCCAAGAGTGATGGTGAAGGCTTTAGAAGCATGTGAAGAGGGTGAAAGGGAGGAGGGGTGGAGGGGTGGGAGGGGTGGGGGAACAGAACTCAATTCTTAGGAGGGTTTGGTCATCAATTATAATTTCTCAGTGAGTGAGACAAGGAATATGGAATAAACCCAGGGAGTACAGAACAAATTCAAGATTTCTACTCAGGTGCCTGGGTGAATATTATATTTTTACCCAGTGGTTCCCCAACTTTAGCATGAACCAGAATCACCCAGAGGACTAGTGGCCCCACTCCCAAAGTTTTTGATTGAGTGGGTTTGGAGTGAGTCCCAGAATTTACTTGTAATTTATAATAAATTCCCTAATGAGGCTAATTGTGCTAATCAGGTGACCACACTTGGAGAAACATTGGCTTTTGCTGAGAATGAGGACCATAGAGGAGAAATAACTATGTGGAGGATGATGATGATTTTGACTGGTCATGTTGAGTTTCAGATGCCAATGGATATTTGGTTAGAGATGCTCATTGTTTAAAAAGAAAAAAAAAAGAAGAAGATTGGCTTGGATTTTAGGAAAGAAGCCAGGGCTCAAAGCCTCTGTGGAGTCATAAGCATATATTTAATATTGTATGCATAATGTTACTCTACTATGGCAGAGAGCACAAGCCAAAAAAAGGGCTGAGAAACTCATAAAAAGAAGGTAGAAGAAGTGTATAATAAAAAAGAATGAGAAAGAATATAGAGCTGGAAGGCTGGACAAGAATAATGTCATGAGATCCCAGGGAGGAGAGAATGGAAGACAGTCAACAGGGTCAGAGGCTTCTAAGAAGTTAAGTCAAATATATTCTGAAAATAGTCCTTTAGATTTGCCAGGTAACAGTTCTTCAGTGGACTTCAAGTGAATCTGTTTTTATTGAGGTGAAATCCATATAACAAAATTATTTTAAAGCGAATAATTCAGTGCCACTTAATATATTCACTGTTGTACAAACACGACCTCTACCTAGCTGCAAAAATTTTCATCATCCCAAAAAGACACCCGCTTCATTAAGCTGGCAAGCCCAATCTGCTTTCTGTGTCTATGGATTTACCTATTCTGGATATTTCATGTAAATGAAGTCATACAATATGTGACCTTTCCACAATGTTCTGGGCACTGAGAATACAAGAGTACCTAAACCAGAGAAGGTTCCATCCTCCATGTAGTTCACACTCCAGTGGGGGATACACAACTAAATAACCTGACAAAAAGTACAATTTTAGGTATTGATGCATAGTAGAGAGAGAAATAAAAGGGAATAGAGAGAGATGAAAAAGAATATAAACCAGGCACAGTTCCTTAAAGAGATCATATCGAAGCAAAAACTGAACCAAGTGAGAGTGCACGAGAATATCCAGGGGGAGAAATTCTACATGAAAAAAGCAGAAAGAGCCAAGACGTGAAATTGGACCCAAGCCTGGAGTGTGGGGAATGGGTAGAAATACGAAAGCAGCTGGAGTGGAAGGGGTGAGCTCTGGAGTCAAAAGAGATGAATTTGGAGAGGTAGGCAGGGGCCAGATTTTGTAGCTAATTTATTGTATATACGATTGAATTGGCTGAAAGAGTGGACTAGAATTCATGGCATTGCATACATTACCTCAAGTAGTCTTTTTATTTTTTATTTTTTATGACATTTATAAATTAGTTCAATGCAGGATATATGTGTGTAGTTAATGAACTTCTTCAAATGTTAGGCCTTTGTTTATTTATTTATTTTGAGATTATGTATTTATTTATTTATTTGACAGAATGAGAGAGCAGGAGAGAACAAGCAGTGGGGGCGGCAGAGGGAGAAGGAGGGGCAGAAGCGGGCCCCCCCACCAAGCAGGGAGCCTGATGCTGGGCTCCTGGGATCATGATCTGAGCCAAAGGCAGTTGCTTAACCAATTGAGCCACCCATGTGCCCCTCGAGTAGTCTTTTTAAAAAACCAACTGGGTGAAATAGGTGCTAATATCCCCATTTTACAGGTAAGAAAACTGAGGCACAGTGAGGTTAAGTAACAGGCCAAAGCTCATACAACCAGTTGAGCATTGGTGGTCCAGGATGTGAACCCAGGTAGTGTGGATCCACACCAGTGCTTCTCAGTCTTTTCATTATCAGACCCCACTCCTTGGCAGAAAAATAAATTAAAACTCTCCCTAAAGAGAGAAATTAATTTAAGAATTACTATTTTGTTGAACTTTGGAGGGTCAGAAACAGTTGCAGTATTTTAGAACTTTTTGCCTCCAAAGAACCAGTTTTTAGCCCCTTAAGGGCAACATCACTTCATTGAGAAAAAAATGCATGCATTGCACTTTAATGCCTCTCATAAACACATAACTTATGGTAAAATTTCTTGTAAATAAATCTTATAAATAAATGAATACTTTTTCTTATAAATAAATAACGTCTTTTAAATAAACACTTTTATTGTAAAATTTTCTTACAAATAAGGGAAGAAAAAGGAGAAGTCGGTAACTTGACGAGACCATTATTTGAGGATAGAGAAGACCTGCATGTTTTTCAAGAGTAAGGCAGGAAGATGACAAGATTGAAGATAAGTAGAGATAAGCCTTATCAGATGAAAGTGAAGTCCCAGAGGAGGCAGAAAATGGGCCTAAGAACCCAGGTGGATAATTTAATTTATTAGAAAAGACATAGGGGTATATTTCATTTTGAAATTGTACCTGTTCCAGGGCAGATAAGGATGAGTGGATACAGAAGCAGGGGAAGTTGGGGGAATTTGTGCCCAAAGGCTTCAGATTGTTTTAAATAAGTACAAGGCAGACATGACAAGTTGGGAGCCAATGAGAAGGGGGTCAATGCACTTGGTAAAAGGTTGGAATCAGTTGCTACAAAGAGAAAGAAATGCAGCTAACTCAGAACAAGAGTAAGAATTGTCAGAGAACTTCAAGAGTCCTGCTGAGATTTAAACCAATGTTTCTAATCCAGGGGAAAACAGACTGAGTGACAATAGAACAGAGTGGGGATCTGGACAGTCACAAAACATTCACGAGGCAGAGAGACAGAGGGTGATGGGGAAGCAGAAACAGAGTGGTGATTTCTTTTTCCTTCCCTTCCCTTCCCTTCCCTTCCCTTTCCTTTCCAGTAGACTCCATGCCCTGAGATCAAGACCTGAGTTGAGATCAAGTCAGAGGCTTAACCGAATGAGCCACCCAGGCACCCACAGAGTGGTGACTTCTGACCAGCTTGGTGGAAGCAGGATGTCATGGAATATGTCTTAACCTCTTGTAGGAAGTGGAATGGCTGGATCTTGAAGCATTCATAGAACCAGTACAGGTTAGAACAGGAAGTAGGTACTAGGGTTTTTGCTGTTGTTTCTGTTTGCTTTTTTGGTGGAAGGAGACAATACTTCGATGACCACATCAAAGGTGTACAGGGGATTTATCCTTTGAAAATCTATTACCAATGATATAAAAATTTTTCCTCCGTTACTTTTGGCAGAAACTGGATTAATCTTCAGCAGCTCTTTGACATCACTTACTTAAAAGTTTCAGTGACTCATATGTGGAGCTTGGGTTAAGAGAACGAAGATGTGGGCAAGTCTTTGGCCAGAGCAAAATTGCCAGGTGCAGTGAAATGAGCACTTGCTACCCAGTCCTCTGCCCTGACCCCCAGGGAGCTCCACATGCCCAGCTTGAGCTCCCTCTGTGGTATTCCAGGTGCCTACACAAATAATGCCCTCAAAACATATCCTGACACTGCTTTCTCTTCTCATCCTTCCTATTCTGGAACCTTCCTGTTCTCTCTAGGACCTCCATTTTAGCAAAGAGAGGAGGAGTAGAAAAAGCAGTGTCATGGGAGGAGCAGATAGCAGGAGCGATGGAGGGCATTCAAGGGCACTTTTCATGTGCTGTGAAGAAGTGGGATGAAATTAAAGCCTTTCAAATACAGCAAGATGCTGTTTCTTCTTTCCCTCCACTCCCCCCACCAACTCAACTTCTGCCCCCAGGAGGCAGATCAAAATAACTTTCTGTGGGATGAAATGCTGACAATGACTTTGGATCCAATTACATTATCATAACCTGTAAACAACCCTTTCATTTGAGGCTTGTTAAAGTCCTGAACTGTGAAACTCAAATCCCAATGTAAGAAATGAAAGAGATTTGAACTCAGGGCCCTTTGGACATTTCCCTCAATATCGAAGTAAATTTTTCAAATCTGAAAACAGGAGAGGAAAGGGACAAGTGATATGCTACCTGAGAAATGGTGGAAACAATACCTCATTGGAAATGAAGCTAAGAAAGGAAAAGACAAATAGGTTCAGATTAATGTCAGGCTTGTAATTTATCACAAGATCTGAATTTTGTTTACATTATCACATAGTTTCAGAGTTACTTAGCTCTTCTGATGTAGAGTGTCTAAGTGTTTCCTTTACCTTTGGAAGATGAGGATTAATTAATTACTCAAGGCTGGGCACACAGGAGATGGAAGTATGCAAGCATCCATTCATGGTTGAGTTATGAGAGGTAAAGACAGCTCTAAAGCACCAACCCCAACCGATTCCAGGGGGATGAAATGTCTGGAATTAGGCAAACTCACCCCACATATTGGGACTGGACTGGAGCTACGCAAAGACAGAACACTAGAGAGAAGGAAAGATGAGCAACATATAGATTTTACACGTGTGCACACGTGTCTACAAGTTTCCATGCACACAAACTCCATGTGCAGTTTATGTTTTTGTGCACATATTCATAGTCACATGCATATGTATGTATGAGTTTACAGAGCACACCCAAACAAATGCACACCAGATGTGCTGATTTGGAGCTCTGTAAGAAAAAATTACTATTGAGAAAGAAATGAAAAAGGACGTTTAAAGACATTGGTCATACTACCAGTTATCCTGTTTTTAGGAGGACATATAGTATGTTTTGCATATGTTTATTTTGAGTAAAAGAAGACTCAGGGGCAACATGACAACTGTTTCAAAATTTGGGAGCAATATCGTGGAAGAAGGATGTAACTTACTCCATATGGTTCCAGGGGATAGAAATGAGGCTGAGGCATAGCAGATTTCTATTCTAAGTGAGAAAGACTTTCTAACAATTAGTACCAAACAAGAGAGGCGTGGATTCCTTCTAAAAGTAGATAATGATCTGCCTTGCTCTTGGAAATGACATGTGGCAGAGGCTGCATGGCCATCTGTCACAGAAGTTGTCAGGGGCATTCTTCCATTTGGTAGGCGTTGAGACTGCACTCGTTTGCTAGGCCATCTCCATTCTGAAATTCAATGCTTCTCAAAAATATATAAACATATTTTGAGGCAAGTCAAGGCAGATAATGGTTTTGACTTTATGACTGTTTTTATCTTGTTCAGTGACTTGTGAACAGCTGACTCCTATCTCAATAGATCCTACAGATAACAATATTTTTTCCTTCTATTTGATTTCCTTGAAGCTTTATATTTTCTGTTCTTTTTTTCCTTGTCTTTTCCTTCATCCTGCCTGTGCCCTCTGGACGTAAGGGATGGAGTAAAGGCAATGTTTGTTGAGAAAGTAAAATGAGGAAGAAAAATGTTTAACTCAATTTTATTTTCACTTCAAATTCTGGCTGTGTAGGAGTCTGTGAATATGTGTAGTGTACGTATGTGTGTATAAATCCTCAGTGAGCTGTGCTATTGTTGGGGAAATAAGGCTGGTAGTGTTTTTAACCTAGACTATTTCTCTCCCAAGTGGATGCTTGGAAAAGCTGGGGCTTGAGAACCACTTTTAATTTAAATCGTGCCTAGGGGCTACGACTAGCCTTTAATGGGAAAAGGGAAGGAATGTTCAGGGTCCTAACATGGGTGGGGACAGTCTCATCTAATCAAGTATTCTGCCTCCACAAATGACAACAGAGCCCCATTCACCCCACAGGCGAAGGTTTTGGAGATACACCATCATTTTTCACTCTGTGATCTTGGACAAGTACTTTAGCTTTTTGTCATCTGTACTGTGGAGGGTAATAAGAGATTCCACCTCACAAGGTTGTGTTGAAGATGGAATGAATTAACAAGCCCAGTGCTCAAAGACAAAGCAAACGCACTCAACAAAGATTAGCAATGATTTTTATTTTTCTGAAATGGCCAGGAATGGACTATTTGGGTTCATTTTACACATTGAGTATATGTAAGTTTCTACATGCTTTAACCAGTTTTCAGGGAAGTAGAACATAATGAAACTACTTAAAAGTGTGGCCTATGGACACCTTCAAGTTGTGGAGTGGTTGGGACACCACCATGGACGCATATGTGCAGTAAGCATTGGCAAGGTAAAATTAGTCTTTCTTTCCCTTCTTGTACATATGCAAAATATTCCTAAACATTTCCCTAACACACACACACACACACACACACACACACACACACACAGTTGTAATTAATAAAATATGAATTCATTTAAAGTCCTAGGAGTTTTGTTCCTAAGTATTTGCTCAGTAAGTGGATACAAAAGTACATTTACAACATGTAGGGACAACAGAATTTTGAAAAAGTTTTTTTATTTAATTCCTTATGCTTGAACGGGTTGTGATTCATACCATAGACCATTTTTAATCCTATACTGATAATGAAGATTATTTTCTTTTTAAAGAATGACTCAGAAGGCCTTTCAAGATTTGCCATATCCCAAGGTCAGAATCATTCTGTCATAAACCAGCTCTACGAGGCACATTTAATTAAGAGAATCAGTTAAAACATTTTACTGACATAGAAATTCCTTTTAGAAAAAAAAATCCCTGACATTTGCTTATTTACTTGTCATTTTTAATCTGTTTTATGCAAACAGAGTCAAGATTCTTCATAGTAATGTATATTTTGGTACAATGAAATATATCTCCAATTGATTTTAGTCCTTTTTGTTTAGATAATTTCTCTTTCCCATTTTGAGTGGCCATTTGGAGAGAAACACAAGTGTGTATGACAATATGTGGTCTGAACCATATTATTCCCCTTTAAGGTGACTATTGTATTTTTCTATAAATCTATACTGAGAAGTATTAAAACTTTTTGTGCCTTTCCTGGATGCATTTTCTGATCTACCTGTGGCACATGTAGCCTGCATGTGTGGATGGCATACATTCCATGGAGAGAATGGAGACATTTTATAGTTTATTAAAATGTGTATACTCACCCACTTTTCACTATTTATTATGAGGATTAAAAGACGTCTTACAAGTCAAGGGTTAGAAAAGCACAGACAAAACATTCAGCAGGTGTCGGCTATATTTTGATATTTCTGAAATGGCTGTGAATGAGCTACTTAGACTCATTTTACATGTTGATTATATGAGAATTTCTGTATGCCTTAACTGGTTTTCAGAGAGCTGGAACATGATGAACCAGCACTCAAAAATTCCATGGAGAGGATAGAAATACTGTATAATTATTAAAATAGGAGTACTCTATGTACCACTTTGGTCCAGGATCTTGATAGTGGGGGCAGCTGTGAATGTCGGGGGACAGGAAGTTTATGGGAACTCTATGTACTTTCTGCTCAGTTGTGCTGTGGAAATAAACCTGCTCTAAAAAATAGAGTCTATTGGGGTGCCTGGCTGGCTCAGTCAGTAGAGCATGTGACTGTTGATCTTGGGGTCATGAGTTCAAGCCTCCATGTTGGTTAGGCATAGAGTTTTCTTAAAAAAAATAAATAAAGCCTATTAAATGCTCAAACATACTACCAGAATTAAGATTGAGATTATAAAGTAGTAGTAGTAGTAGTAATAATAATAATAATAATTGCATAATTCAGGGTTTATAAAACCAAAACTTTAAATGACTTCTTTTCTCTCGTGTGTACCTCCACCCGTAATTCCACTGGGAGTGTTACCAGAATTTGACTTTATAGATAATTCTTTTTTTTTTAAAGATTTTATTTATTTATTTGACAGAGAGAGAGAGAGAGATAGCAAGAGCAGGAACACAAACAGGGGGAGTGGGAGAGGGAGAAGCAGGCTCTCCTCTGAGCTGGGAGCCTGATGTGGGACTCGATCCCAGGACCCTGGGATCATGACCTGAACCGAAGGCAGATGCTTAATGACTGAGCCACCCAGGCGCCCCAGAATTTGACTTTATAAGGAATTTTATTTATTGATTTGTGTTTGTCTGCCTTTGAGGAAGCCCAGCTTAGGAAAGAAAGCCAACAATGGTCTTCATGGCTATATGATTCACTTGCTCAGGGTACTGCTGCTCTGTCTGAAGTGCTCTGGGTTCACTGGTTTACATGGCCATGATTTGGGTTTCATTTGCTTTGTTTTCGTTCATCTCTACTGTTCTGTTTGCTAGTGCTTTTGTGCATTAAAGGTCTAGTTGCATAAAAAGAAATGAGTATTTGCCCATTACTTATTTTTTATAAAATAACAAAACATTGAATAGAGAACCATATGTACAAAATTCTCTTGGGGAAACAACCTGGTATGGTAAAGCACAGACAGAATTTGAGGTCACAGAATCTTAAATTTATATCTCAGCTGTGTTGTTTTCTTGTGATGGGGCTTAGACATCCCAGAACCCTCATGTGCGAACTGTGGATTTTGATGCTTATTTGTTAGAGTTGTTGTAAGAATTGGATACAAGCAGGGTAAAAACACCTAGCTCTGTGTCTGGCACATAGTAGATGCTTATTACATGCTAGGGTAGCAATTAATGGCAGTTACTATTTTTTTGCTTTAACATTTTATTTAAATTCAATTAGTTAACATATAGTGTATCATTAGTTTTAGATGTGGAGTTCAGTAACTCATCAGTTGTATACAACACCCAGTGCTCATTACATCATGTGCCCTCCTTAATACCCATCACCCAGTTACCCCATCCTCCCACCTACCTTCCCTCCAGCAGCCCTCAGTTTGTTTCCTATAGTTAAGAGTCTCTTACGGTTTGTCTCGCTTTCTGATTTCATCTTATTTTATATTTCCCTTCCTTCCCCTATGATCCTCTGCTTTGTTTCTTAAATTCCACATTTGAGGGAAACTGTATGATAGTTGTCTTTCTCTGACTGACTTATTTCGGTCAACATTATAACCTCCAGTTCCATCCATGTCAATGTAAATGGTAAGATTTCATCCTTTCTGATGGCTCAGTAATATTCCATTGTGTGTATATATATATATATATATATATATATATATATATATATATACCACATGTTCTTTATCCACCCATCTGTTGATGGACATCTAGGCTCTTTCCATAGTTTGGCTATTGTGGACATTGCTGCTATAAATATTGGGGTGCAGGTGTCCCTTCAGATCACTACATTTGTATCTTTGGGGTAAATACCCAGTTAGTGCAATTCCTGGGTCATATGGTAGCTCGATTTGCAACTTCTTGAGGAACCTCCATATTGTTTTCCAGAGTGGCTGTACCAGCTTGCATTCCCACCAACAGTGTAAGAGGGTTCCCCTTTCTCCACATCCTCACCAACATTTGTTGTTTCCTGACTTGTTAATTTTAGTCATTCTGACTGTGTGAGGTAGTATCTCATTGTGGTTTTGATTTGTACTTCCCTGATGCTGAATGATGTTGAGCATTTTTTTATGTCTGTTGGCCACTTGTATGTCTTCACTGGAGAAATGTCTGTTCATGTCTTCTGCCCATTTCTTGACTGGATTTTTTGTTCAGAACCTTTGGGATGCAGCAAAGGCAGTCCTAATAGATAAGTATATAGCAATACAGGCCTTTCTCAAGAAACAAGTCTCAAATACACAAGCTAATGTTACACCTAAAGGAGCTGGAAAAGGAACAGCAAATAAAGCCTAAACCCATCAGGAGATGAAAAATAATAAAGATTAGAGCAGAAATCAATTAAATAGAAACCAAAAGAACAGTAGAACGATCAATGGAACTAGGAGCTGTTTTTTGAAAGAATTTATAAGATCGATCAACCTCTAGCCAGACTTATCAAAAAGAAAAGAGAAAGGACCCAAATAAATAAAATCATGAATGAAAGAGGAGAGATCACAACCAACACCAAAGAAATACAAACAATTATAAGAACATATTATGAGCAACTATATGCCAACAAATTAGGCAATCTGTAAGAAATGGATACATTCTTAGAAACATGTAAACTACCAAAACTGAAACAGGAAGAAATAGAAAACCTGAACAGCAAGGAAATTGAAGGAGTAATCAAAAAACTCCCAACAAACAAGAGTCCAGGGCTGGATGGCTTCCCAGGGGAATTCTACCAAACATTTAAAGAAGAATTAATACCTATTCTTCTGAAGTTGTTTCAAAAAAACAGAAATGGAGGAAAACTTCCAAATTTGTTCTATTAAGCTAGCATTACCTTGATCCCAAAACCAAACAAAGACCCCCACCAAAAAGGAGTATGACATACCAATAACCCTGATGAACATGGATGCCAAAAGTCTCACCAAGATACTATCCAGTAGGATCCAACAGTACATTTAAAGGATTATTCACCACGACCAAGTGGGATTTATTCCTGGACTGCAAGTGTGGTTCAACATCCTCAAATCAATCAACATGACACACTACATTCATAAAAAAAAGGACAAGAACCATATGATCCTCTTAATTGATGCAGAAAAAGCATTTGACAAAATACAGCATCCTTTCATGATTAAAACTCTCCACAGTGTAAGGATAGAGGGAACATACCTTAATATTATAAAAGCCATCTATGAAAAGCCCACAGTAAATATCATTCTCACGGGAAAAAACTGAGAGCTTTTCCCCTAAGGTCAGGAACATGACAAGGATGTCCACTCTCACCACTATTTTTCAACATAGTACTAGAAGTCCTCGACTCAGCAATCTGACAACAAAAAGAAATAAAAGGCATCCAAATTGACAAGGAGGAAGGTCAAACTCTTGCTCTTCACAGATGACATGATACTTTATGTGGAAAACCCAAAAGGCTCCACCCCAAAACTGCTAGGTCTCATACAGGAATTCAGCAATGTGGCAGGATATAAAGTCAATGCACAGAAAATAGTTGCATAACTATACACTAACAATGAGACAGAAGAAAGAGAGATTAAGGAATTGATCCCATTTACAATTGCACCCCAAACCATAAGATACCTAGGAATAAACCTAACCAAAGAGATAAAGGATCCATATGCTGAAAACTACAGAACATTTATGAAAGAAATTGAGGAAGACACAAAGAAATGGAAGAATGTTCCATGCTCATGGATTGGAAGAACAAATATTATTAAAATGTCTATGCTACCCAGAGCAATCTATACATTCAATGCAATCCCTATCAAAATACCCTTGACCTTTTCCACAGAGCTGGAACAAACAATCCGAAAATTTGTATGGCACCAGAATAGCCAGAGGAATGTTGAAAAAGGAAACCAAAGCTGGTGGCATCACAATGCCTGACTTCAAGGAATATTACAAAGCTGTGATCATCAAGACAGCATGGTACTAGCACATAAATAGATACATAGATCAATGGAACAGAATAGAGAACCCAGAAATGGACCCTCAACTCTATGGTCAACTAATCTTCGACAAAGCAGGAAAGAATATCCAGTGGAAAAAAGGCAGTCTATTCAACAAATAGTGTTGGGCAAATTGGACAGCCATATGTATAAAAATGAAATTGGACCATTTTCTTACACCTTACACAAAGACAAACTCAAAATGGATGAAAGACCTAAATGTAAGACAGAAATCCATCAAAATCCTAGAGGAGAACACAGGCAGCAACCTCTTCAACCTCAGCTGTAGCAACTTCTTGCCGGACACATCTCCAAAGGCAAGGGAAGCAAGGGCAAAAATGAACTATTGGGGCTTCATTAAGATAAAGAACTTTTGCACAGCAAAAGGAACAGTTGACAAAACCAAAAGACAACCTACAGAATGGGAGAAGATATTAGCAAATGTCTTGTCAGATAAAGGGTTAGTATCCAAAATCTACAAAGAACTTTCAAACTCAACACCCAAGAAACAAAAAATCCAGTCAAGAAATGGGCAGAAGACATGAACAGATATTTCTCCAAAGAAGACATACAAATGGCCAACAGACACATGAAAAAAAAGGCAGTTGCTATTACTATCGTGATATTAAAATCTTTGATAAATGAGTTTTGTTAAAGTATTATCACTTGTTTTTAATTATGACACTCTGGGGTAGTGCCTGTAGCAATAATGACAACAACAAAAAGATTTGAGACTACGCCCAATAATTTGCTATGTAGTCAATAGACAGAAGCCCACAGTTCCCAGACAATAACAGCCAAAGACTTTAGAGACAAGACAGATGAATACTACCCTATGTGACTGAAATATGTGTATGATGACCCTACATCTACACATCATAATCACTCAAAGTCCATTGTTCACATTATAGTTCACTCTTAGTGTATACATTCTGTGGGTTTGGACGGATGTATAATGACATGTATCCATTATTGTGGTATCATACAGATACCACAATATCATATTTTCACTGCCCTAAAAACCTCTGTGCTCACTTATTCATCCTTCCTCCCACTCACTCCCTGGCAATCACTGACTTTTTTCACTGTCTCCATAGTTTTGCCTTTTCCAGAATGTCAAATAGTTGGAATAATATAGTGTGTAGCCTTTTCAGATTGGCTTTCAGCTTGACTGTTACTCCATTCTTCCTTAACCTGTGCTTTTCACTTTCTGTTCATACACCCCATTCAGCCCAATGTTCTATTTGATAAACCACAATAACATTGTCCATATTAACTAAAATAAAATGAGATATTCTTGTTCTTGACTTAAGGTTAGTCTCAGCACTGAGAACTAGGGGGTTGAGGGGAGAAGGGTAGAAAGTGCCATGATTATTTGGTTTTTGATAATTTTGCCCTGATTACATGCCTCCGCTTGTAGCAAAAGTAAATTTTACATGTAGTTATAAGTTACCCATAATACTTTTTAAAATATTTTGAACACAGTGGCCCACCTTGCAGTCAGACAGTTTATACACAGACACTTATATGGACGATGTATCAGCATAACCACCATATGTCATAGCCCCTCAAATAGAGAGACTTGGTTTCTCTTTTGTTGTTTCCTTCATGTTACATAAAATATTTGGTCACCATTTTTTTTAATTTCCTTTTAATCATTAGCTGGAGGAGCTTTCTAGTCACACAGAATATTTGTCTTGTTCTGCTATGAAGTGTGTCTTACTACTTAACTGAGAAACTCCACATCTTTGAGTGTTGAAAGACAGCTCTTCAGGCTACTTTACAATTGGAGTGGTATGGACTTAGCTAATCAATTTATCCGTACAAAGATGACTGTTTTCTCAAGGGAGGAAATGCTTTTCAAATAGACCAGAATATGTGTTGTATTTGTAGAGAAACTCAGTCTATAGTGCTTGCAGTGGGCATATTTGGCCAGGCTAATAGAAATGTTTTTCAGAGTTCAGGCCAAGAGCACAAAGTTTAAAAGTATAGATGTTATCTTCGGGACTCCTTATGAGAAATTATGGATGATCAGCTATACAACTGAGCTGTGTCAAATAACAGACGTCATTTTCTTCAGAAATTCCCTCCACTTTCCTCCACCTCTTTCAAACATAATAATTTTTAAAATGAAAAGACAGTGACATAATAACAAGTTGCTATTGGAAATTTAATTTAGAGAATTTTATAATTGGCAGAAATGTGCATTTTTCTCTTTCCTTTCTTTTTAAAGAGAGTTTCTTATTTCATTTTAATATAGAAATAGCTACCTCATTTAATGTCAGGATATTCTAGATACTATATTGATCCCAGTTTTAAACCTCTAGTACCACTCAAGAAGCAAAGACTGTTGTAGCAGGAGACCATTTTATGATCTTCAAGTATCTGGAGATTCTTCCTTCCTTTCTCTCTTTTTCCATTTATTCATCCAAGGTATCTGTGACAATTGGGAAGAAATGCAATTGTCATTGTATTTTAGGTAATATGATTGCATAAACAAAAAATTAGAGCCATCTATTGATAAATTATTAAAATTTGTAAGGATTTAGCAAGATTGCTGTGTAAGAGGTCAATTGAAAAAAAATCAGTTGCATTCATATATATGGCACACTGCAGGAGCTGAAATAAACTTCAAAGTTAAATCTTAGCTAACTCACCTAGCCAAATGCAAAATTTTAGACATATTCAGAAGTGGAATTAGTTTTAATCCAACTGAATTTGTGAAAAGGTTCTATCCCAGAAGACTTTAAAATTCTCTGAAGTTTGTGCTTTTATAGTCTTTTTTGCAGTAGAATCCTATAGGTATTATGAATTATTTGAAGAATAAGTGAAAGAAGTTATTTGAAGAATGAGCCTCTTTTTCTTTTATCTGGGCATATCAATATCTACACAACATCTTCCAAGATGGCAACAGACAGCCAAGTCTCATGCTGGAGAAGCCATCACCAATAGTTAAATGGGGTTTTGTTCTGCCACACTTCCTCCCTGCTTCTTCCCAGGTGTCAGCATCTCCTCGTGAGCAGGCTCTCTCTTTCCAAGCCCTCCCTGTGGTGATCCCAAATGTTGTTTATCAGATGGGTGTAATTCAACCCACTAAAATACATGCTTGACAATGGGATCTGTGCTCTGAACTCCAACCCCCTCTGTCTAGTGACATATGCAGGTTGTTCTCAATCTGCGTCATGAAGATCTGTAGGCAGATGTAGGTGGTACCTAACACATGCAAAATTATTTTTTTTTTTGTATTTTTCTTGCATCATTTGGACACAATGGTAGAAAAGTAATCATTCCTTAGTTATAAAAGATTCAGAGAGAGAGTTGGCTATTGGGGCTGTCCTCTGACCCTCATCTGTGTGATGTATCCTGCTCAATCTTTGGACAGGAAAGAAACCATATCAGCTTTACATTCTGCAGTTCATTTTTATCCCAGGCATGCCTTATTGGGGTTCTTCAGCTGGGCTACACTAACCTACCACACATTTCTAACTGGCAAACAGGGCAGGAAAGGCAAGACCTGCCTGAATGGAATCTGGAATTATAATCACAGCATTGACTTTCTGCTCATGCTAATTTAAAGATGCGGTTGACATTATTTGCCTCTAACATTGAAACATTTTTAAAGTGGCTTCTAGGACTCAGAAAATATAAGCATGTTTTAATTACCTAGTAACCCTCTATAAGTTTAGTAGACAGATGAGAAATATGAGAGAAGAAAATGAGAATATGATTATAATAAAAAAATTTCTTTTAAAAAAAATCTGCTCTCTTACCAGGAAGAACAGGAAACTCCCTACATTTAGGGTTTGGAAAGCTCCTCTCTTCAGTTAAATCCTGAGCAAAACAAAAAACTCCAAGTGGGTAACCTATGTTATTCCCTCTTATTTTTTACAGAATGTTGAATCTAAGGTGAATTTCAAAATGATCTGGACACTTTTTCAGATATTCCAGGTATTGTTTCAAAACATCATTCATAGTAGTTCAAATAAACTTAAAAAACTGAAGACAAGAAGATGCACCTTGCTACATCTAAACAAGATCATTTTAGAAATCAAAATCGTGACATTTGAGGAGGATCTAAACTTGGCAGAATTGTGCCTAGAAAAGAAACAGTAGATTTTGAAAGTATTGGAAGACATGTGGTTCATAATGGAAGATTTCACCACATGATCAAATCGTTTGTTTAAATTTAAAATCTTTCCCCTTCTTCTAAGCGATGTACATTTTGATCTCTATTTTCCTGTTTTCAGATTTGGAGCTGAATACCACTTTAGCTTCAGAAGTATTGTTTTTAATTTTTGCTTAAAAACGTCAGATTTGAGGGGTGCCTAGGTGACTCAGTCAGTTAAGCAGCTGCCTTCGGCTCAGGTCATGATCCTGGGGTCCTGGGATTGAGCCCTGCAATGGGTTCTCTGCTCAGCGGGGAGTCTGTTTCTCCCTCTCCTTCCCGCTCATGTTCTCACTATCTCTGTCTCTCTCTCTCTCTCAAATAAATAAATAAAATCTTAAAAAAATGTCAGATTTGTATTGTCTTTTCATGTATTCAATGGGTTTGTTGTATTAAATCAGATGCTATTTTTAGAAAGGAGAGGAAGATTCACATTTAGTATTTTGATTGATCCTGGCATAAATCCCAAAGTTTTTCACTGTCTGTCAGTGGATGAGCGAAGATAGCCACTTCTGCTGTGTCCTTGCTGTTTAGTTGTAATTGTCTACCAATTTGAGAGTATTGCCAAGATTACCACATTGTTTTCTAGGAACCCTCCTCAGTATCTGTTTTCAAACGTCTAAGTTATTACTTGAAATATCTCTATTCGGTAACATTAAATCAAGGCCCTGTTTCATTATGTTAAAAATGACTTAGGGCTTTCATATGCCCATTTCTCTCTTTTCACTGTACAGCCTTCAGAGCGATATCAGGCATAGAATATTGATAGTACAAATTGTGCCAGAATGCTCCAACACATGATTTTTTGGTGTTATTTTAAGCATAAACCTGTTTCTGCAGCATAGTCCATCATGGATTTTTTAAGACTTATATTTAAGAATTGATTATGATTTATCATCTGAAATTCACACTAAATATACTAAATTCTTAAACCACTGGCAAATAGTCATCTGCCCCTTGTCCAGAACACATGATTTTGCCAGGTCAGCGTAATAGGGTATGTCAGGCTCTCAGTTTGTTCTGAGCCGGCCCCCGTTCTCTAACACAGTATTGACTCTGCCTGACCTCCTTCACGTCCTGACCCCAGGAGAACATTTCAGTTAGCCACTTCTAATGGGGCTCCTCAGCCCAGAAGGTAGCCATCTTGGACAGAATCTCATGGACTTGCTTCAAACCCACCTACTTTAAGTAGTGATCATTTGGCCTAAGGAGACTTAGGCTTCCTAAGTACACCAACTGCTGAAAAGGGCAGGTTGATCTCACAGCTGAACCGTCTCTTACAATCCACCCAGATCCTTGCCTTCAAAATTTTCCAAGCAGGAAGCAGATTCCAATCTCTTTGTTTATGTTGTTCCCAGTCTCCATGGGATACTTTACAAACTCTCCAATCACCTCATCACATCACTAACTTCTGGTTCCCTAAAATCTCCTTAGTTTAGCAAATATTTAGCTGGAAAGTTAAATGTCTGTCTGAGTTTCAGGCACTCCAATCTGTCTTTGCTCAAGGGTGGGAAGCAGTTCCTTTCTCTTCTTTATATATCAGGAAAAGGAAAGGAATGACACAACACTCACCATTCATGATTCATCTCAAATCCCCTTTCCAGTTTATTTTCTACTCTATAGAGGCAGGAAGTCGGTCATTGTGATTGATAAAATTGTTATATCATTTCTGCCATTTTAAATCTAGCATAGGTGTATTTCAGATTTTTTTCAGAAGGTGAATATGCTTCTTGCCTATGATTTTCATTAGTGGGGCTTCAGCAGAATTTCCACAACAATAGGAAAAGTTCCCTTGACATCCTGTTGCATTTCCTTATTGAGTAGTCAGCAGGTTGGCAATTTTCATGGTTTTGAAAAGAGTTAAATATTCTTATTAAGCAATTACTAACTTTCTGTTCACATGTTTCTGACTAAATTTCTGCAGATTTAATTCCCTGAAGTGACTGAAATACATGTTAAAAGAAATCATGGAGCCATAGCAAGGGATTTCTACCAGAGGTTACCCATGAAGTCAAAAGCCAGAAGAACATCCCAGCTCACTGGAAAAGCTGAAACTCAAATACCAGAAGCAGAAATAAAGTCGAGAGTAACAGATTGCGAAGACTAGGGCTTAGTAAAGATGAAATGAGGAATTGATTGGGAATAAGTAAGAGGAGGCTAATGAGAAAACCTGTAAACCTTTGTGGATATTTAAGGTATATGTTAATGGTTTGTGGTATGTGCATGTATTTGAGTTGGCCTGGTTTAAAGAGCCAGAGCTAACCATGAGAGAAATGAATACATTTTTTCTTATTTAAGTGGATTTTTTGGTTGGAAACCCAAGATGCCTATGAGAATGAAATTTCAAGGCTCCTTACATATCTCTAAGGCTAATAGGCTATATATTAAGCTCCTGGCAAGTTCTTATCTCTTATTTATGGTAACCTAAGCCAATCTATTTTAAACATATAATGCTCTCTGGGAAAGCAACAATAACATATACAATACCACGAACCCCAATGGGTCCAGAAGACAGATTTAGGCCACAATCTTAAACCAAATTATGAACCAGGGAGTAAAGGAAAAAAAACTCTAAATGATAAATGATAGTGTAGAGCTTTTTCCAGAAAAGAGTTGGCACACTTTCAAAATCTTACCCAGAAAATTGTATACAGAGAGCAGATGAAAATTGGTAACATAATAACAACCATGAGAACAGCTAATTTCTTTTTTTAATTTTTTTTTTAATTTAAAGATTTTATTTATTTATTTGACAGAGAGAGACACAGCGAGAGAGGGAACACAAGCAGGGGGAGTGCGAGAGGGAGAAGCAGGCTCTCCGCTGAGCGGGGAGCCCAATGCGGGGCTCAATCCCAGGACCCCGGGATCACGACCTGAGCCGAAGGCAGACGCCCAACGACTGAGCCACCCAGGCGCCCCGAGAACAGCTAATTTCAAAGAAGGCTAGAGGACTCCTTGTGTAAAAGAGAAGCAGATTAGGAACAATTTACCCAGAACAAGGCATCTCATGAATTCCTAGGTTCAATAATTCATAATCAAAATGATAACCCTGAATTTGTCATTATAGAAGTTAAGAAATTTTCTCAAAAAAAAGGTGGTTTTCAAAGAGTGATATTGTTAAAGGGATTTGTTTCAGAATTCATGCTAAATAGTTGATCTTCCTAATAATGCTAGACATATTATATTTTACTACTTGTCTTCCAGATGATACATTTGAATCTTTGAAGACTTGGTTGGAAAATGACTGGCAGATTGCTGATGAGGAAAGTCATGAATTTGGAATTCCTGTGTCTCACCAACACAAAGAAATATAACTGATGAGTGGCTATGTTTGGAATTGTGGTAAAGGGAATGGGCAGAGTCTGAGGGTTTTTACTCATTGCAAGCCTGTAGGGTTAGATCCTGATCTGTGAAATCTTTAAAACCAGATTTCTCATTGCCAATTAATGAGTGGTACTTGCTGAATTTTGTGGTGTGCGCCTCCATTTTTATCCACTGCCCAGGTTATGGAGGTCAAGATTAAGAAGTTAGTTTAGGAAAGAGGAATGGAGCCAGAAAGAACTAGGACTCGGTTATTTCTAGAGGACCAGCTAATTTGAGGTACCTCTATTATAATTGCTGGTGCTGCTTGTATTCTGCTCCTCACCACAGAAGGCTTCATCATAAGACTGAATAGTGAGAGCAGTAGAAACCAGTACTTTCATCTTCTTCTTTTTGCCTTGGCTGCAAGAGAGTTTACAACTAAAGTAGGTGCTGAAATATGGCAACCACCTTTTGCCACATTAAAAAAAATTGCAACTATTTCAGGTTGTGCCAAATTGCTTATTTTTTCCCTTTATTGTGGTCTTAGTGGGTTGGTTCTTTGTCTTCTACTGTATGTCTTTTATAGTAAATTTTTATGGAAAATTAACATGCAATAGATTTCTTGCAATAGAAAGAAATTTTAAAAAGGAGATAGCAGGAGGGGAAGAATGAAGGGGGGGAAATCGGAGGGGGAGACGAACCATCAGAGACTATGGACTCTGAAAAACAAACTGAGGGTTCTAGAGGGGAGGGTGGTGGGAGGATGGTTTAACCCGGTGATGGGTATTAAAGAGGGCACGTTCTGCATGGAGCTCTGGGTGTTATGCACAAACAATGAATCATGGAATCCTACATCAAAAACTAGTGATGTAATGTATGGTGATTAACATAACACAATAAAAAAAAAAGGAGAGAAAAATTCCAAAAGAGAAAGGAAAGGAAAAAAGGGTAGAATATTTCAAACAGTGGAAGGATTGTGATTGTGAAAATGTTAGAAAATGGTGAATGAAACCTAAAAGCTCTCATATGTGTTGAATAAATATTGAAGGCACTTGAGCTATGCCCTTTGAAACACAAATTGCCGTGGGTCCTAATACCCAATCCATTAGATGCATTGTGGCTTGTCTGTGGTGATATTGCCTTGAACTGGGCACAGTTGTATTCTTACTCATTCATCATTGACATGGTCCTTAGTGAAATGCAGATAGATTGGATTTTGACTTTGGATGTGATATTTGCATAATATATAATCATGAAATGTTTTTTCCTTCTTCCTTCCCTCCCTTCATTCCTTCCTTTCTTTCTTTTGACATAAGGGAGAGAATTTGTCTTTCCCAATGGTCCATACACAGCTTCTTTCATTGGGGCATGGTGTATAATTTTAGTTCTGTTTTTGAGTTATTGAGAACTTACAGGATTGTGATTAGTATGCCTTTCTTTTGGCATTGTAGGCACAAGACTTGAGATTGAATGTTTCTTAGGGCGCCTGGGTGGCTCAGATGGTTAAGCGTCTGCCTTCACCTCAGGTCATGATCCCAGGGTCCTGGGATAGAGTCCCGCATCAGGCTCCCTGCTCCTTGGGAGCCTGCCTCTCTCTCTCTCTCTCTCTCTCTCTGTCTGTCTCTCATGAATAAATAAATAAAATCTTAAAAAAAATTGAATGTTTCTTAGGATGAAATGCAAGATAAAATTTTTTTTTTTTAAATTTTGAGGAGTGCAATTATATGGACTCAACTGATGTAATTTACTGCTAAAGTAATTTCAGTGAGTTCTAAACTGGGGTGGGATTAGTCTATGAATTGAAAAGACAGTGCTTCTCAGTTCCACTGCCTCGTCACTTTAGGGGATTTTCAACCTGATTATTTTAGTTAACCAAGCAATTGTAAAATTAAATATAATTATATAATAAAAATGTTTAGGTTTAAAGGAGGCCAGACTACCTTATATTATCATTTTGAGCTTAATCTTTCTAGTATGGCTCCCAATTCCTGTTCATCATTCTTCCAATAATTTAGTTCCTATTTTTGAATTATTTTTATTATTCTTCTCTAGGTTATTTAAATTCTCTCTATATACCAACAGTAAAGTAGCAGTAGTTTCCATAAGAATTGCTAAGTTATATAAAAATAGGCAAAACACAGGAGAACCAAGACTGCTTAGCATATCACATTATAGTCCTTCAACATTTATTCCAAACTTAACTATATTAATATGTACTTGTTTATCTCTATAAATGATAATATCAAGCAAAATCTAAGAAGAAACTTTTCATGAGATGTATGTATAGGTGTTATCAGTAGGTTGGCTTTAAGTTTGGGGCAGGGAAAGATAAACATAATCTGCAAGTTAAGAGCAGGGAAGGATTATGAACAACTGATGAGCTGTGTACAGACAATATGAGTTATGTCTCTAGTCAAGTAGCTATATAACTTAATGATAATACTTTGACTTTTATGATGTTAACCAAAAATTCTTTAAACTTCAATCTTCTCATGGGTTAAATAAGATAAAACATACATTTATGGAACTGAGTTGGAGATTACCTGAGTGGTATATAGCTAGAGATAATCTGAGTGGAGATAGAATGAGTTGCTTCTCAAAAGGTTTTTATGTCCTTCTTGTAAACAGAATTTTGGCAAATCTACTTAATTGGTCCTTCAGTTGTGCCCAGTCTTGATGTACCTGAGTCATAGGGTGAACATAGCTTAGTGTAGGATGGGAATAATTCTATAAATATATCCATGTTAGGATTTATTAAGATTCCTAATTATCTTTTTACTCTATTCATTTGGAAACTTGCTGTATATTTTTACCGTTATGATTTCAGATATATTTTCTTGTTCATATCATTCACTATAAATTGATAAAAACATGTTGAAAATTCTTGGCTTTGGTTTATGCTATCCAAGCAACTTATTGGAGGAGAAATGTGTAAGGTTACCTATATTTTGCAACTTTGTAAAAATGTCTTGGATAGGTTATGATATGCAGGGTTTTTCCCTCTATAACAGTACTTTAGTTGTGGGTAGGGAACAGAAGGTGGTGGTCACCATAGAGAAGCGTGCGGTTTTGAGTATGGGTGAATACATGTGTATGGGTGTATATTTGAATGACAGCAGCGGCTAAACAGAGGGCTACTTAGTATTGGCGAGGTGAGCTTTCAGCATTTACTGTGAAATGAAATGAAAATAATACATTTCATGAAAATGTATTAAAGACATGTTAATATATTTTTCTTGATTTTTTTTCTGAATCACCATGAAAATAAACCCCAAATCTTTGGCAAAGTCAAATGATATTTTATGATTTTTTATTTGTACAAATGTTACTAGAGCCATCAGGCTATTATAAAAGATTAAATTACTTTGATAGGGGTTACTTTTCCAAAGCCATCAATGTTTTGTTTTTCAGTGCACTGTCTTATTCAAGGTGTTTACAAATTAATCTCATTTTAAAAAATAGAATCATGATATAAATGTGCATTTGTGCATGTACTATTCTTTGAATATAGGACAAAACCTCGGTAACAATATAGTTTGCCTCTTTATGCATTCCACAATAATTGAAAGTAATTCTTATGAAGAAAACACAGCAAACTTCAGGATGTAAATGAAAATAAAATCAAGGCTTAGTAATTTGTGCAGAGGTTGTGTTTCATTAATATGTGTCTCCTATAAGCAGACAGCATGTAAAAATAGATGGCATATCTGACCAAGAGTTTAAAATTACAAATTATACATAAAATGTGTGTTAAATTAATTAGGGAATTAATTGAGAAGCATGAGTTAAGGAGAAAACTAGTTGATGTTGTACAACATTTGATAATCAGAGTCGTTTTTCCACAATTGTTAAATGTAATTTATCTCATAATGTTATCCTTTGGTAAATTGTTACAACACTGTATAATATATGTAGCTTATTAACAATTTCATTAATTGCTATTAGAGGAACAAAGCTATGAAAGCTGGTGCACATAGGAACAAATGTTGAGGCAGATGGTTGAAATTAGCGAAATGTGATCAGTTGCTGAACTAGTTTACTTAATGAGCTTTCTACATCAGAATAGTTGAAACAAATTTGTAATATTGTCTTCAGAAAATCGAAATTCAGAGATCAATCATCATATATCATAGTTTTAAAAATAACAAGACAAACAGCAAAGAACTGTGGGCGCTGACCCATGATCATGAGTTTGTTCTGTATTGAGTCGGCTGAACAGTTTAGAATGAGTGGGAATTTTCCCATTAGGGAATACCAATTGCACTGACATCTTTCCACTGCCTGTTAACAGGGAAAACAGGGAGAAGAGCAAGTGGAAGTTGGCCACTGCCCACAAAATTTCCTTGATGCTGTTACTTCTTAATGAATAATGTTTGAATAATTCTTAGAGAAGCTGAAATAGATTTTTGGAATAAAAATTCTATAAAACAATTTCATCTTCAGTGAGATTCCATAAAATTCTAAGGCATTGAAATTTTAATAATTTTCATGCTCAGGCCATTCTTGGCTATACTACTGGGGATGGGAGGGAAGAATCATTTTTTTCAGGTACTTATCTTCAGTTAATTCTTATAGACTTGAATTTGGCACCAGCACCCATAACATGAACAACAAATAGTTGAAGGTGGTGGAAATTCTGGTGGGAACATGGTTCATATATTGGAAAAAATATATGTTCTGAATTGTTAATGGAATTCTCCAAATGTGAGGGGAATATTACATGGTTTATACCTGCTGAGGTTTATGTAATTTTGAAACAATTTATTATCCCCTCCACAGGAATGTTTTTCTGTATTTTCTTTTAAAGAAACTCTTTTTTCATGTGTTTGCTCATATGAATCTGAATAATTATAAACATGTATGATCCATTAATGACACAGTTCCCGTTTTCCCTATTAGGATGTAAAGTGTGTTTTTTTCTGCTAGTTTTAGTTTATAAATTGTTTGATTTAGGAACTACAGAGCTGCTGCTTCTAGTGCTTTGGCTTTGTCATCTTCCCTGCCTTTATTTCTACCCTTGTACTTGGGAAAGGAGGTAGGGGTAAGATTATTTTATTTATAATACATTTACAGGCCCTGTGCCAAGAACCTTTGAATTTTTTAAGGTTTCAGAGAATATTTGCATCCTGAACTTTAAGAAAATGTATTCTTAAAATATGAAACCAAAGTTGAAACTGATAAGTTTTTACTTATTTAAAACATATAATTCAAAAAAATAATCAATTGCTATTTTACTACTCTTCAACAGTAAGATATAAATAGCATTTATTGTGGGAAGTGGGTTTGTTTTTTATGTTTGTTATGAGGAAAACTTTAATATAAAATGTAGCCATCTGACAAACTACCTTCTTATTTCCATGCTTTTATTCAACAAAGAAAACAAGGTGCATCTTTACCATGAGTTGAAGGCTATTACATTACATTTTAGCTGTTAATTCTAATACTCTTCATAAAGGACAAGAAAATGTTAAGTATGATGCTAACTTATTAAAATTTAGGAATAAAATTTAGGGATCCTAGAATGATTATCTAAAAAATAAAGAAGCTTAATTTTATTCTTACAAATGATGACAAATATAAGACAAAACTATTACAAATATTCTGTATGTGAAAAATATAGAGATAAAAGTATACCATAAACGATGTTATCAGGCCAATGATAGTATTATTTTGATACTGAGCAACATAGGACTGGCTCTATGCAAAATTTGAGTCAGCAAAGCATTTTTGTAGATCAGAGAGTGTCTTGGTGTTTTAGGTTCTTAGCTGAAAGAATATTATTTAATTATTCTCACTGAACTACTAGAATTATTGTTGCAAACCCATCATTTTCATGCACTAGATTTGTAAAGCCTTAAGAGTAGAGACATTGCATCATTACTTGTCTTTCCAGTTATTGTAGAAAAAACAAAACAAAACTGACAGGTGTTTAATAAACATGCTTGATTAAAAATCTTTTTACTCTAAATGTTGGGAGTACTGGGGAAAGCTGCCTCTACTTTGGATATAGATTACTCTTAATTTAACAACAAAAATATGAGATCACCTATAAAATCATAATTTATTTGTTCTCATCAGAGAACTGAGGTTGCAAAGAAACTAAGATCACTGAATTTCAAAGGATGACAAGCCTCTCCCAAGAGAGGAGGGCCACAAAAGATTTGCCTTTGATAGAGCACAGCAAAATGAAGAGGCAGCCATACAATCACATAAGAAGAAAACAACTGTGCAATGGTTAATTTTATGTGTCAATTTGACTGGGCGATAAGATGCTTAGATATTTGGTTAAACATTATTTATTGTTATTGAGTTTTATTATTATTAAAATTATTATTGGATGTGTCTGTGAGGATGGTTTCTGAATGAGATTAACATTTGAATCTGTAGACTGAGTAAAGCAAATTGACCTTTCTTTTTTCTTCTTCTTTTCAAATTTTTATTTAAAGTCTCTACAATTCAGTGATTCATTACTTACATATAATACCCAGTGCTCATCATAACAAGTGCCCTCCTTAATGCCCATCACCCATCTAGCCTATCCCCACCCACCTCCCTTCATCAGTCCTCAGTTTATTCTCTGTCTTTAAGAGTCTCTTATGTTTTTTTATCTTTTCTTTTTTCTTTATTTCCCCCCTTCCATATGATCATCTGTTTTCTTTCTTGAATTCCACATATGGCTGAAATCATATAATATTTGTCTTTCTCTGACTGACTTATTTTGCTTAGCATCATACAAAGCTGTAGCTCCATCCATGTCACTGCAAATGGCAAGATTTCATTCTTTTTGATGGCTGAGTAATATTCAATTGTATACATAGCGTTAGACAAAGTAGACTTCAGAATAAGAAACATTACAAGAGATGTAAAGGGACGTTACATAATGATAAAGGGGTCATTTAATCCAGGAACTTTAACAATTCTAAATATGTATTCTTCAAAACTAGAGCTTCAAAATGTTTGAGAAAAAAACTGATAGAACTGAAAGAATAAAGAGACATCCACAATTGTAGTTGGAGATTTCAGCATTTCTTTTTATAAATGGCTCACATAGACAAAAAAGAAAAAAAAAATCAGTAAGAAGACGGGCAGTGCTATTAACCGTCTTTATCACACTGACATTTATAGACTATTTCAACAAACAATAGCAAAATATACATCCTTTTTAAATGCATATGGAACAGTAATGAGGAACATTTTCTGGGCCATTCAAAATGCCAGTCAAAATGCCACAAATGATAAAGAAATAAAACCATACAATTTATGATGTTTAGACCAAAATAAATCAAATTAGAATTTAATACAGAAAGATACTTGGAAAATCCCTAAATATTTGGAAATTAAACAATGCACTTCAAAATATCCCATAGGTCAAAAAATAAATAACAGGTATATTAGAAAATACTTTGAATTGAATGATAATAAAAATATGACATATTAAATTTGGGGGGATGCAGCCAAAGAGCTGCTGAATTGCAAATGTATAGCATCAAGTGGTTTTATTAGAAAAGAAAAAAAGACAATTATTTTTTTTGGATATGACACCAAAAGCACAAGCAACAAAACCAAAAATTAACTAGTGGGACTACTTCAAACTTAAAATCTTCTGCACAGCAAAAGGAACAATCAACAAAATGAAAAGTCAAACTATAGAATGAAAGAAATATTTGCAAACCATATTTTGATTAGGGGTTAATATCCAAAATATATAAAGAATCCATACAACTCAATAGCAGAAAACCCAAACAGTCTGATTAAAAAATAGACAGAACTAAATAGACATTTTTTCCAAAGAAGACATCAAAATGGCCAGTTTGTACGTGAAAAGGTGCTCAACATCACTAACCATCAGAAATATGCAAATCAAAACCACAATAAGATACCATCTCACATCTACTAGAATGGCTATTATCAAAAAGACAAGAGATAACACATGCTGGCAGGGACAGGAGAAAAGGGAACCCTTGTGCACTGTTGATAGAAATGTTAATAGTATACCCAGTGTGAAAAACAGTATGGAGTTTCCTCAAAAAATTAAAAATAGAACTACCATATGATCCAGCAATCACATTTCTGAGAATATAGCTAAGGAATATGAAATCACTATTTTGAAGAGAAATCTGTATAACCATGTTTATTGTGGCATTATTTATAACAGCCAAGACAGGGAAATAACCTAGTATTCATTGATGGGTGACCAAATAAAGAAAATGAAGGGTGGGAGTAATAAGGAAATTTTGGCCACAGGATATTTCTGGAAATATAATGTACAGTATGATGACTATAGTTAACAATACTGTGTTAGATATTTGAAAGTTGTTAAGAGGTATTTGAAAGTTGTTAAGAGAAGAGATTTAATGTTCTCACAATAATAACAAAATGTTAATTATGTGAGGTTAAGGATGTGTTAATGAACCTTATTGTGGTATTTCATAATATATATGTATCAAACCATCACACCATATACCTTAAAGTTATACAATGTTATATTCAATTACATCTCAATAAAGCTATATTTAAAAATAAAGAAGAAAAGGAAAAAAGGGACTAACTCCAATAATCTAATCTTCCACTTAAGATTACATAAGAACAAAAGAAAATTAAACATAAAGGAAAGAAGGAAGGAAATAATAAAGATAAGAACAAAATCAATAAAATAGAAAAAATAAAGCTAATAATGGAAATGAAACAAAAGCCGATTCTTTGAAAAGATTAATAAAATGAATAAGTATTTAGCCAGACCAAGGAAAAAGAAGATGATGTAGAAATTACAGATAACAGGAATGAAAAACTTACATTACTACAAACCCTAAAGGATATTTAAAAAAATAAGAAAATATTTTGAGCAATTTTATGGTTATAAATTTGACAACTTAGATAAAGAGAAAAAATTCTTGGAAGATAGAACCTGCCAAATGTCATGAAAGAAGGAATATATAATTTGAATAGTCCTGTATTTATTAAAAACACTGAATTTGTTGTATTTGTAGTTAAAAATCTTTTAACAAAAAACTTCCAGGACTACTTGACCTCACTGGTAAATTCTATTAAACACTTAGTGAAGAAATCATAGCAACATTTTACAAATTCTTCCAGAAAATAAGAGGATAGTCTTCTAAACTCATTTTATAAAATCAATATTACCCTCATATCTTGTTACAAAAATTATAGAAAGAGACAAGATAAGAAATTATAGACCAAAATATCTCATAATTATAGATAGAAAAATCTTCAACAAAATATTAGTAAATCAAATCTAGCAATACAGAAAAATAATAGAACATAATTACCAGCTTGGATTTATCCCAGCACTACAAGTTTGCCTGAACCATTTAAACATCAATTCATGTACTTCATTGTGTTAAAAGAAGGAAGATTCCTTTCCCAGAAAAGGAAATGGTCAGAACATTATGTTAATGAATATGGAAAAGGCTACAAATTCAACATACAAGAATTAATTGTATTTCTATATATAAGCAACAAACAACTGGAAATTGAAGTAAAAAAATACCATTTATGTAGCATAAAACCACATCAAATACTTAGGAATAAAATTTTTAAAAATATGTGCAAGACCATTACAGGGAAAAACTATAAAACATTATTGAGAGAAGTTAATAAAGACATAAATAACTAGATAATAATAATAAAACACTGTGTTTATGGATCAGAACACTCAATTTTGATAAAATGTCAATTCTCATCAAAATCCCAGCAGGCTTTTTTTTCCACTTTTAAAAAAAATTAAATTCAATTAGCCAAGGTATAGTACATCGTTAGTTTTTGATATAATGTTCAATGATTCATTAGTTGAATATAACACCCAGTGCTCATCATATCACGTGCCCTCTTTAATTCCGATCACCCCGTTACTCCATCCCCCCACCCATCTCCCTTTCCACAGCCCTCAGTTTGTTTCCCAGAGTCAAGAGTCTTATACGTTTTTTTCCCTCAATGATTTCTTCCCATTCAGTTTCCCTCCCTTCTCCTATTGTCCTCTGCACTATTCCTTATGTTCCACATATGAGCAAAACCATATGATAATTGTGTTTCTCTGATTGACTTATTTCACTTAGCATAATACCTTCCAGTTCCATCCATGTCTATGTAAACGGTAGATATTCATCCTTTTTGATGGCTGAGTAGTAGTCTATCGTATATATGAACCACATCTTCTTTATCCATTCATCCATTGAAGGACATCTCGGCTCCTTCCACAGCTTGGCTATTGTGGACATTGCTGCTATGAACATTGGGGTGCAGGTGCCACTTCTTTTCACTACATCTGAATCTTTGGGGTAAATACCCAGTAGAGCGACTACTGGGTCATAAGGTAGCTCTATTTTTACCGTCCTGAGGAATCTCCATACAGTTTCCAGAGTGGTTGTACCAGCTTGCATTCCCACCAACAGTGTAAGAGGGTTCCCCTTTTTCCACATCCTTGTCAACTTTTGTTGTTCCCTGTCTTGTTAATTTTAGCCATTCTGACTGGTGTAAGGTGGTATCTCATTGTGGTTTTGATTTTTTTTTTTAGAAATTGACAAGCTGATTTCAGAATTTATGTGGAAATCAAAAAGACTTAGGTTACCCCAAACAGTTAAAATATCCCACATTTGGGGGATTCACACTACTTGATTTCAAAATGTACCATAAAGTTACACTAAATGAAACAGTGTATGTTAATTTAAGGATAAACAAATTGATAATGGAACAGAATTGAATCTATAAATAGACCCACACATATATGGTCAATTGGATTTTGACAAAAGTGCCAAGGTAAGTTAATGGGAATGAATAGTCTTTTTAACCTGTGCGATTGAAAAACCTCAGATCTAAATGCAAAATAATGAAATTCAACACCTTCCTCAGATCATATAAAAAAAATTGGCTCAGGGCGCCTGGGTGACTCAGTCAGTTAAGCATCTGACTCTTGATTTCAGCTCAGGTCATGACTTCAGGGTCATGAGATTGAGCCCCATGTCAGGCTCCATGCTCGGCATGGAGCCTACTTGAGACTCTCTCTCTTCCTCTCTCCCCTCCCCACCCCCGGGTTGCACACTCTCTCTCTCTCTCAGAAAAAAAAAAAAAAAGGATTATTGCTCTAAAATGTAAGATCTAAAGCTAAAATAATTTCCATAAGGAAACATAGAAAAATCTTTCTACCTCATGTTTAGCAGAGATTTCTCAGGACACACACACAAAACATGAATAATGAAAGGAAAATAATTTGAGCATACTATGTTACTTTGAAAAAGTTACTTGCTTAATACGGCTCTCATTTTTCTTATCTATAGACAGGATATCAATCCACCTTCATTAGTATGTTGTGAAGATTATGTAAAGCATATAGTAGCATATAGTAGTTGCTCAAATTAATGGTGTCAATTTGTAATTGCTATTTTTATTAACAGTAATATTAAAGTGAACATCTAAAGCAGGATGATTCTCTTCAAGAATTTTCTTGCTTGCAAAGGCTTATCTTTTCAATAGGAAATGCTTGTAAGTATCTAAAAAGTTCCTGCAAAGATCAGAAAGAAAATTTATGGTAGAACTTACATTTTTTTCTTCCTTCTTAGGTATAGTCATTTTGGGGATTGTGGTGACTAGAAAATGAGTCAAAGTGCATTTTAAATCTGTTTCTTCCAATCTCTTTCTTCCTTCTCCCTTACTTTCTCAAATCTATTAAATGGATGGATTTAGATTGGTTTGATGCCTCCTTGTAGTTGGTCTATGAGGACAGATTTATATTGAGTAAATACTAATAGTTAATAAGTCTAACAAACTGAATTTTGGGAAATACTAATTTAAATGTGTGTTTTTTCCTACTAGAAGTCATTTTCTTTTATGACAAAGCCATGAACAACAGCTTATAAGTTTATCTTTGACATTAACATTAAAATGTTTAACCACATAGCATGATATTAGAAATCGACTTTTAGAAAAAAATAATTTTGCTTTTTGTTATATGCCCCATTTTAAGCCATTGGTGAACACTTTGCCAAATCAGCAACACAATCTTTCTTTTCTTCAGGGATTAAAGAACCTAGTGGATTAACAGCATTTTTATTTTGGCTTCTTGTTGATTATGACTCTAACAAGTGAACAGAAGGGCTTATTTGCTAGAAATTCTGGTGAACAGCTTGCTGCAAGTTTTGTCAAAAGAAGTTTTTATTCAGACCAAGCTTGTCATTCCTGGTGTATAAGGTATGTCTACAATAGGTGGAAGCCTTCATGGGGTCTTGTAGGTGAGTCTAGACTAAAAGAAGACATATTATTTTTAGGGTTCCCAGAAGGTCCTTGCTTGAAAACTTTGCATGTTTGCTGATGTCTTATGGGGAACTGATTGATTTATGTAATCTTCAACCTATCCCTTAAAAACGTATCAAAATATAGCATGAAAATTTTCTGATTTGCTATTTAAAGTGATTATTATTTGAAAGATTTTTGCATCATCTTATTTTTAATGATTATAGTAAATGTTTAGAGAAAGAATTAAATTTGAACATATTTGATGTTCATAGTATCGTTATGACTATAAAAAATTGCTAACAGTAGAACAATGGGATATGTAAATGTAATTATAAAAGTTCAAAAGAACTTAATACTTAGCCTTTTATCACTTACATTTTCAGATAATTGAAAACTAGGGGAAGTTTCAGAGGATCACTAAGACAGTGGGCAGTGCTCTCAAATATAAGGGCAGTTTTTCTAAAAAAAGGTCAAGATGATTTCATCTTTTACCTTTTGAAGGTCACTATTACTTTATGGCAGGAGTAACTTTGCCTTGCTTTCTCATCTCAGGATGTTTGGCAATGTCCAGAGGATATTTCTGTGTTGTTACAACAGTGTAGAGAGGTTTGCTACTGTTATCTTGAAAATCTATAAACTTATCTAGACAACTCTCCTTTAGGTTGTTCCAAAAGTTGCTTTTCCAGAGGCAGGGAAAATGAAGTAGATTGTCCCATGATTTCGTATCATAAATGGAAGTCTTATGTGATTTTATATATATATATATATATATATATATATATATATATATAGTCAAGCACCAACATTTTAGATGCATTGTGTCTAATCTTTATCATAATAAAGTAGGTGTTATTGTGCCACTTACATATGGAGGAAGTGAAGAGAGGTTAAGACACAGTCTCAAGGTTCTCTGACCAGGTAGTACCACGAGCATATTGAATGTAGGTGTTTTGACTCCTAACATAGTCTATCTCACTGTACCCTTCTATCGACTGCTTTGCATACATATAACAAATTGTTCTAAAACTATAGTTGTAAAAGATGATTATGAGTTTTTAAAAGTTTTATGTGCCTGGTTGCAAAGTAAGGACATGGACTATATCTTCTATGTATCCTTGCTCCTATTTTTCAAGTTAGTATTTAAGGATCAGTGAGCTTTTGGAAAATGCGGGAGAATATCTCATTATTCTAACTGGTAAATAATGGGAAAGAACACATGTTTGTTTATTTTGACTTTTTTTTAATTTAAATTCAATTAACCAACACATAGATCATTAGTTTCAGGTACGGAGTTCACTAATTCATCAGTTGCATATAACACCCAGTGCTCATCATATCACGTGCCCTCTTTAATGCCCCTCAACCAGTTACCCCATCCCCCCACCCACCTCGCCTCCAGCAACCCTCAGTTTCTTTCTCATAGTTAAGAATCTCTCATGGTTTTTCTCCCTCTCTGATTTCTTCCCATTTTGTTTTTCCCTCCCTTCCCCTATATTCTTCTGCACTGTTTCTTTTATTCCTCATATGCGTGAAACCATATGATAATTGTGTTTCTCTGATTGACTTATTTTGCTCGGCATAATACCCTCCAGTTCCATCCACATTGATGTAAATGGTAAGATTTCATCCTTTCTGATGGCTGAGTAGTATTCCATTGTGTGTGTGTGTGTGTGTGTGTGTGTGTGTGTGTGTGTGTGTGTGTGTATCACATCTTCTTTATCCATTCATCTGTCAATGGACATCTCAGCTCTTTCCATAGTTTGACTATTGTGGACATTGCTGCTAAAAACATTGGGGTGCAGGTGCCCCTTTGGATCACTACATTTGTGTCTTTGGGGTAAATACCTAGTAGTACAATTCCTGGGTTGTAGCTCTATTTGCAAATTCTTGAGGAACCTCCATACTGTCTGCCAGAGTGGCTGTATCAGCTTGCATTCCCACTGACAGTGTTAGAGGGTTCCCCTTCCTTTCTCCACATTCTCACCAACATTTGTTTTTTCCTGACTTGTTAATTTTAGTCGTTTTGACACCATTTAGTCATTTGGTGTGAGGTAGTATCTCATTGTGGTTTTGATTTGTATTTCCCTGATGCCAAGTGATGTTGAATATTTTTTCATATGTTGGCCATGTGTATGTCTTCTCTGGAGAAATGTCTGTTCATGTTTTCTGCCATCTTGACAACTTGACTTTTTGTATGAATTCTATCTCAGGGTAACTGAATAGTTGATGAAGGGAAGTTTTCTTTGCCTCTTTTTTTGTATGTATCTTTTTAAAAATTAATAAACTTTGTTTTTTACAGCAGTTTTAGGTTCACAGCAAAATTGAGCAAAAAGTAAAGAGAATTTCCATTACCACCCTCCACCCTGTCACCCCTCCAAACTTCCCCCATTACCAGTATTCCCCATCACAGTGGTACATTTACTTCAACTAATGAAGCTACGTTGATGCATCCTCACCTGAAGTTCACAGTTTACATGAAGGTTCACTTTTGGTATAGTACAGTCTATGGGTTTTGACAAATATTATAATGACATATAGTCAACATTGTTGTATCATACAGAACAGTTTTGCTGCCCTAAAAAACCCTCTGTTTTCTGTCTAATTATCTCTCCCTCCCCTATAACCCCTAGCAACCACTTGATTTTTTTTACTGTCTCTGTAGTTTTGTCTTTTCCAGAATATCATACAGTTGGAATATTGGCTTCTTTAATTTAATAAGATGAATGTAAGGTTCTTCATGTCTTTTCATGGCTTAAGAGTTCATTCCTTTTAGTAGTGAATAAAATTCCATTGTCTGGATGTACTATATTTATCCATTCATCTACTGAAGGACATCGTGACTCCTTCCGAGTTTTGGCAATTATGAATAAAACTTCTTGTAAACATCTGTGTGCAGGTTTCTGTGTGGACACAAGTTTTTAGCTATTTTGGATAAATGTCAAGAAGCATGATTGTGGGATCATATAGTAGGAGTGTTTAGTTTTGTAAGAAACTACCAAACTGTCCTCCAAAGTAACTATCATTTTTGCATTCTGAACAGCAATAAATGAGAGCTCGTGTTGCTGCATATCCTTTCCAGCATCTGGTGTTGTCATTGTTCTGGATTTTGGCCATTCTAATAGGTATGTTGTTGTATCTCACTGTCATTTTAATTTGTGTTTCCTAATGACATATGATGGTGAGTATCTTTCCACATACTTACTTGACATCACTAGTTAGGTAACTGTTCAAGTCCGTTTTTAAATTGAGTTGTTCATTTTCTTATTGTTGAGTTTGGAAAGTTCTTTGTATATTTTGGATAACAGTTCTTTATCAGATGTGTATTTTGCAAGTATTTTTTCCGAGTCTGTGAGTTGTTTTCTCATTCTCTTGACATGTCTTTTATGGAGCAGAAGTTCTTAATTTTAATTAAGTCCAGGTTATCAATTATTTCTTTCATGGATTGTGCCTTTGGTGTTGTATTTGAAACCTCACTGCCATACCCAAGACCATTTAGGTTTTCTTCTATGTCATCTTCTAGGAGTTTTATAGTTTTGCATTTTACATTTAGAATAATGATGCATTTTGTGTTAATTTTTGTTAAGGGTATAAGGTTTGTGTTTAGATTCATTTTTTTTTTTTTTTGCATATAGATGTCCAGTTGTTCTAGCACCATTTGTTGCAAAAACTATCTTTGCTTCGTTGTATTGGCTTTGTTCCTTTGTCAAAGTGACGTTGAGTCTATTTCTGGGCTCTCCCTTATGTTTTATTAATCTATTATTCATCCGTTCTTTCACCAGTATCATGCTGTCTTGGTTATTATGGCTTTATAGTTAAGTCTTAAAATTAGGTACTGTCAAGCCAGGACTTTTTTCATCAATTCTTTCAGAGTTTCTACATAGACAATTATGTGATCTGTAAGCAAAAAGAGTTTGATTTCTTTCTTCCCAATCTCTAAACCTTTTATTTTCTTTTCTTGTCTTATTGCATTAACTAAGACTTCCAGTATGATGTTGAAAAGCAGTTAGTTAGAAAGTTTCAAGTTTCTCACCATTGATATGTTATTAGCTGTAGGGTTTTTTTTTTTTTAATAGATGTTCTTTATCAAGTTGAGGAAGTTCCCTTCTATTCCTGGTTTGGCAAGAGTTTTTATCATAAATAGATTTTGGATTTTGTGAAATGCATTTTCTACTTCTGATAAGACCATGTAGTTTTTCTCCTTTAACCTATAGATGTGATTGCATTAATTGATTTTAAAATGTTGAGCCTGACTTGTATATCTGGAATAAATCCCATTTGGTTGTGCTTTATAATTCTTTTTAGACATTGGTGGATTTATTTGCTAATATTTTGTTGAGGACTATTGCATCAGTGTTTATATGAGATACTAGCCCATAGTTTTTTTGTAATGTCTTTGTTTGAGTTTGGTATTAAGGTAATACTGACCTCCTTGGTACTTTCTGTTTTATAAGGCTATTAAATATTGATTCAATTCTTTTAATAGATATAGATTGCTAGATTACCTATTTCTTCCCATGTGAGCTTTGGCAGATTTTGTCTTTAAAGGAATTGTTTATTTTGACTAAGTTACAAATTTCTGGACATAAAGATGTTCATAGTATTTTCTTATTATCCTTTTAATGACCATATGATTTATACTAATGTGTCCTCTTTATTTCTGATGTTACTAATTTGTGTCATCTCTCTCTCTCTCTCTTTTTTTAGTTAGCCTGGCTAGAGGTTTATCAATTTTATCAATCTCTTGAAAGCACCAGATTTTTGCTTTGTTGATTTTTCTCTATTGATTTCTTTTAACTTCATTAAATTCTGCTCTAATTTTAATTCTTTCTTTCTTCCTTCTTCCCTCCCTCCCTTCCTTCCTTCCTCCTCCCTCCCTCCCTCTCTCTCTCTCTTTCTTTCCCTTCCTTGCTTCCTTCTCTTTTCTTTTCCCTTCCTTCCTTCCTTCCTACCTTCCCTCATTTCTTTCTTTCTTTCTTTCTTTCTTTCTTTCTTTCTTTCTTTCTTTCTTTCTTTCTTTCTTTCTTTCTTTCTTTCTTTCTTTCTTTCTTTCTTTCTTTCTTTCTCTTTCTTTCTTTCTTTCTTTCTTTCTTTCTTCCTTCTTTCTTTCTTTCTTTCTTTCTTTCTTTCTTTCTTTCTTTCTTTCTTTCTTTCTTTCTTTCTTTCTTTCTTTCTTTCTTTCTTTTCTTTCTCCTGCTTACTTTGAACTTAATCTTCCCTTCTTTTTCTAGTTTCCTCTGGTGGAATCTTAGATTACTCATTTCAGAGCTTTCTTTTTTCTCATAAATGCATTCAAAGCTAAAAAAATTTCCTCTGAGTACTCCTTTTTCTGCATCCTACAAATTTTGATAGGTTATGTTTTCATTTTCATTTAATTCAAAATATTTTAAAATTTATCTTGAGGTTTCTTCTTTTACTTATGTACTATTTAGATGTGTATTATTTAATCTGCAAATATTTGGGGACCTGCCAGCTGTCTTTCTGTTATTGATTTCCAGTTTAATTCCATTGTGGTCAGAGAATAGACATTGTATAATTTCTATTTTTTAAATTTGTTAAGATGTGTCTTAGAGCTCAGAATGTGTTCTATCTTAGTGGATATTCAATGTGACCTTGAGAAGAATAATTTGTTATTGCTGGATGAAGTAGTCTATATATGTCAATTATATTCAGTTGATTGATGATATTGTTGGATTCAACTATATCTTACTGAATTTCTACCTGTTGGATCTGCCCATTTCTGATACAAGGGTGTTAAAGTGTCTAAATATGATAATAGATTCATCTATTTCTTCTGTTCATCTATTATCAGTTTTTGTCTCACATATTTTAATGCTGTGTTGTTAGGTGCATGCATATCAAGAATTGTTGTCTTCTTAGAGTACTGACCCCTTTATCATTATGTATTGCCCCTCTTTATCTTTGATAACTTTCCTTGCTCTGAAATCTGCTCTGTTTGGAATACATACAGCTACTCCCACATTCTTTTGATTAGGTAATTATGGTATCTCTTTATCCCTTAATTTTTAATCTATATTTATTTTTATATTTAAAGTGGGTTTCTTGTAGACAACATACAGTTGAATTTTGTTTTTTTAAAAAAAGATTTATTTATTTATTTTAGAGAGAATGGGGGAGGGGCACAGGGAGATGAAGAGAGAATCTTAAGCAGATTCTGCTGAGTGTGGAGCTCAACACAAGGCTTGATCTCATGACCTTGAGATCATGACCCTGAGATCATGACCTGAGCTGAAATCAAGAGTCAAATGCTTAATCGACTCTGCCACCCGGGCACCCTAGTTGAATCTTGTTTTTTTGGCCCATTCTAGCAATCTGTCTTTTAACTGTTGTATTTAGACCATGGATGTTAAAGTGATTATTGATATAGTTGGATTAATATCTACCATATTTGTTTGTTTTCTATGTGTTGCTCTTGTTCTCTGTTCCTATTTTTACCTTCTACATTTTTTCTGCCTTTTGTGGTTTTAACTGAGCATTTTATACAATTCCATTTTCTCTTCTTTCTTAAGCATATCAGTTATACTCCTTTTTCCTCCCACTTTTTTAGTGGTTGGACTATAGTTTACAAAATATATTTACAACTAATCTAAGTCCATCTTCAAATAACACTGTACTGCTTCATGGGTAGTGAAAGTACCTTATAAAATAAAATATTCCTAATTCTTCCAACCCATCTCTTGCATCATCGCTGTCACTTATTTCACTCATACACAACTATATGCAAGCATATGTGAGTATATGTATAAAAGCATATGCTTGTATATGTGTGTATATATATGTGAGCATACATATTTAAATAGATTGTTTCTATTACTTTGAATTAACTTTTATCTGTTAGATTAATTAGTTGTCTAACAGTTCTTGATATTATGCTTTATTTTTTTAGTCTTTGTTTTCACTTTTTGTTTTTTTAAAGTTTTTATTTTTTATTATTTTTAAAGATTTTATTTATTCGTTTGTCAGAGAGAGAGAGAGAGAGCACAACAAGGCAGAGTGGCAGGCAAAGGGAGAAGCAGGATCCCTGCTGAGCAAGGATCCCAATGTGGGACTTGATCTCAGGACACTGGGATCATAGCCTGAGCAAAAGGCAGACATTCAACAACTGAGCCACCCAGGCATCCCTGTTTTCACTCTTTGAAGTTTCTGTTGTCATACCCTGAAACTCCAAAATTCTTTCCTCATCTGTGTCCAGCCTACTAATGAGCCCATCAAAGGCATTCTTCATTTCTATTACAGTGGTTTTTTTTTTCTGGCATTTCTTTTTTATTCTTTCTTAGAAATTCCATCTCTCTGCTTACATTATTCACCTGCTTTTGCATGTGGTCTATTTTTTTTTTATTAAAGCCCATAGATAGTAATCAGTTTTAAAAAATTCCTGGCCTGATAATTCCAGTATTTTTGCCATATCTGACTCTGATTCAGATGCTTCTGTTGCAATATCTTCAAATTGTTTTTTTGTGTTGGGTTTATTCGTTTGGTTTTTGCCTTTAAGTATGCCTTGTGATTTGTTGTTGTTGTTGTTGTAGAAAGGTGGACATGATGTACTGGGTAAAAGAAACTGTGGTAAATAGTCCTAATGTAGTTGTAAGGTTTGGAGACAGGGGAAGTGTTTTGTAGTCCTGTAATTAAGTCTCGGTCTTTTAGTGAGGGTGTGCACTTGGACTGTGAATGTCACCAGTGTTTCTCACCACCACCACCCCTTAGTGAGAAAGAATGGCCTAGAGTAGGCTGGAGTTTGGTATTTCTATTCTCCCAGGTTCGTTAGGCTCTGGTAAAACCCCAGCAGTTTAACCTCTAGTAGAACAGTCTCCTGAGGTCAGGCCTTGTTAACAAAAATGGAATACTCTGATGTATTTCAAAATGGTTCTTTTCCTCTCCTTTTTCTAGAATATGAGGGGATTTTTTTTTTTTCTCTGATTTTCACTGTGAGAATCTGCTAAAACTGCTGGAGGTAAAACTCAGAAAAGTGTGGTCACCCCTTACCATGACTGGGACTTTTTGGAGTTTTTAACCCTCAGAGTTGTCCACGCTTAGCCTCCAGTAGTTTGTCAATTACAGTTCAGATTTTCCTACCCTGATACCGGTTCCCACAGAGTTTTCTTCTTGTGGGTTTCTGCTTTCATAAGTAGTGGTTCTCTGTATCCATCTGTCTGTCTCTCTAGTTTTAAGGACAATTTGCCCTCTGACCTCACTTCTTTACTAGATCCAAGAGGAATTGTTGATTTTCTCTCTGTTGAAAGTTTTTACTTGATAGTCTGGAGAGCTAACTTCTAAGCTCCCTACATGTTGGACCAGAAACTGGCAGTTGGGAGGTTTTCTTTAAGGAAGGATTCCAACTAATAAGTGTGGGAAAATGATAAAATCAAGATATCATCTTTTTACTACCCCTAATTAAAAAATGTATCTAGGGAATGATCATCAATAAGTGCTAAAACAGGTGAAAAGCTGGTGAGAATTTTTTAAATGGATGGTTTAGGATAACATCCTGATCAATCTTTTTTTTTTTTTAAGATTTTATTCATTTATTTGAGAGAGAGTGAGCGTGAAAGAGAGAGAGAGCACAAGCAGGGGTAGGGAAGAGGGAGAAGCCGACTCCCTGCTGAGCAAGGAGCCTGATGCCGGACTCAATCCCAGGATCCTGGGATCATGACCTGAGCTGAAGGCAGATGCTTAACTGACTGAGCCACCCAAAAGCCCCACCCTGATCAATCTTAACAGCCAAAACAGTATGCACAATAGAAAGTACACATCACCACTTGTGAGGTAATCTTGCCAAAATATTGAACATTATTTTTATCAAGCCTCAAGACCTTATTATCAGCTCATAGGAGACGAGATAGAGAGACTTCCTAGATGATACCAAGGGGATCCCATCAACAAAAGCCAGCCTGTGAAAAATTCTATTGCGAAAACTCTGCTTCTTAAGCAAATGCATTGGGGGAAACAAGAAAGAAAATAACGGGGTGGGAGGGTACATAGATTCAGAAAAGACCTAATAGCTTTTGCACTCCCTGCAACTATCAACTATAAACAATAAATTATGAGACAATAGGGGAAATTTGGATGTTAACTGGGTATTAGACAATGTGGAGACTTTATTGTGATAATTGCACTGCAATGAGGTGTGAAAAAAACCCTTTGTTTTGTAGAGGCATATGTTGAAGTATTTATTATTGAAATGAAATTATGCCTGAGATTTTCTGATCATAATCCATAAAGGTAGGAGAGAAAAATAGGAAAGTATCATAGAGTTTATTTAGTAAAAATCTTCATTTTGTTGATAAAGGGACAAATTCAGAGGGGCTAAGGACCTTATTCATTGAAATCAAGTTCAGATAATAGCCAAACTGAAACTAAAATTAATTGCTGATTTTTATTCTAGTACTTGAAAATAGAATGTTTTAAATATCCATAATCTTAATTACATTGACTTAACAAAACAAAAATTTTAGAAAAATAAAAATCTCTAGCTGAATAAAAATAAAATTTTAAGCAACTGAGTTATGAACTAATGGCATTTTACTTAAATTGAATGAAATGAAAACTATAAAAGACCTAAACTTTCCTTTTATTATCTGTTTCTTCCCAGGGAAACAAAATTTCTACAAAAAGTACAATTTTAGTGTTTCCCCATTTATATTTGGACCACTTATCATGTCACGAGTCTCCCATAACCCCTCGCTGTGGTTTTTCCCTAATGCTGGCAATTTTTCACAAATCTAACTTTACTCCAATTACTTCATAACTTGAGTTTCCTAAATAGTTTCTTGAAAGTGTCTAGCTAATGTGATAAAGTCATTTCTGTGAGATGTTAATGGATGGTAACAATTCAGTGCATGTGGATATGCCATCTCTTGAAATACCTACAAGACTAATATGGGAATTTAGGCAACCATGGTAGATTGTTGATGACTAGGGATATTTTTAAATGGTGGGTGGGAAACTTGCAGTGTTTCTCACATAATATTGCATACAGCACGTAATCTTCTAATATTTAGGGTCACTCTTAATCCCACTCTAATATTTAGCTATTGTTCAGTATTTCTTTTTAAAAATATATTTATTTATTTTTATTTGAGTAGAGTTGACACACAATGTTTCAGGTATACAATTTAGCGATTTGACAAGTTTACACATTATGCTATGTTCACCACAAGTATGGCTACCATCTGTCCCATTACATCATTATGATATCACTGATTGTGCTCCTTATGCTCTGCTTTTTATTCCTGTGACTTACTCATTTCATAATTGGAAGCCTGTATCTCCTTTTCCCTTTCACCCATTGTGTCCCCAACCCCCCACTTCTCTGGCAACCATAAGTTTGTTCTTCATATTTATAGTTCTGATTCTGCTCTTTGTTCATTCATTTTTTAAGATTTCATTTATTAAAAAATTTCCATTTATGAGTGGAATTATATGGTATTTTTCTTTTTCAGTCTGACTTATTTTACTTAGCATAATACCTTCTAGGTCTATCCATGTTGTCTCAAATATTTTTAATTTTAAGGGGCTATATAATATAGGTCAAATGAGTCATGGTTATATTGGTGTGCTATAATTTAGTTCTGTTCGCTAACCATCAAACACTGTTAAGAATAGCTCTTGGTTAGTTTCCTTCAAAGTAGATGCCAAAATATCTCCCATTATATTTTTAATTCAAATTTACAATATATTTACCAAGATAACTTTCCACAACCAGTTAAAAGTGCAAATAAAATTTTACACTTACCATTACCATTCAGAAAGTTTTTATTTTTCATTTCAAATAAGTGAGAAAGGAAGAAGCAAAGTTGTATAAATAAGGCTTAAATGCTTTTTCACTGAAAATTTTATTTTTAAAAATTTATAAGAACTTTAGAAAAGTGTGAATTAAATTCTCTTCAGTTGAGAAAAAACTGAATTCTCTTTTACATCACTTTTTAGTTTGTTTTCATTTTTCTTTTTCACCATTCATTTCCCTCTTCTATTGCTGGGATGAATTATGTGATGACCCGTCATTTTTTTTTGTAAAGTGACTTTTGTTCTAGATTACATAATCTTGCTGCCCATTTAGAAAAATAGTTAATATATAACTCTAAAAGAGAATTCTAGAATGCATCTCACAATAAAACATTATTTCTGTGGGAGACCAAAAGTTAACTTTAATTTCTAAATGTTGGCTTGAAGTTAGATACCAGTTGGGTTTAAGTTAATTTAACTTCTTTTTGTCAGGTAACAAAATTTTGAGAATTTACTTATGCTAAAAAACAAACAACCCTGATGTTAAAGGAGATTTTTGGATGAAAAAGGACACAGAATTCAAATTACAAGAGTGAAACTTCACACATAAATATGATTGAAAAATATTTAAAGCAACATATAAGTAAGATATCATTACTATTGTACAGATGAGCAGGGTAAGCAGGTAATACAGAGGTTGGGCAAGAGTACCAGCTGGAATTGAAGAGATCTGGGTTTGAATTATGACCTGCAATTTATTTTCTTTAAGACGGGATAAATCAACCACTTGGATTACTCAGTTTCCTTATGTTAATAATCAGAGGTGTGCTGAAGCCTACTCACAGTGGCTTGCAAAAGCCCAATTGTTAAAGTTTTAGGAATTTGGAAATCTAATTATTAAAATTGTCATTATTAAAAAATTAAATTATATAAACTTTTAATTAAATAAATTGTTAAACCCCAAAGTAACATATATTCAAAACTCAAGACTTCCTAATTATTTTGCTACATTTTAGTATCACATATGCGTTTGAAATTATTTGTCAATGGTACTTATAGGGTGGAAATAATACATAATAGTACATGCTGTACACAAATTGACAACCATATAAATCAGATTTTATTATTTTGTTGATTTCTAGAATTAAGATAATGATGGTAAATGTTAATATTGTGGATTAAATCCATAAGAATATCATGTTCGTACCTGCTACATTGTGAATAGCACAAAAAATTGAGGGTATATTCATCTGGTATTTGAAAACAATTATCCAATTCAGCAAAATGGTCACTTACTCATTGGTGAATGAATGAAATCCAACATACGCCTTTTTTCATTTTTACCTTACTCATTAACCTAAATAAAATATCAATTACATTCATGTCAGAGCTATACTTGTTTCTCAGTTGCGATCACAGGTTGCAGATAAAGAGATGGATAAAAATCAATAAAAGCATTCTGTGAGAATCAGCTGGTTATAAGGAATTTACAATAAAAATTATTTATATTTTATCATTATTAAGCATGATAAAATACCTAGAACATCTTGCATGAGATCTGTTGTACAGATGATGGTTGCTGATGTTACCTTTAGTTCATTACTTCTAATGTAGTGAAGGAGAAATTGAGAAGAGTAGTTGGGTTCATCAGGAAAAGTTTTAGAGTGGGTACGCTTTGGAGTAGACTTTGAAGAAGTGGAGCTGTGAACTGAGATAGTCTAAGACTGATGGCTAAAATGAAGAGAATTCACTGATGTTCAGTTTTGTCTTTGTTTAATTATTGTGCCTGTTATTTTCAGCTTAAAGAGGCTGGTTTCTTTTACTAGAGCCACAGTGAGTTTTTTTAAACACAGATTCTTGGACTTTGGAGCCGATCTACTAATCAAAGTCTCCAGGGATTAGAAACGCATCCCTGGTAATCTTAGGGCAGCCAGTCCGGCTACACCTGAAAACGGGGTTTGGAAGCCACCAGAAAATAAGGAAGGGGACCCTGAGTTCTGGATTCAAATTCTGCTTCTGCTTTCTCCCAGTGCTGTGAACTTGGGCTAAGTTACTTGACCTCTCCATACTTTGGTTATTCCAGCTCTAAAGTGGGAGCCATGAAAAAACAGTAATAAAGTTGCAATGTATAAGAAGACTGATGATATTCAGTATTGCTAAAAGAGAAAAATATCCTGTGGTTAGGTACCCATAGTCTACCAAATTCTGTCAGCATATCTATTGCTGTTTGAATCATTCTTATCACAATCCTTCTCTTTTCCCTGTGAATGAGATTTGCCACATACAAATGCTAATATTTTTTAAAGTTGATTTTATTTGTATTAATTCTGTGAGAAAAATTTCTACTTCCTATTGGACAAATTACTGACTGTATTTCTAATTTAATGTGATCAATAAGAAAAGTTTTATTAATAAAGTACAAAGACTAAGCTTTTGTTTATTATAACTAAATTCTATTTTTGTTTCAAACTTGCCTAAGGTATTTAAGTCTCATGGTTATTATGTACTGGGATTTATAATCGTGTATCCTATCTGTATACAAATGTATTAAAGGTATATTCAATTCTAAATTGTATTAAGTCAGTTAGCCATCTGTTACAGAGAAAGTTACCAAGTGCTTAAAATTAAACTCGACAAATATTTCATAAAAAATATGTGTGAAAAAAGTTATTTGTGACTCAGATTGGCTTGCATTGAAATATTTTTTTCTTTTCCGCCACAAGATGGTGCTTTTGCACTCTGTATATCCATTGAGAACGTAAAATATCTCTAAAATTGTTAACAAAAACTTTAGTTTTATAAGAATCATTAGAGTTCAAAGCGCTTGCTATCATTTCCAAAAAACATTCCTCGCTACACCCTTGGGTAAGAAATGTTAATATGAAGGTGAAAATGAAAAGCATTTTTTTCTTTAATCCTTTGGGACAATTCATTTTATCTCTTTTTAAGCAGGGTTGTGACTCCCGGAGTGTGTTTGTTATTTCTGTTCATAACTGAGGAAAGTCCCTCCCAGTATATTACTGTATAATTCCTGACATATCATAGACCCATTTATTAAGATGCCCAAACTGGAGCTTGTGAACTGCTAGTCACGGTATGTGGCTCTGTAAATGTGGTTGAGTCCAAAAGCGAGAAGGTAAAAAGAGAGTCTTCTAAAAATGGATGTCATGTGCTTCTCATCCAACATGCCTTGCTTGTCATTGTTTCATTCTTCTTTTGTTTTTTTATCCTAAAAGGACTTCTTGGCTCATACCATACTAAGTTTATTCCTTCCACAAAACAGTCGTGGACTTCGTAAACTTGGGAGTTAAAGAGCCTGTAAATACCTTTCATTCAATCTCTTAGCCAAAGAAGGCATTCTTTGTGCATCATCTCTTGATTAGTCCAGTTGTTGTCCCCTCAACAAGAACCTTTCTGTGATAGCTTTTTTTTCTTTCTGTCAAATGCTCTGCTCATTTAAAAAAAAAAAAAATCTGCTAACCCTGTGTCAGACTATGCTGCCTCAAGAGATTTTCCTGCAGATCAAATACCTTATAGTTTTACTACATCTTGCCTTTTAAAATGTAAGCCACTAAAGCAAGTTATGTTTAAAGAAAGAATCATTACTTACCTGCCTGGTAGAGTTTTTGGAGGTATTGCATCCCAAATTTTTTCATAAAGTTTAAAGGAAAAATTATAAAATACATTCAGAGTTTTCACCTAGAACTAGGCTTTCACCTAACTTCAAATTCCAGTCTCAAACTGATTAGATATTTCTTTTTCTACCTGCTAGACTTTTGCCTGATCCCAATAACTGTACACAGGAATAAATGTCTCTGTGAAGCATAGTATTTTCTTCCATTCAGCAATAAATATTTTATAAAGATTTATTTATTCATTTCAGAGAAAGAGAGACGGAGAGAAGGAAGGGCAGGGGGAGAGGGAGACAAGCAGACACCCCACCAAGTATGGAGCCCTACGTGGGCTTGATCGAAGGACCCCTAGATCATGACCTGAGCCGAAATCAGGAGTCTGATGCTTAACCGACTGAGCCACCCAGGCACCCCCTTTATTTTATATTTTTACATAAAAATGTTCACTAAATTGATAAACTCTTGCGTTTTTCTTTTAAGCCTTTGTGTGTGAGTGGGGTTATAGGTTGAAGGGGAGTGAAGCGGAGGGAAGGCGAAGGATGATGTGGCGTTACTTAATTTACTCGGAAGCAGCAAGGAAACACCTGCATAAAGGACTCACCTCTGCAACTGGTTCCCTGTCTTAAGCAGCTATTTAAAGACTCCCAAAGTCTCCCAAACAATTCCATTTGACCTTTTGTTAAAAACTGCCTCTACTAAGCAACTGATTTTCTTGTTCCCAGGGGTGGAGAGTTGAGACAGGTTTTTCTGTTGCTGTATATTGAAATTTTATCAAACCATGTGGTTCCTGTGTAGTACCAAAATCCCTAGTAAGCAGAGGAGAAGTCACAGTTACAGTTCCTGACTCAAGAATTATGTTACCTTGCTGTGACTACCACCATCTTGAGTGACATTATTTCTTGAATTCTTTACTCCTAAGAGAAGATTGAACAGTCAGAGCCCTTCCGTTTGTGAAAAAGGGATGTTTTAGGGGGAAGTTAGTAAAGGAAACTTGACTTGTGATCTGCACCCATCTCGGGTTAATAATGTCTAAAGTGCATGATCTACTTAGGGCAACATGTCAATGAGTGGTATGTTTCTGTGTCTAGCTGCTTGAAGGGACAAAAAGACTATTTGGCACACATTGCTGAGGTGAAAACGACTCCGATGACTTTTCTTTTCCAGGTCTCGCATGCCCATTGTCCTGTTAAAATTGAGAAGGGAATATCTGCCGTGCTGGTAAAATATATTTTTATGGATGTCCCATTATATTTCTATGGGAAAGTATCCTACACTCTTCTCCTCATGGGTATATAAGGTGTTTTGATATGAGGGTGAGAGAGTGATTCTGAGGATAGTAGTCAGTGTGTACACAGTTCTGTATCATGACTATGCTGGCTTTTTCTTTTTACCCTCAAGTTACTTCAAGTGGCCCAGTTCACTGTTTGCATAATTTCAGGATGCCTAGTATCTGGGAAGACATGAGCTACATTTCTTATCCAACTTAGAGCATGAAAGAAGTAACATTTCCACGTAGTCCTTCCCATACATCTCTAACTTCAGTAGGTTACCCAGTGATCAGTCATTTAGTTCTCAAGCATTGTCACCTGACCAAAATTAATAACAGTGCCAAAGGAAAGGGACATGCAACACCCGTGAAATCTCTTCTCTTGCCAAGGATGGGAATAGATAAGAAGCTGTCCTTGCGTTCTGAGGCCACAGACAGGATTAAAATCATGTGGAACAACGTAGGTCAGTACCTTGAAATAATCCAACACTTAGGCACATAAGTGTATTCCCAGGATTCAGGTCAAAGAAAAGGAAACACTGACTCATGTGGGGGTGAAATAGGGAAGGCAGGATAGCTGGGGAGGTCTGGAGACGGGAGAGCCTAACACTGATGTCTCACTCTCTGACTGGGGCATCTTTCGAGTCCTATGTAAAAATGTAGCCCTTGGTAGCTTTTATATAATGAATTGTGACCATTGACAGCAATTCAAACTGCAATTTCTCCCAACATCTGACTAAGTTTGTCAGAGGATAATTATTTACCATCCTGATGAGTCCAGGCGGTCTGCTAATTAATTCTTCAACGGGATGCTTGCCATCCTTGTTGTGCCTTCATACTGCATACTGAGGGCTGTGCATCACTGGGATTGGCACAGAGCCTACCATAATGCTTATACACGTTGAACACTTGGTGCCAAGTGCTATTTAATTCAGTTTCCCTGAGGTCAGGGAGGGAGGGCTTCTGCTGTGCCGTGTATTTACAATTTTTAGAAAAAGAGTAGGTGAAAATGTGGTTTCACATTAGGCAGTTTTAAAAATTCCTAGCCCTCCCGTATTGTATGGTGACTAACATAACATAATAAAATTAAATTAAATTAAAAAAAAAATTCCTGGCCCGATGAATATTGGAAAATAATTAGGACTAGGTACAAATGTATTACAAATCTGTAAATCGAGGTTAAATGCATTGATTGGACAGAGAATTTGGTCACATATTAACATTTTTATCAGTAAACATAATCACAAGACTTAAGAAGTACAAGGTTATAGCACGTTGCTAATATTGAAAATAAATGAGAAACCAAGTTAACATATTTTAAACAAGTCTATCTTAAAAAATGGGGCTAGAAATGATATGAGTCAGATTTGCCTACTAACATGAATTAATTAAAATATGTTTAATTGATATGGATTGTTGATTAGTTATGTTTTCTTGTACTTTCTGCTAGAAAACCCAAGCCTGGAGATATATTTTTTCAGTTTCATTTTCTATACACTGCCTTTTTAAAAAGTCCAACTTATATTATTTTATGTTAAACTGCATTGGGGGATGCAAGCTATGAGCAATATTTCACTTAGGACAGACACCCAATTAAGTTGACCTTGTCATTAAGAGAATCATGTGTTTCATTGCTGAATTTAAAGCTTTGATAATCATTTTAATGGTGCTTCAAAATGACCAGAAATCTCTAGCAATAGGGATTACAAATTCTCACATTTCCCCAGGCAAATAAAGGACAAGACAGGCCACCTAGTCATGTTCCAAAAGGCTTTTTCCCTTCTTTATCAGATAAGTATTTATGGCAGACAAGCTACCTCTAGGCTTTATCGATGATGATGATAAACCGAGAAGGAATGACAGCTGAAGGAGAGAGAAAAACACGAGGCTGAAGACAGACCATCTACTGGGGCGTTCAGTGTGCATCAGAGGGTGTCCCAAAGCATCCCCGGGAATGCGGGGGTGGGGAGGTGAGGACGGGTGTGTGGACTGACTCACCAACAACCACTGAGTTTAAAAAATTCCAGGAAGTTGAAGAAAGCTAAAGAACTCTTGATTTCCACACTTATTTCCTAAAATCTGAGCCATATTTATATTTTAGGTAGTGTTGGGCATTATTGTTCCTATCTCCTTTTGGAATGCCATAATTTTTGAACATTACTGCAGTAACACGAACATGGGTCGTGTAGGAAGTACCAGGATTCGAGCAGTGCTTATCCGCCACAGAACATCAAGTCCTTTGCAGATCCTTTTTTTCTCTTCTGCATTCTGTTAGAGTCTAGGGTGACTGTAAAAGTATTTGTCATTGTGTTGTTTCCTCAGATGGGAACAGTATGGTTTACCTTCTGCAACTAAAACTTGTCTCACCTAGCCTCACCTCTTCATCCTCTAAGGCAGAACCTGGAGTTTTCATTCTATTTCAATTCAAGAATACGTGAATTTCATATTGTAGCTTAATCAACATTTAAAAAAAAATCACCGCTCTGATTTATTTTCTGAAAAATCCTGAAATGGGAACAAGATACAATCCCTCTCCATTCTCACGTTTCATACTCAGGGTCATGGAGCTCTCACTGGTGTGCCAAAGTGGGCTTTTGGTTGCTCCTCCTTCCAAGGAACTATAGACACTGTGACCTATGAACTCTATTTAATATGTATAATCTCTTTATCCCAGGCCCAATCAAAATCCAGTTTACCTTGTTCAGTGGAAATTTGTGACTCTTCATTACGGATTGCCCAAGAGAAGTAGGTCAGCAAGCTACTTAAGAGTGGGGTGTACCTCTGCTATTTCTCTTTTCTCAACTGGATACCTTAGAGTGTTCTTCACTCTTTTTAAAGAAACATCTCCCACCCATATGCTAACCATCATAATCCTCTGTTAACCACCCTACAATATGCTATGTTAAAATTCCACTTCACAGATATCAACCTAATTGCAACAAACATTAACCTTACCCAATGTGCTTCTCTACCTTAAGAGTTTTACCTGTGTGTTGAGTGAATCCTTAATCATCGCATTACAGCACTATACTATATATTTCCTATTATATTAACAATTTAGTAATAATATAGTAGTAATATTGTTAACATAGTATATTAAAAATTAGTATATTTATATAGACTAATGCAAACTAGTAGCCAGTATATTATAAAATAGTATAGTTTACCTTATATTGTACCACATACACAACATATAGGAAACAAAGAGCATGATATAAGAAAGTAAATATAAATATAAACACAGGGCTGATTGTTTTCCATTCAAACTTAATTGACCTTCTTGTACAATACCCTGAGGTTCACGTGTCTCCTTTGCTGAATGCTGCCTTATTCTAGCAGAGAACATTAATGGAATTGTTACTACAACAAAAACATAATTTAAAATTATTTTATATCTGTCTGTAGGACATATATTATGTGACTTACTGATTGATTCTTTGACTTCACTTAGCAGTCCTTAAGATAATATTGAAAGTAATTTGCATCTCCTGATGGGGTTCTCCTGAGGTACTAGATGGAATATCTTGAGTAGTAATGGAAAATGGCTTGAGATTAAAAATTTGCTCTGAATAGATTTAAAAATAAGTGATTTACAAGTGGCTGATTGTGACTGTAGGGGGAAAAAAAGTGGAGATATAAGGACTAAGTCATTTTCCTAAGATTCATGGAGTGAGCTTCAGGCAAAAGTTGGAATAGAAAGAAGGCCTACAAGCTCAGTGTTCTGAAACAATTACATTGGTATTTTTAATATTTATATTTTCTTACAATTAGAGGATACACTTACATCCCTATGCATGTATGCAAACATTTTTTTTAATACTACAATAAGGTTACTATCCATCAATGCTATTAGTTGTAGCGTTCCATGTAAATAATATATAGCCAAGATTCTTCTCCTTTCGATTAACTTTCACAAAGAAATACATAGTTAAGAATGGGAATGTATATTTGTTTCTCCAGCTGGCATTTTTAGATATTTTAATTGACACAGATCATTGACCAACAAGTAAGTTAATGTTGATTGGTGATTTCTTTCAACATTACCTATACTTTGGATACATATATGTTTCCTTCCATGCTTAAATTTCATTTCAAAAGTCTTTCTTTCTGACCTATGCAAACTGATGTTTTTTTTTAATATTTGCTGGTTTTTAATATTTAAAAAATATATAATTGACACACTTGGGAATTTGATGAAGATTATAGGCTCTCTCCACTGAAAAATGCACATATTTACCAAATGATGCAAGGTTAACATGTTTTTATAGGATAATTATAGTCCAAAGAAACTTATTTCATACCCATAAGATCATAGGGAAATTATTTTAAATAAATAAAATTATATACAAAGTAAGATTTACTATTTTCTTATGAACTTTTTATATGAAGTTATAGATGACTCAGATAGTAGCTTAAAAGAGCAGGATAAGGAAACAATAAGGAGGGAAGCAAAATAAGGGATGATTTTCACCTACTATGACTGACAGTTTTAAACGTTGGGCATAGCTGAGTCAGTGAGAGTGGCAAGAGAATTCCCAAAACCATGGGGTTGATTTGAGAGTTTGATGGGTGGAGTCTGGGCTATAAGTCTCAGACATCTCTGGTGGTCTGTCCAGAACATTTGTCATGGTATAAAGAGATAGGTGGGCCACAAGATTTGGGAATTGAGGTCAGAAGTAGGAAATGTGAGAGTGGAGGTCGAAGAATTCATATGATTGGGAAAGAGGAAGGGAATCCCTATGAATCAGGAACTAGGAAAAAACCTGTAAGCTGGAAAAAGTCCTATTTGCAAACCATGCTGAAGTCTTGTCCAGAGGTGGGTCTGTTTGGGAAGAAAAACCAAGATTTCCCTACTTGGTCTGATGGAGCCTAAAGGATTCCTCCCCTCTTTATGAATATGTATACCAGCCCTGACAAAGAGGGTAGCATTTACCAAGGCAATACAGAATTTAGATTTCATTGAGTTGATAAATAGAGAATGCTTGGGAATTACATCACCTTAAAAACTCAGCGACAATTTCAGAATTCCTTGAGTCTTTAATGAGTCTAAGATTCCCTGTCCTTTGCTTTGCTTTTTGTTATTTTCCCTGTTATTTGTTTTGCTTTATGTTATTTTCCCCATTATTTATTGTGATGCAACATCAACAATATCTTTCTTATTTTTTATTGAAGTATAGTTGACATACAATATTATATTAGTTTCAAGTATACAACATAGTGGTTCGACAATTACATACATCATGAAGTGCTCACCACAATAAGCCTAGTTACCGTCTGATCTTTTTTGGTGTTTATGTTCATTTTCTGTCTCCTCTCAATACGATATGACCTCCATGAGGGAAGAGTATGTATTTCTTGTTCACTGCTATGTATCGAGTGTCTGGAAAAATGTACATAAGAGGCACTGATAAATATTTATTGAATGGATAAATGAAGCACTGATGAATAGTTATTAAATGAATAAATGATGGTGGAAAAATAAGTAACTTCATTTCTCCTTCCAACAAATATTTATGCAATACTTTCTATGTGTGGGTCACTATGGTGGTCACTTATAACATGGTCTCTGTGCTGAAGGGGCTTATAGTACATCCAGGAAGACAGACCCATAAGTAAATAAGTACCGCATAAAGGTATAAATGCCATAAAATGCTGAGAGATTGCAGAAGAAGGAGCTGTTAACTCTTCCTGGAAAAGTCAGGAACTGTTGAAAGGGTAACCTTTGAATGAGTAGGAATTCACTTGGGAAAGAAGGGCTAGAAAGGGAGAACAAGTTTTATTTAGTGTGCACGGATAGATCAGGATAGTCAAAGTGGCTGCTGTTGGGGTAGTATTCTCAGGCATGTGAATGCACATAGAAAGAAAGAATGACCATCAATTCTTTCACACTGAGTACCTCTGAAGATCACCTTCAGCTAGCAGCATGGACTGCTGGGTACAATATTTCTATCTGTGGCCTTCTTTGCCTCCTAGCCAGTATTATACTTTTGCTCAAAAAGAGCCACCTCATTCTCTGATTGTTTTTATGCCAAGTTGGTGTGTTGCCTGTGATTGTTTCCCAGCATTCCACAGCTTGAAGTTTGCTTTAGTGTATCCTTATGGTGTTTCTTATGCCTGCCCCGCTTGCAGGCTACATATGTTGTACCATTTTACACTTGGAGACCTTCCAAAATGTGTGAGAGAGAAGGAGACCAAAGTGGTTGCCTTTAACCAGAAGCGGGTAGACAGGCAAAGAATTCTGGATTCTCAGAATCAATGAGTTGAAATACACTCAAGAAGTCAACTAGTCAATTTTCGGCTTGACACAATCGCAGAAAACCCAGTCCAGGAATACCACTAACATTTTGCTCACACATGACTAAATGAACTTTTAGATTAATTCTAAGTAACAATTGACTATTAAAAATTGAAAATTGAATGCACAAACTTGAGTTCTTAGGATAATACAAGTTTACAGTTTGGGTAATGTATTTATTCATGCAAATGATAGGTACTATGAAGTTAAAAAAGATGAAATAAGCTTAATAATGGCCTTCCATTTCCTGGCATAAGTAACCAAACTATTAAGAAATTGAAAGAACTTTTGCTCTTTTGTAAAACATGATGTTTGGGAGGAATTCATCTTTGAGAGGGCTACTATTGAAATGGAATTATTTTACCTTCACAGTGATACTGACCTTCTAGAGAGTGATACAAATTGTTGGTACTGGTTAGAAAGTAATCTTTTATAAAGTAATCACATCCAACTCTGTAATTGGGGCTTTCTACAGTCTACACTCTTAAGAAAAGTCACTCACAAGGAGTACAGAATGTAGTAATGGCCAAAAGAGTAATTATTGGAAACCAATCAAGACAGGTATCACTCAACAAGTATGGCAGATAAATGTTATTACTATAATATACCAGGAAAATACAAGACATGATCCATCTCCTCAAAGAGTTCTTATGTTAACTGGGAGATTACACATACACACCTGAACACAGTACATAGCAGATTCTGAATATTCTGAGCAAGCCTTGTGATGACAATGTTGCTGAACGCCATGAACAAGTGGTATATAGACAAGTACTCCAGGCATTTAGTGGTTAGAGCAATTGCTGTGTGTTGAACTAGATGGAGGAGATACTTAGGGTAGAAGTGGAACTTGAGATGGGTTTGAAGGGTAGGCTTTGCATGGATAGAGAGAAATAGCCAGGACATGTTGGATTAGGAAACACAACAAAACACACAAGTAAAATGTGTAAAATGGTCAGATTGGAAGGTTCAAGTTAGAGGGTTTGATAGCAGCCAGGATATATTTGGAGTCTATTGAACATCAAGATGACAATCTGTGTTTTATTCTTTTGGAAATGCAGAGCTGTAGGAGACTCTGATCCAGGAGAAGCAAGATGAAATCAGTGCTTTAAAGAAAGAAAACATGAGTCTTAGTCCTTAAGGTATTAACAAGGCACAATACTAAAGAATTCATCAGAATGTAGGTTAAGATCACCTAATAGAGTCAGAGCAGTGGTCAAGAATGAAAGTTCTATAATAATACTAGCTGGGTTTCAATTCTGGCATCACCTATTACTACCTATGATCTTAGATAAACCAGGTAACTTTTTAATGTCCCCTTTTCCTTAGCCATAAGTCATGGATATTGACAGAGATTACCTTGTGACTTTGTAGATGAACTGATATGCAAAGGTGTTTAGAACAGTACACTGTGTTTCATTACTGTTAACTATTTTTATCATTGGGGAACAGTGCCAAATAGCTGCCATGCAGAGATTATTGATCAAATTTCTATACATCTCTAAAATGGCAATAATGATGGCTCCTACATTGCAGGGATGTAGTCATGATGAAGTGAAATAATTTCTATCAAGGTGCCTGGTGCACGGCAGGCATTAGTCATTATTAATTGGTTAATCCATGGCCCACAACTCCAGGCTACAATTTAAATCTGGTATCTTTGAGTTCATGGACTAGTTTGGAAGTCCCTGGGGTCTCTGGACTCAGAAGTCAGATTCGGATCAAATACCTTATTTGGGTTTCCCGTCGAATGACGAAGACACAAAGAGATGAAGTGAAAGCCTTTGTTTGGGGAAACTTGATAGTTTCTGTTATTGCCAAAACAAACTCATTTGGACAAATAAAAATTGATTTGGAAATTTTAAAATAAAAATTGCAAACCAAACAGGATGCAGCCTGGTTAGGGAGGAAATGATTCACTGGATTAACGTAATGAGATAGCTCTATTTGTGCAAGACTTAAACAATCACTAAATTCTTTCTGCAATTCTTAGCACTGCTGTTGTTGCCCTGCTTTGGTCTGTTCTAAGTGGAAAATGAGAAGCAGGGGGAGGAAAGCACAAACATTTCCTGTGTGTGTGTGTGTGTGTGTGTGTGTGTGTGTGTGTGCACGCACGTGCGAGCATGTGTGTATATGTATGTATGTGTGTGCTTACATGCATGCACACACATATACTTCGTGCCTTTGCTGGCTATCAACTTTTCTTACAACTTTGTGCTTCCAAATGATTTTTAAATTTTAGTGTGTTTTTGGCAGAGGATAGATTTCCTCACTTTGAGTAAAAGGTAGTGAGATCAAAGGCAGTAAATAGAAACTGTCTGAAAGTAAAAGGTATACTGTTAGAGATCACTCTCTTTCCCTCTCCTGTAAAAGAGAGGTTAGAGAGTGGCATGTGGCTAGAGGGGTTGCAGCCCCAGGATGGAGGATGGGAGAGCTGTCACCTGCTTTGCTACGCAGGGTGCCCAGCTTAACCCATCTTTCTTTGGCAACTGTGCCCTAGTGAGAAAAGCTAGCAGTCCATATGTTGAGTAGGCACCATGCCATTTTGACAGGCGTGAGTGTCGGCAAGAAAGGGACCATGTATGAGCATCAAATGTGTTTGTTGTGGGAAGGATTCTAGGCCAGGAATATTAAAATAACTGTCTGTCCTTAGCTCTAGCGCATATGGTTAAGGAGATATGCTATGATGACTCACATTAACGTTGGAAAAAATATATATAGAATACACAACCATGCTAAGTAAGTTTCTGGTGTTGATCAATCGAGTCTGGAATCTTCACAAAGGAAGGTTGTAGAGAGACATACATAGTGATAATAGACTCATTTCTCTGTGTCGCATAGAACTGACTAAAGACTAAACTCACATACAATTACAGTTTCACTGAACTGATGAACAGACCAAGGGATTCTGTTAGATTTTGCTCAGAGGTCCTCAGGTATTTTCTAACACTATTTGAAAAGTAAATGGGATAGAATGGGCTCGTTTAATATTTCAATTCCAAAGAAATTAAATTAATTTTAGCAATGTTAGTTCAACTATTTTCCTGCTGCAGGGACCATTTGTTTTAAAAATCATTAAAGGGTTCTAAATGACATTGTCCTGACATTTGGTGTGATTAAATTAAGGGAATTAGTATAAAGTAGTTTTATCTCTCCTTAGCTTTCTAAATGAATTGCACATCTTCCTATATAAGAAAAGGAATGATTGAGCTATTTTTATCCTTATATCAATGTGTATATGTGTGTTTGGTAACTTCATAAATGTTTAGGCATTGAACTGGCTCAATTCACAACAGTCCCTTCCTAGATGCCACAAGGTTTGCTTAACAGCACAATATAGGAGTTAGAGTCTAAAGAGACGTAGGTAAGATTTGATAGTTGTCTACAAGGTGTTTAAACTTATACCTATATGTGTACACACACATGTCCCCCCTCCAAACTCACACAAGCTTAGCATTTTTCATTTTGAAGCCTAGGGAGTTTGCTTCTAGCTTTAGTAACTTGGCTTCCTAGGAGAATGCCCTAGTAAGAGTCTAAATATATATTCCGGAGGGTGTCTCAGTAAGGAATGTATTGCTTCCCGAGATCATGTTTCTCAGAGATGAGAAACACCTTTTAAAACACTGTATAACACTCTGGTATCTTAAGTTTATTGTTTATTACCTGCTTCCCTTGACTAAAATATATCCATGGAAAGGACTTTTACCAGTTTATTATTATTATTATTATTAATTATTATTACTGTGTCCCAAGAACCTACCTAGAACAATGCCTGACACATACTGGTAACTCAATATTGTGATGAATGAATGAATCAAAAACAGGGCTCTTCTCTGGTGATGGCTGAAAAGGCTAATGGCTGGGCTTCATTCAGAGTTAGTGCCCAGGGTTGTAGCCCCCCTGATCTCCATTGACTCCCTCCATTCTCAAATAAAGATATTACTTTTAATAGGGCCAATTTAATCATTCTTACATAAAGTGTGAATAAAAGTGTATTTAGGAAACTTTAATATCGATATTGCTCTGTAACATACACACCAAGTTAAAAAGAGTGTGCTTGCTTTGCAAACATAGCCTGATGGCAAAGCTCCCAGCTTCCTCTTCCAACCAGATGGCCTCCCCTAAGCCCTACCCTTCACAGAATTCTGGAGATGGAGCTGGCCCTACCCCAGATCCAAATCAGGATATCTGGGGTGTCCAGGAATCAGCATTTTTCATAAGCTGCCCAGGTGGCTTATGTGGCATTAAGATCTGGGAACACACAGCCCTGGAGCTCCCTATTTTTACATAGATTCTGTACTCCTGTTCTGACCCATAGCTCTTGTAACACTCACTGACTTTGCAGTGGTAGCTGCAAATCTCAGTTTTATGGCTGCCTGAAGTTGGGTAATGAATGAAGAAGCAATTACATCACGAGTTTGGACTGGGCAATAAATAAGGAACTGGATGTGATTTTGATTGTAGACTTCCAGGTCTGCACAAACTATAGTGTAACTGTCTCTGGTAAACAAAACAAAATAAAACTTACCCTTGTAAAGCACTAGCTTTTTTCCTTTCTTTCTCTCTTTCTTTCTTTCTTTTTCTTTCTCTTTCTTTCTTTCTTTCTTTCTCTCTCTCTCTCTCTCTCTTTCTTTCTTTCTTTCTTTCTTTCTTTCTTTCTTTCTTTCTTTCTTTCTTTCTTTCTTTCTTTCTTTCTTTCTTTCTTTCTCTCTCTCTCTCTTTCTCCCCCCCCCCCATTTCTGGGATGCACATAGGCAGGGACACCAGTGCCATAGACAGTGTCTTCATGCAATTTAGGAAAAGGTACTTTCCCTTTATGGACAAAGTCTGAAAAAGTATCCCTCTTTGGACATACCAGTTACAAAAAGATGTACCTATCTTAAGTTGACTCAAGGCTGGCTGAGAGGAGCCTGGACTAGGTTTCCCATGGCTCTGGTACCCTCTTGGCTGATGTCTTATGTGGGGTACAATGGCTCAACTATACAATTGTATGGTAAGGAGTTCCTGACAATAGGGGTCAAAAGTTGGTCTTTGGTGATGGGGCAACAGTGACAGAAAAGAATGAATGCTTTGCAGGGTGGTGGTGTCACAAAATGTCTGCTTGGTCCAGAGATCGATCCTTATTTTTGCTATACAGGAAGCATCCCTTTTGTAACAAAAGTCCTTTGAGAAAAGTATTAAACATCCCTCTGTTCGAATGACAGGAAATTGTGATTATTACTCCTGCTTTTGAGAAATCCATAAGGAGGCAATTTTACTTATGTGGTTCTGAGGAGAGGGACAAGCTATCATAGTGGGAACAGAATGAATCCCTTGGCAGTTGGATAAGAGATGAGAGAGAAAATACTTGCTTTTGAGTAGAGTAGCCATCAGGAAGCATGAACATGAGGACCTCCTCCTCTGCTACACAGTGGCTCCATGATTTGAGACAAGTCATGTCACCAATCTAAAACTAACATTTACTTCTGAGGTGTTGTGCAATGATTTATATAGTACTTTATAAGTTGAAAAGTATGTGATTATTATAATGTTAGTGATTATTTTGAAAGAGTTTATTTTACCATGCTAGGGTCTTTGATAAGTTTTTAACACTTTTGAGAGCTCACATGTATATTATATATTTCAAAGAAACAATGTCAACCTTGTGATCTGAATATTTGTGTGTCTTCTTTTTCTGAAGTGGTTGCTTCCTGAGGAACTAATCCAAAAATATTTGTGTAGTACTCTCACGGTGTAGTAAATGTGGTTAAATGGAGAGGATGTCACAAAAGTAGGTTATCGGAATCCCTGCCAAGATAGAGAAGATTAAGGGATTTTCTTTTTTTTCTATTCTTTTCTTTCTTCTCTCTTTCTCTCCTTCTTCTTCTTCTTTTTTTTTTAACTTATCAAATGTAAGAGTCTCAGTGGGCCAAAAAGGAGTATGTAAAAAAGATGAAAGATTTCAAGAGTTTCTTGAATAGGGATTTGTGATTCTCAAAGTTTAGAGTTCATCAGTGTAAAGTAGAATCAATCACCTGTGGTCTCACTGGAAATGTCATTTTTGGGCTCCAGCCCCAGAGATTCTGATTCAGTAGATCAAGAATGGGGCCCCCAAACTGCATTTAAGCACATGATACAAGTGGGCTGAAGACCACACTTTGAGAAATACTGAAGGAGATGATCTCAAAGGCCAATCTGCACTTCAGCTTCCTTGAGTCATTTATTTACATTGAAAGGGTTTTCCTGAATTTTTGTCAGGAATATGAGCAAAACATTTCTTTTAATAATTCACATAGTTGTAGACAAAAAAAATAACTTCATGAAATCTCTGAATTTCTCATATACTTTCAACTTTGAAAATATGCTTTGATATTTAAATAACCATTCAATATCTCAGATGCTGTAACTAATTATTTGGGGTTTTTTTTAAGATTAAAAAAAATTTTTTTTTTAACAGAGAGAGAGACAGCGAGAGAGGGAATACAAGCAGGGAGAGTGGGAGAGGGAGAAGCAGGCTTCCTGCCGAGTAGGGAGCCTGATGTGGGACTCGATCCCAGGACCCTGGGATCATGACCTGAGCCAAAGGCAGACGCTTAACGACTGAGCCACCCAGGTGCCCTGTAACTAATTATTTGAATGTGATCCAGTTATGCCAAAAACTATTTGAGTCTTTTCAAAAATACTTACAGAGAGTAGAAATGTGTTATCTGTACGCAGCAACTCTGCTGAAGGTCCATTTGAAGAAAAAAGTAATATAGCTTTGAGATTTCTACTTCAGTAATTAAACAGTTGTGTTATAACCTGGGCAGCAATTAAAATCATCTGGGAACTTCAATCCACTACTAATCTCTAAGTTCCATCTCAGACCAATGGAAAATAAATTCTGAGGATGGGGAGAAGGCAGAGATATTTTTTTTTTTTAAAGCTCCACAGATAATTCTGTTGTTCTTACTAAAGGTAAGAACCACTGATTAAAATTAAAGAGTTATTAATACAATTTCTGGTTGGATATCTCTTTATTTTGCACAAGATTAAGAAAATTTATCTAGTTTCTGATCTCAGTTGAATGGGAGTGAGAAAGCATTAATTGCACTTGACAAATATTTACAAATGTGATTTCTGACTTCATGGAACTTATTAATTAACAGAAATAAATATTTTGGCTTCCAAGAAAAAGATGTTATTAGCTACAATTCTGGGCAAATCAGTTTGAATGGAGAGAAACTTCATGTCACTGTCACTGACTAAGGTTGATGGTTAGTAGCCTAACTTGGCAGAGACTGTTTAGTCTCTCTTCAGATACTCTGACTACATCTGACCACAAGAAAAATGGTGGTAATGGGGCTATAGCCAGGAGATCTGAGTTCTTTGGTTTCCTAGAGACAGAGTTAATAGAATGAACAAATATATTGAATGATTTAAATTCTACAAATATTTATTAATTATATAGTATGCAGAAAGTATAGTTTATCATTTAGAATGGTTTTCACTATAAGTAGCAAAAACCCCTGATAATAAGATGATTTATAATCAAACAAAACTAAAAACAAGATGGTCTGTGGATTCTAATCCAATAATTTCATGAAAAATCTTACTTCTTTTCTGAACTTCTACTCTGCTGTCTTAAGTGTTGACCTCATTCTGAATCTGGTTCTTCTTGAATTGCAAGAGGAAGTTGGGTTGCTATGTCAGTTGACCCTACAGGCCTGTTCCCAGCAGCAAGAGCCAGAGAGACAAATCTTTTATGTCAAGCCCTGAAGGCGAGTCTTTCCCATTAGTATGACTGGGCCAACTCAGGTCAAGAGCCTGCCTCTAAATCAGTAGGAAACACCAGGGAAGAGCCATTTGTGGACCAACCAAGATCTATCTCTGAAGCTAGGAATGAACTCACCTTTCCTTTCATGATAGGAAAAGGTGGGATTAAGTTTCTGATAGCAAAAAGAGAGGAAATGGGATCTGGCTAATCTACCCAAACTTTTTGAAGTGTTAAATGATGTAAATTTAAGTAAAAAAGACACTTTTTTTTTCTGCCTTCACTTTTTGCAGGCTGTGGTACTTTTTCTAAATAAAACTAATTATATGTAAATACTACCAAAGATTTCCTATTAACTAACACAAATCACTAATATAAAGAATGATTCACTTTACACCAAGGCAAGAGATTTAAAGTCATAGAAATACATAAAGAGAGAGAGAGATTTGTGTAACTTCCAGAGGTTACCATGCACTATTTAAAATAAATCTGGATTTTTCTTCCAAATTTAAAAAAGAAATGTCTACATTGAATTGCTTGGGGTGGTCTTTTGCAGTCAGAAAAGAATGCATCTACTCTTCCTTGAAATGCCTTTCCCAATTCCAAGACCTTTATAGCTTGGAACTGTTAAAAAACAAAATTCAACTGAGTAAATTTGAAAGATCTTATTGGCTTTATTCAAGAATTCATGAATTGGATAGCCTCCCATCTACAGGAAGAAAGGAGCTCCGAAGAGCTGTACAAAATGAAAATTTTTATAGGCAGGAGGGGATGGGACTTGGTAGTTACTAGCAAAGAGCTGATTGTTTGTGGCAAGATCATCTTTTTTTAGAAGACACCAGGGGGTCTATCAAGCCAATAGCCTCACTAGTGCTGACCAGGTAACTCCAGATTGACTGGTTTGAGATTCCATTCCTGAGAGAGGCTGAAGCAGTAATTAAGTTACATATTAAATCCCAGTTTGATAATGTGGGGCTTAACACAAGTGACTCCATTTTGGACCTGTTATCTCTTTCTTTGTGTGTGTGTTTTTGAACAGAACAATTTCAAAGATTAATTTGAATATAGCATACTTTTTAATTTAGTGTAATGGTTAAGACTTCAGGGGCTGGAGACAGGTACCTTTGTCTAGTCCTGCCCTGCCTCCACTTATCCCTTTATTATTTGTGTGATTTTGAGTATGTTAATCAGCCCTACTTGGCCTGTTTCCTTATGTGTAAAGTGGAGTTGAAAATAGAACCTACTTCATAGGATTGCTTTAATGATTAAAAGTATTAGAACTTGAACTGTGCCAATTATTTGGTTTGGTAATAGTCACTAACATAATTAGTTTCCCAAATAACCTATATAACTTAATTATGTAAATGACCATCAAAATTGTACTGATATCAATAGTTCTTACTATGTTCTAGGAACTATGTAATTATGAAATTCATGTCAACAGCACACTATCTTCTTCTAACAACTGCATGAAGTGATTATTATTATCACCGTTTTGCAAAATGAAGTTTAGACAGTTTAGGTAACATCCGCTAGTTCCCACAGCTAGGAGATGGTTGAGCCAAGGTTTTAACTCAAAACCAGCTATCACTAAAGGCCTAAACTCTTTCCCCATTCCGCAAAGTGAAATTATTTTCTTGCCATTTTATAGTCTTGTGACAGAGTGTTACTGATATTTTAAAGAATCTGAGCTCCATTTTATTTTTTAAACACTTTTTAAACAGTTTTTAAACACTTTTAAATCAAATAATGGGAAGTATAGCTATAGGTCCAAGCCTGCAAACTTGTCAGTATAGGCCAAATCTGGCTTATCAATGTGTATGTTTGGATTGTTCGGTGTTTACATTTGTCTGAATTAATTGCCAATATTTAAAATCAGGAGATTTCACAAAAGAATGAAGATTTCTGGTTTCTATTCAAGTTCTGGAAGTTCCAGCAATTCTGATTTTGTGTGCTCACTTAAAAACCCTCAACCTGCATCTCCGTAGGGGCAGCCTCCTTTCCCACTGGACAAGCACTCTAGTTTGACCATTTCCACTTGTCCACTAGCTGATTTTAGTTAGCATCTTCTCCCTGGAGGCATTTTAATTTGTGATCTTGCTGTAGGTGGTGAAAGTGACTTTTCAGTATGGCTTATTTTTCTTGGAGGAAAATAATTGAATTAACTTTCCACTTACTTTTTCCGGGGTAAACTTAAATATATTGTTGTCAGCAAGAGTCCATTCCCCAACTTTGATATCAGAGCTGATGGGCTCATCAGGAATGCTTCAGAAAAGATCTCAAGAAGGGGACACTGTCAAGCCCTCTCCTTGCCTAATAAAGAGCTCTCTGATTGGATTGAACAAGTATAAACAACCAGCCTTGGGAGCATGTCACTAAAACAGCACATTTCCTTGACGTCAGATCAGGCTTTTAAGCCATTAAGGTCCTTGCTTCAGCTAGTATTTAAGATCTTAACACATGAATCATTCATAGAGTGAAGGAAAGAGCCTGCGGAATGTCTTCCTCTGGGGCAGGCATATGGATGAGATGTGGTATTGGAGGGTGTCCAAAACTCAGATTTCCAGAGAGCCTGGCAAGAAGATGGAGAGAGGGATTAGGAAATAGGAGGTTCTTTTAAAGCTTAAAGCATCTGTGCCAGTGGGACAAAAACACCTTTACTTTTATATTTTCAGCCCCTAAACTAAGAAAGTTCTGTGGTTGTTTATTCTAGAAATACAGGTGTGCCTCCTTTTAGGGAATTCAAAATGCAAAAATCTACATTTACAAAAGGAGATTGGGGATTTATATCAGAGAATACTGTCCTTTACTGGATGATTTTCTATGGACTTTTTTTTTTTCTTAGGTAAGTAAACTTCTCTGGGACATTTATGTCATAGCTATAGTTATAAAAATGATAAGCAGGTGAGGAAGCTAGGGCTTAAAGTTGTTCACAGCAATCTTTGTGAGACCCAGGTTGAACTGATCTTAGTTTCCTGCATTCAACTGATCTGAGAATACAAACTAAACACTATGTCATATTTCTCCTGCACTTCATTTCCTCTGACTGCTAGTGCATCGTGTTTTCACAAAAGAGGCTCACCAAAACTAAGGATTTGAAGTTTGAAATCTGAATACAGGTTCACATGAAACTAAGTACCTTTCTATATACTAAAGATCTTTTATTTAAAAGCAAAGGAAGAAGCTGCTTGAGAATTATTAGTAGCAACATTTTGGCACCTTTATTCATTGAATTGTGGGGAAGTCATTCAAATGGATTGCAGATGTGGAGAGGAAAATAACAATAAGCTTCTGTAAATGGAAAAATCCACAATATCTTTCAAACATTTTCCAGAAGACTGAACTTTTGTACACTCGCTGTTGTTTTAAAATGTGCTCATTTGTTTGGATACTTAATTGTAATGGGACAAGTGATATTCATGCCAATGTATGAGTATCTTTTTGAATCCAAGAAAGTAAAGCAAAAGGGAAATTTCACATGAAATGGTCTTTTGGTTTCTATCTACTACAGTAGCTAGCATCTTCACTGAAGAGCCTCTTTGAAGAGAGGGAAAAAAAGCCCTTTAATATTGCCTAATTTTTGTAATATAACCTTATTCAATTATTTCAGAGGTTTGAGAAGGCACAACTTGGATTGTTTATTCTACAGTTTTTTAAAAATATTTTAAAAAACTTATTTGGTAAAAGGTTCAGGGCTTATGACTACTAATTTTTTTCAGATATGGCCACATAATGGTGATCTCTTACTCCTGAGAAGGAGATAAAGAATGGAAAGCAAGAGCTGATGATAAATAATTCTCTGTATTCAGCCAGAAATAATTATTTCCATAAACATCTTTAAATTGCTGCATTCTGTTTGCCAAAGGTCCAACCATGGACTATGGACAATTTGATATGTTTAAATTTTACTTTCTGACTCATGGAAATAAACAGTCAGTACCTCAAGTCAAGGGCAGAAGCTCTCCAGCAAAACCAACAGCACACCAGGAAGGGGTTTGTGGTTTTATTTATTCATTGGGCTGAAAGTGAAATGCTCTTACAGTCATGAAATCAAGTAGAGTAAATGTAAATAACTAAGTTCACCTGCAAATGATCAATATGGACTATTTTAAAATTTCAGTCAGAGAAAATATTGTAAATAGATGACATCTAAGTTTCTAATTTTTTGCTCAATAGAAACATTTGGCCTATGGATCAGCACAGATAAAGGGATTTATCCAATTATTACATGGGTTACTACACATGTATAATGACATAAATTGTGCACTTAAGAATATTTTCTTTATTCGTTTTATGTGCCGTTGACGGCCTCCATTTATCGAGCCATGCTGTCCCCCCAGTCACTGGTTGTACCCTCCACATTGCTTCTGTGATGGGCCATGTGACTTTTTTGGCCAATGGAATGGTAGCAAACTTGAAGCAAGGGACTTTTTGGAAAGGCACTTGTAGATTTCTATTCGCTTTCTTTCTTCTCAGCTTTTGCCCTTAGAATATGTTCAGGCTACCTTGCAGAATGATGGAAGACAAATGTCCTAGTCACGGCTGTGTCTATAGACAGCTAACAATCAGATCCATGAGTGAGCCCAACCAAGCCCAGCCCAGACAAGTTTAGCCTGATCTGCTCAGTTGAAGGCTTGTAAGGTGAGTACATGGTTATTATTTTAAGCCACTGAGTTTTAGGGGTGGTTTTATCATCCAATGTTACATGCAGCAGATAAAAATACTTAGGCCCAAAGAAGAAAGATAATAATAATAAAGGTATTGAGAAAAATAGATGTAAATATGTTCATTTCAACTGATACACGAGGAATTTTTTGTTTGTTTCAATCATGGAAAAATATAGCAATTAAATAGCATCTGAATTTTAGTTATTGTGAAAAAGAAAATATATAATTAGTTGGTCAGCATATATAAATGAAAGACTTATTCCTTTATCTGCTGGATTGTTACACATGTAAGACTGCATCTCTTGAGCATATAGGCATGTTTTCTCTGATTGCCTTATAAATGTGGCATGAATATGTTTTATATGGTTAATGCTGTTCTTTTCATGTGTCTTTCTTCATTTTATGCTAGAGTTCTCTGCAATTGGATTGATGTCAAAATTGGAACATTTTCAAAATACTTGGGATAAAATCAAGGAGAAAGTGAGGTGAAGAAAATCTGTAGAGGTAAAACAAGATTTAGGTTTTATATAAAAATATGTCTATCAGTGAATGGTTGTGATTTGGATCTACCCAGATGGGCAAGTATCAATCCTATTGAAATAGCAGCCTTCTTGATAATTTCCACTCAAATAACATGCCACAAATCATCAGAGCCTATTTTGAGAGGAACATGATATAAAATGAGCCATATCTTAGTCTTGCAAATGTAAATTGCCAACTGTAAGATGCTTTGGAAATGGGTGGATGGCCTTGAATTTTATTGGTTTAAATAAGTATCTTTAAACTCAGGAAATTTTAGACCTTCCTTAATTTAGAGATACTGTGATCTCATTCTGCTACTTTAGCTGGTTTGGTTGCAGAGACCCGGGTAAACCATGGACTTTTTTTTTTTTTTTAAAGACTTTAATTTTTTAGAGCAGTTTTAGGTTCACAGCACAATTGAGGAAGGTCCAGAGACTTTCCATATATGTCTTAATCCCACATATACAAAGCTCTCATTAACAACATCCCCCACCAGAGTGGTACATTTGTTACAATTGATAAACCTTACATTGGTACATTATCATTGAAAGTCCCTAGTTTACATTAGGACTCACTGGGTGTTACATGTTTTATGGGCTTGGACAAATGTATAATGATGGGTACCCATCATTATAGTATCATATAGACTATTGTCACTGCCTTAAAAATCTTATGTGTCCCACCTAGTCTTCCTTCCCCACTCCAACCCTTGGAAACTACAGATCTTTTCACTGTTTCCACAGTTTTGTCTTTTCCAGAATGTCAGATAGTTGGAATCTATACAGTATGGATAGATACTGGCTACAGTATTTAACCTTTGCAGATTGGCTTCTTTCACCTCGTAATATGTATTTAAGTTTCCTCCATGTCTTTCCATGGCTAGATAGCTCTTTTTTTAGTGTTGAATAATATTTCATTGTCTAGATGTACCACCGTTCATTTATGTATTCACCTACTCAAGGACCTCTTCACTGGTTCCAAGTTTTGCCAATTATGAAAAAAGCTGCTATCAACAGCCATGTGCAAGTATTTGTATGGATGGAAGTTTTCAACTCCTTTGGGTAGATATCAAGAAGCACACTTGCTAGATTATATGGTAAGAGTATGTTTAGTTAGAAACCACCAAACTGTCTTTCAAAGTAGCCATGCCATTTTCCATTCCTACCAGCAATAAATGAGAATTCCTAGTGCTCCACTTCCTCACTTGGTGTTGTAGCATTTAATGTTGTCAGTAGTTTGGATTTTGGCAATCCTAATGGATATGTAATATTATTTCATTATTGCTTTAATTTGCATTTCCCTGATGACATATGATGTGGATCATCTTTTGATATGCTTATTTGCAATCTGGATATCTTTTTTTGGTGAGGGGTCTGTTAAGGTCTTTGGCCCATTTTTAAATCAGGTAGTTCATTTCCTATTGTTAATTTTTGAGAGTTCTTTGTATATTTTGGATAGAGTCCTTTATCAGATATGTCTTTTACAAATATTTTCTTCCAGTCTGTACTTTATCTTCTCATTCTCTTGACTTTGTCTTTCTCAGAGCAGAAGTTTTTAATTTTAATGAAGTGCAGCTTATCAATTGTTTCTTTCGTGGGTCATGGCTTTGGTGTTGTGTGCCATCGACTTTCTAATTTGGAAAAGATTTTATATATCATCCAGTACAGCCTCATGCTAGTATAGGACTCTCTTGAAAATAGTCCTACAGCTTATGCTTGGCCATTTTCAGTGATTGACAATGTAGCAGTCCATTCATTTTTGTTCATTAGAGGGTTTCTTTTGTGTTCATTTATAATCTGATCTTTTTTATTTCTCACCACAGAACAATATCAACTATATTTGTTTCTTTTTCAGTGTGACCACACCTTCAATAGTCAAAATGATTCTTGTAACTACACTCCAAGACTTTTTATTCTGCTTCGTGTAGTGAGGTCTATATCCTTTGTTAACAGAGTCAATCCTATTCTGGGCACTCTGCTTCAATATATTCTTCTTAAAATGAACTAAACCAAAGAATCTAGGTGTGGTTGGATTGCTACAGAACACTGGGACTTCTACTTCTCTTAGTCTAGTCTCTTTAATTCCACCCATCATTATTCCTTAGATTGATTTAGCCTTTTTGTTAGTTAAACTATCAAGAGAAAACCAGAAACTGCCCTAGATATTTTAAAAAGAAAATCTGTTACAAGAAATTGGTTGTACAAGTAATGCACAAATTAAAAGAAATAAGGAGAGGTGACCTAGACATTAGCCACAGCCAGAAGCTTCTGCATGTGTAAGGCTGGGGAAACAAAAACAGGGAATAGTGTAGCAGGCCAAGATCTGAGTCTACCTGGTAGAAGATAGGGACACTATGGGAGGGACTATTCAAAAGGAACTGGAGTCATGGTCTCAGAGCCATGGAAGAAAACTAACTACTGTTGGGGATGTCATCAATAGCAGAGGGGTGAGGGAAGGAAGACAGAATGAAGACAAGATGAAGATGAAGACAAAGACACAGAAGTAAAAGAAGCAGCAGCCTGACTTGTACTCCTGTCCCCCAGTCTTCCACCAGTTCCTCCCATGAGTTGAACCTTCTAGAAACCAGTTGTCAGGAAAGCCTGAAATAGCATACACTATGATATGAGGATGAGCAGGGAAAGAATGAGAAGTGGATCTGGCAGGAAACAGGCAACAAATGTGATACTTTCTTTACTCAAATTCTACATGTATTATGAAAACAGAAAAATGACTTCATATTTCTACTTCTAATCACTGTTAAAATTGCCCTCTCCCATTTGTAAAATAAGTATTCAGTATTTACCCTGAATATGTTACATCATTTGTGAGATTAACATAATCCAACAACTTTTTATTTGATGTATTCTGATTTCCTGGGTGCAAGGATTTAGATGAGATCACTGCCTTTAAGCCACTTGAAAGCTACCAGGGAAGGGAAGCAATCACACTATTGAGAGAAGACACTTAATTGTCTCTGTTACACTTCGGTAAGGGATGGACATGTCCTTTTTATGGCCCACGAAGGAGTAGTATTGCAGTGAAGACCTCTCTCTATCTCCATCGATGGAGAAATCACTTATAGGAAGGATGAGATCATTAGGGGACCCCCCAACAACCAGGGTTAGGATGATTGCATTGCAGCAAGGACAACATGGTTTTGTCTTGCAATATCTGAATCTACTCGACCATCTTTATATAGGCAAAGTGAGCTCACCTTGCATCCTCAGTCACTGTTGGATAAAACAACAACAACAACAGTCAGGATTTACTCTTTTAATTTCAGTTTCTCCGCATGTGAAGGGCTCAATAATAAGAATCTTGTAGATCTCAGGTTCTAGCCCTCTAGATCTAAATTCAGATCCTTATATCCAACTCCTTAACAGAAATCTCCACTTTAAATCTTTCATGCCTAATAATGATCTTTATGATCTTCAAGTTAAACCTGTTTCTCTAACATTCTATAACTCAGTGAATGGCCACAATATCCTTTTAGCTGCTGATGCAACCAATCTTTCTTCCATCGTTCTCATATATTTTCTTTCCATCCTTCCCCTTCCATGGCTAACTGCCAACCTCTATCAGTCTTACCTCCCAAACATCTTCAAAATTTTCATTTCACTCAGTAACCATAGCTATACCTGTCTGGATTACTCCATAGTTTCTTAACCGATATTCTTTCCATTAGCCTTACTCTTCTCCAAACTGTTCTCCACACTGACACCAGAGGTCCTCTCTAAAATGTAAATCAGATAATATCACTCTGAAACAAAAATGATTCAATGAATTCCCATTGCCCTTGGAGTAAAGTACAGTTTCTCTGTTGAAGAAGATGACACTTTTTTTTTTTTTTTTAAGAAAGAGAGAGAGAGCACACAAACAGGTCGGGGAGGCAGAGGGAGAGGGAGAATCTTTTCTTTTTCTTTCTTTTTTTTTTTTCTTTTGAGAGAGAGAGAGCATGAGGTGGAGGAAATGGGGAGAGGGAGAGAGAGAATCTTAAGCACACTGCAGGCCCAACACAGAGCCCGATGCAGGGCTTGATATCATGACCCTGAGATCATGACCTAAGCCAAAATCCAGAGTCAGTTACTGAGCCACCCAGGTGCCCGGAATATGCCATTTTTACAGATCAAAAAGTGATTGAATTCAGCGATTTCATATGGTTCAATCTAATGTAATAGATTTTTTATTATCTGGTTAATGCTTTCCTTTCAGCCTCCATTCTTGACACTTTGCACATCTTCCAGTTCAGATGCAGAGAATGGGAGAAGTGGAATTACAGAGGAAAATGGTGAGTTTACTTTTAGACATCCTAAATTTGAAGAGCCTGTGGAATATCCCAAGGAAGATAGATACCTGATAGTTTTATAGATATGGGAAATGTGGGCTGGAACTATATGCTTGGGTATTATTATTATTATTATAAAAAATGCAGTTGAAGACATAGAACGTATAAGCTCAAAGAACTGTGTAGAATGAGAAGGATGGAGGCCTAAGGATGAAATCTAAGGACTGCCAATATAAGAATGGGCAAATGAAGAAGGGACTACAAAGCAGCCAGAGAAACATAAGATAAACTAAGAGAATGTGATATTATTGGAAAATAACTTGGCTTTTTAAAGATGGAGATAAAATAGGAAAGAGCTCAAAGTATCCATTGGCTTTGGTTCTGGCTTGGAAGTCAGTGATAATACGATCAGTGAAAATATGGAGAGGAAGCTAGAGTACAAACTGTTAAACAGTGAAAAGAAGAAGTGGGACGTGAACACAGACAACTCTTAAAGAAGCTTGACTGTGATGATAAAGAGAAAAAATATGTCTATAGCTATTAATTGATATGTAATAATAAACTGGTTGTAATAGTGAACTGTTGTAAGTTCTTGATGGGAAGTTACCAAACGATCTTACTTATTAAAAAATACTTGATCCTAGCTACAGCAATCAGACAACAAAAAGAAATAAAAGACATCTGAATCGGCAAAGAAGTCAAACTCTCACTCTTTGCAGATGATATGATACTTTATGTGGAAAACCCAAAAGACTCCACCCCAAAACTGCTAAAACTCATACAGGAATTCAGTAAGGTGACAGGATATAAAATCAATGCACAGAAATCAGTGGCATTCCTATACACCACCACCAAGACAGAAGAAAGAGAAATTAAGGAGTCAATCCCATGTACAATTGCACCCAAAACCATAAGATACCTAGGAATAAATCTAACCAAAGAGGCAAAGAATCTGTATTCAGGAAACTATAGAATATTCACGAAAGAAATTGAAGAAGACACAAAGAAATGGAAAAATGTTCCATGCTCATGGATTAGAAGAACAAATATTGTAAAAATGTCTATGCTACCTAGAGCAATCTACACATTTAATGCAATCCCTATCAAAATACCATCCACTTTTTTTAAAGAAATGGAACAAATAATCCTAAAATTTGTATGGAACCAGAAAAGACCCCGAATAGCCAGAGGAATGTTGAAAAAGAAAAGCAAAGCCAGTGTCATCACAATTCCGGACTTCAAGCTCTATTACAAAGCTGTAATCATCAAGACTGTATGGTACTGGCACAAAAACAGACACACAGATCAATAGAACAGAATAGAGAGTCCAGAAATAGACCCTCAACTCTGTGGTCAACTATCTTTGACCAAGCAGGAAAGATATCCAGCGGAAAAAAGACAGTTTCTTCAACAAATGGTGCTGGGAAAATTGGACAGCCACATGCAGAAGAATGAAACTGCACCATTTCCTTACACCACACACAAAAATAGACTCAAAATGAATGAAAGACCTCAATGTGAGACAGGAGTCCATCAAAATCCTAGAGGAGAACACAGGCAGCAACCTCTTTGACCTCAGCTGCAGCAACTTCTTCCTAGACGCATCACCAAAGGCAAGGGAAGTAAGGTCAAAAATGAACTAGTGGGACTTCATCAAGATAAAAATTGTTTGCACAGCAAAGGAAACAGTCAACAAAACCAAAAGACAACCGATAGAATGGGAGAAGATATTTGCAAATGACATATCGGATAAAAGGCTAGTATCCAAAATCTGTAAAGAACTTATCAAACTCAACACCCAAAGAACAACTAATCCAATCAAGAAATGGGCAGAAGACATGAACAGACATTTCTGCAATTCTGTATTAAGGAGGGCATGTATTGAATGGAGCACTGGGTGTTATACACAAACAATGAATCATGGAACACTACATCAAAAACTAATGATGTAATGAATGGTGACTAACATAACATAATAAAATAAAATAAAATAAATACTTGAACATAAACACTTATTTTAAAACATAGTAATTTGCTTATCACTTAGCAATCTATAAATAATTGACAGTATCTGTTAAGCCCTTGACTATGTGCCAGGCACTGTGATTTGACTTTCTGTTTATGAATGCACTTAATTCTCACCAAAGGTTGGTTCCTTCTAGACAGCTCTGAGTTTCTGTTGTCTTTGATCACCACTGAAAGAGGTAGTTATTTCAACTATACATCCTTTCTCATAGACTTACCCTGATATCAACTTACTCATTATTTTCAGTCTCAAGCAGGAAATAATGGAGAGTAGTTAGTACTGCTCTCTTCATTCCTGCAGTAACCATTATTACTTATTTCTTAGTATTTCCAGTTGTTTGCCTTCATGGCACATAACACTTTTGTACTTTTTGCTTTCTTAGTGAGCTATTCATCCTATGACTGTTTATGACCAATGAAATATAAAGAGAAGGAGCATGTGTGACTTCTCGGAGGAAAGCAATTCACTGTAGTTACAAGTTGATCCAAAAATGTTTCCTCTGCAACATCAGAGGAAAATATTCTAGAGTTTGGTGGATCCATGAGCCCACTCATGGGAAATTAATCCCTAGGCAACTCATAATCAACGTATAATGGGAAGGAGAAATAAACTTTTGTGGGCTTCCTGAGATTTGGGGCTTATTATCTCAGCATAACCAAACTATGTAGTTTCCAAATTGTTCCTCTTTGTCTCTTGGAACCCTCATTCCAAAACAGATAAACTCCTTTTTATTATTCTTAGCTTGGAAATCAGCATAGAAAACAGGATTAGTGTGCACACTTTGGACTTAAACTGCTCAGTTTAAAATGTTGGTTCCACAACTTATGCACTTTGGGGTCTTTATGTGATCTCTCTGAGTTTTACTATTCTCATCTGTAAAATAGTTATAATACTGGTATTTATTTCAGAGGGTTTTTTGAAAAGATAAAATTAAGTTATTATATGAAGTGCCTAGTGTAAACTTGATTCATAGTGATCACTCAATAAAAGCTTGCTCTCTTTTTAAAATATTTTAAATTATTATTGTTCTCTTTTTTAGTTTCACTTTCTTATTTAAATTCCAGTTAGTTAACATACAGTGCAATATTAGTTTCCAGTGTAGAATTTAGTGATTTATCACTTACATACAATGCCCAGTGCTCATCACAAGTGCCCTCCTTACCATCACCATCCAGAATTCTTTCCATTTTGTACCTTAATTGAAGCTTGCTTGTCCATATATAAATATAATAGATATTCATCTGTGGCTCATTTTTTAACATCCTTAGATTTAGGAGTTGAGACTAGAGTCCATGTGCTTCCCAGTGGCACTTGTAAAAATTTCTGCTCTTTTGGACTTAGGTTATTTGGATGTATCACACCTGGTTCATTCCCAATTTCTGTCGTCTGCTATCTCTTAGGTGTACACTCCTTAATATCCTGGAAAATGTGGAACCAGGCTCAGTTTTCCCTCAACCCTTAAGTGTTTTATTATTCTGGAGGATTTCATTCATGTTAACAAGCCATCCAAAACAAAACAAACCCTAAAACCTAGTTTCTCAGTTTTCAACTACCTCACTCCCTCTACTTCATTTGAGAACTTAAGTCAATTTTAAGTATTTATTTATTTATTTGAGAGAGAGAGAGCACACATGAGTCGGGGGGAGGGAAGATGGAGAGAATCTTCAGGCAGACTCCCTGCTGAGCTCAGAGCCTGCTAGGGGGACTTGATCTCATGACCCATGAAATCATGACCTGAACCAAAACCAAGAGTCAGTTCCTTAACCAGCTGAGCCACCCAGGTGCCCCTAATCTTAAATCCACTTTAATAAATACTGTCAGATTATATTCACAGCTTCTTCACCTTGGAAAGATTTAAATTTAAATATCTAACTCTCATTACTTTCTACGTTTCTATGCTTCCAGATTCCTAACTCAATTACTTCCTCTGCACTCTTTACTGACCCTTTTGAGTTTTCCAGTCTCTTAAACCAAACTATCAGCCTCCTCATGCCTCACTTCCTTTACTCACCAGATTAGATCCAACTGGTACATTATTTTAATTAATCCTTTCCCAACTCCTTCATCAATGGCCCTTTTACCATTCCATCCAAATCAACTGTCAAAATTCCAACTATGAGTTAATACAAGAATTTACCTTCTTCATTACTACAAAATTTCCTGGAAAATATCACAGTTATTCTGCCACTACCAATTTGTGGCCTTGTATCTTTGGGTAGATCAATCTTCATTTCTTTAGTCAGCTTTGACTCTTACTCTGTTTTGGTTCATACTCAGTAGAATATTTATTCTTCTGAATCACTGAGAATGTGTCTAACTTTCTGTGCTCCTGTCACAAATTTAGTTGAATCTAAATCCATACTTGCCTTGTTGGTTTCTGCTAGAATGGAAATAATGTCTCTTTCAATCTAAACTCAGTCTGTACCAGTGCTCTGAATGCACCTCCGTTTGCCAGTCATCCTCCCTTTCTCCTCATCTTCAAACTTTCATTTCTAAATGCCCTTACTCACCCTCATCCTCATCAAACTGTTGTGAAATGACAGAAAATACACATATTGCCCTCTGCCCCCAGTTCCTGGTACACAACTCCTAAAACCCTTAGGGTTTCCTAGGTGATAGGAGTCTTTTATTCTAATGAGGTGACTCTTGGTGGGTTCCAGGATAGCTTTAGGATGGAGGTTGGCTCTCAGGAAAACCAATCTGTAAGTAGAAGCTTCGACCTTTTCACCACACTCCCCATCCTCCATGAAGGGGGAGGGGCTGGAGACTGAGTTAATGAAGAACCCTCCACAAAAATCTCTAAAATGTAGAGTTTAGAGAGGTTCTGGGTTAGTGAACATATCTATATGCCAGGAATATGCCCACCCCAACTCCACGGAGACAGAAACTTCTGCACTTGGGACCATTCCAGACTTTGCCCTATGTATCTCTTCTTTTGGTCGTTCATATGTATCCTTTATCATAGTGTTTATTACATAATAAGGTGGTAAACATGTTTCTCAGAGTTCTGTAAGTTGTTTTAGCAAAGGATTGAATACAAAGATGGGGTTGTGGTAACCTCTCATCCATAGCCAAGTCAGACAGAAGTTGTGAGTAACCTGAGAACCTACTACTTGAGATTGGTGTCTGAAGTGGGGGGCCTGAGCCCTTAACCTCCAGGCCTTATACTAACTTCCAGTTGTTAGTGTCAGAATTGCTTGGTGTGGAAAACTTGAACATCTGGTATCAGTGATGAGGGAACAGAAGGCAAGCTGAGGACAAAGCAGAAGCTGACACCCCACAACCGATCCCCCTCCATGGGATATATGTGACATTCCTCAGGCACTCCTGGCTGCCCTAAAGGAAAAACAAATAGTTAACTTATAGAGATCACAATCCTACAAGAGGGGAGTCTCCCTCAGTTTACAAATGTTTTAGCAATCTATAAGAACAAAGCATTCCTATCATCAATAACCTAGCTTCCAGAAGGAAATGTAGATACAATTAAATGCCCTTATAACCTGCAGACCACTGATGGATAATTGAAGTGGGCAGAGTGTAAATGTTCCTCCAGGAAGCTCCCAACTATCTTAATGTTAATGCCTTACGTGAGGGGTAAACAACCTTAACTTGACAAAGGCAAGGCCTCTGGTATCTTGTAGGTCCTCTTTAGCATATGAAAGTTCTTTTGAAACCTCCCTTTTTCCTTACCTCCCCCAACCCCATAGTATATAATCAGCCACCCCTCACAACCCTGGGGCAGCAGCTCTTTCTACCCAAGGCTCCTGTTCCCCGTGTTTTAATAAACCACCATTTTGCACCAAAGACGTCTCATGAATTCTTTCTTAGTCGTCTGCTCCGGACTTCACTTATATTCTAAAACTTCATCATCAGAAGTACTGTGAATATGAGAGTAAGGGACAAAAATGGTTTTCTTTCTTCTATGCAACTATACGTATATAATTTCTTCCATTAAGCAAAACTTTTATAAGCCCACATTTTTTGCAACAGCTTTTTATCTCTCTCCCTTTTCTTATTGGATTTTGGGGAGATTTCCTATATTTTGTTGCCTTTAATTCAATTCCAACTTCACCCTATATTACCTGGATCTTTTCACCACTGTCTTCTCAATAGGATGTAACTTCCTGTTCCTTTTCTTATTTGACTGCTGGGGAGCATTTAATAAGGCTGAACACTTCCTTCCTAGTTTTCACTGCCACTGTCTTCCTATTACTGCTCTCTCCTAGTTTTTCCAATCTCTAGCTGCTCCTCAGTTTATTTTAAAACTTCCTTACCTCTGCCCACGCCTTAATGTTTCTATCCCTTACTGTTCTGCCCCTCACCCCAAATGCCCAGAATCATTTTGTCCTCTCTGGGGGCCTCATTTACATCACAATGGCTCCCCTCTGCCATCTGTATCAGTTCTGATGCTTTGTCATGGCCAAAGGGCTCCAGTAGCTCCGGCCCAGGTTTCCACTCCAGTCTCACATTTGCTTTTCCTCAACATTTTAACTGCTTATTAAGTATTTGTTGCATGACTGATGAAAGCATTATTTGTGAAGATTAAGTACAATTTTGATTGACTAGGATCACTCAGTAATAAGTGTCAAAGTAAGGTCTCAAACCCAAGTCTCTCTTCTAAGCAGAGTTTATTTTATACCACAGAATAGCACAGAATAGCAATGTTTAAAAAAAAATAGTCTAGTAAGGTTCTATAAAAGAGTATTTTTTAAGGACAAGACCTCAAGTTTTATCCTCAATACATTCTGCTATATGTCTAGCAGTATTTTTTTTAACTGTTTTGTATCCAATAAGCTGATTTTAAAGGGATTAAATATAAAGAAGAAAGAAGATCATGGGGCACCTGGGTGGCGCAGTTAGTTGAACATCTGACTCTTGATTTTAGCTGGGGTCATGATCTCAGTGTTGTGAGATTTAACTCTGCATTGGGCTCTGCGCTCAGCAGGGAGGCTGCTTGACATTCTCTCTCTCCCTCTGCCCCTCTCCCCCAAATAAATAAATAATAAATAAATATAAAATCTTTACAAAAAAGAAGAAGAAGAAGGAAGATCACTTGAGACTTTAACCAGAATTTACTATTCATATAAGGCAGATAAAAGTAGTGATTGAAGGAATTCAGTGATCAAAGCTAAGTGATAAGGGAAAGGTGAAGACTACAATGAAATAGAAAGCATATGTTCTGTCTAAATATATTCACATCCACGTTTTTTTTTAAACAATATTTCTGCCAAGCAAAATGTATCTGTGGGCCTATACTAATTCTCATTGTTTTCAACCCTTACTTCAATAATAGCCTGAATTAGAAGCAGCTTTGTCTAGAGATATCCAAATCGGTAGCAGAATTTTTCTCTTATAGCAAATGTTATACTTCTTGGTTTAAGCTGAACATTAATTACAGTTGTTCATTCCACAGATGCTTGATGACAGAAAAAATAGAATATTTGACCAGGAGACAACAGGAGGAGAAAAAAAAAATGAGAACATGCTGTCATGGTGTTCTCTTAGAACCTTGCATGGGGAAAATGTACAGAGAGAGGGAGAGAAGAAAATTTTTCTGCCCCACAGTCTTCATGAATCCTAATTTTTCAGCATCAAATCTAGGCTTCTCTGGAGGACTTTCAAAGCCATTTGTAAAGGAAAGCAGCTAATATTATTGCTGAGGTCTAAAACGAATGACTTCTCATGATGCTCTAATGTAGTCAAGAGAAACCAGTTCATTAAAGGGATGTTGGATACATGCCTGACTGCTACCTCAGTCTACCCAACCTTCTTTTTTTATTTTTTATTTTTTTTATTTTATTATGTTATGTTAATCACCATACATTACATCATTAGTTTTTGATGTAGTGTTCCATGATTCATTGTTTGCATATAACACCCAGTGCTGCATTCAATACGTGCCCTCTTTAATACCCATCACCAGGTTAACCCATCCCCCACCCCCCTCCCCTCTAGAACCCTCGGTTTGTTTCTCAGAGTCCATAGTCTCTCATGGTTCGTCTTCCTCTCAGATTTCCCCTCTTCATTTTTCCCTTCCTACTATCTTTTTCTTTTTTCTTTTTTAACATATACTGTATTATTTGCTTCAGAGGTACAGATCTATGATTCAACAGTCTTTCACAATTCACAATGCTCACCATCCTTCTATATCATGGCAGGTGTTGGTAGTTGACCAAAGCACTCATTTCAAATCGAGCCCCTTCCAGGTCTCAAAATTCTTTTCAATATAAGGAGTACTACTCTTTGATTTTTATATGACTTAGATCAAATTTAGCCTGGAAGGCATCTATCCATCTATATCTATGTCTATAATCCTCTACCTAGAAAGACATGACAATACAGATAATACAGAGCCTAGTAAGCACTGACATAGCTAGAAGAGTAAAACGAATGAAACCTGATTTAGTGACAGAAACAGCCCACCCTGGATATGGGCCTTTTAGACTCATGACTATGTGCTTCATTTTTATGCATTTTCTCTTAAATCAAGCCCTTATATATTAACTGCAACGTTCTCCTATCTGCCCTCCTTGAATCAAGCCTCTTGCTTCCTATCTACCCCACACATTAACTAGATTAATCTACCATAAATTCCACTTGCATCTTGTCACTCTCTTGTTCAAACAAATTGTTATCTTCCATTATATCCAATAGTTCTTTGTCTATTCATTTTATTTATTAAAATAAAAAGTGCTGTGATTCAGTAAATTTGGGGTACACTGAGTTTAGCTATTGTATTTCTTAGAGAAGAAGTCCCTACTTACATGTCATGGAACAGTAGTATTTTACACAAAAATCAGACTGGAAAATCTTACCATAATACAAGCATAGACAAATACTCACTTTAGGGAGTATTTCCTGATCACAGACAGCCTGATAAGAAATAGAATTGTATTGATTGGTAACAAAAATATAAACTAGGATAAATACTCTGGAATGATGCTGTGCATTGAAATCCATATTTTTGTTTGCAGTCCTACCATTCTTAATTCATGATTTGCCTATTGTAATTATCCAAGCAGATTTAGTTTTGGTTTTCTTTATTATATCCTGTTTTTCTCTCATGCTTTAAGAATGGCTTTTAAAGCCTTATTTATATTTCTAAATTAATGGTTCGTGTAGTGAAATAGGACCTAGCAGTGAAAGAAGAAGGTAAGCACTCAAAAATGAGTCCATAAATGAATTTCAGAGTAATGTTTGCTGACAAAATTGTGTTATGATTTTCTTTTCTCCTAGTTTTCCATCCGTAGATAACAATGCCATATGTTTGTTTTTATGGTCTTTACTTTGTCTTTTATAGGGTCTGATAAGCAATTTGAAGTCTGAAAATAAAGATCAACTTTTTGCATTTCCAGGGTGATATTAGGACTTCGTGGTTGTTTGCACAGTTCCACTTAAAGATCACAATCTCAAACACATTGATGAATAAAAATGTCTTCTCCATGCCTAAGGAACCAAAGTAAATCTGCAAATGCTAAACTGTAGAGTGTCCCAGGAAAGGACATCACGTAGCTCTGGCCTTTAAGTAAAATTATATATGAACACAAATGCATTTCTCGATTACAGGGAAATGTGAAAAACAATTACATGGAGATGTGACAATGGTAGCAGTCTGATACTGCAGATGTAGAGAATCGCCCTTTATACCAAGCATCCTCGATAACCCAAGTATGATAGGCAGAATCATGCCACCCTCCCACCCCTTGCAAAATGTCTATGCTATGCTTTAATTCATAGAACTTGTGAATCTGTCACCTTCCATGGAAAAAGCGAGGCTTTGCAGATGTAATTAAAGTCAAGGACCTTAAAATGGATTGATTATCCTGGATTAAGTAAATGAATGTGATTTGATCACAAGTTCTTAAAAGTGGAAGAGGAAGGCAGAAGAATTCGTCAGAGACATGTGCCATGAGAATGACCCAACCACCATTCCTGGCTTTGAAGATAGAGGAAAATGGCCATGAGCCAAGTAATGTGGTGGCTTCTAGAATTTGGAAATGACCCTCAGTTTATAGGTAGCAAGAGTGTATGGACCTTGGTCCTACAATGACAAAGAACTGAATTCTGCCAATGGTGCCCATAAATAGGAAATAGATCCTTCCCTGGAGCCTCCAGAAAGGAATGCTACCTGCTATTACCTGGTGAGATCTGTACTGGACTCTGAACCTACAGCACTGTAAGATAATAAATTTGTGTTGTTTTAAGCTATTGTTTATGGTAATTTGGTGCTGTGTCGACAGAAAACTAATGTACCAAGTAACGAATAACATCAGGAAATCACATTAGAAGGATATAATGGTAAAAAATATATAGCATGGATTTACATAGTTAGAGACTGACTTTTTGAAACCTTAGAAGCAGATGCAAGTATTCATCCATGTTTTCTTGGGCAGGCCTATGTCCTATGCCCTCTCCATGCATGTCTATTGATGGTTTTCAAGTGTAGGCAACAGGACTTCCTAGGGGAGTGTTTTTCATGGATGGCTTATTGCTAACAACTACTCTTATGCACATTCTAGAACATTCACTTGTATATTGTCATTTTACTCTTTGTAACAGAGTGGCAATTATAGATTAAGAGTAAATATTTCAAATTGTTAAATAAGTCAAACTTGTTACCAGAACTGATTTTTCCCATAATAATAGAAACATAAAACAAAATCATTAAGTAATAAAGCCTTGACCATTTCCTTGTATACTCTTTTTTGAATTCTTATTCCATTGTTGGTTCAACCCTTTGGTGATTATGATGTTTTATCTTACATCTGCTTGGAAGAGTCTCAAAGCCAGTTGTGTGAGTTCTAGGTACTAATGGTATTACAGTAAATATTTACACAACTATTAGTAGACATTTAACCTATCCTTTTAGGCCTTGATGAAACTCTAGATTTATTTGACACTTTGATTATAACCAAAAGATGCAATCAATTAATTTAAACATATCCATTTAACTTTTATTGAGTACTTACTACATGTTAGGTACTGCTACAAGTATATAGAAGATGAAGTTCAACCCTGGGTGACATCACAGTTCATTTGAGGAGTCCTGGTTGTCAACAAGTAGGAGGAGGTTCTTGATGATCCAGAGAACTGGTTAGCGTAAACAATGCTAGTGGGTTAGGCAAACTTTCTCCACTAGAGAGTGATATCCTTTGATTTATATGGGGCTAGAAACTTCTTGAAAAATTTCTTGAATTCTGATGTCACAACAGGTGATGTACAAGAATGCCTGTCACCTTAGTTGAATTGGGAGGAAGAGCTAAATTACAGAAGTTTGATTGAAAATCCCTAGTTAAAAATCCCTTCATAGGGAAATGACGACTAACCAGAAATTCCAGAGTCACAAATAGGGGCTGGGAGGTAGAGGGGAAGAACATGTGGACCTTAGGAGACCCGTGGTATCCCAAGTTCTCACTGAGTAGTGTAGTGGTTGGGGGTACAGGATTCAGAGCCAGACTGCCTGGGTTCAAATCCCAGCTCTGCCACTTAATAGCCTGAGCTTCTTGGGTAAGTTACTTCTGTGTATTTTACTTTCATCAGTTGCAAAGTGGAGATAACTATATCTATATTAGAGAGCTTTTGTAAAGATGCAATGCGTCTGGGGCACCTGGGTGGCTCAGTCGTTAAGCGTCTGCCTTCGGCTCAGGTCATGATCCCAGGGTCCTGGAATCGAGCCCCACATCAGGCTCTCTGCTCTGCGGGAAGCCTGCTTCACCCTCTCCCACTCTCCCTGCTTGTGTTCCCTCTCTCGCTGTGTCTCTCTCTGTCAAATAAATAAGTAAAATCTTAAAAAAAAAAAAGACGAAATGCATCAATACATGTAAAGTTCTTAGAAAAGTTTCAGACATGTATTTAACACAATCAATGTAGCTCTCATTCATAGCCCTGGGATGAAGGACTGTGGGGCTTTTCTAAAGGAGCAGAACAAAAAGAAAGAGAAGCCACTTTTCTATTTGCAGGTGAGAGAGAAGCTCTGGAGACCAAGTGAGTCACAGAGGCTTTATTCGGTGGCTTAGAGATGAGAAGCAGAAGGGAGAGCAGAACCCAGTCTGGAATGCAGTGATGGTGCAGATACTAGCCAGAGAAAGGGAGCAGCAGCTGAGAGCAGAGGTGATGGAGAAGCAGTAAGCCAAGTGACTCACCAGTGGCTCAAGGCATAGGGGTAGAAACTGGTGGCACGCTGGATGGCCCCATGGCAGTGACAGGCAGTGGTCCAAGCAGAACAGGCAGAGGGTGGCCTGGGGCAGAGTGACCCGAGACTGATTCCAGAAAGGAGTATAGTACAAGACTGTCTGGGCAGGTTTACAGCTCGCATATGGTGGTTTTGCCTCTTGGGGAGGCACCTGTAGGAGATTCTAGAGAGAGGAGAAGACCTATAAAGGGGACAGGGCAGAGGTTCTGTGTTCCAAAGGTAGGAAAAGGCTTTTAAACCACTAAGTTTTGTGTCTTTTAAAATGACCTTAATGTACACACAATTTGGTGAGAATTGGGCAAACTTCAGGTTGCACAAATTGCATGTTATATGTAATGTGATAGCTCTTCTAACAGAAGGATCAAGTGCAAGCCCCGAGAAGGGAACAGATTTGTCCTGAACACACTGGAAAAGTTGAAGTACTGAAATGGAGAAATGATTTAAAGAAAAATTAAAATAAACTGTGCTAAGGCTATGGATAAGAAGGAAATTTAATTAATTTTCTTTTTTTGCATTCTACTTATGTTAGTGCTTCAACCATAATTATATATATCTTTGTTTTGGGTGCTGTATAAAGAAGTAATGTTGTATTGGCCTTTGATCTCCATTTTTTTATGAACAGATTCTGCTGATAGCTTCTGTCAATCATTTACATTTATTGTGCATACTTTGTATACCTGACCCTTTCTTTAATAAGCAGTGAGGAGATGGTATGCTCATTGAAAAACCATCTCTTCCTTCTTCCGAGAGCAACTTTCTAAATGGTTGTAGCACACAAGAAGAAAATGTCACAAAGCACCTGTGAAGCTTATGCAAATATATGTGCAGTTCACTGCAATGCAATAAATTGTGTATACAATAGTCAAAGGGAATGTGTGGAATTGCATGCTTGTGTGTGTGTGTGTTGCTTTAGAGTTGGCCTCTACTCCCTTGATATAAAATAGTGTCAAAGGAACTTGTAGTCCTAATACTTTTAATATTTAGTGTTTCCTTATAAAAGCTACATTTCAGAATTCAGTAGTCAATAGCACAGACATAAAATATAATGTTGAAGTCAGATTCAATAAAATTCACTTCACATTTTGCTACAATAATTGATCATAGCCTCTGAATTAGAAAGAACTCAGATGTCAGATACTTCAATGTTTCTCCCATTGCCCAAAAGCTTTCTACATCGTCCCTGAGAGATTGCCTCTGGAATCTGTTTGCCGTTCCAATCTCATTGACGCTTCTTTAGTATTCTTCCCTAGTTTCTGGTTTTCTTCCAGGCTCTGAAATAACGTGTACCAGGAGTTATCTGCTTTCTCATTTCTTCTCACTCCTTCTCCCTTTTGGACCCCTTCCCCCTTTCTTCTTTACCCTCTTTTCCTCAGTCTTCCCTAATAACTAAAGTAGGACTTTTAATACGCGAGTCTGTTCTTGATTCTCAGGCCCCAGTCATGCATGTTCAGCTGTACGATAGACCTTTTCAGCTAGAGATTCCATTAAAACCATGCCTGGACATGACTTAGCTCCTGCGTCCTCTACTGTGGTTTATGGCACTACCCTATGCTGGGTTCAAACCCCAAGTATCTCTACATCTTTCCTCTCTCTTCCTCCCTATACCAAGTTAGGAGAGAGGAAGAAATGAACAGGGTCTTTGTTTTAGCCTCACTAAGTAACAGTTCCTGGGACCGCTGAACAATTCAGGTAATTGCTTTAAGCTTCCATTTATCTAACGAATGAGCTGATTGGAATAAATAAATTCTAAAGTTCTTTCCAACGCCAACATTCTGTTTCTATGTATGATTCCAACTACTATCAATTCTATTGCAATCAGTTTTTGTTCTCTCTCTCTCCTATTCTCTATTTCTCCCTTCATCTCTACTGATTCCATCCCCATTACCTAGACTTTTATGTCTTCAATGGATTTTCCTCAGTTAGCCATTTCTTCAACTTATCATTCCAACACATTGTCTGAGTAATTGCCAAAGTAATTTTCCTCAAATATAATGACGGTGATATCCTTTTTTGTTCACTAACCTGCAATGACTCACTTTGTCCTAAGGTTAAAACCCTAACCACAAGATCTGACTAGAAACTATAGTTTCATTTCCCTCTGCCTCTCTTACCCATATTCATCTGCAGTTCTAGAGGTCACTTGAACTACTTGCTCTTCCCAAACATTTCTTCTATTTTCTAGGCCATGCTCCTTAGCTCAGTCTGTTTCTTCTGCTTGGAATTTCCTTTTCTTTCCCTTTCTGTATGTCCATGTCCTGCTCATTGCTTAAATTCAAAAGAAAAGACTTCCATGAAGATTTCTATATAAATTGGGCAAGAATGCTAACTACTATGACCAACAAAACTTAAAATCTTAGTGGCTTAATGCTAACACCAATATTCCATTGGCCAGAAGTTAAATGATAGAGTGGCTGAGAAATGCAATCTAACTGTGTGTCCAGAAAGGAAAAGGAGTGACTTTTTTTGAACACATAGGTCTTTGAACTTTCTTTGTTCCCTTCCCCAAAGAAGCTAGAAATAATTTCTCCTTTTAGAAAACACTCAAATCCGTTTATGCAGCAAAAATTCTAGAATTTTATTTTACCATAATTGCTGATAGTCGATATTCCAGACATTCATACAATTTGACCATATTTTCAAATGAATTCTCATAGGCTTGAATATAATATTCTCATATTTTAAAATTTCCTATGTGTCTGGTTTTACACTTCTCTTTTCATCCTGAAATTTGTTAATGCTCTTCATCTTATTTTCTTGATTATATTTGTCAGATGTTTATTTTATGTTACCTTTTCCAAAGACCAAGATCTTGGATTTGTTTTTGTATTTTGTCTCTCATTCCTCTGGGCCCCTGCTCTTACTCTCTATTTCATCCTTATGTATTGAAAATGCTTTTTTCTCTATATTTCCAATGTCTTGTTATTTATTTAATTTAAGTAAAATAATTTCAGTTTAATAATTGCCTCTGACTAGAGTCTTGGTCCACCCTCTACTATACTACAATGGGATCTTCACTCTGCCACTTGTTACATATTTTACGTTGGAAAAATGACTTAATATTCCAAGCTTCACTTTCTGCAAACGCAAATACAATATGACATTTCTAAGAGGCTTGTTGTGATCATCAAATGAGCTAATGCATGGGATGCAATCAATGGAGTCCATATCACATTTAAATACTCAATAAATGTTAGTTCTTTTTGGTTTTATAATTTTTGGTGTTTTCTATTCTACAGTGCTAATTTGTGCTTCATCTGACTCAGTGTTTATTTAGCAGTGAGTTTTAAACTTTTTATATTGTTGGAGCTCTTTGTTTAAACTTTGTTTAAATAATTGACAATATTTTCATTGTGTTTTGAAAGTGTATTTTAAACAATTTTGGCTTTGGAGAAGTGATTTCCATTCTCTTCATGTCCTAGGCTATTTTCACTTTTTTTTTTTAATTAACATATAATGTATTATTTATTTCAGGGATACAGGTCTGTGATTCATAGGTCTTACACAATTCACAGCACTCACCATAGCATACCCTCCCCAATGTTCATCACCTAGTTACTCCATCCCTCCTACCCCCTCCACTCCAGCAACTCTCAGTTTATTTCCTGAGATTAAGAGTCTCTTATGGTTTGTCTCCCTCTCTGGTTTCATCTTGTTTCATTTTTCCCTCCCTTCCCCTATGATCCTCTGTCTTGTTTCTCAGATTCCACATATCAGTGAGATCATATGATAATTGTCTTTCTCTGATTGACTTATTTTTCTTAGTATAATACCCTCTAGTTCCATCCACATTGTTGCAAATGGCAAGATTTCATTTTTTGATGGCTGCATAATATTCCATTGCATATATACACCACATCTTCTTTATCCATTCATCTGTCGATGGACATCTTGGCTCTTTCCACAGTTTGGCTATTGACCAGCTTAGCATTCTTTCTTAATAAAGCACCAGAATGTTACTTCTTGAATGTTATTATTCGCACTTTGTTTTATAACAAAAGCACCATATAAGAAAAGGACAAAGGTGGCAGTGAGATATGAAGAATGCTAATGTTAAATGTGAATGCGGTTTATATTTTTCCTAAATTTGCAATAATGCTAAATATATTAATGCAGATCTAAGACCAATGCAACCAGATGAACCTCAAGCATAATATGAAGAAAATAAATCATGAATCCTGCAACCAAACAGAATATGCTTACTAATACAATTAATGAAATAAGGAATTCTCTGACCTATAGGACTGTGCAATTCAAATAATTTAAATAATCACATGTTATTCATCTTTATCCATTCATCTGTTGATGGACATCTAGGCTCTTTCCATAGTTTGGCTATTGTGGATGTTGCTGGTATAAACATTGGGGGTGCATGTGCCCCTTCAGATCAGTACATTTTTATCTTTGGGGTAAATACCCAGTAGTGCAATTGCTAGGTCATAGGGTAGCTCTATTTTCAACTTTTTGAGGAACCTCCATACTGTTTCCCAGAGTGGCTGCACCAGTTTGCATTCCCACCAACAGTGGAGGAGGGTTCCCCTTTCTCCACATCCTCACCAACATCTATCGTTTCCTGACTTGTTAATTTTAGCCATTCTGACTGGTGTGAGGTGGTATCTCCTTGAGGTTTTGATTTGTATTTCCCTGATGCCAAGTGATGTTGAGCACTTTTTCATGTGTCTGTTGGCCATTTGGATGTCTTCTTTGCAGAAATATCTGTTCATGTCTTCTGTCCATTTCTTGATTGGATTAGTTGTTCTTTGGGTGTTGAGTTTTTTTTTTTTTTAAAGATTTTATTTGTTCATTTGAGACACAGAGATACAGAGAGAGAACATGAGCAGAGGGAGAGGCAGAGGGAGAAGCAGGCTCCCCACTGAGCCAGGAGCCGGATGCAGGGCTCGATCCCAGGACCCCAGGATCATGACCCGAGCCGAAGGCAGATGCTCAACCATCTGAGCCACCCAGGTAGCCCTGGGTGTTGAGTTTGATAAGTTCTTTATAGATTTTGGATACTAGCCTTTTATCTGATATGTCATTTGCAAATATCTTCCCCCATTCTGTCGGCTGTCTTTTGGTTTTGTTGACTGTTTCCTTTGATGTGCAAAAGCTTTTTATCTTCATGAAGTCCCAATAGTTCATTTTTGACCTTGCTTCCCTTGCCTTTGGCGATGTTTCTAGGAAGAAGTTGCTGCAGCTGAGGTCAAAGAGGTTGCTGCCTGTGTTCTCCTCTAGGATTTTGATGGATTCCTGTCTCACATTGAGGTCTTTCATCCATTTTGAGTCTATTTTTGTGTGTGGTGTAAGGAAATGGTCCAGTTTCATTCTTCTGCATGTGGCTGTCCAATTTTCCCAGCACCATCTGTTGAAGAGACTGTCTTTTTTCTGCTGGACATTCTTTCCTGCTTTGTCGAAGATTAGTTGACCATAGAGTTGAGGGTGCATTTCTGGGCTCTCTATTTTGTTCCATTGATCTATGTGTCTGTTTTTGTTCCAGTACCATACTGTCTCAATGATTACAGCTTTCTAATAGAGCTTGAAGTCCAGAATTGTGATGACACTGGCTTTGCTTTTCTTTTTCAACATTCCTCTGGCTATTCGGGGTCTTTTCTGGTTTCATACAAATTTTAGGATTATTTGTTCCATTTCTTTGAAAAAAGTGGATGGTATTTTGATAGGGATTGCATTAAATGTATAGATTGCTCTAGGTAGCAAAGACATTTTCACAATATTTGTTCTTCCAACCCATGAACATGGAATGTTTTTCCATTTCTTTGTGTCTTCCTCAATTTCTTTCATGAATATTCTATAGTTTTCTGAATACAGATTCTTTGCCTCTTTGGTTAGATTTATTCCTAGGTATCTTATGGTTTTGGGTGCAAATATAAATGGGATCAACTCCTTAATTTCTCTTTCTTCTGTCTTGTTGTTGGTGTATAGGAATGCCACTGATTTCTGTGCATTGATTTTATATCCTGCCACTTTATTGAATTCCTGTATGAGTTCTAGCAGTTTTGGGGTGGAGTCTTTTGGGTTTTCCACATAAAGTATCCTATCATCAGCAAACAGTGAGAGTTTCAATGAGTCTCTGTTTATTTTCTGTCTTGAAGGTGTGAATTTTAATATATATCAAATCCTCTATGTCCTTATTCATTTTTATTGAATTAGTTTGGCAGGAATTGATGTGAAGTATTGAGGTCTCCTGCTATAATTAGGATTTTGTTAAAAATTTTTGTATGGGTTTTTGTCCTTTACATTTTGATTCTTTGTCACTTGGTACAAACATGGGATAATGAATATGACTACATTTAGATTGTTTCTTTTATAAGACAATATAATTCTCTTTGCCTTTTTAATAGATCTTATCTTGAATTCTACTTTGGCCAGTATGAATATTGCCACTTCCATTGTCTTTTTGTTTGCATTTTACAGATATATCTTAGCCTATCCTTTATTTATAACCTTTCCAAGTCATTTTGTTTTAAGTTTGTCTCTTGTAAACAGCATATTGTTGAATGTTGTTTTCTACTCCAATCTGAGAGTCTTTGCCTTTTAATTGGGGAGTTCAACACATTTACATACATTGTCATAACTGATATGTTTGGTCTTACTTCTGTCATCTTGTTTTATGGGTTCTATCTGCTGTGCTTCCTTGCCAGTTTCTGTTTCCTCCCTTGATATTTGGACCATATTTTGTTTGCTTTTGTCATTTGGAGAGATTTAAAAGAGAGAACTTCTGTTTCAAATTCTACCAATTATATCTTTAAGTTTATCTTATACACATTTAAACCAATATTTCTCTAATTCTGATACTGAAGAACAAAATAATGTCTTTGGTCTCATCTCCACATACTAGGTTTTTGCTTTTCCTACCTCCCTATGCCAACTCCTAGTTTATGACATTAGCTCTTCTCTTTTATTTCCAATAAAACTTTTTTAAATTATTTTTTTTATTATTATGTTATGTTAATCACCATACATCACATCATTAGTTTCTGATGGCGTGTTCCAATAGAACTTTTTAATGGGAAGTTGAAAAATGGTCTATCAAATACTTCTAGCATGTCATCATCTTTTTATTTTTTCTGAGCACCACTTCATGACAACAGAGGAAATTAAGACAGACGATGGGTCAAAACTATGCTTATTTAAGTGAAGAGTCAATTTGGTGAAATCAGTCACCAAACTCCAGCTACACCACCTTGGCTTCAGTTCCCAGGCACACAAAGCCTTTCCCCCACCATTGTTTCTTTGACCAATCATGGCCCCCTTTGCTCCTTCAAGTCTCCCTTAAACATCATCTCCTCAGAAAGTGTCTCTTTAACCAAAAAAAGTATAGCTCAACACTCTATCATTCTCTTTCTTAAACCTCTATTTTCCTTCATAGTATCTATCATCATGCAATCATATATTAACTTATTTGTTTGTTTTATCTGTGAACTTGATTAGACCATAAATTCCATAAAGACAAGAATCAAGTCTATATTATTTACTACAGTATATCTTAATCCTAACAGAGTGCCTAGTAATATAGCAAGGGCTTAGGAGATACTTGTTGAATGAATGAATGAACTGAGGGCCAAGTGTGCCAGTGTGAGACATACCCTTTTATATTTTTCACAACAAAGTCTCTGCATAAGCCAAATAACACAAGCTCTTGCTCCCACCTAATACATTCCTTAAACGTCCTGAACAATGCAATTCTCCCCTCCAAGTATTTCTTGGAAACCAAATAGTTCAGAAACACATGTCAGTATGGGACTTAACTGCTTTAGTGCTATGTATGCCCATCAATTCCTGCCAGGTATATACTGCATCTCTTTTAATCCATGGCTGCTGTGCATCTGCCATCTCCTGGAGATATCCCTAGGGTACCAACACATTTGTTAGACACTGGAGTCTCTTTCACTACTGTGCTAGATGTTGACCTTGTAATGCTGGAGTCCTCATTTTGCACAACTCTATATGTTCTTCACTGCAGTGAGAAGAATGTGCAGGTCTTGCACTCCATGGTAGACTTTGTCATGGGCCCAGCAGTAACTCCATGGTAACTCCAAGGGCCTCAGGTCCTTTATGAAAAGTTTCCTGTCTTTGCTTATAAGATTAACTCAGGTGCCCTTCAGTGAGTTTGAGTGCAGAACAGATGCTATTCTGATCTTTCCATTCATCATTTCTACCTATCAATGGACTAAATGTAGCAAAACATTCTCCTTTCATTGTAGGAAGATACATTAGAATCAATCTTCCTACCTTGCTTATCAATTTTGCTTGGCCATGAAGGTGAGACTTGTGATCTTTATTATATACATAAGAGATAAGGATCAGTGAATTATTACTGTTAGACATTTATGTAAGTTATCCTAGGTTTTCTTTGAAAATATTCTTTTATTCTTACCTGAGAAGCTACTTCATTCTTAGATTTATCTAAAAGAGAAACAAAAACTTTGTGATACGTGACAGTGGATGAGTTTCTAATGAAGAAAGTTAACTAATGGGCAACAAACTGAAACCACCAAATCTTTTCATATAGACCACTGTGTAAATTCAGTCTTTGGTCTCTTAGGAGTCTACCTCGAAACCTACAATATATCAGCTAGAGGAAGGTCTAACCCTCACTGGTCCAGAGGCTCAGAAAACTATAGCCAAACTTGGATGGTGGTAAAGAGAACTAGAGATGTCTACTGAATTGATTCTATTCTCTGTTTCCACACTTCCTCAGCAAGGACACTTATCTTCCCTTACACTAGAAAATTTATGGTGGATATTTGCACTTCTGTAGTGGAATCTATGGAATGGAAGTCCTGGACTTATTTCTACCTTTGCCCCAGGAGCCAGGCAAGTGGCAGTTCTCCTATCTGTGCTAAATAATCATAGATGTAGCCACCATTTACACATGGGGTAATCCTTTCTTAATGGCAAAGCAATCTCCAGCAAAGTGTTAGGAAATGTATTGCAGAAGCCAGGATTTCCCTTCAGAGCATGGAAGATTTTGAAGGAATAAAGGGCAATTTTAGCATCTTTCTCTTAAAAAAGAAATTCCTTATCTGTTTCTCGTGCATAATGATAACTAGCAATTATAAAGTGCTTCACTTGCTTTACTGAAGAAAGAGGCAAATAGGGTAATCAGTAGAGCTAGGAGATGAGAAAAAGACATATAGGTAGCATTTTTTGAAAGAATGGGCCAGCTGAAGTACAAATAGGTTATGTCATTGTAAGTCACTAGACACTACCCATAATAAAGAGAATTAACAGGGGACTAATTAGGAAAATTCCCCTGAAATAAGATAATGTAGATCTGGAACTGTAGAGAACATCTGGTCAAACTTCTTTCATGTTGCAGATGAAAGAACAGAGTTCCAGAAAGTAGTATATGTTACATAATTAACTATTAGCAGAACCAATACCAGAATGAAGGTTTCATGACTCTTTGTGCAGTCCTTTTCTTCCTGAAACCCAGAAAAACCAAAATCATTCATTAACTATGCCTCTGTCCAAGCAATTATGATATTATATTTTAGTTGTTTACTGTTGAGCTTTCACCTTTCCAATTAAACTGTTTGTTCTTGGAGGGACGTAAAAAATAAATCTTTGTATCTCTTGGATAGAGCACAATGTCTGATACATATGGAACACTCAGTAAGTGTTTATTATATGTGGCAATGAATAAATGAGCAAATGTAGTTCTATGCACTTGAACTCATCATTTTTTTCTTTTTTTTTTTCCAAGTTCCAAAATTTTCTGACCTGCAGTTTTGTTCCTTTTGAAATGGAAAATAAGTAAAAAGTAATAATAAATGCAGCCAAGTCTGGATTGTACATAGGTAGGTTTATGTGATGTTTCTCTATGTCATTGGCTCCCCTAGTATCTCCTCATATATTTGGGACTTGTCTACCCAAGCAGGAAAGGGAGCTGTCATTGATTTATAATTAAGCTTGTCATTTTAATCTTCTAGTATCCTCACACAATTTCTTTCATCTCATTTTGAATGTAATGATGGTTCATTTAACAACCTAAAAGTATGGAATCTGAGAGTCTAAGTTCTAGGATAACCCCAAGGAAATACAGTTGTTAATTCCCTTAAGGATGGTGTTAATTCAGGCACAAATTGCCATCTTTTATTTTTCCCAAAAGAAGGAGATTGAAACTATGGTAAAGGGTAAATGTTCTCTTCCATTTAGGGTGAGATAAAATCCAAGACCTTCTGAAGGTGGGTTATGTAGCCTAATTGCTTGAATATGCCATAGAGGGGCCATATCATTGTTTGGGAATGAGAGGTGCCTAATATGGGTATGAGGTTTAGTAAGGAATATTTTGTGGGCTTTCAGGAGTCCTTGACGTTTAGTGGATTTGCCCTTTCTCCTTTCATTATAACCTACCACTGCTTGCATGAATTGGGTAAGAGATGCTTTACATTATGGCATGGGTTTTTATTTCAGTGCCTGCCCTTTCCTATCTTCTGGGGTGTGTGAATAAGATGTGTTTGTACAAGCTGTTTGGTCTTAGAAACTTTTGTAATTGTTTAGGAAGATGAAGGGATTGAATTCAGATATTGACCAACACTGTATGTGTATATATACACACACACACACACACACACACACACACACACACACACACACACACACTATGTGGCATCTATAAGATTTTGAACAGACAAGGATTTTAACCCAAGCTACTGTTGGGTAGGAAAATTTTTCCTCTGTTCTTCAAGGATTTTCTAGCTGGTCTAAGAACTAAATTGATATGAGACAGATTAATCAGAGAAAATCAAATTTAATTTTGTACATATAGGAAATCTACACGGACATGAGATTCCAAAGACAGCCAGGCAACATGAAATTTATGTGTCATACTGAACCATGGAGAAGGAGTAATGATCTGGGACTTCAAAGGAAAGGAATGCAATTCATAGACTGATGAAAAAGAGTAAATGTTTGGTAAACAAATGTTTGCTAGGCCATACAGAAGTGATGGGACATAGAGGGAAATTTGATCAAACAGGCCTTGCTAGGTTCCTCCCTGTCTACCATACCTAATTCATATTATAAAGTAGTTATCTATGATGATAGCACTCTTTCTGGAGCAGCTCTTCTATCTAAATTCTTTTAGGCAATTGTGGGTAGGTGATGTCAAAGTTTCTTCCTGAGTCTTTTGGACCTCAATTGTTTTCAGCTCCAAATAATCTGCATGCCAAAGTGGCACAATTTGGGGCAGCCTGCCCTTGGCTGCTACACTACAAAAGTTTTGTACCTTAGCATGTTTATCATTTTGGAGAGATAGTAAGATTTCATCTATGCAATGTTAATTTCATTAGGGTTAGATAGGAAGGTTATTCTTTCCTTAGGGAGCTACTTTAAATAAGGCACTTCCTTTAGAAAAATTTCTTTTGCATTGTCTATTAAAAAAATAATTAAAGTCCTATGATCCTGTAGGAAGCTAACTTGAGCCCACATTTCTCATAGTATATACATTATGTAGTTAAGTGGATTCCTATAATATTCTATGCCACATTGCTTTAAGGGTAAGAGAAGGTGCAGGTATTGTGGGGTCATAAACTTGGGCAATTTGCATTCCTCTTTAAGAAAAATGATACAAATTTAAAGATATGAAATGCCTTTGGCTACTCTAACGTCCTGCTCACAATTAATGTAACATACGGCAACAGAGAATTCAAAACTGAAGGAGGCAACAGTCTTAGTGAATTGGAATTAGAAATATTTTACAAAAACAAAAGATATATCCTCCTAGAAACCTTCCCAGGGACTTGGAAGGAGCCCATGAAAGTGAAGGCTCCTCAAGCTACATTAGCTTAAGACACGGAAAGCACTTCTAATTCACAATCTCTCTCCCTCACAAAGTCTTCTTGAGGTCCTACTACGTACAAAGGGAGAAACAAATGCAAATATAAGATGCAAATATTTTCTGCCTTGAAGGAGCTCAAATGGTTACAAAAATTATGAGTCCTGTAAGTCTCTTAAGGACTTGAGTTTCTTTCATTTTCCATAGTCTATAGGACTAGGTTTGGGTACCCAACATCTGTTTGATGATTACAGGGCAGAGTATAATAATAAATGTCAGAGAATTTTATATACACATATTTCACATATTTATAAAATTTATAAAATAAAATATGAAAGTCTTTGTCTTCTTACTATATATGTGTATGTGCATATGTATTATACAGTCAGAATGTATATATCTTCTATATATTATGTATAGTGTATATTATACTCCATGTACCTAGTAAGAAGTTATATAATGAGTAAGAAGTAAGAATTATTATGTATGTACACATTACATATATCTTCTAGATACTACATATAAGTAATATAAACTATGTACAAACTATATGTAGTAAGAAGATAAAGACTTTTATATTTTATTTTATAAATTTTATTTTATAAATTTTTAAAATTTTATTTTATAAATATTATAAATATGTAAAAATAAAAATATTTATCTTTTCCCATATGTATATACATATGTGTATATATATGTGTATATTTATATAAGAAGAAAATACATAGTGTGAAGAAGATAAAGACTGGAAGACGGGTGCTGCCTGGGTGGCTCAGTTGGTTAAAGTGTCTGACTCTTTGATTTTGGCTCAGGTCATGATCTCATGGGTCGTGGGATCCAGCCCCACATCGGCTCCATGCTCAGGGCGTTGTCTGCCTCTTTCTTCTTCCTCCGCATGGCTCCCCCGACTTGTGCGCTTGCTCTCTCTCTCTCAAATAAGTAAATAAATCTTAAAAAAAAAAAAAAAAAAAGACTGCACAAGGCATGATGGCAGCACATTGTCCTCTCTACAAGGAACCTTTCTCATGTTGCTGTTGAGCCTTGGCTTGCCTGCCCCTCTTTGCTGCACAACCAACTTAGACACTGATTTCTCAGGTGGACAATGCCTGCTTCAGACTGTTTCGGACCAGTCACTGGGGAGGTCAGAATGAAACCTTTCTCATTACCATCAAAACCTGTTCTAAGCATTTGAAACTGAACAAATGTGGGAGCTAAGACTTGTAGAAAAAAACAGTAAAAGACATTGATTGCTGGTATGTCAAGATAACTCTATTTGTGTTCAAGATAGTATTTGTATTTTACAAAATAGTGTACTACTCAGGGGTGCCTGGGTGGCTCAGTCAGTTAAGCGTCTGCCTTCGGTTCAGGTCATGATCCCACAGTCCCGGGATCGAGTCCCTACTCAGTGGGGAGTCTGCTTCTCCCTCTGCCCCTCAACCGCTCATGCTCTCTCTCTCAAATAAATAAATCAAATCTTTAAAAAAAATAGTGTACTACTCAAACTAACACATAAAAAAAAAAAAACACATCCAAAGCTTAAAAAAAAAAAAAGATACAGTGAGTCTTAGAGCTTTGATGTCTCCAAATAACTCCATATGGTGGTCTAGGACTTCTCCTTTTCACAGAGTGATGATGCATGTCTGTTTTTAATAAGTAGATAATTCTGCTCCGTGTCAGCACTTGCAGAACCATGATGACCTGATTTTTGCTAAGTTATCTACACCAGTGTGTGTGTACCTGTAGAAAAGAACCTAAGAAACTAGTAAAATTCTGGTTACTTTTGAGCGTGAAGAGAAAATTTGTGTTAGCTGGATAAGACATTTGACTTGAGTATAAAACATATGTAAGTTAATAATAAGGAAAAAAATAACAGTGTTTTTCTGACCCTTGTACTGTATCTTTGCTTCCGTGAGTACCAATTTTTACTCAGTGTGAATCATAAAGAGAGCTTGAAGTTTCTGGTCACTTCTACTTCAGGGCATGAACGCCAGCGACAAAGTGCTGCAGGAAGGGTGATGAGTTATTTAAAGATTATTTATATCTTGTGATTGCTATATCATCAATAATAGAATAAGCTGACATTAAATGACAAAATAAAACTGTTAGACATGCATTGTACATAGGCACTGACACCATGCCCCGTGTTTCTGATTATCCATAATTTATAAAAAGAAAATTCAGGCACTCTATAAAAATGTATTGTTTTCCAAAACCATGACAGTTAATATTTTTGTTCAGAGTATACATAAAATAATGAAAAAATATTTAATGGAGCTTGTTCTGAAGAGCTTAGATAAGCTAGTGATCAAAAATCATAAAATCCAGGTATGAGAATCTGAGCCTGATGAGTCATTCTGGTTCTCAGTGGACTAAGCCCAAGTTTGCCACATCCTTAAGTCTGAAGACAGGAGAAGGGAGAATGATATTGAGGCAACCACTCTTCAAAAGCTTGTAATTAAAGTTGAAGTAGAATTATATCAACAGAATATCGAATTTGCAATGGATAAAAGCATCAGGTTCACGAGGGGTGTGGTAAATGTTCACTTTCCTGTGGGAAGCAACTCCCTAGAGCAACAGCAGTGTTCAAGGCCTAGTGTTCCTCGACCAGGAACTCAGGGTTATGCTTTATGAAGCTGATCTTGAGTTTGATGGGACACAAAATTATGTGTCTCCAGAGATGCCACATCTTCATCTTTTCCTATCTGCTACACCTACTTTTAAGTTTTAAAATACCTTGAGAAAGACAACCACCTACACTTCACTCATTTAATTGGGTGTGATTTCCTTTCTTGAGTGGTCGGTCATCTTGTTTGATTGGTTCCAGTGAGAAAAAGAATGAAGGCATGGAGATGTCTTCACCAGAGACCCCAGCGCTCTTTCCTAGAGCCTGGCATATGATCTTTGTTGTTTCAAAACCAGATAGCAAAAAACCAGAGAGAGCTTGTAAGCCTTTACTCTGCCATCTACTACTTGTATAGCAAAGTACTGTTAATAATAGCTTAAATGCTTTAGTTGTCAGTCATTGCTCTTTCTTTGTAAATGTTACCCATTTCATAAATAAATCAAAACCTGCAGACCTTAGGTTTTCAGAAACTTGAATGCTTTTGTTAAAATTGTATGAAGCAAATTCACAAACACATGATTTATATTATCTCAGTGCACCACTGGAGATGATAGAATATACTATTTAAATTAACTTCTCTCCCAACAAATGAAATCAATTCTCTTCTTAGGTTACTTTTCATCTGCCTTTTGTCTTGTTGCAGGATCTTTTCTATTTCTCTCACTCATTCATCTATTGTGCCCTTTCCTTGATCTGATAGCATTAAACATATAATTAAGTCATAAAGGAGGGAACTGATGAGTATAGCAGATGGTAATTGCTTCCTACATTTGAATGAAATGATATGCATTGCTACAATTTACAGCTCTCGCCTCATATTTTATTCAGGAACCTTTTATCTCTTTTCCTGCAGAATTATTCTGCAATAAATTTAACATCTTATCAATAGCTCGGTGATAGTAGCAGAAACAGAGAAAAACTGAACTTTGTGCATCTTAATGTTTAAAATAATTTTCTGCAATAATTGAATTATCTGGCAGTGAACATTCACATAGAGAACCTGAATATTATCTTCCCTTTTTTGGGGTCAAGCCTGTGATTAGAGGAAAAGAAAGACTCTTTAGATTGACAAATTATTGGCTGAAAAAGTTTGACACTAAACAAGAAGCTTCCGGATCTGCCTTTTTTTTTTTTTTGAGAAAGTAAGGGAGGTGTATTTGCCCCTTTCCATGCCCTGCCAAGTACACAATGACAAGACAGTGAAGGTAGAACTGAGATCTCTAGGTCATTTTCACCTAGCTTTTCAAAAATTATGGGGAAATTCAGGAAGCTGAAGTCTTGCTCCATTTCTTGGAATTATGTCCCATGAGGTCCATATTACTTACTAAATGCTGAACATGTGGAAACTGCTCTTGGAAGTCATGTGTTGTCTCCTAGGACCTGAGGGTAATTTGCTACACTGCAGGGTCAGTGTAGTAAAAACAATAAAAGCCCTCCCTGACACACTTACATTATTTGAGACCATTGTTAAAGACTGTGATTTTGAATCACTGCGGGTCTATAGGAGACAAGCAGTCCCTCTCAGTAATGCGTGTAATATTTCCCCTTATGACAGGATTATCTGACTCCTATGGGAGAGTTGTTATGGTTTTGGGAGGTATAAACACACACAAACACACACAAACACATGTGCATATTTTTTTTTTTACATTTTACAGTCTTTAATTAAGCACATAAAACTGTACTATTTAATATATTTCTCCACGAAATTTTTGTGAAATTCAGATCGCAGCGTATCATTTACAAATCTTTTGTCTTTCTTCTGATCATCTACACCTTTTGCACAGTTCTTGAAAACAACATCATCATCCCACCTTCTTTTAACTTTGAAGTTGGCCTGAGGCTGGGATGAGCCAGTGAGATTAAGGAGAGGGTTTCCACTCAAAATGTTTTCCATACGTATTCTTTCTTCTTCAGCTTTCTGTTCTTGTTCCTTCCTGGCCTGCTTGCTCTTCAGCTCTTTCTTGTTTAATTTTTTCTAGTTCTGCAAGAAGAGCTGCAGTATCATCATCATCACCCTCCTCTTCAAAATCTTCATCTTCATCTTCCTCATCTGTTAGAGGATCATCTGCATCAAGGTTGGCAGCAGGAATCTGGTCTAACCGAGGCTTCTTTGACACTGACGAGGAGGTTGTATGTTCTCGTGTTGGACGATCTCTATTTTTTTCTCTTGCAGCAGCTCACTCTCTCTCTTCCAGCTCTCTCCTGAAGTCACGGTTGCGAACCTCTTCAGGGGCATCCTGAGTAGTTTGTCTATATTTTATCTTTGTATGAGAAGGTAGGTCTCTACTTGAATACTGTTTTGAGAGTTGGCTCAAATCACCTTCTCCTTTTCCTCTCCCACCTTTTGCAGGTTCAAAAGTTGGCCTAGCTGCTGTTGTCATCTTTTATGCTCCCAGAAACCTCTGTGCCCAGGGAAACACATGTGCATATTAAACACAGTCCTACTGCAGGTACCTTAGGTGCAAAGCTGCTGGCTTTTATTCGTCATTTGATGCATTTTTATATACATGGACAGATATTGACCGTGACAATTTCATTCAGAAGCATTACCATATGCCTTTACATCACTAGCAGGCAATGGAGCCCTTATGAGAGGAAAAGAAAGAAGTCTGATCACCTATTTCAGTTATTGGTAATAAAAGAAAGTCCCCGGCAGAATTGTGAAACATTTTTTTTCATGGTCTCTACTTCCTCCCTTGCTCACTCACCTCTCACTGGTCCAGAATCCCCACTCTCATTGGAGAAATTTATCTTTTGCTCTTCTAGCAATAAACTAAGTTTGAATAATGTGTCAGAAGGTAACTCCTATCTATGGCATACACATATTTGTGTATATATGTTAGTAATAATTAATATTATTAATTATATTAACAATAATAATGAACATATTTTGTATTTCAAAAACTACTATTTTATGCATGGATTACATTAATTTATGCGAGAAACATTTACTGAGCACCTACTGTGTGCTCAACACAAAGTTAGGCTTTAGAGATACAAGTATAAATAAACAAAAGACATGGTTCCTGCTTTTCAGTTCAATCTAGACATCATGCAGAACAATAGAAGGCTATATGGAAGCCCAGAGGAGAGACATCACGGTCATTCTAGGTGGGCATAATCGACCTCCCAGAGCTAGTGACTTTGAGTCAAACCTGGAAGGAGAAATAGAATTATTGAGGCAATTCCAGGCAGGAGTTCCTTCTGTAGAGAACTCAAGAGTAGGAGTGGGTTTGGTATCGATGGAACCAAGGGTGAAAGAGGAAAAGAAGCAAAGGATAAGGTCAGAGGAATAGACTGTGGTGGTGGTGGTCCTGAGCATGTTTTGGAGGTAAAATGTTTTTAGAGCAGAATTCTAAAAACCATTGCATGATATCTGTTCTTGTTGCAGTGAAAGAGTAACAGACTATAAAACTTTTTTGATCTATCTATTAAGTTTCAAGCAATGTACAAGAATTTTTTTTAGTGTATGTCAATGACATTATTCACAAGGACTTTGCAGAGTAGATATTATTATCCCATTCAAACCGGAGAAAACTGAGATTTCAGGAGGCCACATACCTTATTAAGTTCGTGAAGATATTATGTAACAAAACTAGTTCTAGGATTCAAATACTGGTGTTCAGATCTAAAAATCCACTTTTCTGGGAGGACTGGGTGGTGCAGTCGTTTAAGCATCTGCCTTCCAGTCAGGTCATGATCCCAGGGTCCTGGGATCGAGCCCCACATGGGGCTCCCTGCTCAGTGGCAGCCTCTTTCTCCCTCTGCCGCCGCTCCCCCTGCTTGTGCTCACTCACTCTCTCTCTCTGATAAATAAATAAATAAAATTTTTAAAAAAAATCCACTTTTCTTTATTACTCTTTGCAGCCTGTCAGCATCCGCAGGCTCCATTTTCATAACCTTTAACTAGGGCCTATACTTGGTGAGCCCAGGTTACAATCAACTCAGTGTAATAAAGGAGAATTTGTCTTGCGTGTATTTTTGAATCTGAATTACCTTGAAATTTGGATTACTGATATTTTTTAAAAGATTTCATTTATTTATTTGTCAGAGAGAGAGAGGGAGAGAGAGCGCATAAGCAGGGGGAGAGGCAGATGCTGAGGGAAGAGCCGACTCTTCACTGAGCAAGGAACCTGGTGTGGGGCTTGATCCCAGGACCCTAGGATCATGACCTGAGCTGAAGGCAGATGTATAACTGACTAGGCCACTCAGGTGTCCCTGGATTTATTAGCATTAAAAAGCTTACATTTCATGAAAGTATGACCTGGCTGTTCTTCTTTAGCAGAATGACTCAATAGATAATGGAAGATATTCAGAGTATCATAGAAAATGAAAAAAAAAAAAAAAAAACCTGAAATTTGACTCAATTGATATTTTCCTTTCTGTTAGTGCCCTCCCAATAATATTACTACTTTATTTACTTCTTATAATAGATCCTATTTTGTTTTAGCATGCCCAACATTTCATTTGTGGGGGGATAACTGCCATTATTCCCCAGCAAATAAAAAATGATTATTGGAAGAAACTTTTGTGGAAATATTTCAAAGTATAAATCCCTTTGTTCCAAGTTCAACATTACCTGAAAGAGAAAAAAAAAAAAAAAGCTAAAGAAACAATAGTACGTCAGAATGGAGAAAGCATTATTTTGGCATAGAAACTGTGAGTACTGAAGACCCCAGCTTAGGTAGATCTGGAGATTTTATGTCTAAAGATAAAATATGAGGGGTCCAAATTAATCCCCCACTTAAAAATCCCTAGGTAAATTTCATTAATGAGAAAATATAACACAATTTATTCTGGAGTTTTGAAGATTTTAACTTTTAAAATTCACTCAAAAGCTTCCTTTGCCAGGAAAATTCTAAAATGTTTGTGGATTCTTTATCATACCAACTTATAGTACTAAAGATGGGGTGTAGATATAAGGGGATAAGTTTAAGATAAATTATTTTAATTTCTGACAGAACTAGCAAAAATATACAAAAGATAAAATTGCCTTTTCTTTTTTAATGCACTTCGATGTTTTAAATGATCAAAACCATGGCATTTCAAATGAGAGGAAAAAGCGAATTTCTAAAACTTCTGGCTATCTTTCTGATGAATGCAGAAGTTGGGAATCTCGGGGCAAAGTCTAGACTATAGGTGGAAATTTGGGTGTTATCGGTGTATTGAATGCAGCCTGTAAATGGTGGTTGGAACCATGGGTGTAGGTGAGATTGTTTATGGAGCATTTGTAAAATGATAGGGAAACCAAATGAGAACCCTGAGGAACACTAACCTTTAATGGGAGGAGGAAGGGCAAGGAGGATGAGCCCAAAAACTGATGGAAGAGATAAATAGCTGGAGAGATGGATGAAGACTCAAGAAGGAATGGTCATGAGAACCCCAAAATGGAAAGCATCAGAAAGTGTGGATCAGGACACATTGCTATGGATTCTTGGTTAATTGCATGAGGCAATGAGTAAGTCATCGGTGACCTTTGGAAATGCTGGCAGGTTTGTCAGAGAGAGAGAGTTTGCCCTTACTTTAACAACTAGCTTTTTATTCACTGCCCTAGGGGTCTTCACAAGCATCAGGTGTTATGATAAATATTTAATGTTCGAATGGAAAACAATTTCCTACTATACTATAAATTAAAGACATCTCTCAAATGATTGTATATCAATCCACCATGTAGACTGTTCAGTTAAATTTTTCCATCTTTGGATAATTTCTCCTAATTATTTATTGGATACTAATTCCCCACCCGAAATAATTTTAATACTATTTAAGTTATTGACTTCCAGAGTCACTAGCACTTAGTAACAAATGTCTAATTCATACCAAAGGTCAGCTCCACATCTGTTCCTGTTTCCTTTTCATCTACCCTTCAGAGCCTCCATATTCCCTCATCCAGCTGCTTGATGCAAGGACTGCAAACCTTTTTGTAGGATGGACAAACTTGACTATATAAACCCTCCAAAATGTTTCTTTCCCCTTAGTCTTTAATTGGGTTCATTTTCTTTCCTACCTTTTTTTCCTTTTTCTTCCCAACTGAATTCACATCATTCAGCCTTCCTTTTAATTTTCCTGTTCAGCCCAGACTTCTGGCTCTTTCTATCACTATTTCTCTGCCTATATCTCTTCCCTTTCCATGCTTGTTCTTATCTGTCTTTGTTCCCTATTATATATCCCTGCCCTTGTCAATTACCCCGGTAGTAACTGCTAGATATAAAAGTAACAAAAAAGAAATGAAAATGTATAAGTTTTGAATTTGTCAATCACCAAAGCAGGTAATACCAACTCTAGAACCCTGTGGGACAACACAAATTCTCTTTAGAATCTCTGTTGGCTTAAATGTCTACCATTTTTTTTTTATTAGACTTGCTGGTCATTAAATGCTAGCATTAAAAATAAATTTAACTCATTTATTTTTGTTATTTTACTATTTTAATTACTTCTATTGCAATAATATTTCCAATGGTTTTATATCAAATGTATAATATTTCAGCTACACCTTGGGCTGAAATTTCTTTAGAAATTAGCTATTCCATTTATAACATCATTTCTAAGGGAAAACGTGTGCTGAGTTCCTAACAACTGATGAGCAAATTAAATTTTGGAATACACCTGTTTGCTAGCAAGGAACTGCCTGTAATTAGGGAGGTAAATCTGTTGGGAAAAAATCAAATAGGTGAGCCAAAACGCAGAAGCTTGTGTTGTGATATGAAAGCTAGTGCATATTTGTGTATTGCATTACTCTTTCAAAGTGCGTTCATACACATATACCCTTCCGAGTGTCACAACAATCTCGTAAACTAAGCAGGGCAGCATGTTTTTATTATCCAAAATTTGCAGATGAGAAAAGTGACTCAAAAAGGTCAAATAACTCTCCCAAATTCAGGCAATACCAGGGTAGATGGGACCAGATCTTCTATTTCAGAGTCTTACCCAGAATGGCTGCCTTTTTTTTCTTTTTTTAATTGGGGTCTGTTTAAGATTTTAACTGGAAACCAAAAGGTTCTGCTGCTGCTGAAGAAAATGTTTGAAAGCCATTGCACTCATTGAAAATATCCGGCACGATTTTCCAGAATGGGGGGTTTGAAGTCAGGCTGAGATATTACTCTCCAGCATTCATGCCATAGAAGGACAACCTCTTTCCCTAATGCAATCATAGTTCTGAAATGCAAATGTGAACAAGTAAACACTGAACTCCTACTATGAGCCGAGAACTTTGCTAGACTTCATTTCATTTAACCCCTCTGAAAACCTCATGAAGTAGTATTGCTATTCTCATTTTACTGGGAGGAAACGAGGGCGCAGGAAGTTTATGTAACTTGTCCATGGCCACCTACCTTGTGAAGAGATGCAATGATGTGGCTGACTCCAAAGCTTGCATCCGTTAATCCTCACACTGGCTAAACTGCTTTCCCTGTCTCTGTTGATGCATTATTACACTCTGAAAAATAAAACAAAATATATGCACAGGTTTCTTTCCAACCCACCTGGATAGGCAGAGGCTGCTGGATTGTACAGCTTCCCTGTGGTAGGGTGAGGGCTCACCCAGAGGAAGTCTGTGAATTGTATATAAATTTGTATGGTTTTGACATGTTTACTTGACTAGATTAGTGTGTATCAATTTTGATTTAGTGCACAAGAATGAAAAGCAGTTCCAGTTGCAAAATTTTAAAGAAGCCAATTCTTAGAAGACATGGAAATATTCTTTTTGGAACATTTAGTTTTTCCCATGTAGTATCATTTGGAGATATGGTAATCATAGCAATATTTCTTTCTAGATGCCATTTTCCCCCTTATGCAACTCAAGGGAGAATTCCAACATGGGCCCTTCACTATTTTCTCATTGGCCTTATGGCTTCTAAGTCTAAACTTCATAGGAATATCCTTATTAACATTATGAACAGTCAGTCCCCAAACATTTATGGCTCACTTCCTGCTTTGGGGCAGTATGCTGGACAAACCATGACTGAGTGGGGATGAGAACGTCTTCTTTTCCACTCTGATCTGGATCCTCATTATCTCTTACCCCACAATGCATGGTAATCTCCAAATGAATGTTTGGAGTGGGGAGAGAGCTATCATTGGCTATGACAAGAGATTTGTGGGGTGAGATTCAATTTGATCCATAAACAATGAAACAAATTTGAATAAATGGAAAGCAAGAGATGTTTGGGGCAGAACATGATCATATTACAGGCTCAAAGGAAGGGATTTGCAAGACGTGTTCATAAACTGTGAGAAACTCCTCTCTGTTGTGAACAGGTGTTTTATGTGAGTTAAAAGTAGAAAGTTAAATTTGGGTCAAATTTCAGACTGCCTCACATGTTGTGTTACTGAAAGTAATAGCAACAACTAAAATCTAATGAATGCTTAGTATGTGCTGGAAACTGTTAAATACTCCACATGTTTGAAAGCATTTGAACTTCATGATAAATGTATGCCTTAGATGTGATTATTATCCCCATTTTGCAGATTGGGCAATCAAATCTCAACGAGGTTAATTAGCTGGTTAGTAAGTAACAAAGTCAGGACTCAAGTAATGTGGGGCCATGGAAAGATTTGGAAGAGTGTGACACAGTTAAAACAGGGCTATTGGACTATTCATCTGTTCGAGAGTATCAGAATGAATCAGGTGACAGAAAGGCAGAGAGGCTGCCATGGAAGCAATCTCCAAAGGCTAGGCATGAAGTATAAGCAGCCTTAATGAGAGACAAAGCTCTATTTAAATGTGGGGGTGATAAAGAAAGGGGGAGCAGACATGATTCCAAGGCTTCGCCTGGGAGAATTGTGGGAGAACTAATTAAAAAAAAAAAAGCCTGGATAGGGAGAATTTTTGAAGGTAGGTGTACTAGTAATAGTGGTAATCAAGTTGGTATTAAATATGAAGATATTAATGAATGGCAGGAATCATACAAGGTTTTCCAAATAACAGTAAACACTGTAGTACTTAGACACAGCTCTTAATGTATAGTTTTAAGATGACTGGAACTTTTTAGGGACCAAATTGGAATATTACTATGGTGAATAATTGTGAATAATTGACTGAAAGGACCACGAGAATTTTCTTTCATATAATGTGTGTGTGCATGTATTTTCATACCTCTGCCTCAAATTTTTTTTTTTTTTTTTTTTGCCTACAGATTGCTCCTTTGCAGAATTATGGCTCTGACACCAGTGCTCATAGCCCACTGTATACACGTTGCTACAACAGCCTGCATCAGGTTTTGTTGTAATAGTTTTCAACATGCCTGTGTGTTCCCTAAACTCTACAGTCCTCAAGAACAGAATTGTGTCACAATCATCTTTATAACTGAAGCAAAAAGCTGAGCAATAGTAAGTGCCCAACAAATGTTTGTTTAATGATGATGCTACAACACCAAAAGAATACTTTTTATAACATAGATAAGATAGAATCCAAAGAAGTCTATTGTGTAACTTATTAGTTAAATTAGACCCACGTTCCTGTTGCTGGACAGTGTCCCCAAATTAAATGACCAATAAAGAGATGAATAGGATAAAGTTATGATAGAGCTGGAAGTGGTGGGTACTCTTCAAGCAGATCTTACTAAAGTCCCCTAATGATCCATATTTGTTTAGCCAAACTAACTTTTATTCTGTTTTTTAACTTTTAGATAAAGGACTATTTTTTGTGTGTCTCCTGGGGTACAGTTAAGTGTTAAGCTCTGAAGTAGAGCTTTTATTTGGTATGGGATTTGATGAACTAAATGTATGTGCAGAATATATACTTTTTAGAATCCTTAGAACAGTGCCTAGCACAGATTAAGTACTATATAAAGTTCAAAGAAGGGATAAAGTGATGTAGATCAAGTTAGAATACTAAAGGCTTTGTGTATTGTATTAATAAGGATAATGTTTCCTGCTGTAACAAACAAATCTGAAAAAATATCAATGACTTAATAAAAGTTTCTTTCTTGCACATAAATAGTCCTCCCATATGGGATGTTCCTACTTGGTAGCTGGCCTTCCACATGATCTTTCTGGAACAGAGGATCCCTTCATCTTGTAACTCTGCTTTTCTCCAGGGCCTCCTGCTCATCTGCATCTAGCTTGTTGATGAGGAAAAAGAGGGTGAAGAAGACACATTCACTTCTTTTGACCTTATCCCCTAAGTGACAAGTGTTCCTTCACCCAAATTTCATTGGTGATAACTAGCCACATGACCATGTCGGCTGAAAGGGAGAATGGGGTTTCTCATCTAGCTGTGTGCAGAGGAAGAAGAGTAAATGCATTTGATGAAGAGCTGACCAGTCCTGGCCAGTTCTGGATACTTAGAATACACTTACCTCTTCCCTAAGGAGACGACCCAAAATGTCATGCAATAAACAAACCCAGTCTGAAATCTAAAACCTCTAGTGGAGATCCATTTCTCTCTCTCTGTCTCTGGTACAGAAATAGCTATTCATGTTCTGCTGGCTTATGATCTGAAGACAAGTTATTTCTGCTGCTTCCAGCACCCCCTTCCCCATCCAGCACACAATGGTGGGATGGAGAGAGGATAACGGCAATGCAAGCTCCCAAATGGAAAAGGCAACAATGAGAAACTCACAGCGTTTTGGCTGTCTTTGTTAGTTCAATAATAAAGTCCAGCTGGGCTGTGAAGTACCTTTGCCCTGTCAGTAGGGGAATTCCTTCCCAGGCTCTAATTACATCTTCTGGAAGATTCCAACTCCTTGTTTATTGTTCTTGGCCCCTGATGCCCTCAGTCTATGGGAACTTCTTCCATGTTCTCTTTGGTCACTCTGAAGAGGGTGTTAGACAGTTGTTTGGGTTCATTTTTGGGGGGCAATACAAGTCCCCCATGCATTAATTAAATTTTTGGTCTGTTTTGTTTCATTCTGTTCCGTGTGTCAATGATTACACCCAAAGTTTCCTTCTTTATTTATTGCTTTTTTTTCTTTGTTTTCTCATTCCTATGCTTCTCTACCTTAACTTAATGACTTGGGTAGGGAGATTGTATGGTTAATCTTTGCTGCAAGACTGAGACACTTTCTTCAATTAGGAAGTCTTGCTGGAACTTTGATGCCCAAAGCTTTGTTTGATCTTATCTAACTTACTATTTTGAAGTCCAGAAATAAACATCATTTACAACTAAGTAAAGCTCTTGACTCTCTAATTTTTAAAAAATTTTTACCACAAAATAAGCTACTCTTGCCTGAAGTCATCTCTTTCTTATAATACCTTGCTATGAACAACATAGAGTAGCACACAGCATTCTGACATCTTCCAACAACTTCCTTAAAAGCTATAGTCTCAGGAGGCACATATTCTGTCTTCCAAATTGTCACAGTTTTATTAAATATTTCCCATAGTGTCATGGGAGTTTCCAGTTGCCCAGCCTGCTGAATCTCTTATCTTGACTCTCATTACCTGACCTCTAAGTCAGTGCTGTACATTTAGTATTTGTTGTTAGAGCAGGACCCTATTTCTGGTAAAATTTCTGTTTTAAGTGGGATGAATACTGTTAGTTGTTATAATAAAGATCTCCAAAATTTCAGTAACATAAAGGTTTATTTCTTGCTGCTCTATAGTCCTGCTGACCAGATATTCCACTTATTCCTCTCAGGAATGATCTACTGCAGCTGAATCAATCTCTCTCTCTCTCTCTCTTTCTCTCTCTCTCTCTCTCTCTTTTTTTTTTTTTTGTTTATGTGTCCCTGGGTTTCCCAGACAACATTTCCCCTGCTTGAAAGTATTTGCACCTTCCTTCCAGCTCTATATAGGAGGGGGTTTCTTGTCACCCATGAAAATTGTAGACATGTGGATGCAGATTTGACAAAAGATCAGGTGAATTTGCAACTGCCAATCTCTGGTATGCCTTAACATTTTTAAACCCAAGCTCTCTAAAGAGGAAGATAAAATTTTATACTCTCCCACTTCCTTCCCCTCCCATTTTGAAGTGGGAGGTGGATCAATTATTATGTGTTTCATTACTTTCCTGACCATAGAATGCAATCCTGCCAGAAGAAAGCATGAAGATGGAAGACAGAAAGGGGGAAAAAGAAAGAGAAGCAATAGGTAAGATCATGGCTTACTTGCCTAACCGTGTAACTAGATGCTGAACTGCTTTCTGGCAGGGGCTTTATCTGTAGAACTGCGGTACTGGGTGTGATGATTTGCCCAGAATGTGAACCTAATTCATGTTCCTGGATTTGTGGTGAAGAGCAGAGGCCCTGGACTCAGACTGGCATTGTTCAAACCCCTACTCTGCCAGTTGCCATGAATCATGAGCAAGTTACTTAACCTTTCTGTGCCTCAATCTCATTATCTGAAAAATTGGGAAAATAGGAATGCATACGTCATAGGGCTATTGTGAGCCTTAAATGAAATAATAAATATAAAGGGCTTAGAATAATGTGTGGGCCCATAGTAAGCTTTTAATGAGTGTCAATCACAATTTTGAGGTATAGAAGAGCACAATGGTTGAAAGTAGGATTCTGAAGCCATGATAATGGAGTTTTAATACCTGTTCTACTTTTTTGTCCTAATTTTTCCAGGGTGATCTTAATTTCTTTATGCCAGTTTTTACATGATGAACATTCAACAAACACTGATGTTATGAACTATTTACAAGATAAAATTAGTCCCAGGTAAGCAATACTAACAATGCTAATTCCTACACCTGATTTTAGTGTGTGGTCTTGTTTTTCACATTAATATTAACGTGAAATGTTCCATTAGATGCGTCTAGTTTGTAAACCAGAATATAAATCTATGTCCTGTCTTTCTTTTCCATTTCCCACCCCGCCATACCAGCCATACCATGTAATTCAAATGATGGGAAATCATGGTGTCCAGAAGGAACTTGTATCAATACATCTCATAACAGAACATAGCAAGCATTTTCTTAATTAGCCAAGTTTTACAAACAGACGTATTTGGGAAAGGGGATGGACTGATACCATCTTACAGGGAAGGAAGAATTGGATGTAAGAGCTTGGCTGTTTCACCTCTCACATTACCCAGGAGAAATAAAAAAGTAAAATAATATCCTGGGAAACTGCATGGTGGTTTCTAATATGAAAGACTTTTAGTGACTTATTGCTGTTTGCAGTAGCATTTCATAGTTTCTGACAGTATAAAGCTTGCTAAGGGAAAAAAAAAAAAAGATACCACCACCCACATTTTGTCTAGAGTTAATATGTATTTTTCCTCTTGTCAGAGTGTGGGAGGCTCTCTGTTTATATAATTACAGCTTTCAAAAATCACTTAAATAGACATGAGCAAGAAGTGAAATTGCATGTGGAGTATTCAGATGACACTGAATCTGTCAGGTCTCTGGGATTTTCGTACAAAAACTGAGATGTTTTTCGACTCTCACTTGGATGGAACTGTGCTTTGCCGAAGGTTGGGAAACAGCTTTTCCATATTGCTGACAATCTTGACAATGGTCCTGATGAATTATCTATACTAGACATGCTCCCAAACCAACTGAATTCACTTCTGTCAAGGAGATTTGGAGAAAAGCAATGAGCTTTGTCTTTTCCTGCAGCCTGGGGCAACATACATCCAAAGAGATTAGGAGGAGGAAGGCAAACCTGGACCAAACTTGCTACCCTTTTTCTTCCGTTCCTAAAGGGCTATCCTTGTATCATATAAAGATGTAAGAATGGAAATATAAGAAGTGGGCAGTCATGATGGAATTACACTTGTATTTGTGAGGCGCAAGTATTCACCTCTACTCACCTTTACTCATTTTATTTATTTATTTATTTTGAACAGGTAAAAATAATTATCAGTTTCTTCCTTGACATTGTTTCTTTTTTTCTCATATTTCATCTTTTAAAATTTATTTTACTTTACTTTTTATTTCTAAACAGTTTTACTGAGGTAAATTTAATAGACATTAAACTGTACATTTTTAAAAGTATATAATTTAAGTTCTGACATATGTATACACCCTTGTAGCCAATGATTAAAATCAAGAAATAAACATATCCATCATGCCCAGAAGTTTTCTTGTACCCCTTTTTAATCTCTCTCTCTTGTCCCTTCCTGTTTTCCATCTCACCCTTCCCTACCAGTGCCACCCCATCCCTTGGCAACCTGCTGCTCTGCTTTCTATCTTGATAGATTGGCTTGCACTCTCTAGAATTTTATAGAAATTGAATCATACAGAATGTACTCTTTTTGTAAGGACTTTTTTCACTCAGCATAATTATTTTGAAATCCGTCCATCTGGCATGTATTAGTTCTTTCCTTTTGCAGAGTAATATTCCATTGTATGGATATATCACAGTTTGTTTTTTCATTCAACTGTTGATGGGCATTTGAGTTGTTTCCAAATTTAGTCTACCAGAAATATGGCTGTTATGATATTTGTGTAAGTCTTTGTACAGACATAGGCTTTCATTCCTCTTGGGTAAATATCTTTTTTTAATAAAAGATTTTACTTATTTATTTGAGAGAGAGAGAGCACACATATGAGCAGGGAGAGAGGTAGAGAGGAAGGAGAGGGAGAGAGAATCTTGAGGAGATGTGGAGCCCACACAGGGCTCCATCTCATGACCCTGAGATCATGACTTGAGCTGAAACCAAGAGTCTGCCACTTAACCAACTGAGCCACCCAGACATCTAAGAATGGGATGTCTGAAGCCCATGGTAGGTATATTTTTAACTTTTAGAGAAACTGCTAAACTATTTTCCATAGTGGTTATCCCATTTTAGATTCCCCTAGCAGCACTGAGAATTACAGTTCCTCCATAATACCAGCACTTGGTATCATCAGGTGTTTCAACTTCAGTCTTTCTAACAGGCATGGAATGGTATACCATTGTGAGTTTAATTTATAGTTCCCCAAGGCCTAATGATATTGAATATCTTTTCATGTGCCTATTTGCCAACCTTATATCTGTTCGTATCTTTTGCCCATTTTTATTGAGTTTTTTGTTTTCTTCATATCAAGGTTTATTTTCTGTTTTCAAATATGTTATTCTATTTTTTAAATTAATATGCAACAAAATTTTTTTGGTACACAGTTCTATGAATGTTGCCACATGTATGGTTTCATGTAACCACTACCACAATTAATATACAAAACAGCTCCATCACTGCAAAAACTCCATCTAGCGGCCCCTTTGTAGGCAACTTTTCTGCCCTCTCCCAACCTTTGTTCTATTCTCACTCTATAGTTTTGTCTTCTCACAATTGTCATATAAATTGTATTATATGGTGGAGCATTTTAAGACTGGCTTCCCTCAGTCAGCATAATCCAGTTGTTAAATCAGTAGTTTGTTTCTTTTTCTTGCGGGGTAATATTCCATTGTATGGATACACCACAGTTTGTTTATTATTTGTTGCAGGATATTTGAGTTGTTTCTAGTTTGGGGTAATAATGAATTATTTTATGTACAGAGTTTTGTGGGAACATAAGCTTTCATTTCTCTAGGAAAAAATATCTAGAAATAGGACTCCTTGGTCTTATAGTAAATGTACATTTAAAATACACTTAAAGAAGGGTGCCTGGGTGGCTCAGTGGTTAATTGTCTGCCTTTAGCTCAGGTCATGATTCCAGAGTCCTGGGATTGAGCCCCACATCGGGCTCCCTGCTCCACGGGAAGCCTGCTTCTCCCTCTCCCACTCCCCCTGCTTGTGTTTCCTCTCTCGCTGTGTCCCTCTCTGTCAAATAAATAAATAAAATCTTTAAAAAAATAAAAATAAAATAAAATAAAATCATTTAAAGGAAGTGCCAAACACTTTTTCCAGAATGGCTGTACCGTTTTGCATTTAACAATGTATGTGAGATCCAGTTGCTCCTCAGAATTTAGGATTGTCAGTATTTTGTATTTTAGCCATTCTAATAGGAGTGTAGTAGTATCTCATTTTGTTTTAATTTGCATTTCCCTAAATGCAGCCGGTATGAGTTCCTTATAAATTTTGGGTATTTAACTCCTCACATATATGATTTGCAAATATTTTCTCCCAATGTGTAGGTTGCCTTTTCATCTTGTTGATTATTTCTTTAGCTGTGCAGAAGCTTTTTAGTTTGATGTAGTCCCACTTGTTTATTTTTTATTTTGTTGCTTGTGCTTTTGGTGTCATATACAAAAAGTCATTGCCAAGACATTTCAAGGAACTTTTCCCCTTATATTTTTTTTTCTAAGAGTTTTATGGTTTCTAGTCTTTTAAGTTTTTCATCCATTTTGAGTTAATTTTTGTGAGTGGTATAACATAAGGGTCCAATTGCATTCTTTTGCATGTGGATATCCAGTTTTTCAAACACCAATTGTTGGAAAGACTATTTTTTTCTTTTCCCTATTGAGTATTCTTAGTTCCCACATCAAATATTAGTTAACCATATACGTGTGGATTTATTTCTGGGCTCTCTATTTTGTTCTATTGATCTGTGTGTCTGTTTTTATGCCAACACCACACTATTCTGAGTACTATAGCTTTGTAGTGTAGTTTCTAATCAGGAAGTATGTTCTTTCTCAGGATTGTTTTGGCTCTCTGGAGTCTGGAGTCTTCAGTGGTTCCATATACATTTTAGGATTTTTTTTTTCTATTTCTGTAAAAAGATGCCATTGGAATTTTGGTAGAGATCACATTAAATGTACAGATGGCTTTAGGTTATATGGCCATCTTAACAATATTAATTCTGCTACATGAACACTAGATGCCTTTCCATTTATTTGTGTCTTCTTCAATTTCTTTCACCAGTGTTTTATAGTTTTCACTGTACAAATCTTTTACCTTTTTGGTGTGCCCCAAAGTTGGTGGGACTACATGGTGGGCTTCATCATTGGTAGGCTGTTGGCTGTGGTCCACTGTTAGATGAGGTTGCCAGCCCGGCCCTCTGGTTGAGTGAAGTTTATTGTTCTACCCCACAGTTGGATGGGACTGGAGACTGTGCTCCTTGGTTGGGTGGGGTCACTATCCTGGCTTCCTGGTTGGGTGGGTCTGCTGGCTGTGTTCAACAATTGGGTAGGGCCATATGCTGGTCTCTGCTGCTGGGTGAGATTGTATGTTAGCAATACTCTAGGATGGGCTCTGAGGCTGCTAGGTTTCACTGTTTAGGTTCTCTTGTTATGCCAGGCTAAAGGCTATGTGAAACATTTGGGCAGGGATGCTGGCTTAGCTCCCTATTGGAGTGAACCATAGAATGTGCTTCTAGATATCTGTGACCAGGTTTCTCAGAGGGGCAGGACTGAAGGCTATACTGAGCCATTGGGCAGGACTTGGAAGTTGCTCCCCTCCTGGGATGGGGCTATAGAATGAGCTCCACATCCAGTATGGCCCATTGGCTGGGGATCTTATCAGGTAGAACTGCTAACCCAGCTCCCTTGCCTGACAGGGTCACTAGCCCAGCTCTATAGATAGGCAGAGCTGCTGGCTGGGATGTCTGCTCAGATGCCACTGCAAGCAGGACTGTGATCCACGAAAAGCTGACGGCTGGTTGCTGTAAGCCCCATTCCCCCTTCTCCATCCCTAGTTGTCAAGCTCTATTTCTCTAGTTATCTCCTAGAAGTGAGACGAGAGTGAGCCTCCCAGGAAGCAAACCACAATGCTGGCAGTGCTGAATGTCCACCTCTGGGGTCTCTTTTCCCACTGGAGAAACTGTAGTTGTAGGAGGGCCCTCTCTGTGTGGTGCTTTGCCAGCCTGGGAGAGAGGTGATGTGGTCACAGTGAAATCACTCCTCTTACCTTTATCATGTGGTCCTTCTCAGTTGGTGTTTTGTAGGGCAGGTGCTTCCGCACCAGCTGTGGGTTCTGGGATTGCCACAGTGGTGTCCTGTGTATAGAGAGTTGCTAGTTAGTCTTCTCGTGAGAGGAATTAAAGTCAGGAATGACCTATGTCACCATTTTGATGACATCTCTCTATTTCTCTTGAGTTGCCTTTGATCATTTTTGTCTTTCCAAGAATTTGAGCCATTTATATTGATTTTCTCAAAAGAATCATTTTTATTTTTCATTGGTTTTATCTATTGTTTTTCAGTTTTCTATTTATTTCTGCTCTGATATTTATTATTTCTGCTTACTTTGGGTTTAATGTGCTCTTCTTGTTACTAATACCTTAAAGTTGATCCTGAGGCCATTGATTTACTTTTTCTATTATAGATAGATCTAGATAGATAGATAGATATCACATCTATTATAGATGATCAGTTCTATAAAATTTCTTCTAATTACTGCTTAGTGGAGTCCTAAAAATTTTGATGTTATGTTTGCATGTTCATTCAGTTCACAATACTTTCTAAATCCTCCTTTAATCTTTTTTTTAACCCATGCAATTTTAGGAGTGTATTATTTATTTTCCAAATTCCTTGGGCTTTTCCAAAAATATTTCTGTTGTTAATTTTGAATTTAGTTTTGTTATGGCCAGAAAACATACTTTGGGTACTTGAGTCTTTTCACATTTATTGATAGTTTTGTTATGGTCTAGAATATGGCTGATCTTGGTTAATAGTCTATGTGCACTTGAGAGAAAATGGGCAGTCTTGTAGAGTTGCTTGGAGAGTTCTACAAATGTCAATTTTGAGACAAACTGATTAGTGTTTTTTTATGTCTTCTATCTTTTTACTCATTTTCTGTTTAATTATTCTGTATTGACAGAGATATATTGCAACACTTAAGTGTGGATATGTCCATTTCTTGTACTTCTATTTTGCTTCATGTATTTTGAAGCTCTATTGTCATGCACTAAAATGTTATTATGTTCTCTTGATAAATCCACATGTTTATCATTAGGAAATGACTTTTTAAAAAATCCCTGGTATTATTCTTTCCTATGAACTTTACTTTGTCTGATATTATATAGCCATTCCAGTTTTATTTGTCTAATGTCACTGTGGTATATCTTTTCATATTCAAATTTTAACAGGCTTTTATCTTTCTATTTCAGTGTCTTTCTTGAAGGTGACATAGAGTTGAGTCTTGCTTTTGGATTTAATCTGACAACCTTTATCTTTTAACTGAGTGCTTAGATCATTTGTTGCAATCTGTTTATTTACATGGCTAGGTTTAAATCTACCATCTTGGTACTTGTTTTCTATTTGTCATATTTATTCTTTGCTCCTCATTTTCCTTTTTATAAAAACCTTTTTCTGGGTTAATTAAGTACTTTTTATAATTCTATTTTATTTCTTTATCTCTTTAGTGACAACTTTGTTGTTTTAGTGATTGCTTCAGGATTTACAGTATACATCTTTAACTTATCACAGTCTACCTCTTATCCTTTATGTATATGACAAGAAAATTAAAACAATAAACTTACACTTCTTCACTCTTGACATTCATAGGTTTATTGCCATATATCTCACTTCTAAATATGTTATAACCGTCATATTAAGTTATTTTTGTGTATTCAATTGTCTTTTTAAAAGATTTAAATAATAAGAAAAAATTCTTATTTTTCCATGTAGTTGCCATCTATCACAATCTTTATTTCTTCCTGTGTAGATCTGTATTTTCAACTGGTATTTTTTTTCTTTCTAACTGAAGGGTTTCCTTTAACATTTTCCATACAACATATTTGCTGGGGAGAAATCATTTCAACTTTTGTATGTCTGGAAGAGCCTTCGTCTGTCACTTTGCAAGATGTTTTCATTGAGTATAGAATTTGAGTTTTTTAGAGGTGTTGTTCCTCTGTCTTCTCACTTGTAAAATTCCTAACAAGAACTGTCTTGTTCTTTTGTATATAACATTTCTCTTCTCTCTGACTGCTCTTATGATTTTCTTTATCACTGGTCACTGGCCTTATGCTTACAATATGTTTTGTGTAGTTTTTTCATGTTTCTTAAGCATAGATTTGTTGAGCTTTTTGAATCTAAGGTTTATAGTTTTTATTAACTTTAGAAAAAATTAAGCCATTACTCTTTAATTGTTTCTCTTTCATGACTACCCCCCCCCTTTTCTTTTGGATATTCCAATTACATGTTTGACTTAAAGTTGACCAACAGCTTACTGCCTACTGACTATTTACTTGTGTGTGTGTTTCCTGTGTGTTTTATTTTGGATAGTTTTTATTGATATACCTTCAAATTCACAAATCTTCTCTTCCACAATGTCTAATCCGTCTTTCATCTCTAAAATTTAGTTTGGGTATTCTTTTCATAAAACTTGTTTAACACATTCAATATTTTCTGTACATTTTCTAAATATAAGACCTATGGTTATAATAACCATTTTCCTATCCTTTTCTGCTAATTCTAACATGTGCGTCAGTTCTGGGTCTATTTTGATTGATTTTTCTCATTATAGGTTATATTTCCTGTTTCTCTGCATGCTTGGTAATTTCTCATTGGATGCCTGAGATTGTGAATTTTACCTTTCCTTATGATAGGTATGTTTATGTTATGATAAATACTCTTGAACTTTGTTCGGGTTCCAGGTAATTACTTGGAAATTGTTTGATGTTTTTAGATCTTGCTTTTTAAGATATGTTTGTCATGACTAGAGCTGTATTAATCTACGGTTAATTTTACCCCACTATAGAAATGAGACTTGTCTGAGTACTCTACTAAATGTCTCCTGGATTATGAGATTTTCTAACATGAGGCTGGTTGAACAGGCAGTATTTGTGGCCTGGTGTGAGTACTATTTCTTCTAGTTATTCTTTCCTTAATATTGGGTAATTTTCTCACACGTATGCTAATACTTTATTGCATGCTTGAGGGGAATCCACTGAAGATCTCTAGAGTTCTAGAATTTTCTCTCAACCTTTCTCAAAACTATAAGCTGGAAGAATGACAGGGCTTACTTTATGTGTTTCCCATCTCAGGAAGATCACTTTCCACATTGCCTGATATCAAATGTCTTGAAAATCAGTGCTTACTATATGTCGCTGTAACACAGAAAGGTGTGGAAGGACAATATTCCACTTGTGTCTTTTGCTTCTTCATCATTTTTTAGAATATGAATTTTTCATAGCTTGAAATGATTTCATGAAACACCTTCCTGGGCCTCCTCATTTTCAGAGAAAAATCTTGTACTTAGCAAGAGGAAGTGAGCTGGCCAGACTCATTGTAGTAATCATCCAGTTATCCTTCTGGGAAGATACTGCCTCTGTCTATGTCTGTCAGTACTTAATGCTAACATCCTGGCTCTAGCAAGTTTGGAATTTTTCTTGACTTTCATGTGGGAGGACCATAGTTTCTCTTTGGGGTGTTTCCACTAAGCTTTCCATTGTAGTTATTGTGCCAAGGGTTTCAAAATTTGCTTGTGGGGATTACAACCTTCCTCCACTTCTGTAACCAATCAGGGTTCTATCACCGCTGAGTCCTAACTGCTGCTGCAGAAACATTGCCTTCTCTTTCTGGTGACTGACTTTGGTTTTATAACCCAATGTGCAGATGGACACGGCAGCTGCTTTGTTGTTTTGACATGACTTAAAAAGTGAGAGAAGCTAGTGCTTTTACTCTAGATGGGACTTGGGTAACTTTTCTCCAAATCCTTGCACATGTGGTCAGGGAAGCTTGCTGAGCCCACTGAAGCCTGATTGCTGCCTGTAACTTCACTTCCTCTAAGAGATATGACTCATATCCACCACATAGAGGCCTTTTATTATCCAAAACAACAGTGTGGGACTGGGGAGCCCTCTCTAGGAAATTAAAAGTGCCTAGGGTCAAGAAGAGAGCTCTGCAGGTTTCTGCTGCCCTTTTCCTTCATTCTGTATCAAGTTATATATCTTCAAATTACCAAGCAATTAATTTTTCTTTTCCTTTTCTCAGGAGGGTATAGGTCTCTGTCTTTTTAATTCAACTTCTTTAAGAAATCCTACTGCTATCTTTACCTTATTTTCACCAGGGTTATTCTGTAGACTTTTGCGACTTTTGCTTTTTCAACTTTCCTTAGCTGGATTGGTAAATTTCCTTTTTTTTCTAGAGATCCAAAATGAAGTTTGAATTTTATTGTATGATTTACTTATGTGCACTCAATTGAGATTTAATAATGAGCTATGTCTCTGATTTTCTTTATTCTCTTGTTCAGATCTTTCAAAATACTTACTAATCATTTTCCTCACTTATACAACAAATATTTATTAAATAGCAATTATGTACCTGGCATTATGATAGATATGGGTAGACAGTGGTAAATGGGAATGCACCTCTTGTCAAGAAATCTACAGGTGGTAAGCCTACTAATATTTATAGGAAATTAAGAAATTAAATAGGGGGCATCCGGGTGGCTCAGTCAGCATATGCCCTCTGCTCAGGTCAGGGTCTCAGGGTCCTGGGATCCAGCCTTGTGTCGGGCTCCCTGCTCAGAGGGGAGTATCTGGGAGTCTGCTTCTCCCTCTCCCTCTGCCCCCCACTTGTGCTCTCTCTCTCTCTCAAATACATAAATAAAATCTTTTTAAAAATTATATAGCTGTTGTTGATCAAAGCATTAAAATTGGTTTATCTTCATTTGAGCTCCATTAAGAATTACTGCTTATGCCTTTGATTCAATAATTATGCATTTCCTGGTACTGTTGGTTATCATTTGTGCAGGTAGAAAATATCTAGCAGGCATTATTTGTTATTTATTTATTTATTTATTTATTTATTTATTTATTTATTTATTTTCATTATTTGTAATTTAATTAAGGCTTCCAATTATGGTATGGTTGAGTAAGCTCCTACTGAACCTAATATACCTACAGATGAGATGACAGTTATAAACTCTGAAAAATACACATATGCACACACACTCACACACACAGTGACCTGCCGAGATTTGAAAATGAACAGAAACAGGAAGATTCTGAAGGAGGGTAGACAATTAGAATAAGAGCAGCATGGGGTAAATTTCTCCTTTTTTGCAGACTTCAGGCTGAGGAGCAGGGTAAAGTTGGCACTATTTGGAAGAGCCAAAACTCCAATTAAAAAACCCAGTCTTCCTGCCAAAAGAGCCACAGGATAGAATTAGGGGCAACCACAGTTGCTGCGAAGTGAGGGAAAAATTCTAGAGAAGAGAGATCAAGTGAGAAGGAGCCCTAGTTATGTGTGTACATAAGAAGAAGAAGCAGAAGAGTTTTTGGAGGGTTTTTTTGTTTTTTTTTTGGCCTCCAAGTCAAAGTCATGTTTTACAATTTGGTAATAATCAATAGTTCCTACATGAAGAATTATTAGGGTTTGCCAGGCCCTAGGGATAGTAGCATTTTATTCTGATTTGGCTTTTGTTCTTTGTGAAGAATTCTACAGAATTTGGGAATGTTAAGGCCCCGAGCTTAATATCATTGTTATTACATCAAGTCCTCAAGATTAACTTCCAACACACTACCGTGTCTACCACATGGCATCAAAGCCATTGACCCAAGCACTGGACTTGTCTCTGCAGAGGCATAAATGAGCATGATATCATCCATGCTCTCCAGCTACTCACAGTTTTAGAAATATTGCTCAGTCTATCGGACAATGTTAGAAGGAATTCTCTGAGCAACAGGTGGATATCAGGATCCCTGGATGGCCCATTTTGACCTAAGGATGCTTGTATTATTGAATTTGTATCACTGAATTTACTATCTGAGTGAAATTAGAGGATCCAAATGTGATATTTTGGATACTTTAACAAGTAAAATATCTTTACTTGTTAAAGATATTTTTCTAATTCCTCCTTTGATAAGCAGAGACCTGACATCTAAGATTTCTTATTGTTTTGAAAAGCAAAATAAGGTAGAGGAAGTGGCTTCTGAAACAGTCGTTTTGAATTCAAATCTTGGCTTTACCATTAAGAAGCCATATGACTCAAGACAAGTTATGTCATATAGGATTGTTGTGAAGATGGCAATAATTGTACATATAGAACTCTTAAAATAGTGCCTCAATAAGCATTATTTATGACTATTGTTGAGCATTTTAAAAATACGATGAATCCATGGTGGATAGTCTGATGTTTAGACACAAAATGATTCAAAATAATTTTAATTCTGATATTTATCTGTATAGCTTTTTTTCTTTAATTTTAAAGGAAGCATTGCTTATTGCTTCAACAAACATGACAGAGGCTTCCTGGATTAGTAGGAAGCTAATCCTACATTCTGTGCTACCATGAAAAGGCAGTTTGCCTTAGATATTCTAACATATTCTAACATAACATATACTCACATTCTTTTGCATCCCTGACAAAACCATTTAGACACAACAAATCAGGGCTCAACAGCAGCTTCCTATATATAGTTAGATGGCAAATTATTACTAAGTTCTGTACAGTTGTGGTTCAACGTAAAATTATTCATTGCTCAAACTAAGGTTTTTGTGAATATGAGTATCTAGCATTTCCTTATGGTAGAATGAATTATACATATGTTCATCATGTTGACTTTTTGAATAATTTTCTTCTTTTTTGTCATTGTTTTTAGAATTCCATCCATATAACCATAAACCATAATTAAATGTTTATATTAAGTACATAGGGAGAAGACTGAATAAATTGCGGAATCAAGAAAGTTTTTTTTCCACATCCAGTAATACAGCATGAAAATCACCTCCAACTAATTTGGACTTTCAATTGCACTGATTCTCCTATGAGGAAATATGAGAATTACATTTGGTTCTCTGAAATGTGTATTTTTTTAACATTATAGAAACCCTCAGTACTATTTGTCAATATTAATTTTAAAGTGCCCCATTCCCATTGTATTGTGAATAGTGCCACTTCTAAAAGTAAACTATATGTCACATCAAATGCTTCTGTCATAATTACCAGGAAGCATGAAGCTTTATATCATTCATTATTTTATGGGAATTCATTCCAAAAATATTTCTTGACTGGTAATTGATTTAATAAAACTAAGGTAAAGTTTATTTTTGTATGAATTCACTAGAAAGTGGAAGGAACAATGACTTTGGGATTCTGACAGATGTTAAACACATCCTAAATACCTCTCTCCAGCAACTATGTCTTGTCCACCAGTTGAGACTGCCTCAAATGGAAGACAGAACAAAAATACAAAGGTGAATTGAGTTGGTGAAAGAAGAATATGGTTCTCTCATATTTATAGTTATTTCTAGTGTCACTGTGGGTTTCTAATCTAGTTCAAACACTCTTTTGCTGGTCTTTATCACTCAATACTGCTTTTTCTTATAAATTGATTTCTTTCCTGTTTGAACCTTGTTATCCATTACTTACTGCTTACCATATTACCAGGAGTAGTAAGATTTATAATTAGTAAACATCATTGAAATACGGTTTTACAAGTTGATGCATTTTGTATTTTCTCCTATGTCAAAAGATCATCACATTTATCACTTTCATAATGAAAATGGAACTTCAGACAATAGTAGAATGACACCTGCTAAAACTTACTTATACAAGGCACAAGTGTAGTACAAGGCAGAAAAACCACTAGCTTGCTGTGGTGACAAGTCAAGTTAACTCCTCACTGTTTCTTTTCTGCTTAGGAATTCAAGATAGACTTGTCAGTAGTAATTTCCAGAGTAATTTTTTAAAAACCTGTGATTTCCTCTTTTATTAGTTTTAATAAAGAACCACTGCTCCCTAAGCTTACTTGGGAAATTATTACCTATCAGCAAGATAGAAGACAAACATATATGATATTGACAGTAGTAGAAAGTAGGTCCCTAATGATGGCAATTAAGAGGTGAAAGTTACTTTTTTTAAAAAAAAATGTAATTCTAAATTAAGATCTTAAAAAAGATAAAATAAATTAAGATCTTTTTGAAGATGTAACTTGAATTCTAGAGAGTTGACAATTGAAACTAGTAGTGAGAAGCTGCTTTTATAGTCTAAGCTAGAAGCAGAAGATTTGCTTTGATGAATAGTAAAATTGAAATGGGGGGGAAGGCTCCACAGTACTCGAACCAACCCAATCCATGTATCCATTCAGTGATAAAATTTTCATTAGCAATGATTTTTTTCATAAAGTCTAAGTATTGAGAGACAGTGTAAGGATAACAGCAATCTACCTGTTTACTGAAGTGGGGGTGAAATCATTGTCTTATTTCAAACAATTGCTATGGTTCTCTGATTATCTGTAATGATTTACATTTTTAGTTAGACAATTTAGATTTAATCAGGTATATGTCAGATTTGTGTTATGACTCTAGAACCAAATACATAGTGTTGGTATGGCCAGGTTCAACATCCATGTAATCAACTTATTGTATTGCAATTCACTAAATGTATAGGAAATACAGCTTGACTTGCTCTGCAATAATGTTATGATATAATAGGCCATGTGGTAGTGGTGCCTAAGACACAGAAGGCAGAACCCTGAGACTAGAATGAATGAATAAATGGCTGGCAGTCTTGCTGGATTAATAAATGAATGAATAAATGGAATCCATTGACTTTATCAAGTCAGATTGGCTTTTTGAGACCTAGCAGAACTTGAAACTCCCGTAAAGTCCATCTGTGATAGGAACGTTGGGGGTTCTGTGGAGAGGTTGCGCTCCTAGTGGATTAGTTTGTTATGCAAGGCACAATGAAACTTGAGTAGTGTAAGAAGTCAGAAGCCAACCAATGCTAACAGAACTTGTAAGGAGGAAAGTTCAATAATGAATGATTCTGTGTCAGATGTGGTTAACGATGTATAAGGAGGTTGAGATGGCCCCCAGTGTAAGGAGACCTGGAGAAGGAAAAGGGCCTTTTGAGTCTGCTGTCGCTAAAGCATGCTTTATAGCCTCAACTCTTCCCTGCTGTGTAGCTTAGTGCGAGAGACACCAATTATTGTCAACATGTTATTCAATTACTTTTTTAACCATCAGCTCAGAGAGAAATCATCTGAATGCCGACATCACTTTTGGGGAGAGATGGATGGGGAGACATAATTCAGGTTTGAAAGCAATCGTCTAAATTTACAGCTGTATGTGGTCAAACAACTATTGACGCTTGAGAGTTTCCAATTGCTGGTAATAGACTGGAAAAAAAGATAATGTGTTTGATCGATCAGCATGAACAAATTTCATTTAGGGGATCAATAACAGTTTATACTTGACAGAGCTGAGGGACCACATTTATTTTTCCCTTTGATTGAATAAATGTTTTCAATGGGACTGCAAATATAAAGCAATCCTAACCATTTCTTCACTTGAGGCACAGCTCCCGCTACAGTGTTATTGCAAGCAATGTGTATTTAAAACTAATATACAGAAAAGTGGATAGCCAGGGGCTGGAGCAGTTGAATGAAACTAATGTACAGTTTATTAAAACACAACACATGGTAAGAGAAAGGTTTCATTTTCTTGGTGTTGAGCAATGGAAAAAATAGGAGAGACATCACATTTCATGGTGCTAAGCTTTTTTGTGTTTTGTTTTACTTTGTCTCCTCTTTTTATTAAGATTAAACCCTTCAATGGATGAAATAAATTATGAAAAATATTAAATAGCAAAAAAGAATCAAATACCTGTGACGGATAACCCCGGGGTGAATCTTTCCATAGCATGTGCAACACCACCTGTTCTGGCAATCTGCATACACACCTGGCTGGCTCTTTTTCCCTAGAGCCATCTTCCTACCAAATACATATAGCACCGGGCTCTGAAAATGTTCGTTAAATGAATAAACGGTTGGACCAAAAACGACTACTGATAGTGATTTCCTGACAAATGGCCTCATCGCTGAAGCTGATTCATGGCCTTTCATTTGGACTCGGGAGCCAGTTCTGGGGTGTCTGCATGCTGGGCAGAATGCAAGCACTCCTCATTTTATGGATGGGAGGACGGCGTCACTGCCACGTGCAACCGCGCTCAGGACTTCAGCTGAAGGAGCGAGGTTTCCCCCTGACCATCTAGAATGATGGTAGGTCAGTGCTTTGGTAGTTCTGGTTACAAGAAGACGAAACTGACATTTTAAGCAGAGGAGTCCCCTGATCACTTTCGTTTTTCTTATACATTAAAGAGAAATGGTTCTTCTTCTTTAAAACATAAGTTTCCAACTGACAAGCTGAGAGTCTCTCTCTCTCTTTTTTTTTTTTTTAGCTCTTAGGATTCCTTCCTCCAAAGGATGGTCATTTCTACAGCCCTAAGCTTTCCTGTCTAGCATTAGAAAACAGATTCTGGATGCAGTTTTTTTCCTCTTTGCCTTAGTTATATGAGTAGAAAGCTCTCTCCAGGGGGCTCGGGTGAATCTCAATGATCATCGAAATAACTCTATTGATATTCTGTGTTTTTGTTCACAAAGACAGCGTGGTACAACTTAAAGGAACGCAGCCACCAAGATACTTTATGCAAATGCCTTCAATGCAGGTGTCACTTAGAAGGAGAGGGGTGAAGTTTTCTCAGCAAAAAGTTTTCTTTCTCTGAACAATGCGTAAAAATTCCTCCCCAAAGAGGCTGGAGTTACATCTCCCTGTAATTAAGTTTCCGATGATACAGATGACAGGCGCGCCTTGAAATGTGGGGGAAATGCCAGGAGTACGTGCGGCTTCTAGTTCCAGCTGCCTCCGCCAGCTTCACGTTCCCCGGCATGCGCCTCTGCGTGCTAGCTGAGAGGGTGAGAAGTGGCTCCTGAGGAGGAGAGCGGTGCCAGGTCTATTTTAGGCACTGGGGCTTTGAATTGTTTAAAATGCATATTGTTTGTGTACATCTCGCAAAGGAAAATGCCAGCTCTGAATGCCCTGGGCTGCTTGTATGTCAAATGATTAAGTCTTCAAGTCCTCCAGCCGAGGGGTCATTATCAATGGTGCTTCCAGGTCAGGGTAGACGCAGCAGAGTTAGAGGCCATGGTTGACCTTTTGCTGGCACTGCAGGGTAACACGGCTTCTTAGGGCATAAATAATCATTTTTAATTTGTCTGAGTTCTATTTATTTAAGAATGCAAATGTATTACAACATATGTGACTTACGGATATTCTTTTGAGGAGGGGAAAGCCGTTTGCGTAGCATTTCTCTTTCTTTTTAAACAAAACAATGAAGGAAAGAAGATGACAAAATAAATAATCGAGATTAGTCACTTATACTGTGCTACTTGGCAGTTTGGGATGATCACTTTAAAATTGTACATTTCTCTTGCAAAATGTGAGCTCCTGCAGGATCACACAATAACCTTAGTTGTCTTCCTCAGATATTAGCCATCATTTAAAATGGTTTGATGGTGCTTTAAAAACCTTCCAACCATTCACATGCCATTTGCCCTTAAATCAAAGTAGTTTGTTTGATTCTGAGGAACTAAGTATCCATACTATGCCTATTTTGGAATGAATCACCTTCTGATGTCACTGCACTCGAATAAATAATACTCAGAATTTCAGTCACCTTCCTTTTACTGCTATCAGCTAGCACTGACTATGCCTCGCACACTGTGAAAGATCAAAAAATAAACCTGAGGCCTATAACTTAAATAGCGAAATAAGGCAGAAAGGACCCTGGAAATATAGTGGTGAGCAATAATTAATTCCATTTTTCTAAATTAATTATGAGAAGTGATTATTTGGAGAGGCATGAGTGACACGTTTCCATTCTAGTGAAAAATCACACGGGCCTTATGAATGGTACGAAGTCTCGGAACACGGTGTGATAAAGCATGATTTTACATAACGATGACTATTGCAATAGTTAAGGTGACATTCGTGACTTTAGCAACAGCGACAAATACATAATGGCACAAATGCAATAGAAATTTATATTTTGCTCTCATATAATCCAAAACAGGTGCTCTGAATTGGTGGATACCTTTCTTCTAAGTGGTGACTCAAGAAGCCAGACTCCTCTCATCTTGTGGTTTTTGTCTTCTTCAAGCCTGGCACCCAAACATAACTGAGATTCCTTTCCTGAGCTGGCAGAAAGAGAAAAGGCATGAAGGACCTTGTGTGGGAGGCTTTTACAGATCAGCCATTTCCACTCAAAAGTCATTGCCTAAAACTTAGTTTGATGGCCACACCCAACTGCAAGAAAGGTTGTGTTGTGGGGAAGAAGAAGAAATAGGTTTGGTGAAGAGTTAGCCAGCATCTGGCAAAGCTATGGTACTTTCAAATGACGTCACATCACTATTCCAGTGATAATAGACTCCATGGTTGATGTAATAGCTTATACAGCCATCCCCCAAAGAAATGCATTTATTTCTTTCGAAGTAAGAGACTTTGAGTAACTATACTTTGAACTGTCTGAAGTGATGCCTATACTTCTGGAAGAAGATATGACAAAGGTCCCAGCCCTCTTGTAGAATTGCTGCATCCATGGAGAAAGGGGATGGAAACAGAAATCAGCTCCTTTGTCAACCTTATATTGGGTCTCTCTGGCTTTCAGGCAGTCCTGGTTTCCATCCAGACCCAAGGAAGCGTCATGCTCGAAAGTAAGTCATCCTATCTAAGAATGGCTTGGTGACTGAGACACTAGCTCTGAAGGCAGTAGGTGGTAAAGGCTTCCAAAAAATTCTAGTTTTTGGTAGCTGATCCCATTTTCTTTTGTTCTTTTGACATGATATAATCAGTTTTGTATACAGATAAATGGCAGTGGCATGGGTACATATAAAATAACACATCCAGCTGAATCATGAATATTTAAAGTCTTTAATCAATTAAAGGGTTTTATACATATTTAAAATAGGTGCGTATTCTAGGAGTCATTATGATTATTGTTAAGCCTGGTACATTTACAACTCCACATCTCTGTTTCACTCCAGCTGTTTTCTTTTCCTTTTTTTTCCCTTTCCTTTCTCTTTTTCGTGTTCCTTAACCTCTGCCCCTTAAACTAATAAATTAAGTTCCTGGTATATGAAGGTGCTATCTGTTCCTGTGTTGTAATGAATGCCTCCTCATTAATCAGAGAGCAGAGATACTAATGGAGATGTTCCCTTTTCTCCTGTGAACCAGATACCACAGTGTGGTGTTCGTGTTGGACTAGCTCATTGGTCTCTATTTCTTGTATTCAGCACCCAGGTAAAGTCCATGAAAAGGATGCAAGGATTATTTAAGCAATGACCAGAATGGTGTTGTTGAGATTACAGAGCCTATGCTGGTTTTGTAAACTAAAAAAAGCCAAATGCTTTTCTTTGGAGCAATGGGAATCCTATAATAATTACTATGTATCTCTGTACTTCACCTATTACAGAAGGTTATGGAAGTTCTCTGCATAGCGGAGCGATACAATTTGTATTTGTTATAATGAGATAAATTTAGTGAATAACTTGGCAAAATTCATCTTATCCTTATGTCAGGGCAAATCAGTACCATGAATATCTGTTGATTTCTTCATTCCAAAATAAATAATGAGCAATTACTGAAATTTAAAGAGTAATTGCTCCTCTAGTCATTTGGCTAATGTAATATTGAAATAAAAGTTTTGTTTTTTTCATTGAAATTAAGAGTTTGTTATCTGAGTGTAAATCACTGACTTCTGAACATGGAAATACTCTGTGGACATCAATTCACTATCCACAGTCTCAAAGTCCATGATCAGCTGCTGTAATGGCTGGTGTGTATTGTGACTTCAGGTTGCCAAGAGATGATTGGGTTCAGTGTTACACGCAGAAATTTTTCTTGCTATTTCTTGGGAGAATCGTATGTTTTTCTGAATCCTAAATCCTGAGAAAAATCAGGTTAGAAATCAGGAAAATGGGGAAGAGTAATTCTACAGGAATTAAGTTCAAACAATCAACATAAAAACATTCCTGGAGCAACTTCAAGTCAAAAGAAAGAGTAGGAAGTGCTGATATGTGGAGTCCAAGAAAAATGTTGATGTTTCCTGGAAGCATGGCAAGAGCAGGGAGGAGAGTAGTCATAATTCTAATGAGTCAGGCTTGCTTAGTTATAGAGTAGCTATAACTGTGTTTGTGATCCTGTCTTTAGCTACTGGTTTGTCATCCTTACAACTAAAATAAATATTGATAAGTTTATACATATAGTATACTTCATATAAATCCTGTGAGTGATGCTCCAAGAATAAACAAGTTTGGGGAGCAAAATAAGTCCTTAACTTGGTAATTTCGACATTTGGTTCTGTGTAGTATCTTTAACCTTGCTAGGACATTAGAATGTTACTGCGTCCAAATACCGCCCAATAATATTCACTGGCATTTTCCAGTGTTTGAATATACTCTATAGGTTACAGTTCTTTGTAAATAATCCTAAACTTAATAATTTTAATTTATTAAACAATTTGTGATATTCATAATATCAAGTAAAAAATATGGAAAATGTTGAAAGTATCTTAAGAAATATATAGAAAATCAGCTCATCATCAGATATGTTCTAAATCAGAAGAAAACGTTCATTTATTATTATATCTTTTTTTTAACAGAAAAGTTCTGGGAAACTTTTAAGGTAACCTTATCAGTGAATGATTCATGTTTATTACTATGGCCACTCATTATTATTTCATAAAGAAAGTCTTATGAAAAATATAGTAATAATTTAGGATTTTGAGAATTCTCAAGAAATTGCAGGGATTCCAGTTTTTCATTCATGAATCCCAAAGATTAGTGTTTATCAGGAGTTTGGAAATAATATTCCATTCTCACAGTTAGTTGAAGTGAGGGAATACTTTTAAACTCAGCAGATGGATTGAGCAATTGGCCCTCCAGGGTATCGTTTGAGAATCCCAATGATAACAACTCTTTTCAATGCAAAATAATGTTTTTAACTCTAGTGATACCAATATGGGGGGATTGAGGTACTATTCTGCTTTATGAGGATCAGATGCAAGTTTAGATGAAGGGTCTAAGGTTAAATTGCCAAGGCATGTGTTAGGAATTCCAGACATAGCAGGACAGATTATGACCTCAGGCAATAACTTTGAATATTTGAATATTACTCAAAGTAGGTTGTTTTCTAAGGCTGATGTGAGTTGCCATGAAGTATACTCATTGACTTAAAAGAGGTTCAAGTTGGAGTGCTTGGGTGGCTCAGTCAGTTAAGCAACTGACTCTTGATTTTGGCTCAGGTCATGATCTCAGGATCGCAAGATCAGCCCCGCCTGGGACTCGGTGCTGGGCATGGAGCTTGCTTAAGATTTTCTCTCTCCCTTTCCCTCTGTTCCTCCCTGCACCTTCCTGACCCCTGGAGCTCTCTCGAGCTCTCTCTCAAAAAAAAAAAAAAAAAAAAAGAGGTTCAAGTTATACCAAGTGCTTCTCTTAGGAGAACAGGGATTCTACACTCTTGATGTCCTGAGGAAACATTCCTCTTCAAACTGTGTTCTGGATGGGGCTAGACTGGGTGTGACACTGTGCGACTGGCTGGGTATAGGACAGCATTAGATGCCTGCACTTAGTAGCTGATGAGTTATTTTAAGACTGAAAGCCTTTGGAAATAAGAAGAAGCTTCCAGCACCATGGACACCCTTTAATTCTCCACCTATGTTGTGTATTATTTTTTTAAGATTTTATTTATTTATTTGACAGATAGAGACACAGAGAGAGAGGGAACACAAGCAGGGGGAGTGGGAGAGGGAGAAGTAGGCTTCCCGCCGAGCAGGGAGCCCGGTGCAGGGCTCGATCCCAGGACCCTGGGACCATGACCTGAGCCTAAGGCAGACGCTTAATGACTGAGCCACGCAGGCACCCTGGTTGTGCATTAATTATTGATCAGCAATTCGTCAGGCTCAAGTGGAAGTGTATGAAATGACCAGAAACATGACCTGGGAAGTCAGTTGCTTTATAGTCCTATCATTATGTGAAATAGGATAAAGATAAAAGTGGGGCCTTCCCTTGTTGTGGCAAGTGAGGTGGAAAGGAAATGAGAGCATCTGAGCTCTAACCTTGGTTCTGTGTGCCACTGGATAAGTCATTTGTTCTCTCCAACTTTGAAGGTTTTGTTCATAAAATAAGGGTCTGAGCTGGATGATCTCTTCAATTAACTATATGAGTAAAGGAGTCATTTTCGCCACCAGTGCCTTTGTTCAAGTCCTTATTAACTCCAACTTGACCATTCCAACTATCACTTAGTTTCCAGTCTCAACGTTTCTCTACCCTGTCTTCCATGTTCTTGTTAGATATCTCCTGAAAACAGAGATCTGATTATGTCATGACTCTGTTTACAACTCTACAATGGTTTCCAATTTCCTATAAAATGAAATAAATTTATTTTGTGTGGCATCTAAAGCTCTTTATGATTTGGTTCCATTTATATCTTCAGCCTCATTGCTTTTTGTCCATCAGAATATATCCGTGGTTACACCTTACCCATCCACTAAAAAGATGAAAATATGTGAAATTGAAAGATTTTGCTCTGGCCCTACTCTTTATTTTAACCTGTGTATATTTATACTAGCTATTACACCTGAAAGAAATGCTTTCCTCATCATTTGCACCTATTAGTCTTCCTTTCATTCTATGACATTCAAATTAAATGTTTTCTGCTTCCCCATCATGAGAAGCATTGATTGTCTTTGACTTTATGAAACCATTGTATCTAGTACATACTTCTATGTGATTGTAATTATATTGCATTAAAATTCTGTATTCATAATAATTTTTTACAGTCACTGAATCTTACTTTTGCATATTTATTTTCTAGTATATCTAGTGGTTGCTACCTAACAGGTTCTCAGCACATGTTGGCTCACTGGAACTAGCATTAATGGATATAAGCTCCTTGAGGCCAGGGACCATGATTATTTTCTTCACCGTTATATATACCCAGCAGTAAACACAATGTCTGAAACAAAGTAGGTGCTTATTAAATATCTGTTAAATGAAGTATAAGTAGATTAATAAGTGTATAAATGGTTTTTTGTTGGAAGATATCAACCCAAGTTCATCTCTTGTTTGAAGTTATCAACCCAAGTTCATAACTATATAAGCTACAGTTGTACTCACTGTTGTCCTATGGAAGTTTTTAATTGGTAGATAATGTTAGTATGATGGGAATGGTAATTTATTTTGTTATATACTATTAATTTAACTTCAAAGAGGAGAAAATTAAATTAACCAATTTTCCCTTTAAGCTATTCATACTTAGAAAGTGGGCTTCAAAACTGGTCCTTTTATGCCTCTCATGATGGACTACATTCAAGGTCGGAAGGATTTTAACCTTTTTCCGCAGGTATATGCTTTATCACCTGTTCCTTGTGCTGCCAGTTATAACCTGTGTAACCTCGATCAGTTTCCTCATTTTAAAAATAGAGATACTAATTCTTATTGACTTTACAGGGATTATGGAAAGCCAATCTGTGGGAAGTTGGTTTGCTATCCGTAAAGTGCCATGTAAAGGAAAGATATATGTCCCTTATTCTGAAGTTACTTTTCATATCTAAACCAAGTCCTTTTTCCTAAACTTCAATACTATTCTCAGAAGGTCCTGTCCTGTGTAAATGAAGATTAACCATTTACTTCTATTTGGGGAGGGGCCATATATTCCACTCAATATAAAGAGAGTGATTCAACACTTTCCATTTCTTCTTTTCCACATGTATAGGTCAACTCTGATTGCCATAACAAAACACCATAAATTAGATGACTTAAACAACAGAAATTTATTTCTCACAGTTCTAAAGGCTGAGAAGTTGAAGATTAAGATGCTGGCTAATTCCGTTTCTGGTGAGACCTCTCCTCCTGGCTCGTAGATAGCTGCCTTCTTGCTGTGTCCTCACATGGCCTGGAATAGAGAAAGTGAGTTTCCTGGTGTCTCTTCTTATAAGAATACTAATTCTATTGGGTCAGGTCCCTACCCTTATGACCTCATTTAACTTTAATTACTTCTGTAACAGTGTTATCTCAAATCCTGTCACACAGGGATTTAGAGCTGTAATATCTAAATTTAGGAGGGCCACAGTTCGGTCTGTAGCACCATACCAGATAACAACTATGGGATTTTTCCATTTTGTGTCACCAGATTTTTAATCAATACCTATGCTTCATCCTGGTTCATCCTATATTTTAGTGAACTGACAGAATATACACATATCTAATATTTGTTTTATTTTTGTATTTAATTTGATCTCTTGGACATATGAACCCCAATATTCCCATCTCCAAGTCTCTCTATTGGCTATGATTAAAGTTTAATTAGTTTTTGTTTTTTTTTTACTACTAAGAAAAAAATCTCCTCTATGTTTTCGTTAATGTTATGAATTAGCAGGCGATATTCAGAAATAGAGTTGCCTACATGTTGTTTGAAAATTGTTTACAGCAAATAATGAACAAAGCAAATCAGATTGCCAAAGGCCTGGCGGTTGAAAAAGTGTAGCACATTATTAATTAAAATACAAGTCAGCTTTTCTAGCACTTGTAGCCTGTGGGTATCGAATGTACTCCACTTGATTGAATCAGGTAGTGGTAGCACAGGCATTTTTTTTATTTTGTGCTGGAAGGGATAACAAAAATGTAAAGCTGTTTTCTGCTACTTCATTTGAAAAAATATTATTTTGGAATGAAAGCCTACCAGCTGCAGCAGACAGGCAGAAATAATATAAAATCTACACTCTACCCTTGCACTGTGATTTTAAACACAGGGTCTACAACCTCAGACACTCTCATGGCATTGTATTATAGGCGGACCTTTGTCTATGGCCAAGGAAACAGTTTCCATGGAGATGCACGGCATTTGACAATGGTCACTGTTTTGGTGAAGAAAATTAATCCAAGCAGGAGACCAGTTTAGAGTTATAAGATTTTTTTTTTTTTTTTTTTTTTTCCTGAGCAGGAGGAGGGGAAGAAAGAGTTGAGAAGTAGCATAGAAGAAAAACATATCTGCCTTTTGGGTATTCTTTTTAACATGCTGAAGTCAGTGAAATTTTGAGAAACCAAAAAGTATGTTTCCAGTTTCAATGCTGATGGGAATTCTCAGGTGAAAGAAAAAATAGTAAAGAGAATATGATCTTTTATAATACACTTAAATATTTAGCTCACCCCTAGGATAAGTCAGGAAAAGAAATAATGCTGAGAATTTTTTTTATTCAAACACTATTAACCATTAAACTAGGAGCTTATACATTTTAACTCTGCCTGTTCCAAGCTCTTCATGGACAGAAACCACCTTTTATTCATCCCTGCATTTCTTTTATTCCAACACCTGGGAAAATAATTAAAACAGTAGGTTTTTCATAATTTTTTGTTGAGTGCATGGACACCTCAAATCATGATGCTCCATAGAACAAGACATAAAATAACTTGAAAGGATTGTGAATGCTACATAGAGAGTCACCTCTACTCAAGTCAGAGCCCCTCTAGGTTCCAATTAGACAACTTTGAGAAGTGTTTTAATGCTCTCAGGCCAACTAGTGTTGAAAAGAACATTTAGAAATTTCAAGATGGCTTACAAAAATGCCTAGTGAAGAAACAGGTTTGGTAATCATGGGCAAAACCACTGCTGACAAAAAAAAGTAAAAATGGAGTGAGTCAAATGCCTTTTGGACCTGTGGGATCTTGGTGTATTTTGGGGTGGAATTAGTCACCCCTGGCGGCCACTGGATTGAACTTTTTCCTTCCTTACTCCACTCAGAGGTTTGAAATCTTTATAGTGGGCACCAATCAGATATACTCTCATACTCTAACAATAGATTACTGGGTTTAAATTAGTGCATTCTTACAGCTCTCAAGTGGAGGCATTCAATGAAGAGCAAATTAAATATCCCCATCAAATTCAGTTGATTCTCTTCTCTGCTTTAGTCCAGGTCTGTCAATCCTCTAATTTATAACAATTGTCTGAGAGGTAGTTTTTACCTTGAGAGTTTCGTTGAACTTTGTTCATCATTTAGAAAGCTTTCCTTATTAAGGAAACTCTTCACTCACCTAGGCTCATGATACCTTGCCATGTTCCCTTGGCCTCAGAGAGATGTCAGCTATGTGCCATTCAGCCACAGGAAGAAGGAGCTGGCTTCTGTCTCAATTCCAGAAGCAACATACTCTGTCTAGCCCACCAGAAGGATGTTCTACAATGGCAGATCACATTTTCTCTTTCTTCCCTCCCTTTATCCCCTTTGTATTAAGTATATGTTAAATCTCTTGTTTTTCCCCTTTGTTGTGTTCTCTCCTTTCATGCTTTCTAGTGAGTTCAGTATGAGCTCATTCCATCTTTTTCAGTCATTTTTAAGTCCATGCCTTGTCAACACTCCCTTTAGAACTTCCTTCCCCCTCTAATCCCTTTTCTCTGTCTGCTGTAGGTACAAAGTGGTTTTCTTTCTTCCAAATCTTTATGCTGCCAACGAAATTTGCCTTAGAAATTAAGGGCACATTTACAAGATTATAAATTGGTCATTGATATATGAGCGGTCCATTTTTTTTTTCCTTCTTTCTCCCAGGCTTTTAAGCTGTTTGCATGGCCATGAGACAACAGACAAGTTTTCAAAGCTATCTTGGCCTGTCTTGTTTTTTACTTCCTCTCTCTTGTGGGCATGTAAATCTTCCTTGCTATAGAGCAGCTGATTGTGACCTTATGTGTTAGCAGTTCTGTTCCCTGAAAACTAAAAATAGGGCTTAATCTTCTCAACATGTGAGTATCCAAAAGGGGCTCTTTGATTAATAGCTGCCTATATGTAGTGGCATCCGTGTCCTCCTTCTAGCACACTGGGGGTCGGGGAGGGGGTGCCGGCGAAGGAGAAGCAAGGCTGCAATGTTACCATTTGTTATGGATGGCTTGTTGTCTTGGCCCCCGGGGTCCAGCACTTTTCTGACTTCTGTGCTCCATTGAGAAGGTCACTTCTGTGGGCAAACACTATGAAAAATGCACTACAAACGTGGGCGGTATGTTTTTCTTTGATTTTGAAATTTCATTCAATTTCTTCATTTTACGTGTCCATTCTCAATAATTATATGAAGCCACACTTCACTGCATAACAGAATTCTAGAGAACCTAGTTCTCAGTGGTGCTCCAGTAATTAAATAAATCCCCTTCCTCATCCCCCACCACCAAAAAAAGGTATCAATGTCCAAATTATAATCATTTTTTTAAATCACTTGTTGCCTTTGAGGGGTGAATGAGATTCCAATTGCTAGTTGTTCTGATAGGCTCAACACCTGCGGATATTTGAAATCCACATTCAAGTACATATTGGGTCAAACCTTAACCAGATGTAGGTACACAGCCAAGTTATTGGATTTCTTGATGATGAATAGAAAGCAGACAATGCACCTGTCTGGTTGCGGAAAGGATTTGCATAAAAATGAAGGAACAGTACACATGCTTATGTAAAGTGTTGATTAACAGGATCACCTATATATATATGTAAAAAAAAAATCCCACACAATACAGTTTTTCTAAATGAAACCATGTGAGGTGTTATAAACACACACACACACTTGCCAAAATTAGGAAATGTGTTGCTAGGCTGGGGCTATGTTAGAATAATTTGATTTCCTGGCATATTTATCCTCTGAAGAAGGGAAACACTGTACTGTGCCAGTCACTTAGATATTAGATATTAGATACAAAATGCTGTTTGCCATTTGATCTTTTGTGCTTGAGGTGGAAGGAGGGAGTGAAGATTAGGAACAAACTCCTCACAGAGACATGAGACACCCAAAGACCAACCTGTTTTTATTGAGCATGGTCTCCATGACAGGTAATATGGCTAGTATTAACTCTTATTTTGAGAATTCAGGTTCTGAACTCAAATCAACTGACTTGATGAGGAGCTTCCCACTGAGAATAAATATTTATTGTGTAAAGATAAATGAAAGAAAATGTACTCTAGTTTTGTTCTATTTGTTTTTAAAGCTGAGCATTCCTTCAGCTTTTTCCTGAAGTCACTCTTATGTGGCCTTATCTGTCTGGAAGAGTCCTTTCCTTATCCTATAGGGCACCAAACTTTAGCTCTTTACTGAAATATTTTCTCTTTGTTCTAACTCATCGATTTTCTAGAACATCTTTGTGGCAAAACTCTGATTCTGGTTGAAAATGCATTAAAACAATAAGCCTTATGTTTTGAACCTCATTTTTCATGTGAAAATATACTTAATAATTAAACTAAGTATAAAAGATAACAAAAAAATTAGATTATTATACTCAAGCATCATTGCCATCACAAAATAGCTAGACTAGATTTTTGAGAGAGAGAGCGCGCTGATGTAAGATACACAATTTATAGTTCAGAGTATAAATAATAGCTCCATCATAGTGTTTCCAAATACTACCTAAGACTACATTATCGCAGAAGGCATGAATCCCATTATGTCTCTTCTCTGGAATGGATCACTCCTCACCTGATATAGTTTGAAAACTTTCAGAGGACTTTCTTGTCACCAAGGACTAGTCACTTTTATTCTTATTTTGCAGGTATAGATGTATTCTTTGCAGTGGGAAACATTCTGCCCCTGCCATCAGAAGATGTTTTCCTAGAATGCATTGTTCCTCCTTTGTTGCCAACTCTAACGTCCAATGTCAGAGGGTAACACATGAGACCTACAGAATGCAATCAACTAATTCCCAACTTCTAAGTGGTGTTGACGTGTGTTTTTATCATTGTCTGTTTGCTCCTTGTCCCTGCTTGTCCCCAGCCTGATGGTGGAACCATTTGGAATTGAACTTAGTTGCTTCAGGTGGACTGCAATGCTGCTGTTGCCTCCATCAAAGCCAGAAGCTTTGGAAAAGCAGGTCGAAAGTAGACAGTTTGAAAAGTCCCTCCACTTGTCTCTGTGACTGCCACTACCATGGAGAGCACATTATCACTTTTCCTCCCAGGGTGTGTTATCTGATTATCACTCCGGATCTATTATCTGCTTTTTTTCTGCCATGTTCTATGTCCTGGGATTTTAATATCCATGCATCTAATACACAAGCTGCTTTGCTTTTTGCCTTCTGTTTGGGTTTGACCAATAGGAGGTATTGGTGGGAGAACGAGGGTGTGGGAAAAGGGAAAGATCAGGATGTTTATTCCTCCTCATACTCAACCTGGGATATAGCTTTAATCTTGGCTGCATTCTTCTACATAAGATCATAATTCCTTTTGGTGGCTTCTCTCCCATAATTACAGCTTGCAATGGTTTGAGGGAATACTGTCTCCTGCCTTTGACCCTTCGATCTAGGGGTGATAATGACTTGCCACTATTGCTAGTTTCTGGGTGCTCCACCATTGTTTGTTGATTCCCCTAACCCTGTCCACATCTCTGTAAATGGTTCATTTATTAAACTATTTTTTTTATTAAACTATTTTTAATTGCCTCCACTGAATATGACATTTGTTTCCTTCCAGGATCTTGATTGATCAATGTCTAAACACTTATCCAGAGAATCTATCTTCTATGATAACAACAACTCCAATGTAAGGTCCAGTCCACTGATATTTTCTGCTCTCATGGGAGTTTATCTCAGGACTTGATTGGTTTCCCCTAAACTTTTATCATGGGTTTCATGGGACACCCTGAAAGTTTTAAATAATTTTGAATCTAGTTCAAATGATTTGGGGGAAGAAATTTGCCTCTCTTCTTTACCTTCCAATTGACCCCTATGCTTCTTATACAGCTTAGCCAACCCCTTCCAATAATTTTTAGCTTGTGTTAATTATTTAGCAGATTAAAAATAAATAGATATCAGGGAAATGCAAATCAAAACCACAGTGAAATACCACTTCACACCCATAGTATAACTGTAATCAATAAGACAGATAATAAAAAATATTGGCAAGCAAGTGGAGAAATTGGAATCTTATGCACTGCTGGTGAGAATGTAAAGTAGTAGAGTCACTTTGGAAAACAGTCTGCAATTTCTTAAAAAGTTAAATATAGTTTTACCATATGACCCAGCAATTCCACTTCTATGTGTATATTCAAGAGAAATGAAAACCCATGTCCCAAAACTTGTACACAAATGTTCATATCAGCATTACTTATAATAGCCAAAAAGTGGAAACAACTCAAATGTCCATCAACTGGCGAATTGATATATGGTATACCCGTAAAATAGAATATTATTTGTTATAAAAAGAAACAAACTATTGGTACATGCTAAAGCAAGGATGAACGTTGAAAACATTATACTAAGTGAAAGAGGCCAGTCACAAAGGCCATATTTGTTTGACTCCATTTTTATGAAATATTAAGAACAGGCAAATCTGTAGAAACAGAAAATAGATTAGTGGTTGTCTAGGGCTGGGAGGAAGGGCTGGAGGAAAATGAGGAGTCACTACTAATGAATACCATATTTCTTTTTACCATGATGAAAACATTTTTAAATTAATGGTGGTGATGATTGCACAGCTCTCCAAATATACTAAAAAAAAAACCATTGAATTACACACTTTAAAAGAGTGAATTTTATGGTATGTGAATATATCTCAATTACAAAATAAATGGATGATGGGTGCCTGGGTGGCTCAGTTGGTTAAGCGACTGCCTTCGGCTCAGGTCATGATCCTGGAGTCCCGGGATCAAGTCCCACATCGGGCTCCCTGCTCAGCGGGGAGTCTGCTTCTCCCTCTGACCCTCTTCCCTCTCGTGCTCTCTATCTCTCATTCTCTCTCTCAAATAAATAAATAAAATCTTAAAAAAAATAAATGGATGAACAGAGAATATTAGTCCTCATCTGATAATTACCTTCCCATATATATAATTGGTGAAGAGGAAGATTTATGAGAGTAAAAAAGATTTCTAAAAGTAAAAAAGATATGGATTTCCAAAAGAGTTATGGAAAACTAATTTAATAAAATACACGCCGTCATGTAAATATAATCTATCCAAATCTTCCACTTCTTACATTGAAAAGCTTCAAACTCTGGATTATTCCACATTTTCTACCAAATGAAAGGGTGAAAAACAGGACAAAATTTGAACCAAGAATGCTAAACAACTTCTGCAGAATTTCATTCTTACTCAAAATAAAACTAGTGTTTACAACACAAGAGTTTTCCAGATGGCCATGCAAATGAAGGCTCAGGAATACACTACACACCATATTATTGTTGTTTAGTATTTATTGAGCACTCGCAGCATGCGAGGCACTGAAAAATAAACTACATCCCCAGTTATGCAAATTATAACCTAAAAAGCATATAAAGTCATATTACCTACTGTCTTCAGTGGATTAATAATGTGTGCAATATCCCAAAAGTCAGGGCTCAATCATATTAATATTGGTGCCAGGAATATATCTTGTTCAAATTAACCTGTTTTCTTTATCCTCTCTGTTTTCCTGGATATTTTTCCTGAGATCTTTCTAATATTTTTATACCATAATATAACCCCTGATATTAAAATTCCATCAATAAATGTTTTTGCAACTTACAGCATTGTATATGACTGAGATTTTCTTAGAGTTTCATTTTTACTAACATTCTTTTGTAGTGATGCTTCTAAATCTACATCATTGACCTGCACCATTCCTGGCAAAAGGGCTAGTTAACCAAGATAATAGTCAAAGATCTTAAGTGTAGTATTGCTAATTGAGAGAGCAGCAATTTTTAAATTTTAATACCAGGAGTCTCTTGACTGTGTGTAGAGGCTGAAAATTATTTACTAAATTGACATACATCCCATTTTCATTTCTTAGCCCCAGGCTGACTTAGACACTGACAAGAAACTTGTAAAAGGTCCGTTAGGAAAGATGAATCTTCATAGGCTTCTACAACATTATTCATTATAACAAGGGAAGACAATTACATGCTTTTACACTCATAACACACCTAAGCTGCCATGTACTGGAATTGTCTACACTGGTGCATATCTCTTGGAATCTGCACTGTCCTCATGGGATAATGCTTATATAAATGAAGTAAATTTTAGTCTAGGCTGATTATAAAATAGGGAAAAACAGAGAAAAGAAAGGTCCAACATTAATTAAAAAATTAGCAAGGAAGATAATCCCAGATGCTCTAGCTCACCTCTGTCTAGGGAGTTATGCCTCCCCCTATATTTTCACATTGCACTTTCAACCCCAACATCTATAAAATGCATTGAAAAGGAGAAATCCACTTATCTTCTTTAAGTTCTTTAGCTTACCATGAAGTGACTTTTATAGTATTAATAATTTTAACTTAGACCCTTTTTAGTGGGTTTTTTTGCAATTTTTCTTGTAGCAAGATGCAGGTACTTCATATTAGCATGATTTTTAATCATAATATTATTATGATTGTTAACATTGAAAATATGCATTCTTCTGATTTCACAATCCTTTAATTTACTCATTAGAGAGAGTTATGGTCTAAGATAGCTACTGTTTTGGTGACATGCTGACAAGTGGTGACAGTAATAGACAATTTACAGCAAAATTTGCATATCATTGGCTTCTGGGCATGTATTTATCCTATATTCTACATACGCCTGTCATATATATTTGTATATGAACACTGTGTTTGTGGCAAGGGCTTTAGATTTTATTTTTCTCTAATCTGAAATAAGATCAACAAAATCTTGCTGAAACATCAGATTGACTGAATTGGCATCTCCCTTGTACAAAGAGCAAGATAAAAAAAAGCTGCTCAACTTTTATGCTGTTCCTCCTTAAGCTCTCTGGTTCTCCACTAGTACTCAATTACCTAGGATGGCAAACTGCATCTCTAAAGTGACTTACTTTTGTTAATTAGCGTAGTAATGGCGAAAGGCTACCCTAATAACATAAAGGGCATAAGGAGAAAGTTTAGGTATAAATTCATATTGAAAATAAATATAATTTGGGTAGCGTTTGCATTTTGGATTCCCCAGCTGCCATTTTGGTACCATTCCAGTGAAATATTTCTTTTGGAGAGGGTGAGAGAATGCGTGAAGGAATACCGGGTACTCAGAATCCGGTTTCAGAAACTTCTTTCCCTCCTTACACCCTGCTGCCTCTCCTTCCTTGTTACTCACTTGTTCTTTGATCACCTTTGTGAGGAGAGGTCTATACCAATGTGATTGAAACTGATATTGAGTGGGTTCATGGTGTTTAGAAAATAATAATAACAATAATAATAGTAATAAAGAAAAAAAAGGAAAGGGTAAGAGGAAGGAGGAGGAGAAGCTCCCACGCCACCTGGCCTCCTTATGAAGATCTGTGAATCAGAAGAAAATCTGAGGATGTAGTAATTCTTGTTAGAATATGATATTATTGAATGAAGGACAGAGATTTTCTATTGTGTGTGTGCTGCACTTACAGCTAGAGCTTACTTTCCATTTTTCCTTTCAAGATTCTCTTGAACCCATGCCAACCTCTCCATTCTACTATCACTGGCTTTTTCCAGGGCCTTTCTGACTTTATGTGAGTAATTCTTTCCCTGGAATATTGTCTATCTTCTCAGGGGTCTCATCAAATTTTACTTGCTAATCAAGGCACGGCTGAAGTCCCATCTTCTCCATGAATTTTTCTTTGTTTATTCTTGTCTTCACTGATTCACTGTGCTCTTTGATTCCTGAAGTCCTACAGCATTAAAGTATAAAATGCTCACAGATTTTCTACATAAATGTAGTAATTAATTCCATAATTTTTTGCTCCACAATAGCCTCTTGAGTGTTTGCCTTGGTTTTCTAAACTACAGGAAGTTTTCTGAGAGCTGGAATCCTATCTTATTTATATATCTCTTAATTCAGAGTATATAGTAGACCATAAATAAACGTTGATTAATTAATTTATTATTGAGCTTGTTCTTGTCTTTCTTCACTATTGAGGGCTTTGTCAACAAAGAAATCAATGTACAGGTTTTTATTAATTTATTTCATACCTATCATTTATCCTGTTAAGGTAGAAAATATATAAACTAGAAGATCATTGTTAATGTCCTCAAACCACTTTACACCTGGAGCGACAGGAAAGGCAAGAAGAAAACAAATGGTATAACCAAGGGTCAGAGTGTGCATTGGGAAATCGGTATGTCACTTCACTTCCAAATGTAACTATTTATGAAGAAGGCATGATGAAAATAAAGATTTTATTCTTTCCACACCAATGAGGTGAGGGCAGAGGTAAAGCTGAGGAAAGAGTAGGAATCTCTATAGATAATAAAATCATTGTCCCCAAATGTTGGTTCTGTATGAAGAAAGTGATTTTGACGGAGAGTCCTTAACAAAGAAAATAAGAGGTTATTTCCAGAAAGCCTGGTGAAACAGGTGGAAAGATTATGATAACCATGTAATCCGCCCTCTAGCATAGCACAAATAGAAACTTTCTGTTACAGCTCAAGAATATAAATAAAAGTAAATGGTGGCATTATTATATGAATAAATGAGTTAGTTAATCAATCACTGACAAAGCATACTCTGTAATCAAAAGATTTTTCATGTTAAGATTAATTTCATGTAATACAAGTCTAAATATTACATACACCCCTTTGACATTGAGTTATACTTCATAAGACAAAAAAGGCACTTGCAGCCGCCGACGAATGGCAGACAGTCAGGAACAATTTTGGATTTCAGGATCTGGGTGGCCATTACCCAAAATCTGGAGATACTTTGAAAGTCAAAGTATAAATCTACACTGTCTAATATGGTAGCCACTAGCCACATGTGGTTACTTCGTGCCGGTCCATGCAGAACTAAGCAAAAGGAGCAAATGCCCCAGAACTAAAACTGTTAGCGGGTTGCAAGCACGAAACAGATGCCAAGTAGTAAATGTTGGTGGGGGAAGTTTTGAATATTGAGCAACTATTTCTCCTCTTTGTCATATAGATATGTAACATTAGTACTTGCTGAATGTGTATGTGTTGTCGCCAGGCTTTCCCATTTAACTGGAAAGGCATCAATTCTGAGTCCCACATTGACACAAAGATCCACCAAAGGAAAGCACACATTTAAAGTGAGTTCATCCACTCGCATTTTGGCAGGTGTGCTCAAACCTCTCTCATTGAACAGCAAAATGTTTTTCTCCTTCCAACAAAGCGAGGATGATAACTGATAAAATGGCCAGGACCACTTTAAACTTGAAATGGTGTGATATGCCTAAATGAACCCAGGAGAGAGGAATCCAAAAAAAAAAAAAAAAAAAAAAAAAAAGCACTTTGCTTTTACCTTGATGTTAGGAGTTGATTTCCTATCCAAGGGTTGACCAGGGCCTATGACTATTATTCATTGCATTAACATGGAAAGACAGCTGCAGTCCTTTTCAGATGGGAACATGCTCACAGGGCACTTGCTGAAAATTTGTCACCAAAAACATTATTCTGATGGTTTCTCAGTCCATCTGCTAATTTCTACTTTGCATAGATTTTCCAGAACTGAAAATCTAGGAAAAGGATACATTTCCCAGAGATTCAAAGTGTTTCAGCAGAAGAACTCAGTCTTACACTTCAGTGAGAGTGGATTTGCTTTCTGGGAGAATCTTGGTAAATACCCACAATCATAATTTATTACCAGATGTGTAGTTTTAATTTCTCTTATAAAGACAAGGCCATAAACTTCCTCAAAAACAATGTGCCTTTACATAACTAATGGTTTTCAAAAGTTTAAGAAATTCTAGATATGGAAAATATGAGAGAGCAAGTCTTTATTTGCTCTTTATTCCCCACCTACGTGCAGAATAGTGAACAAATAAGTATTATTAATAATTCTTAGGCTGGTCATGCAAAACTATAAAATCTGCACTTTATGGTGAATAAGAGAAGGCATTTTATGGAGAAGAGGACACAATCCACCATTCTTAGAGGCATTTACAAATAAATTTTTTTCAAGATGGATGGTCCAATCCCCTCCTCTCCATCTAAGAACTCCAACTGGTGCCCAAACGAAAGTTCTTTGTGACTTTTTTTGCTTTATTTCCATTTCAGAGTCATCTTAAGAGCTACCAGGATAGCAAGCTGGAGGCACTTTACCTTCTCTCTTATTTTCTAAGCTTTTTAATAAAACTGGACACCATTAGAGCTAGAAAAGATTTTACCATCTCTCTAATTTCAGCCCCTTCTTTTGTGGGTGAGCAAACTTTTTTAAAAGATTTATTTATTTATTTATTTATTTATTTATTTATTTATTTGAGAGAGAGAGAAAGTGAGAGAAGGAGAAGGGGGGTGGGGCAGAGGGAGAGGGAGAAGCAGACTTCCTGCTGAGCAGGGAGCCTGACACAGGGCCAGATCCTACACCCTGAGATCATGACCTGAGCCGAAATCAAGAGTCGGACGCTTAACCGACTGAGCCACCCAGGTGCCCCTGGGTGAGCAAACTCTAAGGAAACGTGAAGACTTGACATTGGTCAGCTGGAGAAAGAGTGAAACCTGGAATCCAAGTCTCTAAAGTCTCAGTCAGGGCTCTTGGGTTTCTCCAAATCACATTCCTTGGGTCCACAGTATCTGGAGAACCATTCTAAGGTTCTCAAACAAACCACAAGGAATCCTCACTTGGTTACTTTTACAGGGCATTACACAGTCCAACATATGGAGCATGATTCAGCCATTACATATTCAACTTTTCTCAATTACTCAATTATTTTAATGTGGACTTTTATAGTTCTAAAAAAATATTGCTGAGAGTGGTTATCAATATTTGTATATGGACGGGAAATGGTGGAATCTTGTTTAAGGCAGATTGTTGGGCCACACACGTTATACTCTGAAGAATCCCAGAGCGTGGGTTGGCTTGCTTTTTGTTGCATTCTCCTGTGAATTGGATATCTTCCTTTGGGGAGCAAATGACTCTGTGATGCCCAGATGGAAGGTTTGAAATGTGTCAATTAGCAAACACCAAGGTCACAAAGTTTCTTTCTCATTATGGCAGGAAAAGAAGATAATGTTTAGAGGCTTAGGTGTCCTTGGTGTGAACAAGGAAAGGAAGGAAAATGGCTTTTCTATTATTTTGACAATATGACCAATTTTATTGATTGATTGATTGATTGATTTTCTCTCTTACCTAAATAAGTTGGTATCATGTAGCCTCTTAATTGAATTTGCTTTCTTAGACTTATTTTTAAGTAAAAGGAAAATAATTAGCTTCTTTCTCTGACTTTTTTAAGCTAATAACACTGCCTTTGATTCGAGAAGTGAGATATTTGAATCATAGTGAGGATGACACTAGCAAACATGTGTTTAACATTACAGAATTATGACATTATAATAGTACACCATAGTCTGTTCAAAAGAGTACAAAGTTAGAAAGCTCTTATTAAAGCCTGCTAATTTATATGACATACATTTCCATTTAGCAGACTAAAAAGTGGAGGCTCAAAAAATTACATAATGGTCCACCACTGAAAATAAAGTGAATTTAAAAGGGGAGAAATAGATGTCTCTCTTACATTCTGATGCTTTTATCTCTGTAGTTCTATTATAATAGGATCATTCTAGAATCATCTCTGCCGCAGCACACATGCATAATTAAGGATGGACTCATACAGATTCTGTCTTAACATCTTCCTAACTGTGGTACTTCTTTCCACCTTCACTATGTTCAGAATGATTGCCATGATCTCCTCACGTCTTTCATTCCCATTCCATCTCAGTGACAGTGTTACCCCTGAAGAACACATAGACAAACAAAACAGAGCAAAGTGGATCTGTCATTCCTTTCTTCAATGGACGTCCTGTTTCAGATGCACTTCTACATTTTTATCACATGCCATTCCCCACGCCTCACCCCTGGGAACTTTATGCTCCCCCACAGACACATTCCCACCACTCTAAACACAGTGCTCCGTTTCAGAACTCCTTACACAGTTAGTTCCTTCTTCCTGGAATTTCCTTTTAGGGTCACCCTCTCTACCTTCAGTTTCATCCTTTTGGGCACAGTTCAAATATCAGTACTCTTCCTCAACAATCATTTACAAGTCTCCAGGCAGAGATAGCCGCTCTCTCTCTTTAGATTTCAGGCTTACTTTTCCACGCCAGTGAAAGAGCACTTGCGATATTTTGTTTTACTTATCTATTTAATTGTCTGTCTCTTTAAGTAGACTCTTTAACGGTGGCTTTCAAACTTTTCAAATGCAACTACCATTAGAAATACATTTTTACATTGTAATCCAGAGCACACACAGACACAGATTGAAACAGAACTTCCATTAAAAGAATGTATTCCTTTACAATAAGACAATGTCTTTTGATAGTCTCTACTCTCGTTTTTTTTTAATTGTTGATCAAAATTTATTCTATTGATTTCACAGTTCAGTAATGGGCCGCAGCTCCCAATTCGAAAAACTCTTTCCCAAATGACAAAGAATTGCCTCTTATTCATTTTTGCTTCCCCCACACCTAGCACATGGTAGGGGCAAGATAAATATTTATTAAATGGATGACTATCCAAAGGTGTTATTTCTGAAAATGTTTTTAAAAATTTTTTCAGTTATAATATACCTTATTACATTTCTTCTCGGTCTTGAGCCTAAATTTGAGCTATGTGCCTGTTTATCGTTTTTGTTTTTTGTACTTGGGCACGGAGAAGAGAATAAAGTATACGTGGCTCCTATTTTGCTACTTGGAGGCTTCGGTAAGAGGGATGAAAGTGATGAGCAGAGCAGTAAAATTGGGGGTCGAAATGTTTTAAACGTACTTAGCCTATTTTATTGATTATCGTTTTTTCAATGGACAGCAAAATCAGGACTTGTAACTATAAGTGTTTTTTGTCCAAATATTTTAATTATTTAGTTGATCTGTGCTTTAAGATGATCCTATTCAAGCCAAGATATCTTTAAAAATTAAAGAATAATATCTGTTGTGAAAATAGTTAACTCTGGCTCTTTAGTTCACCTATATTTTTACATATAGTTTGTTTCCTGTTTTTAGTTTTTGACTTTTAGTGTTTGACAGACTATAAATTTTGTATTATAAATTTTATGGTCTCAATCCAGACCCTGGGTTCTCAACAAATATTAATAATCGCAGTAGAAACATTTTTCTTGGTCCAATGGCAACCTTGTCAGTTTATAACCAGGAGTAAATAGAACATTCAGTTCCGTCCATGTGCTCATTTTTGAAACTTAGAATAAATTAGCCTTTTTCTTGACGCTAATAGCTGAGTGGAAGTGGAAAGATTATGAAAAATCTGTTATGACTAACATGGATTCAGATGTCAATTTATTGATTTTTATGATTACTTCTATAGACTTATCTTTAGATAACAACAAAATGAAAAGTATTTGTGTGTTTTAGGTCATGGGCTTAAAATAAAATCAACAGGTTCTTAGTATCACTTGTGATTCAGAGATTTCCATGATTTGAGACATTCTCTCAATATCACATCTTTTGTCTGTTGGAGAATGGGGACTGGAGCTGGATACAGAGCTAGTTCAAAATGACCAGAATTAACTATATGGCCTCAATGAAATCCCTGATATTAATTTTAGAGGTGTGGTTTTGAAATATTTTTTCCCCCAGAAATCTTCCCCTCTCCAAAAACGGGAGAACACTTATGTGGAATCCCAATATTTTTAAAAAGCAACATAAGCAGACCTTTGGTAAGAAGCCTGGAGGGAAATGCCTGCCTATTTGGCCACAGAAAGGCTTTGAAGCACTTCCTAAATTCCTAGGGCTCTACTCAACACAGCCTTTAAACCACAATCCCAGAACAGAGCAAGTTCTGGGGACGTTGCAGAAAACTCCAGTAGTTCATTCTAAAAACACATGCTCAGCCCTCTGTCTTCCAGAGATTCTGATTCTTGGGGTCTAGTGTGGCATTCAGGCACATGGATTTGAAATAGCTCCCCAGGAGATCACCCCTCCCTCTGGCTCCCAGACCAACTGGTCCTGATCTATTTCTCTAAGTGCAGTCTTTGAGTTTGCTGCATCAGAAACACTTGAAAATGCATAATTTTCTAGGCTCCATTTTAGACCTACGGAATCAGGATCTTTGGGACAATTCTGATTCACACTTGAGTCTGAGATCTGATGATTAAGAGAAATGTGCACAGATGCCCTTTCCCAATGTTAGCAATAAGCTAAGCAATGGGTCCTTTATAAAAGGAGCTGGGTCAAAGCCATCGAGAGCCAAAAACTTGACATCAAAACTCCCAGGCTTATTCAGGGCACTTGCCATTGCTCTTCTATGACTCAAGAAGCACAAATGTCACCAGACATAAGCCCACTACTTTCTAGGAAGGTATAGGTCCCTCTACAGTTCCAGCCTTTACCTGCGAGAATCACTGTGGAATGATTCTGATGGAAAAGCCACAGCACTGTGATGGTGGACTCCCGGGGTAGGTGCACAACCAAAACCCTGGGTGCGAAGGGTACAAGAGGGCCCTTTGCAGCAGCCCTCGCTGTGTTCCCTTTTCTCAGTTGATTTCCTATTTCTACTTTAAGTCCACCTGGAGTTTAGAGGGATGATCTTTCAGAAACTTATGACCACCCAGGGAAGAATGGATATAAAGAAGTAAATGTTAAGGCCAATTTAAGAAACAAAGCAGCATTTTTCAGACAAATTCCATCTCTTACACTGATGTCTCAGTCACACCATTGTATTTACATTCCCAGAGAAAGTTGTCCTCACTCTCTTTAGGTACAGGTTGAGTTGACAGATTTGGCAACAGAAAGTTATAGGATGGTCTTGTCCAACAATGACCACGATGATGGCAGTTGCAGGATTGCAAAATCACCTTGTTGCTAAGAGCATAGAGTAACTGGATTGCCTGGATTCAATGCTGGCTCCAGAATTTGTTAGCTTGTGTGACTGGGAAAATTGCTTAATCTGCATCTCAGATTTACCGATGAAGCTGATGATGGTGATAATGATGCATTAGTTATCTCATACAGTTGCTAGGAAGAGTCAACTGGTTAATACTTAATGAAGTATTTTTGAACTGCACCTAGTCCATATAGATGTTAAGTGTCAGTGACATGGTTAAGACTCTATGAAATGCAGCCTTTGTTTCTGTCTTAGACACCATCTCATGCTTTGCAAGCACCTCATCATTTATAAAACTCTCCTCACCACTTTATGTAAACCAAAGCACAGACAGCTTACTTATGGAACGGACTCTGGATAAACTCAAGAAAGTCAGTGACAAAACCCAAACAACACAGCTTAGACATCTTTAACTTCTATAATGACTAATATGGTTCAAATTCCCAGTTTTGCTGATGGAATTGTGACCTGACTCTTCTAGACGATATCACTAAAGGAGGGGAGGAAAGGGAGGGGGCCAGGGAACAGACTCTCAGGGACAGAATGATGGAGGCAGTTTTAGCTCTCCCAACCTTCTTTTTTCCTATTCCCTATTAGGTATATAATCATTTCAGTATTAAGTTTTCCCATGAATTTTAGTTGCTTTAGAAATCATGAGTTTATATATCTTTGTGCATCTATTTTGAGTGTATTTAAGTGCTTGGGGCTAGAATTATGATTCCATTTGTCTTTGTGTCTGTTTGTTATCTTTGTATGTAACAGGAGGACTCTGGGTGATGTGCTTGCTGTCATTCCTTTGCCGTAAGTGTCAGTACTGGGTGGGTCCTCTGACTCCCTTTACTAGAACCAAGAAAGAGCAACCTCCCCAGAGACCAATCCAACTGAGGGCCACTCCAATATCCACCCCCAACTAGCTGACATGTGGCCTCTTGAAAACCTTCTGGGAGAGGCCAGCCTGAGCTTCATTCAGAGTTGCATGACATTATTTCCTCTCACCCTGTATTAGTCATATGCTCATCCCCTTTTTTTATAGTGGGTGAACAACTCTGTTTCCATCTCCCTGAACTTCAAAAAGATCTTTTTGTGTAGAGCTGTTACAGAGAGGCCGATGATTATGGGATCATTTATTTATATTATTATGGCACAATAGAAGTCACTCTGGTTCTTGAATGTGTTCCAGTGACTCATGATATTTTTCCGATGTTTTTTGACCTCTGCCCCTTTCCATATTCTCCCATCTCCAATAAACTCGCTTCAGAACCACAGAAAAGCCACAGCTGTGTTTGTTGATCAGGGACTCAAAGAATGAAAGTAACCGTTTCTATGAGGAATCTTCAAAGGAGGTGAAATGAGTTCCCTGTTGTCTGCATATAACCAAATATGAAAGGATTTCAGAAATGCAAGTTGTCATTTCTTGTTTGGAAAATATTTGCACATGATAAAAAATAGAAAAGTTATGGATACATCACCAAGATCAGCAGAATCGTGTGTTTTGTTATTACATTGTAGCATTACAAATGAGATGACACACAAATCACGATGAATGCATGCTAGAAAGTAGTAATAGATTAAACGTATTTAATCATTTTAAGAGACAAATCCAATTGTCAGAATATAAAATATTAAATGTCGAAGTCAACAAAAATATGTAGGGTTAACAAAAGAAGACACTGATTTATGAAAGTTATGCAAAGTGTTCCAAGCCTCCAGAGGGCGCTATTGCATTTACACAGAAATATATTTAATTATGGACACATTCTCTTGAAATAAAAAATGAGAATTTTAAGCATCTCTAATTTGTTTCCACATAAAACCAAGAAACAATCAATAACCGTAACGATAATTTGTCTCCTAAAGGATTAAATGAGGTTTACCTCATTTAACCAAGCTGGCTTTTTTTAATTTTATCTAAAGATCAGTTACCTAATAAAAGAATGAAGAAAAAAAAATCAAGTCATTTCAGATAGTATTTACAGTAACTTTCACTTGAACAAAGTGAACTTTGCATTAGTGCTAGACATTAAATTGATTGTATGTTCAAAATACACTTCGAGATTTAAAATCCTTTAAAATTGTTTAAGTATCAAGAAATCCCTCACAACAACAACAAAAAATTTTCAAGGAAAAGCTGCAGATTCTGAAACTAGAAATACAAGATTCTGAATTCATATGACAGGGTTGCAAATTTGAAACTCAGTTGTAATCTGTGGATATTTGTTTCAAATAACATGACTTCTTTAAAAAATGATTAAAATTGATTCAAGTAATCTTTTTTGAAATTCACTGACATTATTTTGTTTTGAGTTTTGACAGCTAGTCTGAATTCTTATCTTATTTACAGAATTATCTGAGTCATAGTATTATTTTTAGATTCATGAATTACTATTGGAATTTTATTATGCAAATGCCCCAGGAATGTGATAAAGAAAAAAAATTTCATCTGTTTCACATCTTTAGGTTTTTTTAAATCCTGGCATTGTTTTACCAAAAAGTGAAATGTTTCTCTCCAAAGTAAGAAAGGGACCGACACAAATATCCAAATCTAACAAAATAACGTTATGACAACATATAATTCGGGCAATAGAACAGAAAGCAGTAGAATCTAAGAAGGTTCCCCAAACTTATAACATTTTTTGACGTTAAGAAAGAACAATTGACTTGGAGAAAGGATAGAATGATTGATGAGTTATAATTAATCACTGAAATTATTAACAGTGAGTGCAGGTCAGGCAGTTAAGCAACATATGCATTAAAATGTGCAGATGTTGCTAGTGAATTTGTGGGACATGTGTGGATAACAGTACAATGACATAAGCCATATCTCAGGAGCACGGGCTGTAGCATAGAATCCACTCTTTTCACATTTCTTGGAGGGAAGATGGTAATTAATATGCCTGTGGCTACACGAGAACAAAATATCCAGGACAGGAACAAAGCAAGAGCACAAGGAGACAGGTGGGTGACTGCTTCCCATATCTGTGGGTGACTGTGAACACAGAAGGACTTTCCATTGGGCCATCATAGTCCATAATCATGGGCACGGTACTCTACATGCAAGCTAAAAACTGTCAGCACTGTAGAGTACGTGGAGCCTTAAAACTGAAAATAACAGTTAAGAATAAAAACAACAGGGCGCCTGGGTGGCTCAGTTGGTTAAGTGACTGCCCTCGGCTCAGGTCATGATCCTGGAGTCCCCGGATCGAGTCCCGCATCCGGCTCCCTGCTCAGCAGGGAGTCTCTTTCTCCCTCTGACCCTCCCCCCTCAGGTGCTCTCTCTCTCTCATTCTCTCTCTCAAGTAAATAAATAAAATCTTTAGAAAAAAAAAGAATAAAAACAACAAAGAGAACATTTGTTAGATACATGACCTTGAAAAATCTCCTGAAGCCTTACTTTTCACAGTTTCTGAATAGGAACACATGCCGTTCAACACTTCGGTAAATCTAAATGATGTAATGTATTTTAAAATAATTTGGAACTCTTAGTGTAATATAGTATGTTGTTTATCTCAGTTGAGATCCCAGGCATCTCTTACAGCACTAGGTTCTTCTTCCTTTCTTAGGAAAAGACAGATTAGGACTTGAGGAAATAGAATGCTTTATTTGAATATTTACCCTGGATTAAATCAAGAATGGAGCCATCTTATCTAAGACCTCTTCGTTTAGATTCAGCGTGGATGAGGAAGGGGAGTTCCCTCTTCACTCCAGCTCTGCAGTAACACCGTGAATGGACTACCAAAAGGATGACTGCAGGAGACACCACGATTCCTAGAATGACCCGCTGAATACATATTCTGCCAGAAGCTATGTGTGCACACGATGATGTGATTGATAATGTTTCAGGCTAGGAACTTTGCACAAAACTCAAAGATCAGCGCATATAAAGTCAGTTGGTATTTTCTTACATTATGGATCCAGCAGAAATGGGACCAGGGACAGAGATATTACAAAGAATCCATTCTTATCTTTACAATATTGATTTTGAAACCAATAATAATCCATCTCTATCTGGGAGAAGAATTATCTCAGGAAAAAAAGAAAAGAAAAGCCTTAGTTAGGTTGATACCACGAGGTTAGACTCTTGCATATTTAGCCAGTTTACTATGTCTGAAGGAACACAGGAAATCACCATGACCCCCTTAAGGTACAAAAGAAGGGAATACGTGTTGGCATAAGATACCAAAAAGTGAAACATTTACAGAGGGTATTTGTGAAATGATGAAGGAGGGTGATATGGGAGAAAGGTAGTTGACCATGAGCCTGAACACCAAAGTTCTTACCAGGCTTTTCACACTGTGATCTGGGGACAAGGATTCATCTTCTGTGAACCCAGTTTCACATCTGCTAACTCTGGGCTGGAGTTAGACTTTAGTCTCAAAATTTCCTACAGCTCTTAATGCTCTGACTCTATGACCCAGGTGTGTGTGTGTGTGTGTGTGTGTGTGTGTGTGTGTGTGTGTGTGTGTGTGTTTTGTAAAATGTGTGTGTGTGTTTTCTTGGATCAGAATTAAATAGAAAGCAAGTTTATAGTAACACAGAAAATAAAAGATGGAGTAATAAAACAGGTTGGTAAGGATTTTATCAAAAGACTATTTGAAATTTTGTTTTAAGGGTGAGTTCATGCATAGTTACTGCCACAATACCTTTTGCATCCTTTGCTTAAATAAAAAGAATACATAAATTTTAGTGATTCTCATGTAAAGAGGTAATTTTTTTAAAGTAATATTCCAAACTTCTCCGTTCAGCCATAGATAGATGTTGTGTTTCCAGCTTCATACGTGGTAACTTTGGCCAGAGAATTTTATATATAACTCCCTCTGCACAAATTTAAGTATCTAAGGCATTGTGCTCTTGAGCTAGTAACATAATAGCTTGGTTTTATATTTTATTGCAACAAATTCCTCCATTTCAGCATGCTACTTTTATTGAGAGAAATACATACTAAACGATTTAAAATGTACATAAAAGTTGCTAGATGAAAATGTCCATTTCTTTTTCTGTTATATTTAGTGTCTACAAATCTGAACCTACATCTATACGTAGATTTATGCAATCAGATAAAAATCTTACAATCATATCTTAAATCCTACCCATTTGTGAGGATTAGTCTGTTCATCTAATTCAGTGAGGTAGGATTGTAGTAAATTCACTAGTCCTTTGCTCAAGACTCTACCCACAGGGAAATCTCACAGCATTTCCACAGCTTGTGAACATTTCCAGTCAAGCCACATAATTCAGAGTCATTCGTTGGTAGGTGACAACTTCCCTATGATTATAGAAGTCCCTCTATTTCAGGAAGAAAGGCTCAAAGATACTTTTTTAAATTTTTAAGTTTTTTTTTCCAAGCAACTCACAGTCCTAATATAATGAATATAATAAACATGTGTGTCTCTCTCTACCATAGGAGAGACTGGCTTTGCTAAATCTTCCACTCTACCCAGCTCAGCAACTTTTGATGCCTCAGGAAAAGAACAATGCATGAGAGACAGCAATCAGATAGGAAAAGGGAAGTTTGGGGGAAAGTGGAGTGCTCACTAGTTTGCTGTTCCTGAATTTTCTCTGAATTCAGCCCTAAAATGATGAATATAATTTTGTCTAAGCATTGTCTATCTTCCATTCTCCTTTTACTTGACTACAGAGTTTCTCAGTAACACGGTGGCTTCTCTTCCTCATTATTCTTTCTCTTCTTCTCTTTTTAACCCCTTAACAAAATGGTCTTTACTCAGTTCTCTGTATGTTCTCCTTAAGCTTCTGACACTGTTGACTACCTGCTGCTTGAATCTCTCGATAAGACAATGATCTTCCTGGCTTTTCTTCTACCTGTTTGGTGTCCCATTTTCCACGTTCCTTTCCTTTGCTCTTTCTCACACTCCTTACAAGTAAGCATCCTACCACCTTTTCAACCATCTTTTCCTTCCTCTTTTTACATTTTCTCCCTTGCTGATTTTATTCACTCTCATGATTTTAGTAATCACTTCCATGGATGACCAAAAATTTTTATTTTTCGCCCCGACCTCTGTCTCTCCAGCTTCTGATTTTCCAGTTACATGCCGAACAATTTGACTTTATACGTACTGACCCCTGAAACTTTCAACACACCCAAATATGAATCCATGTACTCTCTGAAACCTTTTTCTCTGGATGTCTCAACTTCTGTCATCCGTACTATCTTCCAAGGGACCTGGGGTCTATGGACCATGCATGGGGTTCTTAAGGTATGTGGCTTTCTTAATATAAAGTGTAAAATACTGTGTTTGTATTGCTTTTATATTTCTTAATTCTGAGGAAAGCTTTTAGAATTTTTTATCAGTTTTTCAAAAGGGTCAGATATCAAAAAAAAGGCTTAAAAAATCACTGCTGCACTGCTGAATTTAACATCGATTTTTCTCTTATGTATCTTGAGCAATATATACAAATCTGAATTTTTAGACTACCTTTACAAGCATTTTGGTCACATTTCATGACTATTATATATCAGAATAAATTATTAGTTGTTGGTTTGGTTTTGCTCAGTAATAGAGAATAAGCAGAAGCTTTTCTGTCTATAAGGGAAATTTAAATCTTAGATCATTATTTAGTGGAGAAAATTATAAAGTTATTTTTAAATTAAAAATATATATATATATATCAGTCATTTTATCTCTTTAGCTAAATTTGTAATTTGGGTATCAAAACAATGTAGCATTTATGTGTGTGGACAACCTAGTTTTGTGTCTATCTTATATCAGGAACTCGTGTAAAACTAAAAGGTCAATTTGAAATATTTAGCTGTTTGACATGAGATGGTTGAGGAGAGATTACACTTTCAACCAATTCAACTGTTATAATAGCAGGGTAACTATTCTAAGAAAATATATTTGAGACTATGTTTTAATGAATTAGATTGCTCTTTGTATGAAATGGCATCAAAAGCTAAATCTATTGTCTACATACAGAATATGCTCACATTTAGTAGGATTTTCTTTTCTTTTTTTTTCTTTTACTTTTCTTCCTGAGGTTTAATGGAATGTAGACATAGCTTCGTGATCAGAAAATTAACCACACTGTTAATTTCTTACTTTCCTTTTTAGATGAAATAATTCTGTTTTGTATTGACTCTCATCTTATTTATCACTGTATGAAGTAAACTTTATAAATTAGACTTCATTACCTATAAATTAATGTATTTATATTTTCTGTGCCAGGGACTGTGTTAGGTGTCAGAACACAAACGAAAACAAGATATAGTTCCTGCTCTTAAACAGCACAGAATCTAACAAATGCGTATCCACCTTACAAAATATTGCTGTATTTGTACTAGTATTATTAGTACAATTCTTCATTTTTAATGATTATTGTACCCAGTCACAGCAAAGGGCATCTACAACACTTTTTATGATAGTACAGATTACTCGAAAGGAGAAATAATGTTCTCTAAAATAAGCATTTTTTATAAAGGTGGAGAAATGTTGTCAATTTTCTCCTTGAACTTCTACCCCCTTGTAATCAAGAACTAATTAATTAATTAGCTAATACTTCTAAAGTGCATTAAAGATAAGCGGCATCATACAAATGCTAAGTATTTTAAAGCCATGTGTTGCCTCATATGCTAGATTGGATTTCTTAAAGTTTGGAAAAGAGAATTTGAACAAGTTATGTTTCGTCTAAATGGAAAAGCTAGGCATATATTGAAGGCAGGGGGTATGCGAAAGTAGAAGTTGGTTGGAAAAGTGCAAATGTAATCAAGAGAAGAACGATCCTTTACATTTCTCTCCCATTTACCATTATCATAAAGCAAGAGATGTGTGCATTCCTATAAAACTGCTGAAGAGACAATGCAAATTTATTAAAATAGTAAAGTATTAACAATTTTTCTCACACTTATGAAATTGTTAATAGAACGAAGTCAGGACTTCCCAATAAAGGAGCTGATTTTATAATGTTCTTGGAACTTAATTTCAAGGCCAAAACATCTAATTTGGAATCTACATGATCTAGATCTAGATTGGTTGCCTGAATTCATGAGATAATTATCTACCCCTTCCTTCACCATCGGTTTCAAAGCCTAAGACTGCACCGATGCCTGGAAAGAGCAAAGGAAAGGAGAATGAAGCCCAGTGTCCCACACTGATCAAGGTAGAAGCCAAGCCAGAGCACTTATGTTCTAATGTGAGCATTCTGTCCTAATGATTTCTCACCTAAATTACTCAGCCAATTTATTAGATCCACACTTAGGCTTGTCATTTTTAAACACGAGTCATATTTAAATTCGACTCTTCTAGGAATTATACAGGCATACCTTGAAGATATTGGGGGTTTGGTTCCAGACTGCTGTAATAAAGTGAGTATCACAGTACAGCAAGTCAAATGAATTTTTGGTTTCCCAGTGCATATACAAGTTATGTTTAGGGCGCCTGGGTGGCTCAGTTGGTTAAGCGACTGCCTTTGGCTGAGGTCATGATCCTGGAGTCCCTGGATCGAGTCCTGCATCGGGCTCCCTGCTCAGCAGGGAGTCTGCTTCTCCCTCTGACCCTCCCCCCTCTCATGTGCTCTCTCTCTCCCATTCTCTCTCTCTCAAATAAATAAATAAAATCTTTAAAAAAAACAAGTTATGTTTACACATACTGTAGTCTAGTAGGGGTGCACTAGCATTATGTCTAAAAAACCAATGTACATCCCTTAATTAAAATATACTTTACTGTTACAAAATGTTATCATCTGAGCTTTCAGCAAGTCATAGTTGCTGATCACAAATCACCATACAAATATAATAATAATGACAAAGTTTGAAATATTGTGAGAATTACCAAAATTTGACACATGAAGTGAGCAAATGCTGTTGAGTGCACGTTGAATGAAAGTTGAGTCTGGACACCACGCAAGAAGCTTTCTGTGAAGAAGTTAATTTTCTTTGGTTATCCCATTTCCAGTGTTTGGGTGTGTCAGGCTGGCTTAAAGGTCCAAGTCTGAAGCAAACAGTGTTCCTATGTGTCCTTTCTCTCTATGGTACGAAGTGGTGGCCTATTTATTCAGGACTTCTTATAGTTTCACTTCCTACCAGGCATGACTTTTTCAGGGAGCACCTGGACCTTTTCTGAAAGCTTTATCTTTATCAGAGACTCAACCCAGATTCCTTCATTTGAAATTTAACTCTCTGCCTAAAGGCTGCTTGCTTATCAGATCAACTCATCTATGCTGGTGTGATCGTAAATGTTTATATAATAGTGTATTGCCCTTCTGAGGGAAAAAGAATGGTTTTAAAGGCAATGCTTTAACCCAAAGAGTGGTTACGCCAATTTTTGTACAGAATTATGAAGCGCTTATGATTTAATGAAAGAGATGAAATCCACTCTTCTACTAAGACGTGCCATGAAGGGAACTATATACAGTTGATCCTTGAACAGCAGGGACTTGAACTGCATGGGTCCACTCACATGTGGATGTTTTTACCTTTTTTTAAATAAATGCAGTACAGTACGGTAAATGTACTTACTCTTCTTTACGATTTTTGTAATTACATTTTCTTTTCTCTAGCTTACTTTATTATAAGAATACAGTTTATAATAAATAAGCAAAATCTGTGCTAATTGACTATCTATGCTTTCGGTAAGGCTTCCAGTCAACAGTAGGCTATTGGTAGTTAAGTTTAGGGGGAGTCCAAGTTATATGTGGATTTCAACTGTGCAGGGGTTGGCACCCTAACCCCTACTTTATTCAAAGGTCAATGCATCTACGTGGTTGTTGTGAAGAAAATGAAATCCTAATGTCACTTTGCCTTGGTTCAAATTCCTGCTCTGCACTTGCTAGCAATGTGACTTTGAGCCAGTTACAGAGTCTCTCTGTGTCTCAGTTTCTTCATCCATAAAATTGGTATAATAATAATAGTTACTTACATGATTGTGTTGAGGATAAAATGAGTCAAGTGATTTAATTACCTGGAACAGTATCAGCTCTATGTAAGAGTTAGTAATTATTATTCTGGATAGAGAGTGTGGTGTATTGGTGAAGGACTCAGGCTCTGGCATTAGACATACCTGTGTTCAAATCCACGTTGTTCTAGGTATGAGACCTCGGAGGAATGACCCTATCTCTCTGTGTCTCAGTTTCCTCATCTAGAAAATAGGTTATGAGAATTAAATCAGATTACACATGGATATGGCTTCAAACATGGTAAATGTTAGCAGTTGTTTTTCCCGTTTCCCATTTTGCTTGACTATTTTTCCACAGGGTTATATTATGTCACAGTCTAATGATATCCGGGTAGAAGATGTTTTTATATTCATTTTATAAATATCCAGATTGAGGAGAATGGCTGAGTAATATAGTGACACCAAGTGTCACTACGTGTAGAATGTTTCCTCAAGTCTCCTTCTTAAAGAGTTTTACACAGTTAAAGAAGAAATTAATGAAGAAAGCTATTGCTATCTAGTTGTAGATTAGTGTATGGTTTCGTAGGTGAAGATTTATTCCCATTTTTGGACTGCATATTTCTGGAAAGTTTAGGCATCAGAGCCCCGTAGCTTGTTTTCCAGCAGCTACCAGTAAATGTGATTACACTCAATCTTTGTATTGAAGTTCTCCATGTAAATGCAGGAGGCTCTTGCCTTGAGAAAAATCTGTAAAAGTTGCAGAGCTCCCCAGAAGCAGAGGTTGGGAGGGAGGCATGCTTTGTGTCATACACATTAATTCAGTTGGCACATTACAATGTTAAACTAAATGACATTATTACAAAGCTGTGCTAAGAAGTGTTGACAGGTCCATATGGTAATTTTACAATGTATAATGAACACACAGACTCCTTTCTTGCAGAAATTTATAGTTCAAATCTATACCCAGGATATCCAGTTTTATTTCCAGAAACTTAAATTGACTTATTACGATGTAGTGAATGTATAAATTAGTTCCAGTAGTTAAACTGAAACATTTCCCTACAGACTCAATTAGATTCATTAATCTGCTGTGTAGACCTGTAAACGGCCCATTGTTCTTTTCCCCCAAAATGTCAAAAACTATTTCTCTAACTATAAAATATTTCCTACAAAAACTGTTTTAAATGGTCAGAATTATTGTATATTAGAAACCCAGAACTACAAATTATCTCATTGCATTGCTACTTTTTTTTTTCCAAAGAAAAATAGGGTCCAGCCCTTGCCAAGTAATTTAGTGGGGTTAGTAACTGGATTTGGTGCTCTATCACGTTGAAAATACACTGAAATTAAGAAAAAATCATCTTTTCCCCTGTCTTACTGGATAAATCAGCTGGCATGGGCATATTGTGTTATGTTCCTAACCCCACAGCTTTTTCATTTGAAAACTTTTGTTTATGTGCCTCCCTCTGCCTGAAGTGTGGCAGCTTATCAGTTCATTGTCATGTTCCATGGAGGCTGAGCAAAATAATACAAACTGTTAATGAATTCCATTTCAAACGATGCACACCTGTGTCTTACCTACTTCAAAATACCACCCTCCATGCGGGACTAGGGAGACCACTGTACAACAGAGCTTCAAACACAAACCTTTTTTTTTTTTTTAAGCTACTATTGTAGAATTTAACAACAACAACAACAACAAAACACACACAAAACTTGTTTTATTGATTGATGAAGGTGGCTGCTTTTCCTTACTGTGTGATATTTCTTTTTTTTTGCTTCTGTGATTTATTAAACATTATTTCTTGTTTGAAAAACCTTTGCAACTTTGACTTTTTTTTTAATGGCTTAACTTTAATAATCTTGAAGAGTCGCATTTAATGCTAACTGTGGTTATGTTTTTAGTCTTGGGTAGACATGGAACGGCTCCTTTTTAAAGATGAGAAAGGAGCTCTCTGGGTCATTCTCAGACAGATGGATACTAATGTGATCTGAAATTGAAATATTTAAGACATGTTTCACTGTATTTAGTAGAAAACAATTCCAAGTCTCTTTGGGGGGGGGTGTCGTTTTTAAGGATATGGGAGTGTCTCACAAGGCAAGGAATGGAAAACAAATGGTCCTCAGGGATGATTTGGAACCAATAATTCAAATATTATCTCTCTCCATCTTTCTCCTTTCTTTATTTTTTAAAAGATCTTATTTATTTATTTAAGAGAGAGAGTGTGTGAAACAGGGGGAGGGGCAGAGGGAGAGGGAGAGAGAAAACCTCTAGCAGACTCCTGGCTGAGTGCAGAGCCTGACTCGGGGCTGGACCTCACGAACCTGACTGAGATCATGACCTGAGCTGAAACCAAGAGTCAGCTGCTTAACCCGCTGAGCTACCCAGGCACGCCTCTCTCCTTTATTTATAGCATTTCATTTTTACTCATTAGTATTTCAATCCCACCTTAGATTTCTCTATTTCTCTGGTCCAAGGAGTAGAAAATCTGGCTGAAAGAGGCTCCCCAATTCTTACATTGTAGACTGAATTCTCTCCCATCTCAGTACCAACTTTAGAAAGAGATTTTGTTTGGTCTAGATTGCTTCAGTTACTACTCGTGAGACAATCCAGTGCGACTAAGTAGTGTTCTGCATTGGTCCGAGAGTATATAAAAATGAGTTACTCTCACAAGCTGATTGGAGAAAAAAAAAAAGAGGCAATTCCCACGAAATGGTGATGGTGGTATGTGGAGGTCAGTATTGGGCTGAATACACGTTAATAAATATCTACCTACCTTATTTTTAAATGCCCTGCCTCTAAGATAGTTATAGATCTTCTTATCTCCAGTCCAAGAAAATAGAGAAAGTTAGAGCAGTAGGTGATCCAAAAGTAGAGATATTGGACTTTTCCTCCAGGATGATATTTCCAGTGAGAAATATAATGTGTTGGAATAATCAGCTTCCTGTTCACAGTCCCATGTTCATCTGCTCACAGGACACGCACAATTTTCCTGCCAATGTATAGCATAACATTTCCTTCCCCCACCCTTCTCATTTCATTAATATGGAGGTGGGGAAGGGGTGTGCCAGATTCTTCTTACAACATATTTTCCCCTAATTTTTCAACTTATCACCTTCTTTCTTGGAATCCTAGCTTTACATGACAAATTGAAGAGTTATTTGTGCAAATCTGCTCAATGCTAATATCTGCACCTGCACTTCTGGGTTGTGGTAAAGCAGCCACCCATGCACAATAAGGGTGAATCTCCCACATTGAGGAAGGACAGAAGGCCTGAAATCAGCAAAACCAGCTCAAGCATTCCGCTGCCCTTTTGATTTGGTAATTGCTTCTGTTCAGGCAGCCTGCCCCATGGCTCAGCATATTGCATTTCGGTTCAAATATTTATTGAATAACTTCTATGTGCCAGGCGCTGTGTTATATACTTCTAGAGATGAAAAATGAGTAATATATTGTTTCTGCCCTCAGAGACTGCCACTTTGACAAGATAGTTTCACCAGGAATTATGGTATAAGGGACAATAAACCTGGTGGGAGAAATCAGACCAAGCTTCTTGGAAATGGCTTTAAAGGATGATTGGGAATTTGATAAAAACAAAACAAAACAAAACAAAACAAAACAAAAACCGATGTGCGGTGTAATAGGTCCACTGACATCCTCTTATTTAGAGTATAGTCTTAAGTAGAATGTAAATGTAGAACCTAGCAGAAAAGTTCAGAAAGTAATTGACTGAGGGATCTGACTGAGCTCCCCTCTCTTCTCATCACAAGAAGAAACGAGGGAAGATGGGAGAGAGGAGAAAACAAGATGGAATAAGTAGGAACAGAGCCTGATCTTGAACTGAAGCCTCAATGCAGAATTGCTTGGTTTACATGTAAATTCAAGTAATGTTTCAAGAGGGTCTACCATTTGTCAGAACTATCATAATATCTGTCCTGTCCATTGTATAGTTGGGTAAATTGTCTAAATGGGGTAGGAGATTGGCTTAAATCACAAAACAAGTAAAACAGCGGGGAATTGAAGCCAGTATGCTGGACATAAAAAAGAATATTTACCAAGAGAATTGAAGGAGCAAGTGGGAGACAAGAGCTCATGAACTTGCTTTCTTGTTAGTTGCTTTGATTTCCCCCTCTCTTCTCTATAGTTCTTGCCTCTTAGGCAGCTCTAGCTACCAGATTTTAATTAGAGAATCCTCAGCAGCAGAAATTTGTTGATATTTCTGTAGATTCACCATTATGCTTGACCTAACTACTCTCTATTTCAGCTTTTCTCTAGTTGCTTTTTACATTCTGCTCCTATAACTAGATATTCCTGCTGAGGCCACTAACTAACAATATCTCTCCAAAATTCTCCATTCAAGCTCTCCAAATGAGACAATATGATTGGACCAAGTCATCATCTCTATGGAATAACACTTTGGGCTAGACTTTTTCTAGGCTATAATCCAGCTTTTATGTAGGATACCATGGCTCAGATGCTCAACTGGATCCAAAAAGCCATGGCCAACATGATTGAATCATGTGACTTGACATTCTATACAGAAAAAAATCTCTTGGAAGCAGCTCAGTAAGGACAAGGAAAGCTAAGAGATAGTATAGTTTCAGGCACTGAAATCAATGCAACATTGATCTTGACCTCCTCAAAGAAAAGCTGAAATCTGAGAAGTGTTATCCTTTCCAAAATGAGAATATACTCCTTAAGCTAAGTATTGCTATATACATTACTTTTTGTCTTCCATTGCAATAACTGGGCCATGGTAGTGCTGGATTATAGCAAAGAGATTAAGAAACAGACTTTGGATCAGGCAGCCATAAGCTCAATTCTTAGATTGGCTGCTTGTTATCTATATGACTTTAGTAAGATACTCGGATATTCTATGCCTCTTTTTCCTCATCTGTAAAATTGCTGGTCATATTTGATGGAGTTTAGATAAGGATCAAACAAAATAATATCTTACTACACATAGTAAACACATGACAAATGATAGATTTGTTTTAGAAACAAACTAATATTGCCCTAAGATTAATAGATGCTCATGAACAAAAGTTACTTGGAGGAAATTAACAAAGAAACAGAAGAAATTAATTGCAAAAGGAGTGGTTTCAAAGACCCTGGATTTGCTGTATTTTTTAAAAGATTTTATTTCTTTATTTGTGAGAGAGACAGAGAGAGAGAGAGAGAAAGCACAAGCAGAGGGAGCTGGAAGCTGAGGTAGAAGTGGGTTCCTGGCTGAGCAAGGAGCCCGACGTGGGACTTCATCCCAGGACCCTGGGATCATGACCTGAGCTGAAGGCAGACACTTAACCAACTGAGCCACCCAGGCGTCCCTGTATTTTTTAACTTATAAAAAATAAAATTATATAATCCCAGAACTGTGAGGCTAAGAGAAAGATGTGGTTCTATTTAGTGCCCCATTTAGTTTGAAAAACAGATATTCTAAATGTATGTTCTTTGAGTAAAGATACCTTTCCCATAAACATTGTTAAAAGAGGTTTTATAATTCTTAATGACTTAATGTGCTAATGACCACATGTAAAGATGAAACTGAATGCTAATGCTATAGTAGGTTGAGCCAAGATTTGATGCATAAATAAATTATAGGGGTACATTTTAAAAATGTATACAAACATAGAAGTACAAAGTTCATAAAACAAATTAAACACAGGTTTTTTTTTTTTTCTTCTTTTGGTGTGTTTAGAAAAATGTCATTGATGACCTTTCAGGAGTGAAGACAAGTAAAGCAGTGACACTGGAATTTTGGGGGGAAAAATATTTAAAAATAATCCCTTTTGATACAGAAAAACATTTGCATATCCAAAGCCATCTTCTCAACAGTGCTGTGTTTTTTTGTGAATGATCAACTCTCTAATTAGCCAATTATCATTGCAAATAGAGAAAGGGACAAAAATCACAAACTGTTAGTAACTTAAAATAGAAATCTATGTCACTACATATGAAAGGAGAGTTTAAGTAGAATAAGAGGCTGGGTATCAGAATGAAATTGTTTTTAAACCTTTGCTGAGATAAAAATAATGTTTTACAATATGGTGTTAACTTTTCTCTGAGTAATGAGAGCAATTTTTGACATCTGCACAACTGTTAAAAAGCAATGTGTATTTCATTTCTTAAAATGAAACAAAGTAGCTTTGAAATGATTCATAACCTTTATTAAAAATAATCCCCAAATATTTGGAAGCTTTTTATAGTTATAATTACCAATATTAACTGTCTGTTTTAGTTATAGTCAATGTACAGGTATCTGCAAATGGTGAATGAGGCACTCCCCTAGCATTTGGAGATTTACTTTATGGCAAATGGGTTTTACAGTGCAGAGTGTCTGAAAGGATGATTAATTTAAATACTAGATAAATGGGGCACCTGGGTGGCTCAGTCAATTAAGCTTCCACCTCTTGATTTTGGCTCAGGTCATGATCTAAGTTTCCTGGGATCAAGCTCAACATCAGGCTCCACCCTCAGCATGGAGTCTGCTTAAGATTCTCTCTCTCCCTCTTCCCCGCCCCTACCTGCTTTTGCTTGCTTATATGCACACTCTCTCTATCAAAGAATAAATAAATTTAAAATAAATAAATAAATAAGGTGCCTGGATGGCGCAGTTGGTTGAATCTGACTCTTGGTTTCAGTTCAAGTCCTGATTTAAGGGTCATGAGATTGAGCCCCTGATAGGTTCCGAGCTCAGCTCAGAGTCTGCTTCAGATTCTTTCTCCTTCCCCTTGGCCTTCCTGCTCGTGCATTCTCTCTCAAATAAATAAATAAATAGATAAATAAAATAGTAGGCTGCTAATTGAACAATATGACATTTAGATCTCCATAAATGCTTTCTCTATTTCTAATCATTTTTTTTTTTTTTTTTTTTTACATTACAGATTTGGCACTAACCATATATTTCTCTCACCTGTGGTAGAGATCTTTGCCTCTACATTGCAATTTTTTGAGGATGGTCTTAATTTCTCCATGCCTCTTCTTAAAGCCTAGTACAGTGCCTCACATATTATAAGTAGACACTCAAAAATATTTGTTGTATGAAAAAAAATGTCTACAATTTGCATGTCTTACCGTGTCATGTTGTGTTTACTCTCCTGTATTTCCAGCAGTAGAAGCTTGGAGTGCATTTCCAAGAATCCTTACCACCACCGGAGTCCTGGTTAGACTCCACCAGTGAAAATTACCTGCTCAATACTTGAAAAAAGAAAGCCAAGTAGGAGCTGCTATTGCTCTTGTGGCAGCAAAGGATATGTGTGAAAGCTTCTGAACATCCTATAGAAAATCATCCAGTTTGGTGCTGCAGGTAGCGGTGATCATCAACAGTGGATTCCGGCAGCTCCTTCCCCTTTCTACTGTTCTAAAATCCAGCAGTGGCTTTCCTCGAACACTTCCGTGGTCCTTCCAACAGTTACAGAAGCTCTAAATCCCTGTAACAAATTCCTTTCTGCCTAAAATTTCTAGAGTAATTGCTCTTCTCCTAAATACTGACTAATACACTTGAAACTGTTATCCCCCTCTGCTTATCATTCCTATTGTGTTTCTCTTATGAAAAAAAAGATATCTTTAACAGTTTTGAAAATTTCTTTCCAGAATATGAGCCAAATTAGCAGTGGAGGAAATGTCAGCAAACTCCAATTCCAATTATGCATTAGGACTCATCTTATTTGTTTCCCTTATCTCATAATTGTATTACTTCACTGCCTATTATCCAATCTCTGCAAACAAATGTTTTCATATGTTTTCTTTATTTTTCTTGTTGTTTAATATGGGAGGGCAAATCTAGTCCCAGTTATTCGGTCATGGCCAGAAATGGGATTCCCTAGTTTATATTTTGGAGACCTGAATTCTCTTTAGAAGGGAAAAATCTCTCTCTCTTTCTCTGTTTATCTCTTTCTCTTTTGTTTTTTAATGAGCTTATGTGCTATGTTATATGGAAATCAACACCCTAGGTTATTGTGGAATGAACTAATTTGTCATAATGAAGAATAAGCTGTTTTGTGTTAATGTTAAAACTTGTTACCCTAGGGGCAAAACTGTTATTATATAGTTATTATATAGTTAAGATGTACAATCAAAGGTTGGCTGAGATAATGGGTGAGGGGTGCACTATCGATTTTCCTCTTGCTGGGCCCCACAGAGTTGAAAAGTCTGAGAAGCCTGGTATACAAAAATATGGCAACAGTAGTCCTAGTGAGGAAAAATAGGCTGTAACTATTCTTGGTATGCACAAATCCTGTAGAGTCCAGAAGCTGTGATGCCTAGTATCTAGTTGAAGCTTTTGTCCCCCCTACATTTCTGTTCATTTCTGATTCCTGAGCCTATGTAATATATATATTTTAAATATCAGTCTGTTTTTACCTGCTTTCTGATTACTTATGCTCTATTCTCATATTGTGGGTAAGAGACTTCAGAATTTTGGTTGCAGTGAGAAAAAGGTGATTTGTTGTGGTAGTATGCCACCTATAAAAAATAGAGCAGAGGATTAGAAGAGAATGGCTGGTCAAGAATATAAAGACAAAGAAGCTGAACTGGTGCATATGTAAGCATTCACAAGGAATCCTAGGCTTGTAAGGAGAGGAAAGCCCAGTAAAACATGGCTTTTCTATATTCATGGGAAGTAAAAGGGGAGGGCCAGTATTTATTGGGTTATTAATTGGACATTTGCCCCCAAAGTCTAGAGCATTTTATATATATATATATATATATATATATATATACACATATACATATATACACATATATATACTATCTGTGGAATATTTTCTCAAAAAGAGAATGGTACTAAATGAAATGAGTTATTTCATGATGTAGTCTCCAACAAGTATGAATACACAGAAATTGGCAATTCTAAAAAATCTGAAGATACTGGATTATCTTAAAATGAGGAGGATATTTTTATTATTGCTAAAACAAATTTATGGCAAAGCTTTACTCCTTTATGGAATTAAGTTTTTACCTATGATTAATTTTCTTAAATACATAGACTAAATTTTTTCATAGTATCTTCCTTTATGTTTTGATCTAATGAATACCTGAATTATTGTACTTTTGGGCAGCCTTTATATTATGCATTTTGTGATTCAAATTTTGTGTGTTATGGTCTATATGAAAATCTAAGTAATTATACCATAAAAATGGTAGGCAATCACCTGTCTGGGCTAGAAATATAACATCTAATCCTGTGTGCAGTTGAAATTTCAAGCAGTCTGAATTGTTGGACATCTGGGGGTGGAAAAAAAATCCATTAATGTGGAGGTTATGTGGTTCAAAGGTAGTAGTCTATTTCTAAGGAAGCAGAGGCAAAAAGGCTTTCTTTGAGGAATTAGATATTAAAATTTTCTTTTTTATATATTTACTTGACAAATTTTAAGCTCTTAATGCCAAGAAGAGAAACTGAGATATATTCTTTTACTCTATTTGCTCTAGTCAAGCAGACTAATATATCTGTTGATGATAAGGCTGCACCATTTCTTGAATTTTTATTAAAACCCTTCAGTTTATATTTAGCCTAGTACAAAGCAACTTATTAGCCCAAGGACAGTTCAAGGCTGCAGGTAATTTGCAGTGGGTTTATTCACCTATTATTCTCTAATTTCCAGGACATTTATTCTGCTTACTTTAAATTATTTGTTATAAACTTTCTTAAACTAAATACACAGGAAGAAATAATTTCTTCCTTTAGTAAGGGAATGGATAAGAGGACCTTGATAAGCTGGAATATTTCTGAAAGGATAAAAGTCTAAAAAGTGTACTGTTTGCACAGGAATGACAGAGAGGACATATAGCACATCATTATTTCTTCCACTTGTACTCAGAGTGATTTCCAAATGGGAAAAAACTTGAACACACTCAGAGAAACTTTGAGTCATCAGACATTTTTGCCTGTGACTGCCTACTTAATCCAGGAAGAAAGTGAACATTCATGAGTCAGAGCCCTTAGCTTTGCCGAGTTCACTTAAAAATGACAATGGGATATTGTAGAAAAGAATTTGCACCAAATAATCTGGAAAATATTTGAAATAAACCAACACTTGGTCAGTCCTATTCTCCCTCCATGTGGGTGTGAAAGAAATAGAATTGTCGCAGGAAATCTTTTTTCCTTATGTAGGAATGAGCCCACAGGAAGCTGCAAAGCATCTCTTAGCTTCTGAAAAGCGTGCCTGACAAGATTTATGGTAGGACGAGTTAGATTTGATATAATGGTGATGCCCCAATGAGATGGTGTGTTTCTGTAGGAGGTAGATGTGTAGATCATTTCTGAAAGTTCTGTTTGTATTTCTTTGACCTTTGTGAAGAAAGGTAAAATTAGTTTTACAATCTACATGTTAATTTGTTAATGCTGCAAGTATTTGTTTATAGTAGAAAAAATTAGTCCTACCAACATCAAGGTATGGTCTAGAAGAAGAAACACACATCAATCAAACACACAAAATAATGGAGTTATGTGCATTGAAGAGAAAGAATAAGATACTACGAGACTGACTACCAAAAGGAACTACACCTAGACATGGGGTCAGATGGTCTCCTGTGAGAAAATGACAAGAGTCTTAGTGAGAGATAACTAGGTATATGTAGGCAAAGGAGAAAGGGAATTTCAGATGGAAGGACCTACTTGAACAAAGACTCTTTTGGGAGAACTGAAAGACTAATGGTTCAACAGAAAACAAAGGGTCAAATGGTAAAGACAAACTCCAATTGATTAATAATTATACTAAACATAACTGGTCAAAATATTAAAAAGAAAAAATTTCAGGATAGATTAAAAAACAACAAAGCCTAATTATGCAATGTTTACAACTGACATACCTTAGATATGAGGACACAGACAGGGAAGGGTAGACATTAAGACAGGAGTGTCAGTAAAAATAAGCACAGGCTTTTCAAATGATAAAAGGGAAGTCATCCAGTAAAGTCTAACAATTCTAAATTTCTATACTTTTAATAAGCTTCAAAGTAGATAGAGCAAAAATGATAGAGTAGGAGAAGTTAATAAATCCACAACCACAGAAGGAAAGTTTTACCACATCTCTCCTACCACCAAATAGAACAAATAGACAAAAAATTAGTAGAGATACAGAAAAGCCAAACAACGTCTCTAAAATGCTTAACCTAATTGTATGAATGTAACTCTGCCCCAACCATGGAAGAATATACATTTATTTCAAGACCACAGGGAATATTTACCATAATTGACCATATGCCAGGCCAAAAAGCCAGATTTTTAACAACTTTCAAAGGATTGGCCAAATTCAAAGTATGTACTCTGACCACAGTGCAATGGGGTAGAAAAGAGTTAAGAGTGGGTCTATAAATAGTTTCTCTCTTGTCAGGAAGCCAGAGGCTAATTTTAACCCTAACCAAATTCCTTGTAATTTTCAACCTTTGGAATTTACAATCTAGATTATAAATGAGGATTTTTCAGAGATGTTTTTTATGTGTGACTATGAATCTGAGAAATGATTGCATCAGAAAATACCTGCTATGTAAATAAACTTGCAGGTTTTTGGATATATGAGCCACTGATATCCTGAAAAACAGAAGTTACTCACATACTCCTTCTGGCTTTGTGACTAATAACTTACAAAAGCTGAGAGATCTCAAAACTAAACAGCCCCAGCTAATTCACTGAGCACACAAGGTTAGTGCTTGTCATTCTGAATCTAAATGACATTCTGGTTTGAAAAAGGTGTCTGAAGGAGCAGGGTTTAATGGATTTGTAGTCTCCTAAATATTGCTGTGACTATGTCAAATCTTTTGTTGATTATTAGTAAAGTGTGATGCCGGATGAGACTCATGTTTTGAGTAGGTCTCACTGATAATGTGGGCATTTGTAATCGAGAAAAAAATTAAACTAAACTCAGTAGAATAAAAAAAAAATCACCAGATTAAAATAATACATAGGTAAAATAAGATACTTCAATAGGAATTAGAATATACATTCAATTGAATGGTAACAAAAATATAACATAAAATCTTGTAAGATGCTGTGGTTAGAGAAATAATAATAACCTTTCACCATAGGATATGCAAGAAGGAAGTTGAAACTCAATGCTCTAAATATAATCTTAAGAAGTTAGAAAAAGACCAGCAAATAAAGCCTAAAGAGAGTAGACGTGAAACAATAAAAAAGATGCATTTGGGAATTAATGAATTAGAAATTAAATATATAATAGAGAAAACCAACAAAGCTGAAAGTTGGTGTTATGGGATGAATTGTGTCCTCCCAAAATATATGTTGAAGTACTGATCCACAATACCTCAGAATGTGACCTTATTTGGAAATAAGGTCATTGCAGATATATCTACTTAAAAGGAGGTCATCCTGGAGTAGTAGGATTCCTTGTAATTTTTCACTCGTGGAATTTCCTGCCTAGACTATAATTGAGGAATTTTTTGGTAGTATATATGTATGTAGAATGGTGGAACAAGTCAGTAGGTATCATTTGGAGAGGGTTCTCAAAGAAATCTTGATTTCTGTTAAGCTGAGGCATAGGTGGGGAGATCAAGGAAAAGGTAAAGACTAGAAGAGCTTTTGTTTAAAAAAAATGGTACGGAGGATGGGTAAGTCTCCTGCAGCAACAGAATGCATCCATTCTGGCTTTCCAGAGATCAGGAGAACTCTCAAGCAGGGAGGGTGGATGAGATAGTAAGAATGAGAAGAGGGGAAAGTGTAACCTCAACTACCTTCAGCCTACATCCATAAAAGTTGATACTGGAGTTGAGAAAAGCAAGAAGTTAGAATAATCTGGTAGCATATGTTGTCAAGGTAAGAGAAGAATGATGAATAAACAGAATTTACTATAGAAGTACAATGTAGCACAGTAGAAAGGTGGTAAGTCATGTGAATCTGAAATCATTAGCTCTTATGCCATTTTACTTCATATTGCATTTGCCTTCTGGCTTCTAGTTTCCCTAGTAGAAACCTATTCCTATCCATTTTAATAATTGTCAGTACGTAGTCTATTGCTTTGTACATTATTGAATAGGTAGTGAGTTGTAACTGACTCAATATTTGTTTCTGAATCCAACCTTTGTTGCTAGCTGAGTGTTTTTACACAATTTATTAAATTTCACTATCAGTGTACACATCTTTAAAATGGCTATAAGTCTGAGTCATGGAAATGTGGTGAAGATTATATGAGAAATCAAGTACTTAGTAATAAGTACATAAGTCATAAGTAAGTACATAGTATTCCTCCAATGAACTGTACCTTTTCTTTACTTGGATCACTTGGTACCACACTGGGCTGAAATTTAGATCCTTTATACTTTTAATTTATTTTATATTTAACCAGGTTTTTTCACTTTTTATAGTGATATGTACACTTTTTAAAATTTTTATTACGGGGGGCGGCTGGGTGGCTCAGTCGTTAAGAGTCTGCCTTCGGCTCAGGTCATGATCTCAGGGTCCTGGGATCGAGTCCCTTCTCAGCGGGGAGCCTGCTTCTACCTCTACCTCTGCCTCTGCCTGTCACTCTCTCTGCTTGTGCTCATGGTCTCTCTGTCAAATAAATAAATAAAATCTTAAAAAATAAAATAAATAAAACTTTTATTAGGGAAACACATAATTATAAACTAAATTAAAATAATTCTTCAATGTAAACCAAACATTCTATACTGTCTTGAAATTCATTATATTTAAATATTATATTTATATGCACATACTCAAATTCTGCTGATTATTCCTCAACCTCTTTGATTTGTCCGTTTTCTTAAACTAAGCCCAGGAGAGTAGTTAGAGATTAATTCTGAATATGTAAGAATTCAACATCTCACAGTCTAAAGTACTGGTCCTCATTTGTATTCTTTATGATGTTACACTAAATAGAATACCAGAATCATCTTATATCCAAATACATTTGAAAATGAAAAACTTTTTTTTCCCTTTATTGTCACTGGGCATTATGTTGAGTGGACATAAAACAGACCAGAGATACAGGTATGCAAAACAATCCTTTATTGTGGCAAAACAAAAACAAAAGCAAAAAAAAAAAACCCCACAAAAAAACAATGAGCAAATTCTAGCTAAAATTAATTCAGTCTATGGCTAGAAGAGACTAAAAGAAATATAGTAATCACAGTAACAATAATATCACTTGGCATCCATAAAAAACCCCTCCCATTATGACATTTTTGCAAATATGTTACTGAGTTATATTATACTATGTGCTATAGACTGCATATTTGTGTCCTCTCCCCCACCAAATGGGTATATTAAATTCTAACAACCAATGTGATGATTTGGAGGTAGGACCTTTGGGAGATGATTAGGTCATGAACATAGAGCCTTCATGAATGGGATTAGTGCCATTACAAAAGTGACCCCATAGAGCTCCCTCATTCCTTCTACCATATGAGGACATAGTAAAAAGGGGGCCATCTATGAACTATGAAACAGATCTTTCCCAGACACCAAATCTGCTGGTAGCTTGATGTTGAACTTCTAAGAACAATGAGCAATCGATTTCTGCTGTTTATAACCTACCCAGACTTGTAAACAGCCTTACAATGGTGCTCTGTTATGGCAGCCAGGACAGACTAAAACACCACGGAAAAATGAAGTGAGTGGAAACCAGCAGTTTCAGGGAACAAAGACAAATTACTGACTGCTTAACTTTGTGGTCCAATTAGTCCTCAAAAGAGACAATTGAAAATACAAAGAGGACCTTCTCTAAAAGTTATGCTTTCTTTCTTCAAAGAAATGCCTTTATATACAGTTGATCCCTGTTTGGAGGCAACTCCAGTCTGTTTGCACTATGACTTGCACTACAGCAGCAAGGAGTCGGAGCCCCACATCCAAAGATGTATCCTGATAGCAGGACAAAATAATAAGTTCAAATAATTGGGGTGGATAAAGAAGCATCTAGATTCTACCTATATGTCTTAAAGGTATTTCAGATATTTAGATAGTGACAACTGTCTTGAGATATCACTATTTAGAAATAAAATAACCACAAAATTAAAAAGTGTTGTGCAATGCAAGGTATTGCAGTTGAACAGGAGAAAATATTCGTTTCTGTTCAGTGTACTCCAAAGCTCCTTATCAGATTATATTTAGTAATTGGTATTGTACTAGTTTCATATATCTGGCATAGCAAATTACCACAAACTTAGAGGCGTCAAAAACACACATTTATTATTTTATTTTACATTTCTCTAGGTCAGAGTCCAACACAGATTTCCTGGGCTAAAATCAAAATGTTCGAAGAGCGGTGTTCCTTTCTGCAGGCTCTAGGGGAGAATCTGTTTTCTGGGTTTTTCCATCTTCTAGAGATTACCCACGTTCCCATTTTGATCCTCTTCCTGCATTTTTAAAGCGAACAATGTCACATCTCTCTGACTCATCTGTCATCCCATATCTCCCTGACTCAGCTGGGAAAGATTCTCACTTTTAAGGAAATATATGATTAGATTTGACCCACCCATATAATCCAAAATAAACTTCCCAAATCACCAGGTCCTTACCCTTAATCACATCAGAAAAGTTGTGTTTGCCATGTAAGATACATATTTACAGCTTCCAGTGATTAGGGAGTAGACATCTTTGGCTAGACCAGTGTTCTGTCTACCACGGGTAACATCTGCTTTTTTTTGTTTTGTTTGCTTTTCCTTTCATTCTTTCAAGTGTTTCCTCCACGAGGCAGCTAAAGTTTGTGTAGTTTAGTTAGGGATACTAATGGTATTTGTGACCATGGAAAAAATATATCGGAAAACATAAACTTATTTTATCTTCTTGGTGAATTAATCACTTCATTACTATCAAATAACCCTCTTTAATCCTTAGTGATATCCTTTGCTCTGAAGTCTACTTTATCTGATGTTAATACATCCCTCCAATTTTCTTGTGATTAGTGTTAGCATGTTGTAATTTTTCATCCTTTTACATTTATATTTTATTCTTTTAAAGATTTATCTATCTATTTTAGAGAGAGAAAGAGATGGAGGGAGGGAGCTCACACGGGCAGGGAGAGGGGCAGAGGCAGAGGGAGAGAGCTAATTCCAAACAGACTCCCTTGCCTAGTGCAAAGCCCAGTGCAGGGCTCAGTTCCATGACCCCGAGATCATGACCCCAGCCAAAATCAAGAGTCCGTCACTCAACTGATGGACGGAGTCACGGAGGTGCCCCACATCATCCTTTTACTTTTAATTCATTTGTGTCATTATTTTTGAAGTGCATGTCTTCTAACCATCATAAAATGAAGCCTTACGTTTGCAACCAATATAATAATCTCTGCCTTTTAATTAGGGTCTATAGAATATTGATATGATTGGATTAAATCTGCCACCTTGCTACTTGTTCTCCTTTTATCCTTTGGCTGTAAATCTAACTCATGGAAGATTGAGTAGATCAACTACCTAGGATAATATCTGGTAAGCACATAAACCTTTCACTCATTTTCCTCTTTTTCTGCCTTCTGTTGTATTCAGTATTTTTTTTATAATTCCCTATTATTTCCTTTTTTCTTACTACCTATAGTTGTGTTTTGTTATTTCCCAATGGCATCTGCCTTTCTCCACAGAGAGTGATCCAAGATACTACGACAGAAGGTGCAATGTCTTTTAGGAACTAGCTTCAGAAGTCAAATATTGCCACTTCTGCACTATTCCATTGGTCACATAAGTCCAGCCATGATTCACTGTGGAAGGGGATCATACAAGTTTTGGAATATTGGGAGATAAGGATCTTGGGAACATCTTGGCCATTTGTTACCACAATATCCTTAGTATCACATTTTCAAAAGAGTTTTATGTGTTTTCTGTGCCAGTAATAAATGGCTCTATCATCTATAATTGAATGGTGGACATTTATTTCTAATTTTCAAATTCAAAAAAAGGCAAAAATTAATATCCTTGTAATTTTTCATGATTTCTTTCTCTTTAGGATATATTTCCAAAAGGAAAATATCATCAGATATGCATATTGCAAGGCATTTGGTCCATATTACAAAATAGACTTCAAAAAATCTTATGCTTCAACTAACTGTGTTGGAAATGCTTTTTTTTTTTTTAAAGTAAGATTTACACACAGTGTGGGGCTTGAACTCACTACTGCGAGTTCGAGAGTCTCATGCTCCACCAACTGAACCAGCCAGGTGGCCCAGAAAAGTGCTTTTTAAAACTGTATCTCACCTGCACAGGTTAATGTAGGGAAGTGTTGAATTACTATATTGTACAACCTGAAACTAATATAAAACTGCATGCCAACTAACTGGAATTAAAATAAAAACTTAAAAACATTTTTCAATTAAAAAAATAAAACTGTATGTCATCTAATAATGGATACTTTCAATTTATCCTTCAGTCTTTGTCAATTTTAGAGGTGAACTAGAGAAGTCTCTTGATTATAAACAACCTAAGTCAGTTCTACATAAGTAAGGAAAATAATGTATAGAATTTGAGCCAGGTAATTCACAGAGTCACTAGGAAAGGTAAAGAGTCTGGGTTGTACAGAAACCAAGGTAAACAACATATGATCAATACTCTTCCTTAGTCATGATCCAATTTAGGATTCCAGCATATATTCTTTCATCACTAAATTTACTTTAGGAATAAGTCAATTTGCTGCTCGATTCCAATAAGCATTCACCCCAAAATCACTGGATTCTCAACTCTACAATAGTCTCTAAGAACAAAATCTTAAAATAACCATTTACTGGGGTGCCTGAGGGGCTCAGTTGTTAAGCGTCTGCCTTCGGCTCAGGTAATGATCCCAGGGTCCTGGGATGGAGCCCTGCATTGGGCTCCCCGCTCCGCAGGGAGCCTACTTCTCCCTCTCCCACTCCCCCTGCTTGTGTTCCCTGTCTCGCTGTGTCTCTCTCTGTCAAATAAATAAATAAAATCTTTTAAAAAAAATAAAATAACCATTTACTTTTGTAACATTTCCTCAAATCCAAAATCCTAGTTGGGAGCATCAGAGTATTCAGATGCTGAAGTCAAAACAAAAATAAATACTATAAAAGTTGAAATTATCTATCTCATTTCTCTTTTTAAAATGGCAGATGTTAAATTGCTAGAACTCATAAAAATTCAGCAACATGACAGGATATAAAATCAATGCACAGAAATCAGTGGCATTTCTATACACCAAGAACAAGGGAGAAGAAAGAGAAATTAAGGAGTTGATCCCATTTACAATTACACCCAAAACCATAAGATACCTAGGAATAAACCTAACCAAAGGGGCAAAGGATCTGTACTCAGAAAACTATAGAACATTAACGAAAGAAATTGAGGAAGACACAAAGAAATGGAAAAATGGTCCATGCTCATGGATTGGAAGAACAAATATTGTTAAAATGTCTATGCTATCCAGAGCAAGCTACACATTCAATGCAATCCCTATCAAAATACCATCAACTTTTTTCACAGAGCTAGAACAAACAATCCAAAAATTTGCATGGAACCAGAAAAGACCCTGAATCACCAGGGGAATGTTGAAAAAAACCAAAGCTGGAGGCATCACAATGCCTGACTTCAAGCTCTATTACAAAACTGTCATCATCAAGACAGTATGTTACTGGCACAAACACAGACATGTAGATCAATGGAACAGAATGGAGAGCCCAGAAATGGACCCTCAACTCTATGGCCAATTAATTTTCAACAAAGCAGGAAAGAATATCCAGTGAAAAGAGACAGTTTCTTCAACAAATGGTGCTGAGAAAATTGGACAACCACATGCAGAAGAATGAAACTGGACCATGCTCTTACACCATACACAAAGATAAACTCAAAATGGATGAAAGACTTTAATGTGAGACAAGAATCCAACACAATTCTAGAGGAGAACACAGGCAGCAACCTCTGTGACCTCAGCTGCAACAACTTCTTGCTAGACACATATCCAAAGGCAAAAATGAACTATTAGGAATTCATCAAGATAAAAAGCTTTTGCACAGCAAAGAAAACAGTCAACAAAACCAAAAGACAACTGACAGAATGGGAGAAGATACTTGGAAATGTCTTATCAGATAAAGGGTTAGTATCCAAAATCTATAAAGAACTTACCAAACTCCATACTAAGAAAACAAACAATCCAGTTAAGAAATGGCTAGAAGACATGAATAGATACTTTTCCAAAGAAGACATCCATATGGCTAACAGACACATGAAGAGATGCTCAACTTCACTCATCATCAGGGAAATACAAATCTAAACCATGATGAGATATCACCCTACACCTGTCAGAACCCAAAATTAACAACTCAGGAAATGAGAGATGTTGGCAAGGATGTGGAGAAAGGGGAACCCTCTTGCACTGTTAGTGGGAATGCAAACTGGTGCAACCAATCTGGAAAACTGTATGGAGGATCCTCAAAAAGTTGAAAATAGAGGTACCCTATGACCCAGCAATTGCAGTACTGGGTATTTGCCCCAAAGATACAAATGTAGTGATCCAAAGATGCACCTGCAGCCCAATGTTTATAGCAGCAGTAGTTGATATAGTTGACTACAATTGTTATGGTGAGCATTGAGTAATTTATAGAATTGTCAAATCAGTATGTTGTGCACTTGAAACTAATATAACATTGTTAATTATACTTCAATAAAGATTATAGTTGATGTTTGTTTATACAGCAACTATAATATGATATTATACATATGTATGTATTGCCCATTGCATTTGTTTCAAAATTATATATTCAGGGCACCTGGGTGCTCAGTCAGTTGGGTGTTGGACTTTTGGTTTTTGGCTTAGGTCATGATCTCAGGGTGGTAAGATTGAGCCCCTTGCTGGGCTCTGCACTCAGCAGGGAGTCTGCCTTAAATTCTCTCTCTTCCTTTCCCTCTGCCCCCCACCACCACACTCTCTCTCTCTAAAATAAATACATAAATCATTTTTTTAAATTATATATTCAAATTCTTTGCGTATTTGCCCCTTTTCCTCTAGAATAATCAGGGTTTTTTTTTTAATACTTCCTTGTGTGTCAAATTCAGTAATTTTAATTTCTTAAAAAGTAGCACATTCCATGAAGATTTCCAAATTCATTAGCAAAGAATGAATTCTGCTGTAATTTTTAAAGCAAATGTAGATTGCAATCTCACATAAACACATGATAAGAGTGAAGTTCAATGTACCCCATGTGCCCATTATTTAACTTTAACAATTCTCAACATTTTGCCAAGTAAGTTTTTGGTTTCCCAGTACACATAAAAGTTATGTTTATACTCTGTTGTAGTCTATTAAGGGTGCAATAGCATTATATCTAAAAAAACAAAACCAATGTGCATACTTTAATTAAAAAATTGGGGGGGCAGGGGCACCTGGGTGGTATAGTCAGTTAATTGTCTGCCTTCAGCTCAGGTCGTGATCTTGGGGTGCTGGGATCAAGCCCCACATCAGGCACAGAGTCTGTTTCTCCTTCTCGCTCTGCCCCTCCGCCCCTGCTCATGTTCTTTCTCTCTCTCTCTTGCTCTTTCACAAATAAATACAATCAAAAAAATTAAAATTAAAAATAAAAAATTTTTGCTAAAAGTACTAACCATCATCTGAGCTTTCAGCAAGTTGTAATCACTGATCACCAACCACCATAACAAATATAATGAAAAAGCTTGAAATATTAGGAAAATTACCAAAATGTGACAGAGACATGAAGTGAGCAAATGTTGCTGGAAAAATGACACTGATAGACTTGCTCGATGCAGGGTTGCTACAAACCTACAATTTGTGAAAAACACAGTTATCTACAAAACAATAAAGTAGAGCACAATCAAATGAGGTATGCCTGTACTTATTTTCATTAATTCTCATTTTAAAATGAAAGTATGTAGGGGTAAACCTTTTTTTTTCCCTCTAGATAAGTTTTGGCCACATGAAATGATTTTCCAAATTATTTCCAAATCATCTTACATCTTACTTTTGATTTCTCTGTTGTTATGAAGCTTATGGAGATAGTTTATAAGACCTGAGTGGCTGGATTGTGTGGGAAGTTTTCCATACTCTCATGATCCCATGCTCCAGATTCACTTATAGTTTTTATGAACTTCAACTGTATGATTACCAAGGACTTGAAGAGAGGCTGGTAACTTAAATAGTTTTGTTATTTAGACCAAAAAAATTTATGAAACATTATCACCAGTTATTAATATTATACAATTGGAGAATATGCATTTACACGTCATTTATGAGCACCATTGTAAATGTTACAATATCTTAAAGTCTCATGTACACTTTCTGAATAGAGTACATCCTCTCAGTGCTACTGCTGATTGCATATTCAAAATCATTTTATGTTAGATGTTGTGAACTCTACAATAACATATCAACTTAGTTCTCATATATTTTAGGTAGCTATGGCTTCTCAATACAGAATTTCCTCTTGCTTATAAGCTACGTACTTTCTCTTTTATGTCACCTCCACAATCTGAACAAGACTTGGTTTCACAGTGTTATTGAGGAGATATTCTGAAGCATACTTTCACTTACTGACCTTGGAAAATGGTTCCTTTAAATTTGATTTCTTAAGAAGTGCCCCAAGTAAAATTTCATTAACAACTTCTCATATAGATGTGACATGTGTTAGTTCACCTATGGTGCATTCAAACTTTCAAAGTTGAGATAAGTGACATAGCTGTGTAACATAAGCAGAAAACTCCCATTTTACAAATTCACCAACAGTCTTAGATTTTGGGGTAAGGGTGGAGAGAAGTCTCCTACAGCACAAGTTGAAAATAATATACTGTGTTGTCATTCAGAACTTTTTTGCTTTGTTTGCTTCAAGACAGTAAAAATTTAAAAATTAGTATAAAAATTCCTTTAAGCAATGCGACCAACATCCAATGCCCCGAGTTGCCCTGATAAGCAGAGTCTCTTTAGGCCCACATTAGATACTCTACTTATTTTTCTTTCTTTTTTTTTAGTTTATTATTTATTTTAGAGAGAGTATACAAGTGGGGAGAGACAAAAGGAGAGGGAGAGAATCTCAAGCAGACTCCCCAGTGAGCGTGGAGACAAGGGGCTCCATCTCATGACCCCAAGCTCACAACCCGAGCTGAAACCAAGAGTTAGACACAACCAATTGAGCCACCCAGGCACCCCATACTTATTTTTCTTACTAGCCAATTAGAATGGAATTATGCTGCCAGCTGTATCCAACATTCCTATTAACTGTCAAGGAAGAGCAGACCTTCTGAAAATTGAATAATAAATCACATATTTGAGATTAAAAGAAATTCTAGGAAAGAGACAACAGCCAAATGAAGCACATGAAGTTTTCCTAAACTCAGTGAGAATCACCTGGTTAATGGAAAATAGAGGTGCCCGGTCTGAAATACTAAATTTCTGAAGACTGATTCATCAGATCTGTGATTGGGGCCAAGAACTTGCATTTATAACATGCTATTCCTGTGGCCAGGAAAGTTTTGGGGAAAGGGACACTGTAAAACTGAGTAACATAAAGCTTATTTATTTACTACCTTATTTCACTCAACACACTTACTTATTCACTTATTCATTCATTCATACCTTTTGAACATTTACCATGTTCCAGGTATATCACTGGGTACTAGTAAACACCAATAGACAAGTTGCAGGGCTCAAAATTTGGCAAGGAATAAAGACACATTAGAGCTATGGTAGTCATGGGGACATGGTGTAGAATCATAGAAATAAGGTACTCACTGTGTTTATACATATTAACTGTAAATGCATTGTTGGTCTTGCTCTTAAATTCCTGACTATACTTTATCAATTTTTTTTTGAAATTTAGCCATAGAGGAGGTTGAAAGTTGCCTATTTTTATATCCTTTAAATCAAAGTAATCAATATTTTTATTACACAGATGTTTTTCAGTTTCCAAGTCAAGATAGCAAAGCTCTCACCTAGAAGGATGTTTTCTATGTATATCTTCTATTGAAACCTACTACTAATCTTCTATTAAAAAGTTAGTTTTTAAATAAAGCTTCTTTTGAGAAGGAAAAACCTGCCATGACCTGTAAGCTGGATTCTAAACTTTATTTCAATATTTCTTGCTTATAAAATTTCTGTCATTAAATCAATTTTACGTTATAATACTTTAAGTGAAATGACTCAAGGGAAAAATATCTCTTATTAAGAACTGAAAGAAAAATTTAGAAGGAAAATTTCAGAAAAATTATTTTTAGGAATGCAATATACCTGATACCCACAGAAGATGCTGAAGGCAAACCGGGGGAGATAAGCAGTTTTGAAAATGCAGATTCCTGCAAGCCCTTTTGCTGGAATCATGTCACTATATTCCCCACCCCCCAAATTGGTAGGGTAAATTTCTGCAAGGCCTAATTTTATTTGACAAGGGATGTCTGTCATGCTGCTTAGTTTTCTGCATGGATTGAAGCAGGCTTTGTTGTCAGGCTATTGGTCGTTCTGCAGTTCCTGCAAAAGGTGGGACTTCAGATGGATTCTCTAGTGAATAGGATGTCCTATGAGTTGGAAATCATTAAAGCTGAAAACATCAAAGACAAAGATAAACAGGATTAGATGCTAATATTTCAGTGTAAAAAAGTCAGGCAAGGGAGATGAGACAAGAACCTCAGGATGACTTTTGAAAATTCAAGGCCCCTGACTAGTTTTGAGGCGGATCTATAGAGAAATGTGCCTTTTGGCTTAAATAATAACCCAGAGGTGTTCCTAACTTTGAAATTTATTTTATTTTTTTCTATTTATTTAATGTAAGTTATCATTGTCTTAATAGGATGATAATATTGAATTGAGTTACATTTTCCTGGTACCAGACATGACCAGGAGCTTGGTAGAGGTCGAACCATTTGACCAGTGTAAATATGTTTTCTGACGTTATCCTCTCCTCGTATCTGTTCTGCTTCTCTGCATAGTGTGCGGATAATATAGACAGTGACTGATGCCACCATGTACTCTGCTGGGCAAACAATAAACTGCAAAGGTTTGATGTTGGACTTAAAATCATAGGAAGAAAAATCTTTTGGAGCCATGAATGATAATTAAACAAGGTTATAAGAAGAATAGTTCTTGAAGGTGAGGATGCACTAAAAAAAAAAAAATGATATCACTTTTATTTTGGCAATACTTATTACATACAGTGACTTCTCTAGGCTATGGAAATAAAGCAAATTAAAATTCACAAAAGGCTCATAGCTTCATAGAAATGCATAACTAATTAGAAAATAGCAAGAAAGCAGTATTTAAGTTCTATAATATGGCTTATGAACATATATATTAAAGGAATGTGTGAAAAGTACAATTAAATAGGGTGGTGTTAAGAGGCAAAGCTTTATGAGGGAGGTGGATTTTGAAGCTTTGAACCCTGCCTTGAAGTAAAGATTTGGATTTTTCAAAATCAGGAGGAAAAAGTCTGTGACTTATGTGATTATCTTTTCATGTTTATTGGTGTTATCCTTTAATAAACTAGATATACCTGCATAAAGTTATACATTTCTCAAAGACAAGAGTATTATTCTTATAACCTACTATGTATAGTGCCTCAAACAATGTCACACTAGACTAAAAAATTCATGTTCTACCACTGATAAGAATCAGCAAGATGCCAGATGGGCATAAGAAGGCTAGATATCTCTACTTGCTCAGGACTGACTCAGCTCACAGGAGTGAACTGAATCATCTGACCCAAATCTTTGTGATTTTTGCCATATCCCATACCATCTATTGAAGTACTTATTTAATAATTTTTTAATCAGTTCAATTGTGTTATTGAAATGCCTTAAAACCAGCATAACCAGTCATGTGCCATGAACCAAAGTAACCATGAAAATGAACACAATACAAAACAATATGGTTAATTTGAAAATTAAAATATAAAGTGAAATTAATAATAAATGAGCTTACTTCTCACCTAAAAGTAAGTTCATCATTAAAAATAATGAAGTTTTCTGGGTGCCTGGGTGGCTCAGTTGGTTAAGCAGCTGCCTTCTGCTCAGGTCATGACCCCAAGGTCCTGGGATTGAGCTCTAGATAGGGCTCCCTGCTTGGCAGGGAGTCTGCTTGTCGCTCTCCCTCTGCCCCTCCCCCTGCTTGTGTGCTCTCTCTCTCTCTCACACACACACACACAAATAAATAAAATATTTTAAAAAATAATGAAGTTGTCGGTTGTATAATAGGATAAACTGTTACTTGGCCAGATGATACTTAGTAGAAGAAAAAACATTGGGTTCCATATCAGTAAGATGATTGCATTTTTTTTGTTTTGTTTTGAGGCTAAACAAGAATGAAAATTTCCTCTCACACATGTATCTACTGAGAAAGAGCAAGATATTTCATCCAACTCCTTTGATAGGTTTTGATACTGAGAATTACTAACCATATTGATATGTGATTCTTTTTCAATACAATCGTATTCCAAGAAACCATATGAAGCAGTCTCCCAAACCTGTTTCTTTTGAATCTGTCCTATTCATAGACTGGTGCAAACAAGCATTTCTTATCCACTCACTTTTACCATCTGGTTTGGAAAAATATGCGTGAACATCTTTTATCAATTATTTCAAATATATCCTCATAGTAGTCACCATATTTCCAACCTTGGAGTCAGTGCTGATCTCTCTCTCTCTCTCTCTCTCTCTCTCTGTCTGTCTTTCTCACTCTTTCTCTCCTCCACCCTATACCTCACACCCAAATCAGTCAGAAATGTATATGAACTCATATACAGAATTCAACCATGTGTCATCAGATCCATCACTACCATCCTTTCTAAGTCTCCATCGTGTCCCGTATGGACTATTTTACAACATCCTAACTGGTCTCCTGACTTGCAATCTTGCCTTCAGACTCCAACTACTTATTTTCCACACAGCAGTCAGCATTATTCTTTTAATATATAAGATTGTATCACCGTTTTGCCCAAAACTAGTCCACTTACAGTAGAAGACAAAAGTCTTCACAGTGGTCTACAAAACCCTATTGAATCTTATGTACTTACCCCTCTATGCCTCTCCTCTTATTGTCAGTCAAAAGTAAGTTTCTGGAGGCAGGGATTTTTGTGTTCACTGCCCTATCTCCTAAGCCTAAAGCTGTTTTTGATATGTGCACAATAAATATACATTGAGTGTATGAGTACACTTTCGGGGAGCTTTTAGATGATTTCCTAACTAGATCTTAGAGTGGAGAGAATTCAACACTTTATAGCTCCAGTATTGGCCTTATTGCATCTATGTGATTCATTGGGTCTTTTAAGGGAATACTGATGTAAGAAGCATGCATTGTAAGAATAAATTTTTATTGTTCAAATAAACATATTCATATGCAAGATATATTCATATATCAGTTCTAAGCAGGTGTATGATTTTCCATGTTAGAAGTTTTGTTTGGAAAGGTTTGAAGTTCTTATCACACTACATATAGTCAACTGACTATATGTATTATAGTATGAGGTATGAATTGAAAGAATGCGGGAGTAAACATAGAAATTCAAGATACTAGCAATTGGAATCATCTGCATGATCAGTGTTTCTGAAGAGTTTATAATGGAATGTTTGTGGTATTGGTAATTCCTGGGTCTATGTAAACAGGATTATCATGATGCTAGCTACTTTATCTTTATCCTAAAGCAATACTATATAAAGCCATGGTTTGATATGTCCATTATTTTCTTCTAATATATTAAAATATATACATAATTAAAGTAAAGTAAATCTCTTTATAGACTAAAATAATCTAGATTGCCACCATTCCATTCCAATTGCCACATCCTGGGAGGCACTGTCGAGGGCAGTACTATCAAATAGAAATATATTATAAGCCAGAAATGAGAGCTACATATATAATTTTAAATTGTTAATAGCCGCATTCAGAAAAATGAAAAGAAATGGTCAAAATTAATGTTGATAATATATTTTATGTAATCCAAAATATCATTTGTATGTCTAATCAATATAAAATTTATAAATGAGATATCTTACCTTTTTAATGCTAAGTCTTTAACATCCAGTGTATATTTTATGCTTATGGGTCATCTCTAATTCTTATCACCAAATAACACATCCCCAAAATTTCTCCATTAAATTTAACCCGTGTCCCCAAGTTTAGTCAGACTATGGTTACAAATGAGGACAGTGGGCATTCATATCTTTATTTTGTTGCTAACTATGACCTAGAACCCAGTCTCCCAAGCTATTCTGGGAATATCTGGAGTATGTATCACATGTGTTTGTAGACAAATCTCCTCATATTCTTACCCTTTGCTTCCACAGATTTCAAATTTGTTGAAGGAGTAGGCACCTTGAAACTGCTTCACTGCTCTCCTGGGGTTCATGGTCTCATCCATAACACAAATGAGATGGGTCATTCTTGGAATGCCAAACATGTTGCCATGGCCAGAAGTGAGAGTAAGGGATGCAGAATAGGCCTCTCTTTCCCCTAGACCTACAGCACATTGGGTGTTCCAAGAGCCTCACCAAGTTTCTCAAGAAAACAACTCTACACTTTTCAGGCTAACCCTTATCTTTAGGGAGACTCAGTCAACTTCCGCATCCATGGGGAATAGATGCAACATGTCCCCATCCCCCATCATACTCAAACTACTTCTATCTTTTTTAGTCAAAAGACAAATTCTTGGCCATGGGTTCTGTTGAGAAGTGATGATGGAAAACTAGACGGCCTCTAAACCTCATTTCTGCCAGAGATTAATTGGGATCTCATAGTTCAGAAATCTCTCTCACTTTCCTGCCATCTTTTTCTTTCCCAAACCCAGCCACTTATCATCACATGTTGAACTAATTGCAAGTAACATCCTAGTTAGTTTCTGGACTACTAGAGTACTTGGTATAATTTTACATATAAAATCTAATGTCAATTGATAAAATCTACAAATTTGTGACTATTGATACAATGGACATCAAAGGACATATTTAGAGACAGGTGAATTTGTAGGGGAAAAAAATCACTGTGCTTTGGTCTAGATACATAGACTTTGCTTCCAATCAGTTAGAAAATCTGGAAATAATGCTTTGCACTGTTGCTATTCTCCTGACATTATATTTGATTGTTCTATAATCCATTCATCGTAAATTATAGTATATGTTGTGCTGCAACAATTAAATGTTGGAAATATGATGTCATCCAAACTGAATTTTAGATCTGTTGTGCTTTGGAGCTAGTAGAAATAGGCTTTACTAGGGAAAATCCAGAGTACGAAGAGTAATATAATGTAGTAACACATAGAGTTGAGAATATAAATGCTTTTCCTTCCTCATGCTGGCATCATTTTAAAACACTTGAATAGAAATTATTAAAATGGACTACTTTTGTTATTGTTAAATACCCATTAGAGAATGTTTGTGTTATGTGAGTAAATGTTGTGTGACAATTAAATTTATTTCTCAAGGAGTTTATAGTAAAAAGTACGTTAACCTTAATTTATCTTACTGCCTTAGGTACTCTCTGATTGTAAGTTCATCCTAAGACAAAGTACCTCTTTTTGGGTATGTTACTTTGAGAATAGACTCTGGAGTCAAGCTGGCTGAATTTAAATCTAACTGCATGATCTTGGACTGTTTCCACATCTGTAAAATGGGGGTGGTAATAGTACCTCCAAGGAGTGCTATAAAAATTAAATGACTACATTGTAAATTGATATTAGTACAAAGGGAAAGAGGAAATCTAACTACCTTAAACATGAGATATTTAAACACATACTTAGGAAAGGTAGAAAAGTAGTGAGAAGAGAAATGACTCAAAATGAGTATCTCAAGAATATGTGGGTGATTAACATCTTGGATACTCAACGAAACCACTGAAAAATTTGATATGTTATTGGGACCTAATACATTTGTTTTGTAATTTATTACAGCAGAATGCCTAAGGAGACATTTTAAACAACTTCTGGTCAATGTTTAGAGGTTTCAAAAAATCTCTTTTTTTAGAAATCAGTTCTGGGAAAATTATCTGCAATGACTGGATTATAGACTTTGGCTATAAAAAATTCACTATAAAGAAAGGAGAGAATTAGAGATTTATAGAACCCTCATGTTTACAGACCACAGTACTGGAAATCTAGCTATAAGTAATCATTGTCTTCTCTGCCCAAGACAATTTCTGTCTTATCTCTTTGCCTCACCCATTTTCATTATAATAGGGTTTCATGAGAGAATGTTTTAAATGATAATTTAACTGTATTATATCACTATCAGTGATTTTAATGAATTTTTTGTAACTTTACAATAGTTGTATGAGTTTGAGAGCCTCAAGTTAGAATATCATTTTTAGCTTTTCCTGACTATCTATCTATCTATCTATCTATCTATCTATCTATCTATCACAAAGTAATAAAGTTAGTTCTAATTGCTACAATGTATCCTTTGGTGCTAGGGAGATTTGGACAATTTCTTGACAGAACAATTCCTTGGTTTAAAATATATCCTATGGATTTACATGCAAAAAGACCACAGACTCATAATATTAAGAAAAAAAAAGATTGATATTTATAAGAACTACTTGTCAAAAAGAAAGAGAGGGATCACTCACTAATCAGAGGCTGAAGAAATTCACAGCTCAGTTTTTTAATGTATCAAATGCAAGCCTTCTTTTTTTGCATGAGTAACATTAAAATACCCAAGAATTACCTTTTGGTCAACAGGGAGTGTAATAGGCTCATTATTCTTAGGGAAAAAGAAAAGATCCATAACACCCTGGTAAAAAGATGAGCTCTTGTGACCTTCAGCTGGGGGGAGGAAGGTGGACCTCTTTGAAGTTTATTAATTTAAAATTTAATTTAGTTATTAACTGTAGTTGGAAGAGGCAGAATAATTTGTTTAATAAATATTGGGATCCTGATGAGGATCACAGTGTTTACGCAGGGGAATAAAACTTTGAAGATCTCTGAAAATCTAGATAGCGGTCATAATTTTGGTCCCGGGGAAGGAAATATTGCATCTCTTTGGTAGTTGGATTTTAGCTTTTTAATAAGCGACATGAATTTCAATTGATTATGGAAGTTGTGTTATTCTAAACCATACTCACTGATGCACTGATGAAGCAAAATCTTGAGTTGCTCACATATAATTTTAATGAAGATGTCCAATACAAAGCTGGACATACTCTAAGGACTCCTTGTAATTCTAGTCTACTTGTAATTTCCTAAAAGTAAATTTACTTGGGTACTGACATCAAAAATACAACTCTATCAATGTCACCTTTATGTCAGCAAACAGATTAAATGCTTCTAATATCAAGCATAATGACATTCTGTATGGCCCAGATCACATTTGCGATAGTATATTTGATACAGTTGTAAACCTTGGAAGAATACGCCTGCCTAAGAGAATAGCTTTTTTTCTGGTCTTAAACACGTTACAGTTGCCAGTGTAAATCACTTGTCAGTCTATGGCAAATGTAACAGTGTTTTAATCTGAAAAAGGGGAGAAATAAAGTACAGATAATCTTTTTGGCCATTTTCTTGGCACCATCATACATTGAAGACTGACAGGTCCTTCACTTGAGTGACAGGTGTCCTTTGAAATGCCTGTGAATCAGTATCTGTACAGACTGTTGAAATGCATATTTCCATCCTTATCGTAAAGGAATGGATGGGCAAGATAGGTGCTGTTAACATTGCAAATAGCTCCAGAATTATTCATTGTTGGCTCCAGGCAAAGAATAGGAGGAAAGTTTTATTATTCACCATGCACAATAGCAGGATGCTTAATGATTCTCAGTTACCTTGGCAGAATTGTCTGTTGACTTCAGGCACTAGCAATGGGTGACACAGGTCTGGCCAAGTGTTAGAGCAAGATCATACATTCTGGTCCCATTTTAATTTCTAATACATTAATCTTTCCCTCCCAGATGCACAATGAATATTCCATAGACTCTTGTTTGTCAGAAGCTGTCTGGCTTTCATCTATTCAGGTGGTTTCATTGACTGTGAAAGCGTGCTTCAAAGGCCTGATCAGTCAATGACAACTGTCTCACAATAGCATTGAGTAATGCTTCCCTTTTTTCTTTTCAGGCATCTGATAGACAACTTTGACACCTGATCTCTGGGGACCTTGTGGAGTCACTCAGAGTTCTTAAGAGACTTCCCTTACTTTATCATTCCAGAAAGAATTGTCACAGGTGAATGTATCGCACTTTCTCAGGAGCTGAACCTGACCCTTGAATCCACCTCATTTGCACTGCAGGTTTCACAATGAATTAAAATGGATTAAGTTGGCTTAATGCTGTTCTACAAGGAAGCGAAAGCACTGCACCATTCATTTTTAATTTTAATCCTTTGTCTTACCCTGCTAATTACTATTGTTTTAAGTTCATTATCCTGGCGTGCACATTGTTACTAGTTGGATGCTAATGCTTGTAAGCAGTGTCCTTACTTTTGCAGGTACTGACCCTTCAATTGTCAAATTAGTCTATGTCATTGCTGAACAGCAGACTCTGTAATCTACAATTCTTTCTTTAAAATTTTATTCTTCTCTTGTCTCTAATTAATTAAGCAATAACCCCATTGAAGCATCTTATGCACAGATTCAAGTTCAAAAGTACTAAAAGAAGGAGAAACTGGAAATTGGATATGGGATTCCTCTAGTTTTTCTGACAGTCCTAGGGCAGAGGAATTCTATCATACTGCATGTTTTGTCTGTAAAGCTTGTAAAATGTGACTGTAAGGGGCAATCTGAACTATATTTCCTATCTCACCACAACTGTTTTCAAAGTCTCCATTAAGAATAATTGAGATGCTACAATGCTACAGTTGAGAGCAAAACATAAGGAACATTGCTGAGAGATGATTTGAGAAGACGAACCCGTCACACAATTCATGGAATTCACTTCCAGTACACATTGAAAGCTTCTAACATAATTTCTCCTTTCAATGCAAGTGCTATCTCCACAATGTCCTCATGGAGTTCAGCTAGCTCTCTGAACATTTTCTGTAAAGGAAATTTTACAACCTCACAATTGCAAAATTCTGGTTATTACAAAGTTTATTTTTATTATGAATTGAAATCTGTCTCCTGTAACTTCTCTCCACTGGTCATAGCTCTGTGTTCTGCAGCTACACACACAAAAGACCATTGCCTCTGCTTCATGATTACCCTTCAGTTATTTGAAGCATGTCTTCCCAAAGCCTTTTCAAGAGACTAAATATACCTGTATTCACTCCTTAAGTAGTGAAATTTTGAGATCACTTATAATCCTAGTCACACTCTCCTGGATATGTTTCTCTTTGTTCTTCCCCAACATGCAACTTCTTGTCAGAGATAAGAAACATTTGGGAAATAAGTCTATCCTCCATGAAGACCAATAAAACCAATAAAAACATAAATGCCCACCATCAATTTTATCAACCTATATTGATATCAACCTACTTGCTCTGCTCCCTAATCACAATAAAAGAAATGTTCCTAATCCCATGGTGTCTTGATTGTCTCCCCTCTTGCCCACTCAAATACTTTACATCTGCAGGTATTCCTACTCTCTTCCACATCAGCAATTCTTCCCTCTCTACAAAATCAGTTTCATCAGAAAGCACTCATGTCATTTTCTACTTAAAAGTACCCCACTTTGATCATAAATTCTCCTCTATCAACTTCCCCATCTACCCATAGAAAGTTAGTACCACTGGACTCTTGAACAAGACACAGGGATTAGGGGCATCAACCCCCCACATAGTTGAAAAACCACATATAACTTTCTACTCCTCCAAAACCTAATTACTCACAGCCTATTTTTGACCAGAAGATTTCACAGGTAAAACATTTTCTGTATGTGTATTATATACTGTATTCTTATAAAAATTAAGCTAGAGAAAAAAATGTTATTAAGAATGTCATAAGGGATTGAGGAGGCAAGATGGTGGAAGAGTAGGGGACCTCATTCCACCTGGTCCCTTGAATTTAGCTGGATAACTATCAAACCATCTGAACACCCATGAATTCAGTCTGAGATGTAACAAAATATATCTGGAACAAGTAGAAAATCAACTGCTTTTTGCAAGGAAGGAGGTGCGGAGATGTGAATCTGAGGGGAGATATTGGAAGATAAATGGGAGGGGGGGAGGGAGCCTCCATAAGTCAGCTACTGGAAAGTGTTATAGCCCCAGAGGGCAAAATCAGAACCCTTAAAAATCTGCTCCAGTGAGAGACATCCTTGTGTGTAAGGGTCTCAGAACATGAAAAGGGCAGAATTGTAGGTGGGTCAGTGTGGTCTCAGGATCCCAGGAAACAGAGAACTAATGGGGTTGCCTGAGCCAGTAGAGTGCCGAAGCAATGGAGTGGGGAAACTGGTTATGGTCAGAGAGCCCAGGAGGAGACTCTCAACTTGGGTCACTATAAAGCATGAGCCTGGCAGATTGGGTGGTTGCTCTCCGCTTGAGCACCCTGAAAAGGACTGGAACACATGGACCATCTGCCATCCCCAGGATGGGCAGAACTGGTGTGCCCACAATTGGGCAACAGCCTTCAGGGCAGCAGCCCTGGAAAGGACAGTAGGATGACACTCAGCTATCCCCTGGGAGCAGTAAAGCCAGTACACACATGAGCCCACAACCACTCTCAGTCCCAAGGCACACAAAGGGCAGGAAGGCAGGTCACTTGGACTCCCCCCCCAGGAAGATTGCTGTGGGCACACACAAAAGGAGGCTGTGGAGTTTGGCCCAGAGGGTTTATTAATACAGGGGACTGTGATCTTTCAGCTCTGGGGCTGGAGATTGGGGCATGGCCATTTTTATTCTGATCCTCTAAAGAGGCTCAGAAAGCATTCAGGGAACAAAAAGCCACACAGAGCACCAGCTTACATTGAGACCAGCCTCTGGCAAGGAGCAGTGCAACTCCACACAGGCAAAGACACCTGAGAAGCAGCACAGCAGGCCCCTCCCCCAGAAGACCAACTGGCAGAACAGGTGCACAACTAGTTTTTGGATCCACAAGACTTTAAAACTCCAATGCTAGGGAAAAACAATATATAGGACTCGAGGCTTTTTTCTCATGATTCATTTATCTTTCATTCTAAAATTTTCCATTTCTTTTTCCTGTTTCAACTAGTTTCTTATTTCATCAATTCTTTGTTTTTAAGTCTCTTTTTAACTTTTATTTTTTACATCTACATTTTATAGATATATGCTTCATTTTGGGCCTTTTCTCACTTTATTCAATTTTATTTGTATATATATATGTATATCTTCTTTTGCAATTTTGGGATTTAGTGTCATCTAACACACAGACCAAAATTCACTCAGGAACATGTGCATCACCCTGCTTTGTCCACCCTGTGAGATTATATTCTCTCCCCACACGCCAACTTTTTTTTTTCTTTTTCTTTTTTGTTTTGTTTTGATTTGTTTGCTTTTCTGTTTTGGCTTCCAACTGCTTCAGATTTTCTAGTGTGTTTCTTGCTTGGTTCATGGTTGATATTTTTGATTCTGCTCACTCGCTCACCCATTCTTCTCTGGACAAATGACTAGAAGGGGAATTCACAACAAAAGAAAGAACCAGAGGTAATGTTCTCTGCCACAGATCTAATTGATATGGATATAAGTAAGATGTTAGAGATGGAATTCAGGATAACAACTATAAAGTTAATAGCTGGGCTTGAAAAAAGTATAAAAGACACTAGTGCAGAAATGAGATCTAATCAGGTTGAAGTTAAAAATGCTATATAACTGAGACGCAGTCTAAATTGGATGTGTTCTAATGGTTAGGGTGACTAAGGCAGAAGAGAGAGTAAGTGATCTAGAAGACAGGATGATGGAAAGGAAGGAACTTGAAAATAAAGAGAAAAACAACTAATAGCCCATGAAAAAAGGCTTTGAGAAATTAATGATACCATGAGATATACCAATGTCAGAATTATTGGGGTGCCTGAGGGTGAAAAGAAGGGGATGGGGCAAAAAGTGTTTGAGCAAATTAGGGAGCTGAGAAATTTCCTAATCTGGGGAAGGAAACAAGCATTCATGTCCGAGAGAGAGAGGACTCCTTCCAAAATCAGTAAAGATAGATCAACACCCCTACATATAATAATGAAGCTTACAAATTTTAGAGTAAAACAGAGAATCCTGACAGCATCTTGAGACAAGAGCTCCTCACCTACAGAGGGAGGAACATCAGACTAACATCAGACCTATTCACAGAAACCTGGCAGGCCAGAAAGGACTGGAATGATCTATTCAGGCTACTCAATAAGAATATGCAGCCAAGAATACTTTATCCAGCAAGGCTGTCATTCAGAATGGAAGGAGAGATAAAGAGCTTCTAGGACAGACAGAAACTGAAAGAATATGTGACCACCAAGCCAACCCTGCAAGAAATATTAAGGGGGATCCTGTAAGCAAAGAGAGAGCCCAAGAGTAACATAGACCAGAAAGAAACAGAGACAATCTACAGAAACAAGGACTTTACTGGGTTAAATTCTCCAATCAAAAGACATAGGGTATCAGATTGAATAAAAAAACAAGGCCCATCCATATGCTGTTTATGAGACTCATTTTAGACCTAAAGACACCTTCAGACTGAAAGTGAGGGGGTGGAGCACCATTTACCACACTAATGGACCTCAAAATAAAGCAGGGGTAGCAATCCTTATATCAGACAAATTAAATTTTAAACGAAAAACTGTAATAGGAGATGAAGAGGGACACTATATCATAATTAAAGGGCCTATCCAACAAGAAGATATAACAATTGTAAATATTTATGATGCCAATATGGGAGCAACAGATTATATAAACCCATTAATAATCAAAGTAAAGAGACACATTGATAATAATACATTAATAGTAGGGGACTTCAACACCCCACTCACAGCAATCTAAGCAGAAGATCAACAAAGAAACAAGGGCTTTGAATGACACACTAGACCAGATGGACTTCAGAAATATATACAGAACATTTCATCCTAAAACAACAGAATACTCATTCTTCTCGAGTGCACATGGAACTTTCTCCAGAATAGATCACATACTGGGTCATAAATCAGGTTTCAACCAATACCAAAAGATTAGGATTATTCCTTGCATATCTTCAGACCACAATGCTTTGAAAGTTGAGCTCAATTACAAGAGGAAATTTGGAAGGAACTCAAACACTTGAAGGTTAAAGAGCATCCTACTAAAGAATGAATGGGTCAACCAGGAAATTAAAGAAGAATTTTAAAAATCCATGGAACCTAATGATAATGAAAACACATCCGTTTATAACCTTTAGGGTACAGCAAAAACAGTTCTAAGAGGGAAGTACATTGCAATAAAGCCTTTCTCAAAAAATTAGAAAAATCTTAAATATACAAGCTAACCTTACACCTAAAGGAGCTGGAGAAAGAACAACAAATAAAGCCTAAACCAAGCAGGAGAAGAGAAATAATAAAGATTAGAGCAGAAATCAATGAAATAGAATCCAGAAAAACAGTAGAGCAGATAATGAAAGAATTAATAAGATCAATAAACCTCTATCCAAAAGAGAAGAAAAAGGACCCAAATTAATAAAATCATGAATAAAAGGGGAGAGATCACAACCAACACCAAGGAAAGACTTACAATTTTCACAACATATTATGAGCAACTATATGCCAACAAATTAAGCAATCTGTAAGAAATGGATGCATTCCTGGAAACCTATAAACTACCAAGACTGAAACTGGAAGAAATGGAAAATCTGAACAGACCAATAACAGGCAAGGAAATTGAAGCAGTAATCAAAAACCTCCCAAAAAACAAGAGTCCAGGGCTAGATGGCTCCTCAGGGGAATTCTACCAAACATTTAAAGAAGAAATAATACCTATTCTACTGAAGCTGTTTCAAAAACAAAAATAGAAATGGAAGGAAAACTTCCAAACTCATTCTATAAGGCCAGGATTACCTTGATTCCCAAACCAGAAAAATACCCCATCAAAAGGAATTACAGACCAAAATATCCCTGACGAACATGGATGCCAAAATACTCACCAAGATACTAACCAATAGGATCCAACAGTACATTAAGAGGATTAATTACCACGACCAAGTAGGATTTATTCCTGGGATGCAAGGGTGGTTCAACATTTGCAGATCAATCAATGCAATAGATCTCACTAATAAAAGAAAAGACAAGAACCATATGATCCTCTCAATTGAGTCAGAAAAAAACATTTGACAAAATATAGAATCCTTTCTTGATTAAAACTCTTTAAAGTGTAGAGATAGAGGGATCATACCTCAATACCATAAAGGCCATCTATGAAAAGGCCACAGCAAATATCATTCTCAATGGGGAAAAAGTGAGAGCTTTTCCTCTAAGGTCAGGAACATGGCAGGGATCCCCACTCTCACCACTGTTGTTCAACATAGTACTAAAAGTCCTAGCCTCAATATCAGACAACAAAAAGAAATAAAAGGGATTTAAATTGGCAAAGAAGTCAAACTCTCACTCTTCACAGATGACATGATACTTTATGTGGAAAACCAAAAGACTCTACCCTCAAATTGCTAGAACTCATACAGCAATTCAGCAATGCGACAAGATATAAAATCAACACACAGAAATCAATTGCATTTTTATACACTAACAATGAGAACGAAGAAAGAGAATTTAAGGAATCAATCCCATTTACAATTATACCAAAAATCATAAGATAATTAGGAACAAAACTAACCAAAGGGGCAAAGGATCTGTACTCTAAAAACTACAGAACACTTATGAAAGAAATTGAGGAAAACACAAAGAAATGGAAAAACATTCCATGCTCATGGGTTGGAAGAACAAATATTGTTAAAATGTTTATGCTACCCAGAGCAATCTACACTTATAGGGCAATCCCTATTAAAATGCCATTGACTTTTTTCACAGAGCTAGAACAAACAATCCTAAAATTTGTATGGAACTAGAAAAGACCCCAAATAGCCAGAGGAATGTTGAAAAGGAAAATCAAATCTGGAGGCATCACAATGCCTGACGTCAAGCTATATTACAAAGCTGTGATCATTAAGACAGTATGGTACTGGCACAAACACAGACACATAGATCAATGGAACAGAATACAGAGCCCAGAAATGGACCCTCAACTCTATGGTCAACTAATCTTCCACAAAGCAGGAAGAAATATCCAATGGAAAAAAGACAGTCTCTTCAACAAATGGTGTTGAGAAAATTGGACAACCACATGCAGAAGAATGAAACTGGACCATGCTCTTACACCATACACAAAGATAAACTCAAAATGGATGAAAGAACTAAATATGAGACAGGAATCCATCACAATCCTGGAGGAGAACACAGGCAGCAACCTCTGTGACCTCAGCCGCAGCAACTTCTTGCTAGACATGTCTCTAAAGGAAGGGAAACAAAAGCAAAAATGAGCTATTGGGACCTCATCAAGATTAAAAGCTTCTGCACAGCAAAGGAAACAGTTAACAAAACTAAGAGGCAACCTATGGAATGGGAAAAGATATTTGCAAATGACATATCTGATAAAGGGCTGGTATCCAAGATCTATAAAGAACTCATCAAATTCAACACCTAAAAAACAAACAATCCAGTTAATAAATGGGCAGAAGACATGAACAGACACTTCTCCAAAGAAGACATACAAATGGCTAACAGACACATGAAAAAATGCTCCGTATCACTTGTCATCAGGGAAATACAAATCAAAACCAGAATGAGATACCACCTTACACAAGTTAGAATGGCTAAAATTAACAAGACAGGGAACAACCAAAGTTGGTGAGGATGTGGAGAAAGGGAACCCTCTTACACCGTTGGTGGGAATGCCACTCTGGAATACAGTATGGAGGTTCCTCAAAAAGTTAAAAATAGAACTACCCTATGACCCAGCAATTGCACTATTGGATATTTACCCCAAAGATACAGATGTAGTGAAATGAAGGGGCACCTGCACCCCAGTGTTCATACCAAACTGTGGAAGGAGCCAAGATGTCCTTTAACAGATGAATGGATAAAGAAGATGTGGTATATATATGCAATGGAATATTACTCAACCATCAGAAAGGATGAATACTTACCATTTACATGAACATGGATGGAACTGGAGTGTACTATGCTAAGTGAAATAAGTCAATCAGAGAAAGACAATTATCATATGGTTTCACTCATATGTAGAATATAAGGAATAGCACAGAGGATCATAGGGGAAGAGAGGGAAATGTGAGTGGGAAGAAATCAGAGAGGGAGACAAACCATGAGAGACTCTTGACTCTGGGAAACTGATGGTTGCGGAAGGGGAGATGTGTGGGGGGATGCAGTAGATGGGTGGTGATGGGTATTAAGGAGGGCAGATGATGTGATGTCCACTGGGTGTTATACGCAACTGATGAATCATTGAATGCTACATCTGAAACTAATGATGTACTACATGTTGGCTAATTGAATTTAAATTAAAAATAGAAGGAAAAATGTTATAAGGAAGAGAAAATACATTTATAGTATTATAGTGTATTTACATATTTAAAAAGCCCAATCATGTGTAAATGGATCCATGTAATTCAAACCTGCGTTGCTCAAGGTCAACTGTACTGAGTTGTCAGCATTCAATGTCTCCACCACTTGTTATATTACCTCTTCAGACTACTCTATTAAAGTTTTAGTCACACTGCTCCCTGACAGTGTTTCTATTTATGAGTTCCTTATTGTCAAAATCAATTGTTTCTTCTTTGTTCTCACTTACTCACTCTCAGGAGTATTTGACACAATTGGTATCTTCTCTCCTTGAAATACTTCCTTTTCTTAACTTTAGTTGCACCAAGATATCCTGGTTTACCTCAAACAGCATTAGCTACTTCTGTCTAGTCTGCCAGCTTCTCTTCCTCATTCTAAACTCTTATTTTCTGGAAGCTCTGGTCCTTGACCTTTGACATTCTTCTCTTTTTGCATTCACATCTTAAGTGATTCCCTGTGATCCCATGGCTTTACAAGACATGCATATGTTGATGTCTCTCTAAATTGTACCTCTAATCCTGGACTCTCCTGAGAGCTTTAGACTCATATTATCCATTTTCCCACTCACCTTCTCCACTTAGTCAATAACAGGCATTTAATCTTTTACATATTTAAAATGAAATATTTCACTTTGCTTCTCATAATGATTGGATAGATAATTCGACCAATCTTTCCCCCTCCCTACCCCCGGATAGCTAAAAGAAATAGAGAATATATATTTTATTTTTTAAAGATCTTATTTATTTATTTGTCAGAGAGAGAGAGCACAAGCAGGGGGAGCAGCAGGCAGAGGGAGAAGCAGGCTCCCCACTGAGCAGGGAGCCCAATGCGGGGCTCAATCCCAGGACCCTGGGATGGTGACCTGAGCCAAAGGCAGACGCTTAACTATCTGAGCCACCCAGGAGTTCCGAGAAGACATATTTTAAAGTCATCTGAAAAGCAACAAAAATCTGACAAGACAATAAGGAATTATCAGTTAAAGTGCAGAGAAAATGGAAATTGAGTGAGGTAAGTGAGCATGGCAGCAGTTGTACAGTGATCAGAACAATAATCAAAACTAAGATCCATAAAAATTTGGGAGTCTGACAGCAGAATTTCCCCAGTCATGGTCTGAGATCTCAAAGAATTTCATTCCTTGGGGAAAAGGCTAAATAGACAGGGAAAAGCACTCACATGGAATTACAGCATGATTTTGAGTTGACTGGATTATCTAAGGGAAAGTTCTGGTCTTGAACTTAGTTTAACTTGATCCTGGATTACTAGTATCTCCAGAGGTCTGGCAGCAGAAATCACACAAACCTTCTGGAGGTAGTTGCATTCATCTTAAGCCTCAAATTACATCTACCAAAATGTTTTGCACCCCACAGTTTAAGATAACCAGGAGTACAGGAACTAAGACAACATAAAGGAGAAACACCAAAAAAAAAAAAAAAAAAAATGTAGGCAACAGAAACAAAACATAAATACTCTAGATCATGGCCTTCTCAGAAACAGATTATAAAACAACTTGACTTACAAAAGAGAAGCTTGAAATTATCTATAGGTAAAACTTGAAAAATTGACAAAGCAAATTCCAAAAAAGGAGTACACAAGGTTACTAGACATGAATGAAGCAAAAACTGGAGTTAAAAATCACAAAATGAACTTTTGATTGTCTTCTTCCCCTTAAATCCTCCTTCCTGCCAAATCTGCTTCATCTTAGTTAACGATATTACCCTTTACTCAGTTGCTCAGATGGCATTTCCCTCATCCCCAACATTCAATCCATCAACAATGCTGTAGATTATGCCTCCAGAATTTGAAAGGGTCTGATATTTTTTTCAGCATCTTGATTGTTACAATCCCAACTCAAATGGCTATCTATAATCTAGCACCTGAACTATTGCAATATTCTATTAAATGATCACCTGATTCTATTTTTGTTCTCTTCTAATTTTGATCTGTATGGCATCCAGCGAGATCTTTGAAAAATTTATATCAATTCTCTTCCTAAAACCCTTCAATGGCTTCTGATAGCTTAAAAAAGCTTACAAAGTCCAACATGATCTCCTGATACATTTCTCTTATACGCTACTCTCAATCTCCTCTCTTGATCATAAAAGCAGAACTTTGCCTCCTACTCCTTACACTTAGTGATGCCTCTATCTGGAATGTAGCGTTTTACTTATATAGGCTTTAGCTCAAATGTCATCTTTATGTTTAAAACTTACCTGACTATTCAATTTAACCTCCTGATCTTTCAATAATTCTGTAGTTGGTTTTCCTCTACTATTTTTGTTATGGCATTCAACACTATCTTAAAATATGGCATTTATTAATTTACTTACTTGTAAGACCTTATCTGTCTGGTTGACTGTTATATTTCCAGAGCCCAGAACAATGCCTGGTAAATGGTAGGGTCAAAAAAGTATTTACTGAATGATGAAATATACTCACTTTAGATCTCATTAACATAACTGGCAAATTTATTATAAACATGCCTTTCTGTGCAAAGGTTATCACTGGAGAGTCATTTTCAAAAATTTTTTCCCATTGTTTAACTTGTAGAAATTTTAAGTAATGAGAAGAAAATGTATTTTAGATTGCTTTTGGTGTCCCAAAAAACACAAATTTTTACTAAAACTCTAATGAACTAGGGGAGCCTGTATGCCCTACAAGCCTTGAGTTTGTGTCATGATAAAGCTAAAATTATGGAACTATCTAAGCCTTGAGGATTAAAAATACAAAGAGTTTTAGGTATATGTTTAAAAAATTGGTTTGTTGGGGTGCCTGGGTGGCTCAGTCGTTAAGTGTCTGCCTTCGGCTCGGGTCATGATCCCAGGGTCCCAGTATTGAGCCCCGCATCGGGCTTCCTGCTCAGCAGGAAGCCTGCTTCTCCCTCTCCCACTCCCCCTGCTTGTGTTCCCTCTCTCGCTGTGTCTCTCTCTGTCAAATAAATAAATAAAATCTTTTTAAAAAATTGGTTTGTTGACCAATAAAGTATCTTCTGATGAGGTTTTTTTAGATGTTACAACAATTCTAAAAGGGCTACACAAGTGACCAACACAGGAGTTCAGTGAAAGAAAGTACTTGGATTTTAGTTAAGAATTCAAAGGGGCCATGAAGGTGAGCAGAAAGAAGAGAGGGCATTTGTAATAAAAGAGGAATACATTTACAGGGAAAAGACATAACACTTTCTGATTTGGGAGTAGAGGAATCTAAATAATATGGAGACTTGGGTTATAAGGAAGGAGAAACTAGAGCAGTATTTGAAAGGCAAGGCAAATGCACCCAACAACTCTTTCTACTTTAAAGGAAAGTGGGGGCACAGCTGTAAATGGGCAGCAAAGAAACAAAGGAGTCACATTAATTGATGATTGCCAGCATATATGAAGTGTTTATTCTGTGTAAGCCTTGAAGACCTTTCTGGCATTCCCACCTTCCATCTCCGTAACAATCCTAGACATAGGGACTGTTTTTAACCCCTGTTTTAAAACTGAGGAAGTACAAACTTAGAAAAGGTTGAAGAACATATGCCAGCAACTGATCATTGAGTGAGGAGAGCAGGATTTGACCCTCTTCTTTCTGAGTCTAAAATCCATCCTCACTGAATATTCTCTATAATACTTTCTGTTTGACCTAAATCTACATTGTGGAAGTTCCCCAGCAAAGCCCTGATGGTGTTCACAGGTCCCTGTTTAAAATTTGCTGTTGCTTTCTTATAGGTGTGGGTATGAGTGTGTGTGTGTGTGTGTGTGTGTGTGCGTGCACATGCAAGTGTACAAGTGCTACTATTTGTAATAACACGTTGGATTTACAGGCCCTGAGATTTCCTTGGCAGGCAGCCATCTATTCTCACCTTCTCAAGCTTGTGGCTACAACAGTTGGTATTTCATTTTCCTGCCTGCTCTTTTTAGACAGTTCTTCCATCTGATTAGTCACTTAAAATCTTCCTGCAGTGTTTGTTGATCTTCACCTGTTTGTTGCTTTTCCTGTGTTTAGAGGTTAAAATGTTATGTTGGTGCAAACTTAATAGAGCCTAACAAGAAACGAATCCACACAACCATTCGGACTAAGCAGATGGCAAAGCATAGTTTGGAAGTTGAATAGCTTAATGGTATGCCTACCTTCAAAGAAAGGAAAACAAAGTCAATGGCTTTAATGTAAACTATAAGGTTTCAACACAAAAAGTTAAAGTCCAATCATATTAACTGGTTAATGATTATTTCAATAAAAATTCTTTTAATTTGCTAAATGCAATGCAGTGTATAATTGAATCCTATCAAGTTTCAGAATAAATTTGGTTATTACTGCTAGCAGTAGTATCTTTTTTTACATAATGTATCTCAGAGCCTTGGGAAGGTTGCCTGCTTGTCACTTCTGAATAGATATAGGGATGAACTAGTCCATCTGGACTCCCAAGCTCTGAGAGTCAATAATATGAGTCAAGAACAGCAGGGACTAAACTTTAGGCTATTCAGTTTGCTTAAAAATCACTCAAGAGTGATTAGTAAGTTCTCAATACATATTAGTTGAATGAAGGAAATGCTAGTCCTCTTGAAGTGAAAGTAATCAACAATGACCAAAATAGCTTTATTGAATAGAGACAGATTTACTTTAAAAATTATACCATTTGCTCGTTTTGACACTAATTATTATTCTCTTAGATCACCACTTCTTTTATACAAATTCTTATGCACATCATTGGACCTTACTTCTTCCTCTATAGCTTACCAAAATGTGGCTCTAAAACTAAATTACGGCCCCCATTTCAGCTCTCTTTAGCAGAAGCTGCTCTTTATTCACACCATGCTTATCATTGCCCAGGAAAAAAGGCCAACACTTTCCTAGGTCTCTGCTTTCACTATCATCTCTGATTACAGGTAAGACTACTTCTTATCAATGTCATTTATCTACTTTATTGTTGGCTTCCCACAAAATTTGATGACTTTGGTATCATAATCAAGGTTCCCTACACTTGAGCTTTTCCCAGCATTTTTGGAGACTCCAAAAATGTTAGCAAGGCTACCACTTGTGTGGCACAATTCCACACCTTTCCAACTCCAATCTCTCTCTCTCTCTTTTTTTTATTCCACTTTGGCACCTTTTATCCATAGCCACATCTTAGACCTTTGCCTCAAAGATAACATATTTATTTCTGAAACCTTAACCTGAACCATCTTAGTTCTGTCTCTAATTCCCACTTGCCCCTCCCCCCTTTTTTCTGACTTCCTCCTCCTCTTCTCTCCAAGTTTTCACCTTTCGTTTTTTGGTATTAATATAAATTGTCTTTTTATTTTCAGATAAATGCTTTTAGTGAAGCAAGCAAAAAAAATATATCTCTTTGCCTGGGAATTTCTATGGAATGTCTGATGTCTGCTCATTTCTCCCAGTTAATTTTTTTGGGAAGTGTAGAAACATTCTACAATTATATTTTATTGTCCAGTAAACCAACTTTATTTTGAAAAATATATACTATTTTATAAGTCAGAGAAAGACAGATACCATATGATTTCACTCATATGTGGAATTTAAGAAACAAAACAAATGAACAGAGAAAAAGAGACAAACCAAAAAACAGAGTCCTACCTATAGAGAACAAACTGGTGGATATCAGAGGGGAGTTGTGCAGGGGATGGGTGAAATCAGTGATGGGGATTAAGGAGTGCCCTTGGGATGTGTACCAAGTAATGTATAGAATTGTTGAGTCACTATATTGTACATATAAAACTAACATAACATTGTATGTTAATTATACTGGAATTACAATTAAAATTTACACACACACACACACACACACACACACACACACACATGATTTTGATCTTCCAAACTCTTGAAACTTTCTGTTCACTCTGGTGAAGTATAAGCTGATTTTTCCTCTTCCTACCGAATGAAACCTTTCTCCCCAAGGACACCAATGACATAGTTAATGTAGACCTTATGTTATTTGGCCTCTGTCTAGATATTTAATGCTAGATATTTATGTGAATCAAACTTTCTGTCTTGAATGAACCCATCTTAACTATCCATCTTAACACCCACAGTGCTACTCTTTTTCCTTGTCTTTCCCACCTCCTTTCCCTTTTTGTTCCTTGATACTCTTAGTTTATCTACTTTCCCTTTAAATATTGATGTTCCAAGCAGCAGGTCCTTGGCCATACTTTCTTCTCACTATGCACTTTTCTTATGAGTTTTGTTATACATCCTTTTCTTGAAGTACAATTACCATTTATATGCTAAAGATTCTTCAACATCTGTGACTTCTTTCTTGAAGACCCGGCTACTCAAATACCTACTGAATATTTGCACTATATATTCAACCTGTAAAACTCCAAATTCTTTGTTTATGTATCCTCACTTCCTCCCTATGATAACCCTTACTTCCTGATCCTCTTCCTGTATCCCTCAATTTGGAGATGAGTACTATCACATAGATAATCTCCCAAGCCAGAATGGGAGGCATCTAGAAAATTTCTCTGCAGGAAATTTTGTCAACATATGCTCTCTTTTCTTTCTTTTGCATGTCTTCTCTATAACTCCAATGCCATTGGTTACTTCAAGTCCCCTTATTTTTCTCCTAAGTTACTGTAGTGGCTGCCTCCAAATTCTCATATGCTTGCTAACCTACCCTCTACAGTGATGCAATCTAATTTTGATACTCTTATGATTAAAATCTTCTAGGGCTTCCTCGTTGATTGAATAAAAACTATATGTAATATGTAAAGCCTTCAGTTATCTGCAACTCCCTTCTAACTTCCTTTCACGTTAATTTATCACACTGATACTCAAGCCACATCAGCTGCAAACCTTTCCTTATTTGTAATAGATACTCTCACCACCTTCTCTACCAGGATAACTCTTACTAATCTTTTGAAGGTCCATTGGAGTTATGTGTTCTGAATAACCTGTTATGTGTGCTGTAACACTGTGTGTCTCTATCATAATTTTTAAAATTATAACTGTCTCCTCTTTTCATGGACTGTTAGTTTCTTGAGAATATGAATCACACCCTTCATGTCAGTCATACAAATTTCAAATGAGGCATAGTGAATAATATGTGCTCAATTAATATTTATTGAATATACAGTTAGATAAAATTATAAAAGGCAGGTGAACATTGTAGGTGTCATTTATCCTTGTAAATGTCAGCTTTAGAATTATGTAATTCCCCAAGGATTTCTGTGTCTATTAATGAGGAATCCAATAAGAAATTAATTGTTTTGCTTTGCACATCCCAATGTCTTCATTTTCCAATGTTCCCACTACATTTAGATACAATCTTCTTCCATTAATTTTACTGGAGAAAATCAGCCATGAATTCTCCATGGGTAAGAGGACTCTTTTTAGAAATTAACCGAAGTTGAATTGAAAATCTCATAGAAATTAGGCCCTTCAAACTTAAAAAGGAAATGATTCACCTAAATACCTTAATCTAGAGTAGATTTTCACACTCGTTCCTTTATCAAAAATATGACAAGACTCAAGGAAGGCCAACTGATTAATCCTACTTACGCTTCCTAAAGAGTGTGTGATAATGTTTCGTATGACGCCTTCTTTTCCTTTCAGCACAGTCAACAAGGCCTGGTAGAGAATGATTGCAGCAAGTACACCAAAATCTTTGAATCTTCTGTATCATGACTGTAATTTCGTAGGAGACTTTTAATGGAAGTGCAGAATTATAGCAGCTTTACTTTAGGGGATGTTCTGTGCCAATGCAGGGTGCAGGCAACCTTTTTTTTCTTTCTTTCTTTTTTTGTTTTTGTGGAGTGATGTTGACACACATCTGCTCAAATACACTAACGTTTCTATCCCAACTGCCTCAGTTGGCAGGAACACCTCCACTCCTCTTTGTGAATATAGAACTAGGGAGGGGGCAGTGAAAGGGGAGAGGCATCTAGCAATTTGTCAAGATACGTATTCCAGCACTTATTTTAAAAAAAATAAGTACCGGGTCCAAATTGAGTTAATAAGCTAATGACTGCTTATCCTTTAGTATTAAGCTTCAAAGCGGCTCTTAACTAAATGAGCCAATTATTATATCGCCATGTATTTTTTATTCCTTCCTGTTAAATCATGCATTTGGTGTTATATAGAAGTTTTATGCTTATTAAAAAATAACCAGCATGTATATGAGCTTATGAAAGGAAACCTCACTCAGATTTTTAAAAAGCAAACGAAAACCTTCAAGTCTAACTGGTGCCATATGGTACACTCAGAAACACTTGTAAAAGGAAAGTTAAACCTTGAATATATTAATGATTTTTCCTGAAAAAAAAATGCCTTTTTTCCATCTTTGCATGTGAAAAGACTTCTGAATAGGGCATGATGGAACACTTTTCTATACAAAGTAGTGAATTTAGTAATGTACACCTTGTATTGGTTTTATTATCATTATGCTTATAAATAGTGCATGATTTTGAGCAAAACAAATCATTAACACTGTGCCTTTCTAATGCTCTTAAGATCTTAAAGACTTAAAGATATCCATAGCTGACTTTCCACTTATATTTTTTTATTCTGTCTCAAAAAAACTCTTTAATCTGACCTTGATATAAAGACAAAGGCACAACCAACCAGTTGTGAGATGCGCTAATGTGCCCCTAGAGGAGTGAGCCTCATTCCCCTGCCAGTAAATTTTTTTTTTCCACGTGAAGTGTCTTACTCTTAATTTATACTAATATGTAAAGCATCTACTGAAGAGCCCGGTTTGTTTTTTTTTCTTTCTTCTCTCAAAATGCAAATGTGAATGACCCAGAAAGCAATGGAAAACAAAGAATTGTTAGGTTAAGGAGAGCACCTGTACCTCCATAGTCCTTTCTCTCTATCAGATTGTCAACATTAAGCTGGTCCAGCATTTAATAAAAGCAAAAGTCGTTTAATTTCAAGTGTATTGAAGATTGAGCTTTCTGAATACCTTACATGAGTACTGTATATATAAATATACAATTTTTTTTTTATGTATCACTACACACATCTCATTTGTTGAGCTAGAATAATATTTTCCTAGTAGAAAGCTAAGGGAAATGTATGGGACTAGATTTTTCCTTTCTTGACTTTCTTTAAACTGCAAGAGTTTGTTTTGCTATGGAATATAGCTTTCTCGGTGGGCTAGAATGAAAAACTGACAAAGGGTCTCAACATAAACAGCAGCTCACCATCTCATCTCATCTCATCTCAGGCCACTTTATTTATTTAATTATCTGTCTATCAGAGTGGGGATCTATTATTTAAATATATGTGCAGTTTAATGCACCTGAAAATGGAATGGAAACCGACAATTGAGAAAAGTAAAATGAAATGAAATTAACATAGTAAATTGTATAAGGACCATAGAAAAAATAATACTGTAATAGTCACTTTGAAAAAATAATTTGTATTAAAATTATATTTCTAAAATCAGAATGTGATTTAGTCATCCAAATATAAACTGAAATTTAGCTGTGTCTACAAAAATAAGAACTAGTTAATTTGCAAGTCATCTGGCAATTCATATAAGTTGTTCATAAGACCACAAAGAGAGATATCTACAGGTTAAATCTGCATTCCTGGTAAATATCTAGAATCCTACTATTTGGAATTGTGATTTACAGTTTAGCTTATATTGCAAGAGATTCAAAGTAATACATGGCTCTGTAAAAAAGAAGACAATAAAAAGGGATATTTGTAGCAAAAATATACTAACAACGGCTAAGGTTACTAAACTCTATAGAAAAGTGACTGGCAGCAGGTTTCAGACTTACCTGGGGAGATACTCTGGAGCAAGGGAAGAATATGGAGGATGCAAAGAGTTCATCGCTTATTGTTCTCCAGATTGTCATTCAAATCCCACCACATTATTACTCAAACATTAAACAGAGAACGAGAGTATAGGTATCTCACCCTATGTGGGGAGAGGAATGAACTCATGAGAGAAGAGACTGGTCAAGCCTTGGATGATCACATGAAAGTTGTAGTCTATGAGGAGTTTTCTCAGGTCTTTGAGTAACTTTGTACTATGAATGGGCAAATCAGCAAACTTAGCAATGGAATCTTTCCATCACAGCAATGGTGCAAGCAAATCCTTGAAGATAAATGTCTCGATTGAATTTTCTGGAAAATTGTTAAGGTCTAAAAGGCACACCTTTCTCACTGTTGAACTAGAAAAATAGCAAAGGTGGAAGAAAGAAGGAGACTTTTAAATAGAAACACATTTAACCAAATGAATGAGAAATACAGGAAGGCAAAAAAGACCAATCAGATGTTGATTTCAGTAAGATAAAAGCCACTGAACAGGAATTTTCTAATGAAAATATTTATGATTACAGAGAAAGCCATTCACCATTCCCAAGCAGGATTCCCAGAGATGACATGAGTTTACAGTCTTGCCTACACTCTTGCCTACTGCTCTTTATAGGTAAATTCAAATAGAAATGTGTGTATAGAAATCATGTGGCTATTCAAAATTCTACTTGTTTCTTCCTTTTTTTTAAATTCAACTTGTTTCTAGTGTTCAAATTACATATTAAGTTGGAGTTTCTTTAAAATTCTTCACAAGTATATTTAGAGGTAAATGTGAAGTTGGCTGAAATTGATAAAAGCCTGATTTCCTAGATATTAAAATAATAGCTGCACATACTTTTGCCCCATGATATTTTATGTTCTTCATATTATAGGCTGCCCAGTGGACAAGATGACTGGAAGTTATCAAAATCTTTTACTTCCTAATAATGCTGTATAAAACAAAATGTATTTTTTCTAATATTTTTTTCCAAATGTTTTATTTTATTACCAAACTGAATATTTAATTTTGCATCCTACATTTTTACACTTGCTTTTAAATCACAAATGTTTCCATGACATTATATACTTTTGGTAATATTGATTTTTATGAACTAAACATTAAATTTTGTGGATGTGTCATAATTAACATGTAACTTATAATTGAATATTTAAATGGTTTCTAATCTTTCAAAGCCAAAATATTTCCCTAAGGTATTTGTACACATAATACTTGTTTTTCACTATACTGAGAATAATTAAAATATATTCTCAGAGATCTTGCCATTTGCAACGACGTGGATAGAACTGGAGGGTGTTATGCTGAGTGAAATAAGTCAATCAGAGAAAGACATGTATCATATGACCTCACTGATATGAGGAATTCTTAATCTCAGGAAACAAACTGAGGATTGCTGGAGTGGTGGGGAGTGGGAGGGATGGGGTGGCTGGGTGATAGACATTGGGGAGGGTATGTGCTATGGTGAGTGCTGTGAATTGTACAAGACTGATGAATCACGGATCTGTACTTCTGAAACAAATAATGCAATATATGTTAAGAAAAAAAAAGAAGAAGAAGATAGCAGGAGGGGAAGAATGAAGGGGAGTAAGTCGGAGAGGGAGACGGACCATGAGAGACGATGGACTCTGAAAAACAAACAGGGTTCTAGAGGGGAGGGGGGTGGGGGGATGGGTTAGCCTGGTGATGGGTATTAAAGAGGGCACATTCTGCGTGGAGCACTGGGTGTTATGCACAAACAATGAATCATGGAACACTACATCAAGAACTAATGATGTAATGTATGGTGATTAACATAACAATAAAAAATTATTAAAAAAAGAATAGGAAACTAGACTATTACATGATTGAAAGTGTCTCTTGCATAATAAAAAAAACTAATGATGTAATGTATGGTGACTAACGTAATAATAAAATAAAAAAAGTTAAATAAAAAAATATATATATATTCTCAGAAATGGAATTATTGGGTCAACATTAGGACTTGCATTTCATTTTTAAATACTTTTTCATGTGTATGTGTACATATGGAGATAAAGGGTTTTAGTACATACAAAGAATTGTATCACATACATTATTACATAACTTACTGTATTTATTTCATAGCATGTTTAGCTATATTTCCTTATTAGTATATGTAAAAATTTTTTTTAAATATAAAGTATCCAAAATTTTTCTATCCAAATATCTCTGTGTTAATACATTTAATTTCATGTACACAAATAATATAATATGATATATAGTACATATTAATTAATTAATATTTCTATAAAGTTATAATGCATAAGTAGTCCCTTCCAGTCAGCATCCCTATCTTATCCCTCTTATCTAAAGTATCTCGGGACGCCTGGGTGGCTCAGTTGGTTAAGTGTCTGCCTTTGGCTCAGGTCATGATCCCAGGGTCCTGGGATAGAGCCCCGCATCAGGCTCCCTGCTCAGCAGGAAGCCTGCTTCTCCCTCTGCCTTCCGCTGCCCCTGCTTGTGTGCTTGCTCTCCCTCTGTCTCTCTTCTCTGACAAATAAATAGATAAAATCTTAAAAAAAAAATAAAGTATCTCAAAACTTTTCAGTGATTCTTTCCAATTAAAAAATCATCAATGTCATTTTAACTTGTTTTTAATAACTAATTCCCAGCAGTGCATTAAGTAAATTTTACCCATGTATCAGCACAGCTCTTCCTCGTCTTACAGTGAAGTTACACCATGCTAAACCCACCTTAAGTTGAAAATATCATGGCAAAATGCATTTAGTATACCTAACCTACCAGACATCATAGCTTAGCCTAGCCTACCTTAAATGTGCTCAAACACTTACAATAGCCTACAGCTGGGAAAAATCATTTAACACAAAGCTTATTTTATAATAAAGTATTGAGTATCTCAAGTGATTTATTGAATACTGCACTGAAAGTGAAATACAGAATGCGTGTATGGGTACAGGATGGTGGTAAGTATATATGTTGTTCACCCTCGTGATCCCATGGCTGACCAGTTGCTGTGGCTGGCTGCCCAATATCACAAGAGAAGATCATACCACCGATCGATAGTCTGGGAAAATATCAAAATTCAACATTCAAAGTATAGCTTCTACTAAATGCATATTACTTTCACACCATCATAAAGTAGAAAAATCAGAAGTTGAACCATCATAAATCATAGATCATCTGTGTTTGTCATACAAAAAATAAATTGTAAATCAGATGAAGATGTTGGTTTTCTGAGGGGTTTATTAGGGAGGTTTTTTTCCTCAATTATGAGATTGGGCTAGGGTTCTAATTATTAATAAGGTCCATTTATTGTTCTGGGAAGCAAGTAACCTGACTCTCAGGGAAATGACTTGAAGAGAACCCATGAGAGGAAACCTGCCTGTTTATGGAAGGGTTATTCATGCTGAAACTGGCTTGAAAGATTAAACTCATGCAGGATGCCCCTAGTTCTGCCTTCAATTAGATTAAAGGCCATAAAACAGCTTAGAAGTGTGATTTTCACCAGAGTGAATGTAAAGGACAAAGGGCAAAGGGTAATTAGCTCCTGACCTGGAAGAGCTCATAAGAGAAGAAAATTCCAGTGAAACAGCTTTACTTTGACCATTCCGATAGTGTGCATATGTGAAGCAGTATGCACTCATCAGTAACAGAAGCCCATTTTTATTAGAATACTACATGGCAGGTCACAAACTCAAATGGCCACATGGGCAGTTGGTCATACAAATGAATGGAGCTGGTTTGAACTGGTAAATGTAAGACCACATGCACCATCTAAAGACCCAACTGATTTTTGTCATTTGGTGCAAAGCCAGAATGTGGGCTGAGGCTTGCTATGTCATCTGATGTTTTATGGGGTCCAGAAATAAGAATATTCATGTGCAATCTTCTGTGATATAAATTTTGATAAGCATTTTAATTTAAAAACAATATATAGGCCTATCAACATGTGTTTGTGTGACAAACCAAACCCAAGGGCCTCCAAGTTGGGGTCTCTGGATAAGCTCCTTGGCACAGCTATACAATGTCAAGTCTTTAAAGCCAAAGTAGAGTAAAAAGGGTCAATTTAAATGACACAGTACTTACTCATTCTTTCACTCAACAAGGATTTACTGAGAGAAAGCATATAGTTCACATCCTACAGCAAATGCCAAAATAACAGTGACTTAAACAAGATAAAATACCTCTGTCACTTCTTGCAGTCTGAGTGTAAGCAGTCCAGGACTAATATGGTGGCTCTGTCTTCCTCCACGTGCAGCTTCCATATTATAACCAAGACTCCTGCTCCAGCTCCTGCCATCAAATTATCACATCAGCTTTCCAGGCAATCAGAAGCAAGAAAGAAGAAATGTACAGAATGCTCATTCCCTTTGAGGACACCACCCAGAAGTTTTACACATTGTTCCCACTCATATCCAATTGGCCAAAACTTAGTTACGGGGTCATACCTAGCAACCAGAGAAGTTGGAAAATGTAACTCGTGCATGGCCACGTGTATCCATCTAACATTTGATGGATCTATTTTGAAAGGAAGAAGAAACTGGAATTCTCTACCACCACAACCCTACTGTACTAGGTGGTGTTATATTAGGTAAGTTCCAATAAAAATGTTTTCGTGTAAATGTGTATTTCATGCTCACAAGTAGTTTCAAATCTAGTAAATCTTATATTCTTGAGGAAGGACATTATCCAAGAAAAGGAATAGTGTGATCAAAGAAATAAAGGCTGGGAAGCATGGTGTTTTATTTGATATTAGAGATGTAGCTCAGAACTTATTGGCCTTCTCAACACAGTGACAATCACTGTCAGCAGGAGAACATGTTGGAGAAGATATAGGTATCAAAGCTGGGCTCTGATCCTGGAACTTTACTAATTCCAGAGAATAATGCCAGGCTCAGAAGTTGTGCCTTTCTTTATTCTGCCTGAGTCAGCCACTTCACGGACAAGGAACAGCCTGAGGAAAGTTTTGCCAGTCCATAAAAATACTGCCTGGTCCCCTCCTGAATCACCCCACTGAATCACCATCATTAGGAAATAAAGTTCAAAAAACAAAACCCAACCCAACCCTAGATCATAGCACCAAATTAACGGCAGTATCTGGTACATTAAAAAAGGTATGATGATAAAGAACAGACATGGGAACCAATATCCCAGCTTAACAAAGTCTCAAAGCATTTCCAGATATACTGCTCTAGCTAATTTAGGAAAGCATAAGTTTCCAGCAGACTGACTCAGCCTCACTACTTAACTCAGGAGCATCCATTTGTGATGCTGTCCAGTGCGAACTACCAAGGCCAATTCGAACTTACTGGAGACAATTACATTGAAACAGTCTTGTACCTCTTCATATTTTTTTCTCACACACAGATATTTAATCCCAGCCTGTTTTCCCTTAATCCATTTAAGAATTCTTGACTTTTAAGATCTTGACTTCAATCTTCAGAAGCTTATTTTCCTTTATTTCCTCTGTATTTATTATTCAACTTTTTTCTTTTCATTGCATTTTAAAAATAGGTTTTCTCAAACATAGTTGTGAGCTTTCTATTTGCAATCCTGTTCCCAAATTTCTCAAGAGCTCTAAGAGCAACTCCTCTTTTGACTTCTGACCTCAAAATCTAATCTCTACCCTGAACACTCTGCCAGAGCCCCATCTTTCTTGAAACGCACATTCATCTTACCAGAGGGAGGGGAAGTCTCACTGAAACTGAGATTATGAAAGTACTACAGTAGTAACATGAGGTATCAAAGACAGCTTGAATTAGCATGATGATAGTGGAACCAGAAAGAAGGGAGAAATGTGAGGGACACTAATTACAGGCAAAATCAATTGACCTGGTGACTGGCTGATTATGGAGAATAAGTTGAGGAAGAATTAAAAAATGGCACTGGAATTTCCAGTGTGGTAGCAGAGAGAATGGTGGCTCATTAATAGAGATAAGAATTCAGGAAGGCAAAGAAAGAAAGAGAGAGGCAGAGAGAGAAGGAAGGAAGGAAGGAAGGAAGGAAGGAAGGAAGGAAGAAAGAAAAGAAAGAAAGAAAGAAAGAAAGAAAGAAAGAAAGAAAGAAAGAAAGAAAGAAAGAAAGAAAGAAAAAAAGAAAGAAAGAAAAAGAAAGAAAGAAAAAAAGAAGAGAAAGAAAGAAAGAAAGGAAATGAATCCAGGAAGGTGTGGTGAGGCTGTTGCATTTGGTTTGTGATATGAAACATTGTTTGGTGCTTAAATGTGTAAGAAGTATGTCCTTCTATTAATAACTAACTTTATGTGTACTGTTAGCATCTGTAAAAATATGCTACTAAATTTCTATTAAGAAAAAAAAGAAAACAAATATTATCATGAGACTTTTCTCTCATAAATGCTTCCTAATAAATACTCTGGCTTAAATAAACGGAGCGTTAAGTCGAAGAAAAAAATCCAGTCTTAGGTAAGGAAAGACATTATTCAAAAGAATTATTCAACAGGGGGAAAGGGACAGTTGTGATAGGGGCAGTGGGACTGTTAATTGCCACAGGGAGAATGCTCCCATTATTACATCTGCGAGTGTCTCAAAGGTCAGGCAGCAAACGGCTTTTTTTCACAGGGTGGAGTAAACAAGGCCAGAAAGAACCTGGTATTAAGGAGTGCTATGAGCCAGGAGCATAAATAGCTCACTGATCAGGAAACGTTTTTCCTAGAGGTCAGCTGATTCTCTGGAGAGGCTGCTAAGGGGAGGTTGTTGCACTGTTGCAGTGCTCCACAGTGGGCCAAGGTTCAGAGGCCTGAGGGAAAGAGAGAACCCTGACTAAGGTTTGGCCAAGAAAAGTTAGTAGTTTGTCCAAGGGGGTCAGTAGAAATAAACAAATATAGAAAATGGATATTTGGAGGGTCTATATCCGGCCTTGTCATAGGTTATACAAGGGGGTCATTCGTGAATCTTATCTAAGTCCTGTGAGGAAGGGTGGTTCTTTACAGTGAGCCATTTCCTACGACACAAAAGGTATGGGTGATTTCTTGACCATCACTGTTTAACTTTAGTGGTGGCATTTCAACCCGACTCTACTTTTCAACAAGGAGTAGCTAATTTAAAGTTTTTAAAATGTATTTCAAGTCAGTACTTAATTCTGAAAATGAAAGCTCCTGTGGAGAAACTAGAAAATGTTAGGTTAGCCTGTTTAAGTAACAGAAAGGCCAAAATGCAAAGACTGTATTAGATCACTGTGATGAAGAAAATCTGACCCTCATATGTTTTCTCCACAAATTTATATTGACCATCAATTTATTAAATGTTGGTTTTCCTCCTCTCCATCCTTCTCTTTTATTGAACTTCTTTGGATAACACTCTGACTCTCCCCTCCTCAGGTATATGCATTTTCTACTGTGGTCCCAAATAAGCTGTTTAATAATGCCAAGAGGACCATTTTCAGTAGAATGTTATTGTGATTTACTAGGTCTGTGAACATATTTTTTAGGGGGAGGAAAGGGAGTTTCTCTTGTACATCACACAGAAGTTGGCCCATGCACTCAATAAAAGCTCATTATGGAAAGATTATAAACGTATAACAATATATTTTAAGTGAGATGCAATGATCCATAAAATTGGTGTGGCTAATTAGCAGATCAAATCTCTGTAAGAACTGGGTGTCTTTAATATCCTGTAGTTGCTTAATTGTATAGGTATTTTACTATCCACAAATGTTTAGTAAAATTAAATAATAGTATAAATGTTCAGTGGGATTAAAGCAAGTGTGAAATGAAACCAAACAAAATGAGTTTATTTTGTTAATAGAATAAAGAGAATCCCAGTGTTAATATAACATTACACAAAATCTAGAGCAAACATCCTCTGAATCCCAGCCTCATTTCACATGTAATTAACCTTTCTCAATCAAGTTAAGCATCCCTCACACCTCCTCAACTGCCATGAATCCACGTCTCTTCTTCCAAGTGAATAAAAGGCAGGCATCAATTTAGACAAGTAATACTGCCTCACACTGTGCTTTCAGAGCATCATCCCAGAGTATTTTCAATACCGATAGTTTTCCTTAGCTCAAAAGTATATTTTACACATCTTATTTCTTGCGGAAGTAGGAGATGTTTGATGCTAATGGACAACATGTTTTAGTAGTAAAATCTTCTCAACTATTGTTCACAACTGAGGTAGACATGTATCTGTTTCGGGCCCTCTAACAACCTCTGGTTGATTTCTGGTGAATGCTGACAATTTGGGAGGAAGAATCCATCATTTGGGTGGATCCCATCCTCTTTCTACAGGGATGGAACATAGAACCTAGGCTTAGATCACTCAGTACAGGCAATTCCCTGGCCTCACTGATTGGTGAGCAGGAGGGCTCAGGAGCCAAGTTTCTCCAATCAGGGTGATTATAAAGGCAAGTGTGAGAGCTGCTGGGAAGAGAATACCTCTTTTTCTTGGGACTTGAACCTGAGAGGATGTGACCTGTGACTGCTGTAGCCATTCTACTACTACACAGATCTGAAAATAATGCCAACAAATGGAGGAGAGTCCAGCCAGGAGCCAGGAGAAATCACATCCTCGTGATGTTGTTTGAGCCTATAGATAGCTTAAAAATTCCTAATTCCTGGGGCAGCTGGGTGGCTCAGTTTTTAAGTGTCTGCCTTTGGCTCAGGTCATGATCCTGAGGTCCTGGGATCAAGCCCTCCATTAGGCTCTCTGCTCAGCGGGGAGTCTGCTTCTCCCTCTCCCTCTGCTTTCTGCTCTCCCTGCTTGTGTGCGCTCTCCCTCTCTCTGTCAAATAAATAAATAAAACCTTTCTTAAAAAAAAAATTCCTAACTCCAGTTTTACCCCAAGACTTCCCAGTTACATAAGTTAATACATCTTTTTTCTTTTAGTTTAGACAGTATTTTCTGTCAAAACCCAAAGATTTCAAAATTAGACATGAAGCCAATGTAGTAATAACAACAAAGTTAAGATCATGACTGAAGAATCATACAGGCTTGGATTCTAATTCCAGCCCAGCCGCTACCTTCCTGAATTTCCTTTGGCAAAAAAGTTTGAATCCAGGACATATTTCCTTCCAGTGTTTAAAAGGGTCCATAAACACTTTTGTTGTTAAGCATTAAATGAATTGTACATAAATTATATATAAAAGGCATGCTAATAATAAGTGGTACTTTCTATTTTTATAACATTGATTTTACAGAGATTTTATAAAAGCTGAACCCTATGTAAGTGGTTTTGTTATAACTCTACTATATCTTAGTCTATATACTGATTAAGTTTACCTGTAACCTGCAGTTTCTCTAGCTCCAGAAATGTGTTTAGCTCTGAACCGAGATTTGTGGGAAGAGTTAGGTGGAAGAAGCAAAATTCTGTTCTGAAAATAAGGTCCTAGGCTTAAAACTGACATCTGTTTTTACAAGTATTACCTTAGTGCTTAGAAGTCAAAGTAAAGTGACATGCAGTGAAATAACTCATCACTGGGTAAATCAAAAGGATTTGCAGAAAGGTTGTACTGAAAGGTAGACAGGAATGTTTCTCTATATTCTCCAATGAGGTGATGTTTTAAGGCACATTTCTACTCTCCTCATAATATTAAAAAATAAACTATAAAATTAGAGCTTATAAAAGGTAGCACCGAGGTATACATCTCTAAGAATCATAAAAGGAACAAAAACATAAAGCCACAGAACTTCTGGGCTATGGACATAGGAGTAAGCAAAATCAGCCACAGTTTGGCACTTGTGGTTCAAAGGAAACTAAAAGTATTCCCCACAAGATGAAGACCAAGAGTCAGACTCTATGAAGTCAGTAGCTATTTCAAAACTCCATGGGGACTCTATTGTAGGAAGCTTGGTGTTGAGAAATGAGAGCACAACGAGGGCCCCTTGACCAGAAATTGAACAAAGTAGTTCACCAGACTGGTGTGTTGTATACTATCTTCTACACCACAACAGAACAGAAGCTTTACGTGTTGGTTCGGTACTAGGGACATAGAAGCCAGGTGAGAAAACTTCAAAGACCACTAACTAGTAAGACAGATGTGAACCGAGAGAGAGAAGGGAAAAAATAAACCAAAAATATTCCCTTCACAATAGCCTACTGTCATAATATAAGTTGATCACAAATGAATTTGATATTGTGTAGAAGTCTGAAAAAGAATTTGAAATAAACAAATTGAGTGTACTCAATTACTCAAAGAAAGTTATAACTTTCATTTTAATAAATCAAAATTTATAAAATTATAAAACAAAAACAGGTGTTCATGAAACAAAATCAGGTGGATATGAAAAAGAATAAATTAGAGAACTTGGAATTGATATAGATGGTTATTAAATTCTTAACTTGTCACAATAGACATTATGAATTTATACTAAGTGCAATTAAAAATAAAGGCATTGAAATATTACACTGAGATATTCATCTGAATCATAACACAAAGAGATAAAGGTAAAAATAAGAAAGAGCACTTTTAAAAGCACACCAAGAAGCTCCAATGTAAGTCCAATGTTGATTCTGAAATAAAATTGTTGGAAATTTTAAAGAAGCAGTATGAAAAAACAATAGCTGTAAGTTTTTCATAATTGAAGAAATTAATCCTAAGACTTTTCAAATCCTGAGTAGGATGAATGAAAAAAAAATCATAGCCAGTCACATTTGGGTGATGCTGCATTATTAAAGATCAAGGAAAAAAAATCTTTAAAATTTTAGAAAATATGTATTATTTACAATGGAGTGCAAATGGAAATCTCAGTAACAAGTAAACAATAAAGTATTATCTTCTAAAAGGTAAGGAAAAATTGTTGTCAACCTGGAATTCAATATAAATTTGAAATATTATTAAAATGATGAAGGAATAAATGTGATTACAGACATTCAGAGAATTAATTCCTTACATACTTTTATTGAAAGATCTAACACAATTACTCACTTGGGAAAAATAAGGTAATGCCAAAGGGAAGGGGTGAAAAAAATAAAATAATGAACACACAATTTGATTAAAACTATTAGTAAATTTAAACAAATAGTACTCTTGTGTCAACATAAAAATAAAAGTCTAAATACTGACAAGATTGGGAGGGATGTCCTATTGATAACAAACGTGCTAAGTTCCTTGTCATTGTTGGAGACTAGAATAATGAAAAACTTTAGACTGTTGTTAAGAAAAATGTAATTTCATATACAGGTATTTTTCAAAAGTTAATAAAATAATTAAAATAATGAAAAATATAAAGTGTGTGGGGTGCCTGGTTGGCTCAGTCATTAAGCGTCTGCCTTCGGCTCAGGTCATGATCCCGGGGTCCTGGGATCGAGCCCCGCATCGGGCTCCCTGCTCTGTGGGGAAGCCTGCTTCTCCCTCTCCTACTCCCCCTGCTTGTGTTCCCTCTCTTGCTGTGTCTCTCTCTGTTAAATAAATAAATAAATAAATAAATAAATAAATAAATAAATAAAATCTTTTAAAAAGAAAAATATAAAGTGTGTGGAAGAAAAGTGTGAAGTATTTGTAAATGATTGAAGTTAAATTCTCACCATCTTAAATAGATTGCTATTATTATATTTTTTATAAGCCCATTGTAGCCACAAAGAATATGCCTATAGAAGATACACCAAAAAAAACAAAAGAGAGAGAGAGAGAGAGAGAAAAGAATCAAAAGGTGAAAAAACTTAAACAAGGGAGCCAAAGACTTGTACACTGAAAACGATAAAATATTGCTGACAGGAATTAAAGACACAAACAAATGGAAGAACATCCCATGTTCATTGCTTGAAAGACTTCATATTGTTAAAACATCCATATAACTCAAAGTGACCTACAGATTCAATGCAATCTTTACCAAAATCCCAATGAAAGTTTTCATGAAAGGTGAAAAGCTAACTTACAATTAGGCAAAGAACCCAAATAGCCAAAACAGTCTTGAGAAAGAAAAAAGCTGGAGGTTTCATACTTCCCAACTTAAAAAAAATTTTACAAAGCTACCGTAATCAAAGCAGTGTGTGACGGGCATAAAAACAGACATATTGTAAATCAACAGAGCAGAACAGAGAGCTAGATATAAACACGCAAATATGGCAATACTCTTAATATAGAATATACTTAATAATTCACCCAAGAACACTATTTTTAAAAATCTCCATGTTGCAGGGGCACCTGGGTGGCTCAGACAGTTAAGGGACTGAATCTTGATTTCGGCCCAGATCATAATCTCACGGTCATGGGATTGAGTCCTATGTTGGCACCACACCTGGTGTGGAGTTTGCTTGTTCCTCTTCCTCTGCTCCTTCTTTCTCTCTCTCGTTCTCTCTCTCTCTCTCTCTCGCAAATAAATAAGTAAATAAATAATAAAACCTTTAAAAAAAATCTCCATGTCAGTACACACATTTGAAAATGTGGCAAGAAACTTTAATTTAATAAACATTAGAAATACTTAATAAAATAATGATGACTAAATAAACCAAACTGGGAATTCTGTTAAACCTAGTGGATTTTAATAGAACGTACTTTGAACCCTACTCCTCCAAAGTGTCCATTATAATGATAGTAGAGGAGTAAAGAGGTGAAGAAATTAGAAGCAGCAATCATAGTGGAAAAGAGATACCAAGACAGTATTAACAGCTGGGAAGCAGATGCACTGGTGATAATTAATTTGACAGTGTATTGAGGAATCTTATTTGTGTCTCAGGACCCCAGAAAGTCTCAGGAATTAAGGTTTCCTGGCATTGCCATATCGGAGAACATGGGACTGAAAACACAAGGATTGTCTAAAAGGCTGGATAAAATCAGGAAGGAGTTGAAATTCCTTCCTGCTCATGTATAATTAGAGGTTTAATATAAAGAAGGCAGAACCGGGACCATGAACTTCAGGTACCATGGAATGGGGAGACGGGGAGCAGGGAAAAGGCCATATGGAACTCCATGGATTCCAGTGAGAGACTTTTCCCCCAGTTTGCCTCCAAAAACTCTGCCCGTCTTCCTGTGTGGGAGACTGATCCAAGTAAACGATTTTCACCCATTCCCAACAAAATGGCTATGTCTCACTCAATCACTCTCCAGTGAAGTTTCTCGGGGAGTTTTAGGACTTCTAATCAACAATTAAGTGCTTTGCTCTTAAATATTAATCAACTTCCAAAGGTGCCCAGACATTTGATAAAAACCTATAACATAAAAACCAAACAAACTGAAAAGCAACTCAGAGGAATCAGGAAGCTGAAAAAATATATAAATATGTAAGCAGAGAAAATTTTAAAATTTTAAAAATGTACCAAGTATACAATTATGAGCTGTAGAAAGGCCTAAAAGTCCATGAAAGAAGATGTTATATAAAGTGACATTCAGAAAACATCAAAAAATACCTTAGAAATTAAAAATATAGGCAATATTTTGAAGGAAACAGAAAAGTTGAGCGATGAGTGGAAAGGATTTCCCAAAAACTGAACTAAAATGACAGATTCAAAATATGAGAGAAAATCACATGGTTGTTTTAGGAGGTTCTATTTGTAGATAGTGGGAGTTCCAGGAGGTAGAGACAAATGAAATGGAGAACTGTAGTTATCAGAGAAATAATAAAATGAAAATTTCCAGGACTGAAGGCCATGAATTTCAGTATTAAAAAGTCTATTGAAGTCTTAACCTGAGAAAGGGAAAAAGAACACCTCAGAGCATAACATCATAAAGTCTCAAAATGTTAGTAGTTAATTAAGGATACCAGAAGCCTCCAGAGTAGGTAAACAGGTCGGAAACAAAAATCAAGAATCGAAATGGTACCATTCAACAGCCTCACTGGAGGTTGGAAGGCTATGGAAAATGCTTTTAAAATTCTGAGGAAAAATGATGTAAATGATGTGCTGAAGTCTAAACTGAGCCAAACTGAAAATTAATTTTAGGGATTAATTAAACTAAGTATATTTTCACATATTCAGGTTCTCAAAAATTTACCTGCCATGTACCCTTTTTTTTTTTTTTATTAAAGATTTTGTTTACTTATTTGACAGAGAGAGACACAGCGAGAGAGGGAACACAAGCAGGGGGAGTGGGAGAGGGAGAAGCAAGCTTCCCGCCGAGCAGGGAGCCCGATGCGGGACTCGATCCCTGACCCTGGGATCATGACCTGAGCCGAAGGCAGACACTTAACAACTGAGCCACCCAGGCGCCCTGCCGTGTACCCTTTTGAAGGAAATTATTTGAGGATGTGTTCCATTAAAAATGAGGGAATAAACTAAAATGAGTTCAAACCTAGGTAGGCCTCTAGAGAAAGCAGATCACACTGAGAGGTGACAGGTGATAGAAGATCCTCAGAGGACCGAGGTGCCACAGACTAGAGAACAACCAGTCCAGATGGAGTGGGAGGACTCTGAGGGAGTCACCGAAGGAAAGTCACACCACCTGATGAGTGTGTCTATTGAGAATTTGAGGGTGCGTTAGTGAGAAGCACACTGAAAGGCAAACAAACAAACAAAATACCCAAGAAAGGATTAACTTCAGGGAATATAAATGTTGCACTCATAAGTAATTCAGAGTCCATGATGGGACTCAGCTGTGAATATGTTTACACAGAGTAAGGTAAACACCGAAATTCTGGATTAAACCAAGATCATGAGACAACTATATTTGTACGTGGAGTGGGGGCAGGAGTTGAAAGGAATAGGAAGAAGCAGGCAGACGGGTGGGGAGGCGGAGCACGTAAGTGAACGGCATCTTTCTCTTACATAATGGGAAGACAATAAATAATACTCTTCCCCTCAGCAACAGCATTTCATTCTGCTTACATGAATTCTGCTTACAGTTCTATTCTCATTGACAGAACCAGCCGTACCGCAGGGGCCCTCAGAGACTCACCACCAGTCAGCTAACACCTCCTCCTCAGAGATCTGAGTCCCAGCCCTGTGGGGCCTCTCTTCCAAACTTCTAATAATCTTAACCTCTTTCCTTTGTTCCCACAGCCCTAGAGTTGGCAGCGGCTTCTTTGAGTCACTACCTCTTTGCTAACTTAGTTTTCCCTTTTGCCTTTGCAGTTATCTAGCTAAAAATTCTTTATACCTGACTAACGATTCTTCATATTAAATTCTCTGTGGTGAAACAATTGGTGCGATCTCTGTCTCCTGACTAGACCCGACTGGTAAAGTATTTAAAACTAAAAATTAAGGAATAGCAGCACACATCTATTGAATAGGAATATAGAAATAAGTAACAGTTGAAACCACCAGAAGAGCTGTCGGTGATTGCTACTAGAGGATTTTGTGTGTTTTGGGGTTTGGACCAGAAGACTTATTTCAGAAGAGATCTCGCATGAAAATCCTATATTTAAACAATACAAGAGGAATTTCACTGGTGAAAATGCTGAATCTGGTTGTTAGCCAGAGCCCTCCAACTAAGGCCTCTCTTGGGAAACCTATGGAGAAAAGCCAGAAAACATTTATAATATGGGTCATGAAATAAGGAATATCAGTCCCAAAGTTTCATTCTTTTACTTAGCAGTATAACGTCCTAGGTGTATGACCTATTAAACGTTGGTTTCTCTATTGTCTGGTGATTACAAAATCTATTGGTGTCCCCAAATAATTATGACAACATTGAAGTAGGATGAAGTATCCCATTCATACTTAAATGGTAGAAGGAGGTAAGAATTCAGAGAAAGCAGTCTGGGGCAGGAGGTGACAGTGAAGGTGAACCTTGCACATTGGAGAGGTGGGAAAGGAATTAGAGTACAATCACTTAGAAAAGGAGTCATAAAATAGGAATCTTTAAGCCACCAAATATTCAGGTAAGTCCACCATTTTGCAACAGTTAAGGCCTGTGAGAAAAATTGTTGGCAGAGCTCAAACATCCGTCTTGTGGCCTGAGGATAGTTTAGACAGACAGTAATTGCCTCTTGTTTCCCAGTGTTTGTCTTAGCTTTCTTGTTTCCCACTGATCCATTGATTCTACCCCACAGGCTCCTGACTTCAGTCTTCAGTGCAGAGCATGCTGGGATAAGGGCTTTGTTTCCTCAACTCTACCAATAGAGTGATGTTGTCCTGGAAAGTCAGATTTCTAGGTACTTCAAGTTTCCTGTGGCAGTGGTTAATTATCCAAAGGAAACTTTTATATTTCTAGGAGAATTACCTCCAAGCCCTGGAGTCCCTGCAAGGCTCTTGTGAATCAGACTTGAAAATAAGCTTTGTCAAACAGCAGGGTCTGTTTGAATGTAGGTCAAAAATAGAAAACCTTTCAAAAGATTAGCAGCAACTGGTGAAAGACAAGACAGTGTCAAAATTACTCTCAATCCCTTTCCTTCCCTTTAAAACTCATTAGGAATCCCATTGTTGCTGAAATCTACTGGATCTTAACAAGTGGGTATGGCTCAGAAAATATCTTTCATTCCAGTCTCCCAACCACCAGAGAAAAACTGTAAGCCTTGTATCTCCGAACTCATCAGAGACCACGAGAAAAATGTCAAGTAGAATTTAGAAACCTGTCTGTGTTTTACATGCTTATGTCAAATTAGAAGCGAATTGATAGGCAGTGGCTTCTTTTTTTAAAGCAATAAACATAAGTTTCAGTGAAGTTTTGAAACAGACCTTAACATAAAAATCAGGTAACCACGTTTGCAGGAGTAGTGTACATGATTCAGTAATAACTTCTAGATTCTTAAAGTTTCTTCTTAATTTGTGTTGTTCTCCTGGACATAGAATCCTTTAAAGGACGTCAGTAAAAGATTTTTGAATTGCAAGAGTCTCTTCATATTTTCACCTTCTAAGTCCAACTCATCCCATGTCAAGGTACCTTCTTTGGGGGCACCTGGTTGGCTCAGCTGGTTAAGTGCCCGACTCTTGGTTTCAGCTCAGGTCATGATCTCAGGGTCATGTTCTCAGGGTCCTGAAATCAAGCCCTCCCTCCCGACCCCCCCACGACCATCCATGGGCTCCGTGCTCAGCGGGGAGTCCGCTCAAGATTCTCTCCCTCTCCCTCTGGCCCTCCCCTGCTCTCTCTTGCTCTATCTCTCTCAAATAAATAAATAAATCTTTTTTAAAAAAAGATGCTGTCTTTGGTAAGGAACACACAGGTTTAGATACACATAGCACAGTTAATAGTGTCCAATGATAGGAAACAGTGAATCATTTGTAAAGAAGACAGTTCAGAGTTCATGTAATCTCTTTAGAAGAGACTTCCACGGCTAGTGAAAACTGAAAAGAAGGAAAACTGACATCTGAGAAATGGGAAGTTTGGACTACCTCATAGGGAAAGTGAAATAACTTGTTTGGAGGAAGAAATAGAAATTCGTTGGTCTTTTCCTTATGAAAATTCCCTTTGTCATGGAATGAATAGCCACATGGCAATTGTTACAGGTGCTACAATATGTTTTTGGTACAAAGTTAAATCTATTTTTTAAAGAAAAAAAGCTAAATTCCCAGTGTTCTTGTTAGGTATATGTGTACCTGTTCAGTGAGAGTGTATATTGGTATAACTTTCCAAAAAGAAATTTATTCAGAATTTGTGCCATTTCTTATAATTTTACTGTGAAATTTCACTCCCAGGAATTTTTCCTAAGAAAAATATGAAACATGGACAAAGGATACATATAATGGTGCTTATTGAAGCATTATTTTTAATATAAAAAATTGGAAACAACTCAAATGTCCAACTATGTAGAAGTGTTGAAATGTATTATGATACATGCACAAATTGGAATAGTATGAAACAAACACATTGCATTTGAAGAATTCTTTAGAGCTTAGAGATATGTTTGTAATATAATATAAACTGAAAGAGCATGATAGAAGCAATGTACAGATTATGATCTCAATTTGAGGGGAAAAATGTGTATCTCCAAAAAGAAAAAAGGGTTGGGAGCAAAATACCAAAATATTAATAACAATTATCTTAGAACAGTGAGATTGTGAAAGATTTTTATTTTCTTCTTTACACTTTTTCTATTTTCCAAATTTCAACAATATACATATGACTTTCATAATCAGAAACAAGCAATAATATTTATTTAAGAAAAAGTTTTGAATGTTTCAGTCAACATTCTTTTAGATTTGGCAATCAGGTTTTCTTTTGCTCTTCTAGATATCCTTGCTTGTTGACACATCATTATGAATATTACTTTTTCAGATTAATTCATCATTTACAATCACCTAACAATTAAACATTTGGCAACAAAATGCAACCTTATAAATGCATATCTTGTTGAGGTGATGAATCTTATTTTTATTTAAATTTAGATCTGATTTTAGGAAACCAGTGGTAATTCAGCTACCACTAAGCCTCATTAAGGTGATTTTAATTCTTTTAAATTTATGCCTGGCTTGTTTTCATCATTTGCAACGGCACATAGATGATCTTTTCTCTCTTATTCTTGGACCTATTGGTTTTTAAAAACATAAATATAGGCATGTATACCTTTGTGTTGAAGACTTTAATCCAGGATTTTATACTTGTCTAGTACCTTTCTCGTCAAGAGAATTTCATTCATCATTTAGAGTATACATTTGCTTCACATTGTCCAATTGAAATAACTTTTTGTATATTAATGGTTTGAAGTTCTCTTTAATAAGTAGATGGGTTTGCAATTAGGAGAAATGATAACTTTCATATATGAATGACTTATATGTCTCACACATTAATAGAATTTGACCATAAAAGCAGTCAAGGTAATATTAACATCAGGACCTCAATACTTTTACCCTCCTACCTGTTTCATTGCATTCTCTTTATTCATAGAGTCTCCAGAGGTTCTAATCCAAGATAGTGACATAGGAAGACCCTGAACTCACCTCTTCCACCAAACACACCACATAACACCTATTTATAGAACAATTCCTCCTGAACAACTTCTGCACAATCACAAAAAGCCTCCAGATGTTTCCAGGAATATCCGGGAATAGTAGTTATTCACCTGAGCTCAAGGGAAGAGTCTTGTCATGTTATCCTATTCTGGCCTCCTCTTCATGCCCTATTAAAACTTTGGTCTTAAGAATGCTGGAGAGAGGGCACCTGGGTGGCTCAGATGGTTAAGCATCTGCTTTCGGCTCAGGTCATGATCCCAGGGTCCTGGGATCGAGTCCCGCATCAGACTCCCTGCTCCTTGGGAGCCTGCTTCTCCCTCTGCTTCTCTCTCTCTCTCTCCCCCTCTCTCTCTCCCTCTGTCTCTCATGAATAAATAAAAAAAATCTTTAAAAAAAAAAAAGAATGCTGGAGAGAGGCATTTTTGAACTATGCTGAATAGAATTTAAGAATGAGCTGGAGAAAGGAGGAACAGTAAATTATTTCTTCCTTACCCTCAAAATATGCCAATACTATTATTTTTTATGATTATAAGACTAAAAAGATCTCATTATAAAGATATCTAAAACTGTAGAGAAGAAAATAAAGCATTTCCATTATCCTTATCACACATACTCTCAGATATTTTTAAAATATATGTGCTGAATTTGTCTTTACAAAAATGCAGAGTACACTTGCTTTATACCCTTGGTAGTAAAAAGTAAACATCTTGCCCTCTCAAAAATTAGTTATATCATTATTTTAATGGCCATGGAGAGTATTCCATTGATCGGTTGCCATGATTTATTTCATGAATTCTTTATTTTTTTTTTAGACACACTTTGACATATTTGTTAGTTTTTTTCCCCCCTTAGGCTAAATTCTTAGACTTAATTGGATTTAATTTCTGGATCAAAGAAGATGCACAATTCTGTTTTTTGTTAAATATTTCAATTAAAAATTCAATGAGACTCCAAAAGGCTTGGGAAATAAAACACACACACAAAGAACAGATATAAGCTTTTTTCCTGTTCCAGTTATTTACCAGTCTATCTTGCCACTAGCATATTCGGGTTTTTTTTTTTTTTTAATGATTTTAACCTTATAATGTGTTGCAGTCGCTAGCAAATCCTCCATCATCACTTTTCCTAGCAATTTTCAGTTTAACAGTTTCTTTTTAGAATGATTTTGTCAAGTTACCCCCTCAAACCGTAAATATTAGATTGAAAACAGTTTTAAGGATAATGCTGGTTTTTAAATTGAGATAGATTGAGATTTTATTCATTATTTTGTTCTTGTTTTAATGTGTTTTTGTTTTTTTTAAATCAATAATGGTTGTATTTTCATCCATTATGTTTCTGGTTTCTGTATAGTAAACAATAAATATTTTTCCTATTGAACACTTACCATGATGAATTATGAATTTCTTAACACTGATTCATCCTATCATCCTTAGAGTAAATTTTATGTATCCAATTGACACTGTATTGATAAATTTGTTTTGTAAATATTTATATTTTTGCTAGTATTCATAAGTGAGAATGGTCTGCTTTTGACATTTTTACCTGTTAAATTTCTCAGATTAAATTCTGAATTAAACTGACTCCATAAGATAACTGGGGAAACCTTTCTTTTTCAGTACATGTGCGGGAAACATGTGCAGGAAACTTCAAATACCCAGTAATTAACTTATTCTTCAATGTGTGATGGATATTATATTTAAACTGTCTCAGTAAAATTCCTTTCTTGGGAGTAATTCTTTGATAACATTAATTCTAACTGGTTAAATTTCTTTTAAGCTCTAATATAATTGGTTAAAATTAGCTGTGAGTTATACTAACACATACATATTCATAAAAATTCTTCATTTAAGATTTCCAAATTTATTGTTATAAAATTCTGTATAATATTCATTTACAAATATTAGATCTTCTAAACACCAGTGCTTATATTCTTTTTTTAATTTGTAACATTATAAATTTATAGGGGTGCCTGGGTGGCCCAGTTGGTTAAGCATCTGCCTTTAGCTCAGGTCATGATCCCAGAGTCCTGGGATCGAGCCCCAGGTTGGGCTCCCTGCTCAGCGGGGAGCCTGTTTCTCCCTCTCCAACCCTAGCTCATACTCTCTCTCTCTCTCACTCACTCTCTCTCAAGTAAATAAACAAAAATCTAAAAAAAAAAAAATTATGGTTTTTCACTTTCGCTAAGGGTTCTTACAGAACATTTATCACTTTTTAAAATCTCGTCAGAGGGGTGCCTGTGTGGCTCAGTCGTTAAGCGGTTGCCTTTGGCTCAGGTCATGATCCCAGGGTCCTGGGATCAAGCCCCTCCAATCCGCGGGAAGCCTGCTTCTCCCTCTCCCACTCCCCCTGCTTGTGTTCCCTCTATCGCTGTGTCTCTCTGTCAAATAAATAAATAAAATCTTAAAAAAAAAAAAGAAAATAGAAAAATCTCGTCAGAGATTCAGCCTCAAATATGTCCACTAAGTTTTTTCTAATTTATTAATCTTTAAATCTATATTTAATTTTTTATTACAGTCTAAGGTTGTTGCATTCTTTGCATAGCCTTTACACTCAATATTTAGAAATATTAATATCTATATTACAAATTATATATACTATATTATATGGTACATAATAATATAATATATAATGCATATTATCTGGGTATGATTCATAATTATAATCATTTTTATATCTGTTTGTAATTGTATTATGTTTTATGTTATGAATTTTCCTGTGACTGGATTTGAACACATTCTATAAATTATGATGCAGTTTTTTCATTGATATAAATTTCTAAATGATCTGTTATGTTGGCTTCAACATCCTTTGAATCCTTTAAGTATTATTTTTAAAGTATTTTTAAATTTCTAAATGGTTATATTACATTTTTCTTGCTTTGTTATTGCATTTTAGTCTTATGTGTGGATGTTGAACTTTTGCTTTTTCCTTTAAAAAATTAAGATCTAGTAGATGAATTTAAAAAAAAATATTTCCCATGGGTATTTGGAAAGATAGTGTATATTTTATTTTTCAAATATAACATTCAGATATGGCTATTGATATAGTTAATCAATAAATCTTATATTATTCAAATCATATGTATATATACATATTGATCTTTCAAAAATGAATCCAGCATATTTAAATTTTCTACCGCTAGAGAATTTCTGTAATGTATTTCCATAGGTGTATCTTTTTTCCCCCTTTATATATGTTAATGAATTGCTAACCAACTACACTGGATAAAGAATACTTAGATCAAAATCTATTTGCCTCAGAACTCTATGTCTTCCTATGGTAGTTAGTATTCCACTGACCAATCTAAGGGGCTCGTTTTTTTCATTATGTAAACAACACCTTTCATTCAGCCTGGATGCTTTCTTAATATTTAATACAAAAATGCATATTTCTGTGTCCCAATATTTAATACTTCTCTCAGGACTTAGCTAGCTATTGTTACTAATATTTTCTGGTATATAGTATGCATTTTAAGTCCATTTTCTTCTCATAAATCTTTGAATAACACTTCTGTTTATTTGTTGTGCTCTATGCTAAAACAAAATAATTGTGTGTTTATTCTTCAGTGATTTTCTCCCTAATTCTTCAACTCTTCTAATTTCTTATATCTCTTGATTCTGCTCATTACTGCTTATATTTTCAAAACACATGGTTGCCTATTTTGTTTGTTTTGTTTTTGTGGCGGGGGAGGGTGTCTGTTTTGTTTTAAATTCTTCTTCACTCATCCCTATTAACTTTCTTTAGAAATTTCTATTTGCATGTCTCTTCTGGTTTCTTTTTCATTTGCCCCTATTGTCTCACCAGGCCTTTCTTATTTTAAGAAATGAATTAGTATTGTTTTTTATGGAGATTTCATAGTAGCCACAGTTTGAATCTTACTGTTTCCTGAAGAAATGATTTTTCATAAATGTTTTGGTCTTCTAATTCATGTATTCTATGTTTTACTTTTTATTATGCAGAGAACCAGTTTAAGAACACTATTTACTATTTCTTTCTTTTTTTTTTACTTACCCATAGTTATTTATCTACAAATAGTAAGACTTTTATCCAGAAATAGAGAAAATGTCTTTCTCTTGATCTCCTCCCTCCATATCCTTAAATTTTGTTAGAACCATTTTACACCCTATATTTAAATGCTTGTTGCTAGTTCAGTGATCCAGCTAAGCACAAGGACACAAAGATGGAATTAGAGCCATGGGTAACTCTGGATGAAGAGCCTCATGCCATCTCTGAATGTGCACACTTGTGCATGTATGTGTGAAGTCACTATGAGAGGGGCCCGACTCGGTATAGCCTGGATTCTTTCGTGGCTGAGAAATAGCCTTGCCTTTTTGGCCCAATCATCACTTCAATTAAACGGCTTAACTTAATCGACTGCTTCTCTAGTGTTCTGCCACTATGGGTCTTCAGTGGTCCAGTCTAGAACAGTGATCTTTCCCTATTTCCAGTCCAATGTCAGCAGGCACCTTTTGGAGAGATAAAAGATAGACTCTCTGCCCTGGGCCAGAACTCCATATCTACTCCACAGCATCTGCAATGTTGACCTGCCGTTTCTTCTAGTTTCTGCTCGGAATCTTGAGATTCACTGTCACCATGATTCTTATGTAGTGTTTTGTCTGTTTGGTTAATTTGGTTTTTGGTTTGTTTCAAACAAGAGCAGACTAGTCATGACTGTAGAAAGATAAAACATTCATAAGGTATAACGGTTTACATTTTAAGATCAGTTAGAGATGAGAAAAATAATAGGATACCAGTGTAATGAATTTTACAAAATCAAAGCACCAGTGGTATCTTTGATTTTAAAAAAAGGAAAATAAAGAATTATTAGTAGATGTGAAAAAGATTATTCAGTTTTTAAATGCATTCATGGATAAGAATATCTTTATTAGAGATATTCTAGAGAGCAATCTTCAAATACTTGACCTAAAATTGGCATTTGACTTACGAATTTGCAAATATGGAATGGACCTCTAAAATGTATATCAAAAATATTTTTCATGGATTCTGGTATATAATTATGTTTGGAACCTACTCTTCCAGGTTTCTGGAAAGGTACATTTGGAGAAAAGCAAGAAATTTGACTATATGTATGGGAAGTCATTAAATAAGATAGGTGTGGTTTTAAAGCAACCTGGTATTAAAATGCAAAAAAAAAAATTTAAATGAGTATTATTGTTTCTGTTGAATTACTTTCAAGCTTGCAATTGGTCCTTTAGATTTAAGGATTTTTTGAAAATCTTCATCTGAGAATGGATTTGTTTTTTTTCTTTTTTGAAGCAGGTTGAAGTCTTTTGGAATTATGTTTCGACAGCATGAATGAGTAGGTTTGTGGGAATCTCTTTCTGTGTCCCCGACAGTTGAAGAAAGGAGGTGAAAGTCAACTCTTCCTGAAGTTATTACAACGGGAGTTCAAATCTTAGCGAGAAGAGAATTACGCTTAAGTTGATCAAGATTCTTATGATCAGAAGCATATTTCAAAAGAAAAGAGTCTCTTATTCTTGACATTTATGTTCACAGTCCTGACGCCAACAAGAGATAAGCCTTTTTAGTACATGCAAAAAATCCTAAGTATTAAGTCAGATTGTATGTAATAAGTGAGATTGGTATTTAACTACGTGACAACTCCAGGTGAATTTTTAAAAAGCAAGTCCAAAGCCTCCTCTTCCAATAATGGACTTCAGATAATTCAACTGTATCCCAGCACCATTCATATGTTTTAGTAGCTTTCATATTAAATTTAAGGATAACATTAAAGCTAGATGAATTTCAAACATAATAGACATCAAAAGAAACATAAGGTCAGCATTTATTTCGATTATATGAGCATTGGGACGTTCTTAAGTGACTAAAATTAAAGTAATAACATATTTCTTTACAAACCACCTCTATTTTTATTTTATTTTTATTTTTTAAAGATTTGATTTATTAATTGAGAGAGAGCGCACAAGCTCAGGGAGAGGGAGAAGCAGACTCCCCACTGAGCAGGGAGCCATACACGTCTCAATCCCAGGACCCTGAGATAAAGACCTGAGCCAAAGACGGATGCTTAACCAACTGAGCCACCTCTATTTTTTAGTTTTCAGGGCACCTGGGTGGCTTAGTTGGTTAAGCATCTGCCTTCGGCTCAAGTCATGATCCCAGGGTCCTGGGATCGAACCCCACATCGGGGTCCCTGCTCCTCAGGGAGCCTGCTTCTCCCTCTCTGCCTGCCACTTCCCCTGCTTGTGTGCTCACCCTTTCTCTCTGTCAAATAAATAAAATAAATAAAATCTCTTTAAAAAATAAATAAATAATTTTCATGTTTCTTTTCCCTATCACAAAGTTGAATTAATTATATTCAAAGATTGGCCAGATGACAGGAGAGACCGTATGCTTCCAAAAAGCTTTCTTCTTTGCCTGTAGTTCTCCTCAGCTTTTTAGAGGTGGGAAGATTACCCAACAGGTTCTCAAGTCTATTTTGTCCTAGCTGGAGAATATCAGTTGATTTGCTTCTTCAAAGTTTAAATCTTGAACATAATTTTTAAATGAATTTGTACTTTAGTTGTAGAAATTTAGGTGTTATGAACAACACAGACAGGCAGAATTAGGGTAAAACAATGTTACAAAGGATTCATTGAGAACCTCTCACCAAGTTTGTTTTCTGTGTTTTGATTCTTGGTGAGATTTAATGATAAGTTATGAAGCATGTTATTGACATGACACATCGTAGCTCATCATCTAATACATTTATTCTAACTGAGAGAAGCAAGGCTGAATTTCCTTGCTAATTTCCTAATTCCTTCCTTCCTAATGGCTCGAAGAACAATCCCATGAGAATGTGTAGGTACAGCGACTTTAGGAGAATCTGCTCCATCCTAATTGGATATGGTTTTCACCTCTAACATTGAAATCACCTGTGAAATTCAGTCCCCATTTTAAAGGATGGCTAGTGGTACCTCTCAGTGATGCACTGTGTGCAGGAGAAATATATTTACCATGTTTAAGAAATTAGGTCAGCCCAGTCCTCTCATTTTGGAACCAGAATTAGAAAAGGAAGCTGGTGTTAGAATCTGAGAGATCATCCACCACTGGGCTCAAAAGGGCTCACGGTGAAGCATGGCCAGGGAACGAGGAATTACCTGTGAGGAGACCAGATCTTAAGGCACAGATCAACAGTGTTATTGCTGCAAAAAGAACTCCTGTTAGAATTCCTTCAGTCTTGCTCCAGAATCTGGACTTCTACTGGATACAAGGTGCAAGTTTCTCAGAACCACGCCTCCAATTTTTGTTCCATGAGCAAGTTGTATTTTATCTCTCACTTCCCAATCCCACTCACGAGTCACACAATTTTAGGTCTTCGGATAACAGAATGAATATGTCTTATAAACACAAACAATGCTTACAAGGAGTGGGAAGTGGTCATTAAAACGAAACAAAATCATTATTTTATTTATGTATTTACTTACTTATTTAAGGATTTATGTAACTTTTTCTAACTTCTTTTAGGCTCCAAGAACAAGGACTCAAGACAATTTGTGGCTGACTCAGAGAAAAAGGAATTGAGCCACCATGTAAGTTACTAACAGCACGATCTATGCTGTGGTGGAATTATGCTTGGATCCAGTAACCACAAATATAATTTAGTTTATTGAATTTATTTTAATATCAGCTGGGTGTATGAACTGACTCTTGTTATGTACTTACATATGAAGCAGACAGTCTTTCTCCCTTTTTTGACATAAAAGTCTAAAAGTCTCTTTAACTGACATGAAATAACAAGTTTTTGTCCAAATGTTAGAGTATTGAAATGATAGATTTCTATTAGGTTTAAGGGATTTAAAAGTAGGAAGGCATTTATTCTACTATCTTTTGTATGTATAGATTATCCACTATTAATTAAACATACACACTGAGTTTTACTTTGAGTTGTACTTTTTTTTTAGGGAAAAATTTTCCTCACTTTATCCACATTCTTTCATCTGTTCTCCAATTTGTTCCACTTCTACAAATGATTAAAGATACTCTTTACAACATAGCTGTCTAAGACTCTTATAGGGGTAAAGAGGGGACAAAGACCAAATTAAACATGGTTGAATGGTACAGAGATATGAAGCTATGTGATTAATGTAATTGACTCCAAACACAAACAGCTTTACTATGCCAAAACCTTACCAGCAACCACTCTCTCTGGATATTTTCTTGCAGTTTCTTTCCCCACAATTGCAGATCCTGATGTTGAGATGAATTTCTAGCACTCTGGACTTTAAGAACAAGGAAGCTACAGCCTCTGTGAACAATTATAGCTGGAGACGTTTTTGAAAGTATTAACCGATATGGTTTTTGTCCCTGAATGGTTTGCCAGCTAAATCATTCCATGCTTGTTAGCTCAGAAAAGGATTAGAGGTGATAAAAAGTTTTGCCAGGCTATTTTGTTCTATAAAGTTTAGGTCTTTGGAAATATAGAACAGACTTTGAAGAAGACAATGTGTTTGGAAAAACATGCTATTTACAAGAAGCACGTTTTGACCCAGGACTAGAAAAGCTTCTGCAGGTTGGAAGGGAGGAGTGGAATGAGAGGGAGGTGAGGAGACCCTAGATGCTGCCGGGTCCCCAATAATGAAGCCTAACCTCAACTCTTATCATCATTTTATGGCGTGAAGCTTATTTTTCTTAGACGAGACCAGATAGCTAAGAAATGCCAGAGGCAGAACTCATAGGCTTTCCTGCTGTTTCCACTGTAATCCACTTTAGGTAACCATATAATTCCTTGTCTAACTCAAGGAAATTTTGAGACTAAAATGAGAGCTATTAATTATGCCAGGACACTAGTCCTAGGGCATGGCTTATGGTTACCCTAACTATAACCCAAAGCACCAAAGATTATGTTGATTTTGATCTGTTATGTCTTTTGCTAAGCTCTACTTGATCCTGAATCTTTGTCTTTATCATTAAGTTCTGATTGCTGTAGCAGGTCTCCAGTGCATTATGTTGAGGCCTCCTATGGCTGATATTCTTACACACGCTGTCCTTTGAAGATACTCTACCACCAACCAGTTGCATGGGTTTGGCCAACATACATAACCTCTCTGAGCCTTGGGCTAAATTCACCTTGTATGAAATATCTCTTCTATGACTCAACTCTATCCCCATTTTTCTGACCTTATTCTTTGTCCTCGGCGCTCTTGTTAAATCTCTGGACACTGACTCAGCAAAGACTGAGTCTTTCTCTCAGTTAAACCTTGTTATCCTTCAGGCCTTAAGTCTCACCTAGTATGGAATGTCAGCACTGACGCTTATTTATCAGATTATTAGCTTCTTGGCATATTGTTATGATTGCTTAAAAAATACAGGCATTTCTATATAAATGGAAATGCTTTAACACTTTATCCTTTTTAATAATCAAGCCAAAGAAACTGCAGCCATCAAACTCTGGTGCAATCTCTTTTATTGAATGTGATAACATTACTGGGTAGCACTCAGTGTTCTTGTGGGGATTAATGCATGAAAATGCCATTTTGCATAACAATAATGTCAAAAGCATAACTCTGAAAAGGTCCGTCTTAGTTATAAAACTCAAGCGGAGGATTGATACATTATCTTTAGAGAATTCCAAAATGCTTTGTGATTCTGCATTGTATAATATCTCTGACAAGATATAAGAAGAAAGTATTCCATTTAAGTACACAGGTGCAGATCTGATCCCAGAGCTCTGTTTCTGAAGTCGTGTTTGTTTTAGGTAAAGGTCACCAAGAAATGCTCCTTTTGAAACTTCAGATATTAGAAGGAAATATGGCAATATTGGGGTGAATGACCTTTGTGTTGATCACTCTGTCAAGAATCCATAAATATGGGCACATGAGAAGAGACTTGGCCTATATTCACAGATTTTGAGAACAAAACTCAATATTTGGAATTATTGTCAACTGTGTTTTGTTTGACTAATGCAGGCCTTGCAGCATCAATATTTAACTCTTAACATCACAGTCTTTTGATTGTAATTCTGTCAAGAAAAACACTACCCTCTCTTCTTTCTAGTACCGAGTGTAGTTGAAACACGTAATAGTAAATGGTTCCATATACTTACGGGGTTGTTACTCAGACTTCCTTGCTCCTTGTGGTATTTTATTTTGTGCTGCTATTTATCAAGAAACACCATGTGAAAGTTAATAATAACATAATTTAGAACAATAATTACATTTTTATTCAATAGCTGTGGGAAAACACTGGGTTGAATAATGAGATAAAAATGAGTGTCTCAGACCTAACAGGACATTAATCAACATATTAACTGTGTGGGCAAACTGATTTGAGACTGTTATGGCTTAATTTGTCTCAAAATCATTATTTTTAATGTATTGCATAATGTACTTTAAAATATGTGTTGAGCTGATCACAAGTAAGCATTAGATTTCAACAAAATTGATGCTACTCCTTATCATATCATGAGTTATCCTCTTTTTATAGTGCACAGTGTAAAATCGATATTCCTGAAACTCTGACATTTCACAGCTATGTTCAGATAAGGCTAAATTAGTTCTACAACCTCTCTACCTACATTAGGTTGTAATGACCGAGTCTCTATATTTTCATAATCTTAATTGTGAAAATATATTTATTATTCATTGTCATTTTAAAGCATTTTCACAAAATATTTAAATGTCATTGCAGTTCCAATAAATAATAACAATTTTCCCAACTCAGGAATCTTTGACGAGTTTCACACGACAGGAGTTCAATTCTTAACCCTGGGTCTTCACTTACCCTGAATTTGAACCTTTGGAAGCCTCAACCAGGTCCAAGGATTCAGCTGTCACTGACTGACAGTCTCCTCCTCCTCCTTGGGGAGTCACTTTCAACATCCATCCCCCAGGGAAGCACAGCTTGGCTCCTCCCTCACCATCCTGGGCAACAGAGACTCATTCTTCTCCCTGCATTCCTGAGTAGCCGTTGACGTTTCTTTAGCACTTATTAAACAAAAGTGTGGTTATTTGTTTATATGTCAGAATTCATTTATTTGGCTCTTTGTTCCTTAAGGAAAAGGACATTTCTATCTAATGTGCCATAATATGTGGATTAATACAGAGGAAAAAATATGCTTATATATATGATATCATATGTATAGTTATACATATGATTGTATATGATGATATATGATATATATAGATATATAGATATATAGATATATATACATGATTTAGATAGAGATAAAATAGTTAATTTAAAGTCTGACTGCCGCTGGAGTAATTCACACAGAAAAGGAGGAAGGCAGAATTCCACTTAGGGAGAGAATTGCTCATACATTTTTAGGAAGAACACAATAATGGTCTTTTGTGCCTAAGAAAAATTGAAGAACTTCATTCCTAGGCAAAGATAGCCCAGATGAAAAAGTTTTAAGTAAGGGGAATTAAATTGGGCTTGAAAAGAAGAAGGAGGGGAAGGGAGGAATAAAAGGAGTGGAACGGGAAAGGGAGGAAAACAGAGAAGGAGAAGGAGGAGAGAGAACCGGAATTTTGAGCTTTTTCTGTGAGTGAGGTTGATAAGAATTTGGGAACTCGGAGACAGAAAATTTGAGAGCAGGAGAAGAAAAATCTTCATGGAGAGAAGGTCAAGAAGATGTCAGCACACCAAGGCCTAGAGGGAAGGACAAGGTAAGGAGAAATTTCTTGGAAAATGGCTACTCCATGATTAAGACATTGACCTCCACGTCCGAGCGTAAGTTGTTTTCTGGTCTGTATAGGGCTGAGCTTTCTCTCCCCAGCACAGTCACCGAGCCAGCCTCTGAATTACTAACACAGCCCTTACTATGTCATTAGTGGTGATACTTCACCCTCAGGTGAGTGAGTTCAGCGAGTTGTTGGAGGGTCACATTCTGTCAGCCCTTACGGGACCTTGCAAGAATTTGGTTTCCACTCTGAGTGAAATGGTTTGGGAGAGTGATGTAGACAAGTCTGGATTAAAGCGGGTTTAAGCAAAAACAGGGAGAGGAGAATTGGGAATAGTGTGCATACTGATTTGAAGAGTTTTGCTATGAGGGGAAGCCAAGAAATGGGAAAATAGACGGAGACAGATCATTGAGGTCAGGAGAAGAATTTTTTAAGACAGGAGAAATAAAATCATGTTTCTTCTGGATAGAATCCAACAGAGAAGAGGAAATAAACAAAATAGGAGAGAAAAGGAAGACTCATTGGCGGTGGTGTCTTTCAACAAACCTAGTGCAGAACTGCGGGATTGACCTAACATGGACAGTTCATCTAAAGTGTGGGAGGGGGCTGGGGGTGCAGAGTATATGGATACGGATGCCATAGGCGGGCAATTGTGGTGTTGTGAGTTTGCAGAAATTATCTTCTGATTGCTCAAATAAAAACAGGGTCATCAGGTGAGAATGAGGCTAGGTGAAAATGTATACCAGATTCAAAGGAATAAGGTTTGAAATGAAACTGGGAAAGTCAAGAGACCAGAGAAAAGTAGTATGATTGCCAGGGAACATTAAGAGCAGACCGTTAGATTTGATAAGGGCAAGAAGTTTGCCAAGGGCACTATGCTGAAGAGAGAATTGATGTTGTATTTTATTGTCCCTATCTGTAGTTTCAGCAAAACCGGTCAGTCAGAGCTACCTGACCTGCAAGGACTGGGGAGTGAGTGAAAAATAAACTTTCATTTTGTTGAGCCACTGAGGTTTGAAGGGTTCTTTGTTATATCAGCTAATGTTAAGGGAGCTAATACACACATTAAAATCTTGTCTATTTCTTTATCCAGAGTAAGAAATGATATGAAAAATAAAACCTATGTAATAAAGGGATTCCTACTTCCATTTGTTTTTCAAATTTCCCTGTGTGTCTTATCTCTAAGTTAAGTTATTCTTAACTTCTGGTTTTTAAAATTCTTTGCATTTTTATAGCATTTTTTTCTTCCATAATTGCTGAGTAAATGGGTGAATAAGAATAAATAAGTGTCTGTGAAGATTTAATTAAACAATCCTATTCTATTACTTGATTCCTTTTTTTTTTCCAAAAGGAAGTGGTAGATGAAAGGCATGAAATTCTGTTTCATAATGAAATGTATGCATGTACTGAAAGGCTTCTGACAGGCATGTTTCATACACGATGAAATAAAACAATCCTCACGCAGACTTGGATGCTGAATTTTTCCTGGCAATCCACACTGCCATATTTCTTCAATGGTTGTGTCTCTAAGCAGTGCATACTTTTGTTGGAGGCCTTTGGGTTATGACATTTGCCTTTGCCCAAATATGCCATTGAGAACACAGGGTAATGTATTCAAAAAGAAATCCTGTTTTCCCATCTGCGGGAAACACACACATTCACTGGAAAGTGCATCGACAATGCAGGCGCAATTAATTAGTGCAATCATTCACTTGAGTTTTCGCGTACGAGCAAGGAACTATTTCAGAGGGTGATTAAAATATAATTGTATTTCTTAGAGATATTCCTGTGTTACTAAATATGGAAAAGTCGAGATCTCAAACTATATAGTGTTTAGAATGTCTATACCTTCCTTCCACCTGCCACAATTTAAGAATAGTGCAGATAGAATCACAAGCTATCACATAAATGGAAAGGATATTGAAAGAGTATCTAGTTCGTCCTCTTACCTCAAGGTCAGATTGTACCTAAACTTTATATGGCCCCAAGAGTGCTCCAAGATTGAGGAAAATTACACATGGTAGAGCACACATCCCAAGTCAAGAGCTGACCATTTCCATGGAATTTGTATTTCTTTCTTCCCTTCCTTCCTTCCCTGATTTCTAACCATGTTATTTATGTTTGGAAGTAAGAGTAGAGCTCTCCCTCCCTCCTGCCATTCCCTCTTTCCTCTTCCTCCCCTTCTTTCTTTTTTATTAAGCACTAACAGTGACATCACAATCTCCCAGATTTAGGTCTCATACTTTGTCTCTACAATTCAAAAAGGAAAACCTCCCATTTCAAATCTTTTCTTCCAATCTTTAAACTGAATTTTACCTTATTTGACTGTCATCATCCTCCAAAAACACAAGGGCTCCCACAAGTGAGCCCTCCCTTTGGCTTTGACGCTCATACATACTTTATACAGACCGCTCTTTCACCAAACATGGGCTGTCACTGCTTGTCAATCATGTTTCACCAGTCTCCCCAGAACCTTCCCCGGTAAGCTCTACTTCTCTTATCCTTAAAGCTTGCAGCCTTGAGAGTTGCTTGGTGTATACACAGGTCCATGGACATAGATACTAGACAAACAAATCTCGCTCTGTAGTACATATTTTAAAATTCTTCCTTTTTACTTTCGATTCTATAGTGTTAGATTGTAGTTTTCTCTCTCCTTTGTGATTTCCCTCTATACATAGTATTTTCTTCACTATTATACTGTTAGATGCCTTTATTTGAGGACAGATCCAATCCTAGGTCTTTTCTTCAGACAAAAATTGAACAGACCCAGCCTAAGAAGCAACAAAGTTTGATTTAAAAGACCTAAAGAGAATTCCCATATCTCTATTCAACTACTTCAATATTTAACAACTTTTATTTCCTATTATAATTTATTTGCATACGTGTATGTATCTGAAAGTGGTTCATTTATATGGCCAAATGATGTTTCATTATACTTTATATTCTATAAAATATTTCTTACTGTTTTCCCTTAAAAAAATGGCCGCCAGTGTCCATGAATGATGTACAGTATCTGAATTGGGAGCACTTAGCAATTAGGTACTTAGCAAATGCTAATGTCAGATTCCAGACAAACTGGATCTCAAACACAGACTCACTTGACTTCATATTCTATATGCTCTTCAAAGCTGGCTATGGTTATACATTTCAGAACACAAAAGGAAAGTAATGTTCAGAAGCTGGCAGAGCAACTTTGGGTACGACACGCTGGAAAGAGGAGTTTAAATACCTGGCATTTGAATCAGAAGTTTGGAAGAGGGAACACTTCTTAGAAAGCAAATAACCTTGTAAAATTTGCGTTCATTAGGTTTTACATTTTCTTTCTTGTTGAAGTATGCAAAAGCGTATATTAAAATCCCAGTATAATAAAAAGTTCATCGTATTTATTTTGATTTTCATCAATTCACATATTTGCAAATCACATTTAGCAATTTACCACATACTTTGATTAAGGCTTACAGTATCTCTGATATTGTATTTCTCATTTCTGGCATTTTCCTTGCCTTTTATCTACAGTTTCTATCTCTCCACAAACCCTTCACCTTTTCAGGCATGTGTCCACCTTTTCTATTAAGTTCCTTAACATATTAGTACAAATGAAAAATTCCTAATATCTGAGCCATGCCTAGATGGGGTTTTATTTTATCTCTTGATGTTGGGTTATTTTCTCTTGCTTTTTGTGTGTGTGTTTTATAATTTTTGAATTGATGTCAGATATTGTGTATAAAAATAAACAACAGTTGAGACCAAGGTAAATAATACTGATCCATAAAAATAAGCATGGCCCTTCTTCTGTCCCACCATTAGTTTGAAAGGTTGCATCCAAAGGTACGCATCCATAGTCTTAAAATTCTTCCAATGGTGGACAGCTGTTAACATGATTAGAATGAGTTCTATGCCTAAAAAATTTTCTTAGAATTTCTGCTCCACCTTAGATTTTCAGCAGTTGCCAAAGAGCAACAGTTGGCCTGTGCCAGAGGTGGGTCTCTCCTGTGCTATTTATCAGCCCTTAGCAGACGGTTCTTTTTGGGTACTAATTCCAAGGCTCATGATGGAAGTTAAGAGGGAATCTCAGCTCTGTTGTTCCAGTCTTAGGCAGGCCTTGGGCACCTGCTCCTTGAGGATGAAACTTTCTCAAGATCCATGCCTCTCACCCAGAAGCGAGCAGCACGGTTTTCCTGCCCCTCCCCTGCCAACTCTGCCTTGTTTCAAGGAGGATTTTTAGCAGTAAATGAGTTTTCTGAACTTTCCCCAGTAGAAATGGCTTTCACCTCGTGTTGGTGCAGTGTAAGGTTTAGGTTTCCTATTCCCCGCTTCTGAGGCAGCCTGTTTTTTTCTAGCATCAGGACAATGATTGGGGGGTTGGTAGTGGGGTGTGAGAGAATCTCCTTGCATTCTTCTATTGACAGGTATCTTTTGCTTTATATTAAAGCGGAGTCTAGAATATTGGTGATTTTCATGCTTGTTCCTGCCCAACAACAACAAATACCATATTGTACCTCTTTAGGGACCAGACTTCAAATGGGTTTTTTTAGATATCCTGCCCCCCCTTAGACCTAAGCCAACTCTACATGTCTGTGTTACCGAGGAGAACTCCATCAGTCTCTTCCTGGGCAATCAGTTTTCTTCATTAGCATGTAGTATAGGCCCACGGAAAAGAGCTGGCTAGAACATATATTCCCCTTGTATCTAGCTTGCTGGCATCCTAAACTATCATGTCACCCATATTCACCTTTAAGAGTTTATTACAATTTTGGGGCACCTGGATGGCTCAGTTAGTTAAGCAGCCAACTCTAGGTTCCTGCCCAGGTCACCATCTGATTCCACTGGTTACAGAGAAGGGGTGGAATGGGCTACAAGATCAGGCGTCCCTGACATTGAGAAATGGCCTATGGGTTTTCTATTTCTCTTTGACATCTGCATATACTTTTCACTCATATACTTTTCACTCATATACTCATATTCACTGTTATCATTAAAGTACATACCCCCTAAAATAAAAGTTGGAGTGAAGAGAACGGGTGAACTGAGTAGTTGCTACAAATTTAATGCATTCACCAATACTATGCATATTTGTTCCAAGGATGTGGTTTCTCATACTTTCTGTAACTCCCACATCTGATTATTAAGCCCTGCAGAGTTTCTCCCAAATGTTTGAACAATTTTTTAACTATGCGTATTTTAGACAATAACTTATTTTAAGGATCCAACTCCATCTACATTTTATCCTTAAAAGTTTATCATAATTTTTAGTTCACTAAGGTCATCCTTTTGTTCTTCATCCATGAATGTTAATTTTTTTTCTAACATTTCCAGGGATTTGTTAAAAGAAGGGAAGGTATGGGCGCCTGGGTGGCTCAGTTGGTTAAGCGACTGCCTTTGGCTCAGGTCATGATCCTGGAGTCCCAGGATCGAGTCCCGCATCGGTCTCCCTGCTCAGCAGGGAGTCTGCTTCTCCCTCTGACCCTCCCCCCTCTCATGTGCTCTCTCTCTCTCTCTCTCATTCTCTCTCTGAAATAAATAAATAAAATCTTTAAAAAAAAAAGAAGGGAAGGTATGTATATTGAGAGGTTTTTGTTTGTTTTTTCCCCTCATGCCAACCAATTCTCTGATTCTCTGATAGGAACTGGGTGTCCTACCCTAGAGTTAGCCTCAGACTCCACAGACTTAAGGGCTCACTTCTGAAAGTCAGCTCTCACTTTATTTTTAAAATATTTTTAAAGATTTTTATTTTTAAGTAATCTCTACACCCAACATGGAACTCAAACTCACAACCTCGAGATCAACAGTCGCATGCTCTACCAACAAAGCCAGCTGGAGCCCCAGTCTGCTGTCACTTTAGATGTCAGTCATATCAGATCCCCAGACTTTCCATAATCCTGTCTGACTTGGCTATGAAGTCAGGGGTTCCAACTCCCCCCCCCCTTAAAGTTCAATGATTTGCCAGAATGACTCAAAATAACTCAAGAAATATTAGATGCACTATTAAAGAGTATTATAAAGCATAGAAACAGATGGCCAGGGGTACATAGGGTAAGGTCTGGAAGGGTCCCCAAATACAGGAGCCCTTGTCTTCTTGGAGGTGGGGTGCCCCATTCTGGACTTTATTATTTTGCAAATATGCTTTGAAGGTAATTGATTATGATATAATGACAATATTAGAGAGGAGAGTGTGGTCTGTGAATAATCTTAATCTGTTCCAATAATACATTTTGCTCCAAAAAACACTATTGAGAAATATTTCTATACTCTGGAATATGTGTGTAATTTTTCCCATACTAACCTGAGTTAAATTCATGGACTACAAAGATTCTAATTTTTAATATATGTCAACGAATATATAATAAATATCAATGAAGCTTCAGCCCTCAGTAGAAGTTACATGATTTGATTTGATTCACATCAGCCTCCTGACCTTCTTTTGCAGATTCTAGAACATAAGCTGGGTATTTGTTCACATGAGTAACCCATGAAGATTAGAAAAAGCAACAGTGAAGTATGATATTTGACTTCACAAAATGAGTAAAGATCACCTTACCTAACCCTTTTTTACATTCCTACTATTTAAAATATATATGTAATATATATGTATACTAAAATGTGATGATTTCATTCTATTTTAGGTATCAAAGAAATAGGAGGGGGAGAGGAACCATGAGGGATGATGGACTCTGAGAAACAAACTGAAGGTTCTGGAGGGGAGTGGGTTCTGGAGGGGAGGAGGGTGGGTTGGCCTGGTGATGGCTATTGAAGAGGGCACGTTCTGCATGGAGCACTGGGTGTTATACACAAACAATGAATCATGGAACACTACATCAAAAACTAATGATGTAATGTATGGTGATTAACAGAACAATAAAAATTTAAAAATGTGGATATCTTCATAAAGGTAAAATAACATGGTACCATCGGAATTATGCTTATTACACCCCGAGATCTGTCCAAATACGGTAAAATAATTTATAATAAAACATCAAACCATTTCTTTTTAGCAAAATAATATTAGATGTAGGCGTTGCATGACCAGAGCCTAGAAAGTTGATTAGGAGGATCATTTTCATTTAGGGCATGGGCAATAATATATGTAAAGGCACAAAAGCATGTAATGGTACAGTGTGATGGGGGTATCTAATAAGGATTAAAATTGGTACAAGGATAAACCATATTACAGGATCTTATATAAGAAAAGGACCAATTTTTCTCATTTAAAACAGATTCAAAGTAAGAGGTTGTTCCTGTTGATTCAGAGTCTTGGTGCTGACAGGGCAAGTGCTGCTATGTTCCACAATTCCAGTGGCACCATAGGAAAATGGAGTTAGGCAATGAGCCAACACTGTGCAGATAGTTTTTTTTTTTCTTATTCTCTCATGAACACAAGATTTCTGCTGCTCCTCTAGCTACTCTAGGCATCTTCCTGGAAGGAAGTAGGAGATAGGCAGGATAGGAGCTTTCTCCCGTTGAGGTTTTGGGTTTCATTCAAACTCTGAATTTTTCCTAGGGTCTTCTGCTAAAATTTTACCACTAAATCACTGCTTAGCTGCAAGGGAGGCTGACAATTGGTGAAAAGACAAAAAGTAAAGAAATGCACACATGTGCACACACACACACACACACACACAGAGTCCATTGGAAAAAACAAAAGGCACAAGGAAGTTGGAATAAATCTTAAGAGAGCCAGTCAGTGGTATCTGTTGGAGGCTGTCAATAGTATCCTTGCCTAACTGGAGCACAGAAAAGATGGAGGTGTACAAAGGGACTCAACAAGAGGGAGCACTGGCAGAGGAGGTTAGAATTAATATTCTAGAACAGTTTCCCATGTGCTTTACCTGGAACACTTGGTGTCACAAAATTCTTTATGACAAAAGAAAAAGTTGAAACTTATTTGTGAAATGAAGAATCTCTATGTGACTTCCCTCTAACATATGAAAGAGTCCAAGAAGTTTTTCATAAAATAAATGCTTAAATTTTTTAAAGATTTTATTTATTTATTTGAGAGAGAGAGAGAGAGCCTGAGCAAGCACACAGAGGGAGAAGAAGAGGGAGAAGCAGACTCCCCATTGAGCAGGGAGCCCAACACGAGATTTGATCCCAGGACCCTGAGATCAGAACCTGAGCTGAAGGCAGACGCTTAACAAACTGAGCCACCCAGGCACCCCTAAATGCTTAAATTTTCTTAACCTGTCTTTTCTTTTCTAAGTATTTAGACTGTAGAACTCGTGTGTGTGTGTGTGTGTGTGTGTGTGTGTGTGTGTGTGTGTGCCTTTATGCGTGAGAGATAACTATTACCAAACCAAGAATGCATTTCTGGAAATGTTATGCTAGAAATTAGGGATCTTGGTTCCTGAACTGAAAAGTAATATAATACACAAAGCATTGTCTTATCAACACTAATCTGGCAATAGCATGCAGAATTAATTTAGGTGGAGTGTGAGATGTTGCTAAGGCTGGAACAACTACATGGGAGAGAACTGACTTAATGCAGGATTGGCATGGAAGGTCCAGAACGAAGATTACAGCAGTAGCAGTTAACTTGAGAGGAGCTAGTCAAAAAATATTTCATTACAAAAATTATAAGATGTTAGAACTCAAATGGCCCTTCGAGATCAGCTAATTCAACATTTCACACCATGAAATATGATAGATTGTTATTAGTAGAATAGATGAGGATAGAGAACAGTAGAAGAAAGGAAGGAGACAAAGATGACTAGATTTTGAGTCTATAAAACAGCAAGAATTATGGTACCATTATCACGAATGACAATATTAGAAAAGTGTGCTACCTAATGAATTCATTCAGAACATGGTGAGTGCGAGGCACAGTTCAGGATAGAAATGGGGATGTCCTACAGCTATTTAAAAGTTTGAAATTAGAGTCTGGACAAATATTATGAGCCTTAAGAAATATATTTATGATAATTGAAGTCATTAGAGAACATTCTTTCTCACAGAAATAAAGATATAATAAGATGCAGAAAAAATAAATAGTATAGCAAACCCCCCTCATTTCTAATCTCCCTCCTTTTATTTATCATATACCTAAATATTGCCATTTAGCAAACATAAAACAAAACAAAAAAACAGTCTAGTATCTACCAAACACTTCACTTTTAAAAAGTGATTAAGTTCTTGAAATTGTGAATCCCTTTGTTCTAAATCACAACTTTCAAAATGGTACCTGTACAAGTTTGAAAAACCCAGGATATGATGTGCATAACCAAAAGGGTACAGGAACCCAGAATCTGCAATTGGAAATCTACCTCCTGTTACAACTCTTAAATTTATACTTCATTTAAATATTAAAATTGTATCATTATATATCTAGCATTAGGGTCCAATTTCTGGCTTATTCTCTTCCTATGCCTTACTCTCTAGTACTATAACACTATGGGCCTAAATTCTTCATTAGACATCAAAATACACAAATTGCACTATGCACATTCACAAAAACTTGATTCACCCAAAACAAAAGATCAGAAAATAAGCTTAATTTGCAACTGTGCTGGGATTTTATGTCTTCTTTTTATAGCTAACATGGGCAATACTCAGGAGAGACTATCTAGAGTTGCAATTTCCAGTAAAGGTGATTCTCTGAATCACCAAGTAGTCTCAACAAATTTTTTGTTTTGTTTTGTTTGGGTTTTTGCTTTTGTTTTTTTGTTTTGTTTTTTGTGTTTTTGTTTTTGTTTTTTTGGTTGTAGAAACTGAGTTTAAATGTATATGGAAGTGCAAAAGACCTAGAGCAGCTCTGATGGGTTTTTGGTGTATCAACTTGACTGGGTTACAGCCCTCAGTTATTCAATCAAACACTAATCTAGACGTTTCTGTGAAGGTATTTTGTAGATGTGATTATAGCCCATAATCACTTGACCTTAAGTAAAGGAGATTATCCTAGATAATCTGTGCAGGCTTGATTCAATCAGTCAAAAGATCTTAAAAGCAGAGCTGTGGTTTCTCTAAACAAATTTTTCTTTGCTGTAGACAGCAGCTTCCACTGGTGCCTGAGTTTAAGCTCGCCTCTCCTGGTAGAGTGACCTACAGATTTTGGAACTGCCTGAGCAGCCCCTGCAATCACATAAGCCAATTCTTTGTAATAAATCTCTTGATATTTATCTCCTACCGGTTTTGTTCATCTGGTTGAACCCTAACTGGTACAGGATCCAAAATACTTTTTAAAAAAAGAAGAACAAAGTTGAAGGACTTACACTACTTGACTTAAAAATGTGCTATAAAGTTACAATAATCAAGTCTTGGTATTGGATCAGAATTGAGAGATCAATGGAACGGATTTGATAGTTTAGAAATGAGTTTTCAGAAAGGTGCCAAAGCAAATCAACTGGGGAAAGGATAATCTTTTCAACAAATAGTACTGGGACAATTGTGGGACAATTGGACATCCATATGTAAAAAAATGAGCTTAGACCCCCTCCCTCACACCATACACAAAAATTAACTCAAAATGGATCATAGATCTAAATGTAAGAGTTAAAAGATAAAATAAAAACAAACAAAGGACAAAATCCTCATGACCTTGGATTAGACAGAGTTCTTAGACATGACACCAAAAGCACAAACTATAATAAAAGAAAATGATCAATTTAATTTCATTAAAATTAAAATCTTTTGTATTTCAAAAGATTCTTTAAGAAAATGAAAAGACAGCCAAAAGCCTGGAAGAAAATATTTGCAAATCACCTACTTCATAAAGATCTTATATCCAGAATATATAAAGAATGCTTACAACTCAGAATAAGAACATAAACAATCAAATTAAAAAATGAGTAAAACTTGTATAGACATTTCACTAAAAAAGATAGAAAAATAGCTGAGAAGCAATGAAAAGGTGCTTAACATTATTAGGCATTAAGGAAGTGTGTATAAAAATCATTACGAAGGGGCACCTGGGTGGCTCAGATGGTTTAGTGTCTGCCTTCTGCTCAGGTCATGATCTTAGGGTCCTGGGATCAAGCCCCAGGTCGGCCTCCCTGCTCAGCGGGGAGCCTCTTCTCCCTCTGCCCCTCCCCCTGCTTGTGCTCTCTTTGTCTCTCTCTTTCTTTCAAATGAATAAATAAAATCTTTAAAAAATCATTACGTATGGACTGCATACCCACTAGCCAGCCTATCATAAAATAAACAGACAATAACAAGTGTTGGTGAGGATGTGGAAAAACAAAAACCCTCACATGTTCCTAAAGGGAATGCATAATGGTACAGCCACTTTGGCAGTTTCTTAAAAAGTTAAACATAAATTGCCATATGTCCCAGCAATTCTAGGAATCCTAAGAGAAATGAAAACATAAATCCACACAAATAATTATACACAAATATTCAGAGCAACATTATTCATAAGACTGAAAAATTGGAGGCAATCCAAATGTCTATTACCTGGTGAATGGATAAACAAAATGTAAGGGACTTCAACATAGAATACTATTCAATACTAAAAGGAAATGAAATACTGAGTCATATTACAGCATTGATGACCTCAAAGTAATACTAAGTGAAAGAAGCCAGACACAAAATATTAGATATTGTGCGATTTTTGCATATATGAATGGTCTAGAAAAGCAAATTTATAGAGATAGAAAGCAGATCAATGATTTTCTGGAACTGGGGGTGGGAGTGGGATTGACTGACTGTAAATGGGCTCAAGAAATTTAAGGAATGAAGTAAGTACTCTAAAACTGGATTATGGGGATAATTGCACAATTCCACAACAATTCAGAAATCATGAGTTATACACATTACGATAGGTGAGTTTCATGATATATAAATCCACACATAAATAAATAAAACTATAGAAATGATAAATGCATTATGATAATATCATATAAAAGTTGAAAAATATTTTAAAAACTTATACTATTTAAGAGGAAATACTTTAAAAATATAAGAACTTATATGGGGAAAATAAACATTAAATTCAAGATCGGATTTCCTCAGGGTAAGGAAGGAGGCCAAAGGGGAAGTGGCTTAAATTCTACCTATGTTTTTTACTGAAAAAACATAAAACAAACATAGAAAAAAGTTAAGGATTTTAAGCAATCCTATTATAACATTGTTGACATTCTACTAATATGTATATGTAACTATTTGGTTTTAATATAGTTATCATAAAGATAGATTTTACTATATAAATTTATTGGCCTAAATAAGTTTCTTCAAATATTTGCTTGATTTGGATCATTTATAAAATAATACATTCTGCTTTATTCTGTTCCCAGTATTATATATAAGGAGTGTTTTTTTTCATATTTTTAATTTCTCACCAAAACACTATTATTATTGATAATATAGTTTTCCACCATATGGGTATACCATCATTTAACCATTCCTGTCAGTTGCTTACAGAAAGTAAAAGTTTGGTTATTATAAATCAGCACCTATGTGTTTATTTATTACTTAATTCTAACTCATCAAAATAAATCTAAGATAAGGCTGTAACGATGTTTTTTAGCTAATTAATTTTTAAGGCATCATTTACTATTTTACTTTTTCCACTCATTTAAATGCTACCTTATGCATAACAAATAATAGATTAAACCATATAAAATTACTAACTTTGTAGATCTAGATAAAAAACAATTAAATATCAGTAATTTCATATAGTTCAATCTAGTTAATAAAACAGGACTATCTATGCTGCTCTTTTGATTTTTTAAGTTCTCCTTTATTATGACACTATGCTAATTACATGATAAGTGGGTCCGTTCATTTACTCCTTTTTTCCCTTAAATTAATGACTATTTTTCTCGCATGTTTTTTCATATAAATATATATATATATCCTTTCTCATATAGATGTTAGATGTACTCTGTCAAATTCCCCCAAATATTCCTTTATTTTAACTTGAATTGTGACATGTCTTTAGGTTAATTTGGGGGAAAATTACATGTTTACATATGCTAAGCATTTCTGTTTATTTGTCTAAATACAATCTTGTAAATTTTTTCTGTGTCCCATACATTTCATGTTGAGGTTATTTCCCAATACTTTATAATTTTTTTTCTGTGAATGAGATAATATTCACTATATTTTCTAATGACTTATTACTTGTATAATGTAACAATAGCTAATATTTATTGTACACATTCTACTTACTGGCTACCATTTTAACCAGCTTTCATGAAATCTCTACTGTAATCTTCACAACGTGTGAGGCAATTACTAGTGTTAACTCCATCTTTAGGAAAGAGGAAACCGAGGCTTAGAAAGGTTAAATGACTTACCCATGATGTCACAGCTAGTAAGAAACTATTCAAATGTAAACAGTTAAATTACAAGTTCCTAATTTTAACCTCATATCAAAAAAATTTTTATTTATACACATTTATTATATATCCTGTTACATAATCAAATTCTTTTTTTAAAGATTTTATTTATTTATTTATTTAAGAGAGAGGGAGAGAGCAAGAGAGAGAGAGAGAGAGTGCCCTCAAGAGAGCGCACACCAGCAGGGGGCGGGGAGAGGAGTGGCAGACTGAGAAGCAGGCTCCCCGCTGAGTAAGGAGCCTGATATTGGGCTTGTTCCCAGGACCTTGGGATCATGATCTGAGCCAAAGGTAGCTAGATGCTTAACCAACTGAACCACTCAGGTGCCCCCATAATTGAATTCTTTTGTTAGTTGTAACAGTATTTTAGGTATAGTTGCAGCTTCCCTGGATTCTTCAGTTATATCCTGAACTGTAGAATTAAACTTTCATTTGTTCCTGTCATCCTTTCTCCACTGAACAGAGAAAGATTCTTTTGTTCTTCCTAGATCAGTGATGTCTTTATCTCTAAAGAAAGGAAATATGTGTGTGTGTGTGTGTGTGTGTGTGTGTGTGTGTGTGTGTGTGTGTATCTATCTCCCATTTTAATCCAGCTATGAAGTTCTTGGAGTCCATTGTTGTAGAGACACTCAGTCAATCTGTACTTTGAGCTGCCTAATAAATGTATACTGTTCTGTTTCATGCCAGTGTGTCTTAATCTGAAATACATAGGCAACATGTTGAGTATTAAATAAAAATTTATTTGTTCATATACATGTATTAACCAAAAAACCTTTAAAATTGCATGTTTCCAAAAAGGTCCATAGGAGAAAGCAAACACATATTCAGCCTTTACTCACATAACTCATATGTTAACTTACATATATTTAGTAGTCAAAAAGCAAGAAAACAGTCTACACACAAACATCTATGCATGAGAACCTAATTACTATAAAATTGTACTAACAGGCTTATAAACCTCTTTTTACAAAAATTCTAACTTGAAGTTACAATAAATAGTTCTGCATAGCAATTAGACGTGTTTTTGCAGCTTACTCTTTAAGTAGTTCAGATGGTAATAGGGGAGAAATGCAGCTTACGTGATTTTGATGTGTGACAAATCCAAGAATTGACAGAACCATGTAAATCATGTGTATTATCATGCCTCATCTGAATGTCTCTACAACATATACAAGTTGAAGGATTAAGTGTGAGAAGAGCTTTCAGAGCTAAATCGGTGCTGGGGGCTGTCTTGACACTGATTAAGACACTGACAGAGTGCACAAAAAAACCATTTGTTGGCATGACATGTCAGATGGATGAAGAATCAGTCTTTGTCTATTGAGTTCAGTTTTCTTTCAAACTGACTTACAGATCAGCTGCAGTATTTTCAGAGGCAAAATAGTACATTGATTTTTAATATGGGCATTATGCAAAATACGTAGTAATGAAAACTTTTAAAGAGGCTTTTCTATATAGCATTAGTAAGCACAATGAACAATTGTGTACTAATTGAACAGTGTTTCCTTCCATCTTGTACTTCTAAGAGCCACTCTTTAAAACAGTAGCTCCCATTAAAAGGCTAATTCTCTTTCTACCCATGAATAAACTGTGTGGTGAGGTTTACTTTTGTTTGGCACTGAAAAATAAATGATGGAAAATTGGAGCTAACAATATGTTCTGATTATTCCTATGGTATACAATATTCTCTGAATGTGACAAACCGTGTTTATCTCCCTGTGATTTATTGGCATGTGTAGTGCTGTTAAATAGCCATTTTATTTTTCCGCCTTGACAATGGCATATTTTATTTCACTTCTAAGAATTATGATTTTCATATGCAAAATCTTACCTAAATGTTGTATTTACTATGAGAAATAAAAGTTAGTTGGAGCAGTAGTTAGGATCATTGGGGCCACCAAATTTTATGTTTCCCTTGTTACTACTCTAAATCATATAGTTTTTCCATTGTTTCTATCTAAGTTGTTCAAAGTGGCCTTATTTCCCATATTTCCACATTTAAAAAAAATGTAGCACAGAGCAAATTATGATTCTAGAAAGCCAAATTTTCCGGTTAAGAAAGATTACAAGATTATCCCCATATGCATCCTTGTTCCTACTATATTTCTAAATTAAGACTGATGTCTATATAGAACTGCACTACCTAATATATCCCAGTATAGAAAAGGACATATTCCAAGGAATCATTGTATTAATATCTCCTAGTGATGATTTGCATATGCCCATGGAAGAAGACATTTTTTAAAGATACAGATGTAAAAAAAAAAGATATAGATGTTGTTTTAATTTTTTAAATTAATTATTTATTTATAAGCTCTACACCTGATATAGGGCTTACACTCATGACTCCAAGTTGCATGTTCTACTGACTAAGCAGCCAGGTGAAGATATTTTTCTCAAAGATGTTAGGAGAACCAAAAGACCACAAACACTCTCTTACACAATCCTACTTGAGGTCAAAAATAAAAACCCTAAGAATTGGAAAGAAAGAAAGTAAAGTTGTCTCCATTTGCAGATGGCATGATTTTATATATAGAAAATCCTAAAGACTCAACCAAAAAACTCTTAGGTTCTAATCAATGAATCCAGTAAAGTCACAGGATAGAAAATCAACATATGAAAATTGATAGCATTTTCATACACAGCAATGATTTTACTGAGAGAGAAATAAAGAAATTGATCTCATTTACAATAGTATCAAAACCAGTAAAATACTTAGGCATAAATTTAACTAAGGAGGAGAAAGGTCTTTACTCTGAAAACTACAAGACATTAATGAAAGAAATAGAAAACACAAATAAATGGAAAGGTATCCTGTGTCATTGATTGGAAGAATTCATATTGTTAAAATGTCAATACTACTAAAGCCAACTGTAGAATAAATGCAATCCCTATCAAGATTCCAGTGACACTTTTTTTACAGAAGTAGAAAAAAAAACACTTCTAATATTTATATGGAACCACAAAAGACCCCAAATAACCAGATAAATCTTAAGAAAGAAGAACAAAGCAGGAAGCATTACATTCTCTGATTTTGAACTATACTATGAAACTACAGTGATCAAGAATATACCACTGGCATAAGAGCAGTCAAACTGACTAATGGAAGAGAATCAAAAGCCCACAAATAATCCCGAAGGTATATGATCAACTAATATTTGACAAGGAAGCCAAAAATACTCAGTGGAGAAAAGACAGTCTTTTCAATAAATGGTGTTGGAAAAACTGGATATTCACATGTAAAAGACTGAAACTGGACCCGTATCTTTCATTGTTCACAAAATTTAACTCAAAATTTATTAGACTTAAATGTAAGATCGGGAACTATAAAACTCCTGGCAGAAAACATAAGAATAAGGCTCCTTACAAGGGTTTTGGTAGTGATTTTTTTTGGATGTGACACTTAAAGCACAAGCAACAAAATTAAAAATAAACAGTGGGACTACTTTAAAAAAACTTGTGCACAGCAAAAGGCATCATCAACAAAGTAAAAAGACAGCCTATGGAATGGGAAAGAAATTTGCACACCATATATCTGATGAGGGGTTGATATCCACAATATATAAAAAACTCATGTAACTCAATAGCAAAAACAAAAAATAACCCAATTTTTAAAAATGGGCGAAGGACTGAATAGACATTTCTCCACAGAAAATGTATGAAAAGCCAACAGGTGTATGAAAAAATGCTCCACATCAGTTGTCATTAGGGAAATACAAATTAAAACTGCTCTAATCATCTCATGACTGTTAGAATGACCATCACCAAAAGGACAATAGATAACAAGTGCTGGTGTGGGTGTGAAGAAAAGGGAACACTTGTGACAGTGGGATTGTTAATCGGTACAGCCATATGGAAAACAGGATGGAGGATGCTCAAAAAATTCAAAGTAGAACTATCATATGATCCAGCAATTCCACTTTGGGGACTATATCCAAAGGAAACAAAAAGCTAATTTGAAAAAAAATCTGCACATCCATGTTCATAGCATTATTTACAATAGCAAAGATATGAAAATAACCTAAGTGTCCATTGATGAATGAATGGATAAAGAAGTTGTGATATATATATCCAATGGAATATTATTCAGCCATAAAAATGAGAAAACCCTACCATTTGTAACAACATGGATGGACCCTGAAGGCATTATGCTAAGTGAAATGTCAAATATTGTGTGATCTCACTTATATGTGAAATCTAAAAACAAACAAACAGAACAAAACAAAAACAAAAATAAACTCATGGAAAAAGTGATCAGATTTGTGATTACCAGAAGCAGAGGGCAGAGGGAGGGGAAATTGGAAGAGGGTGGTCAAAAGGTACAAACTTCCAGTTATAAGATGAAAAAGTACCAAGGATGTAATGTACAACATGATGACTGTAGCTAACACTGCTGTATGATATAAAGGAAAGTTAAGAGAGTTGTCATCAAAAGGATAATTTTTTTCTTTTTTCTTTCTATTATATCTACATGAGAAGATGGATATTACCTGAACCTATAGTGGTCTTTTCACAACAGATGTAAGTCAAACCATCATGCTGTATTCCTTAAACTTATAAAGTGATGCACACTAATTATTTTTTAATAAAACTGGAAAAAATAAATATTTTTTTTAAAAATGAACCTAAATCTGATCAAGGCTCTAGGTTTAAATATCAGAGGACAAAGAAACATATCAACCAATTGCAATAAAAAGGTCAATACATAAGATAGATAGATACACCCCCCCACACATGTATGAGACAGGTAGGAAAATTTAAACATCGATGGGCTATATGATGCTATTAATACATTGCTAGTAATTATTAAATGAAATATGGTATTGTGAGCACATCTTTAAAGAAGGAAAAACTGTCCTTTTATACTGAATTTTATTTTATTTTTTTTTTAGGTAGGCTCCAGGCCAGATGCTTGAGTGGCTCAACCAGTTAAGCATCAGCCCTAGGCTCAGGTCATGATCCCAGGGTCCTGGGATCAAGCCCCACATTGGGCTTCCTACTTTGCAGGGAGTCTGCTTCTCCTTCTCCCTCTGCTCTTCCCTCCTGCTTGTACTCTCTCTCATGCGCTCTCTTTCTCTCAAATAAATAAATGAAATCTTAAAAAAGGGGGGGGGCATAGGCTCCATGCTCATTGTGGGGCTTGAACTCACAACCCTGAGATCAAGACCTGAGATCAAGAGTCAGATGCTCAACTGAGTGAACGACCCAGGCACCCCTATATTGCGTTTTTACATGTGAAATTCTATGCTGTCTGGGATTTGCTTCAAAATAATCTAGCAAAGAGAGGGGGAAGTTGCTGGGGTATAAAACAACATTGGATAGGAGTTGATAATTACTAAAGCTGTGTGATGAGTACACTGGGGCTTATTACATTATTTTGTCTATATGAAAATTTCCATTAAAAAAGCATTTTTAAAAGATAAGCAGAAGAATATACTTTGTGATTTATAAATTTTACTTCCTTATCTGGAAGACTTTTTGGTATTTCCTATATTTTATTTGAGGTTTTCTGCCTTATTGGTATTCCTTCTTATTTGTCCATTGCAAATTAATATCTTTGCTTTTAACTATTCCCCTGATTGTCAAAGCCATGTAAATTTTATTTCATCTAAAGAAAAAGCCGTCCTCTTAAACTTGGGTTTATTCTTCGTAGTTCTTGACATAGCATGTTTATCGATACTACAAAATAACTCTTATTCTAAGAAAGCAATGTCTTGACTCCAATTCTGAATTCAAGTATCTTTCTAGTTCATGATGGAGGACACAGCAACCCTACTGGGGGTTAGTTTGACGATTTAGATGATATTATGTAGTTACTACTTTATCTTATATATACTATAATAGCATTGCAAGTAATTAAAAATTAATAAGCATCATCATATCAAGAATAGGATGTACTCATTTTTATTATGCTAGCTGATTTATAAGTCATTTATAATCTTTAATCAATTAAAGTGGAAGTGTAGTTATAGGACATTTCTGAGCTTAATACACAATGTAGCATGGAGAAACTGCCAGAAATGAAGAAGCAATAAAACTACATTTTAGATTTTATAGAAATGTTAAAATCATTCAAATTATACTTCTATCCATTATATGCCCAACAACTACTTATGTATAATCGGAAGCATTTCAGTTTTGATTTTATGATATATGAAATTTCTCTTAATTTCATCTAAATTATTCATAAGAAAGTATCACATATCTCTTTAAAAGATAATATTTTCCTAAGACTTCTAACTTCTTTGCTCAATCTCTAGAAAATGCTATTGGTTTGGTAAATACTGTGCTAATTATTATTGTTGTCATAACAACTGTCCTTTACTAAGTGTTAACCATGTTGCAAGCACTTTATGTATATTCATTAATTTTTTAATATTCAAAATAACCCTGTAGTGATGGCCTTACTCCTGTTGCATATTAGAAAACTGAGATTTAGAGAGGGCAATTAATATGCCTAAATTGTTAATCTTAAATAAAGAGCTAGGTTTCAAGCTGAGATCTGAGTCCCTAGAGCCTACATTGCTTTCCAGCATACAGCACTATGTAGAATAACTAAAGCCATGTGTCAGAAACCTATTATAATTATAAAGACACCACCCCTCCAGCCTAATGTCAAATGCACAGTTCTTCACTCCAAGTGAATATCATGCACTTACATATTGCTGGCAAGCAAGGGGCACAAGATAGAGAAACAGAAATGATACCAACTCTTTGGAATGTGCATTCCACTGAAAATGTTAAGATGATATTCTCAGTAAAAAAGGATCAGTTTGAGGTGACCTAGTATGTGATTTCAAAATACAAGAAGGCTAAATTAATCTGATTCCAGAAAATGTAACATATGAGAAAAATAAAGTCAAGAATAATGCATCATCTAAATATTAGAAAAAAATATTTTACAGATAGATTTTGTTTACTCTGAGGTTAAGAACTTCTTAATTTATACAATATGTCTTTGAACACAAACGTTTTCTTGTAGTATCATATCTTTAACATTTGATACATAGATTCACCCATATAAAATATATTTGGAGGGTTCTATAGTCAGATTTATCCCTTTATTTACATTGATAGTCCATGAAAAGATCCTAGGGCTTAAAATTCTGCCCAAGAGGGGTTCCTGGGTGGCTCAGTAGGTTAAGCGTCTGCCTTTGGCTCAGGTCATGATCCCGGGGTCCTGTGATTGAGTCCCGCGTTGGGCTCCTTGCTCAGCAGGGAGTCTGCTTCTCCCTCTCCCTCTGTGCGTGTGCTCTCTCTCTCTCTCAAGTAAATAAATAAAATCTGTAAAACAAAAAAATAAAATAAAGAAAATTCTGCCCAAGAATTAAAATTTGGATCTCATTTTCTTTTCCAAGAAAATGATATAACGAGTTCTGCCATATCTCACTTAAAAATCACAAATTTCCCATAATCACAATTCAGATGAGTTGCAACTCTCCAGGACAAACTTACACATTTAACAGCCATTAATTCTACAAGCGGTCATGCAGCCCTTTTCAGTGTGGGGCTACACATTGTTCTCTCACTTTCACTACTCAATTCATACTGAATTTGTGAAACTTCACTTCTTTATAGGTTTTGTATTCACTCTAGGTTCCAGGTCACACAAGCTGTTCTCCCTGCCTAAAACTCACTTCCAGCCCCTCTTCCTGGACTAACTCCTCCTGTCCTTCAGGGCTCCACTTAGACCTCACTTCTTCCATTTGTTTGTAGCACATACAGGGGTTTCTATTCAAAAGCATAAGCCTTCCAGTATGGCAAGAGTTGGGTCTTCATCTTGATATTTGACCAATTCTCTCTCCTCCGGGGCATGGGAGTTAATGTTTCTACTTTGTTAAGTTTGCTAAAACAAAATCCCAACTACTTGGCAACAAAGCACAAGGGAAAGTTGTTGGCTTTACATGGGGGCGGGGGGGGGGGGAGTAAAGTGATTGTTAAAACGGGAACACTCTACATTAAGAAAACATAATGTGGCAGCTGTAGGCCAAGTAGACAACTACAAGTCACTCTGTACACTCTTTCACCATTGGACAGTACAGTGGGACTGACATCTAATTTCCAGAGGGCGTCCAAAGAAAAGGAAATCAGAAGCTTGTCCTCTGCTGCTGATGCAACATTTGTATTGACAATCCCAATCCCAGCTTGTCCAAACTGTTTCTTTGAGGCAGTCAGTTTTATTTTTTCTGAAGAACTTGAATGTTTCCATTCAAAATGACTCTTGGCTGTCACTCATTGGGCATCTACATGTAATACAATTGCTGCACCAGTTGCTAGTAACCAGGATGGGGAAATTGAAGTGGGAGAGCTAGCTTCTTGTCTCATGGAGTCCAAGAAGGAAAGTCACAGACAAAGGAGAGTGAGTAAAGAGTTTTATTAAGCAAGGATGCAGAAAAAGCTCTCAGGAGTGAGAGGGGCCCCAACAGGGTCGCCAAAGTGGGCTCTCAGGGTGAGTCTTTTATTGAAGGCTAACCAGGGAACTTAAATCTTGTTGACTTCTCTAATGGTCGCACCATTGTTTAAGGCCTAGTGATAACATCTTTAGTGGCTTACTTCTTTTTAGGGTCTGGTTATTCTTTGTTGGTCACAGGTGACTGTCATAAAAAAGACACCCCCCTCAGACACCTAGGGCAGGGTGGTCTGGTTTGTTCCTGTATCTCTCGTTTCCTTGCACCTCAGCATTTTGGGGATTTCTGTGAGCCTGATCTCTTACCAATCTCTCCCTACCTAGCCCTGCCTGTCCCTTACTCAAATCACCTATATGCTTGACTTCAAATATCTGGAAATCTGGTACTAGCTGCTACAATTATATCCCAGGTTAAAACTCTGCTAGGCGTAGGGAGTTTTTAAGGAGGTGAAGAAATAGGTCATCCAAAAGTTGGCAAAATCTGTGGAAATGATAAATATCTGTTCACTTTACTTTATCAAGGACATCCTCTGATTATCTCTTTAGAGTAAGAACCAGCTCTATTTCTCTAGTTAACAAGAACCTGCTTAGTAGAAAAAAATAGCCCCGTGGGTATGCCATCTTGGGTGTTTAAAATGGAAAACACCTAACTTGTGTTTTTGTGTGCATGTATGTGTGCTTTCAGCATGTGAAACATGTCCCGCATGTTTCATGCACATCCAAAATCAGATGACATACTCCCTTTATATGCTTTTGTTGCCTCTTGTACTTGTATCACCATAGCACTTACCACACTGCACTGACTTGTTAATTTAAACTCAGTGAAGGCGGGAAGAATATAGGCGTTCATTTTTGTGTCTACCAGTGCCTAAAACAGCCCCAGACACAGGGTAAGTATTCAATATTATGAGTGAATGTCATATCAATTAGAAAAGATAGAACATGGGTATACTTTTTACCACTGTCAACATATTCCTGTAGATTCTTTATGTATATTTTTGTGTATCCCAAATATCATTAACACAACCGAAGGCACAATAACTTAGAAATTGTAGGACTCCCACTCTCATGATAAAGCCAAAGTCCAGTTGATCGTACTGCTCTGTTTACCCACCAACAAAATACATAGGAAGACAAAAGAAGTCCAAGAGCACTTTTCAGAATCCTCAACAATACATTTCTGTATTTTCAGGTGGTTGAAAACTGCAGCAAAAAGATGCTTTTTTCAATTAATTTTAAATGAAAAGACAAGCTGAACAGAGAATTCCACAGCAGAGAGCATAGTCAGAATGTCCTGGCATCAAGTGTCTCAAGATTCAATCAAGGGCAGAATAAATGCCCTGCTGAGTCATAACTCAGTGACACATCATATTACATTTTTCCTCCAAGAGCATTTTTGAATAGAATGTTACTATACAGAGTCCAATTTTAGAAGTAAAAGATTGAAAGGTCATTCAGTCCTTTCTGATGTGACCTGAAAGTTTTCTTTACAATACAGCATATAGTATTTTCTCCAGTTTAGTTTTTAAATATTAAATGTTTTGCTCAAATTTCCTCTGAAACTAATTTCCATGAATCTGGCTCTCCATTTCTCTTAGAGTAAGTCAAAGAACTTAGTGCTTTGGACCCAACACGACCGCCCCCCCCCCCCAGTACATCTCTAAGCTTTTCTAGGGCCCTTCATCTTTATTGCCCTTTTCTAGCCTGTTTTTTGTTGTGTATGCCAGGAATGTTCCCACCTCAAGGCCTTTGCACCGGCTAGTCACTTTGGCTGGAGCACTGTTCCCTTTGATATCAACATAGATTCATCGCTTTCCGGCCAATTTCAGATCTTTGCTCTCATGTCATCTCTCAGTGCAGCCTTTCTTCTCTGCCTGTTTTGGAATCTTGCCCCAGCACTCCTCATTTCTCTTATTCAGATATACATCTTCCATAGTACCTACCACTTTCTAATATAGCATATAAATTACTATTATCTTTAGTGTGAGCTTCTCCCCTTTAGAGTGTAAGCTCCATGCGGGAAGATCATTTTTTTTCTCTCTCTCTAGTACCTAGAACAATCAGTACCTGGCATGCGTCAAGAAATATTCACTGAACAAATAAATGCAATAGTTTTGCATTAAAAATAAAGTGTGCAGGGGCGCCTGGGTGGCTCAGTTGTTAAGCGTCTGCCTTCAACTCAGGTCATGATCCCAGAGTCCTGGGATCGAGTCCCACATCGGGCTCCCTGCTCCACGGGAAGCCTACTTCTCCCTCTCCCACTCCCCCTGCTTGTGTTCCCTCTCTCGCTGTGTCTCTCTCTGTCAAATAAATAAAATATTAAAAATAAAAATAAAAATAAAATAAAATAAAAATAAAGCCTGCAGTTTTCCAGAGGGCTTAATGAAGATGAACCACTTACTGAAATGCTTAATTTAAAAGGATAAAATTTTATACAGAGTTTGGTTACAAGTATGTAAAAATAAATTTTAAAAGTAAGCAAACAAAATCGCATGCATGGTCATTTTAAAAAGAAGAAGGGAGAGATGGAGAAGAAGAAAAGTATACACACAGTAAAACTCACAAAAATTGAAATTATATGATAAAACAGTCTCTTCCTTTTAATTTTCTAAAATATCTAAATTTTTAAAGAAGCATTATTTTAACATTAAAAAATAAACATGAGAAAAAAGATAACTAAAATATATAAAATAGTTTTAATTATTCTCTCTGAAAACATGGAGAATTTCCAATAGTTTTTATGACCAATCCTTAAAGAAAATCTAAATTTAGGAAATTTGTTTTAATATTTCTTGAAACTTTTTAGTAAGATGGAATTGAGTCATTTAACTTTGTCTTAAAATCCAGTTAGAGAACAACAGTATCTTTAGGTACTTACCTTCATCCTAAACCTGGGTGGTTTTACTTTGTTCTCTTTTTCCTTCTCCTAACTTTAACAGGAAGATTTAATTAGACCAAAGAAATTTTAACCACATTCAGTTGTAGGAAAACCTCGCTATTTTCAGGAAAGAAAGTTTCAAACTAAATAGAAACAACTGTTACAAAATCAAACTACATTCTATAAAAGCAAGTGCTACCCAATTTAATAGCACAATAGTTTTATAATAAACAAATGCTTTTGATATCGACAGTTAAGTGTTGCTATATTTTAGCAAATGCACCACTATTTATCATAAGCACTTCACATTAACTTGAATTCTTATTTCTATTTTTTATTTAAAAAAGTCTAACAAATAAAATAATAGGGAAGAATTTAAAGTAAAAAAGCCTTCCATCCCACCCCTTTCAAACTAAAATCCCACCTTCCATACAGGCACCCGTTTGAATTCAATGAATCCATTATCTGTTTGGATTATCTACTCAATTCACATACACTAACTTCCTCCTTTTTCTCTTTTCTCAGTATGTGTATTTAAATTTTGAATCTTATATTGGTTAAATATCTAAATTTAACCAAAATATTTCAATCTGTATTTCTTGTTCCATACGCTTTCAGAAATACCTGTGTATTTTTCTGAAAAATTCCAAGATAGTCATTTTTTACTTCTTGCTTCAATAAAAAAATAAGTGCATTTGAATACCACCTACTTCCTTCCCATTATATTCTTTTTTTTTCAAGATTTTATTTTTAAGTAATCTCTACACCGAACGTGAGGCTCAAACTCACAACCTGAAGAACAAGAGTGGTGAGCTCTACTGACTGAGTCAGTCAAGTGCCCCCTTCCTATTATATTCTTAAATTTTATTTTATTGTTTTAGATTTTTTTTGAGAGAGAGAGAGGGAAGGAGTGGTGGGGAGGGGCAGAAGAAGAGAGAGAGAGAGAGAGAGAGAAGTAGACTCCCTGCTGAGCAGGAAGCCCAATTCAGGGCTCCATCCCAGGACCCAGAAATCACGACCTGAGCAGAAGGCAGATGCTTAACCCACTGAGCCAACCAGGTGTCCCTATATTCTTAAATTTTAACCACCTTCCTTTTTAAGAATATAATTCTTTTTAAAGTAATTAATTAAGTTTAGGTTTATTTAATAGTTCTCTCCCTCTTTCTCTCTCTCTTCCCCTGAAGCAGGAGAGCAAGGTTCTTGTCTCATGGAGTTGAAGAATGAATCTTGAGGACAAAGGAGAGCAAGTAAAGTGATAGAGTTTTGTTAAGCAAGAATACAGAAAAAGCTCTCAGGAGTGAGAGTGTAGTTTTGAATGTAGGTGAAGTTTGGTGGGGTGGGGTCTGGAGCAGAGAGCCAAGAAAGAATGCTTGAGATGTCTTTGGTGCAAAATGGTGGTTTTATTAAAGCAGAGAGACATGATCAATGGACAGAAAGAGCTGCTCCACCCGGGTTATGGGAGGTGGCTGACTATATACTTGGGAGCTGGGGGAGGTAAGGAAAAGGGAGGTTTTTGTTTGTTTGTTTGTTTCTTTGTTTGTTTTTTAAAGATTTTATTTATTTATTTGTCAGAGAGAAAAAGAGAGGGCACAGCAGGGGGAGCGGCAGGCAGAGGGAGAGGGAGAAGCAGGCTTCGTGCTGAGCAAGGAGCCCAGTGTGTGACTCAAACCCAGGACCCTGGGACGATGACCTGAGCCAAAGGCAGACGAGTCTAACCAAGTGAGCCACCCAGGCATCCCAAAAAGGGAGGTTTTCAAAAAAACTTTCATATAGTAAAGAGGACCTACAAGATACTGGAGGCCTTGCCATTGTCAAGTTAGGGTTGTTTTTCCCACTAGCAAGGCATTAACATTAAAACAGTTGGAGAAATGTCACACATATCCCATCCAGGAGGGGGGGCGGTGGGAGTTGCAGGGCGTCAGCTTGTGTTTTGTCCTCAGCTAGCCTTCTGCTCCCTCATCAACCCCAGTTATTTTTTTCTGAAGTTTTGCAGTTGACTACATATTGCTTCTTGTCTGGGGTTTTCAGGCCGGTATGATCTGTGTTGGAAGTATATTCCTCCCATCCTGCAGAGTAATTACAAAGGTTTTTGAAAAACCAGATACTTGAGCTAGTGGGAAAGGCTGGCCCCAGGCCTCAGATGCAAACCTGAATCTCTGTCTCCTTTTTCTTAGAAATCCATTTCAATTTATACAGGTCTTAGTCTCAGTCAGTGATTTGTTATAGCTCTAGTCAGCTTACTCACCACTTTGGGGATGCCCTATTCCTGTCCCTGATCTCAAGCATGTCCAAGTAACCTTGAACAGAGAAATGGTAGAAATCCATTTTCTTGATGAGCTGTTAATATTGCAACAAATGACCACAAACTAAGTGTCAATAAAACAACAAAAGTTTATCATGTCATAATTCTTGCAGTCAAAAGTCTAAAATGGGTCTTCCCTAAAACCAAAGTGTCAGCAGGTCTGGGTTCTATTGGGAGGCTCTAATGGAGAATTTATTTCCTTGACTTTTCCAACCTCTGAAGGCCACTTGAATTCCTTGGCCCTTATATCCTTCTTCAAAGGCCAATGGTGTAACATCTTTAAAATTTTCCTTCAGACTATAACCACCCTGCTTACCTCTTATAGGGGAATCTCTCTTGTGTGTACTTAGGACCATGAGCTAATCCGGGATAATCATCCTATCTCAATATTCTTAACTTAATCACATTTGCCATTTATGCTTTGTTATATAACGCTAAATATTCATAGATTCTGGTGATTAAAATATGGACATCTTTGGGGGGATTCATTATTCTGCCTATTCAGGAAAGAAGTGATTGTGGCAACTTGGTGCTTGGATCACTCTCACCACTGCTGAGATCCAGGGAGGCTAGACTTCTCATGGGGCGGGGGTGTTGACAGCAGATCCTGGACTCACATTGTCAAGAATTACTATCTGGTTTGAATAGAAGGAGTTATTTCCAAACATGAATTTGTACTGCTTTGGTGTGAGGTCTGATGTATCACTTTCAGAAATATGACTTTGCTCCCCACTTAATCAGGTAGACATTAGCTCTTCTTTCTCTATTTTTTCTCTTACCTTCCAAATCCTACTCTCTTTCTATTGCTCTTCCATTTTTACCTTGTTAATGTTAACATGAACACTGTTCTGCTAACAAAGCTGTCTTCCAAATGCCAGCCATAGATTGACTCTACAAATTTGACAAACTAAAAAGCATTACATTATTATGACTATGTAAAGATTTTTCACTGCTGAGCCATTTAGTATTCTAGAAATAAAATTTTTCCTCTCTTACTCAACTGTTCTGACCTCTGGATGACTTGATAGAAAATGTTCTTAACATCCATCCAGAGATGGATCTATTTTCTTATGCTACAATTGTGGATTTAAGTGATCATATCTTTAGTTGTGTCATATGATGATCATGATTTTCTTGAAAATATTTTCTTCCTAAAGTTTATTTCCTTTTTTAAAAAATATTACTTTTTTTTTTGGTAGCCACAGTTTTTTTCAGGTTCTGAATAAAACCATTTCTTTCACTGAGTCTCCCTTTTTCCACGAGAGCTCTTCTCAGAACCTTCTAGCCTCTGTCTCCAGTCTTAACTGGTTGTTGGTGGAACTGAGTACTGTTGTCATCCTGCCTTCTCTGCTCAATTGAGTTAAACGACATATTCCTGGATTGATACCATCTCTTCCTCATTCTTTGAAGATACCCTTGCTTTTCTGCACTATATCTTTAAGTAACATCCTTTCGAGAGTCTGTAGGCAAGGTAAAATTTCCAAATTCTTTCATGTATAAAAGTATCTTTATATTGTCCTCCTATAATAAAAGTTTAATTGGTTGTAGAACTGTATCTTGAATATGCATGTATAGGTATATATTTTTTATAGAAAACTGAGAACATTGTAGTATTCTAGAATCCACTTAGATACTTCATATTCTCTTTTTCCTTCCGGAAGGTTTTACAATCTTCTATTTGTTTCCTAAAATTTCAAAGTTATGTGTTCACATGTGGATTGGATTTCTAAAATCCATTTCACTGGACAGCCAGGTATACTTTTAATCAGAAAACTTATCTTTTGCCGCCTTTGGAAAATTCTCTTCTATTTTATCTTTGATAATTTCCCTCTATCTACTCTACTTTTACTATTCTCTCTCTCTCTCTCTCTCTTTTTAAATAAACACTTATTAATGGATGTTGGACCTCCTGGGTTGCTGGTTTCTTTCTTACTTATTTTCTGTAATTTTTATCTCTGCCTTTTTGTTTCTCTTTGGAAATATCTTTTGTTTGCTTTTTATCAGTTGGTTCTTTTTAATTGAGATATAATTGACATGCAACATTATATTAGTTTCAGGTATATACTATAATGATTTGATTTTTGTATAGGTTGCAAAACAAGCTCCACAATTAGTCTAGTTAGTATCCATCATTATACATACAGAACATTTTTTTCCTTGTAATGAGAGCTTTCAAGATCAGTTCTCTTAACAACTTTCAAATATGCAATACAGTATTATTAACTATAGTCACCATGCTGTTCATTACATCCCCATGAGTTATTTATTTTATAACCTGAAGTTTGTCCTTTTTGATTCCCTTCACCCATTTTGCCAACCCTCCACTCCCCTCCCCTTTGACAACCACATATCTGTTCCCTGTATCCGTGAACTTTTTTTGTCTTTTTTTTAAGATTCCACATATAAGTGAGATCACATGATAATTGTATTTGTCTGTATTTCACTTAGCATAACAGTTTCAAGATCCATCTATATAACTGCAAATGTCAAGATGTCATTCTTTTTTTATGACTAATACTCCAGTGTGTGTGTGTGTGTGTGTGTGTGTGTGTGTGTGTACACCACATTTTTTTTAATATATACATTCATTCGTTGATGGACATTTAGGTTGTCTCCACATTTGAGTAGCAATGCATCAGTGTATAGTAAATTCCTTGCTGTCCCTTGGATAATTTCGTTCCTCCTGTATTCATTTTTCTGTTTGTTTACCTCAGTCTCTCTCTTTAGTGTTACTACTATCTATCTTCCTAGGGATACCTTAGGGGTAAGATTGAAGGAATTGGTAGCTAGTATGGGTTACCTGTGTCATAGGTCCACAGGGTTGTTTTTCTGTTAGTCTTACCTCTAAGGAAGAATTTCATCTGGGAATACTATTTGGGAGAGCAAAGAAGACTCTCTCAGGTAAGGAACTGACTCTTTTCATAATGTCTTTAGTTCAGGAATGAGAAGAGTTTCAGTGCTCCAAAGACTTAGTTTTCAACAGACATTTTAGGCCATATCTTTAGAGAACACCTATGTGTTTTCTACCTGGAGGTAAATGTTGGCTACCTATAAAACCATACGTGCATTTGGCCATATGAAGGTTTTTAATGTATTCTTGTTTTCATCCCTGAATCTCAGACCAACCCTCTCCATAAGGTGCTAACTCTGGGCCCAGGTTTTCCCGGTAATGCCATTGACAGAAAACTGGCTTCAGATTTCTCTGCATTTCTATTGTCATTGTCCTAGCTGCAGCTTTCCCATTTCATCCATTCAAATATGCTCTTCTGTTTTCTGTCTTTCTGAAATCTGTTGAAATAACTTGTTTATTTCTGACTCACCTCACAAGATCTCTTCACATTAGGAGGTCATTTCTTTTTTTACTCTTCTGCATTTATTCAGATAGGAAGAGGGTCCTGGGAAGGACTGGAGGAAACATGTATGTCTAGTAAGTCATAATAATCTGGAAGTCTATTAATATGACTTAAGGCAAATAATGAAAGAAGCCAAACATGAAAAATACCCTTGTTGACAATTTAAAACTATGTAACTCCGTTGATCAACCATGTCTCTAACAAAAATGCATCTTTGATCTGTAGAAAGGTACAACTAGCTGCATATAAGAATAATTTGATTTTTTTAATAGTGGTAATGGTTGTGAAAATCTAGCTGAGCTCTCTGACTTGCCCTCCTGATTAGAAGCACTGATTTTCTGAGTCAACTGGAGGACGTCCATCACAAAAGGAGTAAAGTGATCTACCAGACCATGGGAGATGGAACTGTTTACTTTGTTGTCACTACTCTCAGTGCTCACTACTAAACTCACATATTAAGCTTAATTAGATTAAGTAAGAAAATTTGCCTTTTTTTTCCACGCAAACTACTTTCTGCATTAGTCTATTTTCAAGCACATTAACATAAGTGTAAGGACCAGTGAATTTTGAATAAAGCTAATTTGTGTTTAAATCCCTTCACCAGGTGCCATAGGTATAATCTTGGACAAATTACATAACACCTGTGAGTCTCAGTTTTCTCATCTGTTACACGTGGAATTTATATAGAACCCATTTCACAGGGTTCTTGGGAAGGGTTATTCATAGTACATTTTACATAATGTGCCATAAATACTGTTCGATACTTTTTTTTAAAAGATTTTATTTATTTATTCATGAGAGACAGAGAGAGAGAGAGAGAGAGGGAGAGGGAGAAGCAGGCTCCCAAGGAGCAGGGAGCCCGATGCGGGACTCGATCCCAGGACCCTGGGATCATGACCTGAGCCGAAGGCAGATGCTTAACCATCTGAGCCACCCAGGCGCCCCTGTTCGATACTTTTAATAAGAAATTATTTTCAATATTTCAAAAGTGGTCAAATGACTGAAATGGAATGAAATGGGAATATTCCCTTTGTATATCTATAGCTAAGTATTCTGTTCAAATGCACGTATCATTCCAAGGATCAGTGTTGTTTTTACACACACACACACAGCACAGTTTTAAAAAGTAATTTGGCTTTCAACATTTTACAGTGCATTATTTTTTTCAAAATTATGAAAAGTACATCGGGGGGTTTTGTACTGTTTTTGTAAATTTTAATTCCAGCACAGAAAACATACAGTGTTATATTAGTTTCAGGTATACAATATAGGGATTCGACACTTTCATACATCACCCTGTGCTCATCCAGATAAGTGCACTCCCTAATCCCCATCCCCTATTTCATCCGTCCCCCCCATCCACCTCCTCTCTGGCAATCATCAGTTTGTTCTCTATAGTTAAGAGTCTGTTTCCTGGGGGAGCCTGGATGGCTCAGTCGTTAAGCATCTGCCTTCAGCTCAAATCATAATCCCAGGGTCCTGGGATCGAGCCCTGCATCGGGCCTCTCTGCTCAGCAGGAAGCCTGCTTCTCCCTCTCGCACTCCCCCTGCTTGTGTTCCTGCTCTCGCTCTGTCTCTCTCTGTCAAATAAATAAAATCTTTAAAAAAAAAAAAAGAGTCTGTTTCCTGGTTTGTCTCTCTCTCTTTTTCTCCTTCGCTCGTTTGTTTTGTTTCTTAAATTCTACATATGTGTATTGTCTTTCTTTGACTTATGTCACTTCGAATTATACTCTCTAGCTCCATCCATGTTGCAAATGGCAAGATTTCATCCCTTTTTATGATTGAATGGTATTATATTGTGTGTGTGTGTGTCTGTGTGTGTCTGTGTGTGTGTGTGTACTCATTTTTTTATCCATTCATCCATCAATGGGCACTTGGGCTGCTCCCATAATTTGGCTATTGTAAATAATGTTGCACTAAACAGAGGGGTGCATGCATCCCTTTGAATTATTGTTTCTATATTTTGGGGAGGGGGAGTAAATATCCAGTAGTGCAATTACTAGATCACAAGGTAGTCCTATTTTTAATTTTTTTAGGAATCTCTATACTATTTCTCAGAGTGGCTGTACCAGTTTACATTCCCACCAACAGTGCACAAGTGTTCTTTTTCTCCACATCCTTGCCAACACCCGCTGTTTCTTGTGTTTCTGATTTTAGCCATTCTGGCAGGTGTGAGGAGACAGCTCATTGTAGTTTTGATTTGTATGAAAAGTAAATTTTGAAAGAATGTGCAACTGGGGCCCTTTTTGAAAACCCATAGGGTAACAAATTTTTTGATTGGCACAGAGTAGTTAGTATGGAAAAAAGACAAATTTTCTTATTTAATTTAGTTAAGCTTAACATATTTCCACTTAGTTCAATAGTTCAGAAGACAGTGACAACAAAAAATACAGATATATATATATCTGTATATCATTTGTCAATTTGTGAATTCAGTCATGTGCACATATACACGTATATATACATACAAATTTCATATATACATATGTAACTGAGCTCACAAAGTTTTAAAACACAGTATGGCAAATATAGGGAGCTCATTCCATCCATTATAACACCCTAAAAAAGAGTAGGAAAAAATAGACATTTCCAGACTTGTAGGTATCTGACCAAGAAAGGATCCTTTACAAGGACTACAGACATCCAGCTACGTTAACTTTCCCGTTCTTTAGTTTTTTTCTAGAGAAAATCCACTGTTCGGGGTGGGAATGTGTCTGGATCACAGATCTCTTCCATTCAGGGGACTGGACCTGCTGCCTGCTCAAATTTCCCCCTCAGCCACCGTTTATAACTCATTAGTCTCCCCTCAGGAAACTTTAGTGGCCATTGTGGTCACTGACCTTGATGTTGCTTTTCTCTCCCAAACACAATCCTCCCTCTCTCCCTCTCCTGGCCCCTGCACAGTTACTACAGACTAATCCTTTGTCCTTCTGCAATTCCTTCCATTTGTGAATACAGAGAGAAACAATGCTCTCAATTATGGCTCATAAGCATTCATGATACACCTGTAATAAAGAGTGAGGCAGAGTCTCCAATCGTGAAGAGAAATTAGACACAGTCACAAGCCGGCACCGGGCACCACGAGAGTCCTCGAGTCGGCCCAGGAGTCCCCTTCAGAGTTTCTACAACCGTCTCCACCTACACCCTCATCCTCCTCTAATTAAACCTGCTTTCCTTAAGCACCAGCATTTCCAAAATTGTCCTTTTCAATTTTGTTATTTTCCTGTGTTGTTTGATTACTGGTATGAAAACACCCACCATTTTTATAGATTTTCTCTGAAAATGTAAAACAATGTTTCAACAACACTGTGTGTTGGGGAAAGGAGGAGGTTGGCCTGAGTTCCTAATCCCCATTATGATATTGTTACTGCAAGAAAACGCATTCTGAGTTCCACACAAGTGACTTACAAATGAACTTCCAGAATATAACCCATACTGAATGAGGGGACTGCCTATATACATTGAAAACCACTGCAGCTCCATTCCATTAAGCATCAGAAAGTCTGCAACTCCGCATGTAAATAAATAAAATTATTCTCCAGCCTAAACAATTTTGCAGCAAGTATCTGCTCATTTTTGGAAGTTCGTTCCTTTATTTTCCTTCACCTGATATAAATTGTTATTCAAACCGGTCACTTAAACCACAAGACTAAATTAATACCAATAAAAATAGTGAGAAGCTACACAGAGAATATGGAATAGCCAATGTTAAGAAGGACTATAAGCAAAAACAAACTCATATATAAAACATTGGGCAACTTACGAGACATTTAAAGACATTTCAAAAGTCAGGAAATGAAAGCAATCCTAAGAAATCAGAAACAAATTTACAAAATATTAATAAGACATCATGTCATATTAATAAAGTTTCCTTGAAAGAACTCTGTGACAGTAACCATTACCGACACCTCGTTACCTCTTGTTTTTCCAGCCAGGATTTAGCTGTACACAGAAAGTGTTTTTAAAGGTGAACGTTTTTTTTTTCAGATTTTTGCCACTAATGTAAGTACTCCTACTGACCAACTGATTAAATTACAGTAGCAATACCTATTTGAATTAATTTTGGATTCATTTTGATCCAGAAAAAAAAAAGCTGGGAATGATTATTATTTATACTTGAGCATCATGTTGGAAAATGTCACTTGAATGTTGCTTGATTTATATTTTCTATGTGAAAAAAGAAACGGCCACACGAGTTACTCTAAATCTATAGTGTGTGTCTATGTCAGCACTCATAGAGACAGGAAAAATTTGTTTCTCTTTCCATATGTAAAAAGCAACAACCTTGCTGGTTTTTTTTTTTTTTCTTGTTTTATCATGGAAGAAATGACATTCTCCTCCCACCCCCATACACACACATAAAATTATGTTGCTGTCCTCAAAGGTCAATGAACACATTCATGCAGAAAGACATGGATGGCTATTTCTTACCATAATAAGGACTTGCATATTTTGGCCAGGAGAAATTTGCACAAGGACATATTCTTCTACAGGTAATAGTAAGCAAATTCCTTAGGTTCAAAGGGGAATTCCGTGAAAATATGCTCTAACAGAACAATGCTGTCTAGCAAGGCTTACCTGGGTAGTGCTGTTTGTGTTTGGTGCAGACCTACACAATTGCTTTTGCCACCTATGTGCCCCTCAAATACTGCCACCGGAAGATCCGTTTCCTTCGCTTCAGGTATGAGTCCTGCAGAGGCTGAGAGATACAACGTGGTGAGGTGTCACTGGATGTGGGAGAGATAAATGTCAATTTGATTGTGACAGAAGGAGGGCGTGAATGGATAGCTTTATTTGTCACTTTGAAGCCTACTGATGTCGCAGGAGTTGAGAAAGGAAAACTTTATTTTTGTCTCATGGAATGGGGTGCCTCATGAAATGTGCTTCTATTAAGATACTGTTGCAGTTTGAAATCTGTCTAAATATGGACAGGAAGGCCCAAGTTTCATTTAATTTTAAAAATTAATTTCTAGACAATTTCAAGCTCTACATGCTCTTTGGAGGCTTTGAGGGCCTCGCTTTCCACTCCCTTTGCTTTGGAGGCAGGTCGAGAAATAAATTATGTTGACCTCACATATGAGCAAAAGGAAAAGAGCACAAAAATAAAAAAAATTAGAACCCCGGGTTTGCGTACTCTTAGATGGCCACATTAACTTTCTGATCTCCCTATTCCTCACCTGCCAAGTAGAGGTAATAATAGAGCCTTACTTACCACACTGGGTTTTCGCAAAGATAAAATAAGATGACTTATATGAAAGCCATTTATAAACTTTCAGCACTAATAGAATTAACTGACCTTTCCAAATTGATTGCAAAAAAGCTCAAAATAGTTTCTCTGAGTTTTTATGTGGAGCAATGTTGAGTAAGGGAGTCAAGCATTTTTGCAAATGAATCCTATGAGGAAAATGGGATCTAAACATTACACTCTAATTCCCTTCAAATCCTACTTTGACAATAAAGACAACGTACACATAATGTCCAGGCATTCCCAAACGCCAGAAGGAAAAGAAGAAAAATCAGTTTACAAATGCAGCTGTGAGCTACCTCTCTAACTTCAGCGCTGAAATTGTTTGATTTTCCAATTAGATTTTCTCTTGTAGAAACTCATTGCTCCTTACTGGTGTTTTATTTACTGAGAATTAGTTGAACGAAAGAAAGAATGGAACATGATATTCACCCTCCTTTCATAAAGTAAATCTTAACTCAAACTGTTGACAGGAAGATGAGGAACGTGCTTTGTCCTAGTCCCTAAGAGAACTGTGAGCATTCACCAAACTGGTACCTTTCTTCATGTATATTTAGCCCAGTAAGCTAGCAAAGGTGATATATTTGGGACCAGCAGGAACGGTGATTCATTTCCCAGTCAGGGAGAGAAAAAGACAATAAAGACAATGAATTAATTTCTAACCTGCTTCAATACACCTGCATGTGTACTGGATATTCGTAAACTCCAGAGGTATTCCCTTTTAAAAATCCCACCCCCAGGATCCTACCCGAGAAGGACTCTAACTTGAAAACCAGAGCGGAAACGAGAGATGGAGGACAAGCCCGAAATTAGTATTATTTAAAGAGTGGCACTGGCACCTACGACATGAATAAAACTAATTAGTTTAACATTGCGTCTCCTCCTGACAGTTTTCTTTTCCTTTTTGGATGTAATCAAGCCCATTTCCTTCACTGTCCTAACTCATCACAGGCTTCATTAGAACCGCAAAGCACAGGCTGCTGGGACATCTTTTCTGCGACTGCCGCTCCCTATTCATGACTTCCCCGCACGTGGAAGCACCCGGAGCTCGGAAAGAGCGAGCTCCTGCAGTGTTTGTTCGCGATCTGAGTCCTACATGATTCTGAGTACATTGCAGATGGCCCGAAGCTGTCAGGGATAAATACAAGGGTTAAAGAAACCGTTTGTCACTGGGACTGGACAACAGAGAGACCGAGTCCAAAAGCTTCTTTGTTAGCCTCTCACTTAAGCTCCTTTCCTCTGGATTGCAAGTGCATCTCGCTTACGGGGACATAGGTGAACTCTTTCCCTCTCTATGTTTGGTTCTGTGTTAGTTTGTGGCATTTGTCCGGATAGGGAAAATGTCTGTGTCCTGAAGAAACGCTTTCACCTGCAAGTGAGGTAAACACATTGTGCCCTGTTTTGCCAAAAGAGGGCAATGTTGCTGTTCAGAATCTCCTCGTTCTGTTCCCGGGGACCTGGTCTCTGGAACAGTAAATAATCGCGCTGTCTCTTCCCTTTCACCACAGACAAGTTTCCACATGTCTCTGCGCTCTGTAGTTAATCAGGACTTTGTAACTATCTGTCCTACCTATTAACTGCATCCACTCCCAAATTGTTTAAAGGTTAACACATTTCACTCCATGCATGACTGGCACACACAAGCAAAGTGCTGTCTCTGAAATTCGAAATTCTTCCTTCCCATTTGCCAGTGATAGGTGGGGGAAACAACCTGCTTGAGGATATTGTGAAAAGTATTTTTCCTGTTGTCCCTTCTCTCAAATATTCAGCCAGTGCGTGATCTAATCATGGTCTTCATCCTTAACCAAACCGAACATAAAAGGGAGGGGGAAAAAAATACAGAGTCATTTTCAGTGACTTTACTTCAAAATTAGCCATCATCTTCTTAGTTAAAACATGATTCAAAATCAACATTAAGGATGTTGACAATAATCCTGATAAATGGCTCTCAATTTCTTTTGTGGGAAGTGGGGGAGTGGATCTTGCATGCTATGATTTTAAATTATTTAACCCCACCATGAATGCAGGCTTTTATGTAAGAGTTGTTTTCTTTAGGAGACTCTAAATTAGTAATCTTCCTTTTGAGTAATAAGATGTTGAATTTTTTTCCCTTGGCAGCTCATTATACTTTAATAGGTTATTTCCACCTATTTTTCATTCCTTTAAAAATCGTAATTCAGTTGTTTTCTGGAAGCACAATTTAGGTTTTCAATGGAAGGTTTGTTTGAGTAGCAGAATTCCTGGAATTTTTCTGTCAAAGAAACACTCTCAGTCTATACCAACACGCTTGTTTGTGCTTTTGCTCTCTGAAGCAATTGGCAATGAAGCTGGAGTACCGTAGAATGCTACCAGAGCAAGCTGCTCTTGCATTTAATAAATCCACTCGTGCATTTTCTTACAAATAGATCTGTGTCTATGTGTGCATATTGTGTACGCACATACATATGCGTGCGCGCGCAAGTGCGTGCTTCAGTTTCTGCCTTTGGTTTTTTAGTTCAGAGTCCCATTTAAAGTTCATTAGAGGGAAATAATGGTCGACATTTTTCTTGAGTATTAAACATTACTGATCTCATTTCCTAGAAACTGCAACTAGGTGTTTTATCAGAGCCAACAGTCTGAAAATATGAAAATTACAGTCACTAAAATTAAAAATACATTAAGAGAAAGAGGAATTGGGTGTGGAGTGGCAGGTTCTTGGAGCAAGGGACAGTCTTAGATGGGCCTCTTGGTTTGTCCAGTCTCCAAAGTGCCCTATGTTCCCATATTTAACCGAGCTTGAAAGACTTAAGGAGAGTCTCCTATCTCAGGAACATCAATAAAACCCTGAGAAAGCTGGGTCTACTGGAGGTGGTTCCAGGAAACCCTTATTTAACATTGACTTGGTTTACCGTGGCTCGGCTTTTTCATTTCTTCGCGTTAAAGCCCGTCACCTCATGTGTGCTTCCTTCTCCTGCACCTGTCAGCATATGTACATGAGAGAGTCTAGGTTATTAAAAGAATAATAACCATATTGCAGGTTTCTGAGCCCAAGATTGTATTTTCTTCCTCAAATATTCATTAAAAAATACAGATTGTGTTTTATTGAAAGTGCTCTTTAATGAATGGTATTCCTGTTTGCGTACAAGAGGGGCTTCCAGAGCAATTCCCTGACAGTAATTGTGGTCTGAACTGAGAACATACAGTAACGGAGTGCAGTTAATGGCCACCCTGTGGATTGAGTGCTCCACTTTTGTCATATCTGGTGACTTTTTTAAAATGCAGAAATTATTTAGGCCAGTAAAGAGTTAATTATGTTCTTGTGTCAGGAAACCCTCAATAAGCAGTCAGAGGGAGGAATTCTTTGTCTTTAATGCAAAACAGAAATTTCAAAGACCATGGCAGATGATAATGTATAAATAGTAAGTGAGCATCTATTGTGTGTGTGTGCGTGCGTGCGTGCGCGCCCGCCACATGCACAGGCGCACGTGCACGCGCACGCCATGTGTTACATGAGAACAAGTGAAAAGCCTCCGGTAAGTCAGCCCACAAATGATAAGTACACTAAATGAGTCAGTGGCACCTTTTCATTTCCATACAGCTCAGATAAATAAATAATACAAAACTCCTTTCCAGCCAAATTTCATCTTTCTACTTCTTTACTTTGATTTCATTTTCTATCACCTGATGTTTACTTACATGTAAAACAGCCCGCCCATCTTAAGAAACGGGTCCTTTGTGTTAATATGGTCTTCTCCATCATGTCCAGTTAAAACAGACATGTCCATAAATGGGTTGGGATGAAAGAGATGAGGTTTGCAAAGACGAAATAGATGTTTGTATTTTTTAAGATGTGGGAAATAGGAAGCTATAATACTAAAATAATTAAATCTTCTGATTTGTTAGAACTTGAGGAAAAGAGTACCTTAAAAATATATATGTGAGTGCTACACACACACACACACACACACACACACACACAAACACACACATTTAGGGTGATCTGGATTATAACTTTGCCACAGGGAATTCACTACGAAAGGCAAAAAGCTTAACACAGGCAGGAACGGTTATTTCCTAAACCTGTCCAGGCTTTTGTGAAAGGGAAGCTAATATGTCCTTCTCAAAGTCTTTCCTGAAAGGGAAAAAATCCTTTTTAAAGGTGAAACATTTGACAAAATTCCTCAGTTAATATTTAGCGTCCCACACCAAGGGGGAGAAGGGCATCACTCAACCAGCTTTGCACCCTGCCCCCTGGACCTCTCCAGAAGCACACCACTGGCCAGAGCTCTGTGTCCTGAGGCTGTCCACATCTTGTTTGGTGAGACCAAGGATTTACACCTCTTTTGTGATGTTAGTTTTTATAAAACAATGGTGCTTAGTAGCATATTTTGAAAAATCAGAAACTGAGGTTGTATCAAGAACCCTGTCATTATAATCATAAGAAAAATCCAGTCAAAAAAAAAATCTTTTTAAATACTTGTCCAAATAATTATTTGATTTTATTTTTGCTTTCAACTGATTTGTTTTCATTTTTGAACTGACTACTTTGGCTGGACAGAGTCTGAATTTCCATGCTCAATTCAGGAGCTGACCTCAACAATGGCACACTTTTCCTCTGTCTGCAGCACAGATAACCCTCATATTCATGTTCAAACTGGTACATGAGCAATTTCATTATGTTGTCTAATATTTCAAATCTTTTTCAAGCAGTTTTTTCTTCCTGCCTTGCTGTGAAATTTTATTTTGGATAAATGAGTTTAATAAGTTGACCAGCTGATTTTCTTTAAAACACACTTAGCATGGTAGAGTATAAAACAAATTGTATTCTCATGCATCATATGGATATTGCCCAGCTAAATTCTGATCCTCCCAATCCACAATGTTGAGGGTGAAGCAGATAGAATGTCACATCATAATGCTGATGTCAGTTGTGCCAAAAACCTGGAAAATCTCATTTAGATCTCTCACTGAATCAAGTGTGACACATAAATCTTGGTCGTGTTGAAAAGGTATATGAAATGGCTCACAAGGGCTACAAATTTGCCATTTGGTGGTCGAGTTAGTGGCTCACAAATTCAGAGTAGTGCATAGCACCAAAGTAGATTTCAATATTACCTACACTTTTTTAGAGGGTATTAGTTGTAATGCAAGTGTTAAATGATACATGAACACTTTAAAAATATTGTGATGAGTTTCAAATACTTTGGAGTAGGGCCTATCAAATGCCAACATTGCCATTTTTGATCCATGGCATAGATGTTTGTATGTCTTGGAATATATCTGAGGCAATGGTATTTTTAGGACTGAGATATGGACATTTATACATTTTGGTATATTAGCTAATGGAGATGAAATGATAATGAATAAAGGGGAATATTCCATTTTAAAAAATCAACATAACTTATGACTTTCCAGAGTTAATAGCAAGTCACAGCCTAAAGATGTCTGTTCTTCAGTACAATTTAGAAGACAAAATTTCAAAAAGATGATGCAATACAAGGGGAAAATGTATATATGTAATAAATGTATACGTATATGGACAATTTTGTTTTAGTCAGTTTGGTTTCACAGCATCAGGAGTACTTACGTTTGAAGTTGTTTTAAATTTCTATATAGTTTATACTAACTTCCTCTTCATTGATGACAAATACAACAGGGTGTATTCACAGGGTGTTTCAAAGTAACTGAAAGAGGGATTTGCTTCTAGAAAGCAGAGAGGGATTGTTGTGTTTATTCAGTGATCCCCAGATTCTTCTCTAAGTATTTCAAAGTAACAATCTAACATGACCCTCATCCAACCAGGGGAGTTCCTGCGCTCCACCTCTATCCCTGGCAAATAACTGTCAGCGACATCAGTCAATTGTTGTTGTTGTTATTGTTATTGCATTATTTTCTTTTATTTTGAAGTGTATAATGATATAAAGTAGAAATGGTCAAGTTAAGTTTGAATGCTTGTAATTTTTCATACTCATTTATGAAGGTAGTGCAATCATAACCATAAACAGAACATATCTATGCAGGGTAACAAAATATGCCAGTTGTCTATTAAAAATAAATAAACAAACAAATAAATAAATAAAAACAACATCTCTTGGCCACTTACAAATCAGTGCTCCTATTAGTCTCTGCTCCAGACTCTGTTGATGATGTGATCCAAAAGTCCTTCTGGACAGAATATTTGCATCACAAGCAATAATAATAATATGTTAGCAGCCAGAGCCAATGATACCATTTTCCTGAAGATACCTTCCTGAGACATCAACTCCAAGTACTGTCTTATTTCCATGTTTATGGTTACCTAGAAATTCACTCTTTAGAATTCTGAACACATATCCCAAAGAAATATCTGGGCATTTGGACATTAAAAATCATTGCTAAAAATCAGAATGACACTTAAACATATGTGTTCCCAGAATATGAGTACACTAATATCTGGTATTACAGAATTAAGTGAGGAAATTATAACTAAAAGTATGCAAACTTGTGATTATCTTTATTACCAGCCATATATTAATGAGCACAATAGCATGGTTTCCATTTGCCACATCTGCTAGCCTGTGTGATAATTTTCTGGCTCAACTTGGAGTTATGCTGAAGAATTTATAAACTGAAAGTTGAGTCCTGAGTTCCTCCATTAGGCTATTATTTAAGTATAAATACAATATTTAAAAATGTTTAATAGAAGGGGGACTCCTCAAGAGATTTGAATACATAATTGAGGGGCAGGGCTGCTATGTCCTAAGCTTTGCCTGCAGCTGCCTTACTGTGTGATTTCAGGTGGCTTCCTCAACTTTTCTGTGCTTTTATATTCATAAAGAAAGCTTAATAATGCTTGGGGGTAAAACATTGCAGCATTTCTGGATAAAAGGTACAAGAGCCACCATATACTCCCTCCTCAGCGAGGTACAAATGTGTGCTGACAATTACATAAAAATAATAATAAAAATCAGAGGACTACTCTAGTTGGAATAGAAATCAATTCCTAAAATGATATCTTGGATAATATTTAACCTGAAACACAGGCTTATATAAAATAATTGAATTCTCAGTCAGTGTGCCGCATAGCACAGGGATTATTAACCATCCTGAATAGGAATATATTTATACAGTGCTTTATACTTTCCAAAATCTCTTCATTTACATCATCTCAACTCCATCCATATCTCAGCATCACATAAATTATCCCTTAAAACTTACCCGTCTTGGCAGCCTAAACCACCTCCGTTGTTTCCTCAGCTTTTGAAACGGAGTCCACAAGCCACAGTGAAAATCCATCTTTTAACTTTACAGGCTCAGCTCACATATACGCTTATGGTGGGGATTTATTTCTGAGGAAACGTGTTTGCCTAACAGTTAGGCAGGAAGGAAATCAAGTCCTCAGGCAGCCACCCACAGGGACTGGGGACTCTACTGTGTTCCGTGAGCCCTGGGTTGTTAAAACTAGGAAGAAGGGCCAGGGAGGCTCTGTCCTTGCTGTCTGGACCTGATTATCCTTCAGGAAAATCGGCTGCACAGTTATAAAGCTGACAACTTGTGTGAGGAATCAAACATTCACATTTGCATTTCATCTAAACTCATCAGCTGCCCTTTGCACTTCTTACTATGAAGGTAGACCAAAAGTTCCAACCAAACATACATCTTCTATGGTACCTGGGAGAGAAATCCCTCTTTTCCTCTCAAGCTGATCTCTGTCAGGGCCTTGTGGGACAGTCAGAGATCCTCATGGAAACAGATATCTATGTGACACAATTGTTCGGTCTAGGTATTACTCACTGTAGGGGTGCTGGTTTCTGTTTAATTTTTACATTAAGGAAAACCTGTTGACCTCTTACATTCCAAAGCAGCCCCTGGGGAATACTCAAGTGTCTCCAAAGGAGAGATTAACCAGGCGACACAAAAATAAGCCACAATTCCTTTTACTCACCCTGTTTTGCTTCCTTTTTTTAAATAATAGTACATACATCATACAGGTGCGACATGGATTAAATTGGTCGATGCAAATCGCTTAGAATAGTTACTGGCACATAGTAAATGCTCAAAAATATTAGCTGGCATTATTAAAAAATCTGTATTAGTTTCCTAAGGCTGCATTAGCAGTCACAACAAATGGGGTGGCTTCAAACGACAGACATTTATTGTCTCACTATTCTGGAGGCTAGAAGTCTGCAATCAAGGTGTTGGCAGGGCCATGCTCCCTCTGAGGGCTCTAAGAGAGAATCCTTTTTTGCATCTTCCAGCTTCTGGTGGTCCATAGCAGTCTTTGTAGTTCCGAGGAGGAAGGAGCAATGTGAATGCATTGCTCCTGTGCTCTGTGTTCATATGGTGCTGTCCTTGTGGCTCTGTGTTCACATGGCAGTCTCCTTAAAAGCACACCAGGGATATTGGATTAGGGGCCCGCCCTACTCTAGTAGGACTTTAACAACTTTTGTTACATCTGTAATGATCCTATTTCGAAATAAGGTCACATTCTGAGGTACTGGAGGTTAGGACTTCAGCATCTTTGGGGAGGTGGGGCGGAGGACACAATTCAACCTATAACAATATTCCACATGCAAACTAGCAATCCTGCATTCAAGTGACCAAAGCTGAACTTCTCTGTTCCTGCAGCCAGTCTGATCCTTCTCAGTCACTCCAGTCTCAGAAGATGGTACCGCCGTCATTTCATTGACCAGGTCAGAAACTAGTGTCGTTCTTTTATTCCTTCCTGTTCTGCACCCACTTTTTCCTATCAGTCATCAAATCCTATTGGGGCTTCCTCATTTCTGTCTCTTCGTTAGTTCTCATCTCTGCATGCCCATGGAGAGCACTTTTCTTCTGAAATGCTCAGGTTTCCTAGCTGATGATCCAACTGTGCCCTTCTTAAGTAGTCTCCAAGACACAGTCAATGACCACGCTAAAGAGTAAGTCAGATCACATCAAGACCTTTCTTAAAATACTTACTGGCTTTTAATTGCCCTCAAGATCAAGTTCCAAATGTATATCCATTTTATCGTCTTGGATCTGCTCATTATTCCAACTCTATCACCCCATTGTGCCCCTCCAACTCCCAGCCATGCTTGACTGTTTGGAGTTCCTCTACCATGTGCTGTTTTCTCTTTGTTCCTAGTGTTTGTATCCCACACTTTTTTCTCTCCCCCCGCTTTTCTCTAGCCAAACACTTGCTCCTTCAAAAATCGGCTTAGATATCAAATCCTCACCCAGATCTTTCCTAACTAATCTCCCTTAACCCCTGCCAAGGCTGAAGTAGATGCTACTCCTATGGACTCCATGGTATAGCCTTTACCTAAAACCATGTGTTTCACGTTGCATTGTGTTTTTCCATTTACTTGTCTATTCCCACACCAGATTATAAATTTCTGGAGGACAGGGCCTGAGAATTATACATCATTGTATTGTTGCATTTCCAAGATTTGCACATTTATTCATTCATTCAACAACTATGTATTCAATGCCTGCTCTGTGCCAACAACTATACCATATTTTGAGAATGCAAATGATGAACAAAACAGACATTTTCCTTGTACTACAAGACTTTATGTACTGTGAGAAAAATATTAAATTCAATACGTATTTAAAATACAGCCTAATAAGTGCCTTGGTAAGAGTAGTACAGATTTCTCTGGTCTCAGAGAGTCAGCATGGAGCCCTGAAACATGAACTGAGTGGTGAAGGTAAGGAATAGCAGGTGCAGACTGCCAAGAGGAGAGGGATAGCATGTGTGGACACCCCAGTGAGAAGTGCAACAATGGCAAGAGGCAGGTAGCACAAGGTGAAACAATCTTGAAGGCATTTCCATTTATGTTAAAATGTTTATCATGTATTCTAAGGAAATTAACAAAATATCAAAGGATAGCCCATATTAGAATGACTTGTGGATCTATATTTCAGAAATGTCACTGAAGCAATTATGTGGATAACTGATTGAATTGGGACAAATCTATCAGTTACTCCTATTCGGGTGACAGGAAAGGGAGGCCTGGCCTAGAGCAGTGACAGTATGACAGGGGAGAAGTGAGGCAGCCTGGATCAATAATTAAGAGGTAGAAAAAGAGAATTTGGTGATTGTGGTAAGGAAGACTCGAGAATAATTGAGAGATTTCTGGCCTGGATATATTTGGATGGCCTGCCCTGAAATAAAGAATATTATACAAAGTACAGATTAGGAACATGTCCACCATCGATGATGCAATTCCAAATGTGAGGTGGGTACCTTGCAAAGTCTGGAGGGTTCAGGTAGGAAGACATATCCAGGAGGCAGCTGTCTACAGGCCCAGTGCTCAAGATTGTGACTGAAGGTATCGATGTGTCTTATTCATTAATTCTAGAATATGGGTTCTCATCACTAGCTGTGTATTAAAACCACGAAGGGATCATTTTTAAAAAAACAATAAAACTATGCCTGGTCCTCATTGCCAGAGTCTGATTTAATTGGTCCCAGGCATTAGTATTTCTTAAAAGCTCCTCAGGGAATTCTAAAATGGAGACTGGATTTCAAACTAATGTTCTACAAGTAAAACAAACAAGCAAACAAACAAAATCCTTACTATGGACGAAAGAAGGTCTTGTACAAATAAATGTAAGTCTTCTTTTTCAGGCTCCTCCCTTGCCACTTCACACATTCTGTACATCCTGAGTCAGAAACCCTGGTCTTCTACTTCTCCAAATAAGCCAAGGATTGACACACCCCTTTGCCTTTACCTATGTTCCTTCCCTGCTCAAATCCACTTCCTGGCCACTTCCCTGAATTCCTATTCACTCCTCAAGGTCCAATTTCATATGTCACCTCCTCTCTGAAGCCTTACCCAACCCCCATCTGGATACAGAATTAATCTCCCTCATTTATCACATCATATCATAATTATTTGATTGCATTTTAACTGGATCATTAGAAAGACAGTATTGTGCATTCTTGGAAATGTCAATGAAAGAAGGAAAAATAAAGAGCATAATTACAAGGTTGTTTTCTTCACTGAAAAAAAAAGGCAACTTACATTTGCATAGCATTTTCATAGACATTTTATTTAATCCCACAGCAACCTTGTGGATTAGGCAGGGAAAGTATGACTTCTCTCATCAATATTAGGGATTCTTCCCTCTACTTTTCTAAATTATTTTTTAAAAAGACCTCTTTAAATAGGTTTGCTACATTTATTTTCCCTCTTATTTTACTATAACACAAAATCTAAGTACTGCTAGAAATCCTCATTTTCAAAACTGCTTATAAAGACTTTTTAAGTTGAAAACAAACCGTTTAGATTCTGTGCTGGATCTTTTTTACTTGTGGCCACCAGTCAACGCTCAAGTATGATCCCCTCTGTTCTCTGAAGGGAGAGCCACCCTGTATCGACAATATCAACAAGCACCTTTGTCCCTTGACTTGGCCATGTAGGAACATGAGTGGATGATCAGAGGCAAGGAAGAGTGGTGTAGGGTTGCCAAGGGTGACTGTGTTCTTTGACTGAAGGCCATGGATCTCCTTCAAGACAGCCCTCACCCTACAACTGTCTCTGTAACTGCCCTTCCCCCCTCCCTCCTCAGGCCTGCGGTGGTATTTAAAGTGTTCTTACTAGTAAAGTATACAAGTCATTACACGGGGCACTATATTCTCTCTTGGGGTTTTTCTAAGCCCTACGCATACTTTTCTAAATAGTTCCTTTATTAAGCTCTTTTTAAATTATCTTCCTTTGTGCCATTTGCTACTTGCTAGAACATTGACTGATGTTAGCCCCAAATTTATACTGGTTTCAAATCAATGCTTTTTCAGAAAGAAAACATGATTTTCCATTTCAAAAGGATATGTGATTTTAATACAGTGTACACTTTTGCTGATCTTTAATATTCTGAATTATGGTATTCTTAGTAAAAAGTGGCATTGAACAGTCACTGGACAGTTTTATAGAATAAATTTTAGGCGGTTAATAAGACGCTCTGACATAATCATCCTGTTTGTGGTTATTAAACTCTAGTCTTGGTTTCAGTGGGAAAAAACCTTCAGACATATTATCTTCCATCATAACATAAGTTTTATGATATTTGAGAAGGTTTTATCTTTTAATGATTGGATCTTTCTTAACAAATTTCAAAAGATTAAATAAAGGATATCAACTTATACAAAAAAAAAGTCATTGCTGTTTCACAACAATTTTCTCTCACCTTAGATAGGCTAACCCATTTCCAGGAAATATTTATATCATATTGGAAAAATCCACTCATTTTTTTGACTGATTCATTTATTCTTCAGTCTTTTTTGAGCCAAGTGCTCTGCTAGGCATAAGGAAATGCAGCTGTCAACTAAAATAGACACAATCCCTGACTTCCTAGATCATAGAGTATAATGTAAAAGTTGTACATTGTGCTGAATTTTTAAGGGTCATTGGAATAAGTTTTTGACATACAAAGACAGATATTTCTTTTAAAACACTCTGAAGATATTTGGAAAGAATTAATCAGAGCTATTTTAAAGTATGATGTCAGTTTGCTTGTGAATGAAAAAAAATATAGCTTGAAAGTTTTTAAGAATCTAGAAAGATTCTGCATATAGGTTGACTTAAAAGTTCTCATTTCAATTTTTAAAAGCCAACCTGGAAATTGTTTGCCTTATGGGTGTGATTTTTGTAAAGAAAACAATGCAGACTTGCAGTCAGTGACCTATATTAAAAGAAAAGGCTTGAAAACTGCATTGAAGATTGGCAAACACATTTAAATTTATGGTTTAAAATCAATGTTAAATATTTTTATGTACCTTTACAAAATTTCTGTCTTTTAATTATCTTTTCAATTCTACAAATTATCTCTGGAATACTGCCCCCAATTTCACTAGAATAGAAATTTCCACAGTACTATGTATTTGATCCTTATCATGTACTATTTTATATAACCATGCCATTGTTCATCAAATTGACTCTCCTTTTTCTGGGCATACAGCTGTATCATATTTTCCAGGCTCCCTTGCTCCTTGGTATGGCCAAAGGCTAGATTTTGTTAGGATCTTAAGAGCAGGGACACCTTCTCAGGGTCCTTCCTTGCCATCAGCTAGACAGAGATGACATTGAGACCTTAGGGGCCAGTGGAGTCACAAGATGGAAGACTGAATCAGCACACAAAGGAAGATGACCTGCCAAACAAAAATACATGTATCTGTTCTATTTAGTCATTTATTTAATAAACAAACATTTATTGAGAACCCACTGTATTTTAGACATATTGCCAGGTATAATCAAAATAACCAAAAAGACAAATTTAGTAACCAAAATTCTTACAGTCGGGGAATCAGCTCTACAGAGCTCCACAGACCGAATTGCCATAAATTCCCATTACCCTCAAAGAGTCCCTGAGCAATTTCTAAGCCTTCTTAGGGCATTGCTTTTCAAACGTCTGTGGCCATAACTACCAGTCATGATGCAGTATAAACATGTGAAAGTTTGCAAAAACAATACTACACTTAGCCTTAATATGTTTTATGTACACTGATATTTTGGATTCTATTCTATTCTAGTCCATTTTAACCTCGTTTATTCTATTTCATTTTTTGAATGGTGGTACCACCCAGGAAACTGATTTCATTCCCCACTAATGAATAGTAGCCTATAGTTTAGAAAGTACCCTCCAAGAGGGCTATCTCTCATGGATTCAGATTCTGGCTTTCTCCTCATGCTTCCATGCTGCTTGGCTTGCTGAAGATGCCCTTCCCTCCCAAGATTCCCTCTCTGTTATGAGAAAATTTCTGTTCCATGTAATTGTCTTGATAATTCCACTCCAATCTTGAAAAGGATACAGCTTTCCTTTAGCTGCTCTTTTTGAACATAGACATGTGTTTTATAATTTTTCTTAACAAAATATACAGAGTCTTACTTTTGACAAGATTTTACTGAAGGAAAGTAAAGAAAGTACAACTCCTAGGAATGGCAACCCTGATAAACTATTGAGGTTACAATAATATTATGTCTGGGAATGCTTCTATGCTAATCTTGTGGCAGAGGGCATGGCTAGAGTATAGATGAAATAGTGGCCATGAGCTAAAAATGGTGACATTGAATGACAGGTACAATGGGATTTGATATGCTATTCTCCTGTTTCTGTGTGTGTGTGAAATGGTTCGTAATAAAGGGTGGAAAAAATAAAAAGAAGCAGGGTAGAGGAAAGGAAAAGACAGGGAGGGAGGAAAAGAAAAATAGCAAAAGAAAGGAAAAAAGAAATAGGGGAAGGAAAGAGGGAGGAAGGATGAGAGGGAGAGAGGAAGGAAGGAAAGAAAGAAGGAAAGGAGAAGGGGAAGTGACCACTCATAATTCATATCTCAAATCTGATGTCAGAATGCCCGAGTCAGCTCCCTATAGCTTCTGTGTGGCAGGACCATATGTTTTCCCATCTCTGTGAAGAATATGCCCTTGTCCAACATCTGCATATTTAAAGGGACCACCAACATGGCTTTCTCAGGTTTAAAAAAAAAAGGACTTCTTATTCAAAGGTGGAGACTGCTGATAACTTTTGAATGGCGTTTTTCAGCTTTGAAAATTTCAAGGTCTAGTTTCCATAGACATATATGCACATGAATATATATGTAATGGCTGTTCCTTCTATATACAGATTCTCTTAAACTCCTTTCTGAAAGAAACTACTCTTCCCTGCCTCCCCTAGTTTAAGAAACCATAGAGTACTGTGCATTGCTTTTCCACCCCCTACCATTTTAGACCATTGTCCAAACAATACTTCCCCAAAACTTCCTCTCTATATACCATTTATACACATGCTCTATATCCTCAGTAGTATTTGTTTTGACCTATAGGATATTTCATCCAATATGAAAATTCTAGAATTTGACTTATTATTACTACCTATGGTAGATTATATTCTAGTTGTTCAACAAATATTCTTTCTTCTTCCTCCCAACCTACCTCCAGATAAAGAGTATATTTCTCTGTCCAACTGACTTTGGGCTTGGTCATATGACCTGCTTTGGCCAAGGGCATGTTAGAAGATGTGATGTGATCAGAGACTTCAATTATCTTGCATGATTGAGTTTGCCCTGGGAGCCCATACATTTTGCCATGAGAAGAATATGCCTGTTAGCCACTGACTGGTCCAAGGGGAATGAAAGACACGTGGAACAAAGCTGTATTAGACCCACAACTTGAAGCTAAGCTTAATGTAGGTCCACCAATTCATCCTCTCTCTCTCACACACACACACACACACACACACACACACACACACACACACGTGTGTATGCACTGAAATACCATTTTTAAGACTAGAGAAAGAAGCATGTTTCCAAAAGAATTGTGGGTGTGGCTTTTTAGTACTGGAATTTGACTGGAATCAAATGTAGAGAAAGCCATTGAAGATTTTGAAGTGAATCCTGGCAATAGTGCTACCAACATGGACTGGAAAAAAGAGGCTGAATCAGTTGGAGAGGTAAAATGCCTCTCAATTCCCAATTTTCTGAAAGCTGAAAATAGGATGAGTAACTTGTTCAGCAGCCAAGAAAGGCAAATTTTTCAAAGGCTTCGGCTTCATAAGCTGAAATGGCCAAGGAGCGTGACTGAAAAGGAAGGGTAGATTCAAGAGCCACGGAGTACGATGAACTGATAGGGACTCCTAGGGAGGGCATCTGGGACCTGGTCAAGGAGTATGCTCTACCGTAGGGAACCTGGTGACATTACACTAGCAGAATTTAAGAATGTGAAGAAGCCTGACTGCTACCTGTGTCCCATTCTTCCCCTCTTGCATGAGTTCACCATAGTTATCCTTCCTTGTTCCAGTATTGCGTGTGTTAGATAAGAGACTGGGGACAGATAACTTGTCTTTTTAAGTGTATAGGACTCTATGCTCACAAGACCCACAGCTGTACCTATTTAGATAATAATATTCTAGACTTCAAGCCTGATGTCATGATTGGATGAGACTTTGGGGAGCTGAGTGTATTTTGCACATGGGAGGGACATGGATATTTATGAACAGGACAGATTATTGTTCAGCAAATATTCACTTTCTCTGTACCACCTCACCTCCATGTTGGAAGTATAAATTTCTGTACCCTTGACTTTGGACTTAGCAAATATGATTTGTTTTGGCCACCAGGATGTTGGCTGGCACGAAGCTAAAAGTGTGCTTGTATAGTCAAGCTTTCCCTCTTGTGCTCCACCTTCTGCCATGAGAAGAATAGCTGGTCCCCAAAAAGATGAGAATTTTGTGAAACCGACTTGAACCCAGTCCAAAGCTTCCAGTCAAGATCAGTTGAAACCAGCCAAGATCAGCTGAGCTCAAGACAACAGGCAGACAAATGAGTGAAAAACAGCTGTTGTTGTTGTTGTTTTAAGCCGCTGGGTTTTGGGCTGGTCTGTTACATGGGATTATGGTAACCATACATGAAAAATATACTATCCTGATGCTTAACTTCACCTTCAGCACACCAACATCCATGTTTCTGACTTTTTCAATACTCTGGCAACATGATTCCTTGACAGCCATTCTAATTAAATGGAGAATGTTTAGTTTAGCATAGACTTTGGAGTCAGACACATAAGAGTTTAAACGTCAACTTGGTCATTTTCTAGTTGTATGCCTTTCGGAAATGACCTATCCTTCTTGAATTTTAGTTTCCTTTTCTGGAAAATAAGCAAGATTATACTTCATATAATAGTTGTAAGGATTAAATGAAATACACAAAGTCAATGAATAAATAATTATTATACCTCTACTATATGCTATACAGGCATACCTCATTTTATTGTGCTTTGCATTCCTGCCCTTGGCAGACTTGCATTTTTTATACAAATACAAGTTTTGTGACAACCTTGTATTGAGCAAGTCTACTGGTGCCATTTTTCTGACAGTTTTGCTCACTATGTGTCTCTGTGTCACATTTTGGTAATTCTGTCCATATTTCAAACTTTTTCATTATTATTATATTTGTTATTGTGATCTGTGATCAATGATTATGACTTATTAAAATAATGGTTACCATTTTGAGCAATAAAGTATTTTTTAATTCAAATATGTATTTTTTAAACATAATGCTATTGCACACTCTTTAAACATAATGCTATTGTCCTGTTCATAAATATCTGTTCATCTATAAATGTTACGTTTATATGCAGTAGGAGACCAAAAAACTCAGTTGACTCACTTTATTGCGATATTTGTTTTATCGCAGTGGTGTGGACCTGAATCCACTATATTGCTGAAGTATGTCTCCAAATCACATGAGGCTTCCGATATAAAGAATTCTGCTCTCATGTAGACTGAAGACTAGCAAAGAATTCAGACATTAAACCTTTTCCAAAACCAAATTAAGAGACATATATTGGTCCCCACGGAGTTTAGAGTCTAGCAAAGAAGTCAGGTTTGAACTCTTGAGCAAAAAGAGGACAAAAGTCCATGCAACACACATCATACCTTAGCAGCTGGAACCAAACCTCACAGAACAGCATCCATTAGAGAAAGGCTCTAGACAGGGTTGGTCACAGGGATGCGAGCCCCATTTTCCCATTCATTCTATAGCAGCACAGATAAATGGAATCTGGGCAATCATCAGACTCCAGGGAAAGGTAAATTCTTGTGGGGCTTTTAAGCTGCATGGTTAAGATGGAACCACTTCCACTAATGGTTTGACCAGAAGGGCATGATCAAGGATGTGACATGGTAGAACCCTGATATAGGCCTTATCTTGCAAAGCTTGTGTTTTTATTTGGAATAACACAAGCTCCTCTTTTGCTGGGATCAGGTTTGTGGTTCAAGCTTTATAGTTCCTGCTGAATGAAGCAAGCCAGAAGAGGGATTCGCCACATTAATATTCATGGTTGGGGCTGAGATCCAAGCCATGGAGTTGACCAAGATTGATTGTCTTAAGCAGCGGGCCTTCCCAGGTTCCATGAAGCTTTGCAGGAAGCCTCCTTCCATATGGCAGCCTCCAGAAACCAGTCCTGTACAAGTTTGTCTTATCTCTCAGTCCATGCCCTGATCCTAAGGGGTACCCTCTCATTACCAAGCCACCCTGTCAGCAGCGTTCCCCATTTCAACCTATAATCTCTGAGGTGCTGACCTCTGATATTCCCATAAGAAACACTCGAGGACAGTGAGGAATTCCAGGTGACCATATCCAGTGTGTATGAATCATGGACATCAGAAGCAGGCAAGAGAGGCATTTGTAACATTAGCCTGGGAAGCACGAATTGTTCAGGCCATAAAGTTTAACGGCATTGGTGTCTGGGTTGCAGTCCTGAGGTCTAGGAAATGTTACTAGGACTTATAACATTGCTCCCAAGTCCATTTCAGGGATTGAGGAATTTTTTTTTTTTTTTTTTCCTGGAAGCAAAGACAAACTACACTCCATGGCTTGCTCAGCTTTAGGTGCTCTGATCCATGATTGACCGTCTCCAATTCAGAACTAAATCTTATATCAAAACTCTAGTCCTAGGGAGTGTCCTGGCTGGCAGAATCAGTCACAGGCCTGGGCAGCTGCTGTCACTCTTCTTACCACCAAGAAGTGACACTGGCCCTAATCTCCTGCTTCATAGGGGATAATCCCCATTAGATCATGAGAGTCTAATTCCCAGACCCTCCTTTCTGACTTTGGTCTACAGGCGAAGTCCTCACTTCCTGATAATATTTACGTATGTTCCTGTTTCACAGAGATGTTCACCTTGTTGTTGCAACTGACTGTTGTTTTTTGGAAATACCTCTCAGTGCTTGATGTCTGGAGGGGTGTGTGTTGGGGGTATGTTTGTTTAGTGTTTTTTATGCATGAACTCCCAAGACACCTGCATTGAAACTCCTTATATTCCTTTTTATACTCAAGCCAAACCATGGCCTTCTTCATTTCTCGTGTGTCCTTATTGTCCTGTCTCGGGGCCCATGCTCTTCATTTTTCTGTCATTCTGTTCAAATCCTATTAGTTTTTGCCTATTCAATTCTCAAGTCACCTTCCGAAAGCACTCCTTATTCCTACCAGCCAGAAGTAATAATCCCAGGACTGACTTAATAGGACACATTATCTGTCTGTCTCTTTGAGAGCCCTTTAAATATTCTTTCCACAAATGTTCAAGGGCCTATACTGTGTCAATACGTGCACTTGGTTCTGCTGCTAATGGAGGTGTAACTCATCCTTTGCTGTCTTGTAGATTGTGCCTATTTAGGCACATGATTTCTTTCCCCTATTGAAGTAAAAGTTCCTCGAAAGACAAAAAGTCTATTTTATTCTATTTATTCTATTTTGGCCTCTTGTGCAAAAGCGATACTCACTGAATTAATACAAATTGGATAAACGAATAAATTCATGAATAAATCAGATGATATATTCTCAACCCCATGCAATTGTACCTACTGAGAGTGACCATGTTGTCTACATTTTGGGCTCTCAGGGTCTAGAAAAGTGGTCTGTTATATGGTTACATTCAACAAGTAATTGTGGAGAATGATAGTGGTCATTTTCCAATTCCAACTGAGATGTGGCAATCTCATCACAATATAAAGTATATTTTTAAATCATCTTATTATATTCTATATTAAAGTTATTGACTAAAAAGTACTTTATCCATTTGTGTCTCAGTACTGAACTAGAACTTTCCTTCGTTTTATAATGTAAGTTTTACCGTGTAAAATGTTGTCTTCCTTCAGGATTTGAACCAATTTCTCTTTCCCCCATTGCACTAATTATTTCTTATTTTATCTTTACCTTTATGTAAAGTCCTGCAGAAAATTATTTGAAGGCTCTGTTACTATTTTTCATCTTCCAATTGGATTTCCCAATTCCGATGAAGCAAATGCAGGTGTCTTTCTTCTAAATTCTCATATTTCTTCCTTTATTGTGCTCTGTGTAGTTTCTTCTCATTCCTCTGCCATGGGATTGCTGGAAAGGCGATTGTTGGGTCTAAACAATACCTGTTTAAACCCCAGGTAAGTAAGGTTTTGGATGAGAATCATATTCTTCTTAAGACATCTAAGGACACTTTATTTCTCTTGCTAGTCATAATTTTCTAGGAAAAACTACTTTATATTTTAATGTTCTTGAATTCTTCATACCATATGCAGATTTCAAAAGTTATACCCATAAGGGCAACATCAAGAATTCTCAGAAATTATCAGATTCAAGACTACTGATTAAATACTTTTCAGGAGACAGGAGTTTTACAGGGTGAGGGGAATATGTGGGTAAGATAATTGAATGTAGTTACCTTAATCTTTATAACACACTGCTTCCAACTTCATTGCCTTCTATTCCTGCAGCTTCCCTGACACTAAAGCACTTTCCATTTGTTCAGTGAAAATTTAATAAAAGGAGAAAACTGCTATGTTATTTTCCCAAATGTTTACTGTGTGCATTTCTCATTTGCCAATGTTTTGATTGGCAGCTTTATATGACCCTGGATTTTAATTTTATATGAAATTTGATGGGAAGTATATTTTAGAAGTCATAATCAAAATTGGCTGCTGCCCCCCGTATGTGTCTTTCTAAGGAAGCTTTTGTTTCCCTAAGTGGAGATTGATAGTCCCGAGACACCATGAAGATACGCATTAACAGGCCGTGATCTCTTGCTGTTTGTGGAAATAAATAAATAACTGCAAATCCTATGAAACATGACTTTGGTGGAAATAATTTAGTACATATTTGTTACATTTTTATAAGTTTCCTAAAATCTCCTGGGTGGCTTTCATTTTTGGTGGTTTTTTTTGGGAGGGGGTGGAGGAGGGTCTCTTGAACGCCTTCTGACTAGATAGAGCATAGAGCAACGGGGGCAACGGCCGTACAGTGAAGGAGCTACTTTCATTATTGCCTTTGATTATCGTCCTCAAGACTATCTGTTCTGTTCTCTAGACTCCAGCTACGGCAAGTGCAAGTGTGGCCCATGGCCCAGAGCATTGGCAGCCCTTGGCAACTTGTTACAAACTCAGAGTCTCAGGTCTCACTGCAGACCTACCCAGTAAGAATCTGTATATTAAAAGAAACCTCAGGTGGGGGCGCCTGGGTGGCTCAGTTGCTTAAACATGTGCCTTCTACTCAGGTCATGATCTCAGGGTCCTGGGATGGAGCCCTGCGTCAGAGTTCCTGCTCAGCGGGGAATCTGCTTCTCCTTCTGCCTCTCCCCCCACCCCCCAGCTCATGCGCTCTCTCTCTCAAATAAATAAATAAATAAAATCTTAAAAAAAAAAGTAAAAAATATGGAAATAAAAGAAACCTCAGGTAATCCCCAGGCCTTTCAAATTTTGAGAAGCACTGCTCTAGGTGAATCTGTTGTATATGTTCAGACCATTCCCACACTTTTTTAAAGTGGATTTTAAATGTTTCTCATGCCCCAATTTAGTTCCCCTTACCATAAAGTTCATATGGTCCAGTCACCCAGTGTCAGAGAAGTAAGTTATCACTACAGTGGTGGGGAAGAACATCCCAAATTTCCAGCTAATAGGAAGCTATCACTTTCTGCAGCACTGTTTCTTTAATTTAACTATTTGGATGGAAAAACTGTCCAAACTCTATCACGTATTTCTTAATCTCTGAAAACAGGGTGAACTAAACATAATTTAATCTTTTCTTAAAAATACTGGTTATTATTATGAACTTCAACAATAACACTGTTGGAAGCAAAAATAAGCTTAAAAGTTAGTGAGTTATTCTGGCATTAATAAATCTTATAGGACTTTCCACAGACTACTCTGCTGTTTTAGTTAATTTCTTTCTTAATTTAATTAGTTTCTTTCTCCCCCACCCCTTCATAGTAAGGTCACTTTTTTATTAAGTTTCACCGCTCTGAACAGGATTCCTTCTTCCCACTCATGTTATGACGTCTGCTTACTCACACGGCTCTCTGCCTTATTGTGGCATGTTGCTCTTTCTTGTTTTACTGTGTTTATTTTTGCTGTTGTCTAGAATTTTTCTTTTCCTTGTTTCTGCTTCATCTTTCTGCTACATATTATCCCATCTGACAATTTTACACTTTTAAATTGCAATATTTAGTCCATTTACATTCAAAGTACATAATGATACATTTAAGTTTACATTTACTATCTATATAACTATACTAACTCTATATCCACATACTTCCATTGAATCACCTGTTTTATGCTACTTCGTTCTTGCCTAAGTTTGTATTAATAAAATTGCTTTATTATTTCCCCTCTACAACTTAATAATTGAAAAATTTTAATATTGTCTGGGTTACCTAGATTATAACATACATCTTTGATTTATTGAAGTCTTATAAAAATTAATTTTACCACTTTCCAAATGTTAAATTTTTAAAATATTTTAATCCCATTTATTTTTTAAAATTATATTTTATTATTGTCATTCATTTTAATCCTATTTATATATTTTTTAAATTCTGCATACATATATATTTTAAATTCTCAAACATATTATTATTGTTTTCACATTGTTATGTCTATACATTGTTATAATAGTATGTCCAGTCAGTATTCATTTATGTTTACCCATCTACTTACCCTTTTTGTTGCTCTCCATTTCTCTGTGCAATTTTATGTATTTTTATACTTCTCAGGTTGCAATTTTCTTTTAGCACTTTATGGTGTCATTCTATTGTCTTTTGCTTCCATCATTTCTGTTGATGAGTCAGCTGTCTGTTTCACTGTTACTCTGTTGAAGATAATATTCTTCTCTCGTTACTTTCAATTTTTTCCCCTCTGGTTTTCAGTTCTCTCACTCTATGTGTCTAGGTGTGTTTCTCCTTATATTTGACCTGCTCAGACTTAAAGACTGTCTTGAGCCTGTGGGTTGGGGTACTTTGTTTGGGAAAATTCTTAGCATCATCTCTCCAGATATTGCTTCTACCCCATTTTTTGTTTCCATTCTTTCTGGGACTCCAGTAACACACACGAGACATTTTCCTTTTGTCACAGAGGTCCAGAAGTTGCAGAAGGAACATCTGCTTCTGAATGGGTTCAAATAGTCCACAGAGAAAGTGAGCTGCTGAGGCAATGAAATCAGAGGAGCTAATACAAGAAAACAGAACCTCAGAAAAATGAGATAATATGTGAAACTACTTTTACTTGGTATTTCAGGTTCTTGATATGGGGAAAAGACTGAGAATCCAGAGTCCAAAGTGTCTACTTTCCAGACATTTCACAGGTTGCTAAATCAAAGAAGAGACTTTTTATTTATTTATTTATTTATTTATTTATTTATTTATTTATTTATTTATTTATTTATTATAGGAGCATGGTCAGATTTCAAGTCCTGTTTTCTCATGTCCTGTGGTACAATAACATAATGCACACAGCGTTGGCTCTAAATCTAAATAAATCTGCATTTGAATCCTGGCTCCACTATTAAGTATATGACCTAGGATACATTAGATAATCCCTCAGAAAAGGTTTAGACAGATTTGAAATGGGAATAGTAATAGTAAAAATATTTTGGACAACTGAAATAAATGTGTTTGGCACAAAGTAGGCATTCAAAATGGCAACTACTTCTAGCGAAGAATGCCTAAATTATCATTGTTGACCTTTACGTGATTGATGAATTAGTATCAGGTGCTTTAAAAATAGTACCATTCTTTATGCTGAATCAGAAACCTCTGACTAAAACCTTGCAGTAGTGACTCAAATGTGAACTAAAAGACAGGAGTGATAATAATCTGTTTTCTACATGACCAAATTTGTCAGCTGTCTAGGCTTTTATCTGTAGATCTGGGTGTGATTCTGTAGGAATGTGAATTCTCAAAGCTGTCCTCGTCCTCACTTTACCTTACCAGCATTTCTTGATCCTATGTTAACTCATGTTGGAGACTCTAAGACAAAGAACTTTATTGGAAACAGGGAAAAATTGTTTCCATAGGTTCATGTATCATACACATTGGTCATATTTGTGCTGTTTGGGATGTGTATGCGCTTTAATATTTATTAAGCACTTCCTATGTGCCAGACACTAGTCCAATTATTTTACATCTATTAATATGCTTTACTTCTCATAACAGTGTTGTGAGGTAGGTACTATGGCAATCCTTACTTTATAGAGGAGAAAACTAACCTGATATTTTAAATAATTTTTCCAACATTTCACAGCAGGGATGTCATAGAGCTAGGATAACAACTCCGGTGGTCTAGTTCTTAATCACTATTAATAGTGGCTTTCACAATTACTACTATTTTCATTATGAACATTACCTGAGGGTTTGGAATACTGGCTGGTTAAAATCATTACTCATTAAGGGCAGGAAAAGGAATGTTTGTAGGTTTTGTTACAACTAGACTTGGGAAATTCATTTTCTTGTCACGCATACTGAATTTAATAAAAAATTCCCCGGGGAAAGCCATGCTATTCTTTTAAAACTATATTGCAACTAATCTCAAAGTCAGAGAAGTACGTTTACCCCAAAAAGTGCATAAAAATATACACTGGGGAGTTTTTATCATAATTCAACATTTTTTAAATGCTCACAGAATAATAGCTCCACATTTGGTAATCTTCTATTTCTAATAAGAAATGCTTTCCTGGATCTATTTCTCCAATAGTAAATTTTTAAAAAGGGTTATTATTATAAGAGAGAAGCTCCTTGAAATTATGTAATTTTAATTCACTCCCTATTCACACCAAATCATAACATGGGTTGGGAATCTTCTTGTATTTCTGCTATGGTCATCATTTATTTAATTGAAAAATCTCACAGGCATATTATGAAAAGGTTTAACCTTAAAGACATATTATGAAAAGGTTTAACCTTAAAGACATATTATGAAAAGGTTTACACCTTAAAAACTATAACAAAATTAAAATTCTGCGAAAAAAGACCTTAACTATACAAAATAGCAAATTTGAAATTGTCAGCAAGTGTTGTGGACGTGTGAGTAGGATGGCCAGTCTATTTATTCATCATGCATATCTAACCCCATCTTTTTTTTACCTTAGTCGCCAATTATCAGGGTCCAGGTAAAACCAACTTGAAATCAAGACTGTCACAGTTTGGAAGGTCTCCTAGACTATAAAAATTCAGAACATAAATGCCACTGGTCTAATGGCCTCTCCAAAACCCTAGCTATTAGATGTGTTCTATACGAACAGTCAGATCTTTTGAGGAAAGGGGTAGAAATGGAATCCATGAAACATTTTTCTGTCTTTCTGCATTATATTCGTAGCATTCTATGTTAACTAAACGTGTTCTTTTCACAAACTCTCTCTTCTGTTACTTGCACATTTGGGTAGCAGCCATTACCATAAGCTGGCTTCAGGAAACTCAAATATGTGAAATGTAAAGAATAAAAAATCTGGCCACTTTTTCCAGGCTCAGGTTTTAAGCACATGAACTTAATCCTGGTGTTCTCTTGGTTCTCCTCCTTCTGCCAGTCACAATTTCTAATTAGCTCTCCCAGTGGAGGAAGAAGATGGATTATATTTTAACATCTAGAAACTAAAATTAGTTTATATTTTAGCAAGTTAGCACTTCTTAGCAGTTGATTTACTCTTGAAGCTACAAAATCTGTGAGCTTGCAATTAATCATACGTTGGTCATTTTCTTTCAAAAATGTTCAGTTTGGCTGTCTGTATCATAATAGGGGAAAACATGTAATTTATGCAGTTTAGAAATTATAGCTCTGTGTTTAACTATGTCATAATATATTTTCTCACCCGCTCATTGTTCTTAACACTATAAAAGAATGTCATTTCACTGGGATTTATTTAAGCCAAACCTTTAAAGTGAGATCCCTAGCAAAATAGTAACCTCTTGGAGTTGTACTTTATTTTGCTTTAAATGGGTGCTTTTAGGATTTGTTTTGACCACTCTTGATTTTGTTGCAACTTTTAAAAATACATTTTTAAACAGAGGAGCACATTCTTGGCTTTCTTCTTGCGGAAAACAATGCTTTATCTTCTGAACATTGTCTCTAATGTCCTCATGTGCATAACACATGTAAAAGTATTCTGTTAATATGCAGAATACACAAAACAACTCCCTGGTGGCAATGTGATAATTTAAAGACACGATAAATTCAAAGCAATAGATATCTTTTAATTCACTGAATTAAAAAAAAAAAACAGGCACTTGTTTGAAAATCAAAAACAGTACATATTTTAAGCAGTTTTCCCAACTAACCTCTGCCAGAAAATTAACCCAAAAACTGTTTGACATCCTTGAATAGTATATCACAATGCTGCCAGCATACTGATCACTCACTGTGCTCTGAGACAAATCAATCAGCCTGCCAATTGTGTTCATTAGAATTCATTCATATCTTTATAAAAAGTTAATTAAAAGTATGAGTGAGGAGAAAATCATGTCTAACATTCTTATTAAATCCAAATTACCAAAGTAATTTCAAATCTAACTCAACAATCGTTACTAAAACTCTCCCTCCAAAAGGTATAGTTTACCTAAAAAAATCAGATAAAGCAGATATGAACCTATCACTCTTTGACAAAGATTTCCCAATTATTTACTCTATTATTATGACAATGATGATGATATTTCCTTGCTGATTTCCCATTATTCTGACAAAGGTGTCTCTCTGGTTAAACCTCTGCATTTTACCAGCATAGGTGGATGCTGAAACTAGCACTGTACCTCATGTTTCAAGAAACTCAGCTTAATATAACATTTTAAAATGAATGACAGCACAGAATAACCAGTGAACATGGCATTCTAAGCCAAATGAAATTATCTTGCTATAAGGACCATAGCATGGAGAAACCAGCTGCCAAAACAGAAACAAGTCGACAAGCCCGTAGCTTTCTGATTCCTAAGAAAGAGTCGATTCCTAACATAATATCGAAATGCCTCTGGTAGAGCTGTTAAAAGCAAAAAGTGTTTGAATGTGAAATGTTCTGATTATAACATGAAGCTCTCTCCCAGCCTATTTCTTACATATTGGGGAAGGTATCAGGTCCTTTTGTTTCCAGAAGTCCAAAGCGAGAGCACCATGTGAGGATGGAATCTTCCTGACAAGCCCCGGAAAGCTTTAGACTAATTTCATATTCAGTTCTTGGCACTGAGGTCTGGGTGGAGGTGGGCAGGTCCACCCTGCCTTTCAGTCTCATTAATCATTTGGCTTTCCCTGGCTGCTCGCAGCATCTTCTGGAGGAACCCTTCTCTTTATTCATTCAGACAACCCTTTGGATTAAACAGAGCCAGCTAAATGTCAAAGCAAATCTGAGTCTTGATGCAGATAATCATTTCAATAATATTTCTCCATTTGTGCCCAAACACCAGGGGAATAAAGCTTTTCTGCTGTCAGGTACTGTAAGACTGCAGTTGGTGTAAATGCTTGACACTGAGCCAGATGGCTTAGCCGTGCCTCAAACATATGTTCAACAAGCAGGCTTGCACACATTGGAATTTTATTATTTTGAACTGGTGAGGCTTGCATATTTATTTACTTGACCCCCTTTGGTGTCACTTTGGTATTAAAACAATCAGTTATAAAGCTTCTCCAAGCAAGAGGGTAGGGCTAGTTTATAAACTACTTGTCAGTTGCATATCACCACCTGCAGTGAAGTATTCCTCATCTTGTGGCCTCTTCTTGATAATTTAAAGAAAGAAGGTGGCAAGGTGCATGTGGCTGAGGGAGGGAGGAAATGGGAATTGAAGGAGAGAATGCCAGCCTGCCACCAAAATAAAGATGAACGTTCCCTTTCCCCACCCAACACTTTACACGACCTGGGGACAACTAATTTTCTCATATATTACCATGTATACATTTCACTCAGAAAAGCTTGTCTGGGCTTTAGGGAAACCAACCATTAATACACACAGCTGCATGTACCCTTCACAATATCAGCAATAAATCTATATATGTGTATACACATACACCTTTGCACCTACTATCATATAGATGTATAACTGTACGTTTACATGTGTCATAAAAGTGAAAACCCATGGTATTGGTTTTGCCAAGAAAGAGCTTAGAATAATTATAAATATTTATCATGCTGCTAATATATTCCTCAAAATAAAATGTAAGTGGTTTACTACTTAGTGAAAAATTTATGTATATAAAAGTTAATTTCATATTATTTCATAGATTCAAATGCAGCATTAAAAAAGACCAGAGAGTAGATATGAAAAACTATGAATATTGCAAATGAAATACGCAGGTTTCTGTGTATAGATTCTGCACCATGAAAATAAATGTCTACCCATAATAAAATGTTGTCTCAGGGATTTTAGAGTTCATCAATTCCAACACTTTAATAGAAAGAAAATTCAGGCCCAGAGAAATTTATTGATTCACTCCAAATCATACAACAAGGAAATGTGCATCAACTCCAGGCATGTGTCACCCCCCCCAACACACACACACCCCACCTTTGTTCCATGTTAAGTACATCTACCTTCCCACCAGGGTAAACTTTTGCTGAACAATTGTCCTGTTGGGAGACATATATCTTCACGAGACAAAATGCTCCTAGGACAGTTGTTCTCAATATTATCAGAACAAATATACCCCATTTTCTAATAAACACACCTTGATGCCCCTATTACTATCCTGAACTAAAATTCACAGGTAATAGAATTTACCTACATAGATAACTTTTAAACATCAACTCAATGCCTTAACTATAATATAAACAATAACTGAAAGGAAATCAGTAACTAATGGAGTATGTACATATGTGGTGGGGGGTTGACATGTTAAACACTTGGAAACAAATATACTAGATGGTATAGCCAAGTAATTAGACACTTGCCCCTTTAAAAATTGTCATGAACACAGAGCTGCAAAATGCAGGGTATTTAGTCAGTGATTCAAATACCATGAGGGATTGTTGCTGATGATTGACAAGATTTTCCAAGATGGTGAGCTAAATCTTGGTTAAATTCCAAACCAAATTGCAAGCATTGAAATTTTATTATTTTGATTACTCTTGTTGTATATGTGTTTTGCATTCTTAGAAAAATTTGCACATATTAAAACTATGCAGATGTTCTTCGTTTTAGGATGTAAATTAAAATAGGTTCTAGGCTTCAATCATTATCAACAGGATTTTCAACTCCCTAAGTGTTTACCTGAAGAAATATTTAAAGACCGTGCAGCACTCAGGACAATTCTTTATTGTAGGCACTGTGAAGTATAGGATGTCTAATGTCTTACCTCCTGCCCAATAAGTAACATTAGTTCCCCTCCCTAACTGCAACAACCAATAATGTCTCCATAGCTTTCCTAATATCCCGGAGTAGAACCACCATCAGGGAATGTTGTGTTTATGGTTTCTTCAGCATAGGAGTCAAGGTAACCAATATCAAAACCATGAAAAAGCCCATCATATATGGAGAATATATCATTTTAAATGAATTCTTAATTTTAAATGAATTCTTAATTTTAAATATTCTACATGCCTGAATTTACATTCTTTATACATCTGTAGACAAAAATTTATTTGCAAATAAGTAACAGCATAATTTCAAAATCAGAAATCCTAAACTAACATTAATATGAAATATAGTTTAACTTAACATGTAATTCAAGTTAAATTTAATATTGGTTTAATTATTTTTTATAAAACCCAATACTTAAAAACATTAATTTTTTTGTAATAGCAACATGTTTTTCTTTATGTAGATGTGAATACTGAGTAAATGCTATTTACTTATAATGTAGAGTTTACAAGAGATCTTTATGTCAATCTGGGGAAACAGTACAACTACGTTTGGAAATGAAAGATAACACATCATCAAACATAATTTGGATTAGTTATCCCACATATTTGCATCTTTATGCAATGATTCACGACAATCAGATTCAATAATTATGCACTTTATGAATTTTTAATTGACCAGAATGCTGAGAATTTCTCTTTTTTTAAAAGAGTTTATTTATTTATTGAGAGAGACAGTGCACAAGCAGGGGGAGGGGCAGAGGCAGAGGGAGAGAGAGAATCTCAAGCAGACTCCTCGCTGAGCATGAAGCCCCATGTGGGGCTCAATCCCAGGACCCTGAGATCATGACCGAGCTAAAATCAAGAATCCAACGCATAACCGACTAAGCCACCCAGAAGCCCTAAGAATACCTCCTGTAAGTGACCCATTAGAAGGTTTTAAAACCCTCTCGACTTACCTGTATGTCAGCAACTTGCCACACAATTTTTAAGAGACTACCTCATTATATATGTAGTTCTGATATATGATAAATCATAATATGTTATTTGTTCATTTTCTTTTCTGAATTAACTTTCATTTATTTGCAGCATCTCTCCAGAAAAAAACATAAAGACTCCATCTGCCTCTTACTCTCTCCTTGGTTGTACATTCACTGTGTAGCCAAGAACTTTGCCATGTCCAAGAAAGAAACAGGCACAATTGAAGAATGATAGCTCATTTCTACGTTATGATGATGCTACACTGAAATGTGTGGTAGATCTTTCTCTTTTAAAATAACTCATGTCATTTGGTCAGTCCCAGAACTCTAAAACCTATGGAAAACTATCAAACACAAGAGCATTTACAGTAAAACATTATGCTTAAGCTTCAGCAAGCCACATTCTAACCAAATTAACAATCAAGTCACTGTGACTTGGACTAGGAATAAGATTGTGGAGACATCTTCCATTCCCTATGGTAGCACAGAATAGATTACTTCTTTTCTGAGGTTATTGTGCCAATAATATGTCCAGTCCTACCAATGAGACTTGTTTTTCTCAATCAAAACAACTGGCTTACCACAAAAATAACCCACTTGTGGTGGGAGACAGAAAAAAAGTGAAATTTGGAAGCTTTGTGGCTGGATAACTGTGGCATTATTAAGCATGTGTATTTTGTTCTTCACCTCATACATAGGTCATAGGGGATGATGTTCAAAGGTGAGAACAGAAAATGACAGAGATAAGCACCTAGTCTATTACTGTTTCCCAGCCACAATCCTCTTTTTCCCACTCACAACCAAGTTGGCAGGATGAATACCCAAACCCAAAGTGCTGAGAGGTGAGATCTAAAAGATCATTGAATCTGAGCATCCATGTAGACACAAACAGCTGTTGCCAGGTGGATGCAGTCCTGGCTTTGACTCGAGTAATCAGTGGGGAGACTATTTCATGCAACCGAACAGCCAGAGAGAACATAGAGATGAGATCTCTGAGGGCATGGAGCTGGGACAGATCCTTTAGGGCAGCATTTCTCATTTATTAATGTGTTATTCTTTCAGAGATCTAGTTAAAATACAGGTTCTGGTTCAGCAAATCTGTAGCATAGCTTACATTATGTTTTTCTAACAAGTTCCCAGGTGATGCCAATGCTGCTGATCTGTGAACCACACTATGTGTAGTAATGCTTCAGAGAGCCCCAGAAACATAAGACCTTTCCTTAGAATTGGGAGGCTGGTGGGGAAATGGAACATGGCAACGTACATGCAAAGGGAAATTCAAGAAGGAAAAGCTGATGAGCATAAGGAAAGAGAAACCTTGTAAGGTTAATGTCAGACATCAAGAACAAAGTACAACAGATAAAGAAAAGCCCAGAGACAGAGCTAAAGACCACCCAGCATTTTGATGCTGTGCATAAATGTGCAAATGGAGCAACGTAGAGCAAGATGAAAAATGGAAGCAGCAGAAGAGCAGTCAAGGGAGAATGTCTTTGTCTTGTGTTTTATAAACTTGATCTAAAAATATTCATAGAAATAGAGATAATACTTTTAGAAAAGGAAGTAAGTAGCTTATGGATACAAGCACAAAAGCCGACAGAAAATGTCAACAAAAAACTGCATTTATACTCCAGGTTCTAATGGCTAAGTTTCATCATTGTCTGGAGAGGATTCATTGCCAGTTAAAAGATTTATTCGGTGTCATCTATAATAGATTTGTTTTGTAGATGCCTAAGATAACGCCCTAATAGTCTTTTTGCATTTAATTGAATATTTTCTTTAATTTCAAATGATAGCTTTCAAAGTTCTGAGTTCCAACCAGGATGAGAAGTGAGTATCCAAACAAGGGCACCTCACTGGCCAATTTTAAAGATTGTGTTTGCTAACTCACCAATTATACCAAGGTTTTTGAGGAAGCACTTTTCAAACCAAACTCCTTGGTTTAACTCAGGTTACAGAAATTGCACCAATTCCGATCAAGATTTTCCTTATAAAAGTTTATAATATCAGATAATATATAACATATGGTTTAAGAAGACAGAGACCTTGGGCACAAATGGGCACTGAAAAATTTGTATCAGTTTTCATTCTAAGGAAAGGTAATGAATTCTGAAAGCCCCTGAAATTTAAGTTCATTTGATAAAGAATTAGAATATGGGAAAGAAGTGTCCATTACTGAATAGTTTTAATCCTAGATCCGTATCTTGTTAAACACTGTTGCATGGAAAATATTTCTGAATGAAGCAGTAACATAGACAATAATGTATAAATGTCAACACTAATTTTATATTAATTTGATTCTTTTTTGTTTCTTTTTTGTTAAGTTTTTAATTTTGATTGAACATAGTCAACATACAGTGTTATATTAGTTTCAGGTGTACAATATAGTGATTCAACAACTCTATGCATTTTTCAGTGCTCATCGTGATAAGTGTACTCTGTAATGTATTAGTTCTTATTATCATTTTGATACAGAAGACCACCTCTTCTGTTCTGGAGAATACAAGCCTTTACTATAAAAATATTTGACAGTGATCTGGACTCTATAAAAATTTTAGTAATTGAATTGGATTCAAATTTGTGATTCATAAAATTACATCCCTCAATATTTAATACAAAATCCTTGTAATATGTACTTCTTTCCATTGGTGACTTTAAATTGTATTCAGTAAATTGACTTCAGCTTTAGCAACTCCAGCACATACACATTGACCACCTATACAATGCTCAGGAAAAACTAAAATAAGTGAGAAAAAAATTTTTAATAAAGAACAGAGAGTACGGAGCACTTTCTGAAATTGGGATACACTGTATCCCAAAATGTGATAGGCCATTCTTTCTCATGAACTCTCAGGGGCTCTAGGGAAAATTATAAAATGACTTATCCCCACTGTTAGATCATCTTCTCAGTCTACTTTCTTACTTTATGTATTAAATATTTGGAACCTATTTTTTAATGCTAAGTGCTCTCTTCCCACTTGAGCCACTTCCTTTTCTTTCCTTATTTTTCTTGGTTCGTATTCTCTCCCATATCCCTCCCTCATTTTAACATCTTTAATCTTCCTACACACGCACGCACACACACACACACACACACACACACACGTTATCTACAACTATAATTCATAGAGCACATGTAAAGCAAGGAATATGTGTCTAGTCTGATTTTTACTAGTGGCCCCCATGAACTTTGCTCAATGTCAGTTGCAATGAAAAGGATTAAAAGTAGCTAGCTATGGCCTTTCTAGGTTTCTATTTGTTTATGTGTTTGTTTTTAGTAGGCAAGCTGGCATTACCGACACTCCTATTATAATCCTATAAAATCAAGCACTCATGGCTTCAGGAACCAGAAATCAGCCCATGGAAATACTGCCACCCCATGCAAAGGGCTCCAGGGGTAACAAAAGCATATGGATGCCTCCTATTACTCGAGATGGATCTGATTTCAATGGCATTCTATGAACAATCTATTCACACAGTCCAAAACCTTCAGTGTATTAAGGGTTTCTGGGATGTTAGAGACTATACTGTACCATCACCCAAAAGTAGAGTGTGAGTCAGCTGTAGCAAATGCATCCCCAAACATTACACCACAACTGTTTCTAATATTCATTCCTTTATTTAGACATTACCAAAGCTTTAGGTTTTACGATGTGGACCTGAAACACACTGAGGCATTATCAGGGGATGAGGGGGCAGGGGACTGGGGAATGATGGGTGTGGCCTTTAGGGAGGGAGCCTAAGGAAAAAGCTAATAGCCATCAAAGATGCTGTCCTTTGAGTCGATGTGTTTCTTTGCTTTTGTTATTAATTGGCTTATATAATTGGGTGCTCCCTGTTAGGGGCATAGATATTTACAATTGTTAGATCTTTTTGTTGGATAGACCCTTTAAGTAGGACATAGTGTCCTTCCTCATCTCTTATAGTCTTTGGTTTAAAATCTTAATTTGTCTGATATAAGGATTGCCACCCAGCTTTCTTTTGATGTCCATTAGCATGGTAAATGGTTTTCCACCCCCTCACTTTCAATCTGGGGGTGTCTTTGGGTCTAAAATGAGTCTCTTGCGGACAGCATATCGATGGTCTTGTTTTTTTATCCAATCTGATAGGCTGTGTCTTTTGATTGGGGCATTTAGCCCATTTACATTCAGGGTAACTATTGAAAGGTATGAATTTAGTGCCATTGTATTGCCTGTAAGGTGACTGTTACTGTATATTGTCTGTGTTCCTTTCTAGTCTATGTTACTTTTAGGCTCTCTCTTTGCTTAGAAGACCCCTTGCAATATTTCTTGTAGGGCTGGTTTTGTTTTTGCAAATTCCTTTAGTTTTTGTTTGTCCTGGAGCCTTTGATTCTGGTACTTCTTTGGAGGTATTTGCATTTTACAGTGAATGTAAATGCATTTTTTTTTTCTGCTATAGGAAGTAACCATGATTTACAGTTAAAATAAGAAGTAATGTTTTAAAGAAATTCATAGGCCTGATACACTTGATGAAGATAAACTTTTTATTATCTAATCTTAGTGATGGTCCATAGTGCAATACATAACCTTCTAAAATAATTAGTTTCCAGTTTACTTAACAGATTATATTAATAAGGAGACTTTCCTCAGATAATTTTATTTATTTGTTTAAGGATTTTATTTATTTGACAGAAAGAGACACAGCGAGAGAGGGAACACAAGCAGGCTTCCCGCGGAGCAGGGAGCCCGATGAGGGGCTTGATCCCAGGACCCTGGAATCACGACCTGAGCCAAAGACAGACACTTAATGATTGAGCCACCCAGGCGCCCCTCCTCAGATAATTTTAAAAAATTGATTCCATTGACAAATAACTGGCATGTAAAATTTGAAATGAATGCCAAACTCTTATAATTGAATTATTAACCTTAATATAGCAGTTGGTCATTTTTAAATATATGTAAATGAAAGTAATAATTTAGAGTATCTTTTTTAAGAGAAAGTCAACTTCTAATTAGGATTAGAAAGGAGTATGCTGTGGGACGTCTGGGTGGCTCAGTTGGTTAAGCATCCGACTCTTGATTTGGGCTCAGGTCATGGTCTAGTGGTTGTGAGATTGAGCTCCCTTTCAGACTCAGTGCTGGGCATGGAGCCTGCTTAAGATTTTTTCTCTCCCTCTTCCTCTGTCCCTTTCCTACATCTCTCCCTCTCTTAAAAAGAAAAATTAAAAATTCAAAAAATTAAAGGCGGGAAAAAAAAGAGTATCCTGTGCTTTCACCATATCTCCCAGTATATCTTTACATGTGTTTTGATTTATTTCCTCCTCCTTGTTCCCCTTGTGAATACATTCACCTTATTCCATCAGTGCTTCTTTCTTGGTATACCTGGAATCCACACACTCAAGTCTCACTTCATATCCTACTTGGGGTTCTTTTGACCCCCTCAATCTACACCCCTGCAAGAGACTCTTAAGGAGTTTCTGATGACTTAGTCCCCTCCCAAAGCTCTTTGGAGTTAATTTCATCTAATCATTCCTACTCATTAATCCTATCCTTAGGATAAATTGGGTACCTTTTATCCTAGCATCGAAGGACTGACACAGTTTAGTTACAAAATGTCCTTTCAATTTACATTTCTGGCTATTTGTTCTCTTTGCTCCTTCCATGTTCCCTATCCCCTAACTATAGAGTATGGCCATTTACACCATCATAATTTTGTTCATGGTGTATGTGTGTGTGTGCAGAATTCTCTCTTCCAATCATCTCTGATCCTCTACAATCATGAAAGATGAACTCATTCTCCATTCATAAAGTCTTACTCATCTCCTCTACCTACTCTGCTCTCTCTGTTCTATATAGTCCCACTGCACAGTTATTTGTTAATTATCCACTGTCTGGAATTATCATTTACTCTTTCCAATGGAAGTTTTTCTTTAGCTAACAAATGTAAAAACTTGAAGATGAGCAGTGTACTTTATTTATCTGCATAGTACCTGGCCATATTATGCACATAATAGCTACCATATATATGATATATATAACCAAATAAAAAATTTGATTGAATGATCAGGTAATAATGACAGAGTAAAACTTTGATACAACTATACCAAATCAACTTACCAAGAGATACTTTCCATAAAATGGACTATACTGAGCATGTATTTTCATATCAAATTATATTTTAAAATGTGCTATTGAAACATATGTGTTAAAGTGAAAGGTACTTTGGTAATATGCATAAATGTCTACTGAACTACATATTTTTAAAATTCAGATATTCACACATTATCATTTTAAATATACCCATAATTTATTTCTAAGGTAATTAATTGTAGGAAAAGTTTTCTATAAATCAAATTAAATTATATACCAAATCCACAGTATAAATATTCCAAACATCAAACTGTAATATAAGTCAAAGAGAGTATTTAAACCAGAATATATCTATAGAAATTAATTAATAATAATAGTCTTTATTAATTTCACTGACAGTATTTTTAAAAAAAAATCTCAAGATAACGTTCTGTGTTTTAACAGGGACTTTCATATTCTTCCTAGAAAATAGCTATTAACATAACATGCTCCTGTAAATATCACTTTATTTAAAACCATTTACCTGGTCCTGTCTGTTTACAATCTTTATTATTTTATAGAGGGGTTTCTGTAGCTCATTAAAAAAAGTTCATCATATGAACTTAGTTATTAATTAACTCAATTATTTAATTAATATATGTGTCAGCAGTTCAAAAAGTAAAGAATTTTGACTCTGCTCTATTTCTGGCCTCTTATTTCTAAAAGATATATGTGTTATACCTAAAGATCAAGTAACAGTTAATTTCTGGAAAGAAGTTACTGCCATAGTGACTGGTTGGACTTCAGGATGATTTTACCACTAAAGCTTGTCAATTTTTAGCTTAACTTGAACTGTTCTTGAATGTAAGTATAAGTGTATAAATGCTGTTTGCTTCTAATTCATGCTGTGATGTGCAAGACATAAGAAATTAAATTCATGGGCGCCTGGGTGGCTCAGTTGGTTAAGCGACTGCCTTCAGCTCAGGTCATGATCCTGGAGTCCCAGGATCGAGTCCCACATTGGGCTCCCTGCTCAGCAGGGAGCCTGCTTCTCCCTCTGACCCTCTTCCCTCTCGTGCTCTCTATCTCTCATTCTCTCTTTCTCTCAAATAAATAAATAAAATCTTAAAAAAAAAAGAAATTAAATTCATGTAATAATAGCCAATGATGATTTAAATGAAGAGGTGGCAGCATGGAATGGTGGAGATGCCCTGACTGGGAATCAACAGACCTATGGACCTATGTGCAGGTCTTCCCTGACATTCTAGCTGACCTTGGGCAGTCTCTGAGGCAGGACTTTATATCTGAAATTGCAACCGAGGTGCCAGGACATGGTAAGTATGAAATTCCAAAGGAAGGGCCTGACCTCATGAAAATTTATCAAGAACTATTTCAGGTCTCTTGAAATTCCTCACTCACTTTGAAAATATGAAAAGGTGAAGAGTGGATTTCCAGAGGGTGTTTCTTTGGTGAGACTTGCTTCTGAACTGTCATCCCATTGTGAATTGGCTGAAGCCTGTGCCCCTCACTTTGTATGTAGGAAAAAAGGAACAGTTCAAAGACCTTAATGTGATCCTCAGCAGCCAGCAACAGAGTATACCAGTGTCTGGCACATGATAAGGAATTTCAAGGCAAGCAGCTATGCTAAAGATCTGAGGTGAAAGAAAATTGAGGTCCATAGTGTAGAAATGTTCTCTTACCTGTGAGGGACAGAGAATGTGTGAACATTTCTCACTTATTGGGCTGAAAAGGGTTAAGAATGACCGGAGCCACTTCAAATTCTGCTCAGAAGTGCCACTTGGAACTTTGAGAGCAGAGGCTCAAGAGCCCAGGGCCTGGGGAAATGGCTGGTGTAGCTACATTCAGAGGCCTAGCAAAGGGAGTGTCAGGGAGCAAGAATTTCCTGTCCCTCAAGGTCCTTCTAGCCATAATAAAATTCAAATCAACATGAGACAGATTAACAGAGGAAAATCAAATTTAATAGCGCATGTACGGGACACCACAGAGACATGGTAATTCCAAAGACAGGCAAAATGAAGTATATACGTCATCCTGAACTAAGGAGAAGGGGGTAGGGATCTGGGACTTCAGAGGAAAGGAATATAATTTATGAAAAGATGAAAAAAAGTAAATGTTTGGCCAACAAAATGTTTGCTGGGTCACTCAAAATCAATGGGACATAGAGGACTGTGAACAAACAGGTTTTGCTAGGTTCCTTCCTATCTCCTTCATAATGTAGTTATCTATGGTGATAGCTCTCCTCCTGGAGCATGTCCTCTATCTAAATTCTTTTAGGCAGTTGTGGGGAAGTAAAGAGCTTTGCTTGAATCTGCTGTTTTGATTGCTTTTTAACTCAAAATAATCTTCATGCCAAAGTGGCCCATCTTGGGGCAACCTGCCCTTGGCCCCAACAGGAGGCCTCTCTAAAGAATCCACGGAAGTTCCCAGGCAAGAAAGGCATCTCTAAATAGTACCAACACTCAGAATGTGAAGCAATCTTACCTAATACGAGTGTACTTTCTGTACCTTCTTTCATTTTCTCCCTCTCTGCATACTTGTCTTTGGAAGAGCCAGAAACCACTTTGCAGGCTGAGGAAGGAGAAGCAGAAAATGACAGAAGATACTGACTGTACCCACTTACCAGGTGTCAATAGCCTATCTGAAATCCTCCTCAACTGAAGAGAATGGAAAAAGATTTAATTCTCAATCAGGTTTGGAATGAGGTTGTTCTAATCCCAAATTGAGACTGTTGAATGAGTTAGAGGGAGTATAGAAGTCATCATTACCTAAAGGTGACTGAAAAGTCACGGGATCCCCAGATTTTTCACACTGGTAGCTGCTGGAGAAAAATTTGCCCTATGGTACAGATTTTGAATGGGGAGTGAGAAAGAAAAATAAAATTAATTTTGATGATATACCCACCAGTTGTGCTAGTTCAATGTACAAGTCATGCTACTGAATTTGTCTCTCAGTTTCCTTTTGTGTATGACAAGTGTGGAGAAGCTGTTTTCAGAATTAACAATTTTATAGTACAGAAATCTGTCTTCTCTGGGAGAGGGGGAAGTGAGGAAGAGTGTAAAATCATATTGTAGGAAAATAGCTCAAGCCTAAGAGCAAAATTTGATTAAGATAGCCTGTGTGCACCCACAGACACAACTAAACACTACAAATAAAACTCTTTTAGTGACACAGAGGTAAACATTCCAAATAAAATAGCAGTAGATTGACTTCAGAAGTGTATTAAAGAATAATAAACCATGACAAAGTAAGTTTTCATTCTATAAATGCAAAGATAGATCAATAAAAATAGATCTTCTAATATAATTTATCATATATTTACCTTAGATACTATAAAAACATTTTATAAAAGTCAACAAAGATGTCTGATTTTAAAACAAGTAAATATTCTGAAATCTAAATGAAAAAAGGTTCTCTTTAGAATAATATGACTGTCTAATATTGCAGAGAACGTCATGCCTACCATTAAGACTGAAATAACTACTGTGTGTCAGGAAGAGATAAGATTTCCCCCCACTAATTTAGTGTTTCACATTGCTTTTAGGTAACACAATAAGAAAATAAATATAATTAGATATAAGCAGAAAAAAATTTTTTTTCAGCTCTCTTTTCTTTGACATCATAATTAAAATGGCCTCCTTATCCCAGAATTATTAAAAGTCAATTATACAGCTCCTAAATCTTTAATATATTTGAAATTTAGAGGTAAGTAGTGATCTAAATTTTCTCCAAATAATCCAGACAATTAGAGCAAAAATATTCACTGAACAATCTCCCCCTCCGCCACTATTTCAAAATACTACCATGTCATCTACAAAACGTTGCATACATATTCTTGAATCAGTTTTTGGACTCTCGATTCTCTTCCAAATAATCTATGTATTTTGGGGCCAGCATCATGCTGTGTTAGCTATTGTAGCTTTGTAATGTATTTTGAAATTTGATGAGAAAATCTGCCCACCTGTGCAGGCACACTTTCTACTTGACCGAGAAGTATTTGAAGTTTTGCATTTTATAACTACTAGGAGGGATTATTTGTTCTGTCTATTGTTGTTCAGTATTCCTGAAATAATATATACAGCCCTGTTTATTGTTTGGGAGATTTATTGTTTGGGAAAATATGTAAGTATTCTATGAACACAGAAGAATTTTCTGTAGGATACTAATTTAATCCACCATCATGATCATTCCAATTTCCCATATCATTCCTTATTTTGGGAAATTTCCCAGTTTTTCATCTGATTTTTAATGTATCTGTTTTATACATGTAGTGATTTTTCACATCTACAATTCAGGAATATGAGAAATTATTCTTTCTAATTGAAATTGATTTCTCTCTTGAGTCCCCATCTCTCCTGACTGAAAACTTGACAATTGAGGGAAAGGTGTACTCCTCCAGGTCAAACTTAGGCTCTTTTCAGTATGTACTCAGGAAAATTATTTCTTTCTCCTCTACCTGTATTTTTTCTTCTCTTCTCCTTCCTGGAAGATCTGAGCTCAGGGGGCTTCCATATTTTTCCAGTTCTAGTGGCAGGCATCTGAGCTTTGCCATGCAGCTTTCAGTGTCCACCTGAGTCTGGCTTATTCTCCCTGTCAATACGGGCTCTTTTTAATGTCAATCTCTGGCTCATATTATATGTCTCTTGACATGTAACTTGCAAAACCTTTTCAAGCCTGCTGCTCTAAACAATTTCTCTCAATCTTTTTTGGGAAACAGAAAATTTTAGAGATTCTGTGGAATCTCTACATGACTTAACATTCTACATACTCAGACTTCAAATGTGATTTAAATTGTTATGATTAAAAACAAAGCAAAATAAGAACCACAGCTCTACTGACTTCTCCCTGTTTTGCCTCCTGAGAAGCTTCCTCCAACATATATACACTTCCCTAAATTTACTAACAAATCTTTTTGTTTCTGCTAACTTGATAGTTCTAATATAGTTAGCTCTACCTGATACATTCTGGCTTCTAACACAATTTTCTCTTATAAATACAACCAAATCAAAAGCCATAGAAGAGGAATGGGTCTTAGAAAGCTCACAAAGGAAAACCCTTTTTTTACATCTCCCAATTTAATCCTTCTACCTCTGTTTCATTGCTATGTGACCACACATAATTTTGGTCATTACATATATATATCTCCACAGACTGCCTTTTTTTGACATTTCTTTTCTTTTTTTATTATGTTCAGTTAGCCAACATATAATACATCATTAGTTTTTGATGTAGTGTTCAATGATTCATAGTTGCCATAGACTGCCTTTTGAGAAATAAGATTAATCTTGTCCCATTTATAGTATTTAACTTGAAAATGTGTATTTGCTATATACATGTACAAAATGTATACTTGCTATATACTATTTCTGTTATTTTTTAAATTTTATTTACCTTAGGTATCTTTGTCCTCTTTATTTTTTAATCTACATGTGTCATTTTGTTTTGGGTGTTTCCTTAAGCATCAGTCCTTGTTTCTAAACAGGATGTTTGACTCATTTATAGTGTCATATCTTATATTTTTAATCTTTTCATTTTCCTACTTTTTTAAAAAAAACATTTCCTCGCTGTTTTCCTTGCTTTCTGCTGGTTTGTAAGTGGATTATGCTTTATTTGCCTCTATTTCTTTGGAGATTTAGAAGATAACATATTTGACTTATTTGGAGATCATGTTTCTAGTTTTTCATATGCTTGCATTACATGTACATGTGTGTGTATATATACATATATACATATTTATTTATTTAGTACCAAAAGCCAAATTGTCATTCATTGATTCTTCCCTTTGTACAATAAAGAACAAACATAATTTTAATTTTCTTTATGACTTCTCTAAAAATGTTTTTATTTGATTGCTATTATTAAGATTGTGGACCCAGAATATGATTAGTAAATAATTATTTTATACCATACTTGTTTTTGTTCAAGAACTGTTTTACAAGTGCATTGGTTTTTAAGTCTATTTTCCATGATTGTTCAAATGTAATTCTGTAATTTACAGTCAAATTATACCATAACTTCCCATTCTTGAAATCTTCCAGTTGATGTAACTATTGGCTGGTTGATTTTTATTTAAATTTTTTAGGAAAAGAAGTGAGGAGGTATAGTCTTATTTTTTCTAGGCAAAGGAAATAGGGAGTTTAGTTGTATCTATAATTTTGGAATGGCACATGAAAGATGGGAATTCTGGATGCTGGGAGAACTGAGCCTCTTTTGCCACGGTCTGCATGCATGAGTTTAGATGACACTATTTTCCCCTCTCAAGAACTGACTGCTTGTGTGATTCAAGCAGTCAGTTCTTGAGAGGGGAAAATTAGTTCTATGGAACTAATAGAATATTGTAGGCAATTATCCTTTAATAAAAAAAATAATTGATATTTCTCCCTTTACTTCTGATAATTAGTATTCCTTAGATTCCTTAGATTTCTCAGAGAAATCTAAGATTAGGATGATTTGTATACCCTTTAATGTAACCTTTTTTATCTAAATGCTTAGAGAACGTTCTTTTCATATTTTATTATAAAACAAACGCACCAGGAATTGTCTAAATATTACCCTCTCTTAAAGACACTTTCCCTGAGAATTCTGTTAATCTCCAGACTAAATTCCTTTACCTGAGGAAAATTTTGTTTGGTATCCTTGTGCATTGATTGTTTCACTCCTTTTCATCTCTTCGTCTGGGACACCAAATATCTTTATTGACCATTTTTCTCTGTTTCTGGTAGCTATCATCTTCTCTTGTTATTAATTTTTAATAACAAGATCCTGTGCTTTCTTGAAAAATTTTTCTCATTTGTCTACAATGTAAACTTTCTACTTCTATAATATAGATTTTGCTCTTTATTGGTTCTTTTTTTTAAGATTTATTTATTTATTTGAGAGAGAGAGAGCGAGTGCAGGTGGGGGGGGATGGCAGAGGGAGAGGGAGGGAGAGGGAGGGAGAGAATCTCAAGCAGACTCCCCACTGAGCATGGAGCCCGACACGGGGTTCAGTCTCGTGACCCTGATATCATGACCTGAGCTGAAATCAAGAGTGGATGTCCAACCAACTGAGCCACCCAGGCGCCCTGCTCTTCATTGCTTCTAAAGCAGATTTTAACTGTGTTAGTGCATTTTAGGTTTCCTTACAATCCTTCCATGTTTCTTGTTTGATTTTCATCTATGCCTATGTAATTTAACTCCATTTTTACATCATCTTGTCATTGTTATTATTTTTCATCTCCTCCTTAATAAAAATGTATTATACATAAAAATGTTATAAAATATTATTTTTGTTTTCATATCATAAAATTTTAATTTTTTCACCATATCTTAAGGACAAAGTGCCTTTCTTTTCATATTAAAGAATACTTTCAAAGTCATGTTGATTATATTTCATGGTAGATGTCCTTTGTGGTACACAATTTTACTACTTTTCTCACATTTACTTCTTTCTTGTACAGATATCATCAGGATACAATCTATGACACATCTATACCCAGGAAGATTGCACTACTGAGCTATCTTATACTTGTCTAACTATAGAAGACTGGCCATGATAGGGATGATAGGAAAGGAAATGTCCCTCGTCATTTTAAAAAACAGCTATAGCGTAGTGTCTTCAGTCCCCTGGTCAGCAAAGATCTAATATCACCGACGTATGCGTAAGTGTTAACGGTTGCTAAAAATCTGCACACTGTCTAATTTTGTGAAGCAGAAATTTCTTATAAAATTGTGCAGATGACTGATGAAAATCCCCTACTGCAGAAGTATTTCACCTCTAATAGCAGAGGTGTCTGTGAGCATTTCATAGAAGATTGGAAGAAGGAAAACAATTGCTGCTAGTTCACTTCTATTATGTTAGAACCAAGCTCATCGTATATATTTAAACAGAAATAAGAGATGATTATTTCCCTTTCGGAATACTTCTAATTCTCACTATTTTCAAACAGATAATTTATGTTTATAATTAGATATACTAGTGCACTAATTAATTAATTAATTAATTTATTTATTTACTATTAATTTAATTCTATGCTAAAAAACACTAAGAAAATAATGCTTTTCTCCCCCCGAATCTCAAGTGGGTCCTTAAAAGGCAAAGGCAATCCATTTCTAATAACTGATCTGCTAACGGTGACTCTTGTAAAAACCTAAGTTAAAGAAGGGAGTGACTAATTTTTGCATTTATGTGCTTTTGCACCTTTTAGATTTTTCTTAACAAAATCTGGGATTACAAGCTAGCATAACATTTAAAATTTTATGCTATGGGCACGTGCTACGTAGAAGACACTGCACTCAGTAAGTTATCAGCTGTGGTCTTTACCGAAACTGTGGATACAGGAGCCTATACACATTCAAGAAAAGGAAATTCACTATATTGCTTCTGTTAATTGCAGTGTTACTCTTACCTAAAGTAAGTGTTTCTGATTTGGAGAGGCTCAAAAGTCCACAACCCCAAGGATCATAGTCATATTCTTACAATGATTCCTGTTTGACAAGCTAGAACTGAATTAGATTTTTGGAATCCTTATTTCCACAGAGGAGATGCATTCTAGATTTCTCAAAATAAAAAAGAAGTTTCTAAATTAGAATTTTCTCTAATAAAGAAATTTATGCGCTATATGGACCCATTATTATGACCATTTATCAAAGTCTCATTTTCTTTTGTCCATTTTCCTAAAATTCCTTTCCATCTACCTATGCTGTTAGAACTGAAACTATGCTTTGAGGAAGATAACCCAATCCAATGTCAGCAGAGTTTTTCTTTAAAAAGACCTGTCAGTTTGTGTCAATTGCAGGAATTTGTGTCAATTTCTGAAGTCATTTCATATTTGCTTTGCATGACATCATTTTGCTCACTTCTCAAGCAACTGAATATATACCTGAAAATTTATTGGACAAGACAGCTACCTTCCCAAGTGCAGATAACCCTGAAAGGCAAACGTGAAAAACAGTCAATGTTCTAACAGCACCTAAAATATCTAACTGAAATGAAACAAAACTTTAATGTTTAAATTTAACTTGGTGTCATTACCATTGACTTTAAAAATCATAAATTGAGCTAGAGTTGACTTACACTTCACTTTCTGTTTTCCTAGCTATTTTTGTGAATCTTCGATTTAAACTTTATATATATTTTAGTACCTATCTTTTAAGTAGTTGAATTTTATATTCAACAATAAAATAAAACCATCTGCTGTCTTGTACACAATAGTCTTTATGAATTGAGTTGTTTTTCTAACAGTAGAGGAATTTGGAATATATCACTAACACTCTCACTTTTCTGTGAGAGAGATGTGGTTAGGAAGAAGACTCGGTCCATATAAATGTTATCCCATATCGGAACAGGAATCATTTAACTAGATGAAAAGATGTTTGGCTTATTTTCCAAGGCTAGTTATTTGAAAACAAGTAAGTGCTGAAAGATGAGGACTCCAAAGCATCTTGCCGTCTTGAAATTCTTCTGTCCCCCAAATTTAAGATTTTCTTGTCCTCTATATTTTTTGCTCTGAAGCAGGACCATTGAAAATTTAGCATACAATATTGAGTTAGGAATATAAGGATTAATATTCAGTATATGGACAGTATGTGAAAGAATAGGTCTTTTATGACATTTCTTTTCATGAGTGAGAAGGGACCTAATAAATTACTTTATTAAATCTCTTACAAGTGAAGATAAATGTCATCAAGGGTTTAAGTTTTCATGTATTACATATAATGTACAGTTCTTCTGTCTATCTTCCTATATTTCTAGATTTTGTCAATCTCATCCAATGGGCTTTACCTCATCATCAAATACATTTTCCTTTAAAACAAGAAAAGAAATGATGCATTGAGAAGAAAATGCCTGATTTCATTTAGGTTGTTACTCTACTCAGTATATCTGTTTTTAGCTTACTTTGCTATTATATTTTTGTTCCTGTGATTTTTCATCTCCAAGGGCTGAACAGATGCAGGTAGTGACAACATTGACTTTCTATGTTGAATAAAAATTTAGACATGTTTTGGATCCTCTCTTACGCATCCTTTGTGTCTTTTTCCTTTTTCTTTGTCTGAAGTGATATTGTTTCTCCCAAAACTTTGCCACCTGCTCTTGGAGTAATTATCACCAAACACCCAGTTATAGAAATAAGACACAAAGATGGTATCTTGTACTCTTCTGTGACTATCAAGCCATACAACTAACTAAATTCTAATTCTATTGGTTCTACATTTTTATTATCATGCCTATGTATTTCCATTTGCTACTGCCTGGGCTAACTCTTCATAGTATTTTACCTAGACAATTTTTTATAGTCCACTAAAGCGGCTTTCAAACTGTTTTCCTATCATCATGAAGAAATACATTTACATCATGGCTCATTATACACGTACATAATTAAAACTGAATACATACTGCTAAAATAAAAGTTTAAAAAGTAATCTTAATATATGATGCACACTGTTTTCTATTCTTTTTTTATTATGTTATGTTAATCACCATACATTATGTCATTAGTTTTTGATGTAGTGTTCCATGATTCATTGTTTGCGTATAACACCCAGTGCTCCATTCAGTACGTGCCCTCTTAAATACCCATCACCAGGCTAACCCAGCCCCCACCCCCTCCCCTCTATAACCCTCAGTTTGTTTCTCAGAGTCCAGAGTCTCTCATGGTCTCCCCCTCTGATTTCCCCCCCGCTTCATTTTTCCCTTCCTACTATCTTCTTTTTTATAACATATAATGTATTACTTGTTTCACAGGTACAGGTCTGTGATTCACCAGTCTTACACAATTCGCAGCGCTCACCACAGCACATACCCTCCCCAATGTTTTCTATTCTATTCCATCTTTAAAGGCAAAATTAATTTTACAACCTCACTGATGTGGGGCTGCTACCAGCAATTTGAAAAACACTGCAAGACAGTTGCCTTGTCTCCAGCCAAGACTGGCCAATGAATGTCTCATACTGTTAGTAAAGAGTCCTGTGTTTTACCTATACTTCTCCCACATAACTTTTCCTATGAACACTCTTCTTTCAACCACTGGATGAAGTCTAAACTTATCACATATCATGAATCATGCTCTTCTTGCTTACATTTTCAACCTATATTTCATACTCCCCAAATTCACACACTCAAACCATGCCATTAGACATCTCTATGTCTTTCTTCACAGTACTTGTGCTTGGAAAACTGCCTTCCTTAATTCTTCATATTTTTTGTCCTTCAACTCTGCTCAAATATCTTTCTCCTCCTCTGTAAAGCTTTCTCTAATCCTCCCCAAATAGAAATGGTTACTTCTCCTTGGCACCACTGCTGTATTTGTAAATAAAACATTCAATTGGAGAGACTCACAGAACTCACTCCCCAAAGATGCCTCCATCTTGCCAGTGTAGCCAGCAAGCATGGATTTGTCATCATGGAATAATTATTTCCCTCTGATACAATTTCTTCAAATATGTTATTTCTCAGCAAGAAATTTTTGTATTTCTGTCCATGCAAGACATTTCTATATAAATCAGATTCTTCAATAGCCAGGGATAGGAGTTACACTTCCATCTATGAAATAGTAAAAGGTACGAGACTTGCTTTCCACCAAAAACAACTAAATAATAAGGAAACAAGGCTAAATATATGAAACAACTGTTTTCAACCACTGGATGGTGGGAAGCACAGGAATGTGGTCCCCAAGAGAGAAACAAATGAGGCAAAACCTATAATCAACTTGGCTTTCTGCCAGCATAGAACTGAGAGGCGACAGACATAGGAGCTCAAGGAGAACAAGGCAGCTGGAATTTGGAATTTGGAGAAGAGGAAACTATTCAGGAAAAGCTTTCCAAAAATCTACCTAAGGACCTCCAAAATTCTTAGTCTAAATCCTAGGTTGACTACTAATCTGCATACGCACCAGGTGAAACTTTATAAGGCCTGGTATAGATCAACTGTCAGAGAGCCATAAGTTTAATATTCCCAAGGTTCACGCAGGACTGGCAGACATACAAGTTTTTATGAGCCATAGTAGAGAGAGAGATCTTGTTGAATACCTGAGGCATTCGACAGAGATGTCAGAAGGGTCACACCTTAGGAGCAACGTTAAGCTAACCCTAGAGTAAAAGCTATTTTAGAACAAAACTTAAAACAAGAAAAGAGCTTGAAAGAATCATGGTGATCTGCAAGTAAGTTAACTCCATGCCAAAAAAAATCTTTAACACTCCTTAAAGAAAAATAGAAATTCAAGATATCAGTCATCCAATCAAATATTACATCATGATATATAATAAAAATATTTCTACATGAATAAGAAGACATTTGAAACATTACAAAGAGGAAAAAAACAATTAATAAAAATAGAGCCAGAAATAACAGAGGTAAGGGGATGAGGAGGAAAAAACTTTAAAGCAGCTTTCAAGAATATGCCCAATGGCGGTGCCTGGTTGGCTCATTCAGTTAAGTATTTGGACTCATGATTTCTTCTCAGGTCATGATCTCGGGGTCCTGGGATCAAGTACCCCATCAAGCACCCTGATGAGTCCCCCCACCCTCACCCCTCACCCCATACTCCTATCACCCCCTTCAAGCCCCCCATCAAGTCCTGCATCAAATATACATATGTGGTTGGAGTGAATGATGGGGAGGAAAACAAGAAAGGGGCAAAAAAAGTTACAGGAAGAAATAATGGCAAAAATATTTAAAATTTAATGAGTTATTAGCACAGAGATTCAAAGAAAGCCACACCAAAGGACATCACAATCAAATTGTTTAAAACCAATGAGAAAAAGAAAACTTTAAAGCAAAAAGAAAAAAATGATATTCTAAATGTAGGGAACACAAACAAAAATTATTGCAAATTTTTCAGACTCAATAGTAGGAAGCAAGAAAATAATGAACAGTAATCAAAAAAAGATAAAATGGGTGAACAATAAGAAAAGTCAATAAAACTAAAAACTGGTTGTTCAAAAAGTTTAATAAGATTGATAACTCTCTATGTAGAATGATCAAGAAAAGGAAATAACTTTATCAGGAATGAAAGCAATGACATTATTACACATATGAAATACTTGGTGATAAATTTAAATACGTACAAAAATTGCTGAGAAAAATTAAAGATGACCTAAATCAATGGAGAAATGTAAAATGTTCATGAATTGGAAGATTCAATATTGTTAAGATGTAAATGCTTCCCCAGATTAATCAAAATATTAATGGAATTCAAATATAAATTTCAAAAGTCTTATTTCTGGAAACTGCCAAGTTTTTTCTGTGGATGTGCAAAAATCTTAGACTAGTCAAAATATTTCTGAAAAGCAAAATTAAGAGTCACACTCTCAAATTTCAAGACATAAAGCTATAGTAGTCAAGACAGTGTGTTATTGGTGGAATTATAGTTATATAATTATAATATAGATCAATGGAGAAGAACAGAAAGTTCAGAAATATACTCAAACATATATGGTCAATTGATTTGTAACAGTGGTGTCAAGATTATCAAAGGAGAGAGTGTTTTTTCAACAAATTTTGCTAGAACAATTAGATATCTACTTAAAAAAAAGAAATATCCCCTTGTCTCACACCATGCACAAAAATTAATTTGAAATTGACCTAAATATAAATGCCTAATCTATAAAACATATAGGAGAAAACAGAAGAGTAAACCTTCCTGACTTGAGAGTAGGCAAAGATTTCCTAGAATAGACTCTAAAATCATGTACCATAAAAAAAAATTAATTAACTCATAAAAATTAAAAACTTCTGATTGTTGAAAGACGTCATTAATAAAATGAGAAAGCAAAGCACACACTTGAAGAAATTATTTGTATTATATGATACGACAAAGAACTTGAGACCAAGAGTGTATAGAAACACTTACAACTCAATATTAAGTAAGCAAACCACCCTATGAAAAATTGGAAAAATATCTAAAATTATTTTTCAGAGAAGTTATACAAATGACTCATAAAGAAATGAAGAGATATTCACCATCACTAGTCATTAGGGAAAGGCAAATTAAAATCATGATCAGGTACCACTACATAGTGACTAAAATGCTTAAAATGAAAACAATTGACCATATCAAGTATTGGCAAATATATGCATCTAAAAGGATTGTCCTGTATTTCTGGTGGAAATTTAGAATGGTCCATCTTGGAAGTCATTTTGGCAGTTTCTTTTCATTTTTTTTTGTGAGTATATTTGACATACAAGGTTACATTAGTTTCAGATGTCCAACATAGTACTAGTTCAATCTCTATACTTTATGCTGTGCTCACCCCGAGTGTAGCTACCACCTGTCACCCTACAACTCTATTACCATATCATTGACTCTATTCTCTATCTTGTGCCTTTTATTCCCATGACTAATTCATCCCATAACTGGAATGAATTAGTCATTCTTTACTTTACTCCTTCCTTCCTTCTTTACTCCTTTTGTCCACCCCCCACTCCCTTCCTTCTGGCAACCACCAGTTTGTTCTCTGTAGTTACAGGTCTCATTCTCCTTTTTGTTTGTTTATTCATTTGTTTTGTTTTTTAGATTCCACATATGAGTGAAATCATATGGTATTTGTCTTTCTCAGTTTGACTTATTTCACTTAGCATAATACTCTCTAGGTCCACCTATGTTGTTATAAACACCATGTGATCCAATAATTCCACAACTGAGTACCCAAATAAAATGAAAACACTAGTTCTAAAAGATATATGCACCCTAATGTTTACTGTAGCATTATTTAACAGTAGCCAAGATTTGGAAGCAACCAAGGTGCCCATTCATAGGTGAATGGATAAAGAAGACGTAATGGAATATTGGCAATTTATTTGAAGTTAAATATACATTTACCATAATGCAGCAGCTTTACACCTAAGAGAACTTAAAACATGTCTACATAAAGTCTGGTAAATAAATATTCACAGCAGCTTTATTCATTATAGTCTAAAACTGGAAACAATTCAAATGTCCATCAAGACGTAAGTAGATCAAAAAACTGTGTCATATCTTACAGTGAAATATTACTCAGGAATAAAATGGAACAAACTACTGATGACACACAACATAGATGAATCTCAAAAACATTATGCTGAGCTAAGGAAGTAGGACACCAAATAATACCTACTGTATGACTCATTTATATGAAATACCAGAACAGCAAAATTCATCTGTAGAGACAGAAAGCAAATCAGCGGTTGCTGGGAGTGCAAGCTCAGCATTGGGTGGGAGTAACTATGGTACTTTTTCAGGTAATCCTATATCTTGTCTGTAGTGGTGGTTACATGGACGTATGAACTTGTCAAAATTCATCAGACTACTATGTTTAAAATAGGTGCATTTTAGGGACACCTTTGCGGCTCAGTCCATTAAGCATCTGCCTATGGCTCAGGTCACGATCCCAAGGTCCTGGGATCGAGTCCCATGTCAGGCTTCCTGCTCAGCGGGGAGCCTGCTTCTCCCTCTGCCTGCCACTCTCCCTGCTTGTGCTCTCTCTCTCTCTCTCCCCCTGTCAAATAAATAAATAAAATATTTTTAAAAAATAAAATGGGTGCATTTTATTGTACACAAATTATACCTCAACAAAGGTGATTTTTTTAAAGGCACTTAACAACAATATCTTTATACTTCAGTCTCTCATTTCTAACCAGAACTTACTTGAAAATAGTAACCATATATTATTACATTTCCAGCTACCAGTATAAGTGCCCAGCGGAGAGTATGCAAAACAAATATTTGATGAATAAAAGGGTAAGGATTTGAATAAATGAATGAATGATTAATATATTCAGACAAAATAATAAGGCAAAACTTTCAAAATAAATAATATTTTGGCAAGCATCATGGAAAAATTTTAGAGAGCAAGCGAGCAGGGAGAGGAGCAGGGGAGAGGGATCAGCAAACTGCACCGAGCATGGAGCCCAAAGTAGGGCTCGGTCCCACAACCCTGAAATCATGACCTAAGTTGAAATCAAGAGGTGGACGCTTAACTGACTAAATCACCCAGGCACCCCCATAAGATTCCAGTTTTTAAATGTACCTACTTTTGAAAAGGGATAAAATATTGAGCCACTAATACTAACTAAAATTAACACATCAATTTGCTAGTATTTCCAGGAAGCAGCCTTTAGAATAGGTAAAAAGTTCTTACGTTTGCTTTGGGCAACATAGAAAATGAGAAGTCTCATGGTCTTATTGCTGGAGATAATTGGCCTGGGTGGGAACATTCTGGAAAATGATTCTTTGGGACAGTGGCCAACAGTAAGATTATCTGTGTGAGGAGCCCAGAATGTGATGCTTCTCAAACTATTAACTTCCCTTTACTCAAAAATCCTATTTCTGGGTTAAAATATACTGTTGTGACACCTCCACATGATTCAACAAAACAGACAATAAATTTACTAGAACTTAATTGGTACTAAGCAAGTAAAACAAGCCTTGAGTTTTGGAAAGTGTTTCTTTTCTTCCAGAATGCCCATGTTAAATATAAATCATGTAGATGGCACACATAATTCACTAAAAATTTTGTATACTATGGCAGAGAAAATGTGCATCAAACTACATTTCATATTCTTCCTCCCAGGACACAAGAAACACTAGCTCCCAGCAGCTTTGCAGTTAGGCGGGGCCCTGAACTAATTCTGGAAATTAACTGAGTCACTTGTAGGTGGAGACAGTGAAAAATCCTTTCGCAGTTCTTTTTGTCCACCTTTCTTCCCCTGCCTCGGTAATTGGTAACTCTTGACCAAGATGTTAGAGGCTGCATGGCTAGAGTGCCCGGATAGACTATAGAGCAGAGCCCCCAGCTGCCCTTGCCAGCCACCTTTGGACGTGTAACAAGAGTTAGAAATGACTTTTGTTATGCATGATCCCTGAGATCTGGCTTAATTTAAACTATCCTAATACAGTTAGCCAATGCTTTATAAAAAATAATTCCAATGATTTTACCTTTAAAAAGTCTATATGAGAATCACAAACATAAAAAGAAAAAAAAAACCTCTTGAATTAGGGAAGATAATGGGAGTTTCTTCAATGGTCTCCCCATTGGCCCATTTAAAATAGTATTTGTTTCCTATTTTTTAAACTTGTCGATGTATTTCTACTTATTTTTAATATCACGGAAAGTCTTCAAATGCTTGACAAGTCTAACTGCATTTGAAGCATAAAACCAGCATCATTGACAAATAAGAAGTATACTAATTGAAATACAATAAGATTTGTGTACATAAATAAATGTAAGACTTAACACAAAAGTATATGGAAGGTGGTAGCTATATTTAATTTTTTCACCTTGCTTTTTACCTTTCCAAATCCTTATTTTACTGAACTATTTTACATCATAGTTCTATATAAAAGGTTTGTAAAATGCATCGAATAAAAAGATGAGATTTCTCAAGAAGTAGCTAACAAAAAAAGATAATATATTTTTCCAAAATATAGTGTAATATTTATATCCTATAAAGCAGAAGTCAGCAAACTTTGCCTGAAAAGGGCAAGAAAGTAACTATTTTAGGTTTTGTGGGCCACATATAGTCTCTGTCACGTATTCTTCTTTGAGTGTGTGTGTGTGTGTGTGTGTTGTGTGTGTGTGTGTGTGTGTGTGTGTGTGTGTGTCTGCAAAAATGTAGAAACCATTCTTAGCACCCAGCACACAAAAAGAGGCCAAGGGTCGCATTTGGCCCAAGGTTATAGTTTGCCCTCTCTCCTCTAAATGGTTTACTTCATTAACAGTTCTCTCTTGAAGTCATCATTTAAAGGAAAAGACAAATGCCTCAATTGATTTGAAAATTGCTGAATTTCTCTGAGTATTTGCATTTGCAAATCTCTCCATTCCCATGCAAAACTACTTTTTGCCTAAAGATTGAGCTCCTTATCTTTCCTTTGGTTATTGTTAGGATCTGGATGTTAGTGAACAGTTATTACTGAATAATCTCATTGAAGGATGTGCATACATAATGCATTAATTGGGCAAGTAGCAGGTGGTCCAGTCTCTCCCTAAAGTCCCAGAAGCATCCAAGTTTCCAATTCTTGTGTTCAAGCCACCTCCTCACTTTATGTTCCTTTATAGAAAACGTCTTATTGTTTCAGACTTTGAGCTTCTAAAGAGGGACCTGTAGTGTCTTAAACACTCTCCTTGGAGATGGGGTTCTTTTATTCAAATAACTGAAATGTAGATGTCAGTAGATGTGTAGCTAATTCTTTGAATTACTTTTTACTCTGTTGCCTAGTATCATGTTAAAACATCTATATCTGCATGAAATCAAGTATATTTGGGAAAATCTAAATGCCCCACAGCAATGGAGGAAAGTATAAGGATATCTCTCAATCCGCAATTGTGAAAGGGATCCTGCCTACCTCCTGATGCCAACACAGCTTAAGTACTCTGTGGGGACTTCAGAAAGGCATCTGATTAAACACCAGGATCTAGGTCTCCTTCCATGCAGGATAAAACTCTTGCAGACTGAGGCGCTGTTACATTACAGGAATCCACATCCAGTACCTGGTAACACCAGAATCCCCCAGAAATGAACTTTTCACAGCAATTCTTAGAGAAGCAGGTCATGACAAAAAGAAAACTAACCTGGATTCAGACTGACAAAAAATTAAATCCTAAATCTGCCCCCACCCCCCATTTATCAGCTGAATGACCTGGAGCAAAGGAATTTATCTTTCTGAACCATGTTTTTTTTCCATCTGTATGGGTAATAATTCCCATCTTAAATGATGTTAAGTAGATTAAATTAAATAATGCACACAGGAAAACTCACACATAGTGGCTATGATTTTACCCATGGGTGCCTGAAGACTTTGGGATAGTCTAGCACCTTCCTGGAGTCCATATGAGATGAGGACTGATTAAGCATCAAGCCTTCTCACACTGTGGCGTGTCATCTAAATCAAGATCACATCCCAAAGTAAAGAAATATTATTTTATAAGACTTTCCTGTTTTAATTGAAATCTGTTACTAAGGGTTTCCCTCTATCTCTAATTTTCCTTCTATCTTTAATCTTTCTAACTTGGAACTTCAAGATTAGATTAACTGCTTAGTCTCTACTGTTAACTTTGAACCACTATTTGAAGTTCTTGGATCCTAAACCATAACAGGTTTTATTGGGAGAAGATATTCCACTTACCTAATAAATGTCATTTTTCAAAAATGTGTAGAAGATTATGGGGATGCTGGTCATTTACCTATTGGTTTGACTCATGCTGAGGAGAGAAGGATAGATTTCTCCAGGCATTATAATTTCCTACCCAAACTGCCTGGTTATTCCATCTAGGGCTGTTCCTGTCTACCATTTGGTATCTCTGATACCTTTCAGGACATTTTAAGTAACTCTAAAGATAAACCACTTGGTGTGTTCAAAACAAGCCTACCAGATCATCTAATGGATGCCATGGTAAAAAGTGGTAATAATAATAATAATAATAGCAAAAAATTAAATTAGTGTTTACTATAGCATGCACTGTACAAAAATAATCTCATGTGACATTTACAACTTTATTTTCAGTTTTACTCCGTTTAGCAATATGCTCAATCCTTTATTTGCACAGTGTCCTGGTAGAACACTCAGGTAAGGCCATGATAAAACCTGCTAAGGCTTTGGCAGCCCCTTCTCTGAAATTGCTGGCCTCTGATTGCACCTTCAGCTGCCTCCAGAATCCCTAGTCTTCCACCTACCTGAACACAAATATCATCCCTGATCAAAGTCTTCCCAATCTCAGCTGTAACAATAGTAGTTCAACTCAAGACACAAATCACAGTGCCATTTTGAAAAGAGTAACATAGACATCTGACTGTCTCTTCAAAGGCTTTCTCTTTACCACTAGAAAGATTTGCTTTACACCATCTAAGCTGTTGTCTAAGCCCTTCTCCCAGGTGGGAAAACAAAGCAAAGCAGGATGCGACTGTGGGGGGAGGAGGGTTTCCAACTTTGGCTGAGGTCTGCAGGACCTGGGGCTGAGTAAAGGAGAAGCTAGAGCTGGCCCTTGATTACAAATTTTGCAAAGAGAAATAGAAGTTTGGTTCACTTCAAGGAAAAAAGTAAGAATGAAGTTTTACTATACATGGATCCTCAAGGTGTGCAACAATAATTAGGTAAGTCAGAAAGAGTGGATTTAGGACCTGGAGCCTGATGGTACTTCTTAATACCACAAAAAAAAAGAGTGGAAAATTGTATCTGGTACTTGCAAAAAATTTATGGTTGGTGGTAAGTTGCTTCTAGGGCAAAACTAATTGCATACATAAAAGTATGTTACGCTCTTACTATGCTCTTTCCGTGTGTGATTAAAGACTTTGGCACTGCCAGATTTACTAGAAGGACTCCTTCCTATTCTTACATGTCCACTCCTGCTAACAAATCAATGATCAAATTGCCAGTCTTGCAAAGAGCAAAGGCACAAGACCAACAGTAAGTACATCATTGACTACAGTGTTCTCTCAGGTTCCCTAAGAGACTTCTTTTTTTTTTTATGTTATGTTAATCACTATACATTACATCATTAGTTTTTGATGTAGTGTTCCATGATTTACTGTTTGCGTGTAACACCCAGTGCTCCATGCAGAATGTGCCCTCTTTAATACCCATCACCAGGCTAACCCATCCCCCCACCCCCCTCCCCTCTAGAACCCTCAGTTTGTTTCTCAGAGTCCATAGTCTCTCATGGTTCACCTAAGAGACTTCTAAGCAGTGTCTCAACTCAAGTTTGTAGGGCATTTGCAATACCACCAAGTTCTTATATCCCAACATGGGACATAGGGGCATATATCAACATAAGATAACAGAAACCATCAAGAGTATCCCGTCGGTGTCCAAGATGGGTATGCAAACCACTCTAATAATCTTCTAAGAATACTCTGTATAAAGGGGTTATTAAGATTCTTCTTTTTAATCCACAAAGAAAAACAATAATGTTGTGTTTCTGACATGGAAAATGCCAAAATCCCAGATACTACCTGCTCGGAATAAGATGTTTCCCTGTTGGATTATTTTAACATACCTTAAATTAGGAAAAAGGGATATTTTTATAAGATCTTTACTTTGTGTTTTTCCAAGGAAAATTCTATGTTGGTTCCAAACAAAAGCAGCATTTTATCCTTTTTTTTTTATTCAACATTATACAAAGAAGTTTCTCTTAAAGTCACAATTGTCCTTAATTTCAGGTACCATTTAAAATCTCATGAACACAGATGTTTTTTGATATTGAGAAAAGCACTATATTAGATTCAAACCCTCTTCCTTTCTGTTGTGCTATGGGCTAAGAATGTGATATAGCCTCCAATTACCACCTGTAACTATTAGAAATCAAAACTTTTTTAAAAAAGATTTATTTATTTTAGAGGGAGAGAGAGAGCATGCACGCACACATGCATGAGTGGGGGTAGGGGTTGAGGGAGGGAGAGAATCCCAAGCAGGCTCCACACAAGACTGGTGCAAGGCTGGATCTCAGGACACTGAGATTGCGAGCAGAGCTGAAATCAAGAGTCCAGCGCTTAGCCGACTGAGCCACCCAGGTGCCCTTAGGAATCAAAACTTTTAATTAAGCATGGAAATTGAGAATATAAACAGAAAAGTGGTGGAGGCACCTACAGAATTCATCATATCCCCAGAACTATACCATCTTGTTCTGAAAGCCTTCCAGCAAAGACAGTTTTAAGTTATTTTAATAACTAGAGATAAAATTTCACTTTCTGACATGCTGTGAAGTTCTTCCTTCTGACTAGCATAAATCCCCCTTGCTGCAGCTTTAGCTCACCTCCTGCAGTTTGATCCTTTGTGATCAGGAAGAACAGCTGGTCTCCATCATCCTTATAATAACCATTCATATTCCCAAAGTTATATCGCCCTTGGGCTTCCTCTTCTCTAGACTAAAAAATCTAGTTCCTTTAACCTTTCCTCAGAGGTCCTATTTTTCAGCCATTTCATCATTTTTGTTGATTGCTTCTGGACTCTGGCCAAACTCTGTATCTCCTGTCAGTTGCGCTTCTTTCAGACTAGAACAGGATTTGATTGAAGACCTTGTCACTGCCAAATATACTGGAAGGATCACTTCCTGCTCTTACAGATGGGCTTCTGCTAACAGAACGATTAAGCTCAAAAGCCAGGCTCTCACAAAACCCTGAATTCCCATTCTATTCCTACTGCTACCCCTACCCTCAGCACTCCCACAATATCAGTAGAGATGGATGCATTTGCTGTAAGAAAATTATGAAATGGGGCAAGTCAGGCCCCAGAGACATACCATCTTTGCCTTCAGCACGTCTCCTTTCTCATGTCTCCTGCTGCTGTCTCTGACTTTGTTGGGTTATCTCCCTTGCCAGCCCTTGAACATTTATAAATCTACATCTGCAGCTTTTGTACCATCTCCTTGACTCATGGCACCATACCCAGAGTTCTGAAAGCCTCCAGATATCTCTTTTCAACCCCCCTCTCTTCCCTCATATTTTCTCCATGCTATGAGGGCTCCTTTCAGTGCAAGTAAAAGAAATTCAGCTCAAATTATTGATAATAAGAGAGAGATGGCTACATTGTTCAGTTTTGAAATTTTGTAAACTTTGCATAAATGTTATAATATATGCATTTTTCTGCAATTTTCTTGTGCTTCCAATCATAGTACACTCATGAATATTATCTATGTAGATGCACATACCTAAGGTTCATTTATTTTTATTTCTGTTTAGTGTTACAGCATGTAAATTATTGCTTTTGTTGAATTTACTTGTCAATGAGCAATTAGATTATTTCCAGGTTTTCTGTTATTTTAAACCAAACCGTTATGAAAATTTTTGTACATATTTCTGTGTACATATTTGCAAGATTTTCTCTAGGGTACATCCCTAGGAATGGAATTGCTCAGTCACTCAGTCATTAAGTATGTTGGATTTTTTTTTCTTTTTTTTAAAGATTATTTATTTGAGAGAGAGCATGCAAGCATGAGGGGGGAGGGGCAGAGGGAGACGGAGAGAGACTCTCAAGCAGACTCCACGCTGAGCGCAGAGCCCATGGCAGGGCTTGATCTCACGACTCTGAGATCATGACCTGAGCTGAAATCAAGAGTTGGACTCAACCAATTGAGTCACCCAGATGCCCCAAATATGTGGATTTTCCACATTAACAGATGTTCAATAATTTTCCTAAGTGGTTGGAACCATTTACATTGCCACCAGCAATGTATGAGTTCTTATTGCTCTACTTCCCCTCCAGTATTTTTTATTGTCTGATTTTCTGATTTTGCAAATCTGACATGTACTAAATGATATTCCTTTGAGTTTTCTTTTTTTTCAAACCCCAATGCGGGACTTGAACTCACCACCCTGAGATCAAGACCGGAGCTGAAATCAAGAGTCGGAGGCTTAACCAACTGAGCCACCCAGGTGCCCCCTGCCTGGGGTTTTAATTTGCATATCCCTGGTGACTAATATCAAGAATCTTTACCAGGATTCATTAGAAACTGTGTTTTTCTTTTGTTTAATTATTCCATCTATTTTTTTCTTAGCGTGTTTATCTTTTTGTGTTGATTTACAGAAAGATTATATATATATATATATGGTAGGTTTTATATATATATATATATACTGTAGGTTTTATATATATATATATATTCTGTATAAGTATGTGGGTATGCATGTTCTAGGTATTATCCAATATATGTGTTGCAAAATATCAAATGGCTTATCTTTTAATTTTATCTGTTTTCTTTTATTAACAAAAGTTCCAAATGTGGCAGACTTTTTTTCAATTGTGCTTTATGCTAATTTAAGAAATCTTTCCCTAACTGAATATTATAAGGATACTCAAATATATTTTTTAAGTTTTAAAGTTTTTATTTCATGTTTAAATTTTTAATTTATCTGACATTGATTTGTGTATGGTATGAAATAGGAATTCAGTCTATTTTCATACCTGGATAAAAAATTTTCACTATATCATTTATTAACCCATTTATCTTCAATGCCAGCTCTATTATACAGTAAGATTCCCTATATATGTGGATCTTATTTTGGACTTCTATTCTGTTCCATTGATAATTGTCTATTCAAATACAATTCCTCATTATTCTAACTACCTTAGTAAGTTCTCCACACTATATTACTCTTCTTTCAAAATGTCCTGACTCTTTTTAGCCCTTTGCTCTTCCACTAAACTTTAAATTCAATTTGTCAAATTCTACACATACACACACACACACACACACACACACACACACACGCACGCACGCGCGCTGAACCTTATATTTTGCCTGGAAATGCACAGCATCCATAAATGAATTTGTGGAAAATTGACACATCTTTAAGATGCTGAATCACTCAATCCATGAATATGGTATATCTTTCCATTTATTGGTTTACTTTCATGTTTTTCACTAAAATTTTATAATGGTCTTCATAATGGTTTGCATATCTTTTATTGTATTTGTTTCTAGATACTTTATTACTTTGTGTACATAATAAATGTTTTTAAATAATGTTGCCTTTATTAATGGTTGTTGCTAGTATATAAAATACAATTAAGTTTTCATCTGGAATTCACTAAATTTGCTAAGCTCTTAATAATCCTAGTTATCTCTACATTTCTTTTGATTTTCTATTTCAACAACCATACCATCTATATATGAGTTTTAATTTACAATTCTTTGAAATCTTATTTCTTTTTATTCTATTATTACACTGGCTAGAACATCCAGGAGAAGACTGAAAACAAATGGTGGTAAGAGGCATTATTTTCCTCTTACTGGTATTAAAGTTTTATTATCAATTATATTTGCTGTAAAGTTCTCTATAGGTACTGTAATATTTCTACATATTCCTAATGTTCTAAAAAAATTTTAATGCCATGAATCAGTATTGAATATTAACAAATACTGTTTCTGCATCTAAGATAATAGTATTTCTTGATTTATTTATATAATTTGGTTAATTACATTTGTAGTTTTTCTAACATTAAACAAGTCAAGTATTCCTGAGGAAACCCATTTGGCCGTGATGTATTATGTTTTTCATGGATTGCTGATTTTGTTTTGCTAATATTTTGTTAGCATTATATAATATATGTTCATAAATTATATTGGCTAATAATTTTTCTTTTATTTTTCTTGTCTGGTTTTTGTGTCAAAGTTATATTAGACTCATAAAGTAAATTTTAGAGTGGTTCTACTTTTTCTATTCTCTGGAGGATGTTTTGTTAGATTTTAATGATCTGTTTCTTGAGTATGAATAGAACCTCAGTTATAAATTGTCTGGGATTTTTTTTATACTTTGAGGAAAAAAATGACTGACTGTTGATTATTATTTAAAGTTGTAGAACTTATTGTATAAGTTTGTTTAGTTAGTTTTTTAGAGAATTTGCCCATTTATCTAAACTTTAAAGTTTATTTCCACAAAGCTGATCATAACATTCTCTTGTTGTATTTTAAAGTCTGCCACATCTGCAACTTTGTCAAAATTTTTCCTTAATGTTTCTGATGTCTTTTTTAAATCAATCTTGATCAGTGTTTAATAATTTTATATATTTCCCAAAGAACTTAATTTGGACTGTATTGAACTTGTCTATTTTATTGTTCTACTGTATCCTATTATGACTATGATTTCCTTCTTTTACTTCATTTGTTCTCTTTTTAAAGTTTTCTTTTACTAAATTCTAAAGTTAGTTACTTAACTGTTTGATTTCAACCTTTCTTTTGTCCTTATATAAGTATTTAAATCAATATATGGCCCATTAATCTTCCTTAATGGCACAAAAGAAATGATAATAACAAGGTTATCTTATCGTTCAATTCTAATTATTTTCTAATTTCCATTACAATTTCTTTTTGATCCATAAATTTGCAGATAGTAAAATTTTAAATCTTTAATTATTTAGTTTTTATATATTAATTTTTTGTTATTATTTATAACTTATTTGCCCTGTGGTCATGAAGTTTGAATGATAATAGTGTTTTAAAATTTATTGAGATTTGTCTTATGACAGAGTAGATGGTCAGTTGCTACTGATATTCAGTATGAGCTTTAAAAGCATGTTTGTCCTCCAACTTTTGAAATTTAGTGTTCTACATAGGGTGAGCTTACTTACTGCACTATTCAAATATTCTTTATCCTTACTAATTTTTGCCTACTGAATCTTTAGATAACTGAGGGAGGAGAATTAAAAATTTGCATATGTCACTTTTTTCTTTAGTTTATCATTTATTTGCTGGATATAGTTTGTGACTATTACTAAATTCATGTAACTTATCTCCTCCTAGTGAGTTAAAGTGTTTATCATTAGAAAGCAATGCTATTTATCTCTGGTAATTTTTCTGCCTTGAATTTTAATTTGTCTAATAAAAATACAGCATTACTAGGTTATATCATTTGTTAATATCTTTGTGTTATATCTTTTTCTAGGTATTTCTATGAAAACTATATTCTTATTATCAGTTAGTAAATTATAAGAGCATATATATGCTTATTTTAATATCTATAATCTTTTAATGTTATTTTAATTATATATATATATATATATATATATATATATATATATATATATATACACACACACACAACTAAATCCATCCCGACGATAATCTTTTCTCTTAGGTTAAAAAAATAATTAAAAAATTATCTTGCAAGCTAATGTGTTTGGCTTTATTTCTGATATCTTTTTTTCCTTTCTACTTTTTCTTGTTTCTTTCTTTGTCATTTTTTTCTCCTTTGTTTCTTTCACGGAATTTTTGCTTAGATCACATTTTGTTTTGGGGTGGGGGCAGTTCTATGCATTTATTTTGGCATTGATGTATTAAGTTTTCTTTAATTGGACCAGAAACAGTGGATAAAACTCCACTAGGCCTGTGATAGTCATGACAGCTCTTCACCAAGTATTTCCAGCTCTCTTTCCTTCAGTCCTGTGGTAAAATTGTACTTTTAAAAAACTGCTTCTTTGAACTTTAGGCTCCTCCAAGTGACCTCTTTGGACAAAAGAATTGAACAAGGGAGTGATGGGTATTATTTTCAAGCAGAACTTTTAAGAGCCAGTGCACCATTCACACGTTATTTTCATTCACAGGGTATTTGTGGAAGCATATATTAAGATGAAACATGTCTGTCTCAGTCTTGAGCAGTCTCCCCCTTCTACTACCGGTTATAGACAAAAAGCTACGTTAGGTATATAGTGTGATTGAAAAATAAATCACTATTGTGTGAAGCCATTAAAAATTTGGTGTGGTTTGCTAAAGAAGCATTACCTAACCATTTTGGCCAGTACACTAACTTTCATCTTTCTTCTCAGAAAATTACTTTGGTCAATTCTTATAAGTAAGCAGATTTTGAAAGTTTGTATTTATAGTATCTTTGTTGGAAGTCAATGTGTGTGTGTGTGTGTGTGTGTGTGTGTGTGTGTCTATACATATATATATATGACATTCAACCAATCCCAACAATAAACCTGGAGAGAGGAGAAATGTAGTACTTTATAAAAAAAAAAAACTGCATGTGAGTCATTAATTTTGAGAAGTGATGATTATCTACTTGGACATCCCAGATGACCAGATTTGCATTTTAAAGTATTAAACCTTCTATCAGGATGACCTTAGGCATCCCAAAGGTTAATCATCAGAAGGCCATATTCGGAGGGCCTGATGGTTGTCATTAGGAAAAGATACTGTAGGCCATCTAAAGAAAAAAAAAATTAACTTACAAACTGAAATAATATAAATTTGACCCAAATGGAGAACAAAAACTTCATCCCCAGAAAAAAGACCCTTGAGCAAAAGTAATTTAGAGTTGAGTGCTAATTCCTACACACTTTTGATGTGACCAGTGCTTTTTTTTTCTTTAAGAATAGAATATCAAATAGGTATTTTAATCACAAAATTGAAAGTAGTTCTTAAATATTTATAATTCAATAGCATGAGATGACTTGAGAGAAAAATCAATAAGCATTGTTTGGCAATCAGAAGGAAAAGAAGCCCAACAGAATAAGAATAAGTCAGAATATTATGCTTGTTAATAGCATGGGTGCTGGTGGCAGACTGCCTACTTTCAAGGGGTACTTCCACTTGCTAGCTTGTGACCCTGGATAAATTACTTAAGTTCGCTGAGCCTCAGTGTCTTCATCTCTAAAATGGGGATAGAATCATGATGTTGTATAGGTTCAACAAAATAATGCATCTAAAGTGCTCAGACTGATGACTAGTACACGTCATGATACTATTTCTTTTCAATAAGAATTCGCTATCATTATTATTATTTTGAATCTAAGCCTTCTAATCTTTTATGAATATATTTTTTTAATTTTATGAAATTCTTTACTGATTTTCCCAAATCTGCAACTTGTCCAATCTATTATATTGTACCCCCATGCCTCTGTAACTCTATTCAAAGATTCCTAAGATATAATTAAGTCATATATATCATCAATTCCAATCTTCTCCTTATATCAACTAAGGAAGTGAGGCACCGTCAAGACAAATTTATCCATCTACACTTATTTTACAAATCATTAATATATTTGAATACCACTATCATATACACAATTGCCCAGTTAACAAATATTTGTTTTACAAATACCTGGATCCAAAAACCCCCACACAAATACTTGGATCAATCAAATATGCCACTATTTTATAAACACAAAGAAGATGACTTTAACCAAAGAGGCCCAGCAGTCTTTATTTGGTTGATTTTTAATTTTGACAACTTTTTTGCCTGAGTATGTATATTTGGCATATCCTTGGGTGTGTTTTATTGTGGGTTCACTTGCTTTTTCACATATTGTTTCTAGATTTCCATACCTAGACTAAAAGTATGATACAGTAGTTTTTCAGCCAGCAATTTGTAGCTCAGAAATTATTTTCTAAAACACATTACTATGAAAAGACACCTCCCACACATTTTCAAAGGGAAGGTTAATGAGACAGTGAACTGGATTCTGGTGCTATGCCTCCCCCAAGACTAGATTTCAATCCAGAGACTACTGCAAATAAAGAACAAAATTAGGTAATATTCACCTGTTGTGCTTCAATTAGTGCAAAAACCAGGCCCTTTCCTTTTTTACCTAAGCCACACAAATCCTATTATGCCTGCTATTGTTTTTAGCATTTCCAAATATTACATATGATATTCAGATGAGGTAGTAAGATCTAAACAATAGTTTAATTCAACAACCATTTATAAAAGTCTATTGCCTGTCAGGCACTGCACTGAGTGCTAAGGATATAAAGGTGAGAAAACAGGTATCTGCCTTTGAGGAACTTTTCATCCAGGGTTTGAAGTTTGACAGCTATATAAAAAATAATTTGATGCAATAACGTGTTAAGTGCCAACAACTTTGGAGGGCATGAAGGATGGTGGTGGCTCACCCTTAGGATCAGAGATGCCTTCTGGAGAAAATGAGGCCTGCACTCCACCCTGAGGATCACTACACGTTAGGTAGGTACAGAAGAGGGAAGAGCGTGCCAGACAAATTCACATCTGCAGAGCCACCATGTCACGGGGTGGAGAGGGGAATGCAAAAGAGCATTAGGGAGAGGACTGTAGGTAGTCGATTGCATCCTGTAGATAATGGGAGACACTGAGGTACTGGAAGCAAAGAGAAAAATATTGAGACATGTTTAGAAGAGAGGGTAAGCACGCTCACCTGCCCATGGGGCACATGCAAAATGGCAGTTTTCAGGTCTCTTGTTGTGGGGTGGTGCCATATGATTAGTTCTGGCCAACAGGTTGGAGATGGGAAGAATATATGTCCCTTCTGGGCTAAACTATGGAAGAGCCTCTGTGTGACCCATCATTGTTCAGTCCTCTGCCAGGATGTTTGTGGAGGGATATGTGGAGACGAAAATCTCACAAGAGCAAAGATGGGCGGAATGCTGAATTTTCACAAGGAGGCTAATGCAGAAGACTTTTGGTGTCATTCATAACTACAGCATAACCCTGACTATTCTGACTAAAATGGATCAAGCAAGATTTAGTCCTGTTTGTGTACAAATGGTAAAGAAGGGAGAGGAGCTGAGTATGGTTCCCATGTTTCTGGTTTGATAATTCGCTGGATGATTTAATGACGACTGAATGACAGGAAAAATTCAAATGTAATAAGTAGCTAAATGAGTTTGGAAAGAAATAGAAGTGGCATGATGACATGTAGACTTTGAAGTACCTCTGTGTCATCCTGGTGGATATGTTCAGCCAACACTTAGGTACATGAGCCAGAAGCTCAGTGGATTCTCAGGGCTAAAAATATAAATTTCAATGTTGTCTGTACGGTAGCTACAATTATGAGAATAAATAAGATCATCCAAAGAAGCTGTGAAGCAATTATCTAACCAATTTAGGCTAAGCAAATATTCTAAACCTCCAAAATAATTTCATCATCTGAATTACCAAGTTTGGCAAAACACACTTTTAATTTAGAAAACAAAAAACACAAAACTTTCATTGAGAGTTGCCATCTTTATAATTAGCAGTAAATTATTTTTCTTTAGCTTCAGGTGAAAACTAAAACAAAAACTTAATGGACTTTTTGTATTACTGCCGTGCAAGCATGTTTTTTTTTTCTATCTCTTCTTAGATTTGGGGTACTTTCTTTGCATATCCAGTAGATATTTCATATTCATTTTTGACCCTTTGATATTTTTCCATCTCTCTGTGGGTCTGGAATCCTGATTTTTATCAAGGCTCAATGCCACACATTCAGTAAAAAAAAGTTAACTTAGGTGTGAGCCAAAATCTCGGAAGCAATAGTCTTTTTACAGGTCATTACCAAAAACAGTGAACATAAAGATTATTGATGACTGTGAATGTTTCTCTTAAGTATGTCAACCTTGCCAGTAATACCACAGAAAATATTACAATCTTTATTTTTTAATTACTTTTTTATCTTCTTCTCTTTCTTCTCTTCCTCTTCCTCCTCCACTCCCACTAAAATGTGAGCTCAGAGATAAGAGAGCTTGCCTGCCTTTTTCACCATTATATCCCCAACACTGAACCTGGCACAGGGTAGGGTTTCAATCAGCATCTGCTGAGTCTGTTGAATGAAAGGATAACATACCATAACAAAATAATCATTTTGTCTCCTATATTAGTATGAGAATATGATCACACTTTGTTATAAAATAGAAATGTTAAAGGGTATTTAATCCTTCCTTCACTCATTCTTACCTTTCACTCACATGAAGGTTCAATTCTTTGGCAAATTCTATTTATTGTGCCTTCAAAATACATCCCAAATTTGACCCCTTCGCCAAACTGTGCCACCGTCGTCCGGGTCCCTCCCCAGCCCCCTTCTCCCCTGGATTACAACAGTAGCTTCCTGACTGGTCTTGCCACTTCTACCCTGCCTGCGCACCCTCCCCTTCCCTTCCACTCCAGGTGAATCTTGATACAGAGGTCAGAGTGACAGTCCAAAAATGTAAATCAGATCCTGTCACTCCTCTGCTCAGAGGCTTCCCATCTCACTCAAAATATAGGTCAATATTGTTGCGAAGACTCATTGGGCCCTACACCAGCGGGCCAGTTGCCACCTTTTTGACCTTCTCTCCTGTTGCTGTCATCTTTGCCCCCTTCTCTCCAGCTATATCAAATTTCTGGCTTTTCTTTAAAGACATGATGCATGGCTCTACCTCAGGACATTTGCACTTTCTGTTCCCTCTGTTTCAAAAGCTTTGCTTACAAATACCCATCGGGCTAGCTGCCTCATGTTTTACAGGTCTTTGCTCCAATTCCTTTTCTCAGTGAGGCATTGCTTAAATGCCCCATATAAAATCCCAGTGCCCTTCTCTGCACCCCCCACTTCCTATCACTATTTGTCCTCATAACATTATCACCATCCAACATATTATAAATTTACCTGCATATTTATTTATTTATTATCTTTCTCCTGTGATAGAACATAAGCTCCATGAAGACGGAGTTTTTGCTTGTTTTGTACATGATGTATCACGCAAAATAGTGTTTGACACAGAAGAGACATAAAATACATGTTTTTAAGTGAATAAACTAACTATAAACACCTAAACTTTAGGATCAACTCTGAGTCAATGAGAACTAAGCTAATCAGTATCTCCAAAGCCCCATGAAGACAGGGGGTATGGGAAGCTGGGAGGTAATTTTCAATTCTAAGACAATTTTCAACTCAACATTCTGGGCTATAACAGGACCTCTCAGGGCGCCTGGGTGGCTCATTTGGATAGGCGACTGCCTTCAGCTCAGGTCATGATCCTGGAGTCCCAGGATCAAGTCCCGAATTGGGCTCCCTGCTCAGCAGGGAATCTGCTTCTCCCTCTGACCCTCCCCCTTCTCACGCTCTCTCTCTCTCTCATTCTCTCAAATAAATAAATAAAATCTTTAAAAACAAACAAACACACAAACAAAAAGCAGGACCTTTCAGTTCACAGGATCTTCAGCCTCCTTTTTCCTGTATACATCTTGTAAGAGAACATTTCTAACCATACAACTGGTCCTAAACCCTAAACAGCCTGAGTGAGGCCCAGGACACATACCTGAAGTTTGAAAATTATATTAGTGTTGGGTGCCTGGGTGGCTCAGTTGGTTAAGCGACTGCCTTCGGCTCAGGTCATGATCCTGGAGTCCCAGGATCGAGTCCCACATTGGGCTCCCTGCCGAGCAGGGAGTCTGCTTCTCCCTCTGACCCTCTTCCCTCTCGTGCTTTCTATCTCTTATTCTCTCTCTCTCTCTCTCAAATAAATAAATAAAATCTTAAAAAAAAAGAAAATTATTAGTGTTAAACAGTGTTTTCTCTCACCACTTAAACTAAGAGTATAGTGGAATAACAAGTCCAATGATATGATGACTTTTTGCTGCATTTGTTGTTACCTTTTTTTTTTTTAGTGGTGGCTTCAGTGTAGAATTCAGTGTACATACTGCTTTTATCAAAATTATTTTAGTATTATTGATGTGAGAAGAAACATCAAGTGTTTCAGTAAACACTGAGTGCTTACTCAGTGGTAAGGTGAGTGCTTCAGTAAAATTATGATAAATCATCTTACAAGGAAACTATAAGTTAGGTTCTAACATAATTTAACATGTATTTCTTAAATATTTAAAATGCAATTTATATGTTTTAACTTCACAAAAAACTACCAAGTTTGAATGCTATCTAGGCTTTGAAATATATTTTATCTTCATTATATTGATGTCCTTATGTTTACAGGTAATCACAGCATTTTCTATAAATATATAAAACATCATGAGGACACTTTCACAATTTTCAATATTAGCTGATACGAGCTGCATTTTGGTAGCTAAGACAAGCAAACAAAATGAGTTCACCAAAGTTTCTACAGGCCCAATTCCCAAAAACAAACCATTAAAATAATAAAATACAAACTCAGCCCGCCTGGAAAGCAAGAATGCAAAGAAGTTTACACGAAAATTTAAAATAAGTAGATGCACACACAAAACTGTTATTTCTCTTCTAAGATACCATCAGTTCAATCTTAAACTCAGACTGAAAGTATTTGCAGTTAAAACCACTCATCAGATGTCTATCAGAGAGTGTTTGATCTGCACTGAGTAGAAGATATTCAAGAACAGAAATGTATTTATTCCACTAGTGGCTAAATCGATAGGTAGTATAGGTAATTTGGTAACCCCTGATGGATATCTGTATGTTATTCACTTTTTATGCACAGATGTAGGTGGTCTTGGTTGCAGACCCACACTCTGGATAGAAAATGTTTGAGGACACTTAGAGCTCCAAACATCGTCAGCTGTTAAGAAATTGCAGGGCTAACTTGCCCAGGGATAGTTCAGTGGTGGGGCTTGGCCCTGAACTCATTATTCTGTAACCAAAACCACTTGAACAAACACAAAAGACAGATAATACTTGCAAGTAAATTAAGAATTGGACCAGGACTTTAATACAGGACTTATAGTTTATAAGCTCATATGACAACTCACCCCCTATATTTGGCTTTTCCACTTGTATAAAACAAAGATTCAGAGAAGAGAATACTGGGTTGTTCATCCCCTTTTCATGGTATTTTCCTAATTTTATTCCTTTGAAATGAAATAAATTTCATAATAATATCCATAGCTATTTTTAAAATTATCCACATGCATATTTCAACCCTTCCAACATCCCTATAGGCTTAGTTATTTTTATTGCCATTTTAACTGAGGATTTTGTTTCTCAGAAAACTTACAACACTTGTCATATCCTTGGTAGACGACTGAAGAAAAGGTTCATTGGACACGAATGCCCTGGTTTCTCGTCACCACCTTGCCACTTCAGGGTGCCTAGAGATCTCATTCCCAACCACCCCAGCACCACCCCCCGCAGCACAACGCAGACGCCGCACCTCACCTTTTCTCAAGGACCTGTGACATCCCGGCTTATCAAAAGAGTTAACTCACTACCCTGCACGGAGAGGGACTGTTGGAAGAAATCTGCTCCATTCCTGATTGGAAAGGCCTTGGGAAAGACTAATCTTCAGTGACCTTTAGGAAAATCCCAACCTTCAGGCCAAAAGACCCTGAATCAGACGCCAACTTGCCCTGTGCACCTCCCGGTTCTCCTGACCCAAGCGGCCCACTCGGTTTTAATAACCTCCCTGGGCTCCATCTGACGCTCGAGCTCCGGGACCCGCCTGGCCAGAGGGAAGCGCGCAGGGGGATTAAAAAGTACCCAGCTCCTGGCTTGAAAGTTTGTAAAGAAAGTACTGAACACAGACTTCCCACAGTATCAAAAGGAAAATTTATGCATCGCCTTTGAGTTCAACTTCTCCATTAAAGCTTTTCCCTATAATCTAGGGAGTTCTTATCTTGGTGACTTATGATGTTATGGAGGGGCTCATGCATGGAAAATGTCAATAGAAATAGTAACTCTGGAAGGGAAGGGCCTCCTAATTAGTCCCCATTTAGATTTTATGATGGCTTTGAGATCTGCTCATCCTGACAGTGCGCACTGTAGTTACATATTGTTCTAGCCTGAGGGAACCATAGGAAAATCCAGATTTATTGTACCTATCATACCAGCATATTTCATTTGCCATTATGAGCAGCCATCTCGCAATGATGCAGGAGTATTTATTACAGATTAAATTGTAGGACCTGGATGGTTTAGTGAGGTTCTTGAGGTATCATTTATGTCATTAACTGGCTCATTATCAGATCTGCAAATCTCCATTCTTCTTGGAGCCTTCTGTTTGAGCACGGAGGCTTCAGGGCTCGGAGAGCGTCCGGGGCCGTATTTTGTGATGGTGTGGGCAAGAAGTTTAAATAGGGACAAAGCAAATCGCTTGCATCACCCCCACCCCCAACACACACACACACACACACACACACACACACACACACACACACACACACACACACACACACACACACACACACACCCCCTCTGTGTTGTTTTACATGATTACTCGGAAGGTGGTAGCAAATGCCCCCTTTGGTGTTTTTTGCTGGAGGTCAGGGCGGAAGGTTACTATCCACGGGGCTGCGCTGGGAAGGGGCGGGGGTGTGTGTGGAGGAGTATGCGGCGGGGGAGTGACTTTTGAGCTGCAGGATTCAGGGGATTTATTTTCAGGGGTGGCTAACGCTAATTAGGTTAGGAGTGCCTGGCTGCCTGCTAAAGACGCAGCCTCCAATTTTTCTTCTCTGATAAATAACCCTACGTTTGGAAACCAGGAAGGGAGAAGAGAGTGTGTGAAATTTAACTGTGGTTATTTAAGAAGTTAGCTGCTCTTCTGTGCTGATTATCTTCGGCGAGAGGGTTCAGTTTTCATGTCCTGGTGCCCCTGGGACTGCGTTTTAATTCTACCTGGGAAGCTGAGCGAAGAGGATTCACTAATGGACGATTACGATTTTTTTTTTTTAAGATAGCAGAATATTCTTGCCTAAAACTAGCTGGTGAGCATTTTCAGGAAGGAATACTCAAACGACCTTGTTCACCCCCTCCCTCTCTTCTCCGGTGTAGTTCTTCTATTTGCATTTATTGTTTGACTCAAAGTAGGGGTTCTTTGTTGTTGATATTTGCCCTATTTACTTTCCTATATTGCTTTTTCATAAAACCCAGGGAATGGCATTTAAGTTGCCCGTGTTCTTTGGTTTTAAAATAGTCGCCATAGAGGCACAAAAGTACCTATAGAAATGCTGAACTCAAATTCATAGATTATCTGGGAGACAAATGCCTTGTGATTTAATTGTTGAGTATAATTAATTCACTGCATAGACAATAGTTGCTGGTAAAGGCACATTTTCACAAAGGAAAATTACAGGTAGCAGCTATTATGTATTCTTTAAAGAGGACTGATATATCATAGAACTGAATTTGAGACCACAGACTTGCTTGACCATTAATATTTACACAGATTAATCATTTAAAAAAATTGCTTCCTTTTCTTATTTATACAGCCACACAAAATAATTTCATTATGGACCAATAATTCAAGACAAGGTATACAAACTGTTTTCCATCCACAGGTATCCCTCTAGATCAAAAAAGGAGCAAAATTGAAATGCCCTGCTTGAACAGAAATGAATATTAGTGAATAAAGAGCAAGCATTTCTTGCCACACACTGAATTTACCCTCATTTAGCACATGAGCGGTAGCCAGAGTCTCCTGAGCAGATGCTGAGCAGCTACTTTTAATCAGTTATATCAGAGGGGGCTGCAGAAAGCTTCTCATTTTTACTTGTTGCTTGCAAGTTAGATTTAATGAAGCAATGTAGAAAGGTCAGAAGGAATCATTTTTACTTTTTGCCACTAAGCAGGATAATTTAGAGGCATGATAACGATGCTCTTGCCTCTATGTTGTTGTAGCAAGAACCAACCGCTCAGCTCTGAAAAGAACCTGTCACTTGTACGACTCAAGATTGGATAATAAGGATTATGTAATTTCTAGTTTGCCCCTCTTCATACTCTGTGTTTCTCCCACATACTGTTTTGAGACATAATGAGATTTTCAGGACAAATAAGGTGCCACCCATCCACAATGTGCGAAGGAAAGTTAGTTTGACTCCAAGAGTTTGGTGTTTTTCTTTCTTTCTTTCTTTCTTTTTTTTTTTTTTTAGTTTTGTTTTTTAGTTAGGTCTTATTTTTTTCTGAAGTTTAAATAATTTTTGAATATTTTTATTTGTCTCTTGTAGGAATTACACTACAATTGTATAACTTTGTGTAAAGAAGCAGATTTAGCCTGCAGTTCCTTACACCTACCTTCTCCCCCTAAATCTTTAAATTAAGTACTGTCTACTTGTAAGCAGAAGTTAAGAGAATATGCAGAATTTCGACTCACTGTTCTTTTTTGCCCTGATACCATTAACAGTGTCCTTGTTATTTATTTTCAAGTCATTCCTTTAATAAGAGTTGTATCATGGAACTGGGATAAAAAGCTGATCAGAGAATTAGCCTTAGAATAACATAAACATTTAGATTTAAGAATTATTTTTCACTAAACGTTTCATGACTTCATCTTATATCAAGGCTAATTTTAAAGACTCCCTATTTTTAAACAAGTGCAGCATTGAAGGGAAACATCCATAACCACAACTGCTTGTGATATTGTTTATATAGTCCGTTGATCAGTGTGCTAAGCAGATTATAATTATATACATGCATGTGTATATGTATGTATATGTGTTACCGCGTACCTGAGTGGATAGCCAATTAAGCAGAACTTAGCACTAAATGAGTCATCTCTCATACTCGCTGTATACTATAGGCACTCTTGAATAAATAAAATCTGTGCTGCTATAAATAGGCTCCTTGAAATAAGAGATTTTTATTTGAGGCTTCTTTGTAATGCTCCTCTCACCAATCTTATCGCTCGGTCTTGTGCATTATAGTCTTAATACTGAGCTTGCTCGTTAATCTCCATCCTTTTTTAGGTTAGTCTAGGCTGTGCTTGTAGCTGTAGTACTCACGGGGTTGCCGTAGGAACAAGAGATCCGAGTAAATATGCTTATGGAGAAGAAATGACTACTAATTAAATGTGAATAGCATTTATAAATTGCCCAGTTCCCACAAAATGCAGAACATAATGTGCTTTGATGTACTTCATTAATAAAAGGCACCCATATTTTTTAAATATATACTAGTAGAGAAAACCAAATTTTAATGCAAAAATGATCTTTCCGTGGTTTCATTTTTCTGCCGACTATAAATCCTGTAATTTAATGCGGATATCCTTTTGCTTCATTTACATGGCAGAGGAAGACATTTGGTTGGCCTGTGAAAGTGCTGGAAACCTTTACTATTCCCTCACCAGAGTGTAATTCCTCTTTTATTGTTGGAACTATAGCTTTTCTATTACATTTTAGACAAAAAGAAACTGGCTTCTAACGTCCACTCCGAGTCTAGGAAGGCAATATTTCCACAGCACACAGAGCGCTGGGCTTTTTGCTGCGTACTGCCCCGAATATCGGGGTGCGAAACCACAAAGCATGCTGCAATCACCGGTAGCTTTAGTTTCGCTTTGTTTCAAGCTGAAAAGCACCTCTCACCCTTTCCAAGACGTTAAGTCCCCAAGTTCATTATCATTCTGTATGTCACAGCCGATGATCTAATCAGGTTTCCCCTTAGGATTCTGGCCGTTCCGGAGTAGAGTCTTCTTCTGTAACACTTTGTCTTTTCATTTGGGGAGCTGAGAGTTTGGGATTGACTTATTTCCAAACAATTGATAAATAACTGGTCCACAGTACTCTGGCATGAGATGATTATTGCAAGCCCTATCTACAATTCCAGGACAGGCAAGCCATTAAGTTAAATGGGCCGTGGGCACAGTTATGTTAACTTCTAGGTTAACTGAGGGAACTACTGGAGTTTGATTATTGTTTTCCTAAAGATCTCTCTTCTCAGAGAAACTACTCAAATTACTGGCTGGCAGACTATCAAATAAAAATAAATTTCAGGGGTTTGTTTTTTTTTTAATGTTTTGAATTACCTATTTTATGTTTCCCTTTATTTTAATACTACATATACATATATATTTAACAAAAGAAAATACACCGGCTCACAGTCCTCCCTCTCTAATCAGAATGAGAGGTGCTGTGTCACAGTGACAAGCCTGGGTGACAGTTAAAGAGTTTCCCTTTCATTCGACTGCACAGAAATCAATTCTGTGGCTCTCAGGTTCTGATCATGAGCAGGTGACTCAGGCTTAGGCAGAAGTCCGGCTGCTGGCTCTGTGGGTGTGTTTAGAGCCACTTTTTCTTCTTATCAATTTTCAGCTATGTGTGTGTCGCCAAGCTATGTGTCAGGCTGAGGGTAGTAACAGAGATGTGTTGTTTATTTTCTAGGCTGGTCTTATGTCTTGAAGCAGCTAAACTCTAACTTTTCTTATCTGTCCTAGAGAAACAAAAGTGAATAAAATGATGCTTAACGTGTGACAGACACTATATCTATGTTGTTTCTAATGAATGCGATTTTGGGATATGTTTTGCATGGATTTAATTTAAAGCATCATGAATTTAATAATGCTTGATGAATAAATTATCGGCATTTTGTAGATCTTCAATAAATAAATGCTAAATTTTACAAATTTTTTAAATGATTGATTTTTTTAGTAAAATTTCAATCTTCTGGGCGCCTGGGTGGCTCAATCGTTAAGCATCTGCCTTTGGCTCAGGTCATGATCCCAGGGTTCTGGGATCGAGCCCCGCATCGGGCTCCCTGCTCTACGGGAAGCCTGTTTCTCCCTCTCCCACTCCCAGGGCTGTGTTCCCTCTCTCTCTCTCTCTCTCTCTCTCTCTCTGTCAGATAAATAAGCAAAATCTTTAAAAAAAAAAACCCTAAGAAAATTTCAATCTCCACTCTTTGAATTAAATTTTCCCTAACAGGTGCTATAGGAAAAGCCCTTCTTAATTTAAAACTACATTATTAGGTTTAAATGGATTGGTAGGATTGTCTGGAAGGTGATCCTGCTTACTCAGTGAACCATGGTTTTTGTTGTTATTATTGGTCTTCTTTTGTTTGGTGTGTTTTTAACTGAAAAGGAGTAAGTGTACCTGTTAGGTTCTTAATATTAATTGCAACCCATCTATTTGGGGAATATAATTTTATTCTGGTTCTGATGTTCAAAATCTTGGCAATTCTATGGGAGACTGTGTTTAAATAATAACAGATAATTTTCACTGAGCATTTGCTATGTACCAGGAACTTTGCAAAATACTTTAGATGTATTATCTTTTTTTAATCCTCATAAAATCCCATGACAAAGTACATTACTACCTCATTTTTAGACGAAGAAGATGAAGTTCAGAAAGATTAAGTAATTTGCTCAAGCTGTGAGTGGTAGAGCCAGGATTCTAACCTTAGACAGCCAAATTACAGAGACTCAACGCTTAACCCTTATACCAGCCTTCTTAATTCATCTTCTCTTTCTTCTGTGAGGTTTTTACTGCAGTACCCTATTCTTTGCAATATCATATGTTCTTTTTGTCCACTTTATACTCCTGTATTTGGCTCTTTTCTATATATAATGTGCCTAATGCTCTTTTTGATCTCTACTGTGAATATAGACCATAGAAAATGGTAGCCCCTTTGCACACGCTTGCCAAGTATCACGTAATTATCTAGCCTGCTTCTACTCTATAACCAATTTTCCATTTGCATGTGTGAAGCAAACCGGAGGCCTTGTGTTTTTAGTGTCTCTTTACCATTCACCTAGAATTCACATCCTCTTTTAAAGATTATAAAGATCTCTTCTTAACAGTATTTCAGGAGAAAAATATTCATGTAAAGGTTGTGGTCGTCCCCAAGATTGATTTTTATATTAAAAATAAAATAAAACATTGATTCTTAAACCTATATGGGGATTAAATTATTGATTTGGATTAAGAACAAACATCAACACTTCCATAATTTTCTTGCATCTGAGGTCCCATTTCTCACTTAGAAAATCAAGTTAATCTCTTAGAAATGCCGTATGCAGGGTCCCTTTGCATTTACAGAAGTCAAAGCTTATGATACTTTGGGAGTTGTAGTGCCTCTTATCTCTGAGTGCCACAAAGTGCCATAAGTAGATTGTGATGTTGCTCACCTTCATTGCCCGATTATCCCAGCCTCTCTTCAGAAGAATAACATTTCAAGATTGGATTGTAGCCAACTCAACTAACTGTAGCCAACTCAAGACACTGAACTGGGGGATTAATTTTAGAGAACATTTGTGTTCCAAAATAGTTTAGAATTTTGTTTACTGAGTTAGATAACCTGTAATTTTTAAATTTCTCATGTACAAAAATAAAAAAACTAAAGAAATAAGATAGTTGAGTCAGAGAGCCAAATGTATTTATTGAGTTCCTCTTCTCAGGAAGGGAGATGCTGGTGGGCAGAAGACCCACTGAAGGGCCAAAGATTAGGTCATCACCCCAACTTCCCCTCACTCTAACCATGTGATGTTGGATGAAGTCACATCCTCTCCAAGTGTCCATTTCCTCCACATTTAAAGATAAATTTTAATCCTATTCTGATTACTATGCATGTCTTTACAAGGATCACATGCTATAACTTGTGGAAGTTTTTGGAGACTTGTGAAGCTATATGTTATTAAATATAAGATCCAATTTATTGGCTGTTTTTTTTTTTAAGATTTCCTTGATTTGCTTGAGAAAGAGTTAGAGAGAGCGAAAGAGAGCACAGAGGGAGAGGGAGAAACAGACTCCGCGCTGAGCAGAGACCCGGCCTTTGGGGCTTGATCCCAGGACTCAGAGATCATGACCTGAGTGCCCAGCAGAACCACCCAGGCATTCCCCCCTCCTTTTTTTTTTCTTTTTTAAGATTTTAGTTATTTGCTTGAGAGAGAGTGAGAGAGAATATTAGCTGATTTTTGTATCTTCCTCACACAAGCTAGAATCTGCTAGTCCTTTTTCCAATTGTCAAAGCACGTCCTTGTTATCGAAGGATAAGTTTTATCAGAGCACAATATTCTTTTTGTATGGAAGCATGACCATGCCATTGAATTTTGCACAGCTTCAGTTTTTCACCTCTTGGTCTATATGTGTTTGATAAACCACTAACAAATATTTAAGGACAAATTAATAAATTATTACCCATAACAAACGATAGGCACTTAGCATTATATTATCTGTGTCTGTGATAATTATAAGGTAATAATAATTAGTAGAAAGCATTCATTGAAGGCTGACTGTGTTTTAGGCATTGTGTTATGTAATGAATATACATTGTTTAATCCTCACAACCTTATGACTATCATCATATCCTTTTTTACAGATCTCAGATTTGAACTCACATCTGATTTCAAAGCTTTTGTTCTCTTACTCTCTCTCTCTTTTTTTCTTAGATTTTATTTATTTATTTGAGAGAGAGAGAGAGAGGGAGCACAAGCAGGGAGAGGGAAATGGGAGGGGGAGGGCTCAAGGGAGAGGGAGAAGCAAACTCTGCTCTTAGCAGGGAGCCCCGATGTGGGACTTGATCCCAGGACCCTGGGATCATGACCTAAGCAGAAGACAGATGTTTAACCAACTGAGCCACCCAGGTGCCCCCAAAGCCTTTGTTCTTAATGTTAATTCATATTATATCAGTCTCAGGGAAGGAGGCCTTTTAGAAAAACAAACAAACAAACCCCAAAACAGGAATAATACATGTATTACTCACCCTTAGCAGCAAAAAATTTTGCAGACTATATGCTTGCCTAAATTATACTCAAATCCTTGAAATTCCGTGTTAGATATGCCTGCTGAGACATTTTCTAAAATATATCATTGCTAAAAAGTCTAATTGTATTCTCAGCTTAGTTTTATCTCTAAACCATAGTAAACACTTTATGCATTAAATTTGAATAAGAGTAATTTTTCGTGGTTCCAAAACCCAAAAATACATGAAAAATTAAAGATGGTTTATTTTAAAGCATATTCCAAATTTTATGTTGTATTCTCTAAAGAAAATTACAAAACTGTTTTGATATACATTGAGTGCTATGAGTATCATTACAATATATCTTTAATCATACAAGATGAGAGTCTTGGAGGGGAAAAATTACGCAAAGTTTTAAGTTTTAGTAAGCTGGTTCAAAATGTCAACAAACAAAATGTATTGGCTTTTATTTAGTTGTTTTTGTTTCATAAATTGGGACAGTAAGACCCAGAGGATAGACTGGCTATCCCTGTTGTTACCCAAATTCTATTTCCCTGGTGTTTGACCTCATTATGCTTTTTGCTACTTGTATCTTGTATTACTCAACAAGACCGCAGATAGACAACTGACAATTCAGAAGTGAGATTATATATATACTCAATCAAAACACATAGTACTTCTCAAACTATTTGGACATTCCTTACTGAAATAGTGCATATATCACTCAATTAATTGTTTGTCTTAGAATATAACTTTTGATTTGACCTATTAGCAGCTAGATGTTCAACAACTTCAAAAAATGCAATAATCATAGAAATAATTCCTCCTGTAACAGTTCCCTCAACAAAAGAGCTTCCCGATATGAGATTTTTTTAATAAACATTTAATGTAACAGCAAAACTTGAAAACAATGCATTTCCTTCTAAAAATAATCTAATCAAATGAATGTGTCTACACTGATTTATGCCAAACAAGTAATTTGAGTTTACAACCACTGAGGTTTAAAAACATCTTTTCTCCAATGTAGTGTTTCCAGTTATATTTGAGAACCTTGAAATTCAATTCCTTGTACATACTTATGTCTTAAGTCCTTATTAGGCAAAGCTAAATGAATCTTCAGTGAGTTCAGAGTACGATAAGGTGCAGCCAGTGATAAGACTATGAATGTAGTACATATGATAATGGTCGTACCCAGCAGCAAGGAGCCTCTGGCCTGATAGGACCAGAAACATGGGGTAAGGATAAGCAAAACAGAGGAGAAGTGTTCCAGGTAAAACCCGCAGGTGAGCTAAGGGAGGGCAAGTAAGTCTGGAAAGAATAAAAGTGTGGAATTCCCGGGGCAAGAATCTGAGGTGAGAAGGGCAAGTTTGAAATAACAGTGGTAGATGGACGCCTGGGTGGCTCAGTTGGTTAAGCGACTGCCTTCGGCTCAGGTCATGATCCTGGAGTCCCCGGATCGAGCCCCGCATCAGGCTCCCTGCTCAGCAGGGAGTCTGCTTCTCCCTCTGACCCTCCCCCCTCTCATGCTGTCTCTCTCTATCTCATTCTCTCTGTCAAATAAATAAATAAATAAATCTTTAAAAAAAAGAAATAACAGTGGTAGAGCTGGCAGAACTCCTTCACTAAAAAGTTTAGGCTTTATACTCTAAGCAATGAGTCATTGCAAAATGTTTCTGATCAGGGAAAACTCTGATCATATTTTAGTTTCGGAAGAAGAATAGTACCCACAATCTAGAGAATGGACAAGAATGGACATAAAACACTGAGTTATACAGAACACAGAATTGTTATAGAATTAAGTTTATTTTTCAGTCCCTGAATCTTTTTCAAATAGGTCAGGGTACTTGCCATTGTCTGAGCCACCGAGCCTGGTTTTAGATTTCAGTTTCCTCAGCTTGCTCTCTCTCTGTTTAAATCTCACCTCTAGAATGGTCTGACTCTTTTCCCCTTAGGATATTTTTATGCAAATATGGAAAAGCACCTACCACCAGATGGAACTTCACCTGCTTCTTTTCCTCCTTCTCCCTTCAGGTCCCTGTAATGGAAGTATGGCGGCTGCTTTCCCAGCATGCATTCCTCCTTTTCCCATGGCCAAGAAACTTTATTTCCAATAAGGTATTTTTGTGCTTCTAGGCAAGCTCACTCCATCCTCAGATCCAGTATGGAGACCTGACCATGACAAAATAAAGGAGGGTGTTCCCTTCCTCTGGCCAAGTCCCTGGTTTAATGGAGAGCATGGCTTCTAGGTTGGTTCAATTAGACTGAATTTCAGAATTTTGCTGGAAATACTGGGACAAAAGCATTTTATTTTTGTTTGTTGATGTAAACCAAGAAAGCACCTACATCTTAAAGCTAATGGCAACCAATTTGGATGACAAGGAGGGAGCTTGCTGAAGATGCAGCCCAGCATAGACAAGAATGGTTAGAACGTACTCAAGTGCTGAGCAAATGGCTGGAGTCATTGCACAGAGACTTACCTAAGCCCGATTATCTCTGGATTTTTAAGTCATTTAAGACAATAAAATTTTCTTTATTGTTAAACGACACTGATTTAAATTTTCTGTATTTATAGCTAAAAACATCATAACTCTTAAGTATCAGTGCTCCTTGGATTGAATTAACATGTTCATTTCCTTCTAGGTATATTCTTGAACTTCAGATTCTGTATATCACCTGAATAAAATATTTTATATATTTAATGACACTCATACTAGGATATTTTAATCATTTTCATATCCCCTTTGGGTTAATAGTGGTCTTAAAATTGTACAAAAATAAATATATAATTGAAATTTAATATCAACTTTATTTAATTCCAGCCAAATAAAATAAAATTATTATTTTTGAGTGAAGAAAAAGACAATTTGACTATAAATACGTTGAGAGGCATGTGCAGCTAAGGTTTTTAAAAAATTTTTAATAGGTTTTAGTCTAAGCCAAGACGCATAGTTACTTGATTTCCAAGCAATTGTTTTTTAATGATCTTTAGACAACTGTGTATATTTCTGGTAATTCAGAAAATCTTTTTCAAAATCATGCTTGAGGAAACTTGAAGGAGGCAGGCAAGCTTTTTGGTGATCTCAGAGTAACACAATTGAGGGAATCAACGATATATACCTAAATGATATTATAAGTTTAAGTAAAATTTCAATATATATGTAACAGTGCCCAGAAGCCATTTTCCTGCCCCCCTTTTTTTAACCAAATGGAAAATAACAATCCTAGGTTTCATTAGACAGATTTGTCATTAACTAGTTACATCATAATTATGTGTAGTAAACAGAATCCTCAAAAATTGTTAAAGAGAGCTGCTGCCCACTTATAATTGTCTTAGGTTTAACCCATTATTGGTGAAATTCAAAGCATCTTGTGGTTTTTATCTCCAAAAGCTTGCTACTAAAAGATCGGTCTCTGTGTGGCCTTTAATATGCATATGATATGTGGCTCTTATTAAAATGCAAACTCTGATTCACCTGGGGCTAAAGCCTGAAGAGTCTGTATTTCTAACAAATTCCCACACAATGCGGATTCTATGGATCCAGCTCAGCACATCTGGAAAAGCAAATATATGCCCATCTTTACAAATTCAGGAGAACCTCTTTGTTATATTATTTTCAAAATCCTGTTTTTATTAACACAGCCATGGAGTTACGGAATTTTAGGCTGGGAGGAATCTGAAAATTTCACAATAAGAAAACTAAGGTTTTTGAGGAGGGGTCTCTGACCAGTTTCCTTGTGTCCTTACTAGCCAGCTCTTCAGAGAGGAAGAATTGTTAATCTGATTGTTCAGAGCTCAGGACATTAACGGGGCTACTCAGAACTTGAGCGCTAATGTACCTGAAAGGCCAGCATCCTTGCCACAATCTCTCTGTTTCCAGTCAGGTACGCTCACGCTCACACTTCCTCCACTTGCGCCTAGTGGGCAAGGTAGGTGAGCCCTGATCTGCAGCCCTGCGCTCTCCCTCTGCTAGCAGGGCAGTCCTAGGCTTGGTGTGTGGGACACAAGAGAAGAGGTGAAAACCCATTCCCAGTTCCAGGCTCTAGGAATCAGCCCTCTATTCCAATCTGTCCCAGAGACAAGACGGCATTATGAATGTGGTGCTGCAGTCTGGTTTAGGCAGATAATATTCCTTGACTTATGAAATGAGACTAAATATAATAGGAACTCTGGTTATAAACGCTCTGACAGCATGTATTCTTTGTCCTAGCAAAGTGCCTGGAGCATAGTAGATCCCCAATAAAAGTATTTGTCAAGTAAATGATAGCTCCGCTTGTATGAAATTTGAGTAGTGTTATATGCAAAGCATTTGATACATAAAAACACTAATTTTGCACAAGTTTTAAAACTACTGGGAAATGATACTGCTTTCTCTGAGAAGAACCTGAAATTCTTACTAAATAATTATTTTTTGTTTTCAGTCACTAAAGCAATTTGTTTATATTCACCATTAAAATTATTTTGTGCTTAAGTAAAGCAATATGAAAATATGATATAAAGCCTCACAAACATCACTACCCTGGAATTTGCTTTCCTGTGAAGATACCCTTGAGACCCAATAGAGTGGGCTCTGTCCCCAGAAACCCTTGGGATGTGTTTCCCATCACATACCTTCCTTACAACATGGCTCAAGAGATAGATCTGAGGGTACATGTCAGGCTGCCTTTCAACTGAAGAACTCCAAAACACAGTGTGCATCTATGGTCCCTTTCAAGTATATGGGCAATTCCTCTTTATTTGGGTTTTCTCGTTCCCTCACATGGTGCTATATATAAAAGCAGGAGCAATGCAGAGAATCAAATTATGCAGAGCAACAACCATTGACAAAGTGATATTTCATTTCAAATTGTTTATAGAAAACTGTAAACCTTCATTTTGTCTTTGTATGGTGGTCCTATGTGGAGGACTCTCTTTGTCTTTATTCTGAAGGTGAAAACATTCCCCAGGTTCTTAGCAGTCAATCATTCTGATGTTTATGTCCTGGATAGAAAAGAAAGTTTGCTGAGCAAGCTTGGACTTGCCTTTGTTGTTGTTTGTTGTTGCTGCTTTTAAAGATTTTATTTATTTATTTGACAGAGAGAGCGAGCGCGAGAGAGCCAGAGCGGCAGGCAGAGGGAGAAGCAGGCTCCCCGCTGAGCAGGGAGCCTGATGTGGGCCTGGATCCCGGGACCTGAGCCGAAGGCAGATGCCTAACTGACTGAGCTACCCAGGTGCCCCGGTATTGCCTTTGTTCTTACATAACATCAGATAAAACTGATCCTTCTATTGCAACCCGTGATTGCAAGGGCATGCATAAGTGCTAAGTCCAATGGCTAATTTTCAGTCCGTACTTGACATATCTACAGTATTCGACAAAAATGTTTACACCTTCATCCTGAAAACACTTGCCTTGCTTAACTTTCAGGACACCCCAGTCTCTTGATTTTAGTCACATTTCTCTAGTCACTACTTTTCAATTTCTTTGGCAGGTTTTCCCTCACTTTCCACCCGGTTCTTATGCACTGGAAGCCCCAGAAGTCAGCCCTCAGACCTACCTCTTTGATTTACACTCACTTCAAGGGTGAAACTCACTCAGTCTCTTTGTTTTCATTGCACTTGTGGGCTCACTGCTTCCCAGCATATGCCCTAGTCCACACTTCTCCCTCCTGACTTCCAGATTCAGAGAGCTCACCGCCTACTTAACATCTCAAGACACCTGCGACTTAAACATACTCAAATCCTGTTTACCTTTCTGTCCCAGTTATGCTTCTCGTGCAGTCTCTCCCCATGTATGAAAATAGTGACTCTATCCTGATGGTTACTCAGAATCCTAACGTTGAAATCAGCTTTGGCTCCTTTCATTCTCTTGTAGCCCACATTCAATTGGTCAGTGCATGCTGCCGGCTCTGCCTTCAAAGTAGATCACTATCCAACCACTTTCTTCTCCTTTTACTACTACCATCAAACCAGTATAGCCTTCTGGCTAGGATTTGTAAGTAGACTCCTAGTAGATGACCCTGCTTCTACCCTTGTCTCCTTGTTGCTTCCCTGCTCACAACCTCTAACCCCATCTCCATGTAAACTCAAAAATCCAAAAACAATCCAACTGAACAAAACAGCAACAACAATACACCTTACAATGGTCTACAATGCCCTATACAATCTCCTCTGATCGCTCAACCCACATTTCTTTCCTCCTTCCTCACTCTCCGGCAGGCAATGCTGACTTCCTCTCTCTCCTTGAACTTGCCCCTCAGCTGGAGTTCTCTGGCCTCCCCATAAGTATTGCTCTCCACCTCCCTCAAATACGTACGCGTGTGTCACCTTCCCCACGAGGCTTTCCCTGATATTCCTGTTTACAGTTGCATTGCCCTTCCAGAGCATTCTCCAACCCACTCTCTTACCTTCTGTTTCTCCACAGCACGAATTACCATCATATTTACTACATATTTATTATATTTGTTTATTTGTCTGTCTCCTCCCACTAAGATGTAAACTCCAAGACCATAGGCATGTGTCTGTTTTATTCACTGCTGTGTGTATTCTAGTCTTAAGGAATGAATAAATGAATAAAAACATACATAAGTGATAAATAAAATGAATCATAATCAAATGCATATATAGTTATTTAATTTAAAGGATCCTATCTCAACCTGCCCCTTCCGCTTATGAAGCTGACACTCAGCACTGCAGCATCAACAAGTGCAGAGTTTAAGCACCTGGCATGAGAATGCTGGTGAGTGGCCTTTTCTTCACTTTAAACCTCATGTCACTTAAATTTCTGAATAATGAATTGATACTGTTAATCGTATATATATTATCTGTTTCTACATCTTATTTTTTAAATATCTTAGACTAACGGAATAAAGCACAATAGAAGGGTAAATTTTCACTTTTGTTTGGTCCAGGAGTTTACTGTTTCACTTTGATTTTCTCATTATGGTAAAATAAAAATATAAAAATACCTATATACGTAGAAATATAAAAAAATATGTGCACATGTATATTTATATAAAATATAGAAAATAAAAATATTTCCGTCTAGAAATCTCATCAAATGCACAGACGTCTTATTAAGTGTATGCCTGTTCTGGATAGGAGCCTGAATTATTGATTACCAGAAGTAGTGAGGGGTAGGTATATGTTGCTTGCTACTGACCTGGCAGTTTTGAAAAGGACTACATCCTCCTTCCTAGAAGATATTGTGGATCACCATAGAACAGACAAGGGTTGATTTGACCTTCAATTAAATAATCACACATAAATGTATGCAAAAAGTGGTTGTGGTCTCACCCTACTCTGCATTACTTACGTGTACAATTAATAGGCATGTACAATTAAAAGAATGAAAACAATGATAATGAGCTGAATACACCCTCTAATACCTAGCAGTACTCTGACCTACTGCTTATTGGGGCATAAATCCAATATTTACATTTTCATTATTTACTTAAGGGTTTATGTAATTCACTGGTTAATAACTTAGAAATATGTCTTTGAAATCAGTGTCTCTGAAAGTAGATCACGAAAGGAAAAGATTGCCTTTGTAGGGCCCATTAATTGTCAGATCAAATTAATATGTTTATTAAAATTATAAAATATAAATTTAATAGCAAATAATTAGTATATAATTTTTTTTTCTTGGGACAAAGGAAAAAAACACGGTTTCCTAACTCTCTTCTAAGGTCATTATTGAAACATGGGATCAGTATTTGTAATTACAGTATCATGAATACTTATATTTCTCTCATGCTGGGAAAGCCATGATAAGATTACAGCTAGCACACTGATTTGGCTACATGACCTTTCAACTGGAAAACCCAAACCATCTTGCCTTAGAATGATCTGTTACTTTCCACTCTCCTCGACAGAAAGAAAAATCAGAGAAATGGCTGAGATCCAAGAATTTGCAAATTGTACAAAAGTCACAAGGATATCTGAAGCTTGTAAGTAATACTGATCCAGTAGTCAAAACTACCGTTTCTGGCATGGACTCAATGTTCTTGCTCTGTTTTGCATTTTTCTAGATCATGGCTCTCTAAGTTTTCTCAAATGTGGGTGCAATCGATAAAAAGAAAACGTAGACAAATGTTGTGTATAACAATGGATATTGTAATTCCAGTGAAGTTCAATTTCCTTCAGTTCAGAGGATTGCATAAACTCAGTTCTTCAGGGATTATGGAGAATAAAACTTTGTACCTTCGTGGATAATACCATTCTGATGCACAACCCATTTGTCCAACATAAGTGTATATTGCCAAATTATGTGTCCTTTAAAATCTGAGAAAAAGGAATTAGAAATTTATATGGAGGATCTTTGTGTATACCATCTTACTATTTAATTGTCCATACCACCATACATTTAAGACCTGATGATACACTGTCTTTTCAGTTTGTCTCATCACATGCCCCGCCATAGCAACCAGCTTAAAGCATATGGGAAGCACAGGAGAGGAACCTTAATGTCCCTTGTAAGCACTTTCTCCTACTTGTCATATCATCCAGCACACTCCTTAGCTTGTTTCTTTTCTTGCTCTGCAGTCCTTCGGTGGGTAAGAGTGACAATTATATTACTTAACAATGCAAGGTAAAGGCAAGGGCACCGACCAATCAGAACAGGTAGAGCCACAGAACGCAGCAGGGCCCTGGAGCCTTATGCTGGATAGATGCTAACATTTTAATTGCTATTACACCGCAATGGTCCCAAGGGCCGCCACAACGGGGGTAGGACAGCTAGGGTACATTCAGGAGGTTGGGGCACTTATATTTACCAGCCAATGCAGAAGCAATTCAATGTTTTAATAATCATCATGATAATGCTGGTGTGTCTGTCCGCTGACTAGTGACAATCTTACCCATTTCTAGGACTTTGACTAACATACGCCTCAGGTGACCAGCCAATCCACAGATCTACCAATCTATGACTTATTTTCAACGTAGACTTGTATTTCCCACAATTTGCTGGAGAGAGTAAAAATGATACCTTGTCAAACCTCCTCACTGAATAAATCCAAAATTCAGTGGACTCTCTTCCTCTATAAACATAATTTTTATGTTTATGTTGTCTTCTCTTTCCCTGTAAGAACATCTAGCTTCTAGCCTAGAGACTTGAAATCATCTCTGACTTTACCCACTCCCTCATCTTCAATGTCCTGATTGCCATCCTATTTTATCAGTTCTGCATCAGAAATAGCTCTGTCATTTATCGTCCTCTTCATTCCTGCCCCCAAGCCTCTTGTTTATGTCATTGCAAAAATCCCAACTGCCAGACTCCCACTTCTTATCCATTGTTGAATGCAGACACAACCAGAATTTCTTCCCTGCCCAAGATATTTGAGGATCCTGAATTGATCATAAACTTGCTTCAAATTTCTACACCTCAAATTTACCAACTGACCTTTGCAGCCTCATTTTGTGCCCATATCCACACATTCGAACCTCCTTATCACCCTTTCCATCAATTTCTACTTCCTGAGCTAAATTAATATTTTTCCACCTTTATGCCTTTGCTCCAGCAATTTCTTCCTTCTGGAACGCCCCCCTTTTCTCTCCCTTCCCTGTCAAAATCCTTATTCCCTCAGCCTCACCTCCCTCAAGAATTCTTTCGCGATCTGACCAGACGAAAGCAGTCACTTTCTAGTAAGTGTTCTACAAGGGTCCTTATAGTCTGTATTTGGCAGTGATCGTATTATGCTTGTTTTACTGTTGTTTTGGGTCACGAACTAAAAACTTCTTGATAGTTGGAACTATATCTAAAGGCCAGTAGTATCTAACACAGTACCTTAAATCTAGTATGTACTTAATAAATATGTGTGGAGTTATTTGCAGTCCTCCCATCGAGACACCATGATTCACTGTTTAGTATTTCCAAGCTGCGACACTACAAAGCCTCTCATCTGAGTATCTGTACAGTGAGTCAGGGCATCAACACTAGCTAGACGCAGACTCCTTAATCAGCTGAGAAGGCATACAATTGAATTATTGCCAAATACCTCAGAGCAACACATATATTACATAAAAGTGGTTTGTTTTATGGATAAAATATTTACCCCAAAGAAAATTTGCAGTCTATGTGATTAGATAAAAAGCTTAATATAAAATAAAGAAATATTACTTCTGCCATTTTGTTTTGTCTGTAGCTATCCCATTTACAATCCTTCCGGCCTACACTCACCTTATAAGTTGAACTGAAATCCTGCCTGGTCGAGGTCTGGCTTCATAACATGGAAGGTTTATCAGTGGAATCGAGTCGTTTCTATAAAGTACAGCAGCAATCCAAGAAGCCCCTTGAATTCAATTTAGCATCCATTTATTGAGCAGATAACACTGGTGTTGGCGCGGTGGGGGGAAGAGAAAATGTGAAGGATGCGTGATGCCTACCCGATGATCTCTTAGACAAGAACAATTCAAGGCCAGAACACATGAGAAACCTCTTTCTGAAAAATATTCTGAGACCTTACATTTGAATGGAGCTTCACATGGAGAGCCCTGCAGGGCAGAAACTGAGTTTTTCCTATTCGTTGGGAAAACTTGGGTAGCCTTTCCCATGTGCTCACCAAGTGCCAGATAGTGTTCTTGGTGCTCAGGGCAAACTTAACAAGTACAGTCACTGCTCATAAGGAATTTACTATATCTCTAATTGTTTTCAAATTCTTCTTCATAAAAGTAAGTTTGACAATTATTTATTTGCAGCTGCAGTTCCTAGAGTAGTGAAAATAACTCACAAAATCCCACCCGTGGACTTAAAGTCTGATCTGAGAGTCTAATCGAGATTTATCAACGTCTGGTATCAAAGTTCTGTGACATGCCCTATTCAAAAAAAAAAAAAACAAAAAAAAAACAAAATCTCTGGCGCCTGGGTGGCTCAGTCGGTTGGGCATCTGCCTTCAGTTCAGGTCATGGTCCCGGGGTCCTGGGATCAAGCTCCACATCGGGCTCCCTGCTCAGCGGGAAACCTGTTTCTCCTTCTCCCTCTCTCAGCTCATGCTCACTCATTCTCTCTCTCAAATAAATAAATCTTTAAAAAAAAAAATCCCAAGTTCTATGTATTTTACACAAAGGTAATTTTACATAGTGCCTCCTCCCTTCCCATTTAGCTAGTATAATGGAGACTTACACCTGAGTTCCCTAAATTCTTTTCCCATCAATAATGCAACATTCACTTTAAAAAAATATTTTCCACCTCAAGGAACATATTTTATTTTATTTTTTTGCCAACGGTAATCAACAGTTACTGCAAGTAGCAAACTGTCATAATATCATACATCATTACCACGTTTGGCTTATTTAAGGATCAATGGTCCTTGATTAACAATTTCCTTCAGAACTTCCAGTCCGGATGACTCACGCATACTTGAAACATACGGTAAATATTTCACTATAAAATAAAGAATGATATCAAATTGCATTTCTTTAATTAAATTCCTTGCTGTCTGTTTTCTTCAGATGTGTACACAATGCCATTTGTATAGAATGCTAAGTAAAAAGTAACAGTTAATATCGGGGGCTATTGCTGTAAAAGTATGTTATCTTTTATATATATCACAGCATTACTTATTATCAGCTTCACACATAGCACTTTGCCTTTGATTTACGCAAACAACTGTAAATGTTTTATATATTTGTGAGGAAGTGAATGATATTAGACCATCAATCCACGGGGACTGCAAATCAGGAAAAAAAAAAAAAAGGCTATTACATTTCAGAAGCTGTTAAATCAGTTGTGCCCCCTGGCTGATTTTGTCAGCTATATTTGCTGTGGGTAAAACCGTTGATGCCGGGAATACGGGAGCGGCCCTGAGAGTGTTGGAAAGTAAATAGCAGCAGAGTTGTAAACTACACCACACATCTCACACTTACCGCATAAGCCCGGTTTACGCTTTCCTCTGAATAAATCCAGCAGCTTTAAAAAGAGCAAAAGAGAGAAATAAAGAAAAGGGGAGGGGAAAAGCAGGCAAAACTGGGCCCATGCCTTCTGTCACTGCCTCTAGCTCTGGCCCCCTCAGCAGCCTGCCAACAGGACACTGTTCTGCCAGTTGTAAATTTTAATTGGCCATCTGGGGAAAGCACAAAACCACTGACTAGAGATTAATCAGCAAATTAACCTAGGCATAATACACATTTCCCAACGGACCTGAAGCAGCTCCAGGCTGGGGCGGAGCAGCCTGGGATGCTGGAGAACTTGTGTAGAATGCTGTTATTGCTCACTGCCATGCGGGAGAACATCTTCTCAGAGTCCTGAAATTCCCTTCTGTGTGACCTTGTTAGTGCCCCTGATTTGTATGGTAGTCGCAAAGAGCTTTTTTTTCTTCTTCTTCTTCTTCCTTTTTTTTTTTTTTTTTTTCTTTTTGGAAAGTGCTAAACACAGATGGCACAGGTACTGTGATTGCTGGAAAAAGTGTTGATGAATCAGTGCAAGTGACAACTTTTCTCTAGTGGGCTATTCACTTGGCTTGCTAACGTACCTCCAGGAAGAAACAATAGTGTACCTGGATTGTTACCAGCTTGGTGAATCACCTGAGAATCACGTTTATTTAGGCAGTTTCTTGAGTGATGCGGAATGTCTTTTCATAGCCTCTGCACTGTAAGAGCAGATTTGTAAATAATAGAGCCTCCTTCTTCGAGTCAAGGTCATAAAAATTAACTTAAGCCAAATGTACATTTATATAGGGCGGTATGGCCTCAGCTTTTTCAACTAACCGTCTCCTAATTAGCTCATGGCCATGCCCCGGGATGGGATGGGGAAAGAGGTGGCCACTGAAGGAGGGATGTATAGAGGTGACAAACACCAGAAGGGCAAAGTGAGGGGAGGGAGGGAAACTTGGGTGGTTTGGTATAGAGTGGAAGTGAAAAGATGTGTCAAAAAAGTAGTCTTTACACAGCTTTTGGAATAATGGAAGGGCTTTGTGTGTAATAAGGAAGGATCTTTAAGATTCAGACTGGCATTACGAAGACTCAGAGGTGATACCACAAAGCCCAAACAAAGGACACATTCAATAAACTTGTCTGAAGGTGACTGAGGGATATTAGAGGGTGACATGTCCAGGGCAGATCAGGGAAGAACAGGGATTTTCCATCTTGCTGACAGTCACATCTCTAGAAGTTAGCATAGTGCTTAGCATAGTGGTCTATTGGAGGCACTCAGTGTCTTTCAGGGAAAGACATATCCAGCTATAATAAAATCAGAAGCCCTGGTTAAAGCCTACTTGTTAAAGTAACCCTTGTGAAAGCCTAAACATGCCTACTATTGTCTTTCCTGTCTATAGTCCAAGCTGAATGAGCAGTAGACTATATGATGAGGGTCTCTACTCAAACCACCCCTTGTGGCACCGAGTTTGTAGACTGACAAGAGACCTAGGATATCACCTAGTGCAGAGATCTTGACCAAAACATAGATGAGAGGGTCCAGTCAAATTTCCTGGGAATTTGGAAATCAGACTCTGAAAAACTCAATTAGTTGGCAATGGGCTTGTAACATAAAGCCATGGTAACACAAGACAAAAGACAAAGTGGGCGATGCAGTGTTTTGGGGTTCTGTGCATGCAGAGGAAGCCCATGTGTTAAAGAGAAGAATGGGCCCAGTTCTCCAGGAGAAGCAGCTCTCCATCTCAGTTCCATATTTTCTAAAGCCCACCTCTACTTCTCCTGGCCTCTGATTTTATGTAATTTGAGTTTACATGGCATTCTGATCATTGCAACCCAAAGAAGCTTGATCAGAACAACCATAATTAGTAATAGCACCTTCATAAGCCAAGGGCCTGAAAAGACAAATAAAACTACGAACTGTCCCCCACCCCTTCCAGTAAGTGCACAGAATTCAGGAACTCTGAAGCATGCTGGTCATTTTCAGAAATACAAGTCCTGGTGGGTTATTTTATATGGCTCTGCTCTGACCCACCACTAAATCACACAGACCCATTTCACCTGCCTCTGGCAAAATAGATAGATTCTTTCCTTTCACAACCAGGTATGGATTTCTTTCTGTTTTATTACATTATTGCAAGCAATGCTGCCTGCCAAACCGCATGCCCTCAAACTGAAATGGCTTCTGGCCAAGCGCTGGATTATCTGTGACAGTAAATCAGTCAATATGCATGGCCTAGAGACCACAGCAGTCAAATAGATGTCTTTGGCTTCAGTTGGGGAAACCTTCCCTCAAAGACCCCACTCAGCTCCTAATAAGGCCTTCCAAAGCGCTTTTATTTAAATAATATTTCAAGTCACTCCGGGTTTATTGTGAGGTTTTATATGGACTATAAAGGCATGAAAAGAGAGTGGGCAACAGTCCTGGATTAAGTACCTAATATGGTAACTGATAAAAGGAAAAACGTTAGAGTCTTTTAGAATTTATACTATAAAAAAAAAAAAAAAAAAAACTTTGAAAAGTGTTGAAAGGTCTGGCCTCTGCTCACTGCACCTGACTTAAATGCTCTGGCTGTATAGACCGCATACTGGAAATAATTTCGAACTCAACAGTTATTGGAGAGTGTAGTCAGTATTTTGAGCATGCACTGGCAGACGGATTTCTTTATCTCCTCTGGGAGGGATATGATCCAAAGGTTAGAACAGGCTCGAATAAATTCTGTTCCGTTTGTGTGGTCTCTTCTGAATTATTCCAAAGCCTTCCTGTCTTGCGTCAACGCTGTTCCTCTACTTCATGTTATCTCAATTATACATATGAAAAATTGGAGGAAATTGTATTTACTCATTTGTAAAGGTATTAGAGATTCTTGACAAGAAGATAACTGGAGTACAAAAGTACAGAATAGTGTCACGATAATAGCAATTGTATAGATCAACTACAATGTTTGCACATAGCTTTCCACGGAGTATATATTTTAACAACATAAAGAGGAGAGCGAGTCATGGTAATATTTTTAGTTTCTGTATTTCACTTGTCTAAATATCTTAAAATAATTTGCAATCTTATATTATTTTATCCTTATATCTAAAAACCAAAAATAGTTTCCTGGGGATGATTTCACACAGTGTTGCTAAGATGTACAAACAGAGTCAAGGAAGTGGAAGTACCTAACAATCAAGTAAATAATGGAAGAATAATTCACAACAGTGCCTATTCCACAGAGTTCGAGGTGCATTTATGTATTTGATGTGCTTACAAGAGTGACTTACAAGGTCCTTCATAGGAGGCTTCTCCTTCCTCTTTCCCCATTTCCTACCACTTTCTGTATATCCCATGCCCCAACCACCTGGAACTTTTCTGTTTCTGCAGTACATCATGGCTTCCTCAGACCCAATATCTTGCGCATGCTCTACTCCCTAACAGGCCCCTGATGTCTTTCATGCTTTCTTACCTAGAAAGCTCCCCCTCATCTTCAAGATCTTGGTGCCATGTTGCTTTGGGAAGCCTCTGCTGTCATCTTCGTGGAGAGTTAATTGTTTTGTCTCTTAGGCTCCAACAGCACTTTGGCCACACTGCCATACCATTGTTTTAACTTTTGTAACGTTGATTTCTCTGTCCACATATGTCTTCCCAGCTAGGATGCAAATTCTTTGAGGACTAAGCTCAGCACCCAGCATAGTATTCCATATAAAGTAGGTACACCATGAAATGTTTGGTAAATGAAAACACTAATGATTTACTTGCAGCAGTGGTAGCATTAGGGATACGGGCAAAGATCCTCCATTTTTTGAATGGATTTCAGGACGAATCTCGTTTATCTTGATGATATTTCAGGTATAATTAAAAATGGCCTTGGTTTTCATCGCTTCTGTGATTTTATCAACTTTTTTGGAAATCATGTCAGACAATTAAATGTATGAAGATGGTTTTGTTTTCATATCTTTAGGCTTTTTACCAATTTTGTTGAGAATAACGCATATATAATTAAATATGCTGAATTGAAGTATACAGTTCATTGAGCTTTGCCAGATGTATACACCTTACAGCTAGTGTGACCCATATCTCCATCACAATATAGACCATTTCTATCACCCCACTCCTTTGTGGTCAATCTCCTCCAGGCCACTACCCCAGGCAACCACTACTCTTATTTCTATAACTCTAGATTAGTTTTGCTTCTTCTAAAACTCAATATAAATGGAACCACAAGGGTACACGTTTTCGTGTCTTAATTTTTTGCTCAAGTGGTTGTGTGTATCAGTGTATTATTCATTTTTATTGCTGAGTAATATCATATTATATGAGTACAGATTTTTCTTATCTATTCACCAAGAGAAATTTGAGTTATTATTGGATTTTAGCCATTATGAAGAAAGCTGCTATGAATATTTGCATACAAATCTTTCTGTTATTATTATTATTTTTAAAATTTTTTACCTAGGTGACGAACTGTTAAGTCATGTGAAAATGCATATTTAGTTTTATAAGAAATTGTCAAAATGGGGGCATCTGGGTGGCTCAGTCCAGGTTAAGCGTCTGCCTTTGGCTCAGGTCATGTTCCCGGGGTCCTGGGATCGAGTCCCACATCGGGCTCCCTGCTCAGTGGGGAGCCTGCTTCTCTGCCTCTGCCCCTCTCTCTCTCTGTCATGAATAAATAAATAAAATCTTTAAAAAAAAAGAAATTGTCAAAATGTTTTCTTCAGTATTAGTACCATTTTATATTCTCACCAGCAATTTTTGAACGTTCCAGCTATTGACTATATTTTTTAATTTAAGCCATTCTATTAAGTATAAAATGGAACCTCACTGTGGTTCTACTCGGAATTACCCTGATGACTAATAATGTTGAAGATTATTTAATGTGCCCATAGGCCATTTGAACATGTTCTTTAAAATTTTTCCCTTTAAATTATTTGTCCATTTCAGGAAAGTGGGAGAAGTAGTAGCTCTTCCTATTACTAAGTTGTGTGAGTTCTCTTTATGGTCTGGATATAAGTATGTTGTCAGATACATACATTCATATATACAAATTGCCTCTCAATCTGAGGCATGCCTTTTCATCTTACTAATGTTGTCTTTTGATCTATTATCTTTTCTTGATTATTATTTATCCATATTTATGAAATGAGGTGGAAGTCATGATTCATTTTTTCCATTTGAATATGCAGTTGTTCCCACACCATTTGTTGAAAATTCTATAATTTCACCTGTTGAATTAGGTTGGCACCTTTGTTGAAAATGACTTGACCATAGATGTGTGGGTGACTTTTTAGAATTTCTAGTTATCCATATATCTACCTTTACACCAATACCACACTAACATGATTACCATTGCTTTATTACTTTTCTCTACCATTTTTCTGTTTTCTATTCTATTTCACTGATTTCAGTCATTAAAGCCTTGCAAAGAGGTTTTAAAAGCTCTCCAAATTTGTTCTTTTTTTAACTGTTGTTCTCTATTGTTCTCGATATTGTTACAATTTTTGCATTTCCATATAAAACTTACAGTAAATTCTTAGTTTCTACAAATGGCTTACTGAGTCTATGATTAAGATTGTGTTGAATCTATAAGCTATTTTGGGAAGAACGGACATCTTAACAACATGGAATCTTCCTACACATTTTTAAACTTATTCCTAAGTATTCTATGTTTTTGATGCTATTTTCCTGTTTTTTAAATTTTTTAAATTTCATTTTCCAGTTGTTTGCTGTTAGATATATACAATTGAATTTTGTATATTGATGCTATATTTTGTGATCTTAATAAATTCATTGATTATTTCTTTTTTTTCATTTTGCACATCATAGTTTATTTTAAAAAAAATTTTTTATTATGTTATGTTAATCACCACACATTACATCATTAGTTTTTGACGTAGTGTTCCATGATTCATTGTTTGCGTATAACACCCAGTGCTCCATTCAGTACGTGCCCTCTTTAATACCCATCACCAGGGTAACCCATCCCCCTACCCCCCTCCCCTCTAGAACCCTCAGTTTGTTTCTCAGAGTCCATCGTCTCTCATGGTTCATCTCCCCCTCCGAATCCCCCCCTTCATTTTTCCCTTCCTGCTATCTTCTTCTTCTTCTTTTTTTAACATATAATATATTATTTGTTTCAGAGGTACAGGTCTGTGATTCAACAGTCTTAGACAATTCACAGCGCTCACCATAGCACATACCCTCCCCAATGTCTATCACCCAGCCACCCCATCCCTCCCACCCCCCCACCACTCCAGCAACCCTCAGTTTGTTTCCCGAGATTAAGAATTCCTCATATCAGTGAGGTCATATGATACATGTTTTTCTCTGATTCTTTTAATAGTTTTTTGTAGATTACTTAGGATTTCCTATATAGACAATCATGTCATCTGCAAATAGAGACATATTTTGCCTTTCCAAGGTTTAAGCTTTTTTTCTCTTTTTTTAGTATTATTGTACTGGACCTTCAGTACATACTGAATAGAAAGGGTAAAAGCGACATTCTTGCTCTGTTCCTGATCTTAGGAGTAAAGCATTCAATCTTTCAACATTAAATATGATGGTTTATTTGTAGGTTTTAATAGATGCCTATTGGATTGAGAAAGTTGTTTTCTATTTCTCATTTCCTAAGAGTATTTATTTTATTATTAGGACACTATTAAATGCTTTTTCTGCATCTAATGACATGATTTTATTGTTTTGAATGATTATGAAATATCACACCAATTTTGAATTTATGGGATAAACTTATATGGTCATGGTTCATTCTTTTCTTTTTATATATTGCTGAATTGAATTTGCTAATGTTTTGTTGAGGAATTTTGTATCTATGTCCATGAGGAATATTGGTAACTAATTATCTGGCATTGTCTGGTAGCTTTTGGTGTTAGGGTGATGCTCGTTTCATAAAATAAAGGAAGCATTCATTTTTTTTCTCTATTTTCTGAAAGAGTTTGTGAAACATCATTATAATTCCTTCTTTAAATTTTAGATAGAATTTACCTGTAATGTCATCTTGCTCTGGAATTTCTTTATGCAGGAGTTTTTTTTTTTTTATTTTTAAGATTTTATTTATTTATATATTTAAGAGACAGAGAGCATGAGAGAGAGAGCAAGTGAGAATGAGCGGGGGTCGGCAGGGAGCAGGGGAGAAGGGCAGAGGGAGAGGGAGAAGCAGGCTCCCGTTGAGCAGGGAGTCCAACTCGGGGCTTGATTCCAGAACCCTGTGATCATGACCTGAGCCAAAGGCAGACGACTGACTGAGCTACCCAGATGCCTGGATTTTTTTTTAATTCAAATTTTTCAATAGATATATAGCTATTCTTTTTTTTTTTTAAGATTTTATTTATTTATTTATTTGACAGAGAGAGACACAGCCAGAGAGGGAACACAAGCAGGGGGAATGGGAGAAGGAGAAGCAGGTTTCCCGTGGAGCAGGGAGCCCAATGTGGGGCCCTATCCCAGGACCCTGGGATCATGACCTGAGGCAAAGGCAGACGCTTAACCACTGAGCCACCCGGGCACCCCAGGTATATAGCTATTCTGATTTTCTATTTCTGCTTTGTCAATTTTTAAAATTAATGCTTCATAAGAAATTTCCCATTTCATCATAATTATTTAATTTGACATAAAGATATTCAAAATATCACCTTTATTGTTTTAATGTCTGTAGGACCTATAGTAATATTCTCTTTTTTTCACTTCTGACATTGGTGGATTTCTCTTAATTAGGTTTATCTAAGTATAATCAATTTTAATAACTTTTTCAAAGAAACAACTTTGAGTTTGGTTAATTTTCTGTACTCTTCTATGTTCTACTTTGTTGTTTTTATTATTTTTATTTTTTTTCTTTTATGTAATTTGGGTTAAATCTACTCTTCTTCATTCTAGCTTCTTTACACACATTTATGAAGTATGAGCACCAAAATGTACAAATCATCATCTTGCAACATATACAAATATTAAAACATTAGTGGTAAGAGTTCTTTATATATTCTACATATAAGATCCTTATAATATATATGATTGACAAATATCTTCTCTCATTTTGTGGGTTATCTTCTTTGTTGATATTGTCTTTGAAGCACAAAAGGGCTTGATTTGGTGAAATCCAGTTTAACTTAGTGTATCTTTCATTGCTTATGCTATTAGTGTGATAGCTAAGAAACTAATGCCTATTTCAGTGTCATAAAGATTTGCACCTACATTTTCTTTTTTGTTATTATTTTTTAGAGAGGGAGAGAGAGAATCTTAAGCAGGCTCCATGCCCAGTGCAGAGCTCAGTCTCATAACCCTGAGATCATGATCTGAACCAAAATCAAGAGTTAGACGCTTAACCGACTGAGCCACCCGGGCACCCTACACCTACATTTTTTTAAAGAATTTTATAGGCTCTTTAAATTTATAACTTCACTTAAATTTAGTCTTTAATCCATTTTGAATTAATCTTATTTTTGGTGTGTGATCAAACTCCATTCTTTTTCATGTGGCTATTGAGTTTTCCCAGTACCATTTGTTGAAAAGATTTTTCTTGTTCCATTGAATTGTCTTGGTGTCATTGTCAGAAATCAATAGAACTCTAGGTACATGGGTTTGTTTCTACTTTCACACTTATTCAATTGGCTTATATGTCTATCCTTAGGCCAATATCATGCAATCTTGATTTCTGTAGGATTGTGGTAAGTTTTAAAATTGGAAAATGTGAATCCTGCAACTCTGTTCTTTTTTAAGATTGTTTTGACTAGTATGAGTGTCTTGCATTCCTATATCATTTTTAGAATCCACTTGTCAATTTCTTCAAAAGAAAAAAAGGCAACTGAGACTTAGATAGGGGAGGCATTGTATTTGTAGCTCAATTTAGAGAATATTGCTATCTTAAGGCTTCCAGTCCATGAATATAGGGGTCTTTGTATATTTTAAGTCCCTTTTAATTTCTTTGAATGATGTTTTGTAGTTTTTGGTGTGTTCAAGTCATGTACTTTTGTTGTTGTTGTTGTTGTTGTTAAATTTATTCCTGAGAATTTATTTTAATGCTATTGCAAATGGAATGATTTCATTTTCAGATTGTTCATTGCCAGTGTCTATAAATACAACTGATTTTTGTATATTGATTTTTATATCCTGCCAGGTTGCTGAATTCAGGTATGGCTATAATAGTTTTCCTGTGGATTCTTTAGGATTTTCTATATACGAGTTCATGTCACCTGCAAATAGAGATAATTCTATTTCTTTTCCAATTTGGACACCTTTTATTTATTTTTCTTGCTCAATTGCACTGGCCAGAACTTCCAGCACAATAATGAATAGAAGTGGGGAGATCGGACATCCTTATCTTATTCCTGATCTTAAGGAGAAAGATTCAGTCTTTCAGCATTAAGTATAATGTTAGCTATTGGTTTTCTGTAGATGCCCTTTATGGAGTTGAGGAAGTTTCCTTCTATTTCTAGTCTACCAACTGTGTTTTCATCATGTAAGAGTGTTAGATTTTGTTAAATTCATTTTCTGAAACTGTTGAGATTATATAGGCTTTGTCCTTTACTCTAATTTGATAGTACCCAGCCTCCAAATTCTATCTCCCCTGAGAGTCCTGTGATTACTTGGTTCTAATCTTGGTAGAAAGCAAACGGGATGGGGGAGGATTCTAAATCCTAAGATGAAGGCTTTTGGCTGTCTTTGATGGATACCCACAATTTTCATGATATTTCAAGACGTTTCATCCCTCTTGCTGGGCTGGAATTATCTCACCAAATTGCTTTTCACAATCTTCTGATGCCGCCTCAATCCAGAACAATGGATTTAAACTGACCAATGTGATTTAAGAAAGAACCAATATTAAATCCATTCTCTACATTTTTAAAATGTTCACAAAGAATGAGAGTTGATTTTCTTGTAAAAAGCTCTCATATATAAGATCCAGAGTTTTTGTGAACACGAATCTCAATAATAATAATGTGATTAGCTTGTTAAAAAAAAAAGAAGGTGAAAAAATCAGGAACTCATAGCCTTATGTGACTATGTCAGTAATCATATAATATCCATCTCAAGGGAGGTAATAATCCTATCACATGTGACATCAGTCAGGTGGTCATGCCTGAAGGTATGTGTGCCTTCCTGGACTTTACACTAAAAGAACAACATCAAAGAATTACCGAATGCTCAGAATAAATTAAATAAGATGGCTTATGTTCTAGTAAATTGTGTCAAAGAAAAAATGGCTGAAAGAGCTGTGTATTTTAGCCTACAGAAAAGAAAAACCAGAGCTAGTGACACAATATATGACTTCAGCCATTCAAAAGATTGTTGTGTGAAAAAGGAAATAGTCCATGCTATCCAGACTGCTTCAAAGGACAGAACTAGTACTAATCAATGGATGGAGACAAACTATCATTCAAGATAGAGAAGAACTCTGTAATTATAATTGTATAGTAATAGTAAAGTAGTTTTCAAAAATTACTTGAAAGAAAGTAGTAAGTGAATGAAAGATATACTAAGGTTTTATCAAGTCATGGTAAAATGAAAGGCAATTTCTGCGTCAATGAGAATTTAGAAAAGTGTTGGGAGTGGGAGGAATGTAGACATAGAATCAGTTTGATGCTCCCAGGGGTATGTTGTTCAATGAAATGTCATTTATTTGGTTCACCAAAGTCACCCAGTTGACCTTATGTGAAACCAAATACGTGCATGCAGTGTTAAATTCACACTAATGGATTATGTCAGTGATCACAAATCGCAGATTGTCAAGGGATGACTTAGAAAGGACAACTGCCTTGGCAACAAAATGAGCATTTGGAGTCTCAGTCCCCCTCAAAGAAGCGTAGACCCCACAGTGGGTTTGTGTACTTTTTCTTTCCACTGAATTTTGGCCCTCGAGGGTAAAAAAAGATACAACTCTGTAAATTTTGTGGGCAAGACACAGACTATATAATAACAATCCTTTAAATACAGCTGAATGCTGATCTTCTGAAATGGTTAGAGAATCTCACATTGGAAAGAGCATCAACCTTACTGTTCCAACTCTGGTTCGTCAAGGTTGATCTTCTCCTTAGGGAGCTCACACTAATCCCTCTACCAATGTTACACAGGCTCAGGAGGTACAGCTCCTCTGAGTCTGCTCATGTCAATAATGGACGCATGAATTTGCTTTTAATCCCCCAGTAAATCCATTAGGTTAAGTCAGTATTTTCTAAAAGCTATGTTCATAGGATTGAAAAGTATATGGTATATAGCTATAATCTTCCTTTTAAGTGTTTGTTACCTGAAGGATATTTTATGAAGATGAAGCAATATCATTTATTTAAATTTGTTGACACTTCAAGAATGGAATTCTGTATATTTCTCTGAATTGTCTTTTATTTGAGCCACATAGCTAGTGTTCAAATCCTAGCTCTGCCACTTATAAGCTATAAGTTATTTGAACTATACAACCTCGGTTAAGTTGCTTAATATTGTAGTCCCAATAGCCTGATCTGTAAAGTTATGAGAATAAGAGCACCACTCTTTTAAAGGGTTATTGTGTGAATTTAATGAGTTAATATGTACAGGGTACGTAGAACAGTGCCTAGAGTATAATACATGCTCAATAAATATAATACATTATGATGACTCAAAAATATTCATTCAGTACCTATATAAATTTATAACCCAGATGTTGATTGGAGTCACACTTTTTTTTTAATATCTGTGAATTCCAGGTGTTCTTACATTCTCTTCACTCATCTCTTATTTAGGTGTCCAGATATGACTGTTCTTTCTTTATTTCTCGCAAATATTTTTAAAAAGAAAAAAGGAACAGTTCTCTTCTAGATTTCCATATCTACCTTTCTCCAAAATTTCCATGCCTTTGTATGTGTATCAAGTTTTCCACAACGTTTGGGGAGATGGAGGGAATTTACATATAGTAATGCAAACAAGTAAATTTAAAAGGTAGATACCCTGCTTTTTAAAAGCCTTGGGCTTTTCTGATATGGTACCCAGCCACCCCCAACATCCACATTCTCTTCTCCCTTTTTAGGCCAATAACCATGATGGCAAAAACAAGCAATTAAAAAATATCCCCCCATATTTGAATGCCAGAGAAATTCAATCTCTCCAGCCCAAATACCCACAAACTCAGCTCCAGGGCAACACAGACAAGGTGAAGTTGAAATGATTATTTATACAATCTGATGGATCTCTTTATTAGCAACTTTTTCTTCTCCTGGGCTTCATCTGAAGGAAGGGGGATTTTTAGTCCTCTTGTTACATATATAATGGAATTTCTCTAGATCTTCTAAAAAAATCATGATAAAAGAAATGATTTCTAACTGCATCTGAACCTTTATGCAAACTGACAAAGCTTTCTTTATATATATATATATATATATATATATATATTTCCTTTCATCTATATGTGTGTGTGTATATATATATGTATATATAATTCTATTGATATATATCGATACAAGTATGTCTATTGTGTTCTTCAATCCTATATTAAAATTTGGTGCTTTTTAGATTCTAGGCTGGGATAAAATTAGCACTCAGCAACTCTTTATTACTTGGCAGTAGCATTCAGATCATGGTTATGAACATATTGGACTAAGTTCAGATCTAGCTGTATGATGTATCCGGAATCAGCAGATCTGGGTTGGGGTCAGTTCTACTACTATCTCAGAAGCCTTATAAAGTCTCTGAGCTCCTCTGGGGCCTGTATTGCAACGTCTGTACTCTATTAGTTTCCCACTTCCAGTTCCCTATAGTCTCCCAAACACAAAGGGAAACTGTCATGTATTAGAAGGAAGCAGCTTGTATAATAGAAAGTGCAAGAGTTTTTGAGTCAAACTGAATTATAATCCAATGTCTATCTTTGGACAAATATAATCAATAATTATTCTCTCGCCACACTGTTATAAGGATTAATGGAAATAACATATGTGGAAGCTTTGGCACAAAATGACAGTTTCAGGGCGCCTGGCTGGCTCAGTTGTTAGGCGTCTGCCTTCAGCTCGGGTCATGATTCCAGGGTCCTGGGATCGAGTCCCACATCGGGCTCCCTGCTCAGCGGGGAGCCTGCTTCTCTCTCTCCCACTCCCCCTGCTTGTGTTCCTGCTCTCGCTGTCTCTGTCTCTGTCAAATAAATAAATAAAATCTTTAAAAAAAAAGTCAGTTTCATAAGTTATAGAATTAGGAATGATAGATTGTTTAGGTGTTTGATCATTGAGATAGGGACTTGAATCCAACTGAACTCCGAGGAAATCTGAATCTCCAAAACGAAATCATTTTAAAACAAACATCATCCATAAAACTTATTGGTTATATGAAAATATGTTATAATTTTAATCACATTGTCTGCAATACAAATTAAAATTATATCCTTTACCAAAAAAACTCAAAAAAATTATATCCTTTTTTATATTACTTCTTTATGATACAGCAAAATACATCATTAGCAGTCAGACCTAATGGCAATTAGTTTACTTTGCACTTTAGATTAATAAATTCTTTCATTGGGCACCTGGGTGGCTCAGTTGGTGAAGCAACTGCCTTTGGCTCAGGTCATGATCCTGGAGTCCCAGGATCGAGTCCCGCATCAGGCTCCCTGTTCAGCGGGGAGTCTGCTTCTCCCTCTGACCCTCCCCCATCTCATGCTTTCTCTCTATCTCATTCTCTCTCTCAAATAAAAATAAATAAAATCTTTAAAAAAAAGTAAAATAAATAAATAAATAAATAAATAAATAAATAAATAAATAAATTCTTTCACTGAAGGGGCTCAGTTATGATTTGTCAAAAAGGTAAAATGATTATCCACAGTTTGCAGCTGGGAATGTTGCTGTACAGAGGTTCAGTGCTTTTCAATTCGGCCGAGGTACGCTTCACTATGTGATAGGAGTCTAAACTACCGACTTCAGTGTCGAAACTTGAGTTGAGATGATTAATTAAAACCACAGCTCTTTTTGTTCTCCTTGGTATTCTGGGTTGGAGAGAGTCAAATAGATATTCATTCTTCTCATGAAAGAATGCTAAACACTTGTGTGGAATGGGAATCTTGGCCCATTTTTTAAAATGCCCTTCGTACTGCTACGCAATGAAGCATAATGAATTTAGATACAATGAATTTAGAACAAAATAACATACTGAACAACCTTGGACATAGTTCCTACCATCAGGCACTCACTGGGTGGGCTGACCTCATGTGAATATTGCCTTTCTTACTGCCTCTGTCTTCATTATCACTGACCATCTGGTGCTCCCTACCCAGGACTACCAAACACAAATGACTAAGAATTTCTAAAGCTTAGCCTCCAAACGGAAGGACTCCACCCTGTCTTTATTGTAAATGGAGTCATCAGATGTAGATTTCCAGAAAATAATTTTATTCTTAACTTAGTTGAATGTTCTGCCACATGGCTCCATTGATGACTCCTTGACTCTCTTTCTGAACCTTTGCTATACTAACTTAATTCTTACCTCTCAGATTACTCTCACAGGCAAATTGTCCTCTGCCCCCTAGAATTTGTCTCTTAGCCCCTGTTTCTTCTTTAATGCAGATATCTTGAGAGATACCATATATTTCTTTATCTTCGACTGCCACTGAATAGGCCAGGGGTCTTTGGGGAGACAGAAACTATATCAGTTACCTTACAGAAGAAAATTAAACAGAATTGCTAACTGGCAATTAGAAAATTAAAAAGGCAAAAGGGGGAAACTTTGTGCTGTTAAACCGAGGTTGGGCGAACAGAAGGGATCATTAGAGCTCAGAGGCTTGGAGGAGAGCCTGTGGAGCTGGGACTCAGACTTCTGAGGATGAAGCACAGTCAGGCTGATTCCGGGTTTTCTGAGAGGAATGTAATGAGGCTGATTTTAAATAGCATGGAAAAATTGCAAACTGCAATCAACTGCTACTTGTGGGATCAATTGTCACTGCCAGGATAAAGAGCTATCACCTGACTGGATTTGGATGCAAACAGGAAAGAGCAAGTCCTTTTTAACTCATTCACCCTTCAGGATTCTCTCTAGTGCCTCTTTTTGGCAAAGCACCATGGGGGCCAACTGGCAAAGGATAGATCATTTCAACCTCAGTGTCAAAAAACACAGTACAGATGTATGGACTTAAAGCTAAAAGACAGTAGTATAATAATCACTATGGCCAGACTTGGCTACCCAATATCCATACACACTCTTCTACCCAAATTTAACTTCAGTATAATGACAGAAACCACTTTGTTCTTTGACTCGACAAAATTCTTTGTATGTTCAAAGACACTCTCAACCTTCTACAAAACAAATAGATATGTCCCAAAAGTCATTGTTTCATCTCTGAGATAAAGCCATGGTATCCCCTTCAGTTGAGAATGGGTTAGGAGCTATCCATAGCCTAATTCCCACAGTCCAGCAATCATCATGTGATCACAAAAATCCCTGAAGATTCTTAATCCAGAAGAGTCTCTGTCACTGACATGCTACCCGAGGATCACAAAGTGCCGTTGCTAGTGAAAAGATGGTTCTGGTACCTGGAACAAGTTAAACTAGTTACTTGATGGACTGTTATGTAACATTTAAAAATATGCCAAAAAAAAAAAAAAAGAAAGAAAGGAAAGAAAATCAAAACAAAACATGTAAACAAAATTTTGGAAATGTTTCAGGAAGTTAACAGAAAACAAGAGAACATTATACGTGCAGAGGTAAAGGACGAGGAAAGGAGGGAGAACTGGTGCTTGGGAAGAAGGAAAAAGAAGAAAACAGGTGAGTTAAAAAAAGAATGAAGAAGAAAGAAGAAAGCATCTTCCAAAAGATAACAGTGGTTACAAATTTTACAGTCAGAAAAAATGCATATAAGAGAAGACAGTAAAGGTGCTCCACTTGCTTGAGGCAATTTCCTTGGGACAGGAAGACTCTCCAAGCTCCTGGGAAGCAAGAGGTTCTCTAAAAGGGGGTCAGGTCCTATGTTCTCAGTCTAACCTCTGTGAAGCCCTTAGAACAGCACGACACTCAGACTCAACACAACAAATAGATAGGATTGGACTTACTATTTCTTCTTTATAAAATTCTAATGTCAAGAATTTTGAAAGATTGATAAATATTTGTTTACTATCAGCAGCTGAAATTTTATCTTTGCCATAGATTTTCCTGAAACCTAAATAACTAAAAAAGAAAGATCATAATGTTGCCCACAGAATTTTGGTAATCACATGTATTGATGTTGAAATGTTAATGCTGAATTGTTGTTGAATGAACCATTGTAGCACAGAATGGCCATGTTCTAGGCCACCTGTGGTTTTACATTTGTTCTATCTACCTCACCTTCATATGAACACAAAGAACCATATATTAATTCCCGTGGCTTCTTGACCAGAAATGCTGTGGGTAGATATGAAATCTTACTTGTATTTAAGTGGAAGACATTTTGGGTGCCTGGGTGGCTCAGTTGGTTAAGCGTCTGCCTTCAGCTCAGGTCATGATCTCGGGGTCCTGAGATCGAGTCCCACATCAGGCTCCCTGCTCAGAGGGGAGCCTGCTTCTCCCTCTGCCTCTGCCATTCCTCCTGCTTGTGTTCTCTTTCTTGCTCACTCACTCTCTCTCTCTCTCAGATAAATAAATAAAATCTTTAAAAATTAAAAAAAAATAAGTGGAGGATATTTTGCTACTTTTTGGTTTAGTACAGAGGGTCAATATATTGATTGGCTTGAGCCGTCATTCTGGTGTTCGCTTTTAAACAAAACAATTTATAATGAGAAAAAGCAATGTAAGCGCTCCTTGAACTTCCCTTAAAGTTTGAAAGATTGTGATAGGCTTCTCCTTGTCACATAAAGAGACAGTATCTTGATAGTTTTAAATATTCCAATCAGCTGTATAAGTAGCAAATTTATACTACTGTTCATATAGAAAAAAATTAGTGATTACATCTAACACTAATCCTTTGCCATAAGAATGTCTTATTCTCAGTCATTTAATTTTAACATCTAAAGAAACTTATAGTTTACATTCTTGTCTTGCTCCAAAAATGCCAACTAGCACTCAAGCTTGTTGACCTCTGTGAGTTTTTTTCTACTGATTATTATATTTTGCCATGCTTGGGAGATTTATGTACTTATGGCTAAAGTCTGAATTAACGTATATGTGTGGTGTATGGTGTTTAAGTTAAACTAGTACATTTCAGACCAGCAAGTTTTGCTACTCGGATGGAGGAAGGATATAAATTCTATGATTTTGTCATCGTGAGGACTCATGAATATGCCATTGTGTACCACCCTGCCGCTGAAGAAACACAAGATTTAATATGTGCCTTTAAAAATACATATTTGTGTAAATATATGTAAATATAATTTCTCCTGGCTATTTCATTGTTAAATGATTTGACAAATAATTTGGTTGAGATCATTGCCCTAATTTGAAAAGAACTTTAAATTTTGACACAAAGATGACTTAAGAATCAGATATATATTTTATTTGAATTATGTTATTTATTCTTCTTTTAATTACTTTTATTAAGTAATAATAAACCAAAATAAACTGCAAAATGCTTGTGCACTTCAACATATTCAATGAGCTTGCAGGATGTAGAATTAAAGAATGGCTCAGGAGGACTTTCTTTGAGCAACAGGAACAGAGAGAGAAACCAATATGCTTACCTATCAGAATTAAGTATTTTGATCCACTAAATTTGTCATTGGTTAAATAAGAAGGAACAATATTATCTAAAGCAATAAATTTTGATATATAAATTTCCATAGATAAAAAGACACTGTAATTGAGAAATGTTAGAAAGGGTTAAATATCCTATTCCATTTTATATATTTTTCCCATTTTATATTAAAAAAAAAAACACTCCTGGGGCGCATGTGTGGCTCAGTCAGGCGTCTGACTCTTGGTTTCAGCTCAGATCATGATCTCATAGGTGGTGGGATAAAACCCCAAGTTGGACTTTGAGCTCAGTGGGAAGTCTGCTTGAAGATTCTCTCCCTCTGCCCCTCCTCCACTCAGATGGGTAAATAAATCTTTTAAAAGAATTAAAAATAAAATAAAACACTCCCTTAAGTGAGGATTGCTTTTTTAAAAGCCACCAACACCAAACATCTGCTTCTGAGTAAAATAGAAAAAAAACAAAAACAAAAAAAACTACCACGTTTGCACAGTAATGCCAGTAAAAACAATAACAACAACAAAACCTTAGTCTCTAGTCAAACTTCCCATGAATATACTGAAAAAATAAGCAAATGAAAATATTACAAATCATAAGAAGTGAAGAAAAGGAGGAATTAAGAAGATAAAATGCCAAGAGCAATCTGGCCAATTCCAATGAACGGAGAAAAGTAACATTGCAAATCAAAAACTAAAACTGCAGAATTTGTTGTACCAACTAAGTAAACAGAACCCAACTATTCATCTGTGTGCACTTGAAACCAAATAGATGACTAGAAGACTTGCTCAGATTAGAATACTATGTATGTTCCTTATCAAAAAATTCTAAACCCAACTTGAACTGAGCTAATATTTTATTCTATTTATACTTCCACTTAATTTGAGGAAGAAAATAGTTAATCAACCAACACAAGTTCTTTGAAATCACCTAAATGAAACAGTTGTTTGAGAGTAGGGGTTTTTCACTTTTCAACCGGCTATTTTGTCATTTAAGAGATGGTGTGTTAAATGGAATAGTTTCTAAGAAAAGTTCTATTGATCTAACCCATTTTAGCCCTTGTTAAGAGTAAATGCAATAGACACTGGGAAAGGGATCAGAAGACTGTGCATTAGTAAAAATGGCATTTAATTGTGTGCCAGTATAAAGTTAGCTTTAAAAAGCTTCCATCAACAAGCCCAAAGCCAGACAATCAGGCATTACTATTCTAAAGAAATGGAGGATGTTAATCAAAATGCTTGTGTCGCTAAGGAAAAAGGGGCGGACCTTCTAAGTCACAGCAGTCATGTTGGTCCTGTTCACAGGACCATTGTCTCTAGCCCTCTCCATTCTTCTGCCCAAAGATAGCTATGGAGCAGATGTCTTACAAGGTGATATTATTCTTTATGTAACTTTCTAAAATATTAGTCACCATTTTCTATTCCTGATGATGACATATTTTCTAATTGCTTCATAATATAATGAGTAGTTTAAGAACCCAAGTAACTACAGGTAATCTCTGCTATTTGGCAGTTTATGTCACGCACCTTTGCTTTTATGAAAGATTTACATTAATACCTGTTCTTGCTAATCAAAGAAATTCAAAGAGGATTCTTGCTTTAAAAGAATAAAGGTAAAAAGGGAAAATAGAGACATTGCATTACAGAGACAATGTGCCATGACGGTGGCCCCATCAAGCTCCTTCCCCACGACTACACTCAGCATCTCAGCTGCAAGCCACTGTAGCTTTGAACTGTGCCTGGGAGCATCTGTGCTTTATCTCCATTTGTCTTGGGCATCTGTTAGCAAGATGTGTCCGAAGGTATCAGGAAAAGCCAAGCGAGGTTAGTTTTTGCGTCTGGGAATGCTCAAAATTGTTCCATATAAATTAACAATAATTACTTCTTCCCTTTACACTGTTTCAGCTTACAAAAGTTAGGCATGCTCTACACTCGAATAGTGGGGGCAACCTGTATAAGAAAGGAAATTTTACTTTCTTCGCCTCATTATCTCTGTTGTACAGAAACAAAAGTGACTATGCTAGTCATACTAAGCAGGGATATTTTAAGGATCACTGGCATGGGTTACAGAGCTCTCAAAGAATGGTACCATGGAAATATATCCCATTGCTACATTTTAAGAAAATGGGATTTCAGGCCCTTCAGAGAGTTAGATAATCCCTTCAAATCCTTAAAGATGTGAATAATAGCTCTAAGTAATACTGGTGTTTAGTAAATATAATTTGATAACTGTATGAAGATGTAATCCAATGTAACTGGGCTTTCACAAAGAACAGTGAAGGAAACAAGTTATAATAGTCAGATTTCATCGAGTCATGTGATAAAATGAAGAGGCAGCCCTAATGCTAAAGAGACTTCCGGGAATTGTTGGGGATGGGAAGGAATATAAAAATAGTCCAGCAGGGCGGGTCACATGGGGTAGACCTAGGGACAACGCTGACACAAAGCAAAGAATTAAAGGCATCACTGACAGTGAACCGTACATTTATGATGGCAGGCATTCACGATATTAATAGATGCTTAGGTCACATATTTGTCAAGGTGCATATCGGTCCTGATGTCTGTCTATGACAACACACGTGTCTCTGCGCTGCCTTGCCATCATGATGTAGTGGTTAGGATATGGTCTCTGGTGCCAGGCTCTTAGGATTCAAATCTCAACCTAGACATATATCGGTTGTGTGACATAGACATGTCACTGACTTCCCCTCTGCCTTCATATCTTCATTTGAAAAATGAAATAAATTTTTCAACGATGAATGACAAAATTGAAATAATAGTACTGTCTACTCCCAAAGGCTTTCATGTAAATTAAATGTTATTATATGCTAATATATGTTGAGGACTTAAACCAGTGGTACAGGGGTGTGTGTAGGGAGGATTATTAGACATTTAGAGACAGAAACTCTAACATTTGTGAACAACATGATATCATTAACTAATGAGTCAACTAATTATTCCACAAGTATTACTGGGGTTCAAGGTCTATAGAGATTTCAAGGTAGGCAAAGGACCACCTACAAATCTGAAATTGGGTTTTTGGCAAGCTAGTACAGCAAATATGAACTGAAAAAACTCTAGTATTGATACAATATGAAAAATAAAGAGGCTCTGCAAAAAACAAAACAAAAAAAAAACCCTATTCTTATCATTTAAAGATCATGCTTTATGATGGTAGACTAGTTCCCATTGACTCTAACATGACAAATGTTGACCTGTAATCACAACATTCAGATGAGAAGACCTACACTGGCCTCCTGCGTAGCCCCGGTAACCACATTTTCCTAAGTAAAACACAGCTTTGAGTTTGTAATGCTCTATTTGAGGCTCAGTTGCTGCTTCCATTATAAACTTTGCTATTCCATATTATAACTTGTTACCTTTCTTTTGCATCAAGATAAAACTTTAGCGTATGTTTGTCAGCTTTAATGTAAACTATTATTTTAGGGGAAAAAAAGGTGCAAATGAGTAAAATGAGGAGTTTGTAGTCTTCAACATCCTTTGAAGAAGTACAAATAAAATAACCACTCCTCTTTCCCGACCTTCAGTTTGACAATGTGGTAGATGCCTTCAACTGTATACAAATCTTTAATATGAGCAGAAGCCATTTTAATATGAATTCTCAAATGTCTAAATTTGAAGCATTGTAAGAGCCTTGAGGATGGGAAAATTAATTTTCTTTGGAAATATATATTTAAATAAGTATAATAATAATTTACAATTCTTTGCGCACATACTCTTTGGGATTGCACTAGAATATATTTTTTTTGTATGCTTACTTAACCCTTGCAATAATCCTGTAAGGGAATTCTTATCCTCATTTCTCAGATAAAGAAAATGAAGTACAGGGAAGTTAACTAATTTGCTATGGTCACATTGCTAAGAAGAGGAAGAACCCAGGATATGAACCTTGTTCCACTTAACTACAAAATCGGTTTTAATTGCTGTGAAATGCTGCCTATTTAGACCCACACCATCTCCATAGATACCTACTTGGTGGCAATATGATGTAAAGATTCAGCACGTTGAGGCTCTGCTCAGTCTACCTGAGACAAAAATCTCACCTCTGCTACTTACTAGCAGTATGGTATCAGGAAAGTACTTAGGATGGATCTAGCACATAGTAGGTGCTAAATAAATATTAGATCCTATTATTTTCAGAATACACAGAATTTGAGCATGAGCTCACTACAAGGAGAGAGTCATAGGAGTCATATCAGAGAAATGGGGGGACAAGTATATAAATCCTGTGGGATCTTGAAGGCCATTGTAAGGATTTTGGCCTTTACTTTGAATGTAACATAAAGACACTAGAGAATTCTAACAAGAGAAGTGTCATGATCTAACTAGGTTTTCTTGACTGCTCTGGCTGCTGGATGGAAATACACTGCAGGAGGGCAAAAGTAAAAGCAGGGAGACCAGTTAAGTGTCTCTTGCAGTAATCCAAGAGAGAAATACCAGTCTTTTAGACCAGAATGATAACAAGGGAGAAAGTCAAGAAAAAAGTGGTTAGGTTATGCAATCACAGGATGTATTGATATATTGGATATGAAGAATGACAGAAGAAAAAATATTTAAAAATGACTAACGTTTTAGCCTGAGCACCAAAGATCAAGATGAAGGACTTCAATAATTAATAACTAATAATATTAATAATTAATGCCTTTGATAATTTCATTTCTTATAGCTAAAAGTTAATTCTACTCCTGGATTTTCTGTGTATTAGTAAATGTGCTAAGGATTAAATAGACTACCAGTTGAATCTGCTAGACAAAGGATACCAGACAAATCTTTGAATACATTATCTGGTTTTCTGATTTCACAATCTAACTGTTCTATAATACAAGAACTGATGACTTGGTGAGTTAACAGAGTGATAGGCGTCCAGGACACATGGAGAGGCCATCGTGAAGCATGCCTGGATCTATTACCTGAGTAACCAGTCTTTTACACTCAGAGGTATAAGTATGAAATATTGTTAAATTTCCCTTCACACTAGTAAGCATTCTGGAAAGATCTCATTGTTTTCTTGTCCTTTTCATGTACTCAAAGTCCAATCTAGACCAGTATATAGTTCTTATCTTACATCTGAGTCAAAGCTTTCATTTCTCACTGGCCTGCGGGCTCCCAGGCATGTGTGTGGATGTGTGTGCCACCTGCCATCAGCAGATCACCCCACAATCTTAGGGAAACTCTCTCATGGCCTGGACACTGCGAAGACAACTGAAGCCTGACTCCTTCAGAGCATCCCTTAACCCAAAAAGAAGCTCCTACATTCTTACGACACCTCAGTCACTTTTCTCTTCGCACTGCCACTTCTCCCCAGTCCTCCTTGCTTTTGTTCAGGTAGGTTCAGAGTAGATCAGCAAGTTCGCTGACCAAGCAGATGTCTGAGGAAGGAAGGAGATGCCAGCCTCGCAGGGACCTTCTGTCTGTATGTTGATGATTCCCTTGGCTGGTCTTCCCCTGGCTTGGAGTTGTGCAGATCACAGCATTCCTGATGACTCAAATTACTCCCTGACTCTTCCTCTACCTTGTCTTTTACTTTTTTTTTTTCCTATCCTTTACTTTTTAATAGTCTGGTATGCAATTTGGGTACTAACAGTTGGATGGAGATCTAAAAATTAGCCCAGAGGCCAATAAATAATACAACCTGAGGGAGTGGGCTGGCCTCTACTACAGCCAGCTCTCTTCAGAACAGGGGACACACAGCATCTATCTGTCCTCAGCTTTAGGCCCAAGTTAGCAGTTTAAGGCAATAATAATAATAATAATTATTAATAATAATAATAAATCCCACTTGTATCCAACTACATACGTTTAAAATTCTGAAAACTTCCCAAATGGTGTTGCTGAAGCACAGATACTCCAAGAGTGAGTGGGCAAATAACTGACTTCCTTTGAGCCACTAAGGTGATTTGGGGAAAGCAATTCGCAACACCTTTGTTCCGTAGTTCTTCTTTGATCACAGGCTCACACACGAAAATACACATGCACCACCATCACCACTCTCAATTAGTGTTCAGGGATATAGCAGAATGAACATATCTGTTCTTTGCAAAATGGGTATGCCATGGTGCCAACAAGAGAATTCAAAATAGAAGATGTGAAAAGTTTACAAACTACTGAGCTCTTGATTCAGCTTGTTGGGGGACACATGGTCACTAATGATCAGAATTTAACCCTCCCTCCCCCCGCCCTGCTTGGCAGGCAGCCAAGATCACAGCTCCAGGGAGTACAATCAGATGCATATTGAAGATCTGCTTCTAGTGATTTTCTCCCCCCCTTTCTACATAGGAAGCCTATTTGGCTGAAAAAGTGGTTCCCTACTGGAATTCTTTCTAATTGTTATGTTACTCTGACTGGCTACTCTCACTATTGGTCCATTCCCTATCTGTCCTTGTTTTGTCATCAGGTCTTATGCAAATGAAGCATCCTTGTAAGTTGATTTGAGACCTTGTTTAGGAAGTAAGAGTTCCAAAACACTGAGACAGAAGTTGCTGGGCTTCCTACTCCCCACCACCCCACCCCCCCCCCCCCCCGCCCCAGTCCACAGAAGCTAATTGTGGGCTCATCCCCAGTGAGTAAGAAAGGAGACCTTTTCCTCATTTTGTTTACTTTGAATAAGTAGTTCCTGAGAGCTGTGCTTTGAATGTAGTTCCTCTTAGCAATGCTTTCTAGAGATGATGGACCCCGTGAGTAAGCATTGTTTAACATGACACATTCGAACCGACAAACAATCACACAGGCCAAATACTTCCTTCCTGCAATATGCATCTCCAGAAAAGTCTGATAGGGTATCTAAAATAATTAGATTTTGTTCAGTAATCAAACTCAATCAAATGAATTCTGTGTGAACTACTTTTATTCCCACAATGAGAAATGTGTGTCATATCCCCTGTAAATTTGCATATTTTTCCATAAACCTAAAACCAATCAATTTTGAGGAGTTATGATAATATAAAGAATCTGAGGCAATTACATGTCTTTTAAACAGGGATTCTAACTGCATTTCACTGCTGGTATTCATGTAGTAAAGTAGTCAAAACTTCTTTAACCCTTTTCATGACATTTCAATTAAGCCGTAATGATTGAGGCTCAAGACATTTCTTAGGATTAATGACCGGCTGGGGAAGTGGATGGCCTGAGGTGAAGCCAAGGGCCATTAATTCCCTCTGGTCATTAATCCCCCAGGAAATGCCTTAGGCCTGGTTTGATATTAGCATTACAGGCTGCAAATATACTGTTGAATTTCCTGATTGGTTTTAAAATAATTTATTAAGATGTCATATTGTAATTTCTGCCCTGTAAACCAACATTTCCAAATTTTGATTCCTGTTTTTCATCCTACAATGTTGATTGCAAGGACAAAATAGAAACAGTTTCATTGGTCATATTGCATATTTTCTTTGAAACAGTCAAAACATGTTAAAGTTATTTTTGAAACTGAAGTTCCAAATGGCCATTTGTCCTTGTCATGTTGTTTGCTAGTGAAAATCTTGGCCATGACAATAAACAGTACTTATTCAAATATGCATGTAGAATGTTCTATTTGGTATCACCTAAGTTTATGAAAGGTGTTGAACCCTTCCCCTAATTTTGTCTAATGTCAAATGAATATAAATCGACCTTTAATTACAAATAGAATATCCACACTTGAGACTCCTGTTAGAAAATAATCAAACCTTGGTCATAGAAATAATATTTATGGGAATTGTCTAAAATGTGTATGTTCATCCATTCCTCCAGACACTCAAGTTTCTCTCTAAATAATGGGCCACTAAAGTTTGGAATAGAATTCCTTTTGATGAACTGTACTCTGGGGTTATGCCTCTATTAAATTTGAGAATGTTCATTTTTTAGAAAATCTAACAAAACTTATTTTTACCACTTGCATGTTGTTAGATATTGCTTATTACATTGCCATGTCCTCCTTATGAGGTCCAGGAGACACATTTCTTTGAGACTTCGTGTCAGAAATAACTGGGATGAACCTAAGAAACCAGTGCCTTTTTACTTGTTGGAAACTATGGAACTTGCAACTGATCTTATTTCTCTTGTTTGGCTGCTAGAAAGCATGAAGTAAAATTTACAAGACAGAGCTGACAAAATTCTTAGAGCAATTTTGGGTACCATCTTTACTTCTAACTTTGTTTTACTCTCTCCTACCCTAATTCGTCTTCTTCTCTTACTCACCAGCAAGTTCCAATTATATATCTATGTCAACTCCTGCTAATTCAGTTCAGAATGTGCTGGGATATAATTAACTAGTTAATTAATTAATTATTTATAAGTAATTATTAACTGCACCAAGCAACAAGCCTTTCCCTCCTCCCCAGTGCAATGCCCATTTGTACTCACTCCTGACATCTAGTCACATCTTTTTGTGATATGGCGTCAGCTTGTCCATCTCCTTCACAATGCCTGACAGGACAAACATGGTGGGGGCACTGATCAGTCCCGTAATACCTAGGGCTCTCTCCCAATCTGGTCACCAGTTCAGCTAGATAAGTACTCCTGTTCTCTGTTACTCAAAATTACTGTTAATCATTGAAAGATAATTTGTATAACAAATTGTTGCCTCTGCTTTTTTTTTCAAATAAATCTCTATTGACTGAAGTTTTCTACCTTAGAATACCTAATTGAAATTGCACATTTCTAAGACCCATAATCCACCTGATAACACAAAATGTCAAGTGTAAATAGTTGCTTATTAAGTTCGACTTTTATTAGAACATCAATGAAAAGTGATTCTTAATGGAAAAAAAAAGGAATTGTAGTAAAAATATATTAGGTAAGGGACTATTAGATTCTCCCCCACCCCCCCAAAAAAGCAATGACCCCTTCAGGAGCAATATGGAGATTCAGGCTCGGTCAAGGGACATTATTATATAAAGGATAAGAAGGAATATCTGCCCATCTATCTAGCTGTCTATCTACTTATCTTTCTCCATCTATATATTTGATGATTGCCATGACATCCTTGAGTGAATTGAAGGTCAATTCAGGAAATACGACTTGAGCTTACTGATCTGAGCTGTGAAATGACAACACAAGGTCCATAGTCTGTCCTCAGCTCAATGCCGCATGTGTGTGTGTTCATGAAGCACATGGTATATGCTGTGTCTGTCTGGCAGAAACATTTGTGCTTAAAATACAGCCTGACAGTTCCCTGCCATCTTGCAAAACAGTGTGGCTTATTTAGAACAAATCTGTTATGACTGACCACAGAAAGATGCATGTGTGTTTCTGAGCCTCTTCCTATGAATAGGCAAAAGGACCATCTGGGCACGTGGCATTTACACATCTTTGAGCAAAGTTAGCATTCTGCCTCTCAGTAAAATCCATCTCCCAGGGACTCTGTGGGTTTGTGATGCTTCCTGTAGAATGGAAGAGGAAAACAAATGCACTTCAGTAAAACAGAAGTATCTTTTTTTTCATCTGTCATAGCCACAGTTTGATAGTATCTGTATTTCATTTTCACTTCGGAATATCACAAGAGGGAGAAATGGCAGGAAGCAAGTTGCTTCCACATGGTTGTGAAAGAGAGTTGTTATATTTGGTTGCTCTCTGTGGCACATCTCTGTGAAAAAAAAAAATCTAGCTACCATCCTGGTGGTGAGGGAAAAGAAAAGTCATGTCTTTATCCTCTACTAAGAAAAATTATTGCTAAAATAATTTGTGTGATCATAATGACATTTCCCCTTTGTGTATCTTTATTAAAAATCAACCTGACTTTTAATTCAGACAAATACTTATGTGTTTATCTTAAACATGTATTTTATTTGGCAATGCAGAATACTCAGAGAAAACATGAATTGGACTTCATTATTTTGTAATTAGAAGTTATTAAGGTCCAAAAACTTTCCAATATTAAGGAGTTCAAGGCACTTTGCTTGGTCATAAAATAACATGATTTTTTTTAAAAGAAAATCTGCCAAGATTTATACAGCCACACAAATTATTGACCATTGCTAGAAATATTTATTTTACTCAGAATATTTTGTATTTCCTCTTTAAAAAATGACTTTCTACCATATGGTTTATTATTTTCACTGTCCTTGAGAGAAACATGTCTTTCATCCTAGGATAACGAATAAATTTAGAAAAGAGTAAAACTTAGGCAAGTATTACTAACCTGAAGGGTGATTAACTGGGAATTTACATATTTGGTTAAAGGAGGTGTGTGACTATAAAACAATGAGGCTGATCTCAAATGTCCTTTCAATTCTAAAATTTGACATGACATTCCCTCTCTGAGATAATCTTTTGCAACTTGTAAATTCAGAGAGCAACTCTAAAAGAAGAGTGCCAAAATGTTTTAGTGCAATGGCAACATTGTTAAATTTCATGGAGAGCATCCTGAGGGTGCCATTTTGAAAGACAATCACAAGTTGTCACACACGATTGTTGAGAAAAATTGTCAGTCCCATTGCTTTCTAGTCACATATTTTACTTAAGCTTCAGTTGTTTTCCTTCTATGAACTGAAATCCTGAATGGACTAAATTGTTGCCAAATCTAACGTCTTTTAATTCAAAACAACTTCCCCTTAGTCTCCCCTTTCCTCTTTGTTTCTGTAGTCCCTCCCATGGTCTAGGTCAGGGGTCAGCAATTTGAGGGGTCCAGATATTAAACACATTAGACTTTCTAGGCCAATAAAGTAAAATCAAGAGTATAACACAGGTACTTATATAACAAGAGAATAAACCCTTGTCCTGTTCTGCCCAGTTTGCCTGGCATGTGTATTGCAGGTAGTAGGGATGTTCTGTGGCCAGTTGCCATCTAAAGAAGACTTTCTCGGGATGATGAAGGACTAAATCAATGGAGAGGAGCCTAGCGGGTAGTGCCTCAGGTGGCTGCCATGGTCATTGTCACTGTCTGTTCCAGTGAAATCCAGACCCAGTGCAGTGATCTCAACTTGGGCAATGGCCCAGAGAAGAGACCACACACTAGACTAAGAGTCTACCATTTTGTGCATACCAGTTGCCAATAGCAGAGTCCTCGATGTGAAGGTGACAATTGGCACAGACCCTGAGTGGTAGCAAGGTGTGACACAGTGTGCTGGGTATAGAAAGGGAACGCGGCAGGATTCCCCTAGGCCTCCCACCTGAGCCTTGGTCTCCATGACTCTTAGTGCTAGCTTGCTGGGAAATGCCCACAGATAGTACAAAAGCAGGCAGCAGGCCAGATTTGGCCCACCCACAGTTTGTCAGCTCATGGCTTAGAGAATCACTTGGCTCCAATCCTTGTTTTACTAAATCCCAGGAAGGGTCCAGCTCTCCGAGAAATAGTCTTTCCTGCAGCAAATAGATAATAAGCATAAACAGATCTTACAGTCATCCTCAGAAATTTGTGGGGAGAGGGAGTTAGTTGCTGTTTCATCCAGTGAATTATCTTTATGTTTTTCCCAAATCCTTCCTTTAGCAGTTCCTCATGGTCCCAATTCAACAGAAAAATTAGAAGGTCCCGATTCTCTTCATGAATGATGGGGCCTAGGCAGACTCTTAGGTGGTTCAGCATTCCTTTCTGACTGGCTAAATAGCACTGTGGTTTACAGTAGGGGTCAGCAAACTGTAGCCTGTGTGACAAAACCAGTCACCCCCTCCCCATTTTTGTACGGTCCACAGCTAAGAAAGATTTTTACATTTTTATGCAGTTGGAAAGAAATCAAAAGAAAAATACTATTTGTGACACATGAAAATTTATGAAATTCAAATTTCAATGTCCATAAATAAAGTTTTATTGGAACATAGCCATGCTTATTCATTTACATATTATCTACGGCTGCTTTGCACTAAACGACAGAGTTGAGTAGTTGCGACAGAGACCGTATGGCCTGCAAAGCCTAAAATATTTACTATCTGGCCCTTTCCAGAAAAAAAAAAAAAATTGCCAACTACTGGCTTAGTGTATGGCTCTGAAATCAGACTGTGTTCAAATCCCTTGTCACCATTTTGAGTACTGTGTCCTCTTGGACAATTTACTTAACCTCTCCTTCCAACAGTTCCTTCATCTATGAAACAGGGACAAGGCAGCACTTCCTTCATAAATCCATGTGAAGAAGAGATGTATTTATCTACAGAAGCAACTTAGACCAGAGACTGGCACATACTCAACATTTAAGAAATGTTAGCTACTTTTATTGTGCATTTCTGAAATTGGATCTTATTTGTATAAATATGCATGATAACTAAACAAATATGGTCTTTCCACATACAAAAAGCAATCAGATGGCAAAAGGTTTTGGATTTTTCACATGGAGTACATTGGTATTTTATATATTAATAAGAAACACTTAGTTATGACTATCTATTTTGTAAAAGGCCATGAAAAGCAACATGACTCCTTCTAGAAGCTATCAGTCTACTGAGGGAGCAAAGTTCAAACATGTGAAATAGACATACCTTTAAAAGATGACTTTCTTTATCACAAATTTTAGAAATATACATTTTCCCTACTACTTTAATAGCAGCTCAGCATACTGAATTATCATGAAAGACTATCACTGAGCCTAGTACAACATAGAGAAATCAGTTGCATTTCTTTTTTTTTTAAGATTTTATTTATTTATTTGTCAGAAAGAGGGCACAAGCGGGGGGAGGGGCAGAGGGAGAAACAGGCTCCCCGCGGAGCAAGGAGCCTGATGTGGGACTCTATCCCAGGACCCTGGGATCATGACCTGAGCTGAAGTCAGATGCTTAACCAACTGCCACCCAGGCGTCCCCAGTTGCATTTCTATACACTAACGACAAACTGTCTGAAAGAGAAATTAAGAAAGCCAACAATCCCATTTACAATTGCATCAGAAAAATATACTACTTAGGAATAAATCTAACCAAGGAGGTGAAAGACGTGTACACTGAAAACTCTAAGACACTGATGAAAGAGATGGAAGAAGACACGTATAAATAGAAAGGCATTCTGTGTCCTAGGATTGGAAGACTTAATTGTGAAATGTCCATATTATACAAAGCAATCTACAGATTCAATGCAATCTATCAAAATTCCAATGGCTTTAGAAGAAACTATCCTAAAATTTGTCTGGAACCACAAAAGACCGTGAATACCCAAAGCAATCCTAAAAAAGAACAGAGTTGCGGGCATCATACGTTCTGATTTCAAGCTATATTACAAAGCTGTAATTACAAAGTTACAAACTAAGCAAAGCAGTATGGCACTGAAATAAAAACAGGTACACAGACTGGTGGAACAGGATATAAACCCACATATGTAATCAACTAATTTTTGATAATGGAGCCAAGAACACACAACGGAGAAAGAATAGCCTCTTTAATAAACGCTGTTAGGAAAACTGGAGGGCAGAATGTAAAAGAATGAAACTGGACCCCTACCCTAACATCACTTGCAAAAATTAACTCGAGATGGATCAAACACTTAAATGTAATACCTGAAGCCATTTAAAACTCCTAGAAGAAAACATGGAAAAATGTATCCTTGACATTGGTCTTGGCGATAATTTCTTGGATAGGTCAGCAAAAACACAAGCAACCAAACCTAAAACAAACAAGTGAGACTACATCAAACTAAAGAGCCTCAGCAAAGGAAACAAGAAATTGAAAATGCAACCTTTAGAGGCTCCTGGGTTGCTCAGTGGGTTAAGCAACTGCCTTCGGCTCAGGTCATGATCCCAGGGTCCTGGGATGGAACCTTGCATCGGGCTCCCTGCTCAGCGGGGAGTTTGCTTCTCCCTCTCCCTCCACCTCTCCCCTTCACTCATCTTCTCTCTCTAGCTTGCTCTCTCTCTCTCTCAAATAAATAAATAAAATCTTAAGAAAAAGAAAAAGGCAATCTTCAGAAAATATTTGCAAATTATATATCTGAGAAGGGATTAATAGCCAAAATATATATAAAATAATTATATATGAGAAGGGATTAATATCCAAAATATTTATAATATATAAATATATAATATAAAAATATATAAAAGAACTCACACAACTCAATAGCATAAAAGCAAATAATCCAATTTAAAAATGGGCAAAGGACCAAAATAGACATTTTTCCAGAAAAGACATACAAATGGCCAATAGATATATGAAGAGGTGCTCAACATCACTAATCACCAAGGAAATGCAAGTCAAAACCACAATGAGATATTACCTCACACCTGTTAAAATGACTATCATCAAGACAAGGAAGAGTAAGTGTTGGCAAGGATATGGAGACACTGGAACCCTGGTACAGCATTGGAGGGAATGTAAATTTGTACAGCCATAATGGAAAATAGTTTGGCACTTAATAAAAAAATTAAAAATTGAACTATAGTATGATCTAGCAATCGCACTCCTGGGTATACATCTAAAGGAACTGAAATCCAAAGAGCTGCACACACATTCATTGCAGCATTATTCACAATAGCCAAAGTGGAAACAACCCAAATGTGTTTTGATAGATGAATGGATAAAAAAAATATGATATATATCGATATGAAACAAATATGCGTATAATATATATGGATTATAATATATACGGACATGTATGTGTGCACATAATATGTATGGATATGCATATAATATATATGGATATATATATGTGCACATAGTAATTTATATGTACACATACAATGGAATATTCAGCCATATAAAAGAAGGAAATCTTGCCATTTGCAATAACATGGATGAAACTGGAGGGCATTATGCTAAGTGAAATAAGTCAGACAGAGAAAGAAGTACAGCGTATGGTATCACTTGTATGGAATCTAAAAATACAAGGCCGATTTCACAGAAACAGAATGGAATGGTGGATGCCAAGGGCTGAAGGGAAGGGGAAATGAGGTGATATAAATCAAAGGGTAAAAAATTTTAGTTATAAGAAGTTTTAAGGATGTGATGCACAGCATGGTGACTGTAGTTAATAATATGGTACTATATACTTGAAAGTTGCTGAGAGTAGATCTTAAGCCTTCTCAACACACACACACACAAACACACAAAGTTAGCTATGTGAGGTGATGGACATGTTAATTATCTTGAACTTGGTAGTCATTCCACAATGTATATGAGTATCAAATCATTACGTTGTACACTTTAAATATATACAACTATATTTGTCAATTATTCCTTAACAAAGTTAAAAAAAGATTACTTTATCTACCAAAAAAAAAGAAAGCATCCAATTTTTCCTACTATTTTAGTAGCAACTCAGAATACTGAATTATCTTGAAAAGCTCTATTTATTGAGCCTAATAATAGTGCTGAACCACAATTCATCTTTAGAACCTGCTGTTCTTTCCCTTATCAACATTCTTGCTGCCTATAACCTAATGTTCGTTAGTCTCCCCATGGGCTGAATGAGGATTTGTAAATTAGCTTTTTTTTTTCTTCTCACTGACATCAGAAATTATAAATAGACTTGAAATTTCCCAAGGCATTCTAAATGGAAAATATTGTTAATACATAAATTCTAAAACTCCTAATCAAGAAGTCTTGTTTTGAACTTGAAGTTGATAAGAACAGGCATTCCCAATAAGAGAGACATGACCATTTATTATTTCAACAACTATTTATAGCATAGGACATAGAACCTGTAGCTGGGAACAAGGCAGATAGCAAATATACCTGTGCAGCTTGCACTCTTGTGGCTCTGGAATGGTAATAAATAGTTCTGACTTTCTTCTCTCCAAGTTTCTTCCAGTCTATCCTGTCAAGAATTGCAGACTAATCTTCTCAATGCCCTGTTTTTGTCAATTCATTCTCCCCTTCAAAAAGCTTTGTTTCTCATTGTGCCGCAGATCAAGTGCAAATTCCTTAGCACGGCATTTAGGGCTTTTCATGATCCAACCCAAGACTGTGTTATGTTTTCTCTTGTTGCTGCATTTCCACACTTTCATTTTTAAATTCTCTATTTCAGACAAACTTACCTATTTAGCATCCTACAATCACATCTTTTGCTTCCACACCTTTAAGTCGTTAAAAAAAAAAAAAAAGACTAAAAGGAAATGAAAATTAGCTAGTATCCATGGAAAATCTTTTTAAATTTTGACTCTATGGACAAAGCATAAATGGGGTTTTATTCTTTCTCTTAGGTGTCTTTTCATTCCCTCTCTTGCATAACACTTGACTCTCCAACGGTGGTATTATAAGACTGAATTGTAGTCAAATGCTTCACACTGATTCCTGGAGCTGTTTCCACTACTATGTCTAAACTAGCTCTAACTTTTGGAATATTTTTTCCTTCCCTTGCTCAATTTAATATTCAAGGTTGTGATGGGACATTGATCTTTAGAGTTCAAATTTTCATTGTATTACAGTGAGTAAACTTTTTTGAAAGCCATCAACATTCAAATTCTGCCACACTCAAAGCTTCATGAGGACATGTGACCATTTGCCAAGGGCTGTATCTTCAGTAGAAAGTAGTACATAAATATTTCCATGAAATCAACAAATCCTCTTTTTTCTAAAAGCTTTTAACACACATCCCTCAATTGTTATTTAATCAAATATAGTTTAATGCTTACTTTGTATCAGGTGGGTACATTGCTAATCTATAACAATGCAACGACAAAAACAAACATTAAAAAATAACACATGTTTATAAAGCTAGCGGGAGTAGAAACGTTTACTCTCCCATGGTTCAATACAATTTTATTTGAAACTTTGTAATTCTGAACAGAGCCCTCTGGCCATGCACAATCTCAAGAAGTATTTATATTACTCCACCCACAAAACTCCAAGCATTTGTGGTTAAGGGACCAGTCTCTTCCATCTTTGGATTCCCTTCAGTTCTTAGGCAGTACTTTGTAAGTAGCTGATGCTAAACAAATGTTTGTTTAGTTGAACTGAATGATTTAAGCAAGAGAAAGTCATTACCATATGCGCAGACCTTACATCATAAATGTATAATGCCAGGTAGCAAACTTCATATTTAATAGTCACATCCACAATGTCAGCTTATGACTGTTACTTCCGTTTTCTGGTTTTGTTGTGATCTTACATAAAGAGCGAGAACTTGGCCTTCAAAACCCAAGATCCCATCCCTAAGTTCATCTTGTCCATGACTGTACCACTGCCCATAGTACGCAACCTATAATTCTCCATTTCTTCAGCCCCAAGCTGAACTTTATTGAAAGATAATTCCAGAGAGGAGTGTTCCCACCTCACTCTTCACCACTTGGGTTACAGCTTATCTTTTTCCTAATTCCTTCACCAAGTAATGATTTATAGAACAGACCTTAACTCAGTCATATTGATCTGCCTCTTGTGGTTATTATGATGGAGTCAAGTTTTACAGCATTTTCAAGATTAAGATTCTATGTAGCCCTATCAAGTTTCCAACTAATACTTTCAATGGCTTTTGATACAGTGTAATTTCCCTTTTTTACAGCAATGGTCTTACATGTTTAAAAGAGAAATAGAATACCTAGGGAGCGACATTTTCAGTAAATGACGGCCCTTATTAGAAATAAAAACAATTGTGTCAGTCCAAGTTGATACATGGGTTGCACTTCTGGATATGATCATAATTCATTTTTCAAAAGAATGATTTTATATTAGCATGTCCTGGCATTTACAAGGAGGTTAGGTGGTAGTTATGAATTTGCATATAAACAAAAAATTAACACAAAGCTAAGCTTGTTTCACTGTGCTTTTATTTTAGTGAACTATGTTAAACTTTTAACTTGGAAAAAATGCCTCTACAAATCATCAGTGTCTGAATCATGTCCTCAGACTGCTAGCCCTCTCTGACAAGGACTCTCCTTGTACTTTACTCAGCGGTGGGGTTATCGGATGGAATTGTTCTCATTTTCCAATGGTTTTATTTTAAAATATCTTAAAATATTTAAAATATCTTCATAGGCCTCCTCTCTTTAGTCTCAAAGTCTCAGACTTTGCCTCCTCCCCCCACAGTTTGGGCTCCTAATCTCATTTCCTTTCGTTTGGCCGCCCCACCCCCTCAGTTTTCCCTGTCCTCTCTGCCTTCCTGGTCCGCAAGCTCTCCTTGTCCAGGACCTATCTTTGCTTACAAATTTATGTACATCTAGAGCTCATTACCCAACAAATTTTCTCCGATGCTTTATCCTCCCACATACACAGATCCTGTTTCTTAACTTCTTTCCAGCGCCAGATTCTAAAACAAACTGATCTGACTGCCCTTATTTGTGTACACTTTAACCCTCTTATTCCTCTGTATGCTCACCTAACCTTGATGACGCTCCTCAAATTGCCCTGTTGAAGCCTTCATGGTTTTGATGATCTCTCTGTGATCAAATTCAACTAGTTCATCAACTTTTGTAACCCTCTATCTTTCTCGAATTTCTGGGAGATTTAATGAAAACCAATACCCCCTATTTCTTGGAATATTATCTCCTCTCTCTGATTATAATTTTCTATCTTTCCATTGGCTTCTCTTTCTATTAACATTCACTAGAAGCAAGGTATCTTCAACTGCTTGTGTGCTCTCTAATTTTTCTTGTTTATGGTTTTCAGTTATTCCCTTTTATTATGATACACACCCTGTTAATGTAAAGAACAAATGAGTAAGAAAAAAAAACTGATAATGGTGTTGCTCTTTTTTCTTTCTTCCAAATCCAGGTGCTTTATTAAATGTTTCTAAATACTGTCTTCAGCCTTGAGAGAAATGAGGAATAAAGGATCTTTTGTGTTTCCAGCTCACAAAGAAGAGATATTTTAAGAGGGAAAAGCAGATAGGATAGGGTCTGACTAGAAGGAAGATGGTGCACCCTGAAGCAGGTTGGGGTGGGTAGACCTGGTGTCTGATTCCAGTCCCAAGGTTGAGTTTTCTGCCAAGCAGACAAGTAAGAATTTGGAGCAGATTAAATTTCATTTGGAGATATAGATATGTTGAATCTTAGGGCAACATTAATACACTGAATTTATATTACCTGCTTCGACCCCTCTCCTGAATTTCAGTTCTTATTGCAGAATCTACATTTCTCTTGTATGCTACGTTATGACCTCTAAATCAATTTATCTTACAGTAAGGTTAGATTTTAGGTCATAAATAGCACTACAAAGAACATGCCTATGACCATGTCTTTCTTTTAGATTATTTCCATAAGATAAATTCCCACAAGTAAGCTCACTGGGTCAGGATCAGAGTCAGGTGGTAGGCAAGAATTCAGTAAAAGACTTGCTGGGGCAAGACGAATTGTTTATTGTGTATGGAAGAGTAATTGCTTACAAAAGAAGCTTTTCCCATAGAAATCTGTGTTGATCTCTCTTCAGTTTTTACACTTAGACACTCTCAAAGACACCATCTATGGCTTAATTCTCTACGCTTAATCCCTCTACCTCATGGTTTCCTACCAACTGATATTCCTTGTTGTGGCAGTGGGTGGGGAGGGCTTTCCCTGTGCATTGGGGGATGTTCATAGGCATCCCTGGTCTCTACCTGCTAGATACCAGTAGCTGACTAACTCCTTCTGAGCTGTAACAATCTAAAATGTCCCCAGACGTTGCCAAATGTTCCAGAGTGGGGGAGGGGGGGAGGGAGACAAGCCACTATACTACATCAGGTCACAAGTTTAAGTCGACCATTTTGACAAAAGATATCTGGGCACAGCTATTTTATGTAGTCTTTTCTGATGTATGGAATTTTGATGCATTGTGAAAAGCTTGGTTATAAAACTTACATTTAACAAAAAACATGAAGTATTGTTGATATCAGATGTCTTCACCATATCTTTGAACCTCATCAGAAACCTTACTCCATCTCTAATCTCATCTTTCACTGAGACTCACCTCATCAAAGATAAAGTAACCCCCATCTGTTTGTTGTTCATTACCTACACACACACACACACACACACACACACACACACACACCAGATGGTAAGATGCAACCTCATGAAAACAGCAGCTTCAGAATACCCTGCTGGACTACATCGTCTCTCTCTGGGTGTCTCCCACTTCTCTCTTTTTTTCTTGTGGCATGACCTTCCATCTCCTGCTAACAGATTTTGGGGATACCCTTTTTTGTTAGATATTCTGGGTAGCAAAGTTGAGATGTATATTTGAACCATGGGTTAAATGAACTCGAAATGAGCTGACTCCTTCACCATGATGGTCAGTTAGCAAGAATGATGCATGGAGGTGTGTGCAAAGAGACAAAGGTGTGTGCAAAGGTCAAGGAGCTCTTTAGTAGAGCAGTTAGATGGCTAGATTTCTAAGGCAGTCTGGAAATTTAATATGTTGGGAAGCAATATATTCACTTTATAGGTTCAAAGGCCACATAAACTTAAAGAATTCAGAGTAACAAGAATCTCTGGATCTGGAATAAGACTTAGAACAGGAATTGCATGTAATCACTGCTAATGATTTAAATTCTGACTCCTTGATGACCAGTTTCTCTGTTTCATTTTCCCTAAGGACAGAACTCTAAGCTATTTGGGTAAAATAAAAAAAAGCCCAAGTAGATTTAGTATGAGGAATATATACCTCATATATATGAGGCCACAGTGCTTGCCACTTGGTTGAACCACCACTTCATCCTCCCGCAAATGGGAGGTGTGAGAATCACCATCATCATCGTTACAGGAAGGGAAGCACCTAGAAAGAAGTCAACCCATGAATATACCATCTTAATGCTAACCAGCTCTTTGGAGTTTGTTTGTGATGAATAACTATTTTCAGATTGCATTACAGCCATTTATATTAAAATGCTATATCAGTGCAAAATAACAGAGTTGCTGTAGGCTGCCACCCAGCTGCTCACTTCCCTGTCAGAAGCTGTTTCTTTTCAGAGGTAATCTGGTAAGAGGCAACTTGCCACCTTAAAGAATATTGGCGGAAGCGCAGTTCACACACACACACACACACACACACACACACACACACACACACACAAACACACACACGCATTATTGCTGAAAAAAACAATATAAGTTAGTACAAAGTCCAATGTAAAGTTATTGGATCCAACTGTATGAGATCATTAAATTTTTTTCAAGTTTTTAAAAATTATTTTAAGGTTTTAAAAATAAATGTTACTGAATTTTTGGCAACAATAGTGGTTTAATTCCAAGGAAGTATATTATTAGCCACAAACTTTTGAATAAGGACTTCTCATGTAGAGGGACCTGATTTCACTTATCATTGAATGGAGAGGTCCATGGGAGGGTCATGAATAGGAGAGGTATTCAATATACAATGATTACGTGGAATGTCATCTGATCATTCCCAAATAGATGACCTACAGGATTTTTCATTTGAGAACTACTTACCCTTGCAGCTCTCCCTGCCTGCTGGGCAGGTTGCCTGTACCTCTGTCCTCTTAACTTCAGTGGGAAGTCATGTATTTCTCTCAAGACAGTTCCTTCTTCAGACACCTGCAATTCTATGGCAAATCTGTTTACCCAATTAACTAGTCGACTTTAATATTTCACAGTCAGTTACTTTGTCCTGTCTATTGCTTCTCTAAAATCACTCTCAGCTCAATTTCTACCATGGTACCATCCTAACTGTAGTGTTCAGGGCCCCGGCCTCCAATCACCAGCCGTGAGACCCCGAGCAAGACTGTTAGTTCCTTTGTACCTTAGTTTCTCTTCTGAAAAGTAAAGGGGCTGCACCTGATCCCTGTTTCACAAACAGCAAGACAACCTTTTCGAAAACCTTAAAATAAATAGATGTGTTTCCATCAGCATTTTCTACAATTTAAAAGGAAAAAAGCAAAAAAATGTCAAATGTCATCGTAAATATTAAGGATAGATGTCCTGTTAAACGTTTTTGTTTTATGAATGTGTAAGTAAAGCACATATCTTAACTATGGCTCATAGTTAAAAAAAAAGCTTGAAAGCTACAGCATTCCAGATAATCTGAAGGTCCCTCCATGTATAAATTATATGATTTTATTCTGGGCCTTTACCATTTCATGCATAGATTATTTCAATAGCCTTCGAACTATTCTGCCTGTCTGGAGTCCCTTCCCCTCCCAATCCAACATGTACATTACTGCGAAGCTGTGCTTAAGTAGCTCTTTCCATGTGTAATTCCCTGGGTCAAAACCCTTAAATTATTTCCCTGTACTTAGTTTAGAATCAAAAGTTCTCCCCCGACTGGGTCCACTCTATCTATGTAATCTAATCTTCTTTCCTATATGAATTCTGGGTTCCATCAAATGTGTCTGTCATCTCCTAAACATCCTTTCCAAATTGTTGCCCATAAAACTTGGCCCACCCATTTTTCCAGCTTGGAATACTTGCCCCCCCCCCCCCCCCCACTTACTCCATGTATCCAAAATTTCTTGTTCCAGATAAGCTAATTTTTCAAGTTGAAAAAAAAAAGTCTTGGTAATATTTTGATCAGGATTATTTTGATGAAGATTAAATTAATTTAAATAGAACAGAAAGCCTTAACATATTGACTCTCCTTATCTACAAACAATAGGTGTCTTTGTGGTTTTTGAAGACTTTACAGGTATTTTCCTCATATATGCTCTAGGAATTATCTTGTGTTTGGTAAGCATGTAATAAATACTTGTTAGTGACAAATTTATTGCTTTTACGGATGAATTTGCACCTAATTTGGTTGGGAAGGAGCCAATTGTTCATTTTAATGCATTTAGCCTAATAGTAAAAGTTAGAAAAAAACAACTTTGAAGAAAAATGATTGGTTGAAACAACTTATAAATACATTAAAAATAAGAAAGACACTTGATATGGAAACCTGAGAATTAGGTTTCATTTTTGCTACTCCCGCTGGTGCTTAAAAAAGTGGGAGTCAGAAGAGCTTGGTAAAGACAAGCAGAAATCCAAGAAACTAGACTTTCCTGGTAATACCACCAACTTGCTTCTCACCAGAAGGTTTATTATTTGCTATTCTGATTTCCTTTTCTTTCCACACATTTAAAATATTTATTAGACCTATTTGTCTCCTCTTCTATGCTCCTTAATACCATTAAATTGAAGTTGGTCTTCTCTGATGTGTTAGGGGTAAGTTTTACAGTCTTAAAGATAGATGAGATGCCCATGGGGTAGACAACCATAATGATGGGGTGGGGACGGGTCTTGGAGCCGTCTCTCAACAAGTAGTATAACTTTTATGCAGTTGGGTCAGGAGAAGTTTAGAAACGAATGTTAAAGATGGAAGCCCAGATATTACAAAGGACAAGGCTAGCTGAATGACTCTTTGGGAGCCTCGATTCGATCTGGAGTAAGACTAACCACTTTTCTTTTTCTAGCTTCCCTTGGGACCGTGACCCACCTTCCTTTATTACAAAAAAGAAAAAAAGACAATGGCATCATCACAGGACTCCATACACAGGAAGATCATCTTGGAGGACTTTTCGACTTTTGAATCTTGTGGTTGTAAAATCCATTATCATCCGATTGCATAAAAATAACACATAAATGTTATAGACCATAAAGTTTAGAAGTGTGGTTGTAAATTATATAAGCATATCTGTACAAATACATATTCATGTTGTGATGCATTCAAATGATGAAAAATATTCTTTGCTCCATTGCTGCAGTGAGTCTCTTTTCTAAAATATGTTCTGGGGACATTGGCAGTGTCCTCTCTCTTTGCAAATGACTAATGCGAGAAGGTAACTTTGGAAATTACATTGCGATGTAATCATCCATATTGTGTATTGTGGATAAAATTGATTAGAATAATATTGAAATTCCCCCAAGGGACTCTACAATTATAAGTCAAGTCCCAAATGGAAAAGGTTTTTTGAAAAGTTGGCAGATGTCTTAATGAAAATGAAGCATTGCAGTAATATATTAGGGCAATTTGTTCATTATTGACAAGCAAATCACTAAACTATATAAATTACTGGATTAGACAGGCAGAATTACTTTTCTTTCAGCGAATGGTTAATCAAATATTACTTTTAAATGCTCATTTGTTTAAGTTTTTGATATGCATATTAGTAGACAAATGTGATTGCCCTTTACTTAGAGCTCCGAGTTGGCTTTAGATGCTGAAAATCCAAATATTTGAATTAACATCTATTAGGAACGAAATTCAACTACAAGATTGAAGTCAACCATTCATGGTTTACAGTAGAATATATAAAAGCACCAGGATGTTGTATTTCCTCTTAATAAATCCATTTACTTGGCATTTCTGTTTCCTTTTTTCCCCCCCTGTTTTTCTTTTTAAACAGCCTTTCATGAAAAAGCAACATGGAAATAAATCCTTGAGGAACAGACAGCGTTATTTAACAAGTGAGGTTATTACCTATCTCCATTCCACATGCTGGCGGGGCTATAAATCATTTGAAAGTTTGTTTCTGCTTTTGTTCCCAGGGACTTGACCGAGCACAGAAGCTCTGTATATATCAGTAACTGGGGCAAATTTATTCTAATAGATATTTACTCCAAGAACAGGAGTCTTTCTGTTTCATATTGCACATGAATATTAAATAAACTACCTGCTGGCAACTACACAATATTTTAGTCTCTAATTTTAAAAGTACACTGTATTTTAATACCTCTTTTTAAACAGATATCAATTTTTATGGAGCAGTACATGAGTTGTTGATGGATAAATCACCCAAGCATGGTTAAAGAGAGCCTAATATCCAGCTGGTACCAGATCCATTTAATTGTATCCTCTGACCTCACCTCACCTGAGCCTGCATTAAAATCATAATACAGTTCAAGTGTAAAAATGATATACTGTTTGTTCGCCCTGTTTATAGAGGGGCAAACATACAGTTAAATTCACATGTTTAAAATTAGTGTAGTCATTTGAAAAGGTTGACTTAGATCAAACTGCCTCTCAGCGTTTTCTCTGCCCTTTTTTTTTATTTAAACGATTAGGCCTCCATCACCAGATGAGAGAGGCTGTTAAGAAAGTTGTAGCCGCTTTTCCTGGACACCCAGAAGATTGCTCCCCTCCATCGAAGACGGAGCGCTTTCTAGCAGCATTTAATATTGGAACAGTTCATTTTTTTCATGCGGTCAGCAGGCAGGAGGACAGAAACTTTGGGGTGTTTGAAAGCCTTTACAAATGAAGTATTTCCAAATGGCCTGAACACCAGCCCTGAGTGTGTCTCCCTTCCCGTCCTGGTGACGTGTTGTCTTGAAGTTAGTGGCAGTTTCATTTTCATAAGTTAGAGTCTCTAGGTTTTTTTCTAAGAGCCAGAGGGTTTTTTGCTTTTTTTTTTGAAACGCTGCTCCAGCCAGACCTATATTGATCTTAACAACGTTTCCAAAAGCTTAGTTGAGAACATTGGAAATGGTATTGCTTTTGAATTCAGATTCAGAGAAATGATTAGCTAATACTCATCACAAATAATGTTTTTTGAGAGCTTCTTGTGAGCCAGACAGACTGGATGATGAGTCTCCACAGCATGCAGTGCACTGGAATGTCCATCTCCCCCTCTCCCAAGCAAAGACCTGTCTCTTTTATTCACCATTAAATCTCCAGTGCCGTAAAGAAGGCCTGGGAGGAAGCCCAGTGAGTAAGAATGAATGAATAAATGAATGAATGAATGATCTCGCTGAATCTCTACAACCATCCTATGCAGTAGGAAATAAGTTTATCTCCACTTAGAAATAAGGAAACTAAAGTTCAGAGAAGCTAGGTAAATTTCCCAAGATCACCTCTATTTGGTAGAAGAGCCAGATTTTCAAGACATGTCTGCCTGATTCTGGAGTCCATGCTATTAACCACTAGGACAACAGCTCAGTCACTGTGGTTCTTGAACTTTGATATACAGCAGAACCCCCATGCAGGCCCGTTCGATCCCAGATCACTACCTCCTCTGCCCTGTAGAGTTTCTGTTTCCATAAGTGAAGCAGACTGGCAGAATTTGCTTTCCTAAGAGGTCCCCAGGGAAGACTGATGCTGCTGATCTTGGTACCACCGTTGAGAAATGCTGGCCCTGTGATTCAAGCTGAGTATTCCCAGTAAAATATATAAAATAAAAGCATGTTCAGTTCTACTTTTATCTACGATAGTTATAACCCTTGGTTTTAACAAAATAAGCTCTATTTCTATAATTTTCAGTACAAGTCCTTTTCTGCATCCGTACCCATTTATCCACAGCTCACAGCACGTATAATAGTCCTAAACAACGAATACACTATTTTGAGTGATCTGATGGATGGGAATCTCTTTCCTGATCTAATACTAATTTTTATCTTAGTAAATCTCTTTGAACTTACATAGTTTTGGATGGACTCCAGAATGATCAAAATATAACCAGCATCCAGAGCGAAGAAACTCGAGGTCAGAGAATAACAATGGGTTACTCTGTCAAAAGGAAAAAAAAAAAAAAATACTGTATTTAACTCTTCTGGAAACATTGTCTGCTTTTAATGTTATGGAAATACCCATGGGAGTATTTGTTAGACGTGGAATTGCTGATTTAGGATTTTGATCTTTATTGTCAAGTGTACCCAGGTCCATGGGAGGACCAAAATAATCTTTCATACCATGTATTTTTCTTAAACCCTTTAGGTAGACACAGGGTTAATTCTTAATTAATTTGTGAAAGATTTATACCCTGATGTCAGTTCTCTCTGTTACACACTGTAACCCTCATCCCTTCCTACTGGATTACTAGAAGCGTATCGCTATCGTTCTGCCATCTTGGAGACTGACCTCTGCCAATCTCTCCACACAGTCCAGCCAGTTATTTTCTATGATACAGACCTGATGATGGCATCCCCTTGATCAATCACTCTGTGTTGCATCCTAACACTTTTAGGGTAAAATTCATACTTGTGAATTCTGTCTTACAAGACCCTCTATGATGTTTCTGCTCCCTCCAGCTCTCATCTCCCCACACCCCTTCCTGACATGCACCCTTCCATCCAGACTTACTAAGATACTTGCAGATCCTCCAATGCATCATCTGTTTTAGGCATCTGAGTCTTTTTTCTTCTATCTTGAATATTCCTTCCAAAGCTGCCTATCCACACATATACAGGCCCTTAGACACGTTTTGTCTACCCAATTTCTATTCGTTCTTCAAAATGTAGAACTCCAAGTACCACTTTCTCCATGACCACCCCCAATTGCCTCTTTGATTTAGAAGTCTTGCTTCTTCCCTCAACAGCACCCTTGAATCTCTCTACCGTAAGACCTAGCACTCTATACTTATAGAAGTGGTTTACTTGTCTGTCTCCTCTTCTAGACTATTTCATAAGATAAGTACCAGATCTTATATAACCGCAAATTCCCAGTGCTGGTAGAGTGCTGAGCACCTTGTAGAAATTCAAAGATAGTTTAGTAAATGAAGGAAAGAAAGAAAGAGAAAGAAGGAGGGAAAGAGGGAGAGAAAGAGAAACAGACACAAAGAGAAAGGGGGGAAAATGCAATTAAGAATCTCCATATGGTTGCTTTAGGTAGCTTGTATGTTTCTTCTTTAACAAAAGTATATGATAAAGAGGAAAGAAGCCTAGACATAGAATACCACCTCGAGCAACTCTGAATAATCTTCTAGTCACTCCTCTGTAAAATAATAGGTTCCTTAAGGTACTTTCCAGTATTGAATTCTGTGATAAACCACATCAGATAGAAAAGGGGAATGAAATGAAAGATACCATACAACTAATAGAAGATAATATTTTTCTCTTCTTCACTTACAACACTTAAAGTATTGAAAAGATCTCATCCCTACTGAATATTCACCTCCTTTTTTTATTTCATCAGCATTTTGTATAGTAATATAAGTTCTAAGTAATTATAAGTCTAGGTAATCTAAGTAGTATGAGCTTATTTTAAGTATTACATGAAGTATCACCTCCTAAACTAGTGATGGGAAAGTGTAAAGAAGAATCTCCAGTCTTTAAGTCTGAACCAGGTTGATGGTTTTCAACTTTTAACCAGTGGTATTTTTTTTTAAAAAATTACATATGACATATAAAAAACTTGTAAATATTTAATCTGTAAAACTGATTGAAGTGGTATTGTACTGATCAAATGAAGTGGTGGGCAGGGACGGGGTAGCCTGGACTTCTGAGTGCTGGTATTGCTACCTTCTAACTGCTATCCTCAAGACCCCTCTTTTGGGGTGCCGAGGGCTTCTTGGAACAGTTTGAAAACCATGTATCTAACCCAATACCCTGAAAAAAAGGAAAACGAAATGCAGTTATTCGCACAACATCTTGGCAAATTAGTTGTAGTGCTGGAATCAAAACATAGGTCCAATTTTGTTTTGTGTTTTTAAGTAAGTTCCATGCCCAGTGTGGAGCCTGACACAGGGCTTAAACACACAACCCTGAGAGCAACACCTGAGCCGAGATCAAGAGTCAGACGCTCAACCCACTGAGCCACTCAGGTGCCCTAGGTCCTCTTTTTTCCACCAATATCTGTACTATGTCATCCAGGTATGTTCCTAGCGGTTTGCATCACAGTCCAAGACTTTTAAAACTGCATAGAAGAGCCCTGCTCAATTTCCATTCTTCCCATCCTCCATCCAAACATCACTCCACAAATGTGTGCATAGTATGTGCATATAGTGTGTATAGGCTCTTTACGGAGATGATTTAAGGTTCTTGGGTCTTATGGATTTAGGCCCTATGTAGCAGATTTTCAATTCCAAGGAATTTTAGAAATGATTCACTAATCACTGTAAATGCCTACATCATGTCTCAGAGATGACTCTAGGTCCTGTCACATCTGTGGCTGTGAGCAGGCCTTACAGTGGGATTCCTGGAACACAAGAAGCAGAACTGGAAGTGAAGTAAGCATCCTGTGTTGAAAGGTCACTTTTCCTCTATTGCTTTTAAACAAAGACTTCATAGGAACTGGCAGGTGGTGAATAACTCCCTGACCAGCGAGGTAAAGGACCGGTCCTAGGTCTTTTTTTAAGTGCTTGTGTCTTTCCAAAAATATGTCAAACTTCTATTTCTTTAAAGTATCATATTATGAGGTCAACTTCATCGTATTTCCAGATCTGTGACTTTCCCCCATCATTGATTAGGTAAATCTAACAATACAAGCAAATTCCTATCTACTGTATTTGTTCATAATGTTAGAAAAAGATGAGGATAGTACCACAAATATCCAGGGATTACTGTAGAGAAATTGGGCAAATGCCCAATATGCTATGGTTAATCTTCATATTTGTCAAGCTCAAGGATGACCAAGGACTTCTGGAAGTTCTGAAAAGTATTCATAATGACAGGATTGGATCATGCCTAATTCATTTTGCCAAAGCTGCTAGTCCTTGTGAATATGTGTTAATTAAGACGATAGACAACATTTGAATATATAGGGCATGCCAGGCAGGTCCTGAGTGCTTTCGCATCTTTGCTTATTCTTCAAAAAAAAGTCTATGATTTAAGTACTAATACTCTTTTAACTTTAAGAAAGAAGGGTATGAAGCAGAGTTAATATAACTTTCCCGGTACTGTATAATAATGAAGCATATGAACCAAGGCACTTAGAGGCCTATATCAACATTCTTAAACACTATGTTACACTGTTCCTATTGCTGACATTGGGTAGAACCTCCACAGGATGGCAGGCTGATAAAAACTCTCTGAGGAACTTCATCCCCCAAAACAACACTCTTGCCTGAGTGACCCACTGACTTTACGTGACAGTAACTATAGGGCCCTAATGACCCAACAATCATCCATAGACCAACCTTTGAAATGTATTTTTACAGCAGTCCTTCTAGAAGGCCTTCCTCTCTCCTCTTGAACTTTTTAAACTGATTTGGTCCTGAGATAGATTGATGACTTTTCCTCCCTATTGTAATCTCTAAGAAAGCAAGGATAGTGTCTTGTTTATAATTCTAACCTCTGCTTTATCATGGACCATACTTAGAGATATTGGAAGAACTATCTTTTCTCATTATCCTCCACTAAGTTTTCAGTCGATTCAAGGAATGCTATATTTCCTGGCCAGGTGGTATGCTGGTAAATGTTTAACAACCTGCTCCTTGGAGGAATTTTTTTAAAGCCCTGCTTAATAGGATTTACCAATTCTCATGGTGTAAATACTATTACCATTAACAATTTCAAGTAATTAATTAACATGTTGATGAATTCAGAGTTGGGAAGAGATGTTACCAATGGATTCTCACCACCTGCCGACAGCACATCACTGATTTGGTCATTAAAAAATATATATATATATAAGTTCCACTGAAGAACGTGGAGAAAAGATAAATAAGGGAAGATATGAGTAAATAGTGACCTAAGGGTTTCTGTTTAACATCCTGTGGTCCCATGAATTTTTACAAACCACCCAAAGTTCAGTTAGCTGCTCCTTCTGTTACCCTTTCAAAACATCTGTGAAGAGTCCTAATCAAAGTGTTAATCTCCTTCTCTTTTTACTTGTCCAGCTTCTCTAGTCAACTGTAAACAATTTGAGGGATTATTTTATCATTATTTTATCTCCTGAGTCTGGTCAAAAGAAAATACAAATATATATATATATTCAGTCTCTCTCTTTCTCTCTCTCTCAAGATATATATATATATAGACTATGTATATATATATATATATATATAGACTATGTGTATATATATATATATATATATATATATAGACTGAAAAACTAAACACTTGAAAAATATTGTTGTAGCACAGAGGTCATACCTATTTTTTTATTAGCATCTAGAGGTCATGAGTACCCGCCTAAATTTTGGTCTTAATGCAGAATTTGCCTGCTTTGTTGATTTACGCTTAATCCATAGCATTACCCTTTAACATAGTTATTTGTAGTTGGTGATTAAGTTCTGTGGACTTGTGATTAAGGAGTAATTAATTTTCCATACTTAACACTAATGAAATTTCATGTGAAATGAAAAGTAACTACAGAATTAGCATTTGCATCTACTTAGCAGCTTGTCTTCATTATATAACAAACAGAAACAAAGTACTCCAAGTCCCCCCTAGCCAAAGGCTTGAGAAGGGAGTGTAAAGAGCTAGATAAAGACAGGCAGGCAGACAGACAAATCAGCAGGGAAGACTAACTTAAATTATTATAAATGTATTTACAGAGATAGTTTATCAGTTTTATTGCAGATATACTAGATAATAGGAAAAAATCGAGTAATTTATCCAGCAATTTTCACATAAGCAATATATTATTCAAATGAAGACCTGAAGGAAGAGATTATAGAGTAGAATATAGATAGGCCACGGATAAATGCATTAGGTAGCAGGCATGGTGAACGTTTTAGAAGGTTTGGACTAGGTTTTTAAAAAAAAAAAGAAAAGAGAAAAGTACTCAGTTTCTGTGAAGTCTTAAAATATCTGCTGGGTGGAAGATTTGCTTATAGTGGGAAAGTTTGTCCCCGTCTTTTTACTGCTGGTAGTGTTTTCAAAGCCTGAAAGCTAGTCTTCGTCATAAGGCGGTTGGGGGAAAACAGAAAACCGAGTGCAGCCGCGGAGGTGGCGTTCAGGAGTGAGAGAAGAAGAAGCAGTGCTAGCAAGCCGAACAACCGTGTGTGAGGATGATGGTGCTGAGTCCCAAAGTTCCTGGGGATATTGTGCACATTTAGGGAAAAAAACACCACCTCCTGTTCTTTTCCTTTTTTTTTTATAATTACCCCATTTCCTCCTAAACATCTATAACTGTAGAAGTGCCATTGTTATTTTATATTCCTGTAAAATATCATTTTAAAAAATATACTGAACTTTAGCTACAGGAAAAAAAAACCCAACACAACATATCATCACCAATTTTGAAGGAATGAACCTAGACACTAGCTAAGCAGATTTGGTTTCTGCAGAAAAGCCACAGCACATTCAGGCAGAAAATCCTGGTAAATAAATGTTTTGTTTTGTTTTTTTATTAAAAAGTAAAATGGGGGGGGCTGGGTGGCTCAGTCGTTAGGCGTCTGCCTTTGGCTGGGGTCATGATCCCAGGGTCCTGGGATCGAGCCCCGCATCGGGCTCCCTGCTCAGCGGGAAGCTTCTCCCTCTCCCACTCCCCCTGCTTGTGTTCCCTCTCTCTCTGTGTCTCTCTCTGTCAAATAAATAAATAAAATCTTAAAAAAAAAATAGTAAAATGGGATGGACTTAACCATACAGGGTTTAGAACTTAAGAAAAAGATGGCCTCTTCCACTCAATATTTTGGACAAGAAGGGTCTTTTTGAGTATGAAATCATCAATTTCAGTGCAATACTCTAAGAGTTGCTTTTAAAAGAGAGCAGGTCACAGCCTCACATGACAAATACGGAGATACAGTGAGCACCCCTGAAACCACATTGAGAAGAAAGCGTACATTTTCTTCTTGAGTTGGTCCATGTTGATGCTGCGTGTGCCTGTGCGCATGTGTGGATCTTATATATATAATTATAATATATAATTATATTATCTGTGCTCTTGGATGAATGCAGAGATATGGACAGTGCATATGTCTTTGGTTTTAGTATGTATTTCTGGACAATATTGCCTCTGCTATTTAGTTTTCTTGGATATCCCATCTTTCCGCTTTAGTGAAATTGCCAGATACTAAGTATTTGTGTTTTTGAGCTCCAAATCGCTTTTTCAAAGAAGTTTGCTCAAACATCTTAAAATCCCTGCTTTCTTGAACAGAGAGATATAAACTAATTGAGTCTTTCTGATTCTACCCATCAGTATCATTAACAGTCCTTACTGTTTGATTCGGTCATACAAAGATGCCCTCCAGACCCCTAAATGTATTGGGACCTTTGCCTCTACACTAAAGGGCCCCAAAATGCTTTGTGTTTTGAGTTGTCCACTGACAAGTTTGTGGTTATAATTAAGTCATCCAGTGGTAAAACTCCCTTCATCATTATTTGTTTGTTCTCCTTTGTTGAGGCCTGGTACTGAATCACCATTTGTATCAAAAGGTGTATATAAAAAAATGCAAAGAGTTTTAGTATATGAATTCTAATAACATCTCTTTGCCCTAGGTATGGACTCACTTTTAGTTACTTGTTTGTGATTAAAATAAATAAGGCATTTATAATAGCTACATTTGAAAAAATGGGGTGTTTGATGTTGTAAGAAATCATGGGGCCCCTAACAATATAAAATAAAAAAGTTCCACGTGAAATTCTGACTCAAAGATAAAGAGTTGCTCAAAGTTCACTGGATACCTTGTTGGTCTATTTTTTTGGTCAACTGACATGATGAGGATCAGTGGAAACAGCTTGGAGATTGCACTTTTAGTCTTTCTGTCTCTCTCTCCCACACACGTGCAAGCACACCACCCACCCACATACACACCTCTTGGGCAATGTCTGATAAGGAAGAATGTTCTTTTCATGCATCTTTTTTTTTTTTTTAAGTAGTGATTTTTCTTGATGGTCTTCCCAGGATTCCTTCTGCATTTCAGGCCCCATGCACAATATGAAGCAAGAGATTAAAATTATGACAGATGTTCTAAGTCCTCCAGCTACAGTTCCACGACAGAGAAAGATGAAAATTCTGCACACATAAAATGTCTTTTAGGCCATGGAAATCTGAATGCAGTTGTAAATATTTTTGCTTCATTTCTTTGGTTGAACTCCAACATAGATCAGAAACACTGATACAAAGCTATTTAAAGATAGACTGACTCTTTCTCTTTTGAGAGCCAAAGGGGGAACTAGGAATAATAATGAAGTATATTCTGGACAGAGGTGGCTTGGTCACACTTCTCAAGTAACGCATGATACTGGGCGTCAAGGCACAGACCCTCCCTGCCCATGAGGAAGACGTGCTTAGTAAGACTGCACATTCATGGTGCTGCAGTGTATGAACTAAGTGTGGCAATGATATTGGAGAACGAAAATTGAAAATGTGGTATTTTATGTCAAACCATATATCATCATTTGGTATATTTTAAAAGTTTTGTTATTTATTCACCCTATATATATGTTATCCTATCCGATGAGATTATTTTTAAAAGGTTAACCTAAAAAAAGTAAGTCTATTTCAATACATTCTCAAACAAGTGGTCTTCGAAAAAAGATTTCGGTCCCTAATGGTGGATATATACTCAGTACTTATATGGATTCTTTTGTTCTCCATGACTTTAATTTTCACTGCAGGGTAGCATTAAAGTTTGTATATCAAAAGACTATCGGAAAAATACTCTTGATTAACAAACATGTCTCAAGTCTCAATGGGTAAGAAGTTCTTATTAGAAATTAGGATGATACTCCACTGCTTCTAAAAATGTATGGCTGGGATGGGTGCAGGCTTCATGACACTTGAATAAGACTGATTCTCAGCTTAGAGAAGGATTCTCAAATCAGCTATAATTCTGTGGGGAAGAGAGCACACTCCAGGGATAGGATGGAGAAGCTGCTGGGAGCCCAGGGGCTGCATATTTACTGACCTGGTTACTCTCAGATAAACTCTTAACACGATAGCCTGGCATTCAAGGGCTTCCCCGAAAAACTTCTCTTCAAGTTTTATGTCTCAAACTACCAACCCTAACTAAACTTTCACTCTAGCTAACTTGATAAATTCACTGTCCCCTGAAAAATCTTCTTTTATGTCTCATTTTTCTTGGGTGGGTTTCCTGCAGAACAAACTGTGAGACTGGGATCAACATAAAAGAATTTTAAGGGAAAGTGCTCTGGGGAACACCTGTAAGGCAGTGATCAGAGGATTGGGCAGAGGAAGATGTTGGTGAAGAAGTGGGTGATCTGGTTGCCATAGCGAACTGAACCAAACCCTCGGGGAGCTCTGGAATGGGGCTGGCCTGCAGAGCTGTCTCACATTGAGTAGAGGAGACTGGCCTTTGTACCTTCACATTAACCAATCTCTGGGGACAAGTTGCCCTTTGAAAGGGGCTATAACCTTGGGTGATACAGGTCCCTTGTGCTGAGGGCAAGTCCTAGACAAGGACTCAGCTATGAATTTCAACAGCCAGCACTCCTGGCGGCAGAGGAAATGAGCACCTGGGTCCTGAAGCAGGGATAAGGTTGGCGCCCCAATATTCATACCACCCTTTTACTTGAAGAGCTGCTCTGATCTTCCTCTTCCTTCCCTCCTATAGAATTCTAATTATCCTCACAGCAAAAATCAAGTGCCACCTGTTATTCCTTTTCTGGTGTGACCACCCTAGGCCAGGGAAAGTTTCCACCCACCCCTCAAATTCCTTTATTGTGACAGGATAGTTCAGGACACAGCTGAGCCAAAGCACAGTAGAGGAAGGGGAGATGTTGAGACACAACCCTACCCCACTTAAGCAATATGATATTTGCATGGCTTAATATGCATGAGGGTTTTATTTGGGATCAAAGAAGTAAGGAGACCTGGCACCTGGGATATAGAAATATGTAAAAAAAATCATAAATCATAAAAGCAATAGCATCGAGTCTGATTTCATGTGGTCCCAGAAACCCATCACCTTCAGAGCCATTAGAATTGGAAATTTAAGGATGTATTTTCGAGAGTGGTCTTACGAAACTTAGGACTCAAGTAGAGCTACTTCTTGGGCTGATGTGGCTCTGAATGACACAAAATAGAGACTGTGTCTTCTCCCCACCTGTTCTGCCTACCACGGTACAGCCCTTACACTCCAAGAAGGAGCAGTTGGTGACATTCAAAAGTAGAGTAATCTCATGAAGGGCACCGGCAGCCACTGAAGAGGTGAGACTATTTTTCAATAGTCTTGCTGGCTCCACGAGGAAGCTGGAACAGAAAACATGAACGGACAGTTCACGAGCATGTCTGAGCAACTCTCTGGGGGCTTTCAGGTGAGGAAGAGATGGTTGAGTTTATGCCCTAATTCATGGGGGAGGGGTAGGAAGGAGTGGAGCCGCTGAGTTAATGGGATCCATGCATAGATTTTAGTGTGAGCTGATCTGAAAACCTCAGGTTCTCTTAGAAGTTACCACAGAATGCCTTGGAGACTCTAAACCATTCATGCCTGTATCTTCTCTCCCTAGCTGAATTATAATATCCCTGCAGGTAAGAACCATGGTCTTTCCTTCACAAACGTTTGATGATTCATTTATAGATTGATGACTGTAGGTCGCTTAGGGTCCTGAAGGATATTATTTATTATTTACCTCTTTCTCCTTGGCAGACATGGACTTAGTAAACAAACAATCGTACAGAAGTGTTTTCTCAACATCTGTGATTAGCATCTTTTTTGCCAGCTGTCTTTTTACCCTAAGATCAGAGTCCCTGTGTCCTTATTCGTTCTTTGTTCCAAATGTTTCACATTCCTGTTTTCACGTCTTCACAACGCTGATGATTCTTTCATGAAGATATGGCCTCTCCCCCACCAAAACCTACATGGCGTATAGGATCACTGAGTTCTCAGATGCTAGTGATAGTAACCCAATTTAAGAATGTTTAATAAGCTTGCACCACAAAGAAAGTCAGTGAGTATAGGCCCAAGCCTATGCAACTTTTTAATCTTCTTGCCTTATGCTCTTGGATTTTTGGTTTTTTTTTTTTTTCTTCTACATCATTTGGCAATAAAACTGAATACTGATAATACTGCATTAGCTGGTGCAGTCCCAAATATTTTCAGACAGTTAAGTATGAGAGTCAAGTTAACAACAAATTAGTCTGAAAGGATTTAGGGGGACTACCCATGGAATTGTTGGTTGGTTGGTTATTTCACTGTATTTTCTTGCTCTCTTTCCCAAACATAGAAAATTCTCACTATACAAAGTCTGCTCTATGCTAAACTTCACAAATGACCTCCAACATACATACTTTGTTCAAGATGTGGGAATCATTTCCTGAATTTTAACTGGGCCAAAGAGACATATGTGTATGCATATCCATGATATTCTCATAAATACATAATATGTTACATATACAAATGTTTTATACTTTTTTCATAATGAACAATATGTAGACAAACACAGAGACTAAGACAAGTGCAAACATAAATAGGAGATGGTTCTAAATCATATTTAGGGAGAAAGAAATGAACCGTGCCCTTAGGGGTCAGTACCTTGCTTGATAACAGGGCCTCTGTGCTAAGAACTTTTCCTGTAAACTTAAAGGAGGGTTTTGACTGGACAAGCCAGTTTATTTATACCACCTTTTTCAAGTTCTATGAAGATACAGGCTTAGACATGGAGAGGAGAGCAAGAAATCTCCTTTTTTAAATTAACAGCACTGTCTTGCATAAGCTTGGACCATTCCCTGAACTGCCAAAGGACAGTGAGCATTATGAAACCATCTTATGAAGGAATATCCTATTTCCTGAGACCCAGAAACCATCTTGATCGTTGGTTATCCTCTAGCTGAATTCCTTATCTGACCCAAGTCTTCACTCTGCAAAGCTTTTGTTCAGGCATTTCTTTCCTACTATTACTTACAAAAATTGAGAAGGTCAAAGTGCAAGTGGTAATTGCTTTTGGCACTTTAGAAAATGGTTTTCTTTTCATACTTATCATTTTCTCTAAAGCCTTCTTCTGCTGAATCTTTATTAATTGTGCTTCACACTGTAGATCGACACATTTGGGGGACCCCTCTGACTGCTAAGTCCCTTTCTAGTCTCAGGGAGTTTAAAATCGGGGAAGTAGCCCAGTGTAAATGTATGTTTTGTGCTATATTCCTGTGGAAAAAAAGTGAGTGAAAAACGTGGTTCTCTTCCTGCATTCAGGGCGCAGTCACAGAAGAGCTGAGATTTGGAGATGTGTTCACACAGCAGAGACAAGATATTTAGGGGAAAAATTAAATGGGGAAAGAAATTAATACTGTGTTTCTCTATTTAAGATCACTACGAAATAAGGAGAAAGACCATATAAGTGGTCTGCCTTTTCAAACATATGCATCATTCTATTTAGATGTCTTATTGTCATCCTACTCATACTCCCATGTGCCAGAACTGTTGTCTGATTTCTCCCTTCGGTGTTTCCTAATGACTTGACTTTTCTTCCTGCCTTTGTTATCAATACAGAGCTTGGATTGGATCTATCTCTGCTCACCTTTATTTCTTTGGTAGCTCAGCTGAGCCGTTTGCTCCTATCCACTACACCTACTTCATAGAAAACCGAGAGAGAGGTGTTCTGAGTGAAGTAGTTAGACCTGTCTCCTGATTTCATTCAGTCACGTCATCATTACTTTGAACCCTTATCTATATAAGTGAGGAGAATTTTCCTTACTGGATTAAGAATCTTTCTCCATTCTCCTCTCCACATCCTTTGTTATAGCAAATAACTGTGTTTGCTATAATATGATCATATAATTCTACCTTGAAGCTTTCCTCCATGAGCATTGAATTCAATAGTAAACATAAGTCATATCACAAAACTGATCCAAGTTTTTAGAATTAATAGACAGGAAAGAAATTCTGAAGGTATTCATAGTCCATCAATCTTGGGGGGAAAATATGTTTCAATTTGGATTCACTAATTTGCCAGAGTGACTCGTGTTTCCCAGTAGCAATAAGCAGGAATATAGTGATACTTTCACTCGTATAGCCCTTTTATCCCAAGCTCATAAATACGCTGCCACCATTAATTAATTAAGTGTTACAGCCTTACCACTGAAGTAGGTGAGTTTCCTGTCTCCAACTGAGGCCAGCGCTCAGAGACAGGCTGAGTCTTCCCTAATGCAGCTAATTAGGCAGTGCTACATCACTAGGGAAAATTTCTGATCCCAGCTGGAAACCAACTTGTGCCCTGAAGAAATGGGACTTGATAGCCCTTCAAGTTTTCCTCCTAACCTCTGCCCCTGCTGTTGATATTCTTAATCATATCAATATCTAGACCTTTTTGGTCTATTACAGAGCTGTTGGTCCACAGGGCATTCAGGGTCTAACAGAAATCACAGAGAAAAAGCACAGTGCATTAAAACAAACAAACAAACAAACAGATCCTTATGCTCCATTTTAGCTGAACCTCTGTCTGTGGCAAGGGCACGTATTTGACTGGTGTTGTGATCAACCCTCACACGCAGGACGGACTCACACGCCCAAGATTTGGCTAGGATGTTGAGACCGATGATGCCATGCATCCACTAACAGGAAACACAGGGGAAAGTAGGGCTGGCTGCCAAGTTAGCATGAAAATAGATCAAGGGAGTAGAGAAAGGAGTTTGCCCTGGGGTTTCATTAAAGTTGGTGAAGGACTAAGGCTGAGGGGAGGGTCCTGCATGTACAGGCTGGGGCTGGTGTGATTGGAATGTCCCTTCAGTGCCAAAGCGGAAACTGAGAGAGCTTTCTTAGAGCCTGTCCAGATGTGGGGAAGAAGGGCGAAAGGAGAAGTGGGGATTGAAGGCTGTTGGCAGGCCAACATCAAAAATTCAGTCACCCTGTCACAATCAACATATTGCATAAAACTTCAACTCATCCAAAGATGTTGCACATAAAACCTACCATGTTTGCGGAGCAGTTTGGAAGATAAAATGGAAATAAGTAATTCAAAATACCTAAGACGTGACTGGGCTATCTGAAGCCCAGAATATAACAGCTGGCAAGGACTCTGGTACCAGGAAATAAAAAATTCCTCTATTAATAAATGGTAATGAAATGTAGTTAAGTTCCTACAGCGATTCTTTGCCTTTCTGGCCTTCTTATTTTACCCTTATCCTAAGAACATGAGGGCTATTTAAAGTATCACCATATTACTTTTATATATCAATATAGGAAACAATATAAACAATCCAGGAAAAGGATTGTTCATAACCACTTAGCAATAGTGGAAGTGGCAGCAAACAAGGAACCTAACCGAGGATCACAAAGACAACATCATGATTTCTGATTTAGCCTAACCCACCAGAGCAAAATGCCATTCCTGCTCTCATCTGCTATAATTTCAGGAATCATATATGCATGATTTTTCTTTCTCTCTCAGCTTTCTAAAAATCATATTGTCTGATCTGTATCTGTCCTAGTAACTTAATTTCATGTGGAATTTAGCCATGCCATCTTCTTTTTCAAAAATTTTTAAAATTTATTTATTTGCAACAGAGAGAGCATACAGGGGAGTGGCAGAAGGAGAAATAGACTCCCCGCTGAATAGGGAGCCTGATGCGGGGCTTGATCCCAGGCCGCTGGGATCACCACCCGAGCCCAAGGCAGAGGCTTAACCAACTGAGCCACCCAGGTCCCCCTAGCCATGCCATCTGAAAAGATTACACTTATATCAAGAAAACTCTTGAAAAGAATATTCAAATAAATGAAATATTCCCAGCAGATATTTCACGAGCAAGACAAATGTCTCAGCATTCTAAATTTTCTGTTGTTTTCTCATGTTACAACAAGAATTCTGATGTTATTCCTAGGCTCAAGTTAGATGAAAGTAAGTAACAAGCAACATTTCTCCCCGGGTTTAATACATTCACTCTTGATACCCCATTTGGTTGGTGCAAAATAGTATTTCCTATTGTTCGAGTGCCTATGTTTCTCCCCTCTCCTGTAACACAAACTGCTCTCCAGAAATGATCTGGGAGTTGCTAAATATAAAACTGTTTTCTCTTTTGTCATTATATATGTAAGGTGATTTGATTTACTCTCTTATTCCTTCAACAAACATTTATTAAGCAGCATTATATTTGGGGCTCTGGTAAAGTTCGACATCTCGTTGTTGCCCTCATGGAGTGTAGCTTAGGGGCCAGGACGAGCATTCGTTCTTCATGAAAGGTAGAGAGTTTTCATGATTTCGCAGATGTCTCAAAGCACCTGGGTGGAAAAGCCAATATGCTGACAGATGCCTCTGATTCTAAATCCTATACCCTTCACCATATCCTCCTGAGGTAGCAAGGAGATGTTTCTAAGTTTAAATCCATTCAATTCATGGAGAAGCTGTTAATTTTACAAATGGAATTGAATATTGGCCAGCAGGCCCTACCTAAATCAAAACCATTGCATTCCACAGGGGCTGTCCCTTTTCTGTGCCTTTAGAAGGCTTGGAGTTATTAATTTATTTTTCTGAGTGTTTGTGTAATATCTTTACCATATTTCTTTAGACTGTAAAAAGCCTCAGCATAGGTTTGTCTGTTGCTAAGGGCAAGGAACGCAGGAGTTGGCTCTAGGCATAGTTATAATTTTTTTTTTTCCCAAGAAGAGAAATAGCCATGAGAAAGCCGGTTTCCTAGATAGGATGTGTTGGAATTTGCTGCTATGGTTGTGGTTGTGGTTGTCCTCTCGTGAATGATCATAGCGCCAAATTAGGATTATTGGTCTGGACGTTTAAAAAAAAAAAAGTCTATAGAAGGGTATTGAAACACACAGATCTCATATAAATTCCTAGGATCCCAAACAGAATTCATTTCAAGGCTGACCATTTGCAGATTATCTTAAGATGTATATATACTCAGTCAGTGATATGCAGACACCAGTGCGGTGGCTGGTTTAGGTGGCATATGCTATGTAACACATTGAAGAACGCGGCACTGGACACAGTATTAGAAAATGTTTGGGACACCTGGGTGACTCAGTCATTTAAGCGGCTGCCTTCGGCTCAGGTCATGATCCCAGGGTCCTGGGATCGAGTCCCACATCGGGCTCCCTGCTCAGCGGGAGGCCTGCTTCTCCCTCTGCCTGTCACTCTCCCTGCTTATGCCCGCTCACTCTCTCTCTGACAAATAAATAAAATCTTAAAAAAAAGAAAGAAAGAAAATGTTAAAGGAGTGCTACACTCCATAATGTTTATTCGGCAAAACAGCGACTTTGCAAAAAGGATCCCCCAAGAACTGAATGTGCATTTTCTTTCTTCGTGTTGTCGGGGAGAAATGGCCCAATGTTAGATCAATTTTTGTCTTTGTTAAGCCAATTCCAGGAGGAGGTTTTAAAAAATAAATGGCTACAGAAGTGTATTTTCATTTGTTACACTCTGGTGAAAAGGCATCGGCACAGCATGTTCTGACTTTCTTAAATGTTCTCAGGATTTGAAGGGCTGGTCATTGTTGTGATGTCTTAAACTCTCAACAACCTGTCAGAAAGGAGTGGAATAGGAAGTCAAAATATAAAACATACAAAACATTTCAAAGTAGACTGAGACAGTCTTATGCTGGTTTTTTTTTTTTTTTTTTTTTTTGAACAATCTATACTGTGCCTTTAAATCCTGATGGCTCATTTTGGGGGAAAAAAGTCCAAGTGCAACAGGGAACGATGCAATGTGAAATTACTTCTGTGAATATAAGGATTACTGGAGAGAGGAAACTGGTGTTTGAGACTGAAACTCACCAACCTATTTGGAAGCCAGGATACATCTCTTCCAGAGAAATACTTTACCCGTAGTCCACATTCTCCTTGATCTTTCTCATGGTATTTCCCACCATTCAAATATGGAAGTCATTTTTAAAATTAAAGGAAATCAAAATGATTTTCCCCGAATATATGGTAGCTGACATTAAGTGTTACACTTTTACTTACTAATTCATTTATTTACACCAAAATGGGAGTGGGTACAATTTTTAATTCCACCAACTGCTAAATTAACTTTCTGGTTTTTCTTTGAAGATTTAGCCATGGGGGCAGTTGGATGGTGCAGTCAGTTAAGCGTCCAACTCTTGGTTTTGGCTCAGGTGCTGATTTCAGGGTCATGAGATCAAGCTGCCTCTTGGGCTCGGCCCTCAGTGTGGAATCTGCTTGAGATTCTCCCTCCCTCTCACTCTGCCCTCCTGCTCGTGCTCTCTCTCTCTCAAATAAATACATAAATCTTTAAAAAAATTAAAAAAAATAAAGTTTTAGCTCTGCATCCCAAAAAACTCATGTTTTCCTATGGATAATAATTAAGACTCACTTCCTTTATATTAAATATCTGCTGTCTAACTCAATGTCTTTGAATAGGAAGATTCAGTTTCAGTATTTTTCTACTCATTCTGCATTTATAAGAAAAATTTCATTTTTACAAATGCTGAGAGAAATAAATCCAAAGCCTTAAATTGTTAATATTGACCAAAAATGTATACAGCCGCAGCATATGCCACTTGCCATTCACAAAACATATGCTAATTGGAAGTAAATATCATCCATCCATGACTAGACTTGCAAACTCAGAACTGTTTTATAAGTAACAAAGTGCGCCTTCTTTCGTTATCCGATAGCAGAAAGAAGAAAAATCACCCGTGGCTCTGTGAATGTATCAACTGATACCCTACCATGTATTTTATTTAAACAGAAGTTATGTTTTTAATGTAATCCTAGAACCAATGAGAAGAAATATAGGTAAGAAATGAAGAAAGAACCTTAGATATAACTTCTTAGTAAATTTCATGTCCACTAAGGAAAACATGTATTTAAATAACAAAAATCATATTTATCCATTATAATTATTTATGGATTCCCAAGTTTACTGAGTTGGTTTGTCAAATAAAAATGTTTCTCGATGCTCAGGATTTATTTATTTATTTATTTATTTACTGAGGTACTGAAGCTTGAAGAAGTCAACTGACCTAAAAAAAATTGTTCCAAGTTCCTGGTATCTTAACATTATACATATGGCCAGCTGTGGCCCAAGCTGAATGTTAGCATGACTATACCTAAGAATAAGAAGACTTTCTGGTCTAATGGTACTCTCCTTCAAGGCTTCTTTCCTCACATCTGGTCGCCAAAGAGTCGTTCCGTCACCCTGCAGCCTGCTAATGAGATCCCCCATTTAATTAATACCATAAGAATTTTAATTCTGACTGAATCAATTTAACGTGATGTGATTTTGTCAGCTCTATTCCCCAAGTAAAAAGTGAGCCTGATGCTTATTACATACATCATTTCACGGGCCCTGCATTCCCTGCTGACTTAAACAAATTCTAATTAAGACTAATTAAAGCATCATTTATGAAAGCGCTTGTGATAGCTATGCAAACATTCTGGGTGGGTATGCTTTGCATAATAATTATCCTAGTTAATATTAAGGCTAGGTCCTTGGCAATTAGGTCTTTGAAACAGAGAGTTATTCTGAATTTAGCCCTTTTCAGTGTGAGCAATTAATAAAAAAAAAAAAGTGCTAAATTTATGTAGTGGCTTCATTAACAAAATAAATTTAGAAGTAGTAGTATTGTTTGCATTTTTAAGCTAAGCGTAATTCTTAACCCAGGTGACAGTTATTAAAATAAAAGGATGCAATTCTTTGATCTGATACATTTATTATAGCCATCCAAGAAAAAAAATTAACTTTATAAGTTGCAGATTTTTTTTACACAAACCCTATTAGTCTAAAGCATATTACTTGGATATATAGATGTCTATAAGGAACATAGACATCTGAAGTATTTTATTTTTTAAAATTAAGTTTTTAAATGATGGTTTAAAAATCTGATGTGCACTCAAGGCGTTATACAAGCAGATTGAAGTCTTCAATTTATAATGACTTGATAGGCCTAATATATAAGCAAATGCTTCCTTACACCTGCTGAGTTTAGTGAAATTAAAAATTCTTACAGCATTCATAGTTTGCTTTACCTTTGTTTTTAAATTCTCTATTATACTGTCAGTATTCATTGTGCTGCAAAATTGAAATGGATTAGAATGCTGTAGAACTGCTTGCCTTTCAAACTCCTGTATACTTTTTCTAGGACCTTATGGCAGGGTCAAGTGAAGTTGGAGGTTTCCAGAGGTGAATGAGAAGAAAGAAAGAAAATGTGACTCCTTTATTAAATGGGTGAAAGAGATTGATAATAGATGGCACCAAAAAAAAAAAAAAAAAAGACTAAGAAACTTCTTTTTCTTCCATCTTTACAAATACAGTGAGTGTGAAATTCAGGGCAGGAAACTCAGAGTTAGGAAACTATTAAAATAGGCTGGGTGCATTAAACAGAATCAACTGGTTTATCCAGCACTAGTGACAAATAGTGCTATCTTGTGTAAAATTGTTGTCTTATATAAAGTCTTATCTTTGAATACACAGAGGTTGAGAATCACTGATGTTTAGAAAGAAATTCTGTATCTTAGTATTAGGGAAAGAGAGAATCTCTCCAAATTTCTATCAAATACACAGCCACAAATTTTAAAGGCATATAATAAGCCCCCACAAGGGCAATACTGTGCCTTTATAAAGAGCAACGAATAACAGACTGAAGTGTCTCCAATGATTTTGTGCAACAAACCTGAGAGTATAAAGTAATATACATAAATCTAGTAAGCTTGATCACATTTTACACAAAATTGCTTTAAAAAAAATATGACCTGATTCTACAACCCCAAAGGCGGTATGAAATGTCATGGCAGACTGTGCCCAGGCTGTGGATGATACAACCACTTTAGCCTCTTTATCAATTAACTGGGCGTAAAAGAGTAGGTAGGCTCATTAAATTGGTGAATGACACAAAGTGAGAGGGCTTTCATTTTAACATCTTAAGAAAGTGTCCAAAACTGTGTCTAATAAATAAAACTTACTGCAAATACTTCCATAGCCTAAACTAGTGAAAAACAAATTGTATAAGACAGAGGAATTAGACAGTTTCAAGGAGTTGTAGTTAATATGAGTTTGATCATGCTCTATCAGTTTAGCAGTAGATTTTCCTAAATCCAGAATGATCCTATACATATAAATTCTATGTAGACAGAACTGTGTCATATACGAATCATGAAGCAACCCTTCCTTCAATCAAAGTAGAGGTCAGTACAACTACAAATGGAGAAATGACCAATAAGGGAAAGCTATTTAGATTAAATGATTAGAATCAATTTAACAAAGAATTATTGAGTGCCTTTCAAGACTAGGCTCTTGGGGAGGACTAAAGGGAGATATAATCACAGCTTTCCATCTTAGTAATTCCTTTTTGTTTGTCATTAGGGGTCTCTGAGAGTCAGACGAACAATTAAATGACAAATCACAGAGGTTTCTTCTGAAAACAAGGGCAAAATGCTTGGTGAACTTGTTTCCAAGTGTGGTGAAAGAAATATCTCCTGGATAGATTATGGGGTTGGCCAAGAGTCTAAGTGTAGGTGGCAAGATGAAGACAATTTCTTTCTTTTTTTTTTAATTTTAATTACAGTATAGTTAACATACAGTGTTGTAATAGTTTCAGGTGCACAATATAGTGATTCAACACTTCCATCCATTAGTAGTGCCTCAAGCTAAGTGTACTCTTCATCCCCTTCACCTATTTCACCCATCCCCCCCCGCCTCCCCACCCCTCTGAGAACCTTTAATTTGTTCTCTATATTTAAGACTCTGTTTGTTGGCTTGTTTCTCACTCTCTTTTTTTTTCTTTTGTCCACTTGTTTTGTTTCTTAAATTCCACATATGGGCGAAATCATACGATACTTATCTTTCTCCAACTGATTTATTTCACTTAACATCATACTCTCTAGTTCCAATTATGTTGTTGCAAATGGCAAGATTTCATTCTTTTTTATGGTTGAGTAATATTCCCCTGTATACACATACCACTTCTTTATCCACTCATCTCTCGATGGACACTTGGGCTATTCCCATAATTTGGCTATTGTAAATAATGCTGAAATAAACATAGGGGTGCACATATCCTTTTGAATTAAGTGTTTTCATGTTCTTAGGATAAATATCCAGTCGTGTGATTACTAGATCATAGGGTAGTTCTATTTTTAATTTTTTGAGGGACCTCCATACTGTTTTCCAAAGTGGTTGCACCAGCTGGCGTTCCCACCAACAGTGCAGGAGGGTTTCTTTTTCTAGGATGAGGACAATTCCTACTCAAGCGGAACAACTGATGAAGGGGTAGGAAGTGGGGAGGGACAGAACTTTCTAAGTATCCTTACACAGGTGGTGACCAGCTGACTTCTACGTGCACTTAGCGGAGAAAAAAAAAAATAAACCAAATCCCTAGCAGGGATTTAGGTGAGAAATTTAAAATAATAAAATAAAACAAAACCTGAAAAGGACCTTGAAAAATCATTTGCTTACCTTCCAGATAGATGAATTGTAAACTAGGCCGGGTACTTGTGGCTTCCCTTCCAGGGGACAGCCCTTCAGCGCAGTTGGCAGAGTTGTACCAATCTACGAGGGTCGAGTTTTCTTTTCCTTATTCTCTCAGTCTTCCCTTTCCTTCATTCGTTTACTTACTTATTTGTTGTTCTCACTTTCTTTTGTTCCTTCTTTTTCAAATAGGAGAGAATGCTCTGTGAGAGCTCTTTTATGTTGAAGCAGGTAATCAAAGAATTAACATCTAAAGCATTGATTCTCAAGCTTGGGCACGGATTATAATCATCTGAAGGGCTACTTAAAACATAGATCACTGGCCCCACACACAGAATTTCTGATTTAGTGGGTAAACCCCATGACCCAGTGGGCAGAGCCTGAGAATTTGCCTTTCTAACAGGTTCTCACTTGATGAAGCTGCTGATTCTGGATTACAATTCTGAGACCCGCTGCTATGCCAAAAGTTGAGCAGCCCCACAGTCAGCATATTGAAACCACAAACACAATCACTAGTTTGAATAACTGCAGTCTCTACATGAAATATCACATTATTCAGCCGGTAAACATCTGGAGGGCCATACCAGTTTTTTCCAGGATGGTGTGTTTCAATTCTTCCATGCCCAACTCAAATGAAATGTTTTAAACATTCCCCGTGAACATTATCCATGAAGTGTTCATACATTTCAAATTCTATACCAAAATTATTCTTGCTGGGAAGAAAATCAAAAGATTTTTGGGCTTAACCTAAATATTTTATTTCACAGCTGAGGAAGGATTGAACTTTCAATCATGGCATATATAATTAGCAACTAGGAACAGTTGTTTAAAAAAAAAAAACTCAAAATGATGTGGTGATTGGGTGATGCAGTCAGTTGAGCATCCTATTCTTGGTTTTGGCTCAGGTGGTGAGACTGAGCCCCCTGTTGGCTTCGCATTCAGCACAGAGTCTGCTTGAGTTCCTCTCTCCCACTTCAGACTCTGCCTCTACCCCACTCTCTCTCTCTCTCAAATAAATAAATCTAAAAAAAAAGTTCAAAATCACTGTTTTAAAAAAAAATCTCAAAATGATAACAGACAAGATTTTTTATGGTACTCTAAATCCTAGTTGTTAAGGGCAATGTATGCTTCTATAGTAATATTTGATTAAATATACAGTATAGGTCAACTATTATGAATACCAGTACCTTTATTACTCTTATGGGCAGAAAAAAATGAGGGCTTACCTTACATTTAGGATATAAAAAACTTTATATTAAGGATGCTTTTAAAACACTGGATTGTGTTAACAATAAAAGCTCTAAAAATAGTTTTAATAACCTTTGAAGTAGCATCCCTTCTTTCTGCTTTGCTAGGTGGTATCTTGCTTAGAGGCAGATGGAAAGACTGCCTAGAGGTACTTTTACAACTTTATAAGGTTGGATCTATTGTAATTATCACAGATGAGTTGTGAAGATCTCGGGCTGATTTTTAGTGTATGTCATTATTAGATAGGGTATTTTAAACAAATTTAAAATGTATAAAATATTAAAGTAAATTAGAGATGGTAATTGAACCCCTTAAAAAACAGAAAAATGCCAACCCCATATTAGTTGTAGGCAACCCAACACCACCCAGTTCACATTAAGGAGGAATGGAAAATATCTAGCCCTCTGACAATACCACAGAGTTGAACAAATTCACTATGTGGAGGAAGAAACTAAAGCCCAGAGAGATTAAGTGTCTTGTCTGAGACTATACAGCATTAGATCAAGATGAAGTTTTCCTAAAAGAGGCCAGTGATTTTTTTCCACTGTCATCGCACCACCCTCCATACTTGGCCCCTGATGAGAATGCATTAAAATGTATTAAATGCATTCAAAATTGGCCATTATTAAGGCTGTTGTTTTGTCCCTCTCAATGTTCCAACTTTTTTCTCCATAATTGCTTTCAGGAAGATGAGTTGTGTTTTATCCTTGATGGGAAATGCTTCTTTTGGACAAGGCTGTGGTGTCCAACTCTGAGCGCTATCAGGTAGCACTAACTTGTTGGGAGATTGAAAATAAAGGAGCTAATGGGCTTGGGCTTCGGTTTCACTCCCCTGTACAGATAGCAGGTATGCCCCGCAGTTCCGATAGGAAGAAGCAGCAGGTAACCCAGATCCCACACCACCGCGCTCCATGGAAGCCTCTAAGAAACCGTGAGTGACAAGAGCTTGGGAAGAGAATTTTCATTTGTTTTCTTTTCAAGCACACAAGGTTTGTATGGATTTAATTTGATCGAGTGAAAAGCCTATAAAGAGAAGAGGCAGAATGAGGTTTCAGGATCTATATTCTCCAGCGACTAATAACTGGCAGCGGCAACTGGGGTCTAAATGGAAGTGAGCGAGCTGGGCTGGGATTTAACTCGCACCCCGAAGGGAAGGTCTGTACATGGGTTGTTTGTTCAAATAACAGTTTAGCCTTGGAGTTTAATACAAGGTGTTCAAGTAAAATAAAAAGTAAACTCCGCTCAGCGCGGCAGCCAGATCAAGAAGAAATGGGGCTTTATGATGGAACACATTAAAATCCAGGGAGAAGGAGAAGCGTGCATTGTCGACTTCCTCTCCTAACAGAAACAGGCAACACTGGACTCGGCAGAAATCAATCACAAGGCTGTGAACTTGCCTTTGCCTTTAGCCACATCTCTGATTATTGCCTCCTTCATTGGAGGAAGCACAGAGACCGAAGAGGGGAGTGGGTAATGCACCCCAAGTCGCTACTTATTTGTTAACACTTGAGTTAGAAAGGGGGAGGCAGAATTTGAAAGAAGGGGGCACTTTCTAAATGAGGTTCAGGGATTATCTGTGGTTTTCAGTTAGTCATTCTCTCCCTTACCCCCAACATCCTGGGAAAGTGGAAGTTGGTTTTATTCATGCCCAAGAATATGTGAAATTCAGGCTCTACCTTGCCTCTTGTATCTCCTTCCACGCAGGGCAGATAAATGGTGCATATGGAAATGATACGGTTTAATTAAGGAATATTCAACAGGGTGAACCAAAAATCAAAATATAAATATGCATTGTATAAACAGAGAAATTTAGAAATCCATGTTAATTGTATCTAGTTAATTTTTAACAGCTTCTTGGTACATTAGCTTTCTCGGTTGTACTCTATTCCTTTCCGTATTCCTCTATTGACAGGCAGCTGGTGCAGTAATAAAACCGCGGCTCCCAGATCGGCCAAAGGCTCAGAGAGAGATGAGTACAAGACAGATATCTACCCACTCACCATTTAACGTGTACCGTTTCCTACTGAACATGCAGATGGCATGGCAGTCCCAGATTTCATTTGAGTTAATCTAATCCCTCCACTGCTCCCACTAGAAAGGAGGGCATTAGCAGCCATATGTCAACCAGATTTGTCAGATTATTCATTACAATTAATTGCTGTTCTCACTTAAGGCCTTTAAGGCTGTGAATTGCTCTGAATTCTATTGCAAACACAAAATTATGAGTAAAAGACTTTAGCCCTGTCATTCAAATTTCACGCTGACCTTTATCAGCTTTTGGCTTTTCCATGGGTGCTGGGCTGAAAGCTTTCTAATTGGTGTTCCATTTCTTCCTCACTACAGGTAAGCTGTCGACCTAGGCAATAAGTATGACCAGAAAGACAAGAGGAAAAACTCTTAGGTCCCAGCAGACAGTATTTAACTGCCAACTAATAATACATTAGGAGGGTAATGAGACGAGTTAGATGTCATAATGACCCAGTGTACTAATTAAGCTTCTAAATACTGCAGGTTTTTAAGACATTTTCTGCCGTGGAAAGGCTTATTTTTGGAACCAAATTTCTTTTTACATTGTTTCATTATTCAAACTCTTTTGTAAGTTATTACGAATGATCATTAGAAATTAACCAAATTAATACCCATCCCTTCACACGGAGGGGAAGTTGGGTTTCAGGCTCCAACACACCGGACTCCTTTGGTGTTGCCATTGTAATGTATTCACCGGCCAAAAATTTTTGAGACTTCTCAGCTCTTACGGGAGTTGTTATTGCATTTATTTTATTTACCGCTTCCTTGATACGGTAACTCAGAGTTCTATAGAAGCACTTCTTTGGGCACGCTCCTTTGATTTTCAAGGCACCATTGAATTTGCTTGGTTTGGGATGAGTCCTCTTCTCCATAAACTCAACCACAGTGATGGTGTGATAGCATCAGTACTGTTTGATTAGATGATCATCAGAGGAAACTTGATTGCCAAGAAGTGTCTGTCACTGGATTATTAAGCCACAGTGGGGCTGCCTTGATTAATACTTTGTTTGCAACTTCAGACCAGTGATTTTGTCAGATGTTTCACAAATCTTGACAGGAGGTTTTATTAAGGATCTTCTAAGCAGAAAAAGTCGGCAGTTGAAACTTCTGGTATGATTTCCTTCTTCGCATTTCAAGTCCTTGTTCGTAGTGATGTCTTGGGTGGGGATAAAGCAGAAGGAAGGAAATTGATGTGTGGTTGCTTTTTTCCCCTCCTGATCATTATCCAGGTACTTCCAGGAGCCAAAAGAAATTCTCACCCCTCAAATTCTAGAATGTCCATGTAACCTATGAATGATAGCAAAAGATTTGGCAATGTTCTCTAAAACTAAGATAATGATTTAACATTTCCTTAAAGCAAACTTATTTATAAAATAAACAAGAACAGTTATAGAAGTTAAATCATTTCTACATTGAAGCCCACTGCTTATTGTTCTTTTTATTGCATGCAAAGATTTTCAATTAGTAATAGCCAAGATACAGTCATTGGCACGTAAAAGCTATAATTAGTACATTTCCCCTTTAAATGTAAAAAAAGGATTCTCCTTCACTCAGACCTTCCTTTTGACGAAATATTATCTTTGTTCATTTTTTTTAAAACACTGAATATGATTTAGAGGAGTTTACATAAGATAACTACCATGTCATGATTAGATTTCTCTTCTTAATTTAAAAATAAAAGACATTATATAAAATACAAGACATGTAATTTATGTAAAGATATGTATGTTTACATCTCTTATTGATATATAAAAGAAAAACACCTGTTTCTACAAATTAATATCCTAGAGAAATGATTACCCATCTCTCAAGTGATGCAAGACTACTTTCTCTAGGTAGTCGTTAGAGCACTAAACAGTTTTATCTTTTGACCTATCTTTTCATATGTCCTGGCACCTCTTTTTTCAACCAGGAGGATTTCCTGTTTGAAATAAGCTGAGGGGTGATGTGTCTGGTCGAACAAGCTTTTATATCAGATGGCTCCTAGATCTAGAAGTTATGCTCTCTAGGAAGCAAAAGAAGGACAAGCACAAGATGGAAAAGGGAGCAATAATGATGCAAAGAATAAATGAGGAGAGCGCCTACATTTCCAACCACCTTGATCAGTGATGGTTGAACTTGACTGCTGACAGAAGGTGTGCAGTGAAACAGTGAACCCGGAAATGTCAAATAGCACTCACATCCCAAGCTGTGGTTGGGCTTCAGCTAAACTGGTTCAACCCTGACTCCTGCTACTTTTGATCAATATCAGATGACCTGGGCAAGTCATATCGCCTCACTTAACATCATTTATTTCATCTATGTAAGTGAGAGAGCTGGAATAAATAATTTGTTTCAGTTCCTAAATTCAGTGCTAAAAGTTATATATATTTGTATTTGTATTTCTATGTATTTGTATAGAGAGGGAGAGAGGAAGAGAGGAGGCACAAAAATCTGTGTATATCAGAGAAGAATGTTAGACAAGTTGTATCGGTCTCTTTTTACATCACCCATGAGAATTTGCCTGAAATGGAATAGAAATCATAATGAAATAAAAAATTTTCTTCCAAAACATCTAAGTCCATGTTTTTCTCTCTGTATGGGCAGTCCACACTGGACTATAGCTCTCTCAAGTTCAGCTGTTTTTACTTTTCCTTTCAGTGATACAAGTAACATCTATCTCTATCTCTTGATTTTAAGTGCTGTAATGACAAGAATTATATATGTCTGGTTCTTTGTTACACAGTTCCAGATATTAGTATAGTACCTCGTGCTTAATTGATGCATAGTAAGTATTGTTGAATGAGTAGAAGAAATGAATCACAGTGACAAACATAAATGTATCTTAAATCCTTTTTTCCTAATCTGGTAGAAAAAAAATGGTGTTAGGTGAAAGGCCCTAGGAAATTATAATGTCAAGTATCCTATTAAAGTAGTGTGAAATCGATTTATCTTAATTTCCAACAAGTTCTTTTCATCCTGTTTCATTTCTGGTTTCTTAAATGTGTCTGAGTTTGAAGATAATTTGGGGAATTTGAGCAAAATCCATTTAGCCAGGGATGAGTTCCTCAAAAAGTTACCAATACCATTTTTACTAACTAAAATAAAGGTGCTCATGTTTTAAGTGGTTGTAAGAATTCAAATGTATAACATCATATACATAATACATCAAATATAATATATGATACATATCAAATATGGCAGAATTTGTAAGTTCTTTTTAAAAGTCACCTGTGTAGGTAAGTTTTTTAATGTTTTAAAATATATAAATGTTTAGTTTTATTGTTCATTAAGTTTTCTGAGACATTACTTTGGAGTTCCCATAATAAAGTCCATCTCATTTAAGGTCACTTTGGTTGAAAAAAAGTGCCCAGTTAAAGTAAATAAGTAACCTGTCACAATGAAAAGAATCTTTTTTTCCCCTTAAAATAGTGTAAAACCAAAATGCAAAATCTCAGCTGATTAAACACTACATAGCCCTCACCAACAATAGAAATCAACAACATTAAAGTCCACATTGCAGTATTTGACTTAGCTTGCTATACAAAGGAAACCTTTTTCCTGTAATGCACTGGTTATAAAAGCAGGAATTAAGCAATGTGGTTCTAAATTGGCTAAACCAAAGCTTAAAGTGAATGAGGTCTCAGTTCTTGTCCCAGTTACTACATAACTATTGTGCATTTTTATTGGTAAAAAGAAAAAAAAAAGGCCAAACATGGGGAAAAATCCTTATTCTAATAAATATGAAAATTGTCCATTCTTTGTCAGGAGATTTTGCTAATATTTTGGCTTTCCCTTGTGCCATTTTGACTGTATAAAAATTTTAACCTGGAAGTGTTATGGAAAAACCTTAACATAATACTGGGACCAAAACATTTATGCCAGAGAGAGGAGCAAGGTACTTGGGAAGGTAGATCAGTGGAGGTAACTTTTCTACGACTTAGATTTCTAGAAGAGCGGTTATGCTCGGTTACTGATCACAAGGATGAACATCCCCATATTCACTCTCTGGGATTAAACCAGTTAATTTAGTCAATGTCCAATGCACAAATAATTACAAAAGGTAGGAGTATTTAGGATATCCTGATGTATGATTTCTAACATCACAAAAATAAAATTTTAGTACATAAAATAGACCTAGAATCAAATAAGAGTACAAAGCAGAACATTGTCAATGTTGATATTAAGAGGATTTTTAAAGGCTAAAGGGTTATCAAATATATTAAGAACATCTTTGAAGAAAAAAATCTCGGGATATATACAAAAGTAATCTAAGCAGATTAAAAATGAGAATGTATATTACTTTTGCATATAAATATGCTTGGGAAAACATTGAAATTACATAAGCACATCCAAATGTTAACAATCTTTTCTCCGAAAGTTTTTGTTCCTATCCATTGCTTTTCTTTATTTTCTAAAAGTTCTGCATTGGACATAAATTACTCTCTTAAGTGGGGGAAAATGTTAAAGGTTATAGGAAATTCTGAAGACAGAGAATCTGGCAATTTTGCAATTGGAGAAAATCCACACAGAAATTAAGATTTGCTCCAACTCTGATAAACCAGGAAAAGTTGTTCTGGGAGCAGCAAACAGCATGAATGGCATCTAGATGGGAGAACAGGGGGCTTCCCAGGACTGGCATGGAGTCCGTTGCTGGTGCTTAAGCTGGGTTAAGGGAGCAGTATGAGATGGGACTCTGGAAAGTTAGTTTGGAATCAGATTATGAGTTCAAAGCCATGCTAAGGGTTGTGGTCAACTAAAGTGATAGATGGGCAGGCAGCAGAGAACATTGACAGCTCGTGAGAAAGGGACTCCCATGACCATAGCAGTTTGAGGGTGGGTCTCCTGATAGTAAGACTATGATGCTAACTGGAAGCAGGGAAATTGTTCGGAAAGTGTTTGTAAAGTTCCCTTGAAAAGTTCCATAGACCTAATAAGAATTAGGAGAGGGAGCAAAAGATTTAAAAGGTTTTGCAGAGTAAAAATCATGGGGATTTGCTACCTGACTGGAACTAGAGGTCCCCGTCTAGGAAGACTGGTAGGGTTTACCCACTCAGGGCCTGGGAGGGGAGTCAACTGGCAGAGCCTACCACCAGCCCACTAATAAAGCCTCATAATAACGCTCTGACTTGAGAATGTGAAGGAACGGAGTTTACTGCACAGGTATGCTGGGCAGAAAATAGAAACCTAAGGACAAAACTCTGAAAAATTTCTTATTTAAGGGGCAAGAGGAAAAAAACAAGCCCTTGAGAAAGCAGACAGAATGCTCAAATACAACCAAGAAGCTTAGTTTTGTAAGAGACAAGAAAGCAGACTATTTCAAGAAGGAAGTGAAAGGCAGCAAGGCAAGATGCTCCCAGGTGGGAAAGAGTGTTAGGGTTTCAGCTTCACCCTGGCCTCTTCATCTGTCCCACTCCCAAACTTTGAATCTGCTCCTAGGACTAACACTTTCTCCCCAAACTTCTTCTATACAAATGAAAGGGTCAGAGGAGAGAACCAATAGAGAGACATAGAAGCCTGCCCTGAGATTTACATAGCAGAGAAACATTGGGTTTTAAACCTAGAAGGAGCTTCAGGGTCATTTAATGCAACCTTTCATTTCACAGACAAAAAATATGAGGCTACCACCAGATGATGTGACTTGCTCAGGGTCCCCAGATCTCAGGATGTTAAAACTTCCCTTAGTGCATATCTAATCAGCATCTCCACTAACAGCTGCCTTAGCTAGTGAGAACACAAGAAATGTCACTGAGATGAAGAAAAATTCTGAGGCATTCTGTTTTGAGGCCTTTAGTCTGAATCTAAATCCTTGTTTTTCCTTGAGGTAATCTTCCCTCAGTAAAGACGATTCCCTTGTCCATAATAATTAGTATCCATGTTGTATTTTGTTTTGATTTATTTTGCTTGTCTTATGAGTCACAGACAAAATGAATACAGGAAATGATATTTTTCTTTATAAAAAAGCTAACGAGGGGTGCCTGGGTGGCTCAGTTGGTTGAGCGACCAACTCGATTTCGGCTCAGGTCATGCTCTCAGGGTTGTGGGATCGAACCCTTAGCCCCTAGTTGGGCTCCATGCTCAGCGCAGAGTCTGTTTGTCTCTCTCCTTCCCCCTCCGCCTCCTCCCTTTGCTTGCACGCAGGCTCTTTCTCTCAAATAAATAAATAAATAGAATCTTAAAAAAAAAAAAAAGCCAAAGAGCACGAAGAAACATTATCTGAGGTGGAGCTATCAGAACTGTGAGAGGTAAAAGATAAAGAGAAATAGGGAAAAGAGTGTCCTGCGGGCTCCACATCTCTTCCTGCTCCCTGCTGGAAAAGGTATAAGAAGCTGAAAGCGTTGAGATCACGTGGTCACAGTGTCCCCAGCAGTCAGCAGGGGGAGCCCTGTGTCCGGGACAGTGGACACGCTCTGGAGGGAAGGGTTGGTTGGATGGGAGTTAGGAGTAGCCCCCATGTGAGCTGAGGAAGAAAGCAGAGTGCAAATGGTCATTCTTATAAAACTGACCAAGATGTCATTAATTCGGAGAATAGCTGTTTTGTGAAAATTAAGGTGATATTATCTATCCTGGACTGAGTGTGTTTGTCCCCTTGAAATACATATGTTGAAGTTTCCAACCATCATTGTGGCTGTATTTGGAGATGGGGCCTCTCAGGAAGTGATTAAGGTTGAAGGGAGTCATAAGGATGGGGCCCTAATCTCATGGGATTATTGTCCTTATCAGGGGAGAAACCAGAGAGTTCTCTCTCTTTCTGCACAGGCACAAAGGCGAGGTCACGGGAAAGCAGTCATCAGCCATCCCAGGGGAGAACTCTCACCAGACACCTTGATCAACCCTGCCAACACCTTCATCTTGGACTTCCAGTCTCCAAAACTGTGAGAACATAAACCTTTGTGATTTAAGCCACTCAGTTCTTGGTATTTTGTCATGAGAACCTTTGTTGACTAATATCCTATCACCTAGTAGTTATCTTGTTAATAATGTAGCATCCTGGCACCGAATACAGAGAAGTCAGGCAGGTCAGGTCCCTGAACCACCACAGGGGAATATTTAACCTCTCGATCCCTCAGGGTCCTTCTCTGTAAAGTGGGACGATAAAAGTACCTACTTCGTTGACCAATGTGACGATGGATTGAAATAATGTGTGTGAAGTGTCTGGTAGAAACTAAGTCCTTAATAAATATTAATTAAGATAATAAAGGAACAAGGTTATTTCATCTACCATGCTTATGAATAAAATAAACCACCATGAGCCCGAAAATAATTAGGATGTCACTTTTACCATTTCTGGTTTATACCTCACTTAGATAACAAAAATCTGACCTTATAAAGTAATATTTAGTGATATTATAAAAGGCTCAGAAATCAGAAGCTCCAAAGATACTGAATTTAGATACTTTCATCAAATCAGGGTGTCATGGAGTGGGTTGCTTTTTTCAAATCCTGTCCTTACTTCAGTGAATTCTAACAGTATCAGACCTTGAGACAGACCTCATGACGTTATCATAGCGCAGATACCAAAGCCCCTAAATCTGCTCTTGTTTTCACTAGTATGTGATATCATTTGGACTTTTCCCCTCCTCTTTCACGTAATTCCTTGATAAATAGCTATGACTTATGACTTATGATCATTTAAAAATATATTTCATGTTTAGTGAATTTCTTCCTCTAATCTTCAGATTAAAAAAAAATTAAATCTGGTTGCTTTTGCAGAGCTGACCTGTTTTCCTGGAATTGTCATCAATAAAGTGCATGTTCAAAGACACAGATTCCTATGAACATTCCTTCTTTCTGTGTATCTTAGTCAGAGGAGGTTTTACTACAAAGCTAATGAAGATTCAGGACCTCTCAGTTTCATGGGCCCTTGGAACAATCTGGCAGAGGCCCTAGGAATTTTGTTTTTAGAATTCCATATTATATTCTGAAGAGGGCCTTCCAAATTATATGCAATCCCCAAAACCAGGATCAAACCTTGCTCTTGCTATATTTTCTGAACTTTCAAATTCGATATTTAAAGCAACATTTGAAATTTTACGTGTTTAAAAGAAATCAGGCTATGGAGAGTAGTCTGCACCAACAATAGCCCTGTGTATACCGCTCAGCCTACAAATTGAACCAAAGCAGGTATTTCTTTATATATTGACGTGCTCTAACTTTTATTTCGGCACCAGATGTTGTCAAATGCAATTTTATGAAGTGGAATTTCTCTTGCCAAAGAAAGTCACAAGGAGCTCTACTGGCTCACCACCCCTTCAACCCCACCCCTTGCCGAATCACCCCTCGAGAACCTCCCCTCACAGCACAGTATTAAAGCCACCCTCTAGACAGTCATTCACAATGGGATACAATTGGAGGCATAATGGATGGCTCACGTTTTTCTACGAAGTTTTCTACCAAGTAAGACTGGAAGACATTCATCCCCATAAGACAAATAACCAGTTTTCCGATGGGTGAGGTACATTTCTGCTGGAGTCATGGGGAGGAGAGTATAAGATAAATTTCGAAGGCTCTTTCTTGCCAGTTGATTCTCAGGTCCCTTAGGATAAGACAGGAATAACTACTCTCAGAGACATTTACTTTCTAAATGGTCAGCAATTAGTGTTGACTGCTACGGGGTACCGAAAATACGGGGAAGCATACATCATTCAAGTTTTAGCAGGTGAGGTTTTATTTTATATGGAACTCTAAGAACCTATGTCTTTTAAAAGGCCTCTGATCCAAGGATATGCAAAACATCCCAAGGAAATTCCCTCCATGCCCCACAAATCACTGTCTTTCTTCTAATTACATTTTGAATTTCACCCCATTTTCAAACACCTCTTCATCCAACTGAATGAGATTTCAAATGTATCTTCTTGGCTCCAGCTCTTCTAAACAGACAATGAACTTGATCTTCTTTTGGAAACATGCTACATTATTCACATTGCCTTCTTTTTTTGTATATGTGTGGAATACAAACTGTCAGCTCTTTAAGTATGTCATTTGTTCAGGTGTTTAATTCTTCTCAAGTAGTCTTCATCTCCTATCCTTCCTCCACTCATTCGGTAAAAACTTACTCAGGGTCTATCTGCCACGTTCTGTACCAGTAACTAGGAACTTGTTCTAAAACCAAACAAAACCAACCATGGTGGTTGATTTACCTCTGGAATCTTTGAATGTCGCTAGGTATTTAATAAATGTGGTCCCTTGCCATGGAGTCATCATCTAGGCAAGACTCACGAACACTGCGTTTTGGTGAAAATGTCTTATTCCCGTGAATGTCCAGAATAATTTCTGTACTTAAATTTCTAATCATTTGCTTCTTTTATATATCAGTTGTTAAACTGATTGGCCCCCACTCCTCCTTTCATCAAACTGTACTTCATATACTTTGTGATATGTATACGTGAGATATATATATCAATATATAAAGAAATACCTGCTTTGGTTCAATTTGTAGGCTGAGGGGTATACACAGGGCTATTGTTGGTGCAGACTACTCTCCATAGCCTGATTTCTTTTAAACATATGAAATTTCAAATGTTGCTTTAAATATCAGAATTTGAAAGTTCAGAAAATATAGCAAGAGCAAGGTTTGATCCTGGTTTTGGGGACTGCATATAATTTGGAAGGCCCTCTTCAGAATATAATATGGAATTCTAAAAACAAAATTCCTAGGGCCTCTGCCAGATTGTTCCAAGGGCCCCTGAAACCGAGAGGTCCTGAATCTTCATTAGCTTTGTAGTAAAACCTCCTCTAGGTTTTAAAACCTAGGATAAGTTCTTTCCTCCCTACAAATTAAGTTCCTATCACTAATACACAAGCTTCTAATCACAAGCTTACTTAGAAGTGGCACATACAGGGGCGCCTGGGTGGCTCAGTCGTTAAGCGTCTGCCTTCGGCTCAGGTCATGATCTCAGGGTCCTGGGATCCAGCCCCGCATCGGGCTCCCTGCTCCGCGGGAAACCTGCTTCTCCCTCTCCCACTCCCCCTGCTTGTGTTCCCTCTCTCGCTGTGTCTCTCTCTGTCAAATAAATAAAATAAAATTAAAAAGTGGCACATACATATTCTATACTCTATAAATTCCTAACCAGAAAACTAAAATCCTCTGGTTACTCAGGGGAGGCTGATTGTATTATTAATTAGTGTTTGTAGCATCAGCCAAGAAATGAGTGATTTAATAACATGTTTTCTAAACAAGAATTAGGAATAACTTCCTTCCTTTGGGGACACTGCTTGGCTATTATAAATTAATTCAGTTTTGGAGCTCACAAATCCCGAGCTGCTGTTCTCATTGGTTTCCTTCCTGCCTCACCAAAATTCTCATCACTGATCACACCTCCAAAGGGGACTCCACCTGGTCATCAGAGCCTCTAATCCATTAGCACCTCACATTTAGCTTTCTTGTACTTAAAAAACATTCTTGAGTTCAGTGAATTTTTAGGAAGCAGGCCTTGGGTTATCTCTTACTAGCTTCTATGCTAGTCTAAATGGGAAGGAAAGAGGAGAGGAGACTTATTCATCTGTTTTGAAAATACCTGTTCTGGGGAGAATACCCGCTTTCTATTTATTTTCCTCATTGGAAACTCCTACTTTCATCAAACTGTACTTCATATACTTTGTGATATACCTGAGTGCAGCCTGTCATGGTTACCGGTGACTGATATTATTAAATATACAAAATCATTTTACCAGATGATAAAAGAAGCTACAGTGTCTAAAAATTTCATATATCTAACATGTTGTATAAACAGCCTAAATCCCTATACATTTTATAACTTCAGCAGTCTAAAGGTTAAAACCTGTCAGTTGAATTTCACGAATTCCAGGAAGAAATGGGGAAGTAGCACCAACACTTCATTGTATATCAGTGATCAAACATCTCCTCATTACACTTCAATATTGTTGCCTCTAAAGGTCACCATTGCTGAACATAATCACACAAAATCAAAACTGCAAACTTTATATATCATGGAGGTAGTAAATAGCTTGGAGGTTTATTTTCTGGTGCCTGAACAACATTCTGAACCCATTTATAAATTCCTGGGAACTGTGGCATGAACCAAACATATTTGCAATGCCTAACAATGGCTTCAATTAAATCAATTTCCTATAACAATATTTGTTTCTGTTGGTTTAGGTGGAAAACATAACTCTTCTACTCCAAAGTAGTATGAATATTTTTAATTTGCCTGTTTTAAATGGATTTTCCTTCTCTTATCTTCCTGTAAATACAAATTGGATAATTACTTGTCAATAATTTTTAGGATGGAATATCTAAAAGTTTAACTCAAAGGGAAGTCATGAGGTTCATTTAGCAAAGCACTGGTATGCTCCATAAATCACACACATTTTTTATTTTTTCTATTCATTGATTTTGCTATATGTTATTTGGACAGGCTGCCCTCTTGTGAGATCTATGGTCCAGCTTCATCCAAGCCACCATCAGCTCCTGTCTGGATTACTATACCAACCTAACTGCTTCCTCTCTTCCCTGACTTTACTCTCTGTTTGGTAACCAACACTATCTTTTGAACATGGAGCTCCTACCATTTCATTCCCAAGGAAGGGACCCCTTCAATGGCTCTTGATTACACTTAAAATTCAAACTCCTCATTATGGTCCACAAAGCCCTGGAAAAATGAATGCTGCCTTTCATTCTTATCTCAACTCCTACCCTACTTTGACCTTATTTAACTCCAGCAACACTGAACTCATTTTTATTGAATATGCCAAGGTCATGATGCCTACAGTTTTACGCTTTTATTCATTTCCCTGGGCAGATGAGCATCCTGTCCCCAAATCTTGACATGGTCATTTCTTTCTTTTCTTCCTGTCTCCTCTAGAACTCTCTCTAAGAAAAACTGCTCCTATCCACCGAAACAAATTACCTTCCCTTCTGCAGTCTCTCTTTATCCAATACCTCTACATTCTTTCTGTCATGGAATTTACAGTCTGAACTTATAATCTGTCTTATTCAGATCATTTACTTGCTGGTTTGTTTTCTCTCTCTGCCATCAATATTGAACAAACTGTATTAGAAGTAGGTCTTAGTTTATCTTATTCAGTGGCACATAGTAGACACTCAAGAAGGACTTACAGAAATGTAGATATAAATCCTGGAATGTTTTTCTCGTTAGAAATTTCTGTATGCCTTTAAAAAACAGGTTTGCAGTCTTCAGAAAAAAATAACATAACAGTTTGATACGCATAGATGCAACATGAGTGTATACATTTATATGTTCCACTATTTTACATATTCATTTATAATTTTTGCTGCTGTAGCATGGTTAATTCAATATCATGTTTTTCAGAAAGTCTATGTTTTTCACCATGCTATAAAGAAAAACATTTTTTTAAATTAGATTCCTGATTCTTAATAGAGTTTTTACAGAAAACGATGATAAAAGTGTTTGTTCTCAAGTATGCAACAACCTCCATAGAATATTTTTTAAAATGTCTTTCCCATGTTAAAGTCAGAATAACCAGTACTGCAAGAAGAGGAGACAAACTGGTGGTAAAATTATGTGCTTTGTTCTGACTTTTTGCCTTGGTGATAAAGAACTTAAGATGGTCAGTTCTTGTTTTTATATTAGAACATTAAGTTGCCTACTTAAGAATTCAGAGGAGGATAATCCAAAAAGGAAATTAAGAAAACAATTCCATTTACTATAGCATCAAAGGATAAAATACTTAGGAAAACATTTAACCAAGGAGGTAAAAGATATGTACATTGAAAACAGTAAAACCCTGCTGAAAAAAATTGAAGAAGATGCAAGTAAGTGGCAAGACATCCTGTGCTGGGAGGCCTGGGTGGCTCAGTTGGTTAAGTGTCTGCCTTCGGCTCAAGTCATGATTGCAGGGTCCTGGGATCGAGTCCAACATCAGGCTCTTTGCTCAGCAGGGAGCCTGCATCTCCCTCTACTTGCCTCTCTCTCTCTCACTGACAAATAAATAAATAAAATCTTAAAAAAAAGACATCTTATGCTTATGGTTCGAAAGACTTAACATAAATATTGTTTAAATATCCATACTACACAAAGCAATCTACAGATTCAATGCAATCCCTATCACAATCATAATGATATTTTTTGTAGAACTAGAAAAAAATCCTAAAACTTTTAAGGAACCTTAAGGGTCCTTGAATAACTAATTGAATAGCTAAAACAATCTTGAAAAAACCAAACTGGTAGACTCATACTTCCTTTTCTAAAATATACTACAAGGCAATAGTAATCAAGATGGTATGGTATTAACATAATGACAGATATATAAACCAATGGAACAGAATAGAGAGCACAGAAATAAACCCTTGCATATAAGGCCAAATGATTTTTGACACGTGTGCCAAAACTACGTAATGGGAAAAGGACAGCCTCTTGCAACAAATAATACTGGGAAAACTGGATATCCATAAGCAAAAGATGATTTGGACACTTACATCATATACAAAAGTTAACTCACAATGAATTAAAAACCTACATGTAAGACCTAAAATTCCTGAAGAAAACAGAGCTTCAAGACATTGGACTTGGCAATGATTTCTTGAATATGACAAGAAAAGCAGTGGAAGAAAGAGTCGAAATAGACAAATGGGGGTCTCAAACTTCAAACTTCCGTGCATCAGGGGAAACAATCAACAAAGCAGAAAGATGACATTTGGAATGAGAGAAAATATTTGCAAATCAAATATCTGGTAAAGGGTTAATATCTAGACTATATAAGAACTTTCTACAGCTCAAATGCAAAATAATAACCTGATTTAAAAATGTGCAAATAAATTGAATAGACATTTCTCCAAAGAAGATACACAAATGGTACATATATACTGTCAATAAGCATATGAAAAGATGTTTAACATCACTAATCATAAGAGAAATACAAAGCAAAACCACAATAAGATATCATCTCACACCCATTAGGATGGCCACTATCAAAAGAGTAGAACGTAACAAATGTTGATGACGATGTGGTGAAATTGGAACCCTTGTGGACATGTAAATGGTGCATTCTTTATGGAAAATGGTATGACAATCCTTCAGAAAATTGAATATAGAATTACTGTATGATCAAGTCATCCTATTTTTGGGTATATATCCAGAAGAATTCAAAGCAGAATCTCAAAAAGATATTTGTACATCCATGTTCATTGTAGCATTATTCACAGTAACCAAGAGGTATAAGCACCCCAAATAATCATCAACAGATGAATGAATAAAGAAAATGTGGTATATACATACAGTGGAATATTATGAGGCCTTAAAAAAGGAAATTCAGTTACATGCTATAACATGGATGAACCTCAAGGGCATTAATGCTAAGTGACATAAGCCAGTCACAAAAGCACAAACGCTGCATGATTCCACCCATATGAAATATCTAAAGTAGTCAAAATCATAGAAACAAAACATAGAAAGGTAGGCTAAGAGAAGAGAGGAGGTGATATTAGTATTTAATAGGTTTAGAGTTTCAATTTTGCAAGATAAATGAGTTCTAGAGATCCATTGCACAACAGTGCAATGGGTACTTAACAAAACTTAACTGTACACTTAAAAATGGTTAAGATCGGGGCTCTGGGGTGGCTCAGTTGGTTAAGCATCTGATTCTTGATTTCGGCTCAGGTCATGATCTCAGGGTTGTGAAATCGAGCCCCACGTCGGGCTCTGCACTAGGCATGGAGCTGCTTAAGATTCTCTCTCTCCCTCTCCTTCTGCCCTGCTGTCTTTTCTCCCTCTCTAAAAAAACAAACAAAAAAAATCATTGGGTCATCTGGGTGGCTTAGTCGTTAAGCGACTGCCTTCGACTCAGGTCATGATCCCAGGGTCCTGCGATTGATTTCCGCATCGGGCTCCCTGCTCCACGGGAAGCCTGCTTCTCCCTCTCCCACTCCCCCTGCTTGTGTTCCCTCTCTCGCCGTGTTTCTTTCTGCCAAATAAATAAATAAAAATCTTTAAAAAAATAAAATAAAAATAATTAAAATGGTAAATTTAATGTGTTTTTTTTTACCACAATAGAAAAAAAGAATTCAGAATAGAGGTTTTTAGTCTTATTTCTTATAGTTGATAACAGAAAAATCTTACTTCATAAAGTAATTGCTTCTGGTTAATTTTCATAAAATTAGAGAGACTGAGAAGCACTAAAAAGAATTTCTGTCAAGGCAAACCATCAAATAAAAATTACAAGAAAACAAAGATGAAAATATAAGGTAAAGTTGATTCCTACATTAAGAATCCACAACCACATTCACTAGTTTATCTGTGAGTTTGATGTATGTAAGTTATGGTGTATGAATACCAAATGACAATGAAAGAAACAAAGGTGACTATCTAAAGATTTCAGGAAAAAACTGCTCATGAAATGAATTATTCAGATATTTCTTTCCATTTTGTATTTCATATAACATGCTTTAATTAATTCCACATATTTATGATTTATTCCTGTCTTTTTTTTTTTTCCTAAGTGTCTTTTAAAAAGATTTTAGCAAAGTCTTACTGGGGGAAAATCAACTATTAAATTTCTGTCAAAATATGAGAAATAATTGTCTCCTCTATTTTTTTGATTATAACATTAAATTCATTTATGATGAGAAGTCTAAGAAACTGTTGTTCTCAGTACAGCCTGATTTTTATTTCATATTTCCTAGTTGGGTGGGGTGTGTGTGTGTGTGTGTGTGTGTGTGTGTTGCTCCTGTTGCAATTGTTGAATTCTTTGCTGGATTACCCCATTCCAAAGCACTTTCCTCCCCTTAATTTTTCATCCTCTCTTCGCCTCACATCGTCAACAGCAATTCAGGTCCAAACCCCTCTGAGGCAGGAATTTCCTCAGAGTAGTGGGACTGGTACACATTTCTCACATACAGCATTTGGTGTCTCTGGGCATCCAGAATCTCTGCAGTATGCTGCTTCTGGGGCAGACAGGCCTCTCCACATAGGGATGAAAAATAATTACAAATAGAAGCAGACAATTGGTTTCTTATAACTTTTGACTTCTTCATGCACTGATTCTGTTCAATCTAATGACTTAATGCTGAACCATTACATTTCCCAATGCTGCTGAACATTATTTCATGGAGTTATATAGTTTTATCTTTCTTCTCTTATTTATGTTTGTTTGGGGAATTTGTGAAATGCTTTTTGATCTGCAATAAGATGAGGGCTTTTTATATTGCAAAATAATGGGACTACATGCTACATGAACTACCTTATCCTCTGTTCATTTTGCCTATTTTATTATACCCATTGGTAGCCAATAAATATGTCAACATGCTCTCATGCGAAACCTGTCTGACCTGTGAGGCATGACTCCATATCATTGGAGATACTGAAAACAAATTTATCCCCGAAAAAAAATGAATGATAGCTTAAAGTATTTAAGTCAGCTAGGAAATACTAGCAACAATTTTCTTAAATGGCCATATTTAAACAAAGAACACTTTCTTTTCCTACTTTGGAATTATTAATAAGTCTCAATCTAAAAGGAAATCCACAAAGTAAGTGCCACTAACTGCAAGGGAAAATGGATGCTAGGATCATCTCCTAGAGTTTAAAGCCCTATTCACTCAATCTTATCTCTTTAAGTCATGAAAAACAATGACCAAATAACATCGGTAGTCTCAAGCTGCAGTATCTAGTACAGGAGACACCAGCTGAATATTTAAATTTAAATTTAATTAAAAGCATACCAGCCACATGAAGCTAGCGGCCACCATATTAGACAGTATACGTAGAAAATATTTCCTTCATCCCAAAAACCTCAGTTGGAAAGCACTCGCTAAAGCATCATGTATACACATTTGCCATCATTGTTAGTCTTGGAAACTGTGCTCCACAGTCAAATTGCTAAATGCCACTTGTCTCATCTTGCACCTGTCCAATTTTACAAGGAATTTAAGAAATCTCTAGCTTGAGGTAAATAGTGAGTGGCTGCCTTGTGAAACGTAAGGGCCACTTTCACGGTTTAAGGATTCCCAAATATCCTCTAGAAAAGATCTAATAATTCCTTTTAGACAATTGTTAGATACTCTTGCCTTTGTTTTTCTGAATTTCAATGAATTTAGGGAGTAAGCAGTAAACTTGTTTTCCTGTAAAATATTCAGAAGGACTTTAAATATTACTAAAAACTCAGGTAGTAAGGAACTAAAACATCAGGGTCCATTCAATTACTACCATTTCTTAATTATTCGAGCACTAGGTCCCTTCCTCAATCTGAAAACCACCTCTTAAAGAATATAAAGAATAATTCACCCTCTTTGTTAAATGCAGAAACCTTTTCTTTCATCGAGGGGGAAGTGGATTTGTTTCAGTCCAGAGTGAAATGTTGGGGTCAAGGGGCAGGGAAAGGGATTGGTGCGGAGGAAGGGTACATTTTAACTCAGGGACAGTAGAACTGTAAGAAGGGAAAAAAGACCTTCTGATCATCTGGCAAAGCTGCTTGTACATCCCCCAAAGGAAGCCACTTCTCCCAAGGCGTGTTTCCAGCCACGGTCCCCAGCTGCAAATATGCTCTCTTTGGCTCTAAGACTCACAAAGCAACATCCTTGCAAAATGTAGGTAGTGGGATTTTTATCCCTAGTCACTATGCAGTCGGAAACCTAAGAACAAATAGCACCTATGAAGAGCAGCTAATGCTACCCGCATCAAAAAGCATGTGTCACGTCAAAGATTAAGGGACAGCCCCACTCAGGACCACAGTTTGGACCGTGCACACACTTTCGGAGATGCTCTCTCACTCTCAGCTCTGCTTGTCCCGGAATATACTTAATATGGTCCTAAGTGGAAACGACATTTAAAGAAGCTGATTTTAAAAAGATGAGGCAATTTTGATCTTGACTTGGATGGTTTGTTAATATTTGTGTTTTTGTCATGCTGATTTGTGCGAGTTATTTTCACTCCTGATAAGCTTTGCCATTGCTTAACAACTTAGCTTTTAGAGCTGTGGGATGCGGTGGGGTCACACATATTTGTATCAAAATCTCAATGCCTTCCATGTACTGGTCTGGTGATCTTGGGTAAACCTCAACCCGTCTGAAACTCAGCTTCCCCTCTGGAAAAGGTGAGCTCTTTGACCACAAAAGGGGTCTATGAGGACTAAATGAAATTACATATGTTGAAAAAGCAACATGGACTATTTGTACTAAATTAATTTTTTCAGTTTTTTGCCCAATGCTCCAAAGTTCTTCGTAGACTGTGTCCCTCCTTCCTCTAGCACTGCTATTTTTAATCACTTACCAGGTATCCAGTGCTTGTTAAGTCATCTACATATATTAGGTTCATTTGTTATGTACATTTTCAGATGAGGAAATTGAGGCAAAGCGACATTAACATGCCTACAGGGAACTTCCCCAACACAGAGCTGAAACCAGGAATTTGAACCTAACTTTCTAATTCCAAAAACAGGATTTATACAACTTCCCAATAGGTGGAAACAGTATTTAGTTTAGCAGATGTGCAAGGAAAATCACAGGAAAGTGATCACTTATCCCCAGTAAGGTAGAATACAATTAACATTCACTTCTGATTAGGCAAAGATCGCTTTTCCAGAGGTTGAGGGCATGGAATATGTCTTTTTCACACCTATCTCTCCATCAGTTAGCACACTGTCTTTGGGACATATAGTCAGCTTTTATTAAATGACTCTGAAATTGACATGAAAACATTTTCAACCATTTCTGAGGGATGGGATGATTAGTGAAACACATGGGTATGTGTAGTGTCTTATTCTCCCAAAATAAAGCATTTTCTCCAAGGATTATTTTTCCAAAATTAAATGTGAAATGATGAAGGATGCAGGTATTCCCCACTCTGAAAGTTTGCATTTGCCACTTCGCTTCTACAAAAGACCTACATCAATCCAGTAATTGATTTTTTTTCCTAAAAGCAAAAATCCTTTTTGGATTTCTTTTGGTTAGCAGTTACTGATGTAGGTCTTTGCTAAAAGTAAAGTGATGTAATGCAGAAAGGGGAAACCTGTATATAGTCACACAAAAAATAACATGTATACACATATGTATTTCTGTCAGATGGTCATGCATTTTAACTTTTTTTAATAAAGATTTTATTTATTTATTTGAGAGAGAGAGAGAACATGAGTATGGGGGGGTGCAGAGGGAGAGGAAGAAGCAGACTCCCCTCCTGCTGAGCAGGGAGTCTGACCTGAGCTGGGGCTCCATCCCAGGACCCTGAGATCATGACCTGAGCTAAAGTCACAAGCTTAACCGTTTGAGCCACCCAAGTGCCCCGCATTTTAACTTTTTAACAAGTATTGATAGAAACAGAATAATTTTCACTTCGGTTAAGAGAACACAAATTTAAACATTTTTTTTTTTGAAATTTCAGTTTCTCGTTTGTTTCCATATCAGGGTTTTTTTTTCTTTTATTTCCTTATCGAGTATTGGGTTGGTAGTAAATCAACAAGAGAATTAAAATTTGCCACCACTTGCCAGAATAGTCACTCTACAACATGAAGACTCAAAGGAGATGAAAAACTTAAGGTTAATAGGATTATCACCATTCCTCTTCTTCTCCTTCTTGTTCCTTTGTGTGTGTGTGTGTGTGTGTGTGTGTGTGTGTGTGTGTGTGTGTGTGTATCTAAATCTGTGTCTCCGGGCCTTTCTTCATGGAGCAAAAGATTGTAATCATTGCTAAAGTCTCAGGTTTTTGCTTCTCTGCACAAAAATGAAATCAGTGGTGTGTAGCTGAATGCATTCCAGATAGCAATAGCATATCATTAGCATATCAGTGACAGCAACACAAAATATACTAAAACAAAAACATTGCATACAAATGGAGATGTGTAAGAGTTTTCTACAAAAGAGAAACTGTTTTCCTTGTTGCTTTTGGAATGGGTCTTTACATTATAGTATGCCAGAGCTAAAGCTTGCAAAACCTGGAAATCCTAGGAAATAAAAGAGAGAACCAGAACTGAGAAATCTAGATCTATTGCTACTAAGACACAGTGTGTTGCGGGCATATCACAACCTTCCCGGGCTCCAGACCACAGCAGCTATCTGACCAAAGCTAACGTTTGTCCCTGTTAAGCATTTTCTAAGGAACCCCCAGTGAAACCTGCAGAGTTTGCTTCAAAAGCAAGTACCTGGTGCAGTCCAGCCTATAAGGGTGGGGTTTTTTCAGTCTACTTTTACTCCTTATCTGCCAATGAATTAAGATATAAGAAAATTATTTTAACCAGGCATATTAGGATAGGTTAATACTGAAAATAGTATAAATACATATACATGTATAACACATATTAACATATATTATTACTAATATATGCTCAGTGTATATATATATATATATATATACACACATATATATATATAGATACACACTCAACACAATACGAATTTATTTCTCGTTCCCTAATAGCCCAAGACACCCATGTTCTTTACCAACAGAGAATTGTCCTCCATATGGGGATTCGCTTAAAATAATCTTTCATTCTTACGGTACCCCTATCTCCTCGAGTCTTGTCATCATCTACATTGAGTAGGCAGAAGGGAAAGAAAACAGAGGAGCCCATCAAGGAGGTTTCCTGAGTCTTGCTAGATGTCACTTACAGTCCACTGGTTGGATGAAGACAAATGCCCACATCTAATGGCAAGAAAGGCTGGGAAATGGAATCCAGCTGTGGGTCCAGGAAGAAGAGGAAAGAGATTTTGGTGAACAGGTAGCGCTCTCTACCATATCTGTAGTCTCTATGTCACTTCTGACGTCAATTATCACAATTCTTTTCTAAAATTTTCTTTAGCAGAGGAAGTTGCACTTTTCTCAATGAAAGACAACTGAAAAGAGAAATGTGAGACTCGTGCTGTCTACTACTCTAGAACAATACTAAGTTACTCAGCTCTGCTGAGGTTTGATCTCCACACGGCCCTCCCTATAAGAATTTTAAATGTTATAATTTCAGTGATTTCAAAATCTCATTTTATACAGGATTTCTCTCAGAAATAACATCAAAGAAGAGATTGGGACGTGTTTTTGAAGAATATGATTCATTTATCTGTAATTCTGACAAATAAACAGCAACTAAGAAAATACTGATCATGTCATATGAAAGACATAAAAAAAGCCTTTCTCCAAAGGGTCTACATAGTTCATGTCAAACCTTTAACCTGAAACTAAATACATCTTTCAAAATTATCAGTATTTTCTAGGTGTGAGCATGACCGATTTTAATCAGCACATGGAAGAAATTTTTATGAAGTCAGAATGTTTTTGTGTTAGTACATTCCCCTTTAGTTAATTAGACTTTATTTCTGAACCTATGACGCATGCTCTAAAAATTCTAAACTATTCATAAAATATATTTGAAGAACAGATTGAGGTTTCATTATTTATAACTCAGTCAAGATACCAAACTGCCTAGATTGTAAACCTGCTGATACAGTAGCTTTTCCTTCCCACTCTTCAAATTGTTGCTACTCAAGTTTCTAATTTATGTGCAAATTGAATTTGCCTAATGCATATGGTAAGCTCTTTTTTCTTTCTATTTTTTTAGCAGTTTCCTAATACAGTGAGATTTAAAGCACTTTCTTCTGCATCTTATAAAAAGACAATTGTACCAAATAGGTTTTATTTTCTTTGTTTTTCCTGTTACTCTTCATACACCCCACCCAGAGACTGAGTGATTTTCTATCATGAACTAAATATTCATCAGGAAGCAAAAATTTCCTATGCCCTGACCAGATTTAACTCAGCTAAGAAACTAATGCACAACTGCTTTTGTGGCAGGTGTTGAGAGCACAAAAGTCAAGACTTCAAGATTCTGTTTTCAATATTAGTTCTAATCTTCTCAGTCTGATGATGTGTCATTGAGTCCATTTACATACATTCTTTAAAAGGAATACATCATTTCTTTAGGGGGAATGCACTTAATTTCATTGCACCTTCACTTTGCCGGGCACTCTCTGCAGAATGAGAATCAAAGACAAATAAAATGGTTCTAGGGGAATGCACATCTAGTGGATAAGACGGCCATGTAGTGGTCATGTAAACAAATCATTCTTATACCAATGGTTAAGAATCATTTCAGTGGAGAGGAACCATGAGAGATGATGGACTCTGAAAAACAAACTGAGGGTTCTAGAGGGGAGGAGGGTAGGGGGATGGGTTAGCCTGGTGATGGGTATTAAAGAGGGCACATTCTGCATGGAGCACTCGGTGTTATGAACAAACAATGAATCATGGAACACTACATCAAAAACTAATGATGTAATGTATGGTGATTAACATAACAATAAAAAAATAAAAAAAAGAATCATTTCAATGGCTCTCAGGGTTCTAGAAATACTTTCAAATACTATAGTTTTTGATGGGATATTTGAAAAGATTAAAGAATTCAAAACATCAGAAATAATTTCCAAAGTGTCACTACTACTGAATAAAACTTTTGTCGGACTCTAGGCAATATCTGGTCCCCTGTCTATTTGCTTGGTAACCACAGCATTCTGTTGCTGTTTAAATAGACTGCCCTGACCATATTCTTTTACATATTCACTAGAAAACGTTAGCATACATTCCAGTAAACATGGAAGTCTTTTATGGGACTGAGCCACTTACCTACCAAAAAAAACGTGCCTTGGATGGTGATGAGCATGACAAATACATTTTCATGATGCTTGGGCCATTGTAAATTTGAAGGTCTGTTTGACAACACTGCCCAACCCACTCTAGCTAAGACAACATTTGTGAGCCCTTATCTCTACATTTTTGCTACTTCCTTCATCTTTGCTCAAGCAAACACTAAGGGGTCATATGACAGAGATAAATAACATGCACACAACAGGTCTCTACCTAATCATTAAAAGTCTTCCTCATAGAAACAGCCACATACTTCTTCCTCACACCATCTCAACAGTAACCTCCTTATCTACAATCATGTTCGTTTGAGGTCCCTGACCCTGTAAAACAGGTTGTTTCCCACTGTTTGCTGATCAGGACCGATCCATACCCCCTGACCATGAGTTCTTCTAGAAAAATAGGACAACCAGAAGTACTGCTTCTCACCCTTGACCTGAGAGTCTCTGCCTTCCCCACTGTCCTTCAGGGCAATCCTGTGTAAGGCTATAATGTCACCATAGTCCACACTGGGCAGCAGCATCTTTAAAGTCAGCAAACCTTTTCTTTTCGTCTTTAGTGAACTTTTTGTAGAAAACCACCCATGAGGGCATAAGATTTATCTGAAGGAGAGGAGACAGTGAAGCCTAAGTGGATGCAATGGGTCTGAGCCATTTACTCTTCCAGCTTACTTGTACTTTTGGGTCCTGCTTGAGCTGCTGATACAGAGCCATGGCCCAGGGAGATCAGCCAGCCTAGAGGCAGATTTACCATATTGGACCAGAATGATTCTCAAAAAGAAGTTAGTTACCTTTCTTGGTCCCAAATAAGGATTTTCTTTGACTACTCACAATTCTTTTGAGCTTATCTCCATCCATCTACTCACTGAATGCTTTATTTTCTGCCAAGTATATTTTACAATATTACTATGATGGGGATGCCTGGGTGGCTCAGTTGGTTAAGTGTCTGCCTTCGGCTCTGGTCATGATCCCAGGGTCCTGAGATTAAGTCCCGCGTCGGGCTCCTTGCTCAGCAAGGAGCCTGTTTCTCCCTCTGCCTGCTGCACTCTCTCTCTGACAAATAAATAAATAAAATAAAATAAAAAAGTATTACTGTGATGAACAATCTTATAATAAAATGAGGCATATGTTGATAGATTTCAGTAAAATGTCCAGAGAAGTTGGCTTTATACAATGGTGGAATGGCCAGCTGGGGGTAACCTTTTGTGAAGATAAGCTAAATAAATAAATTTATTTATTCCACATGGAGTTCTCAGATAAAACACAGAACACACAGTTAAATTTGAATTTCAGGTAATGGATAAATTGTTTTAGTATAGTATATCCCAAATGTTGCATGGGACTTACTCATACATAAAATGTATTCTTCGTTTATGTGAAATTCAGATTGAATTGGTCATCCTCTATTTTTATTTGGTAAACCTGTAAAACTGGGTTGCACAAGATGCAATTCATGTTCTGTGCCACGAATATATATATATATATATATATATATATATATATATATATATATTCCCATTTCTCACATTACCAGTGTGCATTAAACCAATAACCAAGGGATGGAAGTAGAAATAGCACTGATTACACAAAATAGTACACTAGGAAACAAGTGGCTTTACATCTTTCCTTTGCTGCTACTAGTTTAGAAGTTATAGTTACCAATGAAGAATGTTTCCACCAGAATGTATAATAATGGTAATAATAATAGTAATATTGCATAATAATTTTTCCATTGAACTGAAAGCTGAGGCTTCTCATGCCAATGAATCAACAAGCAAAGAGCTGGACTGCTCTATTTCCTGATGCTCTGGTTCTGTATCAGTATGCAACAGGCTACCCCAAATCAGGGACTTCAAGAAATAATGACATTTAATTTGCTCAGAAATCTTCATTTGGGGTGCCTGGGTGGCAGAGTCGGTTGAATATGGTTTCTGCTTAGGTTGTGATCTCAGGGTTGTGAAATGGAGCCCTGTGATGGGCTCTGCAATCAGCGTGGAATCTGCTTGACGATTCTTTCCCTCTGCTTCTCCCTCTGTTTCTCCCACTCATTCTCTCTCTCTCAAGTAAATAAATAAATCTTTAAAAAAAAAAACTTCAATTCATCAGGCTTAGGGTAACATTTTATCTCGGCTCTCCTCAGTTAGCTAAGATGGCTCTGAGGCTGGGGACTAGAACCCACTGAAAGCTCAATCACTTGTATGTCTGGTGGTTAAAGCTGGGTGTAGGCTGGTATGTCAGATGGGTCTGGGATTAGAAGATCTATATATGGCCTTTCTATGTTGTCATGTGTATATTATTAGAGGGACTTTTGTCTGTTTCAGGTACCAAATTAAATCTTTTCCAGGTTCTATCAAAGGGTTTTAAACTCATGCCCCAAGCTTAATCTTTAGACTATATTCCTGACAGGAACCTAGATCTCATATCTACCCAGAAGCTATTTCTTTTAATTTAGCGTTGTTTGCCATCTGGAAAGACTGAGAATAAAAAACAGCTTGTTTTTATTTTTTAAATAAAGCAAATTTTGGATCCTTTAAAATTTCTTTCTTCAGCTAATCTCTCTTTCTTCTAACATTTTATTGCAGGCAGCTAGAAAAAGCAAGGAAATACCTTCAATACTATGCCTGAAATTATCCTTAGCTACATCATCCAGTTCATTGAGTGTAGTTTCTATTTTCCATATTCCCGCAGGCAATCATATTGTTAAACTTTTCACCACCACAGAGCAAGAGCCTCCTTTATTCTGGCTTACAATAATATTTTCCTCACTTTCTGTTAGGCCTCAGTCATAGTCTTTCCTGAGCCATCAGTCTTCTGCTGACAATCTCTTCAAGGTGTTTACACTTTCACCTATACTGTTTTGTCCTCCAGGTCCTGAAAGATCCCATTTGTAACCCAATTCCAAGGTCACTGCAACATATTTTAAGTTTATATTATGGCAACAACCTGCTTCCAAGTACCAAAACATGTCCTCTATTACTGAGTAATAAACTATCTCAAAATTTAGTAGTACAAAATGACAATATTTGTTTTCATGACAAATCTGAAATTTGGGGCGGCTGGGTGGCTCAGTCGATTAAGCATCTGCCTCAGGGTCCTGGGATGGAGCCCCATTTCTTGCTCCCTACGTCAGCTCCCTGCTCAGTGGAGATTCTGTTTCTCTCCCTCTGCCCCTCCCCTGGCTCGTGCACTTGCTCTCTCTCTCAGATAAATAATAAAATCTTTTCTAAAAAACCTGGGACATCTGTCTCTGCCCTATTCAGTATCAGTTAGTATGGTTCAAAAACTAAGGACTGAAATTCAGATGGAAGCAGTATCACCTTCTTTGACCTGTATGTCATTCCTGCAACATTATATTCATAAAAAGGTACCAAGGTACCATAAAAATAAATATAAAAAACATTATATTCAAAAAAACACATTATATTCAAAAAAAGCCAGCTTGTATTCAAGGAGTGAATAATTATATTCCATCATTTAAAGGAAGAAGTTGCAGACATTTTTAAACCATTATGGATGGGAAGACTGATTCTGATTATCAAGGAAAAATCTCATAGTTGCTACATAAATCTTTGAGGTGTCTGTTATACTTTCATAACAAGAAAGGAAATTAATGGAAGCTTACTGCAATTCAATAGCGGTGAAACCCATAATGGTAAAGACACCTTCAGAATGAATAGCTACGGAAAATCATCAGGTAAAGGATAAAAACCAGCTGACACAGTGACTGCAGGCAAAGAAAACATGAAGAGGTGGAATGAAGTTTGAAATACTAAGGCCCCATGACTAGTTGCAGAATGAGAATGGTAATAGCTTCTTAGAAATATATGTGTATGTATTTAAATTTTTCCTCTCTTTCTCTTCTCCCTTTCCCATACTGCTTTATACAAGGTGTGTAGGAGCTGGTTCTCTTCACAATTTAGTCTTTAGGTCACAGGATATTAAGTAATTTAAGTAATTTTAATTGAACAAAAAGAGTTAATATATTTACCAATGCACTCTTTTTAAAAAGATCAATAACATTGGTAAACCTCTAGCCACACAAACCAAGGAAAAAAGAGAGAAGACACAAATTACTATCACAAATGAAAAAGGCGCCATCACTACTCAATCCATGGATAGTTAAAGGATGATAAAGGAATATTATGAATCAGTTTGTGTCCCGCAAATTTAATAACTTAAATGAAATGGACAAATTCCATGAAAGACAAAATCAACAAAAACTCCCACAGGGATAAATAGATATTCTGAATAGACTTATATCTATTAAAGAAGTTGAATCAACAATTAATACTCTTCCCAAACAGAAGACACCAGGCCCAGATGGTTTCACTCATGAATTCAAACATTTAAGGAAGAAATAATGCCAATTCTCTACAAATTTCCAGAAAATAGAGGCAGAGAGAACAGTCTTAGCTCATTTTTGGAGGTCTGAATTACTCTAATATTAAAATCAGACAAAGACAATACAAACACAGAAAGTTAAAGACAATTATCTCTCATGACATTGCATACATATATATATGCAGAAATTCTTAAAAAAATAGCAGAATTAATCCAACAATATGTAAAAAAATTAGACACCATGACCAAGTCATATTAAGTCCAGGTGTACAAGACTGGTTCAACAGTCAAAAACTCAATTGATGTAATTCATCACAACAGTCTAATGAAGAAAAAGCATAAAATAATTATCAATATATGCAGAAAAAGCATTTGGCAAAGTTCAACATTGATTCATGATATTAAAAAAAAGGAGGTACATTCTCAACCATTCCTATTCAACATCATACTGGAAATCTTTGCTAATTCAATCAGAGTCCAGAAATAAAAGGTATATAAATTGAGATGAGATAAATAAAACCATCTTTTCTTGCAGATGATTTGATTGTTTATGTAGAAAATCCTAAAGACTCAACAAAAAAATGGTTGGAAGGTTTCAGAAGTTAATATACACAAGGCAACTATTTCCTATATATCCTATATACCAGCAATGGACAACTGGAATTTGGAATTAGAACAGCATTTACATTAGTACCACCAAAAATTAAATACTTACAAATAAATCTAACAAAATATGAACTGGATTTATATAAGAAAAATTACAACAAAACTCTGAGAAAAAAAAATCAAAGAGAATCTTAATAGATATTCCATGTTCATGGATAGGAAGACTCAAATTTATTGAATGCCAATTATTCCCAACTTGATCTGCAGACTCAATGCAACCACAATAAAAATCCCATACAGATATTTTGTTGATATTGGCAAACTAAATCTAAAGTTCATATAGAAAGGCAAAGAGCCAGAATTGCCAACACAATTCTGAAAAAGGAAAAACTAGAGGATTGACACTACCTAATTTTAAGACTTACTAGCTGCAGTGACTAATACAGTGTGGCATTGGTGAAAGAATAGACAAATATTTCAATGGGACAGAATAGAGAGACCATACAATTAATTGTCAATATTTCTCTGACAAGGCATTTCAATGGAGAAAGAATAGTCTTTTCTGCCAGTGGTGCTGGAACAACTGAACATCCATATCCTCCCCCCCAAAAAAAGAAAAAAAAATGGAATCTAAATACAGACTTTAACCCCTCTCACAAAAATTAACTCAAAATGCATCATAGATCTAAATGTAAAATGCAAAACTATGAAATGTCTAGAAGTTAGAAAAGAAATTCTAGGTTTGACAATGACATTTTAAATACAACACCAAAAACATAGTCCATGAAAAAAAATTGATAAATTGAACTTCATTAAAGTTAAAAACTTCTGTGCTACCAATGAGTTTGTTTAGAAAATGAAAAAACAAGCCACAGACTGCGAAAAATTCTTTACAAAAGACATACTTGTTAAAGGACTTATAATCAAACTATAGCCCCCAGAAAACACCTCTTAAACCTCAACTATAAGAAAGTGGGCAAAATATCTGAGCAGACACCTCATTAAAGAAAATATACAGATGGCAAATAAGCATGTGGAAATATGTTCAACATCATATATCATCAAGGCAGTGCAAATTAAAAAACAATGAGACACCACCACATATGTGCCTAGGATGTGTTTGATCAGCTGTGTTAGGACAACTAGACACAGAAATGACTTCAGTGAAGGAAGAAGTTCTATACTCACAGATGCCTAACAACAGGAGCTACAGCACAGCACAGAGGGACATATGGGGGATATGTTGTCAGTCAGGAGGCAGCGGGAGCAAGAGAAAAACATGGACAATAGCCTTTATTGTGGTTTACACAGGAGGAAATTGGTTTGGTAAATAAGCAGATGTAGACTTGGCTAGTTTGAACAATTTCAGCAGATGTGGGGTGTTGAGGTTGTCATGAGTTGTCTGGTACCTGGCCCTGAGTTGATTAGGTCAGGAGAATATGGACTTGGTGTGTGAAAGTTTTATAAAGTTGGTGGTTGGGTTTATGGGTTTGGGATTGGTTGGTTTGCATATGAATGATGTGATCACAAAGGAATCATTTACTACGTCTAGGAGTAAGCTAGTTTTGGGAGAAGTCCCTCATTGTCAAGGAGGCCTCAGGATGCTAAAGCATTATAAAATACAGAAAATAAGGAACACGGTTAATACAAAACCCCTATCAGAATAGCTAAAATCCAAAAACACTGACATCAAATGCTGGAGACAACGTGGAGCAGCAGGAACTCTCAGTCAGTGTTTGTGGGAATGCAAAATCCTACAGCCGCTTTGGAAAATATTTTGGCAGCCTTTACAAAACCAACCACAGGTTGGCCATATGAACCAGCAACTGCACTCCTAGATATTTATCCAAATAGCTGAAAATTTAGAACCAAAGAAAACTTTGCACATGAATATTGATAATAAACCCTTAAAACTGCCAAAAATCAGAGCAACCAAAATGTCCTTCAAGGTGTAAATGGATAAACAGGAGATGGTACATCCATAAAATGGAATATTATTCAGTGATAAAAAGAAATGAGCCATCAAGCCACAAAAATACAGAAGACCCTTAAATGCATATTGTTCAGTGAAAGAGCTGATCTGACAAAACAACATATGGTCTGATTCCAGCAATATGACATTCTGGAAAAGGCCAAACTGTGGAGATGGTAAAAAAACCAGTGGTTGCCAGGGATTCAGTGGCAGGGAGGATGGGAAGGATAAATAGAAGCGCATGGCATTTTTAGGGGAGGGAAACTATTCTGTATACTACTACAATGGTATACACAGGAGATTATGCACTTGTCAGAATGCGTAGAATTTTACATCACAATGAGTGAACCCTAATGTAAACTGTAGATTTTAGTTAATAATAATTCATCAATATTAGTCCATCAACTGTAATAAATGTACCATACCAAAGCAAGATGTTAATAAGAGGAGAAACTATGTTGGCAGAGATGGGGTATATAGGAACTCTATTTTCTGTGCTATTTTTCTGTAAACCTAAAACTACTTGAAAAGACAGTATTTAAAAATGAAAAGGCAAGCACAACCTACGAGAAGATATTTACCTTTCATTAACTGACAAAAGATGAATATCCAAAAAAATGAGAAAACATAAAAAATTAATGAAAAAAAACACATTTTTTTAAAAGGGAGGGATGATGAACAGGAAATCCACAGAGAAGAAACCAAAATGGCCAATCCATGTATTGAACTCAACGGCAGTACTTAAAAACAATAAAATTGACATGTTCTCATTGACCTAAACTTAAAAGTTGGACAATTTCAAGTGGTGGTGAGACTGTAGAGCATGAAGAACTCTCGGCTCCTGCTTTTAGGTGTGTAGATTGGAACATTTGCTCTGGCAAAATCTAGTTGGTTAGATTTTGTACAAATCATGTAATATAGTGACTGCACCTGAAGAATATATTGAAGAGAAAGTCTGATACATGCACAAAATGAGACACAGACAAAAATATTCATTACACCAGAGCTGGTAATATTAAAAATATATAAGTAATTTAAGAAAAGAATGGCTAATGAAATAGAATGAAATAATACATGGTATTTAATATGAATGACCTTGAGCTACAGGGGTTAATAGGAATAAACTCCCAGAACAATATTGATTAAAAAATAAGCAGAATTATATGTAGAGAGTCATGTTTGAAAACATGAGAAGTTTTTATTTAGGATGCATACATATGTAGAAATAGAATAAAAACATGAGGGTGCCTGGGTGGCTCAGTTGGTTAAGTGACTGGCTTCAGCTCAGGTCATGATCCCGGAGTCCCAGGATCGAGTCCCGCATCAGGCTCCCTGCTCAGCAGGGAGTCTGCTTCTCCCTCTAACCTTCTTCCCTCTCATGCTCTCTCTCTACCATTCTCTCTCTCTCTCAATAAATAAATAAAAATCTTAAAAAAAAGAATAAAAACATTATTGGAAGTTATCAATACCGAGTTTTGTAGAAGTGATCACCTCAAGGAAGAAAGAGAAAAAAGATTGGAGAAGGTGATAAAAGGAGCTTCCACTATATCTGTAATGTTTTACCTCTTTAAATAATTTTGAAACAAATATTGGCAAAATTCAAGACTTTGTTTAGAGTTGGGTGGGGGTGCATCACTGTATGTTCTCTTTGCTGCCATACTCTTCTGGATATTTGAAGGATTTAACTTTAATTAGTAAAACAATGTGTATATAATAAACCAGCTCCATAATGTTTACCTTGAAGATGAGAAAAAGAAACCAAATGAAAGATGTTGGTGGGGACAATGACCTCTTAGGAACTACGCCATCATAATATAATGAGTTCAGGGGGATCAGCTCAAGAGACAGTGATGAGACTTACGCTGTCATGAACATACCAGGGAGAGAATGATGCTTAAAATTAGCAGCACTGACAGGGTCAGAAGCCCTCCTACCCTAATTATTCCCAGCAAGGAAAGCTGTCCCCCAAATTACCACTGATGATGGTCTGCTGGGAATGGGAGAGTTCCCTCTATCGGAACTCCCCTTGTTCTCAGAAAACACTATCAGCTGAGCTGTCCTTATTAACAAAGCCCAAAAGGAGACTGAAAGCTTTGTCTGTCTCTTTGCCCATCCCTCCAACATTGTTGGATGTACCTATTCAGTTGTTAAAAAAAAAGCAAAAAAACAACATCGTGTTGCACAGCTGCACTGTGCTGATATGAGAGTAAGTTGATGGCGTCGGCTGTAATTATGAGGGGTAGTGCGGACATTTTGTGATGTGAAAAGTTTCTGTGCATACAGGTTGACCAGAGAAGCAGATGAAACAAACACGCAGCAGAGTTGAGGATATAGAGATTCTGAATCTTTCTGGGATTTAGGGGTGAGTTTGGTTTTTCTCCAAAGAAATAACTCACTCACGTCTAAAAGTAAAGAAAGCTATGAGAGAGAATACAGGTAAATATGTGAATTTTTTAAAATGACATTCCTTTATTCATTTCAATAGATGGAGACCAAATTAAACCAGAAAATAAGGAGAACAATAAAAAGGAGCAGCAATGGCAGGGTTCCCAATTGGCCAATGTGAAGATCAAATAATAAGAACTCGTGGAAATGTAGTAAGGTCGGATGCTAGAAAACTGAGCTTGAGACTTCACTCTACATAGATTACCACTTCCATGGAATTCAGTCATCTCATCTATAAAATGAATGTTTAGGGCTAGATCAATGTTTCTCAAATGTGGTCCTTAGGCCACCTGTCAGAACCATGTAGAGGTATTCATGACAAACTCAGATTCCTGGACCACAGCACAGACCTACAGGATTAGCCTACATTAGCTGGGGTGACAAGATACATTCTTACAACTTCTCCAAGAAATTGTATATACAATTTGGAAACCAATATAGAGTACATCAGATCTTAAATGCCTCTTCCTGTGCTAATCATTGATTTAATATGATTCCATTTGACTATGTCTCTAGATTTTATGACATTTTCAGCGTTCTGTAAGAGAATTAATGTGTTTGTTTTCTTAAGTTTCTTAAGTTGGTATAGTTTTCCAAAGAGTGCAGTTGATGATCTGCCCTTTAAATAAAGTTTTCTATAGTAAAAACAGCTCTCACTAGCGATCTTTGTTGATGATGATGACGAAGATGGTAACAAAAGAAGCATAAGCATTTTATTATGTACAGTGAAACAGGATGGGCTGTTTAGAAAAGTTATTTAGAAAGGGAAGAGAAGACCTTTTACAGGAAACACCCGGACTAGCTTCCTTAGTTTTTACTACCTTCCCTACTCATCTGCAATATTTCACTGTGTTGATTCTAGTTCAGTATCTATAAATTTGTTTCTACTCCTTATCTTTTTAAATTTTTTTATTATTGAAATACGGTTGACATATAATATTATATTAGTTTCAGATGTACAACGTAGTGATCTGAAGAGTCTATACACAATGCTCACCACACTAAGTCTAGTTATCATCTGGCACATACAACACTATTAAAGTATTATTGACTATTTTTCCTATGCTGTACTTTTCATCCATGTCACTTATTTATTTTATAACTAAAGGTCTGTACCTCTTAATCCCCTTCACTTGTTTGACTCATCTCCCCAACCCTTTCCCCCTGGCAAGCACCAGTTTGTTCTCTGTATTTATGAGTCTGTTTCTCTTTTTTGGTTTGTTCATTTTTTAATCAAATATGTATGTGCCAAATCTCCTAATTGCCAGGAGTTTTGCTTTATGCATGGGACACTAAGATTTAAAAATATATGTACAGGGCGCCTGGCTGGCTCAGTCGTTCAGCGTCTGCCTTCGGCTCAGGTCACGATCCCAGGGTCCTGGGATTGAGCCCCGCATTGGGCTCCCTGCTCCACGGGAAGCCTGCTTCTCCCTCTCCCTCTCCCTCTGCTTGTGTTCCCTCTCTCCCTGTGTCTCTCTCTGTCAAATAAATAAAATCTTAAAAAAAAAAAATAGTTACTTTCCCTAAAGAAGTCACAGGTTGGGGGTAAAATGACAATATGCACTACCATATTATTATGGGGGTATTAAAACAGTTATGATGGGGCGCCTGGGTGGCTCAGTTGGTTAAGCGACTGCCTTCGGCTCAGGTCATGATCCTGGAGTCCCAGGATGGAGTCCCGCATCGGGCTCCCTGCTCAGCAGGGAGTCAGCTTCTCCCTCTGACCCTCTTCCCTCTTGTGCTCTCTATCTCTCATTCTCTCTCTCTCTCAAATAAATAAATAAAATCTTTAAAATAAATAAATAAATAAATAAATAAATAAAACAGTTATGATGAAGTGATTTAACACCACAGAAGGAGAAGCAACCTGTCCAAAGCTGGGAAAGTCAAGGAAGGTTTCACCAAAGAGGTCCTATATTAGATCTGGGTCTTAGAAGCTGCATCATATGAGAGAGGAAAGGGGAGCGGAGAAGGCAAGGAGGGATGTGAAGAAAATTCCAGGAAGAGGGGAAGCCTAAGCAAAGGCATAAAAATTTAAAATGATACCATGTGCCTAGGAGATGATCCATTAGTCTTTGTTTTAGGGAGAAAGATGAAACATGAGTTTGCAAAATGAATTTGGGCTCAAATTGGGAAAGTCTTGAATACCATGCTAAAATTTAAGATAATTTTTAATTCAGTGTGATGTCATGCTTTGATCTCCATTTTGAAAAATTTCTCTAGAATAAATATGAAAAGTAGAGAATGAGGTAGAAACCAGGAGGTAATAGATCTGTTAGGAGACTGGTATAGTAGTCCAGGTGAGTACCAGCGTTAGTAAAGCTATAGCAGTGGAAAGTAGGGAAAAGACTGGAAAGTTATTTCAGCAGCAGAATTCCAGGGGGTTAGTATGTGATCAGATGTGTGGGAGGAAAGGGCCCAGAGGAAATATCAGAGATGTTTTTTGTGGTTTCTGGATATGGCGACTGAAAGGCTGGAGGTATGATCAATAGAGACAGATGAACAAAGGAGTAGGAGCAGACTGGGGTGGATGAGTTTGATATTTGACATGTAGAATTTGAAGTGCTTTCATTAGTCCAGAGATTTGGACCTCATGAAAATGTGGGCTTGGGCATATAGATTTGGAAGACAGCAGGATCAAGTTAATGGTTGAAGTCACCCGAGTTCATAAGATTGCCAAGAGGGAAGTCAGAATGGGAGTATAAGCCCGTTAGGGGTAGAAACTGGAGAACATCTACGTCTAACTGCTCTTGCATGTGGGCAGAGATCATGAGAGATAACCCGTGACAGAATAAGATGGGAGAATGCATGCAGCTAGTTACCATGACAGAAGAAGTCATGAACTTAAGTTCTAGAAAGGCACAGAATGCTTAAACTCCCAATGCTTGAAGCAGCAATTGATTACTTTGTAACGTTTCTTTCTTCATATTTGGCCACACCAGATGTATAACATGCTAACAAGGTTTTATAAAAAGTATATAAAATGCATTTAACGTAGCCCATCGATATTATTAAATTAAAAGAAAGAGGAGCTGGTGACAGTTGGAGTACGTGCAATGTAGAAACAGGTGCGTCATTACTTTTTTCGGACCACTTACCGAAGCTTTCGTAAGCTTTCTACAACTTGAGGTTAAGAATTATTCATGATAAACTGAAGGAAGAAATAGACAAGGAGGACAATATTTAGAAATAAGAGGAAGGAAGGAAGTTTCTTATTCCATGATTTTATTGCTGAAATCGATAGAGTAGATAATGAACTTGAACAATTCATAAAAATGTATACTTTCTCACTGATAAAAAATTAGCAATTCAGAGAATGAGAATCTGGCTCATTATTTTAATTAATTCAACATTATTTTAACAAATTTTTATTGAGTGCTTACCATATGCCAAACACTATTCTAGGGGCTGGGATACACCAGAGAACAAGACGGACGAAAATTCCTGCCTTATAAAGCCTATCAAATAAATAACTAACTGATTAGTAGTTGATAACTGCTAGAGTGAAAGGGTAAAAATGGTGGGGAAGAGGGAGAGGAAGTGCATGGGGCGGACAATGCTTGCGATTGTAAGGATAGCCAGGAATACTCTTACTGAGAAAGTAACATTTGAGTCATGACTTCAGTTAGGTCATGACATGGGAGGGAGCGATTATAGCAAGTGCAAAGCCAAAAGGTGACAGCATGCCTGATGTACTGGGAGAACAGACAGGAGTCCTCAGTCATCAGAGTCTGGACCGGACTGGAGAACTCTGGCGGCAGGGGAGGGGGCAGGAGACACAGAACACAGGTTGAGGGGCAGTGCTGGCCAGATCCTGCAAAGCTCTATAGGCCATCATGAGGACCGTGCCTTTCCTTCTGAGTGAGATACTGGTTTTGAAGCAGAGTTGGAAGAATTATAGTCACGTTGCAATGGAATAAGGTTCTGGCATAATTTCTACAGTTGGCTTTTTTTTTTTTTTTTCTTTTTTCAGTAGCCTCCATGCCCAACATGTAGCCCAGTACAGGGCTTGAACTCACGACCCTGAGATCAAGACCTAAACTGAAATCAAGAGCCCCATGCTAAACAACTGAGCCACCCAGGCGCCCCTTTATGGTTGGCTTTCTTACAGAAAATAACTCTCTTGATTTTGTACGTACTTATTATATTAGGCAGAATTCTAAGAATGTCCTCCAAGACGCCCATGCCCTGGTAGTCTAGGTACTACAGAAGGAATTTGCAGATGGAATTAAGGCTACAATCAGCTGATATGAAAACAAGGAGATTATCTAAGATTATCTTGGTAGATCTGATGCGACAACACAAGACTTGAAAAGCAGAGACAGAGACAGAAGAATCAGGCAGAGGGCGAGATCATAGACTCAAGGCAAGAGAAGGATTCTACCTGCCATCCCTGGCTTTGAAGATGGAAAAACGGGGCCATAGGATAAGTACAGGCAACCTTCAGAAGCTGAGAACAATCCCAGGCCAGCAGCTGTTAGGAAACAGGGAACTTAGTCCTTACTTGCAAACACGGGAAACAGAATTCTGCCAACAATCTGTAACTGCTTAGAAGCAGATTCTTCCCCAAAACCTTCGGAAAGGAACCCGGCCCTGCCCCGTTGCTTTCAGCCTGTAAAACCTAGAAAAGAGGAAACTTGCTTTCTTCAGACTTGCAAACTACAAAACCGAAACAAATAGATGTTGTTTGAAGCCACTAACTTTGTGCTACATTGTTATGACAGCAATCGAAAACTAAAACTTATATAAAACATAAAACACCTAAATATTGTATTTGCCTAACATTTCATTGAGAACAAAATCTGTGACTTACTCTTCTAAAAGAATTCTCTTTATATTTCTGTACCTGAATGTCCTAGTTCAGACATGATTCAACATAAGATAGCACATTAATTCTTCAGTGATTAAAGAAACCAAAACGACTTACTTTGGGAATTTTGCTTATTGTATCATTTCCTAAATAATTTATGTTCTTCAGAAAACCTACAATTTATTACAGAAAGTGTAAGATCTATCAGGGACTAGTACTAAATAAATGAATATGGCATTTTGTTTTCATAACTGTATGTCGAAGGGAGAAAAATCAAAAGTTTTACCTAACTACCTAAAACTGAGAAAGCAGTGGAATAAGATGCTACCATGAAATTCATATTTCTATAAAGAATCTCAAAGATTTGCAGGATTATAGGTACAGAAGACAAACTCCACAGTCCCCCCAAAACTGTGCCTAGGCTTGGTCTCATGTGTTTGCTCTTGTCGGAAAGCAGGCTTGTGTCATGATGAGCTTTTTCTTAACTGCATTATCAACATAAGAGACAATTGGCTACAGACTCCCAGCTTCCTTAAAACATGAAATATTCTTGGGGTGCCTGGGTGGCTCAGTCGGTTAAGCATCCGACTCTCGATTTCAGCTCAGGTGATGATCTCAGGGTTGTGGGATCAAGCTCCGCATCGGGCTCGGCCTGCAGCTCAGAGCCTTCGTGGGATGCTCTCTCTCCCTTTCTCTCTGCCCCTACCCCTGCTTGTGCTCTCTAAATAAATAAATAAAATCTTTAAAAAAAAAAACATGAAATATTCTTATAGACCTCACGTCTTGCATAACTCACAGTGCTTGCTCCCATCTGAACATCACAAACATGGTGTTTCTCTTGTTAGGAGATTTTTTCCAGTGTATTGTGTGCACTTATGTTAAGCCCAAGTTGTTGATGTCTAAACACAGACTCTGCATTTTCCTGTAAGACATCCCGGCCGTTTTAAAGCCCATCAAAAAAATATAGTGAATGCTGCCCCCACAACTTTTAGTCTTCAGTGAAGATGATGAAACGCACTCAGAAATAAATAGCTTCATTCAAACTAGAGCTTAAAAACACCAGATTGATCCACTGGTTTCAAACGGGTTTTCAAACGCCGCTGACCGTGGCATCCTGTGGGGCTCAAAAGATGGTCTTGTCTTATTTGAAAGTGGGCCTTTCAAACACAGCCATCATTCAGAACACTTCAGAAAGCACTTCTCCTCTCTGTATGTTTGACTCCATCCCTTTCTCTTCCTCTTGAAAATTTTCCTACAGAATTGATCCACTCAGAAAAAACGAGGGAAATGCAGAGTTTAATAGCCTAGATAAATTTTTGTGTATTCCAATAATTTCTTACCCAACTAAACATAATAAAAACAAATCCTTATCTCCTTTCCAGATTCCCCAGACCACCAATGATTATAATGTTTAGTTCTTAAAATACCTTTTTATGGAGATTTTGAATTTAATTTAACTGTAGAGAAGATTAAAGACCTATGACTGTCCTTTCTCACTTCAGCCAAGGAGTATTTTAGAGAGCAAGTATCATACTTTGCTATTATAAAATTAATTCAACTGTGCATGCTTTTATTCATTCCATTCAAATAATTTGACAGACGTCTGAATATCTCCTATCGCGTACCAGGTTCCGTAGTTGGCACTGCATACACAGACATAAATAGGATGAAGTCTCTGCCTATGACAAGTTCATAATCTACTTAACCAACCAATTTCACACAGACACATGCCCCACGCACACTCACCAACTCATCATAGGTGCCAATTGAAAGTTCTTTCTACAATTAAAATGATGCAAGTTCATCTCAGTTGGGGAATGGGGAATTTCTCAATAAATTATGACCTGGCCCTTTTACCTACTCTCAAATGGATTTTTATCATCTATTATTTATCAATTGATCTTTGAGGCTGAACTAAATCAATATATTTTGTACTGTCTTCTTAAAGGCAATCAGGATCCCTGGAACTGAAATGTACTGAGGGACTCATCTTTGTTATACTTAAACAACCTTGGTAAATCATATAAAAATCAGACATTTCTATCAGGGTTGAAACAGATGCCAAGAGAAACATGGGGGCCAAGCAGGAGAGACTATAAAAGTGCCCTGATGTCCCATAAAGTCCAACAACCTGTGCCAAGAACATGCTTAGGAATTGCACATAAAAAACATTCTAATCATACTCGTTGTGAGTTGTAAGTTTTAATGGGGATTCAGAGAAGCTGTCTTTGAGCATGATGACTTTCAGTACAAACTTGCCACACACTTGTCATTTTGCTTTGAGAATTTGAGGACTTTTCTTTCAAACGTGGCAATTCTAAGTAAATGCATGAATGAATGGAAAGCAGCAGCCGAGGGTCAGAGAAGCAGACTAAGGATCGTTTCCTCTGATGACCTCGCGGCCGAAAGCAGAGGAAACTGAAGTATTAGTCCCTTCTGAGAATGAGGTGTCTTGTTGCAGGAAAGATACAAGGTTATACTGTCCATAATTGTACTTACTGTCCCAGAAAATCTTGAGAATCATTAAAAATTCCCTTCTTCCTCTTATGCCAAAGTTGCATAAATGTGGTGTTACATGATTCAGGAATTTGCATAATTATAGCTTGCTGTATTTTGCCATAACCTAAGAAAGTACTTTATTTCAATAAAACAGCAACTAGACCATATATGATTGTTAGGCTCAATATCAATTGTCCCTCATCAATGTTGCAGAGAACGATTAGCATTTTGAGGCAAACAAGGTGTACTTACTTAGTGGGACATGACCCCGCTGTCACTGAATTATATCTGTGATTAATGATCTTCTCCAGTTTAAAGTTTGAACCACAACAAATAGATTATAAGTGGAAAACAGGTAAGAGATAAGGAAATATGAGAAAGATGAACCTTTAGACTTGACTCATACATGCCATTGTTCAATACTGAATCCGGCTCCTAGTGCAATTGACCTCAAGGTTGATGCTCAGATTCCAAGGCAGTGGTTTTCAACCCTGACCACACATTAAAATCACTTGTGGAACTTTAAAAAAATAAACCCAATGTTCAGGTCCCACCCCAGACTAATTAAATTCTCTGAAGGTGAGACCTGGGCAGTAGGAGGTTTTAAAAGAATAAATGCCATAATATCCACATTTTTAAAATGAAACTGGAGTCACGAAGGAAAAAAAACTGTATTTAAACACATTATGATAAAGATTTTGGTTCGGGTTTTCTATTTTACATTGGCAGAATAAAAATTACTTTCCTCTGGTTTCCTATTTAGTCCAGAGCTAAATAGAGAATTGGGGGGGGAGGGGTTATTTAGGTATTTATTTCACCACTGGAAGTATCATCTTATTATATGGAACATAATTTTATTTCACTTTAATCCATCTGTTACAGTCATAGCCAAATTCGGAAAGGCAAAACCTATAAAATTAGAGAACACCATTTTAGAATTCTCCCCAAAAAGATTTTTCCTGTGTGTATATACATATATGTAAATTCACATGCCCACTATACTTTGACTCCTTTTTCAATCAGTCTGATTTAGGAGGTATCCAACCTGGTAACGATTTTCTTGTTACCAGAAACACTGAGAAGACCTCACTGTGGTAGACCAGCATTATTTAGAATGAGGTATTTCAGGATGCATCCTGGGTGGAGCATTTGGTTAAGCGACTGACTCTTGGTTTTGGTTCAGGTCATGATCTCATGGTTGTGGGATCAAGCCCCACTTTGGGCTCTGCACTCAGCACAGAGTCTGCTTGAGATTGTCTCCCTCTTCCTCTGTTCCTCCAGCTCGTGCTCTCTCTCTCTCTGAAATAAATAAGTAAATCTCAAAATAAATAAATACAACATGAAATAGGATTACATTCAGACTTTCACAAGCCCTAACACTGAAAAGATTATGGTGTACCTCCAAATTGAATTCAAAGTAAACACAATATTAAGTCATTAAACACAATTTTTCATATATGCTGATATAAAATATGTTTTTCCAAATTTTCTGCCTATAAAATTCTGGATAACGTCATTAAAGTTGGACTTCTGTCAGAATGTTGGTGTCTCTAATACATGTCAGCCAGCCAATCGAGTGTTCTATCACTATATAACTTCACTATACAATTCATGCCCATGTGTATACTTGCAATATTAGTAGGTGTATATTTTTGCAGACTTTATATCTGGCACCCTCGTAGCCAATGGAAAGCTGAGGATGAGGAAGATCAAGGAAGGAAGGAAGGAAGGAAAGAAAGGAAGGAGAAGGGGAGGAGCAGAGGAAAGTATCACCGGAATGAAACCAAATAGAATTTGCTCTTCTCTTTTCCCCCTAATTCTCCAACCCATTTCTACTGTTCACTTGCCTTCTCTTTTATTCGTCTGTTCATTCCTCCTTTTGATAAATATCCCTAGCAACTCCCAAAGTTGATGAATTGCCACCGTACATACTAAAACAATTTCACAAAGATGGCAAACTAGATTCAGAAATAATTTGTACTCAAAGTTCTGAGTAACCCTCACAGACCTTGTAGAGATTACCCAATTTTGAAATCAATTCAGTCGCTCTATTGCCTGAAGTTCTATTAAAGTAATTGATTGATATATGGTTTTTTAATGTATTCACTTTATTTGAGTCATTGTCACCTTGCTAGTGCTACCTGTCAAACTTAGTATGTTGATCGTTCGATCTAGATGTGTTATGTATTGTGTGATATTAACTTTTGTGTGATCTGGTCAGTTGTGAGATGTTTTTAGTGCTTACATTCAGACAGTTCTTCATGTTTTTTCTTTTGCTAATAGACAGTTAATATGGCTTTGAACTGCCTTATGAATAAATTATCAACTCCAGTTGAGTCATTTCAGATAAAGAGGAATCAGTACAGAGATTCAGACTCCTCCATACATATAAAGCATTTCAGGTCCTTTTAACGTATACCTTAGAATTAGCTAGCAGTCAGAAGAAAATAGAAAAATGTCTTTATTTTCTAATGTCTTGTAGTTTTCACTCAGAAAAAAAGTGAAGTCTTCATTTAACTTAATGGAACAAAAAAGTAGTTAATTACATAATTAGTTGATTCATTACTAATTTTATATATTGGCAGAGGCATTTCATCTTGAGTCCTCCACACCCTTGGAATATATTAGCATTGGAAATCATGGATTAAATTCTTGGGCATATTGGAAAGGTAAATATAATAGTGATATGTGTTATATAAATATGTGCATAAATATGTAGGTAGAAATACAATTTGGAAATGGCTGGTTGGACTGGTACATTATCTTGTCGGTTATGATTTCTTTTTTTTTTTTTTTTAGATTCTTAACTTGCTGCCAAATTTCGTGCTTAGCTGGAGAGGGTTTCATATGATTTTTTGTATGTTTATTTATGGTATTTTTTTTCACTAAAAATGCATCATTACCTTAGCAGCTGCCGCACCACATGGAGCAGCATGTGTGCTTTTTAAAAGAGATCCAGAGCACCTTCCCCCAGAAACCCGGAGCCAATATGCTTTGGGAAGTCTGCAGCAGGACTCAGATTTCACCAGCAAGATAATGTAGGCTCTAGATATTTTTGCCGGCTTTTTTTTTCCAATAATAATTTTCTTTACCATTTCTTCTTTCCTGAGTATTCTATTTAAAAATACTATTTCCAAAAAAGAAAAAAATATAAAAGTTAATGCATAACGAACGAGAGCTTAAAATACATTCTCTCTTGCTTGGGGCCATTTTGGAAGGAGCTTAGGGCTGCCTCTACTTAACAAACAAAACATGAAAGGGAAAAACACAGAAATGGGTAATGGTGTATTTTTCATGAATGAGCCTTTCCTTGCTTTGCATATTTGAAAGAGTCTGCACCTTATTTCTTTGTGTGGGTGTGTGGGTGTGTGTGTGTGAGAGAGAGAGAGAGGGAGGTAGAGAGAGAGAGAAAGAAGGTAAGGGCACAGAGAGAAGAGAGGGAGAGAAAGAGACAGAGAGGGAGAGAGAGAGAGAGAGAGAAGGGGGAGGGAAAAAGGAAGAAAGGGAGGAAGGGAGGGGCTGGGGAAGTATGGACAGGAGTCTAAGACAAGTCAACCTAGTCTTCCTCTGCCTAAGCACTCAAGTTCCTGCCCTCACGTCATATGCGTTTATCGAAAATCTCATTTCAATCCCCAACCACAACTTTATATGCTGAATTGTATGCCTCTTCCCTACAGGTGAATTCCAGATTGCATAACAACACCTGCAAGGCTATTCCTCAGGCCAGGCATAGGTAAATAGACAATGCAGCAATGCTAGCAAAGTAATCCATAAACGTAATACTCTGTATATTTTGTGTAAATGATGCTAAGCAATTCATTTTCCTGAGTTTTTGACATGAAATTATGTATTTTAAATTAAATGTGTCCGACTTATTTTAAAAACATATGGACTTTAGAGATAAAATTTCATCTCATCAAAACATATTAATGCAAGATACGGAGTGGAACTTTATAAATCCCCTTGCTAAAATAGCATCTAAGAGTGGAAACTGGGGAATAAATTTCTAAAATCCACAGGGAAAAAAAGAAAAGACAGAATTCTGAAGAATGGTGTAAGCAGGAAAACAAGGCACCTATCAAGATTCCTGAAATTGTCTCCAGATAACCAGTTATGAAGAAAATCACGTATATGAGTGCATTAGATTGGATGTAACAGGTAAATATTTAATACATGATGTTCATTATTATAGTCCTTGACTTTAAAACATGCATCTCTACAGATGTGGAAAGTAAGAAATACCAGAAGAGGGGCCTTCGAGCTGCGCCTGTCAGACCACATCCTGACTACCAAGTTTAGGACCGTTCTGTAGGCCTTGGATCCCTCAGAGGTACCATGTGCTGGGGGCGGGGCGTTGATGACTTCAGGTGGCCACGCCCAGTGGTTGCAGGGACTGGGCGGGTGATAGAAGTGAGGGTGGGGCTAACTGATACGGAGGCTGGATGATAAATGGCAACAGACACTTGTACCCTGTGTCAGGGAGACAGTAGGAGATGGTAGGCAGAGGGAACTAGAGTGTGTGCAGCAGGTCTAAAAGGGGCCAAAGCCATTTAAGTTCCAAGCTGTTCGCAGAATATGGGAAGCAGAGTCCAAATGTGGCACATCTAATTTTAAAGGAAACCTAAAAATCCAGATTACAGAGTTGAACATAAAATTTTCAGAATTTTACAAATTGCTCACCAAGTTTTGCCTTATTTTGTTTTTTTAAAGTACACTGTGCACATCTGTAGAGCAGATCTGATTCAGGCAATCTGTACAGATTAATAGCCTTTAGTCTGGATTATCATGAAGATGCTCTAAAATCCTATGGATTTATGACAGTGTGAATTTCAAACGGCAAAAGGCTAACAGGCTGATTTAGTTTAGTCAAAAACAAAACCCTGAGCTGTGGAACAGGAGACATGAATTTGAAATCCGGATCAGCCATGGAGAAGCCAAGGGAGCCAGGCCTGCCTAGACATTTTCCCCAGAAGATGGCCTTTCTTGCCTTTGATGAGAGCACTCAGTGCTAAACAACTTGCTTTGTGTCTACAGCATACGACTTCGATCGGGAGCCAATACGATACACCAGACCACCTCCAGGCCTGACTTCATCCTGCCTGGCCCTTCGCAAAGCCTGGCAAGATGGCATCAGCCAAATGTGGGTGTGAGTTGGTACGGGAAAAATAGGAATTGGCTCTTGGTTCAGAGTGTGATCCAGGAGGCAGCACTGGGAAGGATGGCAAGGGCCAAAAGGCTGGTGGAGCCAGGGAGCAGAGGTGCCAGAGACATAGAACAGGACAGCCAAGGACGGGAGGGATGGAAAGCCAGGGCGATCACTGGAGCCGTGGCCGCGGGCCATGGGGTCAGCTGGCGTGTTCTGCTGGATAGCCTCTCTGCACAGTGCTGTTGTCAGGGGGCCAGGAGTTTTGCGTTCTGGCTCTTTCCTTACTGCATCTCGATGGTATCTCTCAGCCCTCCACCATTAGACAGCATGACCTCCAGCTCTGCTCTTTGCTTACAAAGCTTGTCTGAGACACACGAAATTGAGGTAAGGTTGTTTTAGGGACAGCCTAGCCCCCCCTCCTTGAGGCTGGTACTCCAACTCTGTCCTTGGAGTAGAGTAACAGACCACCAAATTTTTGGATCACTGAGCTTAGGCCCCCAGATGTGCTCACAGGAGTTGTCCTTCAATGTTAAGCCCTCTGATTTCATTAAAGATAGCAGACAGGGATATGATTGTATCTCTGAAAAATGCTTTCAAATATCATTTTCATTAGATCACTGAGAGTTCCTTTTACAAATCTCTGGAAAGTGTTTCCATTAAAATGCAGTGAACTTGTCACTTTTTGCCCAGGCTGTAAAGCCGCCAAAGATGAACTTCATCATCGAGCTGAGTTATTCCCTGAGTTTGCATACTTGTATTCTTCCATTTCCCTTGGTCTTATTTATCTACTTAGATACCATCTGAAAAGGGGAAGGGAATGAATAAATCCGATGAACAAGCTAAAATTTTAGCAGATGGTTCTTTTTTAAATTTTTTTTTCAAGTGCAAGGAAATTAAGATCTAACCACTCTGAGGATATGTAGAATTGAAAAAAAACAAATTAAGCTACCTTCAGTGAAAGGTATGCATAAGACTCCAACTCAGTAAGTGAGGAGAAAAGACTCTTCCTTCCCAAATCTGCTAACACAGGTCATGCATAGCTATTATTGCATCATTAATAGTGGCCATATTCATCACCCCAGACCTTCTCAGACCTACTTTGATATTGTTACAATATAGGTTTCCCACATTTCCCTACCCAAGTCCTGTGCCAACTCTAGCCGGAATTATATCATCTTGGCAACTGTAAGTTTACCTTCTTTGTAATCTTCTCTTTAGGGGAGAAGCTAGATAGTTTGACCAGAATTTGACATTTATTGCCACATGCCTTGGACCAAAACATGAATTGTATAATATCCTGTCGCAGGAGAAAGAAGGGGGTAAAGCAGTCTTCTTTGAAACGTGGTAAGCCTCTATCATGCTATGGTATTCCAAAAGCTAGGAGTCAGAAAACTACCTGTAACATTTTTGCCTGTCAATGCTCTTCAAGCCAACGAAACTGGAAAGTTAATTTCTGAGCTCGTGTTTCTTTATCTGTAAAATGGAGATAATATTTCTCTCACTGAGTAGCTGCAAATGTTAAATGAACTGTTGTTTGTGAAGTTAATTGGAAGGTCGTCATTCAAGGGTGAATATCTGTTTGTTCATTTTTAGGGTGGAGCTAAGACTGGAGGGAATTGGCAGGCTCCTGTCTTTGTGTCCTGACTCTGACTCACTCTGGAACCTTAGTCACTTAACTTCCCCAAACCACAGGCTTCCCACTGGAAAATTAAACATCCTCTATGCCTTAGCAGATTGTTGGGTCTGCACATTAATTAAAAGCACTCTTCAAATGAAAATATTATTAAACCTCTAGAAGATTCTTATTCAAGAAACCATAATTATTTTTAATTTATTATTATTTAATATTTATTTTATTATTATTTACAATGTACAACATAGCATGCTATACTGAAATTAGACATCAAGACATTAAAAACAAAAATTAGAGATTTTGTAAAAGTGAAGATATTGTTCACGAAAAGAAGTTCTGGTGGAAATCCGAAGGAAGAGTTATTAACCAAGTCTGCTATTTTTTAGAACGATATCTAAGTGTCAGCATTGCAATGATTTCTGAAGGATACACACGCAAATGTAATTGTTAAAATATTTAATAGTAGCTCTGTGTGTGAGTTGCCACTGATGCGATAATGGGCTAGAACTATAACATCCCCATTTTTTTTTCCAAGTCTGTGGCAAGCCAGCAAATTTTATGATATTAAGTTGTGTAAAAGATTAATAGTTGCTAAGCGCCAGTTATCAACCCATCATTCAACTACATGTTCATTCTCACCCCCCAGCATTACTTATATAAACACACATCATTCTTTACCCTCTGCAGCCAGCATTACCACTGTTTCCCACCTTCCTGATAACACACTAGAAATTCAGAGTACTGGAACGTATATATTGGGACGATTTTTATCTGTACTAAAGTTTCTCCAAACTCAATAGCTTGCAGATGATTTAGTATTTGATATTGAGCTATCCTTCGAAGTCCTAAGAATTTGTCCCTAAATATCCAAATCCCCTGCACAAATGTCAGTAAACGTCAGTAATGTTTGTGTGTATGTGTATATATGTATATACACACATATGTATGTATCTGCATATACATATGCATTAAATACTCTGTTAAACCCCAAATAGAGGACATTTTTGCTTTCTATGTGTAATAACTGCCAAAAAAAAAAGTTAAAAAAAAACACAGCAGGAGGGCAAGAAATGGTACACTTAGAGCAGTAATTTGTCAGGTTGAACTGAGGCCAGAATCTTGGGTGTCCAGTCCCCTGATCTTATTATTTATCAGACGGCATGACCAAAAAAAAAAAAAAAAAAACAAACAAAAACAGGGGCAGGGGAGAAAGAGAATAAAAGACCCTCCTGCAAGGATAGACAAAACCAGCCATTGATTGAATTGCATCTGATTGTTCGCGTCCAGTGCACCTGTGCCTCTTCCCACCCCTTTCAAAATCTCCTTGGTCCTGAGGGTTGAACAGTGCTCCTCTTGCAGATGATATCCAAATTGAGATTGGAAGAAAGACAAAAGCTAAATTTATCGTGGCACTTTCTTCATTCCAAGCTCCCACTTTCCTGTGACGCACAATTGTCATTGTCGATGACAAAAAACACCGTCAGTCTTGATAATGAGAAGTCTATTCCCCTTTCTACCAATATCAGTACAAGTGCCTCCCACAGAATGATCGCTTCAGGAGCCACCAGCAGAAGAGCAGATGTTGCCCTGTCCTCTCATCTGCGCTTTGTCCACACAGCTTTCCCAGCAGAGGAAGGAAGTCGGGGAGCGGGGTGAAGACTCCGGCCTCACTGGGAATGCCTGCATAAAATGTCTCCCAAGAAAGTATTTTCTTTTCATGGCAAATGAGAAAAATTTTTCAGTGGATTAGCTTTGATGATTCTAAAATCGAATCCGATTCCTATCTGGCAAGATCCAAAAAAAAAAAAAAACAAAACTCCGGTTTGGCAAAAACCTGTCCACAGAGTCATAGTAAATTGCTGCCCTTCTTTTGGCTTCAAGGGAGTGTTGAGTAGTATTAGTCATCAAGTTACAATCTTGCCTCTAACCAAAGCAAACTCGCAAAATCTTCAGTAGTCTATGAATGTGTTTCTGAAATCACATTTGGAAAATCATCATAAACAGGCATGAGACTACCTTGGGCCACATCTGGAAGCCTTGAGACCAGGTAAGCAAATAAACCATAATAATTTTTTAGAGATATTTGCAATGATGTCTTCATATCAGCCTTGCATGAAGAAATAAGAAGGCTAAAATTTACGACTGGGCCATCATCAAATGTCTGTAAGAGGAAAAACGCGAGCTTGGGGTCAAATATACTTGTGCAAGTTGAGATACTACGTAACTTTTTGAAACTCAGTTCACTAAAATGTATTCGTATCTATGAGGATTTGGGGGAATGTCAAATGAAATAATAAATATGTCAAGTGCCAGGCATATAGGTATTAAACAAATTACAGTTTTCATTTTATTATGATTGTCACTAGGATTTTAAGAATTTACTTTAACTTGGAATGTTTTCAGTACAGACCTCCTGCTACAATAGATCTGATCTTTGAGAAAAGAGTTTCAGAGATATAAAACCAGATATGACCATTAAGAAAGAATTTTTTTAAATTGGTGTGCATTGGAGAAGGCTAGATTATTCTGACCGACATAATAATTAAAGCACCAAAGCCTATCATTTCTCCCTGAAAAGACAGGGTGGGAAGAGAAGGAAATAGTCAATGATGTGTAAAAAGAAAATCTCCACTCTTGGTTACCCCTTATTCAATCTATTTCATGCAACCATGCTTGAGGACACAAAAGGCGACTCGGAGGCTGGTAGGAAAATACGTTTCTGCTCCTCTGAGAAGCTATTAATTCAACACGCTGTGAACAACGACCCATGTCCTCAAAAGAACAACTGTACACTTCTGATTGTGTTCTTGACATAGGCACATGAGAGGACATTCACCAAGAGCCCGGGGAAAGCCTGAAGGAAAAATCAACCCCATCCCGCCTGTACCAGGAACACTTCCTGCACCTGCACATTCTCATGTTCGTAATCTCACCAAAACAGGCCTTACATTTCACTTGGTTATGTTTTTAGACTAAACTTACAGAGCAATAGAGAGGCCTTTGTTGTATTATTACTTCCTTTTTTGCAGAGGAGAGATATTAAACACAGAGAGGTTAACTAACCTGCCTAAGTACATACCTGGACTGCTGAAAATTTGGGGTTTGAGCCCCAAATACATAGCCTGAATTCTTAACCTCAGCCACACGCCTCCTTTAGGCATGGACAGTTTTAAATAGAGGCTGAGTCTAAGAGGAAAGCTGCAGACAAGGGTGAGCCAAAAAATGGTTGCATTCACAAATTCTTCACACAAACTGAGTATATAATGAAACTGTGGTACAGCAAGTGGATGGGAATGCCCATATTATCACATTGTCTCCAACCCTGAGATCACAGAGTTATGTTACAAATCGAAAGATCAGGTCAAGGCACCCAGCCATAATGTAGAACAGATAATAGAATCAACTTTATGGTAAGAATTTCTCACTTTCAGGTTAAGAATGTGTGGAGCTAAAAACAAACACACAATAAAACTTTGGTAAAACAAAACAACACATTGTTAAGTTTCTTAAAGTCAAAGATCCCAGTAAAATATACTTTCAGCCTCCATGACAAAGAGCTTAAAAATTGCTTTTAAATGAATGGAAAGCTATGGATGGCTTTGCCAAAGAGATTAACCAACAATGTGATTTACACAACGTTTATTTTACCTTTGCTATAGACTGGATGGCTGTGTCCCCCAAAATTCATATGTTGAAATCTCATCCTCAGTGTCAAGGTATTTGGAGGCGGGACCTTTGAGAGATGACTAGGTTGTGAGGGTGGATGGGATTCATGCCCTTATAAAAGAGATCTCTGAGAGCTCCCTCATCCCCTCTGCATGTGAGGACACAGGGGGAAAGATGTGCACCAGCAGGCAGCCCCTCACCACACACGTACGTATTCTGCTGCTGCCTTGATCTTGCATGTCCCTGCCTCCAGAACCATGGGAAATAAATTTTTATTTATGGGCCACCCAATCTATGGTATTTTGTTAACAGCAGCCCAAGCTGACTAAGACAGCACTTGATTTTTTTATAATTCTGTAGAAAACTTCTCGAAATTTGTCCTAGTTTTCTTTAATGTTTTTCTGTGCTCTCATTAAAATAGAACTGGCAGGAGTCTCTTGAGAGTAGCTCTTTTGCAATTTAAATGATTCTTATTAAACAAACCTGGGAAAGAAAGGCTATTTTATTTTATTATTTTTTTAGAAATAACTGAGTATTTAATCTATGGCCCATCTCGTCAAATAAATATAAAGAAGTATCGAGTGACTCAATAAAATATAATATCAATTCTCATGACATTATTCAGGATTTCAGAATGACACTGTGTCGTGTTCAGGAAGCATCTCTAAGATATTTACTCGTCATAGAGAGAATGACAATGATGAGGGGAAGGAATTAATATTGTTTTGGAGTTATAAATGGCTTCCTTTTAAAATGCATTCCTTTGACAAGAATCACCATATGTTTGATAAAAGCCAGAGACCCGGGTCAAAACAACAGGCTATTGTAAACTCGCCGTCAGGAGGACGTCCATGGAAGCAGGCATTTCCCAGCACAGTATGCAGTGGCTACTTGAAAAGGTTAACATCCTTTTAAACAAACTAGTTAACCATCCACAGAGGGAGGAAAAAAAAAAAAGAATTTAGTGACAAAATCAACCTGAGTTTCAAAAATGATTTAATGCTGTATATTAGGAGGAAACCGTATTTGTGATTTTAAAATATTTAGCTGACAGATTGTTTATCTTCAATCACAGATCTGTATCTGCTGTTTGGCTCATTGAACTAAAAATATTCACGTATTTGGCACATTCTTCTGGTGAAATTATTGGCAGAAATTTCAAATTAGGTAGAAATCTTATGTTTCTGAATGCAAAGGTGGTTTGTTTGTTTGTTTTTTTGGTTTTGGGGTTTTTTTGGTTTTTGTTTTTTGGGTTTTTTTGTTGTTGTTGCTGTTACTTGTTTCTTCATTACAAGAAGTTTATAAAAACACTGGCAAAAGGTGAAGTTGAAGTATTAAGAATAGAGGAGACCAATAATTGTCACGTTAATGAATCATTTGATGAAACTTCGTGTAATTTCTTGCTTTTAAAAAGCAAGTCCAAACCATGAGCTCTCTCCTATGAGTATTTAGAATTAGTAAAGAGGAGACACTGTGAAAAATACAAAGGGTATTAGGGACCTGACCTAACTATGGTTAAACCGGTTTCTTTACTACAGAACTTCTCAGAAACTTTAACAATGAATGTGCAGTGTTATTATAAGAGGGGGGTCTCAGGAGAGGACCTGTGCATATTGAGTTGATATGCCCACCTGACTGTTTTCTGCTAAAAACTGTATCACCTCATATACATGTGACATTGTCACATTGCCGAAGGTACACACCTCACACCTGCCCTCCATTACAGTTCCGTTTAGGACACAAGTAACCTCTTTTTAAAACTCAAATATTTGGGGGCGCCTGGGTGGCTCAGTCAGTTAAGCATCGGGATCGAGCCCCACGTCGGGATGGGCTCCCTGCTCGGCAGGAAGCCTGCTTCTCCCTCTCCCACTCCCCCTGCTTGTGTTCCCTCTCTTGCTGTGTCTCTCTCTGTCAAATAAATAAATAAAATCTTTAAGAAAACACAAAAACTCAAATACTTTGGGAATGTGAAAAGATGGTTAGTAATATTTTTTATCTTGATGTGGTTTAGTTTGAGAAAGTTGCTTTCCCCCTAACATCTAGCTGTGCTAAACTACCCTGGTATTGATTTTGAATGAAGGAATATGTTTTTATATAGCATTGTGCAGTTGTGTGGGGACATTTCTGGGTGTGAGGAGTAGCAGGAGGGACTGGATGCCTAGGGATGTAAGGAGAACGATGTATGTGGTTTTGTTTGCATTGGGTTGGATTAGGTTGGTTAGGGTCTGTGGGGGAAGTGATAGGAGAATTAGTATGAAACCTAATATGCCTATTTCACAAAGAGGCATATTTTCCACAAATATGTCCATCTTTCTCCCACACTAAAAACATTCCTACTCTCAAAAATTAGGTAATTATATTCTGGGACCGTTGAATTAAAAGTTTAGCTACATTTGGGTTAAATATGGTAAAGTGGCTAACCGGACTCCACCTTCCATTTGTTGAAACTGTTTCCAAAACAAAGATTTTTCCAAGTTTCAAAACATGAACTTGTAAGTGTGCTTTTTAAATAAAACGTGTTGTAATAGGTAGTATACTTGGGGTTTTTCCACTCAGAGAATTATTTTTCCTAAAGTAAATTAACAAATTCATCCTCTTAAATGTGGGAATGTAATTACTAGTCATAGAAATATGTGTATTTTGAAGATTTACATTATCCCTTTTCATTTGGAGAGCTCAAGTTATTGCCAAGGTTCAAATGACACGCAGCTCCAGAAATATTTAGTATCTTGTCTAAAGAGAGACAAGATGATATGATGATAACTCTGACTTATATAAAAACAAACTAAGCTAAAAACTTTATCGTGGGCGCCTGGGTGGCTCAGTTAGTTAAGCGACTGCCTTCAGCTCGGGTCATGATCCTGGAGTCCCGGGATCGAGCCCTGCATTGGGCTCCCTGCTCGGCAGGGAGTCTGCTTCGCCCTCTGACCCTCCCCCCTCTCATGTGCTCTCTCTCTCTCATTCTCTCTCTCTCAAATAAATAAATAAAAATAAATAAATAAATAAAAACTTTATTGCACGCAGTTATGTTCATAATCACAAATGGTTCTCTCAAATGGCAGCCCACTCGCCAAAAAGAATAAAATGAATGTTCTTTAAAAGAGAGATTATATTAACTACGGTTTCTTATTTTCTGTATTCTTGATACCCTGGCATCTGCAGCCTTGCTGGCCAGGAAAAGACTGCCCTTCCCAGGGTTAGTTAATTACTAGAGCTAGCAAGTGAATCTCCCACAAGCAGGACTTTCACATGCAGACCAACCAATCTGGAGCCCAGATCCCCCCACGCCTCCACTGTGGAGCTTTTGCATTCCAGATCAATATTCTTCTGTCCTAATCACCTTAAGGCCAGGTAGCAGACAATTGAAGAGAGCCCCTACACCCCAGAGCCTGCTGAAATTATGCCAACTAGCCAATACTAAGCCTGCTTACCCTGCCTCACTCCTTACTTCCCTCAGAATCCACAATAAAGGCTCTTGCCCATGCTTTCTTCTGCCTCCTGATGGATCCTGGTGCTTCCCCAAGTGGCCTTGCTTCCCAGGGAACTGTAACGAACTATCTTTTCAATGGCAGTCATCTCCTGAACTGTTGGTCTCACCGTGCCTGAATAATAATAAATCCTATATCTTAAAACAAAAAGCTCTAAATTTATGCCAATTGGTGAACACAAGAAGTTGTTTAATTTCCAATTCAGAATGCCTAGAAATAACAGAGGGTGAGCCCTGCATCTATAGATGGTGGTCAAATTAGTCCTTTTATACAAGTAACTCTTGTTGTAACAAAAGATTGGAAGGCATGAAAAGTTTTGATCCTCTACCAATTCAGCTTTCATCGTCTATGAGGTCTGAGCTCCAATGTCCTTATTTGTAAAATGAGAGACTTGAACTAAGTAATCTCCACAAATCCTTCTAGATATATGGTATAATCTCTTAGTGTTTCTACTAATTTATTTGTATTAACAAAATCCCCTTCATTAGCATAACTTCAACAATCTAAACATCATGAGAATCTTATTTTGTCTATTGCCAATCTTGCCAGTAGACAGGAGTTCCCTTAGGGTGAGTACTTGTTTTATTAATTCTCCCGTTCCTGGACCCTATCATGTGTGTATCGAAGAGTATCGTGTGTGTATCTAAGCTCAACTACTACCACGGCAACAAACACAATAATGACCAGTTCAGAATACAGTGAGCTTCATATTGGGTCGAAATAGAGGGGTATGAAAACAAGATTAAGAAAACCAGCATTTTAACTATAGGCCAGAATAAGAAAACTCTCTACTCAGACACTTAATCCAAATCTTTCCTGCTAATAAATAAATTGGATATTTGTAAAACAAAAGAACTGGTCACTAGAAATATTCTCAATAACTAAGATAAGTCAAATGAAAGCTTTTTAGAGATTTTTCTTTCAGATTGCTTTAAGTTTCTTTTTTCTTTTTCAAAATGACTGGTTATTGGTTTGAAGTCTTATTTCAGAGACTGATTTAAAAACTTTTTTCCATCCACTAAAAAAGCAACAATGGGCATTTTTAATTTTATAGAAAAATGAAAAAAAAATATTAATCTGCAGCCATGCCAAAAAGGCAAACAAAAAGAGCGGCTTTTAATTAAATCTAAGGCTAGAAGTCTTGGTACATCTCTTTTTCATTTCCCTCTTTATTCCTCTCCCAGCCAGTAGCTGAATGTTGCATCGTAACTGCTCCTCATCTGATTTACATTTTTCTCTCTTCAGAAAGAAGAATATTAAAAGTCACAATAGTATACATTTTAGAAGAAAATTTTAATTACTAATTCATAAGAAGTAATATCCATGTGCCAACTATGTTACATGATCTAAATTAAAACATTAAGTTGAATTTGCTCTAGGGGCCGTTCATACCAGGTAATAGAGGTAAAGATGTATGTGGACATTTTCCATTTCCTGTAAGAGAAAACTCCGAGCTTCCACAGGTGAATACATTTCAATATCTGAGTTAAGGGGCTTTCTATGACCCTTATTTTGGGGAGGCCCACATTCTAGAAATGAGATCTAAGTAATTGAATTCAATATCAGATCTTTCCTGATCCTCAATACCAAAGGTCTGGAGAGTATTTCAAACCTCTCTTACTTGGAGAGATCGCCCCCGGTTTATCATCAGGAAGTTAGGCATACGAGTTAAAAAGAGACTAGAAAAATAAATTGGCTAAAACCGAGTTTGGATTATGCTGTGATTCCTTTTGTGTAATTGCTTTGATATCTAAGTCTTCTGGTCCCTAGCCTCTGCTTAGCAATTTTAATAAGGATGGCAGTTATTGAAACAAGAAGACGTCAATAGCCAGCCCGGTCTTATCAGCACACCCTGAAAATTAGAGATTCTCTGATGAGTATTCCTAAGAAGTATGACTCGAGCAACTTAAACAGAATCAAAACCCACAGAAAGTCATTAAGAATACCATAACTGTTTCTATATAAGCAAAGTAGAAAATTAAGAATTTTTTTCAAAACAGTTATTTAAATAACTGAAACATACAGCAAAAACAAACAGATCATGTGACAAGAACATCTCAAAAAAATTTCTATAAAATTAAAGGAGTCATCTCCCTAATTATAGTCATGTCAGCAACCTGATCATTTTTGATTATCAGATAGTAGAAATGAATTTTTCTTTACTATTCCCACCTTACACAGAATGAATTTTCAATAAATATTTTTAGATCAATGTGTTTATTATCCTAATTCTATATAGGAAAATCTGTATGAATAGTGTGCCAATAAGCTAAAAAAATCACAATCTTTTCAATACATGCTAATAAAATATACATTTCATGTTTTGTTTAAATGTAAAATTAGAGATGAAATGACTTTTCTATACTGTAATTTGAAATGTGTTTAATTACTGAACACTAGAACTGAAACTAATGATGTACTATATGTTGGCTAATTGAATTTAAATAAAAAAAATTTTTTTTAAAAATAGGGCAAAAATTGTCATCAAGTTCAAGGGAAGATTTCTAGACGTATTTCTTCTTTAATCTACATTTCCTTAAACAGAACTGGCCTGGGATGATAAAACAAAAGTAGTTCACATTTATGGTAACAAGCACATTTTCTGCTTCTTCCCATCCTATAATGCTTTACCTCATCTCCCATCAGGACTTCCCATATTCCTTCCCTCTGTGTGTATATGTGTGCTGTAGGTTTCCGGGACTAGCAAGATCTCCCTGTCAATTGGTTGGATCTATGGTGGACCAGTTGGCTGTGGACCAGCCTCACCTGGTAGCTGGGCCTCCTACAGTTGTACCTGGAAGTGTCTCTTCATAGACACGGGCATTTCCTCCGTGTCTCCATGCTCGAAGCTGGGGACACTGCTGCCCATGCAGTTCATGATGATGCCTTGGGTCCCAGGGCACCAGCCCCAGGACGGACAGAAGGTAGAGGAACTGCTCCCTGCAAACTTTCACCACACTATTAAATTATTCACACTATCCTGACTTGTGCACTCAAAGGATTATAGAGCTTTCTGTGAGAAAACAACTTTTACTGATCAGTTGTCTGTAGGATTAGTAGGAAATGCAAATAAAAACAGAAATGAGAATTGTCCTACCTAATAAGATTCGATATAGGAAAATACTGGAACTGTAAATTGCTGCATCTCACTTGGACCCCAAATCTATTTTAAGAATCACAACATGGGGCGCCTGGGTGGCTCAGTTGGTTAAGCGACTGCCTTCGGCTCAGGTCATGATCCCGGAGTCCCGGGATCGAGTCCCGCATCTGGCTCCCTGCTCAGCAGGGAGTCTGCTTCTCCCTCTGACCCTCTTCCCTCTCGTGCTCTCTATCTCTTATTCTCGCTCTCTCAAATAAATAAATAAAATCTTTAAAAAAAAGAAGAATCACAACATGTGTACTTTGTAAATCAGTAATTCCACTCTGGAGAATTATTCCCAAAGCAATAATGCAATATGTGGAAACGGTTGTATCATGAGGATGTTCATTTACAATATTATTTATAATTGTGAGAGGTACAAACTAATTCTCAAAAACAGGAGAATGATTATATTGATTCTGAGTGAACGATTAAGTTAATTATGGCATAACCACTCAATAGAAAATATAGAAAATGCACATTCATGACTAAAGGAAAACAAGGCATGTCTCACATTATTGTCCACCTGAATATGTAAAAAGCTTAGAACAGATACATAAAAATTACATTTGTTATAATGATGGGTTGTAGGAATAGTTTTTTTCCTCTAATTGCAGCGTTGTGGAGTTGCTGTTTTAACTTTGTAAATCATGACTTCAGAATAAAGTGAAGGACACATTAATAAATGACTGCTTGTGATTTCTTTTTCATGGAAGAAACACATACCTTCCCACACTAAGAGTTAGCCTCTGTAGCCCAGACCTTGTACAGTCATCAACAACTGACAAATCACCAACTGTTATAAAAACTTTTAATTGCTTCTAACGTAGCATCAGTGAAATCTGGCTGAGTGTCTTTCAAGTGCCCTGCTGAGTTTCTCAGCTTTTCCAACTGCACGTCATTCCATAAGCTTGGCTAGGGCTCTTGGTCAATAAGGAGACATGGAGGTCTTTCTCCATGGCCTTTGTCTGAGATATCTGAATCTCAGGGATTGATCAATCTGAAGGAATGATCACTATAATTGTGAATCACCTTCTAAGCTTCTGATGAAAAGTCAGCCTGAAATACTACTGCTGTAAACCATATCACAGAGCTGTTGGAGATATTTAAATCACGCTACATCAAAGGAAGGGAGGAGTGCAGAAGAGAGGAGTGAGCTATAATGTAATGTTTCAAATGACATCAGGATCAGGGAAAGAGGTGATTTGTGACTTTTGCTTCAGAGCAGCTCTAGCTGAGCCCCCAGGAACTGGAAACTGAGGGACAGATGGTAGGTTCATGGGCAGGACACGCCAGCCATGGCAGTCATGGGCGGTAAATGTGAAGAGCAGGGCTAGGGCCCTCAGAACCATTCCTGGGGTACTGTGCTTTGCTCAAACATGCACAGATCCCAAAGTGCCTACATGGACAGTGCTCAGCATACACCATAATTGTCCCCAAGAGCTGACAGCTTGTGACAAGATAAAGATCAGACCTTTGCCAAGCATAGACAGCCCTGGAATTAACGACTATTCTGAAAGAAGACTAAGGAGACCATGAAAACCTGGGGTGACTTTCCTAAATCTTACCCCCTTCTTTGAGTTTCAGCTATGATTTTAGCATTGTGATTTTAGGGAAAGTCACCTGGTTTTCCGGGGACTCAATTATATCACCTTATCAGAGGTCTGAGACTAGAACATTTCCAAGATCATGTCCAGCTCCAAGGTTCTCTGAGTCTCTGATTCAAAAACTTCACAAAACATTCCAGGTCACACTGTCGGTGCCTCCTGCTAAGCTTGCAAAGCCCTTACTACCAGCAACTTGCAATTTACCAGGAAGCTGATTTTTACTAACATCCGAATGTTTTCACCAGCTCCTTTCCTCCCAAATTGACCTGAAACTTACCCTCAAGGTCAAGTCTTCTATTTGTCCAGAGGATGTAATAATGCATGTTAAATGAATGCTCATTCGAGAAATGAATCAATGCATTATTACATTCTCTTGCATCCACATGCATCCACATGCATGAAGAAAAGACGAAGAAAAGGGAAAATTACATTTGAAAAGCTCCCTCCACCTTTGTCTGATTGGAAAATGTCACTGGGTCCCCAGGAAGCAGAGTTTGAGACAAAGATTAGCATAAAGAAAGCATATTAGAACCTGCTCTTGGGATTAATACCCTTGGGTGGAAGGAAGTAGGATGAGGCAGAGGGAGAAAGAAGGTGTGCTAGAGTACGGTCACAATAGAGGACTCAGCCAGGGAAAAGTCTAGAACTAGGATGACCTTTAAAATGGTTCCAAGTGAGGCCAAGGATTTAAGCATTTATACCCTCCTCCCATCTTTCCTCTTAGAGTGGCCATTGAATGCGGGCGGTCTACATAAGGGGGTGTGACCTTGGATGAGGTCTCCAAGAGCAATTCCCCAAGAGGGATGACAGCTGAGAGCCAGGATCTGGGGGAAGGAGTGAATTAGTGCTGTGGGGGCGGGTAGATGAGGGCAGCTGAGCATCTACTGCACAAAGAAATAGCCCGCTCTATACCACGCTTAGTTCTTTTTTTTTGTATAGAATTTATTGCTTATTAAATGCTTTCACACAATCTCACCCCCTTAATCAGCAATCCCTGGGAAATGTGAATTGTTATCAGGTTTAAGTAATAGCTGACAGATGAGTTTTGCAAGTATCTGTAAGGTGCCCCCTGGGGGATCCCAGAACTAATGACAAAAAGCCTTGAAAGTCCAGGGATATGGAAGAGAAGAGTTGTGTTCTCACAGTTGCATGCTGGGTGAGCTGAGGATACCCTGTCAGTCATTACTATTATTGTGATCTCTTTTGCCCTCAGCCTGCTGTGACCTGGAAAAAACTGGATACAATAATATTGTGCCCACTTCCTTTAATGGCCACCTCACTCTTCTTATTCATTTTAGGTCATGCTCATTTAAAACTCCAGCACTTTTACATATGAATAGCTATGCAGTTCTGTATTTATGCAAATCATATTTTTTTCTATAATTTACCAGCAGAATGTTTATATTTATCCCTTATTATGGATGGAAAGTCTGTGTCTCCCCAGATCCATATGTTGAAGCCCTAATTCCCAATGTGATGGTATTTGGAGATGGGGTCTTTGGGAAGTAATGAGGTTTGGATGAGGTCATGGGGCCGAGGCCCTCATGATATGATTAGTGCCCTTATTTGAAGAGAGGGAGACACCAGAGCTCTCTCTCCCCACCATGTCAGGATGTGGCAAGAAGGCAGCTGACTGACTACAAGGCAGGAAGACAGCCACACCAAGAACCAGATCTACTGCTACCTTGATCTTGGACTTTCCAACCTCCAGAACTATGAGAAATAAATGTCTGTTGTTTAAGCCACCCAGTCTATACATGTTTTGTTATAGCATCTGGAGCAGCCTACTACATCCCTAAAGAAATTATAATTTCTTTGTTTTGGTCTTCCGTTCTCACCTGATAAGGTTATTTTATTCTTGATATCTGATATTTAGGTGATTGCTCACTATTCCTAGCTGCATTCCAAACACACTTTCGTAAGCCCACCTTCAATGTGATCAGCAGAGTTTTTAATGAAAAGACAGCAGATTTTGATGATTTCCCTTTAGTTTGACAACATGTCAGGGTCATATCTATTTAATGAATGAATATTACCTTATGACACATGACTTTAGTGTCTGCATCTTATCTAAAATAACAGTTTCCAAATTGTTTCTTAGCAATAAAACTTTGTTTAAATAAAATCTGCTTCAAAATAATGAAATAAAAACAGATAGAAGCAGAGTCACTCTGGTTCAAGTGGGTGGCGTGACGAAGGGCCCAGCCTCCCTATAGCAACTGCTCTGCCTTCTCTGTAGCAAGTGCTTATGAGCAACTCCTGAGGTATCTCCATGGACACCCATAGCTTTGCAGGTTGCACCAAGAAAACCGCTGGGCAAAAATATCATAAGGCACTTTGTCAAATGCCTTGCTGAAATCAAGGCACTGATTCACCCATTAAATCTCACACACACGATGAGTTTTTCATGATTTGCCCTTGGGAAGCCCATGCTGATTTCAAGTAATCATTACTCTCTTTCCTAGGTGCTCACAGAACATTTTTTTTTTCCAGAGTATTTTAAGGAAGACTGTCAGGCTTGTTTTTCTATAGTTTCCAGAGTCCCCGTTTTCTGCATTTTTAAAAATAACATCTCCAGTCTCTGACACCTCTCCTGTTCTCCACCTGTAACACCTGTAAGTTCTTTGTGAATTCTAGTGCGTGATTAATTTATCAAGGGCAATGGTTCTCAAAGATGACTGCGTATTAGAATCCCCCAGGGAGGCTTTTAAAAAAATGCCCGGGCCTGGGTCCTCACCTCATACCAATTAAATCAGAATCTTTGTAAATATTTTTAGAGACTTCTCTGGCACTTCTCATATGCAGCTAGGGTTGAGAAGCAGGGAGTGATCTGGGTTGGCTGAAATTCATTTTAAACAATTACATGTTCCTTTACCATCTATTCCCCTTCCAGAAGCTTCAATCTCTCTGCTCGTCATTTTTCTCATTGGAGGTTCTCCATAACTCAGAAGAGAAAAGTAAAATCTGAGCTAAGCAGTTTTACTTCCTTTTCATCACTTGTTCACCTAAGCCTAAGTGGTGGCTAGCCTACGCTTCGTGGGCCCTTTGATCGAAAGCACAATTTCAAACAGTTATTAAAATCTTTCTCAAATCTCTGTTAAGTTCTGATAGATTTTTAAAAATCATATGGCTTATTTTTCTCTCTCTTTTTTTAACCTCAGCCAGTTGCTTTCTGGCATGATTCTACCTCAGGTTTTATAGATTCTGTACTTAGTAAGACAATTCCTTTGCTATAAACCAGTCATTGTCCAAGCACGTTTCAGTGAAAACTGTGGAATTTTTTCCTTCCTGTGTTGCAAATTTAAGTTCCCTGTGTATCTGTTCTCTGGAACTGTCATATAATGTCCTACTCCACAATATTATCTCTAATTCTCTTTCCTCCTCTCTCTCTTTAAGAATTGCCAAGTGTCACTTGTACAATTGGAAGGTTTCATACGACAGGTTGGAATTTATAAAGTCCACTCTTTTTTAAAATATTTTGTTTATTTATTTGACAGAGAGAGACACAGCGAGAGAGGGAACACAAGCAGGGGGAGTGGGAGAGGGAGAAGCAGGCTTCCCGCCGAGCAGGGAGCCCAATGCGGGGCTCCACCCCAGGACCCCGGGACCATGACCTGAGCCAAAGGCAGACGCTTAACGACTGAGTCATCCAGGCGCCACCTATAAAGTCCATTCTTGTCTGTGATTCCCTCTGTATTTTGTTTTGCAGTTCTATCTGGGCAATATTCTAGAATTTCATGTTAATTTTTTTACCCAATTATGCACATTATTCTGAGAAGTATTTTACACTTTCTCAAGTAGCTATCAGTCTGAAAATGTAAGCTATAGCCCAGAAACACCCTCCTCTTCCCGACGCCATCTAGATGGTCAACTACTCATATAACATGTCTGCTTTTCTCTTTAAAACCATGATCACCGAATGGAAAAATAACCCCAAATCCTTCTGTGTCCTGCAAGGTCCTTAGAAATCCATCCTCAGTATTCACGGTGGCTCTCTTTCTGATCTCCAGGTGAAGGGGCAGAAATGAAGCATGGTTGTTTGCTTGCATGAGTCTAAGCAGATTTTCTTAGGGGTAGGAAAGCAATGCACTTCCTGATGAGCTTCTGCTAAGGCACTGGCTCTATGAAGGTAGTCACCAAAACAATGAGGTTCTCGAACAAGTGAGGCGAGTTATTCCTTGGGGGTGGCTGTCTGCCACCCAAACAATTCAGTTCAATTTGGGTTACTGCTTCTTTCATCTGAAGGTCTGACTTTCAACCTGGGAAGGTCTCCTAACCTGATATTTAAAATGGTGCCCACATTTTCTTTTTCTTTCTCACACTTCCATTTGTAAACTCTGCAGCTCTAGTTTTGATCCCTGTTTACATCTTCAAAATTCATTTTAGTCTGACATTTTTTCCTTGTCCCACATTCTTTTTTCTTCTGTAAAATCCATAAATCACAAAACAATTCCCTTGGTGTACAAATTCCCTTCGGGGCTCCAGAAGAACATTTGTGGTTTCCCAAGCAAACTGCACCCTGCCCCCTGCTCGCCATATATGCATTGACCACCTGCAACACTTCGTCTCCTGGTTGCCTTAGGTCTTTCTGGGAAATTTACTGAATATACCTGTACACATTCCTCATCTTGATTTTTAAGAGATGCTCTATGGAGAGTGAGCAATTAGGACTAACTAAGCGCCTAGAGGGCGGTGACAGAGAAATAGCCCAAAGTTTAAGAAACCAAGGGTTCAGGTCCCACCACTCCCATTAAACAGGATTTCCTTGAAAAACCCTTTCCAATACCTGAGACTTAGCTTCTGCATGTATGAGATGGGAGCAAGGTGTGAGGAGAGTTTGAACTGGGCTGAGTTTTCCAGTCTTTTTATTTTTTTTTAATCTGCATGACCCTTTATATAAAATCTTATTGAAAATCTCCGAAGTATAAAAGAGAAAAGCAAGGGACTGAGATTTGAAGTAGGCAGGTTCGGCTCACCTGCCAGGTGCTGAGCTTCCTCCCCAACCCATCCCACTCGCCCCCCCGCTATGCTGTGGCGTCAGCTAACTTCTCTGCACACAGAACGGTTGGAAAAACAAATCAGAGGTTCTCAAAATTCCGTGTGTGCAGGAATCACCTGGGAACATCCCAAGATAGCAAATTACTACGCAATCCCCCTCAAAAAACATTAAAAGCCTAGGAATTTGCCATTTACCATTTTTTATTGAGGATTAAGGATATAGAATGGTACAATGATCACATCTTGACAAATACTTAACTGAGTGAATGTGAAGTTTCTTTAAGCTTCCTGCAGTAAGAAGCCAAGAAATACAGTGCATACACTGATTCTACACTTTGTATCTGCCCCGTGTGACCCTGGGCCAATTACTTAACTTATGCTGTTCTCACTTGTAAAATGAAGGCATTCATAATAATGCCCACATCAAAGGATTGTCACCAGGACTAAGTGATAAAGTTTATGTCAAATACTTAGAACAGTGCCTGGAGCATGTTTGAAACTCAGCAAACAGCAATGCTTACCGTGCATTAAGCAGAACTTGACACAAACTTGCATGCCCAATTAAATCCAATATGCCAAATATTGCACAGATCTCTCTAGCTGATTCTTTTCCTGCTCCGTGTTCTGTGACCCACCCCTGCATCACTAGTCACCTCTCATTTCTTTTTCCTTTTTCTTTTCCTTTCTCTCTCTCTTTTTTTTTTTTTTTTTGAGCCTTAGTTTTCCCATCTGTAAGATAGGACTAGTATCACTTGATTCAATCTACACAAGAGGATGATCAATACAGAAAAAAAAAGTTTGAATGTTGCTTGCAGACCTTTAGAAGAAAGATGTTTTGTTACACACCAAGCAGCATTATTTGGATATTTAGTATGTTAATATAATTTTCACCAGCATCTTCGGAGGCTAGCTTATTTATGTACACAATTAGTGGAACAGAATGTGGAGAATGGTGGGCAGTGGTAAAACACAGACCATTTCCCTGAGTGAAGAAAGACCCATAAGTCACAGGAAGGAGACAGACTGAGATGTGAAGGTCACTCACTTATTCGCAGGAATAAATTATATTATACCATCAAGTAAGTTTCTTCAGCCAGTCATAAAGAAGAATACGGCTAAGTAATTTACTCGCAAATGATGGTTATAAACCACTCATACTCTAACAAATCAAATTACATCATACAAACCACCTCGTCATGCTCACAGGGTTACGGGAGTGGGGAATGGGAGCAGAGACTCAGCCACTTAACTGGCTTCTCAATTCATGCGAAAGACCACGCCCGGTCAGGGCTAAAGATCAACAGAAGAGTATATTGCGCTTGAAGCCAAAACCACTCCACCACGATCCCCACCTTGGATATCAAGAATCCCACCTCCGAAGCTGAGCGCACAGATGAGGTATCAGCGAGGCCTGGACACAGGCTCGCAGACTGCACTGAGACTCATGCTTTGCTCAGAACAGTCCATCTTTGCTGAACTAAGCAGCATGGAGAAGCAGATTTGGGCCCAGGTAAGCATCTTCGGTTTGAAGAGCTGAGGGAAGGCAGCTCCTAGCAAGGCAAACAACAAGAACAAAAACTGATAAAGAATGATATGCCAATTAGAGTAAGGCTTCTCATCATTTAATCTCAGATTAAAGTCATACAACATTGGAGGTGTAAAATTTTGGAGGGAACAATAGCCAAGATTGACTGCATGCTGACTATAGGCCAGCACAGGGCAGGGTATAGGAGTTATTGTCCCCATTGTACAGATGAAGGAATAGAGATATTAACTCATTTGCCTAAGGTTACACAGTTTAGTTAGTGGCAGTGCAGGGACTTAGCTCAAGTCTGTCTGTCTCCGAGGCTCATGGTTCCAGTGAGTCACCAAGTCTCTTTCAAACAATCTACAATGCCTTTGCAGGTCATCTGTGATGACAAATACCTTTTTACTTGGGTGTCAGCTCTGATCAGCAGTAGATCTGGTCTTGGCAGAAAGAAACCTGGAGGAGTTAAAAAATACCTACAAAAAGTAAAAGTTTGGAGAATAGGTGCCACATGCCAATTGCTCACCGTTCTGATTTTGTCTAACCTCCTAATGGTACAGACAAGAAAGTGAGGACCTGGGAGATAAACTGGCCCAAGTCCTGTGAAATCAAGCGTCCACATCTGCTGCCTGATTACAGACCTTTTCTCACCACCCCAGGTTGCTGGGAAGAGGGAATGATATGATTGTTTGCACACCTGCTCTGACCTTATCATCGGGCATGAGTACTTACTTCTACTGGTTATCCAAGACATTTAGCATAATATCTTTCACAAAAAAAGAATAAGGCAACTTTACATCCCTGTTCTTTTTTCCAGTGTCATTGAGAAAAATTGACATACAACTCTTGTACAACTTTAAGGCGTGCAGCATCACAGCTGGATTTACATAGATTGGGAATGATGACCACGATATGTGCCACTAACATCCACCTTCTTATCCATCTTCCTCCTTTCTTAACTGCAGATGTATATGTTTACATTATTAAAAATTCAAACAATATAGAGGCACAAAGGATAAAAAGTAAGTTCCGTTCACCAAACCCTATTCCTCTCTCCTCCCCAATATGACCACTCATAACACCTTTAAGAACTCTTTGCAAGTGTTAAAAGTTCTTAAAGAAGTCTCCTTAAAGAACTTTTCCACACAGTTACAGACGTTACAGGTGTCCATATATAGCTCTACAGCAAATATATCACACTTGATTTAAATGTGGTCTGACGACAGAAACTACACTGCAACTCGCGTTTGGTAACTTCACAATTCCCTCCCCTTTCTACTTCATTATGGAGTTGCCTCTAGAACTCTACACTCTAAAACCACCTATGAGAAAATGTGGCAACATTTGCAAATATTCAGATGCACATCCTCTGAAGTTATCTTTACTCAAAAGACCTACTGAGGCACCTACCGATTTAACCATGTTTACAGGAATGTTTGGGCTACCTATAAGGGAAAACGATTTTTTTCTTTTCTTACTCTTTTTTTTTTTTTTTTTAAGAGAGAGAGTGTGTATGTGCACAGTGGAGGAGCAGAGGAAGAAGGAGAGAGAATCTCAAGCAGACTCCCCAGTGAGCATGGGGCTCGATCTCAGGACCCTGAGATCATGCATGACCTGAGCCAAAATCAAGAGTTGGGTGCTTAACTGACTGAGCCACCAGGCGCCCCAGGAAAACAGTTTTTAGAGGAACCTCAGAGATGCTCAAGCCCAAACTCTAAGAGCAACTTTGGACGTGTCCTTTCTTCTCACGCCCCTTTCACTCACTGTTCATTATCAATTTCCTTCAATTTTAGCCCCCAAATAGCTTTGCAATCTTTCCATTCCTCTCCTTCTCCACCACCAGCACCCTAAACCAACCTATGGTCACCCCTCCACAAAGGCCTTCCTGTTTCTGCTGTGGCCTCTCCTGGTCTGTTCATCCTGCAGCTAACATCATTTCTTGTGACATAATCAACTTCCCGTATTCTTTCTACAATAAGAGCTCATTTCTTTTGAAATATTTAACAACATTCAATTTTCAACCTTTTCTCACTCCCACATTCCCACACAAAATCCTGAATGTTTTCATTTGTAGCCAGATTGAGTCTCAACAAAAGTCCATCATATTGTTCCAAGCCCCAGAAACTTCTCTTTTCTTCTTTTCTGGGTGTTCCATTTTATGGGGAGTGTTAACTCAGGCAGCTGAATTTCTACCATTCCGTGTTGAGGCAGATTTTTTTTTCCCTTGAAATTTAAAGAGTGTTGTTAATCTTAAAGGATCACCCATTTATCTTGTAACATTTTGCATAAAGGCATGAATTTTAATTCTTCTTCTGAAGCATTGGAATTACACCTATTGTCCAAGATGGCTAAAAAGGAAGTGTATATATACACATATATACCAATTATTTTTTAGAGATGTCATTTAGCGTTGATTTTCTTCTCAGCAAGCATCCATGGTCTTTGATATGTTTCTACAAATGGACATGATAGGATGTTGAGCAGCAGGTTGATGAGGACTTTTAGTTTTCAGTAGGGAGATTTGGAAAGTTACATTTTCTAGTTCACAACCTGACTCCAGTAACACCCTGCTTTCAGGCTTGTCCACAGTGCCTGCTCATTTGACCCCAAAAAGTGGTATTGTTGTGATGGATAAATTGAGCGAGGCTGTCACTCTAAAACTAAAAGTGGCAACAGGAAACTAGCAACTAGCAACCCATAACTAGCAAGAACCAGCGGGATAAATCTGTATTTAGAAAGAAAGCAGTTTATTACATCCTGCTGAAATTACTAAAAGTAGAAAAGTAATCCATATCCTGCAAACCCATTGATGAATTATCCTCCCAAATCCTTTCATACAGGCTTAGATCAGCGGTAGACCCCTGAGACATTCCGCGATAAGAACTTTCTCTTGTTTTACCATGAGGTTATTGCAATATATTACTAAAGCCAGATATTTTTTTGCTGTTAGAAGACATGAGTTCACTACCAGGCAGAAACTATTTTTTAGGACAGAGGTTTTCAAACATTTTATTCTAGTATTGCCAAATGAAGTTTAATTATGCATGCTCTAGAACATTTTTGACATATAATATTTTTTCATATGATTAATTAGTTGCAAATATGTCAATTCTGGCATGTTATAAATATTGATATTTTAAAAATAAAATATTCCATCACTCTTTTAGATGTTTTTGATGAGATACAAATATCATAACAATTAGAGACCCATAACCATCCATTAAAAAATAAACAGTTGGAAATTTTATCAGATATCGTTTTCCCTTAAAATATTTTTAGTGGAAAGTAGTTTCATTGCCCTTCCCCTGTGGAATGTTATCCTAAAGTAATATATTTTATGCTTGCAAATCTCTTATTGATTGTTCTATCATAATCCTCTGCAATTATATATTTATATATATTATTATATATACATAATTTAGTTTTTAAAAATGTCCTGTGGTCACAGTGCTTGGGTTAAAATAATATTTTAATGCATGTGATGCACATGTTAAAATATTTCTTCTGGGTTTAATTGCTCTTACTTTTGTTATTAGTAAACAATTTACCAAAACCTCAAAAATATACTATAAATGTTAATAAAGAGTAAACCTAAGAAGTAAAATTTTATTGTAAATCATCTCTTAAGAAATTGATGTGGGTTGCAGCAATGACATGGATGGAGCTAGAGAGTATAATGCTAAGTGAAATAAGTTAGTCAGAGAAAGACAAATACCATATGATTTCACTCGTGCGTGGAATTTAAGAAACAAAACAAATGAGCCAAAGAAAAAAAGAGAGACAGAGACAAACCAAGAAACCGTAGAGAACACACTGAAGGTTACCAGAGGGGGGTGTGTGGGGATGGGTGAAATAGGTGATGGGGATTAAGGAGGGCACTTGTGATGAGCACCAGCTGATGTGCGGAAGTGTTGAATCACTATTTGGTGCTCCTGAAACTAATAGAACGCTATATGTTAACTATACTGGAATTAAAATAACATTTAATTTAAAAATTAACGTGGGTTGCTTATGAGGCCTTGGTTAAAGAAACTGTCCAGGTGGTCCTTGTTTGGTATCAGGGGGGTTAGGGTTAGGGTAGCAGAGCATCACCGTAAGATTCCAGAGAGGTGATAAGCTTTTCTTTTAGGAAGTATGAAAAGGGAAAGAGGGACATGGGCAGGGGCAAACCAGCCCATTGGGAATTTCTTAGGCAGTTTGGGGAAAGAGAGCCGATGGAATAGTACAAACTGAAGCTGATTCCCTTAAAATCATGTATAACCCTGTTCCCCTTAGAAAGTTTTTGCACACCCTGGTTTGAAGATCACTGCTTTAAAACACTGAGAGTTCTTCTCCTCCAATAAGCCTTCTCAACCAGGCAAAGATGACCAGAATGGGATGTGATCAGAGTTTACCTTCTGGACTGCATGTTATCTATTGGAGTAAAACTGAACATGTTCTCCAAGACCAAGAAACCAATCTCCTCTCCATTGTTACAATCTTTTCACACTATTAATAGAAGGCCATGCTCTTGAGGCTATAAAATAACAATTGATAATTATTTCTGAGACAAACTCATCATTTAAATTTAGCTTCATGAAAATCCATACAGCTAAAAAAAACAGTAAGAAAAAAAATCCTTTGAAATGTGACAGTATAAAAGCAAAAATAGGTTGATATTTAATATATTTTAAATTACTTGCCTGCTCTAACCATTGTATGTATGTCACACACACACACACACACATATTCCGGTTATATCCTAAGTACAGCTCAGTGCTAAGCAAAGCGAAAAAGTCAGAAAATAACAGGGCAGAGATTACAGCAAGGTTACCATTGGGGGAGGGGGAAAAGCAGCTCCTACAGAATAATAGGTTTTAAATTGGAGGTCTTTACTTAAAACCCTCAGGAAATAAAAAGGGTCAAAAAACAGAAAATTGCACAGGGGTTATGGTACTTAAAAAGACAATCTCGTTTCTCTTTCAAAAATTGCTGTATTTTTTGGAAGATGCCTTTGACAATGGATGTCATCACTTAAGGAGCATTGCTCAATAAAAGAGTGGTCAAGAATTCTGAGTTTTATGGCACTTAAATGTTTCTGCCAGTTTATAGAAAATGGTGCAGTTTTGACCAATTTGATTTAAAGAACTGAAAACTCACATGTAAATTAAGAAATTAATCTAATTTTTAGGGGTTTTTTTATTTTGCAATCAGGAATACATTTTATTTAAAAATAGTCAAATTAAAACTTTATTGACTCTAACATCCTAAATGAAATCTTGTGATGTGTTTGAAAAGAAAACAGTTTGTGTTTAGTAGCAGGGAAAACAAACAACTGTGTAATCAGGGAAAATCTCCCTGCACTATTTCGTTTTTACACATTCACTAATGAGAATCCTCTTAATATTGATAGCGTATGCTTCAATCATTGTCCAAACTAAAGTTCTCTAATGTCAGCCTGAAAAGAATAATGTGTTTTAATTTCTTAAAATTAAGTAGATATTACATTAATACACAAGGACTCAAGCTCAGTCAGTATGTTCCATTCATAATAATTGTGATAAAGACATGGGATTACCAATAGTTTACCCATTATTTCCCAAGTAGATACATAACTAGAACCCTGCTTCATAAATCTGTGATTTCCTGAATCACGTGCCTGGTACATGATATTCTCTCAATTAAAAAAATAAATAAATAAATTACTTTCCCTCTAGTCATCAGCCTATTTAGTCTATAGCTGTCCAATAAGCATTTAAAATGAGGTTACAACATTCAGCAGACACTAAAGGCACAGTTTCCGGTGAAGTCATGCTATTGGAGTTTATAAAATGAAAACAAAAGATGGCATAAGTGAAGAGAAGCCAGAATGCTTCACGCAGTTTCACACTTGCCACCCGGGTATGCAACGTCAGATGGGGTGAAAGACAACTACAAGACCAGAAGAGATCAAGAGTCTGAGTCTGAGAAGAAAGTCAGGGGGTGCAGGCAGATTTAGGTGGAGGCCACAAATGAAGCCCAAAGAGAACATGGAGAATTTGACAGTTGTTTCCAATGAATATTCAAAGTAGGACAGAAGTAAAACAAATTCAAGCTGTTTTCTTCTAGTAGTATTTCACTGAAGGGTATTATTTAGGAGAAGGTCTGTGGCTTACATTGAAGTTCTGGTGGTTGCTTAGCCCAGGCTGGAATCACAGCTGATGTTTTGGGGGCGCTTACTGTGAACCAGGCCCCAGGATGGTTATTTTACACACATCACCCCATTTCAGCCTGGCAAGTACTCTAGGAGATGGGCAGTCATACTATCCCCATTTTCTGGTTAGGCAACTGGGGCTTAGAGGTGCTACTTTAAGTTTACCTAACACGGGCAAGTTGTGTAACTAGTTTATGTGTCTGAGGAAGAACATTAGAGTCCTGTTTCCTTAAATCCAAAGGCTTTAAACCTCTGGGCTACTGAAACCGCAAGATTAATGACATTTAAATATGCCTTTGAAATCCAAGTACAAATTTCATTTGCTAATAATCACCAGTTGATTCGATTAAAGTACAAACTCCTAATTAAACAAATAGCTATATGTGTATGGTGTGAGCAGAAGGATATTTTGTATTTTTTCCCACCTTCATTTTCCCTAATGAAGACACTGAGATGGGATGTTAGCCTTGACAAATGTCACATGAGCATATAAATATCTAAATACATGTCTACATGTTTTCAAACAAATGTATATAAATACACATACATCTAGATAAATACATGTAAATACTTACAGATAAACACATGCATTTATATGTAAAAAAAAATATTTTACATCTTTTATATCTATCAGTCCCCAAATCAATGAATAGATTTAATGCAAACCAAATTTTAAGAACCCAACATATTTTTGAGAGAAATCATCAAAATGACTTAAAATTTCATTTGGATAAATAAACTAAAAGGAGATTACTTGTGTTACTAGACATTAAAATGTTATAAAGCTTAGATAATTAAAACCCTGCGATAAGATGGATCAATGGGAGGAAATAGTAAAGCAACAGTCACTGGTGTGTATATAATATATGATTAAAAAAAATACCATCTACCAATGGAAAAGACCCAGATTATTTATTAAATAACACAGAGGAAGTAGAATATTTGTGGAAGAAAACAAAGTTAAACTGTTGCATTTGTGAAGATATAAAGAGGTTAGAGAATTCAAAAACTACTAATACAATAGCTCTGAAATATGGTCATTTTTAAAATAATCACAAAGTTGATTAAATTTTTCATCAAAGATTATAACTCCATTCTTCCCTTTGTAACTAAATTCCCATTAGTGTACTTAATCTAGTATTCTGCATAAAACTTGGACTAACTAAAGAATGTTGTTTATATAAGAATTAAGTTGGGAGGAGGAGCAGGATGGTGGAGGAATAGGAGACCTAAATTTTGTCTGATCCCAGGAATTCAGCTAGATAGGGATCAAACCATTCTGAATACTACGAACTCAATAGTTCGAAGAGATCGAAGAAAAGAAGAGCAGCAACTCTCTGAACAGAAAAGCGACCACTTTCTGGAAGGTCGGACGTGCGGAGAAGTGAATCCAAGGCGATATTCGGGAGGATAGACGGAGGGGGGAGGGGGCCTCTGTCAGCAGCTACCAGCAAGTGATAGAGCCGTGGAGCCCAAAATCAGAAATTTTAGAAGTCTGTTCTACTGAGGGACGTTGCTCTAGTGGCTAAGCAGGGGGCGGGGTGGAACCTTCGCTGGGACAGTGTGGTCTCAGGACCCTCAGGGTCACAGAAAGGCAGGGCGGTTCCTGAGTGCGGCAGAGCTCCCAATTATCGGAGCGGGGAAGCCGGCTGCAGAGACGGAGCCGAGGAGTGGGCTCTTAGCTCGGGGTTGCCATAAACCGTGATCTGTGGCACAGTCAGGCCACTGCTATTCCAGCAGGGACCCAACAAGTGGCAGAGCTGGGGAGACTCCCCTTCCTCCCCCGGGAGGAGTAGTACAGGAGCGCACCGCAGGGATCTGCTGGGTTTGGAGATTCCAAACGGGGTTGTGTGCCAGACATAGAAATGCTCAGTCATAGGCTGGATGAGCACGGAGTGCAGCAGGAGACCTGGGAGATGGGAGTGATTGACTGCTTTTCTCTGGGGGCTCACTGAGGAGTGGGGCCCCGAGTTCTCAGCTCCTCCAGGTGGAGATTGGGAGGCCACCATTTTCACCCTGGTCCTCCAAAGCTGTACCGAGAGCTTGCAGGGAACAAAAGCTCCCGAGAGCAATCGCGAGCAGATGACTTAGCCCGGACCCGGCAAGGGCGGGGCAATTCCGCCTCTGGCAAAGACATTTGGGAACCACGGCAACAGGCCTCTCCCGCAGAAGATCAGCAAGAACAGCTGGCCAAGACCAAGCTCAGCAGAACTCCAGCACTATGGAAATACACACGTAGAATTCATGGCTTTTTTCCCCATGATTCTTTAGTCTTTCAAAGTTAATTTTTTAATTTTCTTTTTTTCTTCCTCTATTTTTTTTGAATTTTTCTTTTTCCCTTTTTCAACTAACATCTTAATCAATCCCTTTTTTAAAAACCTTTTTTATTTTTCATTTTTAGAGTCATATTCTATCTCTTCATTGTAGTTAACCTTATATATAAGTTTTTCTCTCCTTAAAATTTTGGGATCCAGTTTCTTCTAACAGACCAAAATATACCCTAAATCTCTAGTGTATGGCTTTGTTCTAGTCTCCTGCCTGATCACAGTTTCTCCCTTTTTTTTTTAATTTCTCTTCTTTCTTTTTTCAAAGAAAGTATAAACTTTTTTCAAAGTTTATAAAATCTTTTATAATTTTCATCTTTACAGTCATATTCCATCCCTTCACCATATTTACCCTTATTTTGTACATATATATTTTTCTTTCTTTAAAATTTTGGGAGGCAATTTCTTCTAATAGACCAAAATACACCCAAAATCTACTGTGTGGCACTGATCTATTCACCAGCCTGATCATACTTAATCATATTCTTTTTTTTCTTTTTTCTTTCTTTCCCTTTCTTTTCCCCCCAGTTTAAAGTATCTTCTGAGGCTGGTTAGTGTATGTTTTTCTGGGGTCGTTGTTACCCTGTTAGTATTTTGTTCTCTCATTCATCTATTGTCCTCTGGACAAAATGACAAGACAAAAAAACTCACCTCAAAAAAAAAGAACAAGGGCGCCTGGGTGGCTCAGTTGGTTAAGCGACTGCCTTTGGCTCAGGTCATGATCCCGGAGTCCTGGGATCGAGTCCCACATCAGGCTCCCACCTCAGTGGGGAGCCTGCTTCTCCCTCTGACTCTCTCCCCTCTCATGCTGTTTCTCTCTTGCTTGCTCTCTAATAAATAAATAAAATCTTAAAAAAAAAAAAGAACAAGCAGCAGTACCAACTGCCAGGGACCTAATCAATACAGACATTAGTAAGATGTAGGAACTAGAGTTCAGAATGATGATTATAAAGATACTAGCCGGGCTTGAAAAAAGCATGGAAGATACTAGAGAAACGTTTTCTGGAGAAATAAAAGAACTAAAATTTGACAAAGTCAAAATAAAAAAGGGTATTAATGAGGTGCAATAAAAAATGGAGGCTCTAACTGCTAGGATAAATGAGGCGGAAGAGAGAATTAGTGATATAGAAGACCAAATGATGGAGAATAAAGAAGCTGAGAAAAAGAGAGATAAACTACTGGATCACGAGGGCAGAATTCGAGAGATAAGCTATACCATAAGATGAAACAATATTAGAATAATTGGGATCCCAGAAGAAGAAGAAAGAGAGAGGGGGCAGAAGGTATATTGGAGCAAATTATAGCAGAGAACTTCCCTAATTTGGGGAAGGAAACAGGCATCAAAATCCAAGAGGCACAGAGAAACCCCCTCAAAATCAATAAAAATAGGTCAACACTCCGACATCTAATAGTAAAATTACAAGTCTCAGAGACAAAGAGAAAATCCTGAAAGCAGCTCAGGACAAGAGGTCTGTAACCGACAATGGTAGAAACATTAGATTGGCAGCAGACCTATCCACAGAGACCTGGCAGGCCAGAAAGGACTGGCATGATATATTCAGAGCACTAAATGAGAAAAATATGCAGCCAAGAATACCATATCCAGCTAAGCTGTCATTGAAAATAGAAGGAGAGATAAAAAGCTTCCAGGACAAACAAAAACTAAAAGAATTTGCAAACTCCAAACCAACCCTACAAGAAATATTGAAAGGGGTCCTCTAAGCAAAGAGAGAGCCTAAAAACAACATAGACCAGAAAGGAACACAGACAAGATACAGTAACATTCACCTTACAGGCAATATATTGGCACTAAATTCATATCTTTCAATAGTTACCCTGAATGTAAATGGGCTAAATGTCCCAATCAAAAGACACAGGGTATCAGACTGGATAAAAAAATAGGATCCATCCATATGCTGTCTGCAAGAGACTCATTTTAGACCCAAAGACATCCCCAGATTGAAAGTGAGGGGGTGGAAAACCATTTACCATGCTAATGGACACCAAAAGAAAGCTGGGGTGGCAATCCTTATATCAGACAATATTAGATTTTAAACCAAAGACTATAATAAGAGATGAGGAAGGACACTATATCATACTAAAAGGATCTGTCCAACAAGAAGTTCTAACAATTGCAAATATCTATGCCCCTAACATGGGAGGAGCCAATTATACAAGCCAATTAATAACAAAATCAAAGAAACACATCGACAACAATACAATAATAGTAGGGGACTTTAACACTCCCCTCACTGAAATGGACAGGTCATCTAAGCAAAAGATCAACAAGGAAATAAAGGCTTTAAATGACACACTGGACCAAATGGACTTCACAGACATATTCAGAACATTCCATCCCAAAGCAACAGAATACACATTCTTCTCTAGTGCTCATGGAACATTCTCCAGAATAGATCACATCCTGGGTCACAAATCAGGTCTCAACTGGTACCAAAAGATCTGGATCATTCCCTGCATATTTTCGGACCACAGTGCTTTGAAACTAGAACTCAATCACAAGAGGAAAGTCAGAAAGAACTCAAATACATGGAGGCTAAAGAGCATCCTACTAAGGAATGAATGGATCAACCAGGAAATTAAAGAAGAATTTAAAAAATTCATGGAAACAAATGAAAATGAAAACACAACCATTCAAAATCTTAGGGATGCAGCAAAGGTGGTCCTAAGGGGAAAGTTTATAGCAATCCAAGCCTTTTTCAAGAAACAAGAAAGGTCTCAAATACACAACCTAACCCTACACCTAAAGGAGCTGGAGAAAGAACAGCAAATAAAGCCTAAACCCAGCAGGAGAAGAGAAATAATAAAGATCAGAGCAGAAATCAATGAAATAGAAACCAAAAGAACAGTAGAACAGATCAACGAAACTAGGAGCTGGTTCTTTGAAAGAATTAACAAGATTGATAAACCCCTGGCCAGCCTTATCCCAAAGAGAAGAGAAAGGACCCAAATAAATAAAATCATGAATGAAAGAGGAGAGATCACAACCAACACCAAAGAAATACAAACAATTACAAGAACATATTATGAGCAACTATATGCCAGCAAATTAGATAATTTGGAAGAAATGGATGCATTCCTAGAGATGTATAAACTACCAAAACTGAACCTGGAAGAAATAGAGAACCTGAACAGACCCATAACCACTAAGGAAATTGAAGCAGTCATCAAAAATCTCCCAACAAACAAGAGCCCAGTGCCAGATGGCTTCCAGGGGGAATTCTAGCAAACATTTAAAGAATAATTAACACCTATTCTTCTGAAACTATTCCAAAAAATAGAAATGGAAGGAAAACTTCCAAACTCATTTTATGAGGCCAGCATTACCTTCATCCCAAAATCAAAGACCCCATCAAAAAGGAGAATTACAGACCAATACCTCTGATGAACATGGATGCAAAAATTCTCACCAAAATACTAGCCAATAGGATCCAACAGTATATTAAAAGGATTATTCACCACGACCAAGCCAATTATTCCTGGGTTGCAAGGTTGGTTCAACATCTGCAAATCAATCAATGTGATACAATACATTAATAAAAGAACAAGAACCATATGATCCTCTCAATTGATGCAGAAAAAGCATTTGACAAAGTACAGCATCTTTTCTTGATTAAAACTCTTCAGAGTGTAGGGATAGAGGGTACATACCTCAATATCATAAAAGCCATCTATGAAAAACCCACAGCAAATATCATTCTCAATGGGGAAAAACTGAGAGCTTTTCCCCTAGGTCAGGAACACGGCAGGGATGTCCACTATCACCACTGCTATTCAACATAGTTCTAGAAGTCCTAGCCACAGCAATCAGACAACAAAAAGAAATAAAAGGCATCTGAATCAGCAAAGAAGAAGTCAAACTCTCACTCTTTGCAGATGATATGATACTTTATGTGGAAAACCCAAAAGACTCCACCCCAAAACTGCTAGAACTCATACAGGAATTCAGTAAAGTGGCAGGATATAAAATCAATGCACAGAAATCAGTGACATCCTATACACCAACAACAAGACAGAAGAAAGAGAAATTAAGGAGTTGATCCCATTTACAATTGCACCCAAAACCGTAAGATACCTAGGAATAAATCTAACCAAGAGGCAAAGAATCTGTACTCAGAAAACCATAAAATATTCGTGAAAGAATTTGAGGAAGACACAAAGAAATGGAAAAAACTTTCCATTCTCATGGATAAGAAGAACAAATACTGTGAAGATGTCAATGCTACCTAGAGCAATGCAATCCCTATCAAAATACCATCAATTTTTTTCAAAGAAATGGAACAAATAATCCTAAAATTTGTATGGAACCAGAAAAGACCCCGAATAGCCAGAGGAATGTTGAAAAAGAAAAGCAAAGCTGGTGGCATCACAATTCCGGATTTCAAGCCCTATTACAAAGCTGTCATCGTCAAGACAGTATGGTACTGGCACAAAAACAGACACATCGATCAATGGAACAGAATAGAGAGCCCAGAAATGGACCCTCAACTCTTTGGTCAACTCATCTTTGACAAAGCAGGAAAGAATGTCCAATGGAAAAAAGACAGTCTCTTCAACAAATGGTGTTGGGAAAATTGGACAGCCACATGCAGAAGAATGAAACTGGACCATTTCCTTACACCACACACAAAAATAGACTCCAAATGGTTGAAAGACCTAAACGTGAGACAGGAGTCCATCAAAATCCTAAAGGAGAACACAGGTAGCAACCTCTTCGACCTCAGCCACAGCAACTTCTTCCTAGAAACATCGCCAAAGGCAAGGGAAGCAAGGGCAAAAATGAACTATTGGGACTTCATCAAGATAAAAAGCTTTTGCACAGCAAAGGAAACAGTCAACAAAACCAAAGACAACCAACAGGATGGGAGAAGGTATTTGCAAATGACATATCAGATAAAGGGCTAGTATCCAAAATCTATAAAGAACTTATCAAACTCAACACCCAAAGAACAAATAATCCAATCAAGAAATGGGCAGAAGACATGACCAGATGTTTTTCCAAAGAAGACATCCAAATGGCCAACAGACACATGAAAAAGTGCTCCACATCGCTCGGCATCAGGGAAATCCAAATCAAAACCTCAATGAGCTACCACCTCACACCAGTCAGCATGGCTAAAATTAACAAATCAGGAAATGACAGATGTTGGCGAGGATGCGGAGAAAGGGGAACCCTCTTACACTGTTGGTGGGAACGCAAGCTGGTGCAGCCACTCTGGAAAACAGTATGGAGGTTCCTCAGAAAGTTGAAAATAGAGCTACCATATGATCCAGCAATTGCACTACTGGGTATTTACTCCAAAGATACAAATGTAGGGATCCGAAGGGGTACGTGCACTCCAGTGTTTATAGCAGCAATGTCCACAATAGTCAAACTGCGGAAAAAACCAAGATGTCCATCAACAGATGAATGGATAAAGAAGATGTGGTGTATATATACAAGGGAATATTATGCAGCCATCAAAAGTGATTGAGAAATTAAGGAGTTGATCCCATTTACAATTGCACCCAAAACCATAAGATACCTAGGAATAAATCTAACCAAACAGGCAAAGAATCTGTACTCAGAAAACCATAAAATACTCATGAAAGAAATTGAGGAAGATTGCAAATTGTAAATTGCCATTTGCAACGATGTGGATGGAACTACAGGGTATTATGCTAAGCAAAATAAATCAATCCGAGAAAGACAAGTATCATATGATCTCACTGATACAAGGAATTCTTAATCTCAGGAAACAAACTGAGGGTTGCTGGAGTGTTGGGGGGTGGGAGGGATGGGGTGGCTGGGTGATAGACATTGGGGAGGGTATGTGCTATGGTGAGCGCTGTGAATTGTGTAAGACTGATGAATCACAGACCTGTACCTCTGAAACAAATAATACATTATATGTTAAAAAAAGGAAAAAAAGAATATAGTAGGAAGGGAAAAATGAAGGGGGGGAAATCGGAGGGGGAGATGACCCATGAGAGACGATGGACTCTGAGAAACAAACTGAGGGTTCTAGAGGGGAGGAGGTGGGAGATGGGTTAGCCTGGTGATGGGTATTAAGGAGGGCACGTACTGAATGGAGCCCTGGGTGTTAGACACAAACAATGAATCATGGAGCACTACATCAAAAACTAATGATGCAATGTATGGTGATTACCATAACATAATAAAATAAAATTTAAAAAAAGAATTAAGTTGTATTTTTTAAGAATAAGTCATAATCTTTTTCACTTGCTATAGTCTTTAAAAAATTGAATATGTAATATACATATATATAATACACTAAATATATTTCCTCTTGCCCTCATTCCTTCTACTTATTAGAGAAGGACATTACTTTTTCTGTTTTCTTAGAGGAAACTGCTGAAGTTTAAAATTGAGAAGTTAGCCATGCTGAATGTATAGCTACCTTCCAGCAAACACTTTGCAAGGCACTAGACGTCTAGCTATGCCTGTCATTTTGGCTACAGATACAGCCCAAACAGAGGGTAAAGAATGCAAGCCTTCGGTTTGGTCTTATCATCATAAGAGATGGATCTAAGTCTAAGATATCATTGAGAGAGCCTTTATTACTGTGGGTTCTGTCAAATTTGCTACCCTGCGGAGAAATACCTGTAGAGACACATTTGTCCTTCCCTGCTGAAACATTGTTTTGACGTGATTGCATTTGGGAATAGAGATTTCCTTGGTTTACTGGATTAGGGGGAAAACTGGTTTTGCCTAAGCCTTTATCCCTCCTTCTTCCCCTGAAGAAACTCTTTTAAATGGGGCTGGTAATTTTAATTGTGGTTTCTGAATATCAAGAGGATGTTTTATAAAATGATAACTCTTTAACCCAAATTACAATGTTTATCGTTTTATTTTCTGCTTGTTGGCATAATAGCAACGGTTGGTTGTTTTTTTTTAATTTTGAAAGTTTTCATAATGGAAAATATGAGAGAACTATATAATGAACACCCATATATCTGTAATCTAATGTGTTCTAGATTTTAAAATCTTTAATATTCTGCTTTTCTTATTGTTGCCACATTTTATATCATTTCTTCCAAGCTTGTTAGCTTGCATCATTTTGTAAGAGCATTCCTTCCCTAGATGTAGCTGTGTGGTTACCCTGAAAGACAGGGTCTACTGGAAAGGGAAGGTAAATGCTTCAATCTTTCCCTTAAATTGTCACAATTCAGAAGAAAGAGTTGGTGTTAAAGTCATTTCTAACAGTAGAAATAAGGGGATTCTTTTGCTGTTGTTGTTTGCTTGTTTTAGAGCATCAGTATAGGTTCATAGATTTTTATGCATTAAACTGTGTAGATCAATTGCAGCTATTCTTTTTGATGCTCAAGTGGTTCAGTTTTGGGCTGTAGTAGCCCAACCAGTTTTCTTCTGGCTTGCTTATCTGTTTCTCATGGGGTGGAAGGCATGATCTGCTGGGAAGTATTGCATTTATAGGGAGCAGGAAATCGGGCACATTTTTAAAGCTTGGAGGTAGAGGGATATCAAACACAGTCACATTTACCAAACAGATGGCAAGGAGAGAAAGCTGAGATTAAACCAGAAGGGAAATATGCAGCTTTATTTTGACATGCTACTTTCTTTTCTAGATGCAAAGTAGGATTTGTCATGGATACCTATAATTATTTTGTTCTGCTACCTGTTAAGTTGGGAAGAGCTTCCTCAAGCTCAACTCTTTCATTCATATTTCCACCTGAGATTGAAGAAAGAAGCATAAGCAATCTTATGAGCTTTTTGGTTTCTTAAAGTAAGATGCTTTGCAATGAAAAAATTTCTCAAGACAATGTCAACTATTTTTCAATAAATTCCAAAGTCTTTTCTGAGTTTATTGTCAAGTAAATACTAATGAAAAATACAGAAACTTTTGTTTCTCCCTAAAAATTTTATTTATGTTTGGTTTCAAGCCCTCTAAACAAGAATGATCCTTTTTCAATACTTAGCAACAGGAAATCAAAATTTTTGGGTCATCTGACCCATCAGGACTAGGGGAATGGACATTTTCAATGCAGAGAAATATAATTTCTCTGCATAATTCAATTAAATTATGAGACTGAAATCTGAGGTTAATCCCAATCATCTTAAAATGAATACTAAAATATTCCAATCTTCAGAAAAATGTGAAATTGGGAGTAATATTTAATGCTCATTAAATTTTCTTTATCTGTGATTCTTCTTTTATCAGGCATAGGAGATCCTGTTGCTATTATGATAACCTACCACAACAAATAGCAATTTTTCAATTTATCAAAATGAGACTGGGATGGAGGAAATCTATGAAGGAAGACCCCCATGGGTCTAACTGAAGATGGCAAGATTCAGTCCCTTACAACATTAACCATCGGTGGATGACTATCTCCCCAGCAGTTTCAGGAGGTGTGTGTTTGCACTTTGGAAGAGGCGGCTTGCATTCATTATTAACAGCAATAGTAATAAAAAAAAAAAAGTGTCAACACATTGTATCACCACATTCTGTTCCTAACATTTATAAATACCGTCTCTAAACTACAAATAATTTACCCTACATCAAATGAAACTAAACCAAACAAATAAAAACAAAAATATATTTATATTTTATTTCTTGCCTTTTAAAATTCTTCCTACTTTAAAAAAATATGTTTGTGTAGAAGGGTTTATTGCATAAGATGCCTTAAGACAGATTCATGAATTTACTATTTCCCTTTTGAGAGAAACCAAAAAGGGGAGAATGGAGAAAAAGATAAAGAAAGAGAGGAGAGAGTGACCCGCTAAAGGTCAAGCAAAGGGGGCGGCCCTGTATCACTTAATTCAATAATACCACCATAAAGTTAGCCATTGCTTTTTTATTATAGCATATTGGTGCTTCTAAGAACACTAACAGTGAGAAATAAATGAATATGGCTTCAGATGCAGCAGATGACAGTGGGAGGCCAGGTTTAATTCACCCTTATGAAGTCTTCTTGAATTGTGTCACTTGTAGAATTCGTACTTGACTTTTGGAAATATAAAATGTTCTTGCCCCTGAGAACTAATTAAGAAATCTGGCCCTCTGTGACTGAGCTCATTTTGTTCAGGTTGACTGCATGTTCGAGTTTGACTCAAGATGCTCATCTATGTATACTGTGACCAACAATTTCAGTTGGATTAAGATAATTGCCTAGCTCAACACTCTCCTTATACATTCCATAAGAATGGGATTCAAAGCCCTTAGCGGAGACTGAGACTGCTACCCGATCACCACTCCAGATTTTTAAGAAGCTTGAACTGCAAAAGTCAAAGGTGTGCTTCGGAATGAACCCAAAGTAATCCCAGGCTACCACTAGCAAACAAAGAGGAGTGTGTACCTTGCAGCAGGTAGAAACATGGGTGAATCTTACAGACATTAGGTAAGTGAAAGAAGTCAGACACAAATGGTGGGTACTTAATGATTCTATTTATATGAAGTTCAAGAACAGGCCATTTTAATCTTTGACGATAGAAGCCAGAATATTGGTTACCTCTGGCAAATGGGTATTGACAGAGGAGGGGTGTTAGGGTACCTTCTAGAATGGTGGAAGTTCCCCATATCTTGATCTAGAATGGTGCCTTGGGTATAGTTCTATAAAATTTCATTGATCTGTACCCTTTGTGCATTTGTGTATGAAAATTGTACCTCGATGAAAACTACCAAAAGAATTAGGGAAAAATACCCAAGTTAAGTTTAAGCTCATTAAAAACACAGAGAGTCCAGATTTTTCAATAGAGACCCCAAAGAGTTTCATCTTCACAATGCTGCCATTAGACTACCAGACTATTATAAGTGGGTATGAGCTCTAGATCCTGGATCTAACTTACTTTCTCTGCTATAAAAATCCAGCAAAGGCATCTAGGCCCCAGCCATCAGACGGATGGAGCACACTCGATCTGTGTCTCATTGTATCGTTGGTGTTTCAAGCAGAGAAGTAAGGAAGCCAAGTTCCCATGAAAGCCATGGCCACAAGCCTGAGGGCCTCAGGAACTCACTCATGAAATCAATATTTTGGGGAGGCTTTCTGGGAGCCAGAAGCTATTACAGGCACAGGGCATAGACAGGCGAGCAGCTAAGACAAGGTCCTCCCTAGACCCTTACATTCAGGGATCAGGGAGGAGAAGGAGACAAGTAATTTAAACATAAATGCACGAAAAACTCTCAGCTAGTGGGAAGTGCAGGATGGGGAGGGGCCCTTCTAGATGGCCCAGTCAGAGAAGGCCTCTCCAAAGATGTGACATTTGATCAGTGACCTGAATGATGAGGTGGAGTCAGCCATGCAGAAATCAGGGAAACTGTGAACCAGGTAGAGAGAGCAGCAGGTCAAATCCCTGAGGGGAGAAAAAGCTTGACATGTTTCATAAATACAAACAAGGCCAGGGAACAAGTGGGGAAATTGTAGAAGACCAAAATAAAGAAAAGGAGGCCATTTTGAGTCTATGAATTGGATTCTAAACACAATGGTAAGCTATCAAAGGGTTTTGAGGGAAGGGCTAATGCAGATGGAGAGAAGTTAAACTTGAGACCTATTTGGGGGTAGAATTGGTCAGCTCTGGACTGATTAAATGGTGGAGAAGAGGGAAAGGAGGAACTAAAGATAACTGTTTCAGGCTAGGGCAAAAGATGCTGGCAGTGATAAGGCGCCATTCACCAAAATGAAGGAGATTTGGAGGATTAACAAATTTGAGGGAAACACACATTCATTTTAGGCAGACTGAGTTTGAACTATCTTTCAGCCATCTCACCAATGAACATATTTGACTTCAACAGATGAAATAGTAGGACCTGAAGGAGCTCAAACTCAACACCCAGGCAGAAAAACCACCTCAAGCTTATGCCTGAAAATGGAGGGCCAGTTGTATTTTCGTTGAATGATGAGGACAGAATTTTGAAAATCAGCAGGGATGTTTCTAATATCATCCTGCTGAATTCCTAAGATAGTAACCTCTAGAAGGAGTGGTTGAGAAGGCAATGTAGTCAGCCAGGCCATTATTCTATTGTCTGTGGCAAAACATTTCCAACTATTTGAAGGATGGAGGAGTAAAAAGTTCTGGAGTTTTTCAAAACCTACACCTAGTAATGATGCTGTAAACAGCATTATAGTACACTGTTGGTGGAGATGCCTCTCAAATGGTAGTACAAATTTAAATAAATTTATTTAAAGAGTCAGTCCGTTGGTAAAGTATTATCACTTCTGATTTTCTAAAAATATTTACACAAGTATATAACAATATTTTTTAAAAGATTATATTTATTTATTTGACAGAGAGAGAGAGACAGCGAGAGAGGGAACAGAAGCAGGGGGAGTGGGAGAGGGAGAAGCAGGCTTCCCGCTGAGCAGGGAGCCCGATGTGGGGCTCTATCCCAGGACCCTGGGATCATGACCTGAGCCGAAGGCAGACGCTTAATGACTGAGCCACCCGGGTGTCCCTAAAAATATTTATTTTAGCATAGATTTGGAAAGAATTCCACTATATGTAATGACAAGATTGAGTAAATAAGTTATGGTTTCTTACATATAATGGAATAGTATATAGCCATTAAAAATAAGAAATAACTATATGTAAGGACATGATATATACTATATATGTATATATATATATAGTACATGGGACATTATAATTGTACATGGGACATGTACAGGGGTAGAGAATAGTTGTGAGCTAAGTACATGGGACATTTTATATATATATGTATATATATAGTACATGGGTAAGTGAAAATGCTAAGTAGAGCAAATACAGTGTAATTTCATGTTGAGTAAAAAAAAATCTAGAAAAATGACAAAGTTGTGGCTATTTTTTCCATAATTAGGATATTTCCATAATGTTTAGATTTTTGTAATAACCATATATTACTTTTGTAATGGAAAAATGTTATGTTCAAAGCTGTCCAATGAAGAAATCATACAAAGCAGAGTATCCGAATCTTAATTTTTCTGTGTTATGAATGCTGAAGTCAGAAAGTCCTGAGATCCAAAATAGTTTTGAGGGGAATGTGGATTTGGCTAAGGAAAAAAAAAGTAAGATTTTTGAGTATAATTTTAAAACTAGATTTAGAAGAGATGTAGACAGGATCTATGCTCAACGCCTGAGCATCCCCCTTTTCTCTTCTTCCTGATAATTATCCTCCAACCAGACTATTGTCCTAGCTGAGATGTACATGGGTCAGAGTTTTTCTCAAATGTTCAATGGCTTTGGAAAGAAGCCCATTTAGTTTTCTGGGTTTAATTATTTTATATAAGATTCTAAAGATGGACCAGAGAAAGGTTATGAATGGCTAACATCATTAAAATTATTTGGGGGCGCCTGGGTGGCTCAGTTGGTTAAGCGACTGCCTTCAGCTCAGGTCATGATCCTGGAGTCCCAGGATCGAGTCCCACATCGGGCTCCCTGCTCAGCGGGGAGTCTGCTTCTCCCTCTGACCCTCTTCCCTCTCGTGCTCTCTATCTCTCATTCTCTCTCAAATAAATAAATAAAATCTTTAAAAAAAAATTATTTGGAAAGGAAGAATGTACCACTGAGATGTTAATTCTCCCAAAGTTAATTTATACATCTCATGCAATTCCAGTTAGAATCTCAAAAGAGCTTCTTTTAACTAAATTTCTTTTGGAAGAGTAGATGCCTGTGAATATTAGAGTAAATTATGAAAAAAAGTAGTGAAGGAGGACCCGCTTTTCCAGATAAGAAAGCATATAAAGCCATTATATTCAAACAAGTATTTTCTTGACTTTAAGAATAGAAAGATAGATCACTGGAATTGAATAGAAAGTGAAGAAATAAACCGGATATACAAAATATCCCAGGATATTTAATTTCACTGTGAAATATGTGTTTTAAGTTAATAAATGGTGCTTTCATAACTGGCTACTCATCCAAAAAAAATAAAGGTGGATCCCTACCTCACCACATACACAAAAATAAACTTCAGATGCATTAAAGACTTAGATGTAAAGCAGAAAACAATAATTTGCTTGGAGAAAATTAGCATATCTATTAACTAAAGGTTGGGGAGCTATATAACAAAGACAGGGGAACTACAAACTATAAAAGACATATTTGACTTCATAAAATTAAAATATACTTCTACTGAAAAAAAAAAAAGACAAAAAGTTTTTGAATGCATATGTGAAAAAGCAGAGGAGGGTCAGTAAAGTACCCTCCAGACTGAGAAGACACTTTGAGACCGAAAAACAGATTAAGACACTCCATATGTTTACAGAATTTTGTTCAGAGTAACTTACAGCTGCGGGGGAGGGGAGAACTGAGGGTTGGCAGGGAAGGTGAGGACGGACAATGGCTCGCAACTATTCTCTACCCCTGGCTGGACCTTAACCCACAGTTTTTACAGAATGAGGGAATCATTGTGGCAAGGGCAAAGGGTAGTCACCTAAAGTGGCACCATGTATGCGCCAGTCATTTCTACTAGTTATCTAAGTGGCGCCTCCTGTGTGCACAGAAGTTGCCACTTTAGTGAAGATCATAACAAGCCCTCCCACATTCCAGTCAGGGCATACATTAACCTCCAAGGGGCCTGGAACACGTAGCCCTGAGGAAGGTCATTACATGGACATGAACAAGATGAAGGGCCAAAGATGGAGTCAGTGTTGTCAACAATCCTACAGTATATAAAACATGATCTGTTTCAAGGTAATTTTTTTAAACCGACCAATCCCAGTTAAACAACAGGCAAAGGATATAAATAGATAATTCGAACAGGAGTTAATCCAAATGGTCAATAAATACATGAGAAATGTTTAATATCCAAGCTAAAGAACCAGTAAGCTACTACTTGGCTAATATTAAAGAGTAGTAACAAGTACTTCTTGAGAAATATAAAACAGGTAGATATATAAAGCCTAACTAGTGAAAAATGATAAAGTACTTGGCTAATATTAAAGAGTAGTAACAAGTACTTCTTGAGAAATATATAACAGGTAAACATGTAAAACCTAGTTAGTGAAAAATGATAGAGTAAATGATCAGTACCCATGATAAGAACAGCATGATGTATGGTGCAATGATATACTCTCTTTTCCATATATTTATATATATATATATATATATATATGGTGGTCACCAGATGGCCACGAGATGGTCACCAAAATATTAGTTGTGGTTATCTCCAAACAGTGGGATTTCATATACATTTAGCATTCTTCTTATACTTTTTGAATAATGTGGTTTTATTTACAATTTGTATAATGTTAAATCATTAATTAAAATTTGTGACAGGAAAATTCTTATAAAATTCAAAACCCATCCAAATTACACACTTCTTTTAAACTTTTCTTCCCTACTTTCATTTGTAGTTCAAGTTTGGTTGGCTTGCCTTCATTTTAATGGTGGGGGAGAGAGATTTGGAAATGAGAAAACCTGCTCACCAAGCAACAAGGGTGAATGAATGTCCCCAAATGAAAGTGAGGTAGAATGACATAAGACAGCACCAGAAGCTTCTCATTCTTATTGGAGTAACCTTTGACATTTGGAGAAACAAAAGCATACAGTCACTTTTGCTCTTCTCTCTCTGCAGAGCCTCTCGCAAGTATCAGAATATTTATACCATTGACAGCAATAACAGCTCCTACCCTGCCTTCCCTTCTTTCACTTTGATTCCAAGTGAAGATAACCGAATGTAGGGACAAGTGAGTCTTTTTTTGTCATTTTATTGAGGATCCATCCTCTTTATCGTATTTTAGATTTATGCCCCCCCACTACACCCCAGTATCGTTGACAAGCTGAAATCTGATCTGACACCATCTCTCCAGCTTGCTTCGTCGCTTATAAAGCCTAGCTGTAATTAGGCACAATGTGGGCTACAATGTAAGCCTGTGTTACTAATAACAAGTGGGATGGACAAGCACTGAGAGACAAGAAGTGCTCTTTATTCCCATTTACATTACCGGAAAAATGGACATACATAGAACCGATGCCATGTTAAGATTTTTAAGGCCATAAAAGTGTTTTGAATTCCTAGACATCCTACGAGTTTCAGTTTTATAAAATGTGCCATCTATTTTCTTTCTTTTCCCTCAAGTCATTTAGCATTACACATTTAGCCTGGCTCTTTCCCTTGTCTAGAGGCCAGGGAGGGTTCCCAGCATATGCTTATGCAAGAAAAGGGATGTTTGCCTTCTTCCCAACCTTGCCCCCGCAGTCTCGTCATGCAAAGCTGAGAAGCAGAAACACTATACAGATCCTCCAGAACCTCCTGTGTGCAAATTCCAAAGGAGTTTAGAGTTCTGAGGAGAGTTGGAAGTAGAGAACCAGGAAGCATGCCCCTTCCCAAGCCAAGTGTTCCCAAGAGCAAATCCCTCTGGTCTCCATGGATACCCTTCACTATGCCCAGAATGTCACCCTCTGGCCTCTCTCACCATGGGTGCACAGAAGAGAAGCCCATGCCTACAACAGCCCGGACCATGCTCAGGCATACCGCCGGACAAACATCTGGTCAGCCAGGAGGCTACCAAAATGTGTTTCAGTTTTCTACATACTTATTGCCCATCCACCGCATGCAAGGCTCTTTACTAGGGGTAAACAGATGAATCAGCCAAAGTCCCTGACCAGGAGGTGATGATTCTCTATCAGTATAGTAGGAGAAATAATAAAACAAAAACACATGATAATTACTATGACAGAAGGCTTCCCGCGGAGCAGGGAGCCCAATGTGGGGCTGGATTCCAGGACCCTGGGATCATGACCTGAGCCGAAGGCAGACGCCTAATGACTGAGCCACCCAGGCGCCCATCAAGTATGTTCTTTTAGAAGATGCCTAAATTCTTCCTATGTAAGGTCCATAGTAGTTCTGCTCTCATTTTCATCTGACGCCTTGCTCCCACTTACCATTTTTATTATTTGGGGTTTTTCTTGGGTAAATTAGGGTGAGTTGCAGTGGGTAGTGCTAAGTAATGCTCAAGATTAGCCTTTTCATGCCTTGGATCAGGCAGCCTCTGGACCACTGTCTACCAGTCTCATCGCTCTAACACTGCAGACCCATGTGCAATCCCAGCTCCGCCACTTACCACATTTGTGACCTGGAGCGAAGTCGCTCAATCTCTTTGGCTCTCAACTTCTTCACCTGTAAACAGGGATAATGACAGTCCCTAACTGCAGAGTTGTTATGAAGATAAGATGAGTTGCTACATGTAAAACACTTAGGCCAGAGTCTGACACATTAAGCCGCAAACAGCCCCTATTGCTCTTATGACCGAGATTGGTGCTGCTTGTTTATTCTGTACTTTTCTCCCCGGTGTGGACAATATGACCAGGTGCCTTTAATCGCAAACAGGACTTGACTGCTTTGGAATAATTAAAGAATAAATTATTAGCAATTCATTTTTCAAAGAGATAACCCCTCCCCCGATGTTTACTTCCATCCCTCGGTATCTGGTTTCTATCTGCGTGCACCTTGCCCCCTGCCCTCAGAGGAAACATAAAGTCAACACACAGAGAAGCACATTAAAGCATCCTCTATAAGGAAAATAGCCAAGTTCTGATCGGCATTAGGGCTTTGGAAATCCGCAGGGCGCGGCAGTTCCGGGGCACTGACTGCCTGCACCATCTTCCAGGCGCTGCAGGCCTAACCGGGGCCTGGGGGCTGGGCCGGCGCCTGAATGGACTGGAGCAGAACCAGAGGAGGCCAGATGGAGAAGCCTGGCCGCCCAGACGGAGAGCTGCTTGTATAGCCTGTATTTCCTCCCTATCCTTTATTCCATTCCAGTTTCTCTCAATTTCCCGTTAACTTCATTATTTAACATTGTAATTATTTGAAGTGTTTATAGAAAGGAAACATCCTTAAAACATATGAAAAAGTATGAGATTTTGGCTTCTGCACCTGAGGAACAAGTGTCCTTCCCCAGCTGTTTAAAAAGAATAATCTTTCTAAAATGAAAATTCTGAAACAAGGGAAAACTACACCAGCCGTGCTGACATATCACAATGGCAGGAAGGAATCCTTATTCTTTCGGTGTAAATTTCACATTTTTATTTTACAGTTCCCCAAATCCATGCGCTTGAAAAGTACGGTGACAGAAACTTTTTATAAGTCAAATTTGCATTGCCACTGTTTGATTTTGTACAGGTTATATTTCTTTCACCCAGAGCTCCCTGGAGTTTTACGACAGGAAAAGGAAGATATGTTGGCCCTCAGAAGAATTACAAAGTTTTGAGGCAGCAGGAGCAGGGCCTGAGCTCATGCCCGAGATGCAGGTGTTCAGAGTTCCAATTCCATCCTTCTCACGCCTTGCTGGGTGCCCGTGGGCAAGTCACTTAACCTCCCTTCGCCTCTCTTCCCTCACCGCTAAGGTGAGGATATTAATGCTCAGTTCCCTCATCGGGGGGCAAGTAGATTAAGTAATTAGAAAGCTAGAGTCTATTCCTAGGTAACGCTTTAGGAGATGAGAATTCAACCAAATGATTCTGGACTATGTTAGAAAACAAACACAACAAAGAAAAGAGTGAGAGCTACACAGAATAGAAATGTAGTTCTCGGTACAAAAGATTGATGCCGACTACCTCTTCATTGTACCTAAGCAGGAAAAAAAATTATTTCAGGACACATTACATTCAAATAAAAGTCCCACTCTTCTCTCTCTCCTTCCCTCCCTCTCTCATACACACTCACACACACACACACACACGCGTGCGTGCGTGCGTGCACACACACCCACCCACACACACATACAAAATAGCATTCCCTCATTTATTTCTCTTTTAAAGTACTTCACTTACGTGGTCTCAAAATAGGAACCTTCCAAATAAAATCATCAGCCTTAAAACAATGTTTGAAATAATTAGGTTACAATTCTGAAGCTCTGTTATGTGGCCGCAGTTCTATAACTATCTGTGCATTCCATGTATGGTCCTATTAAATGTAGCAGGCACCAATGTTGCCGGCTGTCAAGAAGCAAAATGAAGAATAGTTTTAATAGCTGCTCTTTGACCTGTTTTATATTTTATGTCAATTATAACAGCACACAACCATGCATAATTATGAAGCATAGATGCATTAAAATGTACACATAATTTGTGTTCTTATGGCAACCATTGCATTAGGCTCTAGAAAACAAACCTATTGTTATAAGTCATTTGCACATTAATATATTAGTATTAAATATCGAAGACAGATTTGTCTATCCATCTGTTTTGAATCACTGTAAGCAAATATATCTTTTTGGAGGGGTGGACAAAATCTCTACATAAATGCACTCTAGGTGCCATCTGCAACATATATTATAATACAGAGTTTAGCACCATCGTGCATAGCAACTCCAGCAAAGACAGTGCCATGTGATTGTCATTTGAATGTCATTTTTAAAAAATGATCTGGTATATGGACAGAAGGAGGAAATTTTTTTCTGGCACTGCCATAAAAATTCCTTCATTTGACTATCCCGTGGTTTTTGGATTTCTTTCTTAAAAGCTTACATTCTTCTAAGGAGAAGAGGAAAATAATTATTTTAATGCTGGGTAAATGAACAAAAAAGTACGTTTTCTGTATAGCAAAAATCATTAAAATATCGGGGAAAATTTGTCTTAAAATATCTGATGCATTGTAACGGGGACCCTGAGAGGCAAATGACCAAACCGGAAAATGACCTTTCCACACTACAGATGGAAGAAACCAGGGATTTTTCAAAAACAGATACATAACTCCAATTATAACTTTTCAGCATTCCCATGATTTAATTGATATATGGTGAGACTGCTACGGTGGAGGGCTCAGGAGAGCAAGACCAAATATGAAACAGAAATCAGATTTCCTGATGCTGAGTTCTTCCATTTAATATACTGATGCTCATAAATTTGGAGGAAGCACATCTACTACCCTATCAGTTTTAACCCTATTTCCCTAACTCTGAGTGATTGCTTTCGCTAGCCATCCCGCCTTCCCTCCTCTCAAAGTTAGGACTGGACCGGAGAAGGAAAAAAATCAAAGAACAGAGTTGAAAGATTGGGGGTGGGTGGGGTGGTTAGTAACTATTTCCCCTGAGTCCTGACTAAAAAGAACAACTATTTGAATTTCTATCGAACTCATGTTAAGGGATCGCATTTTTTCATATGGGAGACTAGGGAGAACTAGAAAAATTTTAAATACACATTTTTCTGAAGTTTCATCTGAGGTGTTTCACTTCTATGTTTTTTGTTTCTTTTGTTAGATGTCAGTAAGTATAGATGTTAAGAGTTTTTACTCCATTTCCACATAACTGGACTTGGAGTTCTGAAGTATTTCTAGGGTGATTGCGACCTGCAGTGACTACTTATTCACCCATATGTTGAGCAATTTATAGGAGTTACATCCATCGCCAAGGTATCACGCAGATAGTTTTTAAGCTTTAATTTGTTTCAACTCTGAGAATTACTGATTTTCCCCAGGATCTTGAAAATATTAATCTCTAACTGTAATATTACTGTCTATAAATAGTCACATAAAATTTAAAATGTCTGAAAGGGAACTGGAAATATCTGCCTTCTCTGGACTTCTTCTTCTTCTTCTTTTTTTTTTTAACTTGTGACACTATCAAAAGAGAAATTGCTCTGTAGCAATAGAGCTGGTTCCTGTCAGTGAAGATTAACCAGATAAAAAGCACAACACTTTCTGAGGGGACAGAGTTACTAATGTAAGGGACACGGAAAGGGAGAACAAGGAGAGCTCTGGAGAGGGCAAACAAGAGGCAGCCTAGTAGTTGAAGAGCAGGGTGGAGTGAGGAAGATTCTAGAGAAGCCCTATTCTAGGTTTCCAGAAAGAGCTGTCCAGTTTCAGACAGCAGATATACAAACACACTAGAATGCATGTTTCTGACTCAGAGCCCTGAAAAGCTTCTCCAGAGAGTTCTGGAGCATGTCACGGGGTTACCCACGAGGCTGAGTGTTTTATGGGGCCAGACTGGGAGTCCCAGAAGACACCGCGGAGGGGCTGGAGATGAAGAAATGAGGGCGATCACATGGCCAAACTGAACAGAAAAACGTGCTCTCTTTTTGGAATGTTAAGTGTTAAGCTCCTTTAATTAAAATCATATGCTTTTCAAATTGTAAATGTTGAAAGAGCACCAATTATTTTTAAAAATGGAAAGATGAGGGGCACCTGGGTGGCTCAGTCATTAAGCGTCTGCCTTCAGCTGGGATCACAATCCCAGGGTCCTGGAATTGAGTCCCGCTTCGGGCTCCCCGCTCCGCGGGAAGCCTGCTTCTCCCTCTCCCACTCCCCTTGCTTGTGTTCCCTCTCTCGCTGTCTCTCTCTGTCAAATAAATAAATAAAATCTTTTAAAAAAATGGAAAGGTGGTTAGTTCTTTATGGGGCAAATTACTAAGTATTTTCTTCACGATGAAAATAATACAGTCAATTCTAGATTGTTCACTCATTGTTTTTAGCACGATTTCCTCAAATCCATGTTCACGGCATCTAATTCATATTTGTTTAACCCACAAAACATTTCACAACGATCTCTTGTGATTTGCTCACCCCATCTACTGTTTAATCTTCTCACAAATTATTATTAGTGATTTATTTTACCCATTTAAATTCTTACAGAAGTGGGGTTTTTGCCTTCTATTTAGGCCTGTACGTGTCATGTGCTGGTTTGACAACACAATCCACTAATTTCAAGGAGGCTTCATTTTTCTACACTTACTTATTCATCCCAACTAAAATTAACTGTTCAAACTAGCATTCTTTTACACATCAGTTACAAAATCGACTACAAAGAAAACTCTATACTTCTTGGTGGATAATATTTCAGGCTGCCCTGCTTGAATTGATGGAAACTCTTTATCATTATATTTAAGAATCTGAGATTTTTCTCCAGTTTTGTCTTCCTTTCATGACTCCTTGATCCTTAATGAAAATCTGCCTGTTTTAGTCCAAGTCATCATCTCTACCCTTACTTCACAATGGGACAAAGCAACTTCAGTTGAAATACAGATCCCTTGCTTGTCACAAATGCCAATCCAAATATTGCTTTCTTAATCTCTGCTTGATTCCCTTTACATTCTAAGTAACTTCTTTAATGAAGAAATTCTGCTTAAAAATTTATTAATTGACGTATCTATGGAGAAACCACCAATTTGACCTATCCATTCAATATACCAGCTCCGGGCTAACGAGAGATATTTACACATTCGGCAGAATTTACCATCTGGTTCCCCTTTGATCTTCCAAGAAGGCCAACATTAATGGCAACGGTCCTACGTTCTGCACTTGGAGAGGCACAGTTGGCACAGTTGTCCATATGCCTGGTGCTGGTCTTTAGGATGGGACTGTGAGCCACTATCGAAAGGACAGGACCAGTGGTCGAGCAGATAGCATACAGTAGCATTTCCCAGTACTTCAAGTTGGGGGATGGGTGACCTGTGCAACATTATAATACATATCCTAATTTAATTAAAGAATAATTATAATACAGCTTCAGATCAGAACAAAAGTGACAAGTAAGATTTAGGCAAGAGAAATTTCATCTTATCTTTAAATATTCTTTAAGTTTTACATGAAGCCCCCAGGGGCTCTTTTATTTGGCAAAGAAAACCTTTTGTAAAACTTGAAATTTGGCCTTCAAATTATTTTGAACTTGATCATAGAAGCAGTACATGCATTAGTATATAAATTGTGTCAGCAATTTCCTATGTATTTTAAAGTTTACTTGATGGAAGTCTGCATGTCCCTGTCAAGTCTGCAGTTAGATCTGATGATGTATACAATCTCTACACCCAACATGGGGCTCCAACTCATGACCCCAAGATCAAGAGTCACATGATCTTCTGACTGAGCCATCAGGGCGCCCCAGATCTGATGATATATTTTCAATGACATTACTTCCTTGTCCTAAGGATCTAAAGATTGAGATTATTCTTTTAGGGAAATCTATCTAGTCCTTGAGTAGAAACATCCTAGAGTGTGCAGGAGTTTTAGCTTTCAAAGATACCATAACCAAAAACATTTATTGAGTGCCACTAATGTGTCAAAATTGTTTGGAATCAGAATATTAACCCGCCAAAAAAGTTACTGAACTTTCTACGGACAAAGTATTCCACTTAGTTGCCTGTCTCAAAGAAGAAAAAGAGAGACTCAAATTGGTTTAAGAAAAGCCTCTCTGGTTATGGGTTTTGTGGTCTTATAAAGTTTGAACTACCCAGGATTGGTGTAAGAATAACATGGTCCTTATTAAACAGTGATATGCAGAAAAGGCAAAGAAAATTACACCAAACCTCTGTATCTCTGAACCACCAAAGGGTAGGGAAAACAGAGCAGGCCTTGTCTTACACACATGCTAAAAATCAGTCTACTAAGCTACACATGGTGATAACATTCAATGAATCCAGTATAAGTAAATATTTGTTATGGGGCCTATTTGGTAAGAATGAAAAGGACTCATTCATTTCATTTTGGACCCTCCCTTGCATTGAAACAGAACACCAAACTGATAAAAGCTCAACATTTGGTCCTAGACCAGCAGACTGCTCCAGGAAAAAACGCACCAGCTATTGTTAAGTCAGACCAAGTGAGAGCCCACGGGTCGTGGACGAGGTGAATCCAAGCCTTGCTGGCATTTGGAAGCTGCCGAAACCGGATGCAAGAAGGGGTTTCATTCTTTAACTTGGTGGCCGGCCTGCAAGCTACGACGGAGTCCCTTCCCCTAATCCATACTGTTCAATTGTCACGAAAGCTTGTAAACAGGAGCCTCCATCAGTTACCTCAGAGTGGTTTGAACAAACTAACATCATAACAAGAGTGTTTATGGAAAAATGCTTAAGCACTGAAGCAGAAAGGGCTTAGCACTGATCAGACCTCTCTTCCACCTTTATTCTTCACTGTTCACATTGAAATGCAAATATCAGCGCAGGGTTTCCACCGGCGTGCCACTCACAAATTGAAAAGCAGTTTTTATCTATGCAAATGTAAGCATGGTAATTGAAGTTAATCAATCAATGCTAGCTTTCACTAAAACCTTGAACATGATTGAATAAAGTAATTATCATTCAGCAGAAAATGATGAAGTTGTAGACAGCATGAACCTTATTAAAGGAGGATTTTGAGTCACAATGGCTTAATTTAGCTAACAGCCCAGCCTCAGCCCAAGCGACATACTACTCTTGCTGCCTAGAATTGTTTTATGATTGAAAAACAACAACAACAACAATCACGAGGGTGGGGGAAGGTGGAGGTGAGGGGAAAGTGGGGGGGTGTGTTTATTATTATTTTTATAGTGCTGGATTACTAAAAAGTACTTGTCACATTAAGAAAGAGAAGCCATAATTCACATTAAAACAAAGAAACAAAACCCAAACTCGAAACAGATAAGTGACTAAAGATTATCATGACATTTTTGATACGGCCAAGAGCAACAACAGGCTCCTCGTGCTATAGGAAATAAAGTGAGCATCTCCAAAGTCTTTGCAACAATAACCTATTAAGATATTGCAAATCGAATGTTAGACTCTTGAAAGTATGAC